>NC_051054.1:3656731-4967564 GCF_904848185.1 Acanthopagrus latus
ATGTTTGCGGTGCTGCGTATTGAATGTTTGAAGCTGTATCCTTATGAGGTGATGACGAGGGTGTAATACAGTAGATGTATTAACTACGTAGGCGTCAAGTTTTCAGCTTGCAACCACGTTTAAACTTCCCACTTTTCACGTAACATGCAACAAAATCGATAATCTGAAGCACTGAGTGCTTCGTCCTGAGTGTGTGATCACTGCCGTCCTCACCGTCTCTGCTCTGGCTCGCTCAGCTAAAACACTTTTCCATCCCGCTCTTTTTGTTATGACAGTGTTGTATTTGTTTTTCAGCTGACTCAGGTTCCTCTCCGCCTCATTGAGTCATATCTGCTGAGTCACATGATCGTCCTGCACCGTGTCTCCTGATCAAAGTGGCTTGACCATCAGCAAAAAAAAAAACCCAGCAACTTTGGCCAACTCCAGCGGGCTGACATACGGCGCCGTGATCCGCTCAAACTTGTACTGACACTTACAGTAGGTGAGCTGTGTGCAGAGCGTCTGACTTGTTCATTGGATTTCAGATGAGGCGTTCGAGATACGTCCAGTCTCTCCATGACAGCCCTCTGAGGCCTCGCTTTGTATGCCGTGCATTCTAGTAATTAACTTTAGTCATAATGCTACATGACAGACCAGTCAGGTTTCAGCTCGAGGCGGATGCGAAGTCTCCAGGGTGAAATAAAAACCGCTTGCTCAACAGGTACAGCAGTCCACATCAAACTGTCCACACATCCGTGTTCGGATAAGACAGAAGGCTCTCGTTCACGCTCATCTTACCTCAGATTAACCCTGAGACGTGAAACAAAGCTTATACTTAGACGCTTAAACAGTCGATGTTGACATTTGATCCTGTTAAAAAACAGATGCGATGATGTGATAATGAACATTTACATAACACCCCTGATGGTGAAACTACATGAACTCACCAGAGCATAGAAATAAATCAACAGAACGTTGAAGTTTCTGACCTGGAAGACTTTGAGACAATGTGACTTGAACGCCACACGCCTCCTTCTCCAACTTGCAGCATCCAATGAGGACGCTGTGACTATAACTGCTTTTTTCTGCAGCTCTGTAAATGTCTGTAAAGAACCTGTAGGAATAAAAACCAAAGTAGAGAGAAAGAGAAAGAGAGAGGGATCACAGCCGAGCCCAGCCTCACACTACACCCTGCTGCCTCCTGTAAGGACACACTGCTGTGAAATCTCTCATCAGTAATGACCAAATTCAGCTATTGCAAAAAAAAAAAAAAAAGAAAGAAAAGAAAATGTATCCCAGTTCTGTTATGCTGAGGTAAAATTCAATCATGTTGTTGTGACAGCGAGGCGGCAGAAGGAAACTGTCAGAGTAACACAAAGTCAGCTGAGGGGTTTTTATTGTTGGGTTTGACACAGAGGCGTGTGTGTGTGTGTGTGCGCATGTGTGTGCGTTGGGAAACATTTTCTGCAATACCGCTGGTGTTTCTAATCTGCTGCCTGCAGTGCGCCACAGACGCATGAATTGACACCATCAAATGAGGTGCGTCAGTTTCTGCTTTTCAGTGCGTTTGGGCCTGAACAGCTTTCCCCAGGTGCAGCTGTTGACCAGGAGTGTTACACAACTGTGTTACGCAAGTTGCAATCCAAGGAGTTTCATGCACGATGCAGATGCAAATAAACTAAGCCAGGCTACAGAGAGCGGCATGTCTTCAAATATGAGCAGTAACACATTTTTGTTGTATATTTCTGAGGGGAACTGTGTGCAAAATCCAGGCTGTCCTCATCAGAAACGAAACCATTTAGGTCGAGTGTGAAAGCAGCTTATTACAACCCATATTCACGTATTTAACCTCATTTTTGAAAAATGGAACATCCACCTCCTCATAATTGACATAAAGCAAGTATAAAAGACTGTATGTAATGTATGTCACAGCCACGTGTTTTATTCGGATACTATGAGTGGGATTTATTTTCCTGACACCAATTTTGATCCAAGTAATCCCTTTTCTTCCACGGATGATAAGAACCAGCCAGTATTGGTTTTGTTGTATGATTACAGATCTCCAGTACACAGTGTCCCGACTCTCATCAGAACTGTGAAGTACAAAATCATGTTACAGGCTTTAAGAAAATGTGTAGGAGCATGTGTGAGAAAAATGTGCTAAAAGTATTTGATAATTAATCAACAAAACTCTTTAGAAATGAATAAAAAAGACAGAAAACTGTTACTGGTTCAAGTGTTTGAACTGTGGAGAGCTGCTGATACTCTTTTATTTTTTTATAGATATTTAAAATCAAATATATAAGATTTGAACCGGCAACCTTCCCACAAAAAAAGCCCACTGCTCTCACCTTCAGGTTGCTCCCGCTCTCTTTTAATGATCCCGTTCTATTTGTAGCTCTGTTCAGACCCACTGTCGGCCACAGTAAATGGGAATATATTGGTCTGGGGCTGGTGAGGGGCATATAAACGGCACTGTGAGGAGGAGGAGGGTGTCAGAGTGTGTGTGGGGAGGGCAGACCTGACTCAGCTGAATGGACCGTCGGTGACACAGACTCCTGGAAGTGGGTCAAGTACACACACCTCCACGTTGAACCACGCAGACAGTCAGCGCCTATTAACCCAAACCCATAAATAAGCAAAGCACCGTACGACTTGTGAATTATCATAATATGTAAATTAAAATCAAGTAATTATGGCAGGCCATAGAGGTACAGCATTTTAAGCCAGTTTTGCTTTAAGTATCGACATTAGCTTAGCACAGCGTGCCCCCCAGCACATGATAATAATGATGATAAATAATTCTACCCCCGGCAGAGCCGAAAATACTCCTCCTACGGCAATTCTAAAACAGGTAACAGACACAGCTGTTAATCCTTTAAATGTGAGGAAGAGATGCTTATACATATTCATGCATATTAATGCAGTGCTGCAACCCAACCTGACAGGGGAGCTTATTAAATTCTGGTTCTTTAAAACCACCATGACATTCAGGAGTCTAAATCCTGTCCTAACCTTGTTAGCTTGTGTAAATAACAACGATGTGGGGGAATCGCAACACTGCGCCCCTCGACGCAAGCCGCCAAATTAAGATGTGTTTTGGCATTTTCACCGGGGACAATCAGTCAAAACACAACTGGGACTGTGCACTTGTGTGCATGAAAATCAGCCGGCAAATACTAATAATAAAAGCACCTGCAGCTCCTCTCAGCAGAGCAGTAAACAAAAAAATGACGATGTAACAGAAATATAGTGATAATAATGGAAAATAACATTAAAACTCAGACAGGAAGAGGCACAAAAACGCATGCAAGCTGTTTCAGAGTGGACTCCTCCGTCCTGAAGCAGAGGTGAATGAGTTTTCCTGGTGATTTAAGTTTCAAGGACCTGTATGAGTCACAGATGTTCCAACTCAGCGGACGGCATTATGGAGCAGTATCCCATCAGTTCACTCTGTGTAAACTATGTTATCAGGCAGCGCACACAAAGGCCCCGATTCTGAACCTAATAAAGTATAATAACACGCCTGTAATGAGGAGCCACTTCCTGACGGCACATCATAAATTATGCAAATCTGCAGGCGAATAAAGGGCCAAAGCTTAATTGCGATAGTGTGAGGTCGAGAGCGACGAGGGAACATCGTGGCCTTCTTCCCACTTTCATCCCCACAGATACCAGAGGAGGAGCTTCTGTACGCGTCTCTAAAGCAAATAATGATAAAGAAACCGGAGCTAAACTTGCACTCTCATTATTATTTCAAGTGTTTGCCTTTGATAAGTCGCTGCTGTTTGTCTGTTTGCTAATTTAATGGTGTGAAGTTTGGTCAGCGGGTTGACAAAGTGCAAAGACAGCTGATGCACACGCTGAGGTGAGTCAAAAGAAAAGCCCTCAACACAAATAAATCTCAGCACGCCGGGCCGACGGAGCGCTCAGAGCTACATAATAAACACACACACAGAGACTTCTGCCTCAGTCCTCAACTGCACAAGGTCAAAAAGGCTCCGCGGCACCTGTGGGGATCTTCAGATTGCAATTGCGCGTCGAGCGCGTCCGTCTGGGATCTGGAATCCAAACAGAGTCAATGAGCACTTGAGGGTCCCTCACAGGAAGAAAGTGCAAACTAACGTTTATACAGAAGTTCCCTGTAAAAAAAAATATAAGGCTTTGAGGAACTCTTAAATGGAGCTGAGCTGAATCGAATGTAGTTCAAGAGAAATTATGTAAGTCAAAATGCAACCAGAGAAACACGACATCTCGAGGGTTTAATGGTGTTTTTGAACCTTTAAATAAGTGGTTTTCAGATTTGACTCCCTTAGAATCGAGACACGAACCGAGACAAGTTCTTAACAAGTCTGACCTGTGAGAGCCTCTGTTCCAAACAGAAAGACGTGTTTCCAAGATGAAGGAGTCTTCAGTGGCCTCATGATTCAATAACAGCTCACCTGTCCACAAGGTGAATGCACGACTCTCAGCGTATCACATCCTCGGTTTTCTTTTTTCATCAGTTAACACAGGCAGATAAATCTCAACGCCATTTTATTGTCCTATAATATCTGTGTGAACCACCACAGAACATGAAAATGAACAAATAAAAATACAATTTTTCATCATGTTCTGTAGAACCAAATAAGTTGCATGTGGTCTGACATCTGAAAACACATATACAGATACTGATACATCAGTGCCATTGATTTGCAGGACCACATTTTATCATGTGTCATGCAGAGACTCATGCTGGTCTCAGTCTTGACTTAGTCTCGGTTACAATAAACTCCAGTTTCGGTCAGGACCACCTGAACCACGGCTGAGACAACACATGTGAGTAGTATTAAACCTTCACAAGCATATTTAGTGTTGACATAAGTAGCTGGGATACATTGTTCTTGCTCTTATAATCCCTGGAGACATGTTGTTTTTTTGCCTTCTGCAGGATGCTTTTTTGTAAAGGCTTGCTGATCTGTGACTGAACCTCCACGAACCTCTTTCACACAAAGGTTCATCACTGCACCTGTTATAGTTTTCTCTGTGAGGCTTCGTCTGAAAACCTCTCACTCTGAAAATGTCAAATCAACACGTCTCTGCGATGATGGTATCTACAAATGAAATGTGATATCCATCCCACTGTCTGCAGAGTCATTACGGGGGTTTAACTGTACATAATTCACACACTATAATTGCATTTTGCAGGGGGGTTTTGCTTTCATTACTCCTGTTAAAGCCACATTCGACATGCCTGTGGAACAGAAAGGGATTTGTACAACTTCACAATGAAAAGGATATTAACTATTCAGTGGATTTGATGGCTATTACACTGTAATGAGCCCAATTTTAGTTGGAGAATTGACGGCGAAAGCGTTACATCTGTCCTTGGCCGGTGTGATTCATACTGACGGGTCTCAGGACATTAGTGGTATATTGTTGTATGACGTGACACACCGTCCAGCAGTTAATCAGTGGTTCACCAAGGTTCACAGATTTTATTAAGACATAATAAGAGAAATAATCAGATGCGTATTTATTGAGTCTTATAAACAAATAACCATAAAAGTATTGTACTGCTCAGGAAGCCAGAGCATTTCCACCTTCAGGGCCCACTTGAAGTCGGCCTAATGGTGGTTTACATCAAAGCTAATCTAGGAAACAGCCCGTCTCTGACAGCTAACCAAAGCAGCGACCTCTCAGCAAAAAAATCCTGCTGCTGAGCCTGAAAAACGCTGACTTACAGTACATTTAACTGTTATTTAGCGCGGCAACTTGACTAAGAACACAATCTAATTTGCTGCATTATTGCCTGAGGTAAGAAACACATTCACACAGAGAAGAGAGAGAGAGAGGGAGCGGGGAGCTGCAACGTGGCACAGAAATATATTGTACTGTTAGCCCGCCCGCGGTTTTGGGAGAGGGCAGGATTTTTGTGCTTTCCCTGTTGCAGACTCTGCAGGTCGATGTTTAAAGACGGAGGACTGAAGGCAAACAAGAGTTTTTTGTTCAAACACAAACCACCGGTCACAGAGTGAGTTTGTTAAAGACAGACTTTTGTAGTGACAGAAAATAGAAGACAAAGTGTTAATCAATACTCCATCAGGACTGTCCAACTTGGTCGGGTCTTGACGGGTTCAGACCGGCCACAGCGAGGAACTGAAGAAAAACACACCTACTCTGGAGAGGAGGCCTGCAGACAGACGTCAAAGAGAGGAGCGAACAATCATGTGGAAGAAGGCAAAATGTGCCGAAACAACTGATGAATTTAAAGTTGTTCTAAAGTTATAGTGAGTGTATATTATAAGGTGGACGACCCTGTCAAAGAGGACGCAGACTACACAGCAGTGCTAGCAGCGTGTTGCATCATGAGTACGTCAGTGAGCTGACGATGCTAATTTGCTGATATTTAGCAGGTATAGAGAAGAAAAAGTCACGGGGCTCAGTCTTATGCCCGGCGCAAATGTCAGCGCTTGTTTCCGACCGAAGTTGTGTAAATAGCAAATGCACTGGTCTTAAAATGAGGTGTGGGCTGGTGCACTGATGCCACCACAGACCAACAAAAAGCTGGTCTTAAGTAAATGGCAGTTTTTTGTCTGCTATTTAAAGGAAAGTAAGACGTGAGAAGGTGGGTTCATATGATGCGTTCAGTTATTTTAAACAGTAACAGCTGTAGCTATAAGCGTGACAGGACATAAGAAACTCTAAACTAAAACTTAAAGCATTTGAAATGAATATTTATAGACAGCTGTGATGAAGCTCAGAAGGACAGCAGCTTCACTCCAAATATATTTTAATGTACAAATCCGATCCGCGTTTGTGACCTTTTTGACTTCTAACGTGAAATCCTGATTGCTCCTCTCAACGTGTCTGGATATTCTAATACTCAGTGAACAGAAACTGCTGCTTTCTTAATGGGTAGACACACTTATCAGTTTCCAGCTGAAGAGTCGTGGCAGGAAATGTAATTGATACGTTCTTCAAAGATGCAGAAGTCTGGCAGCCCAGACCCTGAGATGTCATTAGTATCTGACACATTTTGATCTTATAAAATCTCACATTATCCTTATCTATCCTAGATAAAGGGGTAGAATATCTTTAATATCTATAACACATTTCACTGCTTACCATCCAATAGAAGTTGAATTGTTTAGGAACTTTTATAATCAAACTCAGGAATCATAAACATCTGAAATGATGACTTAAATCATCTTGTGATACACAGAATACAGTATGTATAGATCAGCCTCTCCACCCTACCGCAGCTCACTTTGTTCCAACTGACATCAATCCTGTTTGTTTCTTGATGATACTGTAGTCTGACAGATTCACGATTTGTAGGTCAGGTGTACTCCTGACTCACTGAACGATGTGGTTGAACTCCAAAACAAATATCCATAAAAATGGACGATAAAGTTGCACTGTGCTGCAGGTAACAAGTGAGCTCCAAACAGCCCTGCAGATCCCTGCAGTGCAACCCAGACAAGTGCAGTCAAGGCCCTCTAATGAAATAAGAGCTTTTACTGGGCACTGAGACAGTTTTCATCCATATTTTTCCTTCCTTTGTGCCTCTCCTTTATAAATCGTACAGCAAAGTGATAGCTAGAGTCTTTGAAAATATACTCCTGGGGGTGTTGCCACCTACTGTACCTGCAGAATAAAAGAAAACAGTCGTATATTGTAAAAGAGGATGTTCGTATTAAACACCTTTTCTCTCGCTTTATGTCACGTAGATATATACAGCCAAAGGCCTTCCTGTTCTTGTGCCTTATGGAGCAGGCCTGCCCACAGAAATGAGTGGGCCTCTAAAAGGGTCCAGTGAATGGACCCTCCACAGATCTGCTTTAATCGTATCAATGCACGGGTGGGCTCTCTCTCCCCAACATCAACACATGCAGAGCGTCTTCATTAGTATCGACATCATCGTCTTGCTCACAGGTGGTGGTGGATCCTTAACTAACGCTAGCTACCTCTCGGCTCAGCACGCCCTCATTAGAAAATTGACCATATTGGTCGAGTGTGAAAGCATCTTATTATGATCCATATTGATGTGTCTTGTTGAGACTGATTTCAGTGCAGAGTCAGGCCGCCACTCCATACACACCGACATCCAGCCTGTCTGGTCGCTCTAAACCCAAAGACATTTTGGCAGCTGAAGCTCTGGAGAAGTTTAACTCAGGAAGCAGCAGCTGGTCAGTCAGGATGTACTGCAACATCTGAAGAGGGTGGTGTGTTTACTGGGGAAACTACAGGTCACAATCCACAGTATTAGCACCACCGCAAACTGTCAGAAGAGTTATAATATGTCGTTTTGGGAGTCAATGCCAATCGACCTAATCAGTCGTTTAGGTCTGAGGATGTGCTGCTTGTTTAGTAACGTTAGCTTTAACATTAGCATCCTGGCTATCTTTAGGTTATTCAGCCTGGCTGGGAGAAGTTTTCTGAGCCGACATTATATGATTTACCAGCTCCCTCCTCCAATTTCTTTTCTGGCATACCATTAATTTGCAGGTCAGGGCATAGCAAAGAAATCCACCCCAGCATTAGCTAGCAGTTCATTTACATCAGTTAATCACTCAGGCCAGGAGTCTTTTGTAGTGAGACTGACATTACAGAAGAATAGTGTCTGAAAATGTTTAGATCTTTTCACTGAATTTGAATTTGTGATTGATGCTTTGTCTTGTAATCTCACACCCCCAGAAGCTTTACTCGTTACTTTGCCGCATCTTCAAATGCTTCCTGTGCATCGGTGACAAAGATTCATGCGAACATTGTGGTGGCAAACTACAAACCTCGACTTCTTTCAGATACATTAGACACCTCATTAGGCACAAACAGCTGTGGGTCGCTTCAGCTTCACAATGCTGCCGAGGCAAATTCACACATTTATAACAGTAAACAAGGACCTTTCAGTAAAGCTGTCGTTCGAGAAAAAATATTGTCATTGAAATCAGACGTGTTGCTGCTTCATCACAGCGGCAACCAGGCCTACGCTCAGATACTTTCAACAGGCCGACATGGAAACTTCTTACAGTGGAGCTTCACATAGAGTTTAACACCTTCAACTATGGATGCTATAGATGTAAAAAGATTTAAAAAATATGTGGGAAAGTGATTAAAGGAATATTTCTCAGATTTGACACATCAAGATCAGCTTTTTACTCAAGGGAAGATAAACTCAGCCTGTAAACGGTTCCACAATGTCATATTATCTCTAAAGGAGCTTTGTAAAGTCTGAAAAATAACCCAGAGGTGATGCTACTATAAACAGAACATCCAGAGTTATAAACTTGGGTGTGGAGTTTAAAAGACACAGATGGTTACCGTGCAGGGAGGGTTTGATAAAGAGAAGCTATTTAGTTGCGTTAATCCCCCAAATTGGAAGAAAACAGTTATGGATAATCACGACTACAGTGAGTTTGGTGGGTAAAAATTGAACTGAGAAGTTGGTCTGTACACTGAAATGGATCTTCAGAGCAGGAAGTTGGCGTAATGATTTTACTGTTTGTCTCTTTTGATTCAAAATTTGCGGCTTGTTTAAAACCTGTATGATTGTGTGACCACTTCCGTTCGCTGTCCGTTCTAACTGATGTTGCCACTTTCTGAAATCTCAGCAGGACCTTTGGGAGGAAAAGTGGCCTCGTTGGAGAGAACTTACTAACCTTACATGAACTCTCTCAAACTCAGTAAATAAAAGAGTCTTTTGCCATGTTGTGCCTGTAACATTGGCTTGTCCTCGATCTCCCGTGGCTTGGATTGTACCCTCATTTGTGTGTGGCTTTGGACAAAAGCGTCTGCCAAGTCAATACATTGGAACGGTGGCTTTGCTAGCGTTCGCTCGTCAGGTATACACCATGACGGAGCATTCACCTTGCTACATATGAAGGTTCACAGAAAACTGGAGAATGCTGTTAGAGCGCGAAAGCCGACAGGTGTTTACTTTGAGGTGGAAGATTGTCAAAGTCCGTCTAAGAGAGCCGGGTTTGCCACTGATCCTCAATTCACAAGGTCTAACTTTGATTCAATTCAGTACTGTTTTGGTCAGGGATATTCCAGTTATGACAACAGTTTCGCCTGGAAATTAGAGATTCTGAAACAACTAATGCTGTAAGTTATACGAAGAAGTCCTCAGACCCGACATATGTAACACATGTATTCATCAGAAACAAATGGGTTATTGTTATTTTAGCATTAATTACTGAAAATGCTGGAGAGAGAGAACAATGGCAGATGTAGGCCTATAATGTATGTAATTTAAACAATCCTTTTTTTAATAATCTTTGCGTTCATTTGAATAGAAACATCCTCTCATGACCCTAAACCTGACCAAGTCGCTTCTGTGCATAAACCGAAATCTAAATCTTAACAAAATGTCAAATATAGATTTTTTATGAATTCAACACTGTTAGAAGATGAATATGGCCTGGCGATTGGGGCATATGAAGATCATAAACACTTGACATGGCGTGAACAAATAACATATTTGATAACATAAGTGTGTATTCTTACATTTTCTAACACAATTCTCTTGAAGCTCCGTGTATCGTTAGTCTACTTTGAACAAAGCATTAATTGTCCTGATATAAAACAATCCCCCATCTCGTCTCTCCAGTCCTGTCTAAATTAACCACATGTATTTGAACTTGCCTTTACCCTGGTGTGTTGTTCCATAGAAAGTTGTGACCCCCGCTGCCTGCTTTGAATCTCTCTCCTTCGTTGTGTGTAGAGAAAGCTGATAGCCCAGATTTAGTGTTACACGGTCTGCCAGCCCATCAAGAAGCCTGATAAGCAGCTCAGCGGCACTCCTTCAAGCTGTGCGCCGCTCTCTGATGAAATCCCTGCTTCTTTAAAAAAATAAATAAATAAACATTGCAGAAGCCTCTTTTACACTGACATTTTTATGAAGCTATAGAACAGGTCACGACACTTTTTATCCTATAAATAGATAAATGAAGACGCACTTTTTGTGTAAACATGAAAATTCCCAGGATGAAAATCTGGAGGGTTTTTTTTTCTTCTTTTGCTTTAAAACATCAGCAGGGTTCTCGTCAAAGAGCATCATTGCATTTGTCATGTCGAGGCTCTAACCTGCGAGGTTGCCACATCTAGAGAGCGTGGTTTCGTAAGTGCTAGGCAAAGCAGAGCCAACGAGAATGAGTAAATCATTCAGGTGTCACAAACATCATTTCATCATCATCATCAGCATCCAGCAGCCGTCAGCTGCAGAACGTTAACTTCTGAGATTTGTTTAACAGGAAGGAGGCAATAAGATGATGCACATGAGGCTCAGTTTTATAAAAAAAAAAAAAAAAGAAATCAACAATCACTGCAACAGCACTGCGAGTTTGGAATGAAAGAAGAGCTTCTAAGTGGACCTCATGGTGAGACTACCATTTCAAAAAGGTCAAGGAGTTTAATCTCAATTTCTAATGCAGTGTGGATGAAAAGTTCTTCGATTTGAGTGTGCAGTGTGCTAACTCCATCTGCTAATGCTACGTTCAAACCACAAGATGTTAGCCCTGATTAGCCCAGTTGTGAAAGGTTTGACTGATAAAAATAAAACCAGATCAAGTCGGCGTTTGCTCCCAAAGTGTTAAACTATTCAGAGACACAACCCAGAACTCATATGATGTCTTTGTAAATGTGCTCTAGAACAGATACCAAATGGGCCTTGTGGTGGGTTGTTTGTCAGACATTAGAGATCAACTGTTAATAATATAATGTCCAACAGAGATGCTGCAACTTTAAAATCAAACTTTCAGATTTTCAGTTTCATGTAGTAATTTTTGGCTATAAAAATAGACACAGTTGTGGTTTATCTGGTCTTTTTCTATTATTTCATGTGCACAATCCACTGTTGCTGTTGTGTCCCCCTCAGAGACACGTCCTTGCTTGCCAGAGCAGAGGTGCGGTGCTGGATGCAACACACCATCATTTTCTCACACATTTTCTTCAACGTAAAAAGCTTCTTTCAGGATCCGTGCCCACACCATGTGTTCAAAAGACGTTGGCTCTCTTTATGCAGCTGCTCGTGGACAAACTCTGAACCATCATTACCAGGCAGCATGTGTTTGTACTTCTTACATACATTCAAAGACATATGATCATCTGCAGCATCATAACCGTCGGAGAAGACTCTGATCTGTCTCATTGGAGGCTCCTTAAGGAACAACCGTCATTTGGTGGAGTTGCTGTGACCCGGACTCGCCGGCTGATGTGGGTTATTTCCACGCAGTAAATCCACATAATGATGTTTTCTGCTCTTCGCAAAGAGCTGCCCTGTTTACACAGCCCACATCACGCATGTTTAATATTTTAGCACTGTTCCGTTGGGGGAATCTGGGAAAGCATAGTAGAAAATCACGCAGAAGTAATTTTCTTTCCGTGCTTACCGTGTTTCCAGCGAATAGCTGAATAGATGAAGTGTGTGAATGCAGAGAGCCGGAGCGATCTGTAAGAACGACTCCAGTGTCCTAAATCGCACATTTTCTCTTCTCAAAAATAATTTGCACAATAAGTTTACAACAGCACAACTCAGCGGCCACTTTGCAACAATCTATAAACATGAGCTGAAAACTGAATATGCCTCTGATCTGATGTGATGATATGCAAAGCCTGAGACCTGGAATTCGCTCCCAGTAGGCAGCTACCGCGGGGACGTCAAATCTAAAAATGAAAACTGGTGACTATGCAGGTGCTGCCGGGTGTGATGTGAGTGTAAGACCACGGCTGGAACATCTTTAAATTAGAATGAAAGATCACTGTATGCTGGTTTTCATGTACAATGAGCAAGACTGATGTCACCAACATGCTATGATGGGATTTATCGCTTTAACATGGAAAATGTTTTGTGTAGATAATAAGCATGATCATGTTGTCATATTAGGGACATTAGCGTTGAGCACCAGGACACTTACAAGCTCATTTGGAAATCTAACCATTAAGCATTAATGGAGACCTATCATGCCCTCAGTGTTTTATATAGTAGGTCCCCAAACTGGAGCACACCATGGCACATTTACGTTGCCGCTGTTGAATAGTTTTGATATAATATATTTGCACACAAGTATTATTCGTCACGTCCCTGGAGTGTGAACGTTTGAAGCCAAGAGGAGAGAGTGGTCCTGTAGATGAGCCGCTCCCAACCCCAAAACCATAATCTACTGGAAAAATAATGATATTCGACACCATTTTCGATACAACATGTGAGGATGGACCCAATGTCGGGGCCAATTTAGACTCTAGTAGCAGAAACAGAAGAATGACTGTAAGAAACATTACAGGTATTCGACATTTGTGTGTTAACTGTGTCAGAGAGAAGAGCGAGTGAATAAATTACACAAGTTATTCTGAATTAAGTTAAGCGGAACTTCTACATAAACTTGATGAGAATAACAAATATTTGTGGAACATTTGCTCTGTAGTCTGAGATTGTTGCTCGTGTTGGATAGACATCACCATCTTCAGACCGAAGCACCAGCAGGATGGAACTTATATAAATCTTAATAAAGTGGTCAGCTAAAAAGAAGGGCGAACTGATTCGACCCCGGTGGTGATATACCGGACTCTACTTGGCAGAGCAGGGAGGCATGAGCATTAGGTTGGACTATAAATATTTCATTCTGCTGAGATCCGTAGGCTTTACCCTGCTGGACCCTCGCAGGAAAGTTAAGTAAAAGTCTACATTTCAGTGGCTGACAGCCTGACTGATGCTATCCGATTTGTCTTGATGCAACAAACCGCACACACCCGGGATCAAAAGATTATGGGAAATGTTAAAAAATCATTTGTCACAACTTCCTGCTTGCGTTGACTCAGTTCCTCACTTCCTTTTCCATGAGATAGCTGTGCATCGGGACGCAGCTCCTTTCGATATCAACAACGTCATAAAAATAGCCACCATATGTGTGAATAATCCGTGGGACTGCTCAGGGTGATAGTTGGAGATATAGAGGCAATTACACAGTAATAGATTCAATCTCAGGCCAAGAGAAACATAATTGGAGAGGGAGCTCTCGCCTACGGGCCAGAGTATTGTATATTGTCACTGTGATTATAGACACTTGGCACTGCGTGGTGCTGTTAGCAATTTAAAACCAGCCCATGAATGCCTGACATTAAATAGAATGCGTTAGATCACAGCTTTGATTGCGCTGTAATGTTTGTCTGTGTCAATTTCAAAACACCCCATTTGTTTTCCTGCGCGGCCAGTTGACTGTCATCAAAGGAAAAAAGCAATCTACACGACGCTGTTGTGTTTGCAGCAAATGCAAATGTGAACGACGGAGCGGATCCCTAAAAGAAAATGAGGTATTCGAAGGAAACGGTGGAGGGCTTTGGTACATTTCAAGGTGGACGTGCCAAACATCTAACTCGATGTATTTTGTCCAGAGGCCCTTAACAAAAGATTCAGTTGTAAAATCATTGAAATTACAACCAAGTGGTGAAGAAAAAGACGAAGGGGCCGTCCACATGGAAATGCTTCTGTGTAGTAAACTCGTGTTTCGCATCGTTTTGGCCAATCGTCCACATGGATCCTGTAAAAGCACTTTTCCAAAACCTGATCTCAGGGTGGAAAAATCCGGAAATGCTGCTCTTACATCCCCTTATGGACGGAGAATCTGCATACTTTGCGTATCGATGACGCCATCGCCCCACCCCTCGACCTCTAACCTTCAACCTCTTAACCCTGCGATGTCTCATAACAACAACAATGGTGGACTACATGTTTGTGTTCGTACCGCAGAAGATATTGAGCCTATCAGGGTTACTAGGAGAAAATCTTCTGCTCCTCTGCCACTACACTGAGCGAAAAAGGATTATGGATGACCGACTAGCCATTTTCATCTTCTTCTAGTTTTGTTCGGGTTCTCCTTCTGCTGTCTGTCTGTATACAGTGCAAAAGCATGTTGCACATGCTCCGTCTATTCTCCTCAGTTTTTGGTGAATTTCAAATGCCACCTATAGTTCTAAAATATGAACTACAGCATGTTGAGTCGTTTTCAATGGATCTGTTTGGATGCAAACATTCTTGAAACGATGCCAAGGAAGACGTGGGTGAAAATGATCATTTTGGTACATGTAGACACGGCCTAAGAAGACAGAGGTCTATATCAAATGATCTTCCCCTCAAGAGAGATTTTAGAGAACAATGCAGCAAAATCAGGAGCAAGTAAAGTGGGATATATCCAGTGACAGTGAGGGAACATGGTGTGTCGGGACTAACACCAGAGAGCAGACCGAGGTCAGAAGGTCATTGTAACACTAGAAGGGGGATGGTGTGTCTGGACATGGTGGAATAAGGAGGATAGATCCACAGGGAAGGGAGGACAAAATGGCACAATATTCTGTTGACACAGTCGTATGACACATGTCAAGTCAGTCACACTCGTTATTTTCTGTTATGTGAATTCTGACACCGGCAGTCTTGGGGTTTGGACCTCTTGTCGATTCTTTCCTTCCTCGTTTATTCTTATTCCTTGACTGTACCAGACGTGTAGTGTAAACAGTGTGTCAGCAGCGGTTCACTCTGTCTTTATTGGGTCTGTTCAGCCACAGTGCTGCTGTGCATTCAGAAGCATTTTGCTGTGGCACTATGTGCCACTTACATTGTTTGGCAGGGAAAACAAACTGACTTGAAGTCTAAGTCTAAGTTGCATTCATATTAAGCGTGAGCGTGAACATAGGCGGCTGCACTCATTAAAACTGAAGCACTGTGTCCTGGGAGGTGGACAAATGACAAATGTGACGTGCAAAGTGGACTGGGAGTTCGCAGTTTGGCTAGCTTGTAACAGTAATTAACAGCCCGTCCTCATCAGTATTAAAACAAAACAAAGCACATTGGTTGACTGTGAGATTATATCAACACATATTTACATTTCTTGTTCAGTGGTAACCTCTAGTGGCACTAGTAATTATTACAGCAGAAAAGGAGGAAGTCAGGCGAAGAAGTATAAAGAGCAAAAAAAGGTGCTTAAAAAAATGGTCAAGAGTTAGATGTTAAAACCAGTTGTGAGAGAAAGTTGCCACGCCACTAATGTTCCCTTACTGCACAGGAAAACTGTGTATGTGCACAAAAATGATATGTGCGCAAATATGTCAAAGCTTTAAAAGAAAAATGGTCTACAAACTAGTTTGATTGTGTACAATAGAAAGTTTAAATGATAATTTTATAGTTTGCCTTCATTTGTTTCTTGACAAACCTGAGGGTTTCATTACGACTTGGACAATTCTCTGGCCGCTCGTGCTTGACGCCCCGCTAGATCGATTATTAGTTTTGCAGCCACGCTTCAAGATCTCAACAATTACTTTGGAGAGCACAATGAGCTGATAGCCAGAGCTGTGCAGATGGGTGTGGTTCCAGATGGATTCCACTCTAAAAGTCAGGATGCCCATGTGAGCAGGATTTCTTTGCCACCCTAATACCAGAAGGCTGATGCCCTGTTAATCCCTTTTTTTCCCCACAAATTGGTCTAGAGGTAGTTGAGTCTGGATATTTCAAACCAGAGTGGTTTATAATTTTGAAAGGGTGAGTGCAAAAATGTTTGAATAATAAGTTCTAATAACTATATACTTAACATTCAGGCATTTCAGTAGCTCAGTGATTCTTTAAAAAGAGCCACATCTAAAGAGTTGTGGTTGTAAGTTTAAGGCCTGTTTTACCTCTGAGCACACCGAGCATCACTGATACATGCAGTTAGGAGATTTGCCTTTTCTGCACCTGTAACCACACACACAGCGGCGATGACACCGAGTCCTGGACTCTTGCATCTATTCACAGAGGTTCTGCTGACCTTGTGTTGTTTTACCTGAGGTACAAGATTCACTTGTTTATCATTCTACAGTGCAGGGTTGTACTAAGAAATGCGAGTTGTACTCCCCGTGTGCCACTCACAAACAGCTTTTATATATGGATGAATAAATAATAGGCAAGTGGAATATTATTTATGGTGGACTGTTGAGGATGCCCTGTAAGTTTGGTGGTGTGGCAGTGGATATCAGCTGTGTCACTGGCCAGATGGCAGCAGGGCGAACATGCTGTGGCTCTGGTGGGTGTCGTCTTTTACTCTCCCCATGTGCTCTGCGTAGGCACCAAACTTCAATATCACTGACGCTCAGTGGAGGAATACTGATGTTCTGGGCAGTTTTAACCACCCGCTGTGGAGCCTTCCAGTCCTGAGCCGTGCACGAACCACGCCAGTTCGTGATGTGTCAGCTCCACTGGTGTGTGTCTTTGAGCCCTTTTTTCTTTTTCTAAAATCAACAATCAGCTCCTTCATTTCGTTGACAGCGAGCAGACGATTGTTCTGTGTACGCCATGCTGCAAGATTGTTGATTTTCCTCCACAGCAGAGCTCTCTCCGTGTCTGGGAGTGCACTCATGGGTGTTGAGACTGGACAGGAGGGGGCTGAGCACACGTCCCTGGGGGGCTCCGGTGTCTGTGAGAGAGTCGTACATCCGGTTGCATGGGGTGTTACTCAAGCCCAGAAGATTCCCAATCAATTTCATGGCAGAGTTGAAATCAACAAACAGCATTCTGATTTAGAAGTTACTGTGAAGGTGTGTGAGTACTGAGTGGAGGGGCAGTGGACACGGCATCCTCCGGGGAGCTGTTATTATTGAATGCAAACTACAAACAGTAGTAGCACTACGTCCAGCTGCATCTCTCAACTCCTACAACTACGTGGATGTTCGGCCCATACATTGTCCTCCTTCTGCCAAAAAAAAAAAAACCCCCAAAGATCTTGCCCTTTTAAAAACACACACTGAGACAACAAGGTGTAAAACACTGGAACTATTCTTCGTGCACAAAGAAATCAGAGTAAATCTCACACTTTCATGCTCTGATTTTTGCAGCAATGAAAAGAGCCGGCAGGCCACACAGTGTGCAACATCGCACATTGTGAGAAAGCAGCAGTGTGACAATCAGTGAGCAGTGTGCAGGCAACATTGCCACAGGACCAGTATATACACAGCTGCAGGACACTTGTTTCCCAGAATTCACGGCGGCATGCAGCACAGAGGAGACAGACTTGACTGACCGCAGAGGGGGAGAAAGAGAACAGATGGATGTGAGCTGTCCTTGTGTTTGAGGGTTTGTCTTTCCTCACGGCTACGCAGCATATTCAGTACATGTACAGTACACACACACACACACACAAATTTAGAGCATGAATGGGCATGATTAACCCAAATTACGATGGTAATTTTTTAGGGGAAGTGATTGTCCAGCAGCAGGACAGCTGGTCAACATCGGAATTACCTGCTGAGAATCTCAATGTATTAATAATGCTAAACATGTGTTCAGGTGAGCTGTTACATTGCGGCCGCTTTGTTGAACGCTGCTGAAGCGAGCAGCGGTACAATACGACTAATAACAACACAAACAAAACACACATTAATCACTATTCAGGTCAATCTGTCTTTTGTTCATGTTTGCAAACCGTGTGCGTGTGCGTGTGGTTCTGGAGTGGGAGGGTGGGGGTGCACTTCATGTAGTTTACTTGATTGGTATTTGCAGAGCTCCAGAATACCGTGGTGTGAAAAAACATTCCCTTGTGAGAAAATTACAGCCTTATGGCTGACTCAAAATGGTAAATACATTAAATTTTTTATACTTACTGTTTATGTAATATTTATGCAGCTTTGAGTTACATTAGCGCTACATTAGCAAGAGAAAATGAGGCCAGCATTGCAATAAACACCTACCAAACAAAGTTAAGAAAGTTAAAGTTCAGTCTTGAAATCAAATATTACTTTCAGCTTTTGTTGGCGCCACATTAACACAAGATAATACAGAAAGCACAGGGAGCAGTGGTTTGCATTGTTACCCTGGGTTAAGATAACTTCTGTGCATTTCTGTGTGGAGTTTTTGCGTTCACCCCTTGCTAACTTAGGTTTCCCATACGTTCTCTGGTCTCTCCTATAATTACTGTGCCGTGGAATGTTTTCGGGTCACAAACTCGTCAGAAAAACAGGGAACAGTAAAAAGTGGCAGATCATTAACCTCATCAAACCACATCCAGAGGACATCAAACTTAGACTCGTCATTGTTTTCAGAGCTGATGGTGGAAGTTGTTAACGATTGAGACCTCTTGATTATTTATTGTCCCTGTTGAGAGGTTTGCATGCGCAGTGCGGATCAGGCAACTGGCAAGGCCTGAGTAGTGACACTGACAGTGTAACAGTGTTTACTTGAACAGAGATGGATGGAAAAGTATCGTCAAACCAGCGTTCAGCGCGCTTAACAATGGGGGGAAATTAACATGTCCATCCATGAAAACTGCAAAGTCATTTGAACCTGGAAGTAAATGCTGAGACAGAAGCCAGATGTTAGTGGGGTTTTTGGTCCCGTGTGAAAGGGGTTTACGTTTCATTGGTAGAAATCCAGCAGTTCTTCATGTCATTAAGATAGAAATGCTTCAGCCTTGCAGAATATAGTTCATATATTCAAACCAGCTATATTTGAATACAGACATTTTCTTGGCATTGCACTTACATTCACATTTGAAGGCATTCTTGAAAACCGTACTCTCCATGAAAACATTTGCGTACAATTTTCGCAGCATTTGAACCAAATTAGCCAGTAGAACACAGCTCCATACTAAACAGCGTTTTAAGATGAACATGTAGTGAAGCTATTTCCATGCCGCCCAGAGGGGTCATCTGTCTGTCTGTCTAGATGGAGATAAATGCCCAGCGTTGCCCAGAGGAAAGTGGGCTGCTGACTGATAAAGGCTGTGTTTGGGATGAAGCTCAGCTGTTAATGTTTACTTTAATTGTCCTGTAATCACTGGGTTTCCGGGGGTCTCCTGCCGAGCTGCACCTGGACCCAGTTCCAGACCGATTATTCCAGCGGTGGAGGAGACTCCACAGTCTGATCAAAACACAACAGGAAATCAGTGGGGGAAACACAGGACAGATGACATTATTAATAAAATGACAAATTCCATTTTTATAGAGTAAATTGCAAATTTACAGACAGAGAGCGAAAAATAACAGCAGAGATTAATGGAAAAAAAGAGCGATAAAAAGTATAAATGTGTTTTTGTATGTGGCAGCAAAGAGAAAGCCGAAACGAAAGCCATAAAAAAATAAATTGACTGCATAATTGGAGGTGCTACATGTAGCAATTTTTCATCAATAAATCATTACAAGAATAATTTGAGGTGTCATTTTAATTACAGTAAACAAACAGGTCCATCATGAGGAGAATTAGCATCCCGTACCAGCCTGGGCTTTACCTCGCACGCACCAGACATCTGACAGAAAACGTGGGTGATTAAGGAGCAAAAAGAAATAGAAGGAGGGTGCTGTTCACAGTCCAGACACAGTCTCTCATTCTGATCAAATAATTCATATCTCAGTAAAGCCAGAGTGAGCGTATGCTGTCTTGAAATGGAATTTGTGAAGAGTACATCTGTGACATGTTTGTGACCTGTGGTTATGAACGTGGTTTTAATGGTTTAAGACAATATTTTTCGGTTACTGCTGCAAGAAAAGCATTTATTAATAAACGAAGCGTTCAGCGCTTTTCCAGACATCTGCCAAAGTTCAGTCAGTTTGACTGTAGTTCGTCCGACAGTTGTTCAGATATTTAAGTCCTGGTCAAAGCAGAAGACCAGGACCAAACTATAACAACAGACGCTGGAATCTTTAGAGCTAAGAAGGCAAACGTGAAGCATTAAATGAATCTAGAATAACGTCTGACGTCAGTTCTATATCAGTTCAGTTTCTCACAGAGGGAATGGGTGGGCAAATGTTACAGATTTTTAGCTTCACAGGGTGTTTCAGAGAGATATTTATATGGTTCTTTTCCAATCAAAGCGCTTTCCAACACTTGTCACATTTCACCCATTTATACACACAGTCATACACTGATGGCAGGAGCCTCTGCCTTGCAAGTTGCCAACTTGCTGATCAAGTGATACGCCGCTTCCTAATGAAAGCATCCCACCATATTTCTACGCTCAGCCATTCCCACATCCACTCACACATCGATGAAACAGTCATCAGGGCAATTTGAAGTTCAGTATCTGGCCCAAGGATCGAACCACTAACCTTCTGATTAGTGGGAGACTCGCACTTTCTCCTGAACGCCCCAAATTCTGGAAATGGTGAGTTAGAAGGAGAAGAAAATGGAAGAGAGCTCAGGACAGTGAGTTATATTACACACTCCATAATAAATAACAACAGGGAGGATAGAGAAATTGAAAAACCAACAGAGAGCAGGTGTTTATAGATTAAAAAATAATAAAACTGGAGTGGTAGAAGAGATGGGAAGTGTAAACAGACCAAGTATTATGAGCCCACAGCAAGTAAGCAGACAGACGGGGAAATGAAACTTGCAGAAGATCTTTATATGATCATTGAAACCATGTGACATGTACCAACTCATTTCCACCACTGATTTGTTTCGTCTGGTCAGTCAGCAGGTACATGCAGGAACAAACAGGTCCGTATGAATAGAGTCTTCTCACCGCGCATGACTTTCTTTTTTAAGCAAAATGCCGGAAGGAGACGGCAAATGGGAAGTGAACTCTGAAAATTGTACTGGTGGTACGAACTTTGTAAGGGTGAGGTAAACTTCAGCTGAGCTTTGGGTCTGAACTGCTTGAGCTGGATTATAAAACAATACAGATTTGGGTTTTCGATTAGCATTTTTCTTGGCAATAGGGACGGTCGACCACTTTAACTTGTGGGTGAGTCTCAGGGGTCAGTTCTCAACCCAAATATTGCCGTAGTTGGATATTTGTTCGTCGTCAGCGATTGTCATACCACGTCTGGTCAAACTACTCAGGACAACAGACATGCTGTCAACACACCAAACACTGAGGAAATGTATTCAGTAACTATTAACAATAGAAACAACAATACTGTAGGATGGCAGAACCTGAAAAACTGATGCCTTCAATTAATTCATCTTGTCTACGAAAACAGAGAACTGTCTGGCTAAGTCCCACGTGAGTCATGCTCAGTATATCCCTCCATCCCCGACCGAAGCTTCACATAATTGCTGCTTCTTTCTAGCAGAAATTGGCATCCAGGACGGCCCAGAAGATCATCTGATCTGTCATTTTGGTTGTGATTTGTATCAGTGCCATGCCGACGATACACAGCTGTACTTTGTAAGGCCCAGTGACATCTCTGATCTAAACACCGCTGCAGTTGATGCACTTCTGGACAGTGTTTTATGACCAAATACGCACTTACTTTGTTTTAGAATGAAACTGGATGTCCTTACATGTCTAACCTGGCTGTCTAGTCTTGACATCACAACCTGACAGAGATCCTGATGGCTTTTTGTTTTTGTTTTTTTAGCATTTCTCTGTGGATTGAGTGTTTTGATGCTTTTGCAGTATCTATACAGCACCAAGTAAACACTAAGCATGCTGCCTCAAAGTCCTGCCGCCTACAGAAGTGCTTGTAGCTCACTGAAAGAATATCTGTCGAGTCTCACTCATGTTTCTTGTCAGCCATTTTCTGACCAGGTAATTAATGCTTAAACAACAAAACAATCCGCAAATTAAGAAATTAATAGATGTTGCCCTCCGTGTGATAGCTGAGCAATGATGAGATCAGAAGGCAGACAGATCCCCTCCAGCACAAATCAGAATTATGAGACAATCCAACAATGTCCCCACCCTGTCAGTTTACAAATGACTAAAGGTGTGATGGGGGAAAAAAGGTTAGTTGTGTGTGTGTGTGTCAGTTTTATGCATAAAGGAGTACAGTGAAAGGTTGTTAATACCCAGACTCTCGGAATTGCCTCTGATGTGATGGATGAGGCTGTCAGCTCCAAAATTTATGGCTGGAAATATAAGTGTCTGAGAAGTGTGTGTGTGGCGTGGGAGTGGCCGTTTATCTGCAACAGTTCAACATCTCTGACAGGTTACATTTTTCCCCTCAGTCCTCTGCTTCATCACCGCGTTCAGACCGTCACATGATTCCAGAGCTGTTACAAAACATCCTCAAAGAGACGTCGGGAAATCCGAACCTAATTGCCTCTGATGGTACCACTCTGCCGGCGTCTGTCCTCCTAAAACTGAAGCAGCGGAGTGATCTGTGACATCTGGGAGCCTGTAGAAAGTTCATGTAATTGTGCTGCACTCAGTGGCACACAGAGCCACTCAATAGAGTCCTTCAGAGGGGGTCAGGGGGATGAGGGAAGAAGTAGGGCTACTTTGGTGGCACCAAAGAAGGAGGAGAGAGGGAGCTGTGGTATTGCTAATGAGAAGAAAGGGCTTTAGCAAAGAGCTAGAATTGGAGGTAATTGATACGGTCTGTCAGAAAGATAAAGGCAGAGCAATAGTGTGAGCAAGACATGAGAAGCAAAGTGAAGCACTGAACACTAATCATATCATGATGCACAGGAACACTGACTTCATATTGATAACACTGCAGGGGAATGTGTTCATCACATGTCTTGTACAGGCCTTCGGCGCAGCATGTGGGCTCCCCTCTGCAGTCGTTTATGTCACTCAGATAATATAATTAGGTTTCACTCCATAGTTTCGAGCGTGAACCGAAGACATTGACTATGAAAGGTCCTTTGGATCAGGCCATGAGGTGTAGAGAGGCAAGTGAAGGTGCACAGCAGGAGGGCCAGTATAGATGAGGAGGGAAGACTGTTTTTGTAAGAAAGAAACAGTAACAGAGCGCCAAAGCAGAGGAAACCTTCACGGCACCTCATTTTTAAAACCTACTCTTCCATCCACTTGTGACCAATGAGGATTTTCCACCATCACAAGAATGGATTTTGATATTTACCTGCATGATACAAACAGAAAACGCTGCACCAGACACTCGTACTAGATAACTTGGATCTAAGAAGACCAACAGGTCATCTGTAAGCTCAACCACATTCAGGCTTGGGCTCAGAAGAAAGTCAGCAGAAAACAAGGTTCAAGGTTCATCTCATCAGTCATTATAACACTAAATTGTAACTACATGTACACTGTAGTGCCTTTATGACAATAAATATCTTTTTCGGTAAAGTGTTGCAGATGAGAAAGAGTCTCACAAAATCGGTAATTAAGCTGCTCAGTAGTCTGGAGGTGGCTGATCCTGCTACGGCAATTCACAAAGTCTGACTGGCACTTTTTTCAGTGTAATGACTTGGGAAACAATTGCAGTCCCAAAGGCTCAAGTAACCTGGTGTGTGGTTCACAAATGAGGGCTTTTACAAGTCAGTCGAGGTTCCCGTCCTCACCTATGTTCACAGGCTGTGGGTAATGAGCGAATAAATGAGATCCTGGATAGAAAGGGACTTAAATGAATTTCCTTCACAGGATGTCCGGCCTTCGGGACACTGTTAGAAGCTCGGAAATCTAGAGGGAGCTCAGAAAAGAGCAGCTGCTCTTTCACATGGAAACAAGCTTGCGGGGGTGATCAGGCCTCCGATCAGGATGATTCCTGAAGGAATTCCAGGCGTGTGTTTGACTGGGAGGAGACCCCAGGACACACACAGAACACTTGGGAGGGATTACATGTTCTATCTGGCCCGGGGTTGTCTCGGCATCCCCCAGGAAGAGCTGCAGAAAGCGACAACTACATTGTTTTACCTGCTGAACCCCCACCCCGAGAGGATGGAGCGATGGATTCATCAGTTACAAATTGGCCTCAAATTCACAGTATTGTTTTAGTGACATATCTATCCAAGGTGTTGCACATTTGCCTTGCCTTTATGAGAACAAACTACATTTGTTTTTCTCACGAGGGTTATTTAATTAGGATCCACTCAATATTTTAACATGAAAACACGGACTCACGAATGAAGATGAAGGAAGGGGATGTGTCAGGCGGGGATACGACTCCATCTCCTCCTGAGGGATGTTTAGATTTTGCCCCATGTAATCTTGCACATCTCATAGCACCGATGTTTTCAGGGCTTGTTTGGCCTCTTCGGCTGAATTCAACATCTTCTTTATGACCTTGTCGTACACTTCCAAAAGTGCCGGAATACAAGGAACGAGTCAGTCCGTTTCATTTTATGCTAAGAATGGATCTCCTTGTACTCCTGCTGCTCCTCCAGCGCCCTTGGGGCTGTATTCAGCAGAGATCTGCAGCTGACTGACGTTTTACTTATGTTGCATCCTCCAGGACAACTGATGTAGCATAGAGGCCTGAAAAACATGATCTGTGACCCTCAGGTGTTGTTACAAACGATCCAATGTGCCTTATCAATCTGTAGAGGTGTGCTGTTGTATTTTTTAAGTTCTGGGATCCAGTTATGTGGTGACGTATGGAGGTAGCCAGGCTGACCATAGCTCACAGTACATGCTGGTGAGTTGACCAGCTGTTTCTCCTGGATCTGTCCTCGAAGATTTTGAGCTTCTTCTGTAACTTTAGCGAGACAAGAGCTATTATCTTTCTTGCGTAAGCTAAACTCTGTATTGTCTGTTTTGTTGAAAACGCCTTTAAAAACTGCTGATTGTTGCCATTCTGTGCCATCTACCTCTTAATAGGGTTGAGAGCTTGTGCCTACAAATCTTTCTAAGCCTTCTTGCAGAGATTCCATCTTCATTCTCATGGTTTGCTTGATTAGAATGGCTTCATCTTCTCAGGTGCATTGTTAGCTCTGTGCCGCCTGCCAGTGTCTTGTTTCCTCGTTGCATTCTGTTCAGTCTTCCTCCAGACCATCTATGAGCCCGTCTGAATGCAGAAAAGGAGTGTTTGTCTCAGTGCTTTGCTGCCATGCTAACTCTTGCCCCATCTGAAGTCCCATTGGGATTCAAATAAAGACTAATAAAGAAGCTGATGTTTCTCCTGAAAGAGCAGGCAGAGAAGGTATTTAGGGAGCCTGTTGACACAAATACGACACCACAATTGAACACTTGCTCAATATTGATCTTGCTGACATACTGAACAATGGTATGCCCTCTCCTTTGCACTGTATGTGAGGACATATTGCATTTGCCTCATATAATTGCGCTCAACTGAATCTCGCAAGGCCGCACCCAGGAGAGTGACTCCTCGGGGTCCTTGAGACAGAACCAGGAGGTTCTGAGTGAGGCAGAGTGTTGAACTGCTTGGGGAGGAGGAGGAGAAACACGGAGGGAGGGAAGGGTTATTTCTGCTAGGAAAGAGCTTTAGCAAAGAGCTGCAAGCATATAATTCCCTTTGCCAGGCAGAGAGAAGAAAGGGGAGAAAAGGCAGAAGTTACGTGATCATTTGGCACATAAAAGTGTAGACTTTGTACCTGAAGAGTGATACATCATTAATATGCTTTTTCTATGTTCCTTTGCACTGTACGTGAGGCCCCTCTGCATTTGTTGGTGTGGCAAGCTTCATCTAATTAAGTTCCACTCGATATATCCTGCAAGTGATGGACTCCTCTGGGTCCTTTGGTGGAGGCCAAGTGGGATAACGTGGGGGAAGAGGGTACTTGCTTCCGAAAAGGAAAGGCCCTCTAGTTAAAGGCTGGGAAGCATATAATTGCCTCGGTCAGACAAAAAGAAGGAGAAAGAGATTTTTAAAAAAAAAAAGGGACAGGTAGGTAAGTAAAGAAATGAAAGGAGGAGAGCTCTGGTGTATTTATTGAGCTTGGAGGATGAAGTGATTCTGATCACGAGAGAAAATACTGGAGGAAGATAGAGATACAGGTGGGGAGGAGATGGAGAAAGGGAAGAAAGACAATAGGAGCCAGACGAAAACCGGCGAGCCAGTTCCATTACCAAGGCCCTCTCTAACGGGAGGAGAGGCCAGGCTGGAACAAATGGACTGTAATTGCACACAATCTGTCTTCAGAGCTCAATCACTTTGCCCTGCGGGGACCATTGGTGAAACACTTCTCTCACACTAATCTAATAACCTTCTCCCTCACCTTCCTCCCCACGGAGACGTTACCTTTCACCTTCAACACGGACGTTACCCCGACAGAGGAGCGAGACATTAATGCGGTTGCTGCTCGTCATTAACCGGACACATAATGAACCTCGAATGTATTTGCATTTCATATCCATCACATGGCGTGTTGTAACTGCAAAGCGGAGCTGTTTGCTGACTCTTGAATTCACCTCCTCCTCGCTATCGTGTGAGACGGACGTTTTAAGTAATCATGTTGCTCCAATTGTTTGTTTTGTTTCATCATTAACCCGCTGAATAATGAACATTGCATGAATTTACATATCATTTATCAAATCAAACCCACTTCTATCCACACTGGGAGATGTGTTGAAATCACATACTACAGCGTATTTTTCCCCACAAACATTCATATATTTTTGTCTTTCAGGTTTTCAGTGTTTGCTTGTGTTTCTTTATTATGTGTGTTTTTGCCTTCTTCATTTATTAGTGTTTCATTGTCTGCAGGGCACGTTGTGACTCTTTAAGTTTGATGTCAGTTTCATTATTATTGTCTGGCTGCAGATAAAAATTTCTGGAGAGCGAGATAACACCCTGTTCGGAAATAATGACACTTCAGCGATTGCCTATGTGAAATGGAAACTCATTATGGAAAAACTTATTTCAAGTTACAAAGCCTTTCAAGAGTTCTTCATCGTCGAATGATGACATTTTTGAGGGCAGCAATAAATTCCGGTCTTATACGTTGATGAATTTTAAGCAAGTGGCTTAAAGATATCAGAAATCTTTTTTTTTTATCATCTCTGAATTTTGAATACCATAAAATAGCAATCTGAATTTCATTAGTGTCTTTTTAATAGAAGTTTTATTTCTTAAAAGTGTGTCTTTTTTGGGAAGCAAGTATTTCACTAATAAATTCACTGCATCTCATTTTTGCTGTTAGCTCTTCGTATATTCATGAATTGGTTTGCAGCGCAGCCTGCTCTCTGTCGCAACATGGTTATTAGCATTTTACTGAATACTAAAAAATGTCTTATTAAGACCTGTGTTTGGCAGTTTGTCAAATACGTTGAGATTTTAACAGAAAGAGAACAAAACATGCATCAGTATTAAGAGCCTGTGTGAACATATTGCCAAAATAAGAAGAAACAACATAGATGGCTGTCACCTGCTGCGCCATGTTGCAGAACTGTAATGTCATTGTCCTTTTAAATTCAATTTAATGAAAAATGTTTGAACAGCATCATGTTATTTATTAAGTGTAATACTACATTTTTGTGTTAAATTTGGCTTCCTGCTGTGCGTCACTGTCCCTCAAGTGCATTCTGGGCGACGGCTGTGTGTGTGTGTGTGTGTGTGTGTGTGTGTGTGTGTGTGTGTGTGTGTGTCCCTCTCTGACCGTCTCTGAGCATGCATGCAAATCTAATTTGTCTGAGCCTGCATCTGTGTGTGTGTGTGTGTGTGTGTGTGTGTGTGTGTGTGTGTGTGTGTGTGTGTGCGCGCGCATGCATGCTGGTATGTGTGTGTTTATACGTCGGCTTGTGTGTACGTCTGGCTACATCACGTGTGTGTTTTGTCCGTGTCTGTGCGTCTGTCTGTCTTCCCATTCATTTCGTTTCCCATCGTCTATCGGGGGAAAAGGTCTGGGGATCTTCTCCTTGCACGGAGCCCAGGTACCGGGGATATTAGAAGCAGTGAACCAGCGAGGGCCAGTCATGCGTGCTGACTACAGAGACAAACATACACAGCGCTCCAATAACAATGTTAGTTCCTCCGATGGAGTGAAAATCCCTTGATGTTGTTTTCTTTGAGGGGCCGAACAGAGCCGTCTCTCTGGTTAAGGACCAAACGGACATCTCTGTGTGTCAACCATGCATAGATTTAGTGCTTGCATTGGGAGATTGTGTGGTTATATTCCGTGCAGACGGAAAATATTTGGACAGCGAGATATTTTTTTATTTGTTTGGGTGTGTACTCCAGCACATTGGATTTGAAATGACAGAGCACCTACGAGATTTAACTTCTGACTTCAACTTTATTTTTCACATCCGCATCCAGAGGCAGTGCCAGGGGTTTTTTTTCTCATTGCTTGGGGTATTTTAAGGTTTTCATTATTTGTGTGGGGTCACAGAAATCATGGTAAATACACTATTATTATATGGAGATACACCAATCCAACTTTCTTTTTGTTGGTGTTGATGGTCGTGCTGATAGTGCTGCTGGTGGTGATGCTGATAGTGGTGGTAATACAAGTGTTGTTGGTGGTGGTATTGGTGATACTGTTAGTGGTGTTATTGGTTGGAGGTATTTAGGGTGGTGTTGGTGGTATTAGTGGCCTGGTTGTCAGGGGTGGTGGTGCCCATAGTGATGGTAGTCTTATTGGTATTGGTGATGTTGGTGGTAATAGTGTTGTTTTTGTTGTCATTGGTGGTTTTGTCATTGGTACGGTTGGTTGGTGGTGTTGATGGTGATGGTATTGGTGGTGTTGTTAGTGGTGGTGGTGGTTCTCACAATGTTTTCATTGGTAATGTTGGGGGTGTTTTTGGTATTGCTGGCGGTGGTGGTGTCGATAGTGATGGTAGTTTTGTTGGCGGTGTCGTTGGTGGTACTGGTGTTGTTATTGGTAATGTTGGTGGTGATGTTGTTGTTAAAAATCGATCAGACTATGGATCAGTGACATCATCCTAATATCTGACAAGTCAGTTACATCGGTATCAGCACCTGATACGGATATTAAATCAGAGTGGTCCATACTCTCATATCATAGCAAAACGATGTATCATATAACTACAATAAATGATGATGATATTCAAAATAACACGTACATAGACCTTCGCAAACAAGCAAAATGGACGGCGACTGTATGAGTTTGTCTACAAAATGCTGCAACAATTAGTGACAGAATATTCCAGGCAGGAGTTCTGCTCACACCAGCTCTGAATAAAGCTCCTTTGCCGGTTGTGGCGTACTTGCAGGGGGTACTTTGGGCACCAGCTTCTTCGTCTGGCTGCCAGCCGGCTAACATCAGTAACATTTCCAGGAGCGAGTAAAAACCAAAACGAAGCACTGTAGCAACTCACAGGTGGCCTCCTCAGGCTGTTTCTAACTCTGTCCTGAGATGCCTCTGCTTTCTTTCTTCTGTTCAGTTTCTGCTAACTCTTGACGTTTGATGCTGGAAAAAAAAATATTTTTCTCATGTACCAAGGCAAGCTCAATGAAAGATCACTTCATCAGATTCATCTCGTGTAACACCAGCAACGTGAAACTGCACAGATGATTGAAGTGCAACAGAGGCTGCTATGGCAACCAGGGACACTATCTGACCACATCAAGCAAAAAAAAATGGAAATCAGACAGGACCTTGTGTTTAATGACTGGTTATTTTTGGGTGGAGCTGCGTTGGAGCTGAGATACAGCTGCAGCCTCCAACTAGCCTCAGGTGATGGAACAACTCTTCTTTTGCTGAGACTTGTTAACTTAATTAGTTTTGAGCTTGGATTGATGCTTAGCCTGTATGAAAGATGAATACCATGTGTGTTTTTTTTTTTTACATTTACAAGCTGTAATTGCGTTTTAGTTGCAGTGCTTTGGTTACACAACATTTAACACAGCTGTAGATGCTCCTATTATGCAATCACTCAAATGTTGGAACGATTCATAAACATAAACCATAAACATAAACTGCTCCTAAAGGCACGGAGTGAATAGAATACTTAAGCTTTTTTGAGTTTGAAATTCAACTCAATATATATCTTTTGATTGTGAATTAGTAGTGGCTGGTCAAAAATAGAGGGATCATACAAAAATACTGAAGTACACCAGTGGATATTTTTAAGAACACCAGAGATAATTCCCAGCCTATTTTATGGCGACAGAAGCAGGTGTTTTTTTTAAAGAGCTGCAGACATTTCCAGCTTTTTTTATGCTGACTAAAATCCTGCTGTTTTCACAGGAAGTCCGTCCAGCTCCACCTCAGATCCTGTCGGCATCCGAAACAGGTATTTAAAGCCAAAGCGGGATGTTCTTCTAACCCTGACAAATGTTTTTCGTGCCTGAACGTAAGCAAAACATAAATAAGCACAGCGTGGTGACAGGGGGGAGAAACGGAAAATTCAACTGAATCAAAAGCAAAGTTGCAACATTTATTTGTTGTTTTTGGTTTTGCAGAAAACTTTTTGCCTTCACTGTGGTCTTCAGGCTATGAAGTTGGATTTAGTCCATGTGACTAATACCGAAAGAGCACAAAATAATATATATATATAAAAAAAAGAATGGGTTCTACAGAGTAAATAAACAGTTTTTTGTTTTGTGGATAGCTCACTCTCGAGACTCGTCTTTTTCTTTGTCCGACACTAACGATGGCTCTCTTAAAACCGCAGTGCTGTGTGATGTGTTGCTGCTCCACTTTCATTGTTTTCATCATGTAAAGGACTGGAGCTGCAGCGGAGCCTCATAGCGACATATGTTAATTTCTACAGCGCTTATTAATGTTTTACTATTTTCCGCTGTGCTATAGGATCCTTTTCAGCAATATTCATGAGGATAACCCCCCCCTCCTCCCCAACCGCCACCGAGAACACAAACACCCACGCTACATATACAAAACAGCTGTGACTCTTGTTGCATCTGTGATTCTGCGCTCATTATTGGGAGAGCGGATTCTCTCTCCGTCCCCGCGTAGTTTTTCCCATCGATTCGGAGTAAAATTTCAATTCCCTTTTCCTCCCTGAAGGTGGGTGTGCGGATGAATCACAGTCGCAGCGCACATCTCTGATGGAATGCTGATTAGAGACGCTAATCTGCAATAAGGAATATTCATGCGTCTGTGTAAGTGATCGGAGGAGCGAAGCAGAGCTGCTGTTGTAGGTACAAATTAATAGCGAGGCAGCCATTGTCTCTGCTGCCACTGGTAGAAATGTGCTCATTAGGATTCAGCGAGTTGCCGAGTACAGATGCCTGGGCACGCTGTGTGGAGATTGAAGACTCCTGACTGTCAAATTAAGTCCTCCTAAGTACTGTTTGGCTTATTGCTTTGCAGGCGTACAAGTATTTTTAAATAGTCGTGAATTTCTGTAGCGGGCAGAATGATTTTCAGCTCTCAGCAATGCACACTGGGACGTATTTTTGTACCACTGAGGCGTAGCTTTTCTGGCAGATAAATTCAGGGTATTGTAAGTGTTTCAGGAAATGATTATTCATCCAGCAGAAACACGCTGCGGCACACACACATTGTCCTCGATGTAGATTGAAGTTCGATATGTTTACAGTCGAGTAATCTTCGAGCAGGAAACACAGCTAATGAGCTGGAAAAAAGAAAAAAAAAAATCAAAGAGAGATGTTAAAAAACCAACAGAAGAAAGGAGAAGAAACAAAGAGAAGCTCAAGGATAAAGTTGAAGAGAGACAGAGAGGAAGATGAAGAGGAGGATGGCAGATGATGTCGCCCTCCGGGCAGTGATAGTCTTAAAGTTCACCCGGCGTCTTGCTCCCATCTGTCCCGGCCCGGCCTCTCTCCTCTTATGTCTACCAGTCATGTAGTGCACACAGCCAAGTGGAGCTTAACAAACCTTTTCCATTACGGTAATGACCTTCATGACTGAACACCTCGGGAGCCAGAGTCGGTACAGGACTGATTCCACAGCACAGCCATTAACTCGCTCCCCATGGATCCGCTGAGATCAGATCAGCGAGAGAAGAGGCTGTGGCGGCGACACAAGCCCACCATCGATCACAGCACCAGTACAACAACCGAGAATCCAATTCAGGCGGTTTCCATTCAACTGAACTTAGGTGCTCCGAAGACCAGCAAAGTCAGCGCGGAAGATCAACAATTTAAAGTTTTATTACTATTTTTCCCAACTCATCACTGTTCATACACTTTATTACATCTTGTAGACTTTCCACCATCGCTGATCCAAACAGCCAAGAAAGAAAAACATGTGCCATGTTGGATCGGTATTGAATCAGTTTGGAAGTCTGAACATTTACTGAATCTGGTTGCAAAATTTAAACTCTGCGAAGAAAAGAAATCAAAGTCTTGGCATGTAAAGAATTAAAAAGGGTGCAGAGTAGTTGCTCAAAAACATCCATTTAACTTCCCAAATTTTAGATGTGTGTTACTTTGTAAGCAAGTTGTACTCATGCATTTTTTAATGAGTGAAACATATGATTATTCAAACTGTTCGGCCAGTTGTATTTCATTTATCTCATCACAGTTGCCTGTCTTGACAACACAAGACGTGTATGTGGTGCAACCCGATGACGTACAGATCTCCATTTAATAAACGCTTTCTTTTAAATGAGGCTTTGTTTTAACTAAAGACGAGCTGCTCCAAAACTCCACCACATGCTGTAAACGCCTGCTGATTGACTGACAGGTGATCTTTTAAAAAAATGCAGCATAAAACCACCACAGACACAAACAGCACATCACTGAAGTAAAGACAAACGCAACACTAGTGTGTTATCACCATATATGCAGATCACAGTGGTGCTTAACTACAATTAGGGGAGACTTTCTGTTTATAAGCAATAAAATAATAGCAATAGTGTGAAGACAGGAAGTGCAACTCGAGAGTCAGTCGGCTCCACTCAGCACGTCTTTGATCAGAATCTGAAAAGGATTTAAAAACTGCATGGATGCCATATTTAGCGAGAGCCTCTCCACTACAGAGCTGATGTTGGTTTTCATGTTCGAGTCCGTTTGTGTTCTAAAGTCGAGACGACGCAGAATGTGAAGCATGCTCTATGAAAGATCAGAGAGATTGTGACACATTGTTATTCTGGTTTTGTAATTCCAGGAAAGGTTTGCTGAGCGTGCGTTTTCCTCTCAGAAACACAGCCCGCTTCCAAAATGATAAGTTGCAGTGCATTCATACCTGGTCGCCGCCAGCTGAACTACAACTTCCTGCTTTTTCCTCTGTGAACAGCAGAACATTGATACAGGAGTGAACATTTGTCAGGGTTTTGTTTTTTTTGTTTTTTTTTTGTAAAACCTTCAAGCCACAATAATCCTAGCAGTCATAGCTAAAAACAAATATGTGACATTTCATCCTGCTGCATCATTTATAAGTTTTATAAGAGGTCGGAAGGGTTTCAGAAAGGTAAATAGTAAATCTCTCGCCTTCATACTGATGTATAGCAACCCCTTCCAACATCCACATTCATAAATATACAGCCCGTCTGTAGAAGAAAATGAATAATTAAGTTTACTCTAAACTATTTTGTGTTGATGTGCATCATGCCTCGCAAAAGGACACAAAACGCCCATTGGGAAGCAGCAAGAGGGACGGCGAAGCCAATGTGTTGCATTAGAATGGTGAGTGACCAGTTAATAATAGATGAAATAAAGCAAAAAACGGGAGCTTCTTAAAATCCCAGAGGAGTCAGGCAAGGCCACTGCATTGTGTAAACATTGTGACCTTGTTGTGACAGATACAAATCTCTGACCTTCCTCCACAAATCCTTAAAGCCACACTGCAGTCAGATTCTTCCTGTTTAACAGGCAACTTTATGTTTTTTAAGAAGATAACAGGGGTGTGATTAATAGTCAAATAAAAGCATGGATTGCAATAGCATGGATATTAGCATGGACAGCAATAGCATTGATATCAGTGTGGATAGCAATAACATGGATATTAACACGGATTGCAGTAGCATGGATATTAGCATGGATAGCAATAGCATGAATAAATAATGCACAAATATTAGCAGGGATAAGAATAGCATGGACATTAGCTCGGACAGCAGTAGCATGGATATTAGCACGGTGAGCAATGCATTGATGATTAATGCATATAGACTGACACTGCAAAATCTACATTCGACCGGGCCGTGTATTATGGTCGGACCAATCTGTTTGTCTCATGGTGGACTGTGCAACTGATCTGAATCGAGTGTCCGAGGGTTCGAGGATCACTTGCAGTACAGATTGTAAAGCTCGTTGGGATTTATGAGTAAGTAGACGATGTAAATAATGTTGACTCGACTGTAGCGGCTTATTTGTTGTACTGCCAAAAGATCTCTGCAGTGTTTCCTTCTCAGACTCTCCTTATTCATAGCCCACTTTATGGATCTGTTGCCAAATGTCAGTTTTTACACCAGCAGATAACGCCCTGTGAGTTTCACCTTTCCGAGAACTTGGACAACTTAAAGCAGAACATTACATAAAGCTTTGGTGTGAGCAAGCAGCCTCGGTCTCCAGAGCCTCCCCCGACTGCTCTCAGAGCCTTGGCCTGCTGGCCAAATACAACTGTTAGGTTGTGTTAGGCATCAAACGTCAGTTTTTGCGAAAGGCATCTGCAGCCAAGAAGCTTCTCTCCGAGGTCCCCTGTGGAGCCTGATGTGCTGTTGGTCTGAACCAACACACTCGCAGTGAGAAGCTCTCTGAGAGATGTTCTCTCTCTCTCACGTTCGGTCTCCCTCTCTCTGCCTCGACCCCCCTCTTTCTCCCACTTCCTCTGTCTCCTTCCTCCTCTCCTTCCTTGATCTCTCTCTCTCTCTGCCTCTCTTGCTCTTTTCACCACTTCCACCCTCTTGTCTTTTCTCCCTCTGTGACTTTTCTCTCCCCTCCTCTCTCTTTCTTCCTACCCTCCATCTCATTTTTCCAACTCTCCAGAACACTTACATTGCAATACACTCAGCGTCTCACACACTCCGGGGGGAGGTGTTCAACTGGTACATTATGTCTCCTGAGTATTTCTCAGACTAATGGAAAACACTCAAAATGCCTCAGCATTCCATCATTCTACTGGTAAAAGAGAAACTCTCAGTCCACATATTGCCTCCGTAAGGGAAAGTTTCTACCAACAAGCTGCAGCAGGCAGTAGTTTTTCAAGTTTATTTTCTCTCACAGGTTCTAGTTCTGTGGGGCTTTCACGTACCGGGTCAGGAAGTCTCTGATTGAACGACATCTGTGTGATCAACGTCAACAAATTTGCAGAAATTCATGACGTTTTGTAAAATTCCCTCCATGGTGAAGATAGTCAGAAACTCATTTTTCTGTGTTAATGTCTGAACTCATGTGATATGAAGGGAGGGGATGTTTTATCGATATGTTTAAGTACAAATACATCCATATGTGATGTCATGTGATGTGCGTTGGTGATTATATGGATGTAGATTATTTCTGTAACGTGCTTAAATACTCGTCAATCAATATCAGCATCTCTTTTACAAGACAGACCTGATCACCCATGAATCAAACAATATCAGGATAAACTGTCTCACATGCTGCTGTTCAGCCAATCAGATGTTTGCATTCCACGACTCAACGAGTCTTTTACATGTTCATTTCTTCCCACTTGGCAGTTCAAAACCAAAACGCTTCATATTCAAGATTTAGCGATTATTAAAAGCAGCGATGTGGAGCTCCGCTACGATACAAAGGACAGAGCATCTTTTGAGTAAACGTATTGTCATGCCCAATCAACGTGCCCTCAAGTCCACACCGAGGGCACAGAGAATATTATATCTTTATTTGGCATTGAACTGAAAAAAAAACCCTGCTGGGTATAACAGTATAGAATTACCTATGTTTTTTCATGTGGGGTTTGAAGGCTCAGGGCTTTCAGTTGAGCTGTGTTGCAAACAGAACAAAATGCCTTCAAGCTTTTCATCTGATCGGCTGAATGGCCAATCAAGGTTGAGCTCGACTGTAGAATTTCAAGTGGTGAGAATCTAAACACGCCGACACCACCAACCTCCGAGCTGCAACGTGTTCAGTTGTTATCTCACTCGCTGCACGTCTGGTTTCCTCGCATCGCTGTCGGTCAGCTCCACACATGCGGTACGTAACTGGAACAGCTGGAGCGGGAGTTACACAGTTCAGTGAGGGCATCCAGACACGTTCAAGTCAGTGATGGAAGATGTAAGTGCCCTATTAACCCACCAGGATACCGTTTTCCCCTGCTGCTATGATTTCTCATACTAATTATGCTTTAATGCAGCGCCGCAGCTTCTGTATATAGGCCACTATTATGCTAAATCCCGATGGGGATTCATTAGAGTAAATGTATACATGTATCAGTATTTTACATGCATAAGATCCTCAAAAGTGAGCGACGTGCCAGAACGAGGATTATAAAACAAAAGCGAAAAATGAGGTCAAAAGCAAAAAAAAAAAAAAAAAAACAGGGTGGAACATTTGGACAGTTCTCACAGTGTCGTCTCTGCCGATGACTTTAAATACCTCAGCTGTAGCATCACTGGAGGTTTTTTTTTTTTTTGATCGTCGGCAGGAGAAAAGATGAAACAAGATTACTGAGGAGAAACAAACTGACATGTGACAAAGGTCCTGTTCCAGATTCAAACAAAGGGGACATCCTGGATACACGACTTGTATCTGAGCCACGAGGACGCCTCAGTGCATCGCTTTGAAGATTACACTTGGCTGGGAGACCATTCCTGCAGGGGGAAATGGAGCCTGTTTATCAGGGAAAGATAAAAAAGCAAGGCAGCGGCTGAGACTTATTTTGATAAATGAAACATGAGTGTCAAGGTGCCGCAAAGATTTGGATGTGATTTTTGTTTAAGTATCGGTGTCGGGACAGAAAATTAGCTTTTATTCGCGCTCGGTTGGACTGAAAGGTAAATGTGTGTGTGTTGTCAGAGACGACTCTGTGATTGTGATCCCTGCTGGGGTATTGATGTGTTAAACTTTGGATTGTACAACAAACATTCATAAAGGAGCTGTCAAATTCATATAAGCTATTCAACAACATCCGGATTTGTTTAGCGTTTCTTTTAGATTTGATTTTTCCCCCCGCAGCAAAGTTTGTGAACGCACCTCTTTTATTTAAGATTGTGTTTTTTCTAAACCAGTGAATGAATGCACCATCAGTGTTTTTTGTTGTTGTTGTTGTTGCAGTTTCAGCCATTTTACATCATATCAGTGAACTATTTCTGACAAAAGTAAACAGATACTATGACCAGAATGAAAGCATCCGTCGGCCTCTTCTACGGGGGGTTATTCTCCTGCTTGTTGCACAAAAGGAGCCAATCTCACCGCAACAGAAATTGCATTTTCACGACCACAGCAACAAAAATCTATCAAACACTTGTGCACTACATTACTTAATTTGTTACACGCAAAAACAGTAATATTCAGTGTCTATTGTTAGCTCGCTACCCAAGCTCGCCTCGTAGTTTATGCTTACAACACGATATCTGATGCTTTTTTTCCTCGTGACTTACTTTTTCGTCCTTAAAACGTAGCAAACTTCACCTAATGAAATGTGGTTAAAATGTGTTTTGTGCCTCTTCTGCATCACTGGAGCGACAAGCCAAAGTTACGAGGCAGTTTAATGGAAAAAAAAAAAAAAACAGTCAGTGCAGTTTAGGAATGGGGCTTTAAAGCCATCCTAATGATATAATGATACATTGTAATGAACTATTTAATTGATTTATTCCAGTTTTGTTGTTACTGCAACCTTTTGGTGACAGTAACGACCTTAGTTCAACATTAATCTTCAATATTTCTCTCACAGATCATAAAATAATCACTGCATGCTGCCACAACCTCCGAGTAAAGAACAGGATTAAGGCATGAACACACAGGATCACATGGACATGGACTCGCTTATTCAGCTAGAATACAAATGAATCTCACAAATGACAAGTGATTCTGGACCTGTGTAAAGCCCATGAGTCGGCAAAAGGATACAGTTAAAGCGACAGATAGTGTAAACCCACCGTTCAAGTCCGACACATTAAAAATCTATTTGTATGTATGTGTGTGAGCTGAAAACACCGTGTGTGGCAAATTCCTCCGTCCTGATAATGAGGTCCGGAGTAACAATATGTGGACGCTCCGGCGGTGATTGTGCTTGCATAAGCGCTCGGCTTCACCAGGTGACTCCTCCAAAATATTAATACATCTAAAGAAGCCGAGGACAGGCAGAGAATCAGGCCAGCGCACATTACTGCTAATGATCTCTCTCAGCAAAATCACACACACACACACACACACACACACACACACAGACGTAAGAATGAACACCAAGACACCCACGTTAACACGGGTCAACAGGCAGGAGTGCACTCAGACATACTCACGCAAACAAAAACATGCCTGTGTGCAGATTAAAAACACACGTGCACAAACGACTGATAAAAAGCGTGCAGCACTTCTGTGACACCATCACGAGTGCATTAACATTTCGTTCCGTCGTGGGGAAACAGCAGCAGCAGCAGCAGCAGCAGCAGCGTGACGTCAGCGTTCTCGGGGTGGTAATGAGGGACGGACCGGGTCCATGATTCAAATCCAGCAGCGCTGGCTCATCACAGCCGGCTTCAATAAAGAGGACGCTCGACTGTAGCAGAGCTCATTTATAACGGCGTCCTGTCACAGAATGTTTTCACAGCAGCTTCCAGCGAACAGTGAGGGGGGAGCTCAGATTAAGTAAATAAAACACCAGGGCTGGACAATATGACGACGCACTGTATACCACGAAACAATGGCAATTTGTTTTATCTTATCTTTAAGCTGTGAGAGCCATCTCCGTCACTCCTGGCTGTGCTGTATTAGACCACTGTTGACTTGATGTTTCAAATCAATACCCTGCTTATTTAAGCCACATGTGGTTTTTGCATCAATGCCATGAAATTGATTTTTTTTTTTGCGGCATTCAATTCTCTGGACTACACGCTAAGGAAATAAATAAATACAAGATCATATAACAACGTCAGTATCCACATCATAAAACATTATCGTCACGTCTTCCTTCCTCACAACAAGGCAGGAGGAGGACGGAAGCTGCCCGCTGCTCGCCACATGATGCAGGAGAGGAGAAGTTCCTACGTAAAGTGACGGGTGTGTCGATTAATAACAGATGATTGGGTCACTTTACTTTACCTCGAGTTAATTGTAATAATTGAGGTCGTCTGTGATCTTAATCCCATGTCCGTACCAAACACAGAGGTCATGTGACAACAACACTCATGTATGAATCAGCATGTCTGTTGTTTGAGCTTTTCAAACATTTTTTGTTGTTGTTGTTGTTTGACAAGTTAACAAGTAATTTGCTAGAAATGTAATCACAGCTCATAACATGTTGAACAGCAGTCAGCAGCTGTGCTGTGGGAACAACATTTAAAAGTGATGACAGCGACGGTGGGAGAAACAAAAAGTTGTGATATTCATGTACCGCCACAAAACCTCCACTGTCTGATCTGAATGAGCTTCACTTCGGATGTTCAATATTACATCGAGCCTCAACATTGTACATATAATGTCAGTGAACACGAGGAAAATATAGGATTTGCTTATCTCGTGCAAAAACACCACAGGAAACACAAACGTGGGGTCAGAAGTTCTAACTCAAGGACTTTAGAAAGTGTTTAAAGAAGCTCTGGCATAAATAAAATTAAAGTGTAAACTTGAAAGCACCCGAAAATTAAATTGTGTCTGTCATGCTGAGATAATTCCAACAGCAATAATGTCTATTAACATAATTTGTTTTTAAGATGTGTCGTCAGTTTGATTTCAGACGCGGCTCCATTAGGCAGAATGTCGGTCTGTCAGCCACTATTTTCATCCAGACTGAAATATCTCAACTACTGGATGGATTGAACACATTTTTGTAAGGATGTTATGATAATATATGCTGACAAAAACTGATGAACTGCCACATTGATGCAGAAATGTTTCCTCCCCCTTGGATTGTACTAACTATGGTTTTAAAACCGGCATCATCATCAGCATCGTCCAAGCTGCTGCTAAATATTCCCATCACCTCCAGGTGTACTTTATGATAGAAAATGTTAGCATGTTAGCACACTAAATCATTAAACTACCTAAACCTCAGCATGTTAGCATGTCACTGTGAACTAGCATTATTAGCATGCCGATTTTAGCATTTAGTGCAAGAGTGCAAAAGTCCTTAATTAGGTTAAACCTCCTGGAGCTGCTTTCTTTTTTGTGGCCTCGTGTTATTGATTAAACCCTTCACAGTATCATATCTTATGTGTCACATTTCAGATTTTGTCGTTCCATTCAAATCAAACCGAAGACATACAGTGTCCTGGCACCTGACGACTGAGAGTTCATGGAGCAGTTCAGAGCAGTAACTTGGGAAAGACGCAATAAAAAGCAATATGAAACAAACTGGGAGCGAACCGCAGTCAGAACTGATGAATGAATATGAACACAAGAAAAGAAAATTACAGCCAAGCATGCAGAAAGCTCCGTCATGCTACAGGGAGTGGATGAAATTTGTTTCGACCAGTCTGCTTCTGCCTCTGTAATCTCCCTATGAGTTTTGTTTCGGGGGGCTTAGTTCACTCCGGCTCTGTTAGAAAAGAAGAACACCATTTTCTACAACGGATTGGGGTAAAAGTAATGTGCGATCGAACCCTAAATAGCCACAATCAATATCAGGCAATAAGACAAGATGCACCTCTAATTAAAGCAGGCGGCTGGCAGCAGTGGAACAGGACTTGAGCTGTTAATGAACGAGTACATACGGGGAAAGTTGGCAATCAGAAGGCGTGCTTCCAGGCTTTCATGAGACAACAGCTGTGATCAACACATAAACGAGCTCTATGGGAATCTGAATCAAACAATAGCTGCAATCACATCCAATAGCAGGTAATGATGCATCTCGACAGGCAGAACGCGGATATCGACTCGAAAGCTGAGATGACAGCAAAACCAAGAAAGCTTCAGTCTCGCAAAACACACAAAGAGAAACACTCAAATGAAAATGAGAGTTTCTATTTGGTGTCTTTAAAGTTTTAAAATGGTTTTACTGCTAAAAGTAACTGCATTATTTTCATCTGCGTGCCACCAAACTCAGTGCAAAAAAGCCTCAATTTAACAGATTGATCGTTAATACGATCCGTATGGAGCTGAGTCGCTCATTTAGCTTTTTGTGAACAGCTCTGATGTTGTTGTTGGACACTTTACACACTCACACTGTTCTACCACTCACAGCTGTTTGTTTCTTTTTGTCATATTGTAAATGTCAATGTCATTACTGGCTGAAGAAGGACGGCGAGTTGACTGCTAATCACTGGATGGCGGTTTGATCCCACATGCTGAAGTCTCACTTAACTCTAAATTGCTCCCAGTGGTCAGGTCAGCACGTGTGTGTGTGAATGAGAGACAAATTGCAAAGCACTCTGGGTAAAAGCACTATATTACTTACTTGTTATTACTTAATGCATCTTTATTCTGAAATATTTGAGCACAATGGAGATTAAAATAATAAAAGGAGTTATAACTGGATTTTGACGCCAGGCGTCTCTGCACGACATCACCTTACATCATCAAACAAAGCATGAACTCATCAAATAACCAAAAATCATTATCATACAGTGAACCTTGGTGGTTTGTCTACATGCAGCTGTCCTTGTTCTCTCTCCCAGTATCTGTACTGTGTGTTGAGGTCACGCTCTCGCTTTGATTGGAGCTACAAAAGAACCGCGCACCGCTCTGATGAAGGCTACTTCCAATGAAACAATTCACCGAAGGTTTCTTTATTGTTCAACCTCTTCAGCATTTTTTAACTCGAGCTGTCGGAGAGAACTGAGGAGAGTTTGGTGGACTTTGTTCGCTCCCCACTGAGCCTGCATGTGTCTGTTTGTTGGCACCGACACATGCCACTGTCTCCAACACTTATTTATAATGTGGGAATCTTTCACCGGTGTTTAATCATGTTTAACATTCAGTCATAGATTCTCTCCATTGTAATGTTTCACTTTCTACTTCCTGTCTTTGTCTCTTTCCTATCCTTTCCCCCATTTGTTCTGTATTAGTCTTTTTTGTTGCTTGGGTTAGGCTTTTCCGATTTTGGAGTCCTTTTTGTTTTTTAACCTGCCCTCCTCTGCGTCAGATGTTTTGGTCCATCTCTTGATCAAAGCAAACAGAAAATATTAGCTTATTAACTGAATAGTTGATTCACAGACAGTTCTTAGGCAATAAATTTGATAATCCATTGATTGTTTCAATCATTTTTCAGGCAAAAATGCCAAAATCCACTCCAAGATTTGCCTTTTGACTTCTGGGGAATCATGATGATTAGTTTCATTACTATTCTCTAACATTTTATAGAAAGAAAATTAAGAAAATCGTTGGTAGATTAATTAATGATGGCAATAAACAAAAGTCGCAGCTGTAGCTGTAAAAATCACAAACCGTGATTGTGTGTGGGAAGCCAGAGAGGGATCACGAGCCGCTGGGAACAACTTAAACCTCAAAAAGGGAAGGAAAGGGAAAAAAAGGTTGATTTCATTACGTGTGCATGCCGGCATTTTCAGGAAAGCTTTGACACTGAATTGCAACCAATTGAATCATGCAAGACAAAGTTGTATTGTTCTAGTTTGCAGGAGGAACCCGAGTCAGTCTTCACCTGAGTACACGGCAACACAGATAAGAACAGTTTGTCATCGCACTCTGAACAAATATAGATTTAACTGAATAGATTCCTAATCCTGGGGCCGGGTCAAGAGATTGCAACATCACCATTACAAAGGCCGGGTCAATATGTACAGTATGAAGCTCTATTTCCCCCCATTCTCTCTCACACACTCACACACTTCCTCTGCGTCTCTCTTTCTCAGTCCTCTCATCGCCGCCAGCCTCGGGCATCCTGCCTTCACTCTGCACAGACAACTCAGCAGCCATATGCCATTAGGGAAGAGCCCACAGCAGCAATACTCATAAATATTGACTCGGTTTCAACATATCCCCCAGGAAGTGTTCGAAACAGCAGGTACTGCATTAGCACACCAACAGCAAACACAACCCACGGTCAATACTGACGAGTCGCCACGGCTAAGCTAAACTCTCTCCAGCGTTTCACGGCTGCAGAGGGAACACGAGGTGCTGCCGAGGGGCCCGCGGGGCGGCGAGGTGTTGTTACGGAAAATATTTAATTAGCAGCCGCGATAAACGTCTTCCCGATGAATGATCACAGCTGACAGTTAAGCATCTCGCAGACCTTGTGGATTTCTTTAAAGGGGCAGCGGTTTTTTGTCTTTACACAGAGAAGCAGGAAATGAATTGCCGTGACACCTGGAGAAATTGGGCTTTCAGAGGCAACCCGGCTGTAGTGTGACGCTATCAAATGAAAAGCAGCAGCACCTGAACATCCAATTCAGTGGCTCATATTCTCCTTTGCCCCAATAGGTACGGTTAATTAAAAGTGTTTCCTCAGCAGCCGCATAAAGATTACGTGTGGCCCCCATTTTAATCTGCCGGGGAAGTCTCTGGGTTTAGGTTTCTGTTAATCAATCTTATTCGTGTGTTAACTAATTACATTCTCCCATTCCAGACGATCAGGAACAGTGAATTATTTGAGGCAAAGCTGATTACCTGAAGGTTGGGGGAGCAGTCGGGTGGAAGAATTAAGTCATTTACTAATGAGAGAAAATGTGATTTGTTACTTCCACCGCGGTTCATCGGCTCCAGCTGAGTGGAGGAGGAGGAGGAGGAGGAGGAGGAGGGGGGGGGCTCCACTTCGAGGTGTCAATGCGACGTGGGAATCAGGTGTCGTCTCGCTTTCAAAAAACGTGGAGTCTGACTCTGCAGCAGTTTCCTGCATCACACACGTGCAGATACTCTTCTCTGGATGGTTTTTCTGGTGGTGCAGGCATGAAAAAACATGTGAAGCCACCAATTTTACCAATCAAAGTGTGTTTACAGGTCTTGACGAGTACGATGCAATGTGAAAAAAATTGGAAAAAAAAAACCTTTTCTGGTTCCAGAGGCTGGTTCTAGAGGCTAAGCTGCATTGTGGGTAATGTAGGCAAAAGGAGTCAGCTGGTCTGCATTGCACTGTTTGGACTCATGACGAACAGTTGATTTGCACAGTAGCCAGGCTGCTAGCAGTAACCCAACAGTAATACCGCAAGGAAACACCGGGGGCAGAGAGAGTCAAGTTCACTACACTGTTCCTGATCGAGCCACTCTTCTTACAGTGTTGACTGATTAAAGTAAAAAGTAATTTCAAAGCCCAAGACCTCAGCGCTGCCCTTCACCTGTCCATCACTCCAACACATCACTCAGTGTATTTGCATACAGTTAAAGTTTCAAGTGTCTGCAGTCACTGATCTCCCTCCACCAGCTGCCACTTCACACTCCGTCACTCCTCCAACCAAATTGATGAGCGCCTGTCGCTTTGTCTCGTGACGTCACACACAAGTACATGTGCTTCCTCCTCCTTACATTTTAAAAACAGGCTCCTCACTGTAGCCCGATTAGTATGGATTATCTTTATTTTGCATCACTGCACTCCGCCTTCCCAGTCAGTGCAGAGGTGGCAACGTAAAAGATGTAAACAGACAGAGAGAAGGACTGGAATGAGGAGAAAAGGCGTGTTAGTGTCTCGTATCTGCAGAGATTTTCTTATTTTCTCACTTGGTTGCTGCGTGGGACGCTGGGACGAAGCAACTGTTTGTGGTGCATTTAGGAACAGCTGGGACAAATCCTACTGATTCTACCTTTAACTTTTCTTTGAATCATATTAATATGACATGAGCTTCAGTAAGCTTTGCACAGAAATGGTAAGAAGAAATGTCCTTCAGAGGGAAACTTTTTACTTCTATACTTTTACTCTTTTAACACAAGTATCTGTCCTTCTTCTTGAGTAAAGGGATGTGTGTGCTATTGCCACCTCTGGAGCACACACTCCAACCGAACATTGAGAGTCAGCCTCTAGAGCTTTGAGTGCAAGACGTGTCAAGGCTACAGACGGAGAGAGTGGCAAGAAAAAAAAAGACTTCTTGATATGTTGTAAAAATGTAAATACATGAAATAAAAAATCAACATCTCCACCAGTCAGACTCTTACGTCCGCGAGGCTCCAGGGATACAGATTCTGACAAGTTAATTAAATCCCTTCTATTGACCAACGGAAAAGTATTACACACTGATCCACGTAATAAATGCTGGACTCTCTTTTTGCAGAACTTCCTTGAAACGTTATGACAGCAAACCCTCCAGAAAAGAAAAAAAAGGAGAAAAGTTTCAGCAAAGCAGCAGGAATGACATCAAACTGACAGTTTAGCTATTAGTGTTTGTTCCATGCAGATGATTTGGGCATTTCTTCCCGCCATGAGTCACATCCTAATGGCGTTCGCGTGGATGAAGGATCACGCAAACATAATTAAAAGAAAACCTTGTGTTTTGACAAGAAGCATCTCATTTGAAGAGCTCCTTATTAAGCGAGGATGAATCTCCCTCCTTGGAGTTAACTAAAGTAAATGTTTAACGAGGTTTCTGATTGTGTCGGAGCGTGGCGAGCGTCCTCGGACCTGCCAAGAGCGCGACAGCCGGAATCTACAGCGGCAGGTCGGTGCGCCGCACTAATGTAGGACTGAATTGAAATAACAAGGAGCATCACTTATTGATTGTTTTGGGGCTTTTTTTTTTTTTTAAATGTATTATTCAGGAATCATCAGACATTTATTGGACTTGCAGCAACGGCAGGCATTGTGTATTTTGTACATTCCCTCATTAGTAAGTGAGCCGAACCATAGTTGAGTATTGCCTATTAAACAACTCGCCTCCCCTCTGCAGAGACACTGCGAGCACACTCCACGGTGTGCAGAGAGAAAGCTCGGGGCCCTCAAGGATTCCCACTCCTTCACAAAACAGTAAATAATACATCATATTGGATTTGAGGGAAGAGCCGCACATTTCTGCAGAGGGGAAATATCATAATTCATATATGTGTGAAGCAACAGGGCACGGTGAGGACACAAAGAAATCGAGTAAATGCTTAAAAATGGTATCAGTGGAGTTCTTCGTGTTGCCATTACCGGCAGAGATAGCTGCGCCGTCCTCTCGAGCCTAATACATAACGTCGCTGTTACTCCTCGTCCTCTCCTGAGCAGTTTCAGCCGCCGCATAATTGAATGTGAAACCAGTATATTATTCTGTCCGCGGGGAGGGAATAGAAAAACATCAGAAAGCAGGGAGATAAAATAACATTTTGGGGCCTGGCTGTGTTATTTTATTTATTTGTTTTATTCATCTGGTTGGAGTCTGACCACATCACTGAGCAAATGTAACCCGGAGATCCAGAGAGCAGAGCGCCGAGGCATAATGACGCCCTGCGCTGTCTCTCCTACGTCGACAGCCGCCGCGATTTATTGTCATTCCATCGGATGCGAGGATCTTCAAAGATACACTTTTCACCCTTGGAGTGAGGAAGCGAAGAGGAGGCGACAGGATTGTTTGTGTCTGTGACTCCAAAATGAGGCTAAGAGCAGCTCGCTTACATCAACATGGAAGTTATGTCGTTATCTACACGACTGATTTTATAACTGTGAGGTTGAGATGAGGAGCCGGCGTTGGGGGGGTCGGGGTTCGCAAGAGGAACTTAGACTCTCTGTACTCGTCTGACTGGACCGGCTAGTCTGGTTGTCTCGACTGCAGCTCATCCCTCAGTTATTGTTTGGTTTTCTTATCAAACAATTTATGTTTTCAGCCATGTCGACTTGTCTCTCGGTTGGTTGGTTGGTTGGTTGGTTGGTTGGTATGTCAGCAGGATTACACCAAATCTCCCAAAAGGTTTTCCACAAGACTTGAATGGAGAATGTGCCACAGGCTGAATAAAATCCTCTGACAACAGTTTAAAGGTGCAATATTCAGTTTTAGGAGTATAAACCAAATGTCAAAAACATTAAATACATCCTTCTAATGCTCGATTATATTCCTGTGCTTCTAAATTCATTTTTCCTCTCTCTTTTTTTTATTGTTTCCTATTTTTTCTGGGGGAAGCCCTAGAAGACCTGAGTTTGAGAGCCGCAGAGGACCGTAGTCGTCCTCCTCCCTGACCGCCACTGATTAAAAATTTCTGAGCCAGATGGTCATGAATTTTTCACTCTTCTCCTGGCAAAGATTAGTTTCGACTTTATTTATTAATATGGGAAAACACACATTACTGTAGGTGTTTTTACATAACAGTGAGCAGCCTCAAATTTATACACAGCACATTTTCACTGCACGTTTATGGAACTTTTTTACTTCAGTTTGAGATATCCTGCTGAAATGACACCTTGTTGGTCGAACAGTGAAGTTGCAGTTTGCACCGAGCGCATTACTCAAGTTAACTGAATCGCTCACTGAAAACAATATTAGCTCGAGGAGTCATTTGTGGTTGTTAAATATTGATTTCATCCCTCAAAGCAATATCTCTGTAAATACACATGAAGCATTAGGACCGTAATACCTGGAGTGGAAGGAGAAATCGATGTAATGTGACAGCCGACCCAACGGAAACAAGACAGACAAAAACATCCCTTGTTCCTTCTCTCGTCAGAGAGTTTCTGGATTTTGGTTAACAGTGTTGGGGAAGTTACTCCAAACACGTGATGCATTATTAGGGCATTTTTCACTGCCTGAACATACGCCAAAACTCACCAAACTTGGAAAACACGTCACATCTGCCGAAAAATGTCATATCTATTGTCGTCCTTGATTTCCACCACTAGGTGGCGCTATAATCGAGGAAAGTGAGTTTTAACTCCCATATACTTTGTCGCATATTCAAAAACCTTATATCCACACGTTCACTGAAATGTGCTTCGACAACATACTCTGCCACCAGTCTCCTCACACTTTCTGCTGCTTAGTATTTTTCTCTGCTCTCGTCCTCAGTTTTCTTTCTTTTGGTTACTAGCTTAATGTTAGTGTGGCACCGCTCCAGATGTTTCGTTAAATCACTTGTGCTATTTCGCGAGGTAGGGAGATCTTTTGGGTTCGCTCACAAAGTGCACTTAACTATAAAGTTCTTCACATCCTTGTCTCTGACAAAGTGAAAATAATGAGCGCATGTCCATCTCGCGAATGTAGAGTCCAACTTCCCTCCATCTTCTCCTCAATCAATAGTTCTCGAGCACCAACAGTAAATAAACATTTGCACAGATTTTTTTCTCGAATTTGTATAAAAACAACACACCACTTATTTTGGGTTTAAAATGCATTGTAACACACGTTACTGAGATTTGTTGTACCGAGTACAACTTTACCTTTTTTTTTTTTTTTTGCAATGCCTTACATTACTGCGTTACAGCAAAAAGCAATGCATTACAGTAACTGCATTACTTTTGTAATGTTCACGGACGAGCTGAAGTTTGACAGTTTTATTCATGATACGGAGGTTGTAGCAACAGGAAAGCAAAGGTCAACATTATAATTCAGAAATGTTACCTTTTAAGAAGCCTTCACAAAAAGCTCTCCAATATAAATGGCACAGAGGTCACATCCAAACAACCCCCGCAGCCACGATACAGTTCTGTGTACATGGATAATGATATGAGTGATAACTCAAAAGTCCCAGAAGGTGAATGGAAAAACTACAACAACTCTGAGCGGTGTGCTTCAAATCGACAGAACTCCATCCATTATTCAGAGGCTGCTTTCTGCTTTAGATTAAAACACATTATATATTATAATTGAAATATGAAAATGCTCCAGAAATGCATTACTGTGGACAGACTCAAAGACTTCCTTTGTCCATTAAAACATTTATGACTCATCGATAATCAGTGCACGGCTGTTTTTCACAGAGACCGCAGGACCTTCAATTACGCCGTAATTTCTGCCATCAGCGGAAAGTATTTAACCGAGCTTTAACGTATTCGGAGTCTCATTTTTGTCGTGTTAATTTTCAGCGAGTTCCGATTGTTTTCAGAGCAAAGACAAAAGGATGTTTAACAGCCACCTTCCAGAGGTCTTTGTGAAAACAGCCCACATGTAAACTCTTCAATACCACCTTCATGTAAACCCCTTTAATACCACCCACGCTCTCCGCGGAGCCGTTTCTTTCTTAAAACAGCCAACCATGGCGCTAACAAGCCTTTACAGGAACATTATGAATTATAATTTGAGAACATTATGTGCTAATTTCTCCAGGGGTAGCTGCAGCAGCTGGATTGCGCTGGGCTCTGTGTGAGGCCTTTTTCCATCGCTTCTCCTGCACACACACACAAAGTGGCAACAGAGTGAAACCATAGCATTTCTCTCTGCTGCCTATATTTTCATGCTGTGGTGAGTGGGAGCCCAGTGGACCATGCTGGCGAGTCTGACTCATTCTAGTCATTTTTAAGTCTTGAGCATTATTCCAAGAAGGAAGACACTTATTACCACAGTCAGGCAGTTTCTTCTCAGTCTCATCCCCTGACATCCTGCTCCGTGAATGAATTCACAGCATCCACACAGCCTGTGAGAGCAGATACACGGGTATAGAGTCATGCATGAGCATACATGATCTGTATAAACACTCAATCAAGGACACACAAAGGCTCATTTACACAAAATGGAAACCTCAACATGGCGAGTCTCTCGCTGCTCGCCACAGGAGGGAGATGTATATATTTACATCCTTCCGAACGGATCAGTCACGGACAAACGCTGCACTAAACTTTGAGGCAGCAATGCTCCGTTACTTTCACACTGCTAGCTGCTTCTTCCACAGATACTACATATTTGCTTCACACCTTTTTTCTCACAAGTAGGTTTACAGAATTGAAACTGCATCAAAGGTAAGTTGATTTGAAATGAAAAACGCATTTTAGATCACATCCCCGGTCACCTTGTGTGCCAATTATGCCAAGAAAACGTCTTATTTTTATATCAAATCCACAACTTGCCTATTAAGTAATGCAGCTAATGTTAGCAGTCCCGTTAGCTGACTCAGCCGTGAGATGACAAAACCTCCTTGGTACATATCCCGATGTCAAATTGGTATCCATCTTTTTTTCATCTTCTATATGACCTACATAAGCAAATGAGACCACAAGCGATGAGACTGGTTATTTATATCCTAATATTAAGGGGAATTTAGATAACTAAGCAAGCAAATGAACTGAACTGTAGGCTACATGTTTGCTAACGTAATGCTCATGCTACCACCAGATCAAGGTCTTTATCATAGGACGCTGTAGTGGTCATACCTATTTTGTCCACAGGGGGCACCAGAAAATAAATCAAAGTTCCTCGAAGCAGCTTTAAACTTTAACGGTGAGGTTGTTTTGGATATTTACTCTCTAGTTATCAAATAATTTGTTTTTCTTTTTTGTTCCGCTTTACCAATTTTCACCGAATTATTTGTCAACTGGATTGCAAAATGGATTTCAAACACTTTTTGCAGGCTCTTACACTCTCCTGCAAATTTGCTGTTTGTTGTGTGTCTTTTTCACTATAAAGACCTCAGACCTCTGCCAATTATTAACCTCAATTACTTGTTTTGTATTTAAAAAAAATATTGAAAATTTTGAAATGTCTGTCTGCCCTCAAAGTATTTGTTTTAACAGACCATGTATGTGACAAAGAAAGGCCTCGACTCCTGAAATAACACATGTGGTGGCCTTATTTTTTTTGCCTTCCATGTTTTAATGACATCACCTGGGTCTTCTGGGGTTGCTACACGCCGTCAGCGGACGATTGGCTTGCGTGAGCTTGTTAGCAGCTACCCGCAGTTTCATGAGGGGGTTCAGTGGGACACCGAGGGTACTCAATCAAACAATCCTAGCAAAACAAAAATAATGAGCTCAAAATGGCTGATAAGTGCAAAAAGCTGCAAGCTACTGTATGTGTTAGTTCTCGGAGGGATTAGCAGCGTGAGCTGCTCTCATTACACACAGCTGTGGTTATTCATAGAGCACATACCATTAAGTCATCACATGTGCACATACACCATCATCGCAGTGATATCCACATCATCATTACTATTAAACATCAGGGTGATCAATCTTTAATGTGTTGCTCTTATATTAAAACTGAAATATGAGAATGAAAGAATCAAGATGAAAAAAAAAGTGATTGCAGTGTTCATATATCAGGGGGAAAAAAGTCAATTAATGCAATTAGCCCATGGACACTGGAAAGTAAGAGAAAACTGATATGTTTATGAGCACCACAGCATGCAAACCTATTCTAGTAGTAACCCAAAGTTAAATTATGAACCTGAAATTGATCATCATGTCTCCTGGAGGCAGCACATCCTCTTCAAATATGCAAAAGATATCGAACATATAGTAAGAAACTCTGGCACAGGCGAGAGGAAAACATGAGGGAGTATTTTTTGTCCATCATGAGCTGGAAAATTTAAACGGATCTGGTTTTGTTGTCGTATCTCAAGTCACACCAGAGCTGTACTACAGGCTGCTGGAAAAGGTTAAACCACTTATAACACGTCAAAATAGCAATTATAGAGACTCCATCTCCCCAACAACTGATGGTCAACAATAACGCAAGAGTAAGCTGATAAGGAAAGCAGCGGTGATTGAGTTTACTGCTTCTGCACGAGCTGCACTGCAAACCCACCAAACTTCTTCAAACATGGACTTTGAATCAGACCTAACATTTCAAAACAAAGACAGTCATGGCACACCAAACAAACATCTGTGTTGGCTGCGTGGCTTTAAACGGAGCGCTAATCTGTTCCTAATTACGCTGTCGCTGCTTTTCAAAGAAGTTCTCGTCAGTTCACTGGAGTGAACCGTGTAAAAAAAAACAAAACAAAAAACTCTTCCGTAACATTTGCTTTAAACAAAACATTAAAGCTCAGACAGCCTCCTTTTCTTCAGCTCTTTATGATAATATTTGACTATGATAACCGATATGTTTGCAATAACAGCTATCTGTTCCAAAGCAAACTCTAACGCTGCGCCGCTCCTGCTGAGCGTGTTGATTTTAAATGTGACTGATCTGGGAACTCGATGCTAGTTGCTATCTGCTACAGAACGATGGATTTTATCTTCTTTTTTTTTTTATTATTATTATTATTATTCCAGGAAACAAAAACATTGTCTGTGTGAAATCATGAGACGCTGCACAGTTTGCGGCGACATAATGCGGACTAATGCACGCGGCTTTGTGTTGATGATTGCCTGTCTGTCAGCGGGAAATCTGATGGAGCCTCAAACCGAATCCTGGGGAAAGTTTGGAAACATATATCACATATATGATGTGCTGTGTTTGGCGCCCAATCCAAGACTTTTTTGACGCAGTTAATCCATTATTTTTTTTTTATGGTTTTGTGATCTTTCCCTGCTACTCACGAAGAAAAAAAAAGAAGTTTTGAATACCTTTTTTCTTCCCCCCACCCCTTGTTAAATCATTTCCATAATAAGGCTTTTTTTGACAATACCCGTGGGTTCCATTCAAACAGAGCCTCTAAAAGTGTGAGTTGGAGGATTAGAATATAATCTCCGACTCCTTTGCAACTTCTGTGCAGTGCTATCATTTCCAACCGGAGCGCAAGGGGAAAAAAAGGGGGGGGGGGAGTTTTCTCTTGGTGGCGGGCCAAATCCATTGCGTTTCCATTTTTCAACCTCTCCCGCTGCCCTTATCCAATTCAGGGCTTATGATTGTAATACTAAAACAGAGCGACTTGTCAAACCAGAAACAGCGATGATGAATGCCCCGCTGCTCCGTGTGCTTGTTTGTTTTGGGGTGGCGTAGCGGCGGCGGTGGTGGTGTGGTGGGGGGATTGAATTTTATGCTTACTTGTTGAGGTGCATTTTCTTGACCGCAGCTGCTCTGCTGTACTCTCGCAGGCAGCATTGATTAAATGGAATAGTTCTGTTATCTGGATAAAAAGGGGGAGAAACATGAGGACGATAGTGGGCAAGGGAAAAATAATGAGTTCTTTCATCTTGGCAGTGAGGGCGTCTGCGTCGTTCAGACTTCCCAGGGAGATGTACACAGCTTAAGGAAACGTTTAATTAGAAAATGTCAACCTTGTGTCTGCCGCGCTGTGTGCGCAGAATAATAACATATTTGATGTGAATATGACAGCGCGTTTCCGTTCGGGGCTGCTTTCAGACCAACTCAAAGACGTGCAATCAATTGATTCTGAAGAGGGAGAGAAAATAATTAGCCACCCACGTTACTGCCACTGCTCTGAAGACGAAGGAGACAAGCAGCACGGATGGCACCGGGTTTTTAACATATTTTATATCTGATCAGACGAAGGGAAAGCAGAGTCCTGCACCCAAAAACTGCCCCCCGTCCATGTGTGTGTGTGTGTGTGTGTGTGTGTGACGGATACCTGGTGAGGAAGTTGTAGAAAATAAACAAAACTGGTTAGTCAGAGTGACTCACGGGGAAGTTTTCTGACGAGCTGTGGTCCAAAACAACATATACGCTTCAGAAAAATATTATTACCCGACAGTCATCAACCCACATGTGAATTAATATGTAGTGAAAGATTCCTTCTGAAAACATCAATGCTAAAAAATACTAAGAAATACGGATAAAAAAAATTTTAAAAAAAGAAAATCAACATGGTGAAAAAGTCAACAGGGAGGACCCCGGCCCCCCAACGTCCCCCCCCCCCCCCCCGCTTTAAGGCAGAAATGGTTCGGTCTGCACCTGCGCTATGGTTTGATCATCACCTAACGTGGCTAATTGTGCTGACTGCTGGCAAGCTACATGCTTTTCCTCAACATCAAAGCTAAATCTGGATAACCCCCCCCCCCCCAAAAAAAAAAAAAAATCTAAAAGAAAACAACAAATGAGGGAAAACAACTCCTGACACATTTATGTCAGGAGATATATGAGCTCGCTAATGTTTAAAAGGCTGCTATGAGCTAACGCAGCTGAGTGTCTGTGTGTGTGTGTGTGTGTGTGTGTGTGTGTGTGTGTGTGTGTGTGTGTGTTGTGTTTGCAGCCTGCGCCACTTAGCCCTCAGATACGTTTCTTGTATTTACATAATGGTACAGCAGCACGAGGAGTACATGCAAATGATCCGTCTGTCAGCGTGGACAGAAGAGTGTCGAGGTCAGAAGCTGAATTTATATAAGTGCGGCAATCACATCAATATTTATATAAAAGCGGTGCGAGAGATGAAGTGTCAATTGAAATCCGGGCCAATAATGTTTGAGATACTCAGCGGTAGCATGACATCTGCAGGCTTTGATATCCAGTTCCTGCAAAGCAAATGCATGAAGTGTTTTTATCTTATTCATCCGGCTTCTGTTTGAGAGTCCGGAGAGCTGACCTTTTCTGAAGAGACAGAGATGAGTTCACAGTAGGCCAGAAGTTTGTGGAAAGAATGTGTCACATTCTGTTTACCAGAAGACATGAATTGATTTTAAGATGTTAAAAAAAAATAAAATAAAATAACACAAACACAAAACTCTCAGAAGAAACTTGTTCAAAGTTTATGGATTGCTTAAAGATCCCACGTATATTGCTTGAAAACTACTGGAAGACTTCACCACAATTTAATGTTCAGAAAAACATTATTTTTCTTACACGGGCCTCATTATCCACAAACAAACTACATTATGATGTTGGACAGCCTCTTTAGTTGTGGCCCTTCAGTGTGGTGACTGTATTTACCTTTCAGACCCACAGGGGCTTAAAGAGCCACACAGGTAAATGCCACTTCCTTCATCTGCCTCGTTAATCCTTTTTAAAACACACATAGATCACAATTAATGGGAGTCGCCTCTGATCTCTCCGAATGCCTTTTCATCCACTTAGCCGAGGTGACTCCACAAAGAGCCCGTCTCTCTCAGAAACGCTCCCCGGGTTTGTTTTAGCTCGGCTTAATCTTAGTCTCTCACAAGTTAAAGGCCTTCGAGGAACCTTTAGGGGTTCTTTGGAGGGCGACCACGCAGGAACTCGAGGAAGTTCCTTTAAGATTTCCCTTGATTAATGATTCATGATATCTGGGGAGACTTCTGCAAACCTTCAGCACGTTGAGGAGATTTACAGAGGCGTCTCTCTCTGACAGGTTTCAACACTCGAGAAAATAAAAGTCAACTCGTGTTTCTTCCAGGCAAAAGGAAATGTTTGGTGAGCGTGAGCAGTAAATTAACACAGCGCTCAAAGATAGTGAGCATCTTCTTCACACCTGTTTTGTCAAAAGCTGTTAGCCAGCAGGAAGTTGTCGTCACTGAGATCACCCTAGCTGCAAGTTAGCTAGCTAGCTGTGTAGCTCCAATTTTTTATTTTCCTCCGATCAATGCAGTCATCAAATAAGCACAAAGCAAGACTTGTGATGTTTTGATGTTTGGACCCAATCCATCTCTGTCGTGATTACTTTGAGATAATGTGCTACAAGTTTTTCATTTTTGGCAAAGCTAGGCCAGCAGTTTCTCCTCTTCCAGCCTTTCAATGAAGCTGAACACATTTCCGCGGTTGCAAAGAGAGCAAATCTGCAGGCTATCGAACTTCTCGTCTAACTCCGGGCAAGGATATCAAACAACCGCACTTTCAAAATGTCGACGTGTTCCTCTCAGGGCCTCCTCGGCTCTTTGAATATCTTTGATGACTCCCTGATAAACCCCCGGTTTTGTAAAGTGTAATGTTGCCAGACGCCGACTGCTCCACTGGCCTCTAAAACCAAGTTAAACATGGAGACAGCGTGAGGTTATTTATTGCCTCCATAAAAGCTGGTGAGTGCGAAAGGGAAGACGGGTGGAAGATGGAGGACGGGGTGAGAGACGGAGCAGCTGCGGGCTCGGCTTCTCTGAGAGGCTGTAGTTTGTTATCGGAACACAATCGGGCACCACACAAATCAAAGCAGGAAGCGACACAGGAGGGCTGAATCCACCGACACACACACACACACACACACAAAAACATGCAGTCAAATGTAAGTGAAGAGGAAGAGGTGGTCGCCTCAAAAAGGTTTTTACATGCAGAGGAGCACAAATAATCACAGAGACACACACCTACAGACAAACATGATGCACACACACATGCACAGTGGGAATATGATTCATACTGTACGAACAATTTCACACTTCCTCTTTCTGCTGCAGCCACAAGCACACACACACACACGGATACACACGAATACACATGCATACGTGAAGGACCTGTCCAACAAACAGGCACAGGAAAACCACAAAACCCACACACACACAAACAACATCCCCCTCTCATACAAACAATTTCCCACTTACACACTCTGCCTCAGCCAATTCTTTGGCCAAAAAAAAAAAAAAAAAAAAAAAAACCCAAGTGTTCAGTAGCTGATAGTGAGCGCATCGAGGCTTCCAGCAGCCCGAAGTTGAGAGAGTTCAGCTGAGGTTATTGGATTAGTCCCTCTCCTCTTTGTAGTGTCGTGTCCTTAACTTATAGGGGGCACAGCGCCGGATGGATCAGATCCGCCGTAAAAAGGGGACCAAAGGTTTGTCGGGATAGCCTGGGAAGTGGAAGTTTAGCTTGTTATAGCCTGAACGCTGCTCCTGGTTCATCTGGCGCTCAGGCGGGAGGACACAGGTTGTGCCACTTAAGCATTAGCAGGATGGAGGCTGATCTTACATGCTCAGAAGCCTTTGACCAAAAGGGACTTACAGTAATTCATACATACATTCATACACTGATGTCAGTGGCTGCCATGCAAAGTGCCGACCAGCACATCAGGAGCAGTCTGGGGTTCAGTATCTTGCTCAAGGACACTTCGACACTTTGACACCTTCGGATAACAAGACGCTGGCTCTGCCTCCTGAGCCACAAAACTAAACACTGGGTTGACAATAAGAAACATTCTGACTTGATGTGCAAAAAGTCTGAACACGTCGTTTATTCTGAAAGGCCTTATTCCAAAGATGGACTCTGGGCTTGATGGGGTCGGTGGTGCTGTAAAGGACTCAAACCCCTCCACATTCAGGAAGGTCTGGGGCTGCAAGATGGCGCTGGAGGACCTGACGAGCTCTTCATCTGAGGCACAACTGAGGCCATTACACCACCAGCTTCTCCCCCACACAAGCTGAAGCGAGCATGTAGAGTCAGGTGGGCGGTTACTGTACATTCGATGCACTTTTAGCAGCCCAAGGTGCCGTTTCTCAAATTAATTCCAATGAAGCGGTTTGCACTCAGCTTATGTGATATAAGAAGACAAAAATACTCCACAGCTTTTCTTTTTTTTTCCCTGCAAGGCACTCACAATCAAGGAAAAATGAAGGACTGTATTGTGTTAATGATGGATGGAGCAACATGTATTACAAGTCAATAATATAATCCCGGTCGTATCACACTTCAGTAGCTGGTTAACTCCCCAAGTAATCATCCTCTGCTGCAGTCTCGACGAGATTTCAGTTACCTTTAGCAGCTGAAAAGGGTGTTAATGGGAAATATGACACCTAAACTGAGCCAATTACAGGTTGTATTGTGTGACTTACAATGTAGAATTATAAAGTTTCTCCCAATTTCTTTTGAAAAACTTTAATAGAAATGATAGATTATTATTAATAAAAGAAAAAACATTAGCTTGCACATGTAGTTTTAAATGTCTCTTCCATTTATTGATGTAATCAAAAATAACAATTATAATAAAATATATCATGTGGCTGTACTGACATGCATTCAATTTGACTGAATTGAAATGGACAATATTTTCACTTCCACTGCAATTTTTTACTCAGTCTGTGGAGATGTGCAGATATGCTTCCCTCCACGCAGTTTTCCTCTGACATTCTGGTGAAATTATGTCAAATTCTGCAATATTCCACATAAAAAAATAAATTCTGTTTTAATCGTCCAATTCCGCGATTCCGTGATCGTGGAAATCACAGGTCTCTATGTATGACATTACTCCGTCCAAACAAAACAGCCGGGAAGAGAATTGGATGAAATTAAAACTGATTTGGACGACGGCAAAGAAAAACTGCATGGAAGTTTGCATGCAGCGATGGTTGTATCGTTTGAAACAGATGTGTAAAGGCAGCATGAATGAGCCTTTGGTCCGTTAGCCGTGTTGCCAAGTTTGTCTTTGCACCAACAGTAACACCACAGTGAAAAGTGGAAATCGAAAACTTGTTTTTTTTGTCCTGCTCCGGTAGGTGGATGGATTAGAACCGACCCCTGCCTCTCACAATCTGCGAGCAGAGCGGCACCTCATAATGCAGAGAGAGAGCTCCAACAGCCAAAACCAAATAGCTGTTGTCAGGTGTGTCCCATCCAGAGAGATAAAATAAAGTTACTTAGCTGCCAGGAGTCCACACCCACGCTGTCTGACTTTTAACTTGACAATTTGTCACAGCTCATAACAGTTTTCAGTGCGGAGCAACAGTTCAAGCTCAAACAAGAAGAGTACTGAGGGAGACACTGTAGTGATTGGTGTGCTAATGATGTGCCTCTTGTTTACCACATGATGGCCTCACACTCAAGTGAGCGCACACACACACACACACACACACACACTTTGATGTTCACACAGAGATCCCTTTGTCAAACATCGGCTTGTTTTATTTTTAATGCAGGAAGCGTCTGGCTGGAGTTTTTAACAGTGTGCCGGCGCTCGTGTCACTCTGAGATGCCTGACAGCCGCTCTGTCAGTGGATAAACAGCATCGTGTTGCAAACACAACAGTCGAACCTTTCAAACCTGCCTGTTAAACTCCAGGTTCACTCTGTAATGAGCAGCAAAGTGAGATGGTGGACACCTTTTAATCATCGCTGACATCATGAGAGCCGCTGTTGTAATGTGAATCATTGTTTACTAGTTTGTTGCACTGATGGGAATCTTTTTCAAATACAATGTTTCACAGTAAATACAATGCTGATCCACCACAATACTAACAGGCTAAATAAAGTGAATAACTGTGATCAGAACCAGATGTTCTGCTTGGAAACCTCATGTGGACGCCTCTTGACACACACACACGACCCACCCAGGCGCTGCTGCAGACCTGCTGAAGATGTTGTTCTGGCATGTCCCACGATGCCTGAAGTTTGGAGGTTGGACACCTTCAGCGCTCACGTTCTCCGGGCCATTCCTGGAACAGAGGGGGTGTAGTGGTGGGGCTTCTCCATCGGCACTTTCGGTCACACCCAGTCAAACTGTGCCGCACTGATTTGTGTTTACATTACTAGTTTAACCACGCAGGGTCGAGCAGAGTTTCCCGGGATGGACCCACTCAACTGAGACCAACCTGTGACGACTCCCCCTCTTTTCCTCTCAAACAAGACGATGTCACGATTGTGAGATTCATGTTTGTGAAGGAGACCTTGTTCTCTGTCAGATACCTACTTTATGTTTATGGTGTAGTCTGTTTTGCTTTCATGTAAAAAAATTTTTGCTGCTTATAGTAAATTTTCAAACGACAAAAAAAGGGGACATTTATGGTGAAGAATTTATAGGATATTAAACATTTTTTATCAGCTTTGTTTGCAGCTATTTGATAGGCCTGCAGGGAGGGAGAGCATTTACAACCATCTGTTGACTATAACGACAATCGAGTTGTGAGTTTTAAGACAACGTCCAGCAGGTTAACCCTTCTGTGCAAATCCCTACCACACAAATCAACAAATAAAATAAGTAAACTTGGGTCAAATACAGCCAAAAGCCAGTGATTTATTTCTATGACAAACAACAACAACCAAAACATACTTTCTTAAATCGTTTCTATCATTTTTTTACGTAATCGAATCCACCAGATGTGTTATATAAAAAATATTTCAAGTTTATATCAAGTTTAGTGCCTGTCAGGACATTATATTTGATTAAATTACAAGAAAGTGTTTGTCCAACCTTCTGTTTTCACTCCTTTATGGATCTTTGTACAAGATAATAATTCTGAAATGCTGTAAACTGCAGCGAAATCTCATCTACCACTGCAAACCCAATGCAGTTTCTCTTCTCTTAAAATTGAGAAGAATTGAAACGAACTGTAACAGCATCCTGTTTAATTACAATGATTGAACAGTGTTCTCTGTGATCAATACCACATGCAGTGTGTGAACTATAAATATGCTCCGTGTAATGGGATTATAAAAGTCATGTGGTGATAGTAACAATCCCCTAAATATAATAAGTACTAAGCATGTTTGCCTTAAAGTGAAATGTTGTCATACATAAAAAAAAAACATGAATTATCAGCTTTAAATGATTAGTATTTTTTACAGTGAGTCATGGACTCCCAGGCAGCTGTCACAGCGCGAACATCGTCTCACCCCGGGCTGAGTCTCATTAGCATGGCAGACGCCTCCTTTTTCAGATCCAGGGAGCGAGCCAACCTAAACCACTTCACACGGAGCCAATCTCGCACTCCTGTTTCGCCACAGTAGCCCGTCACCTGCTGCCAAGAACCCTTTCAAGGGGATTTTTCCCGCTCCACTGATGCACGGAAGGAGAACTTCCCCGTGGGTTTTTCTTGCCCACTTTTCATGGTGGAGGACGTCTCCTTTACAGAAGAGCCTCGCTGCAGAAAGAACACACCACCGACACTCGAGATGGGAAGAGTTCGTTTCAAGAAGCTGCATGTGTTTGAGGGGCAAACACAGACCCATTTGTGATTTTAAAATACATGAACAATCTTTGAAAATGACTGTCACAGTTTGATGCGTGTGTCCTTTGAGGGTTTTTCAGAAGTAGTATTCAAATTCTGTGCATAAAGGCTCTGAAAATCGATTTCCTCAATCAGCTTCTCACTATGAGCGATGTGGTTCTGCAGTTGTTGATTTAAAGTGTGAAAAGGTTTTATTCATTGTCATTTTAAAAAGGTTATAGAAAGCAGCCAGCTGAGCACTGATGCACTGACATGTAGAAATGTTTTTTTGTATTTCAGGGTTGCTCAGGCTTTGGGGCCAGTTGAATGCTGTGAAAACTCTTTACAATATCAACATGTTTAATGAATCTGAACAACAAGGCCGTTCTCACAGCACCTGAAACGCTGAGATGTTGGAGACTAATGATTTTTTTTACCAAGCAAGAAGAAAAATGAATGAGCTGAAGGCAGAGCTGAATGTAAAAGTGCATCTGCAAACTGAGTAACTGCACACAACAGACTTAACAAAATGAAAAGCGCAATAAAACCCTGTTATGTCAAAGCAGAAGAGTCAGTGGTGCGGACTCAGGATGTTTGAGGGGCAGGGGTGGAAAATTTTTTAAAAAGGGCAGCACACAGAACGTCATGATGTACTTATAGTGAAGAGAGGGCACTTCACCACAGTTTGTCACCTTAGAGGTCACATTTGCACCAATTCCTCCCCCATCACTACCCATCAACTCTCATTAAACAACCATAAAAATGTGACTGCAAGTGTCAATTGAGTAAATAAGCCAATAAACACAGTTCGATCAGTGTTTAAGGCTGCGCCTTCCACCAACTGTCCCCTGACTGTTAACACAGCTGGACCCGGACAGAAGAAAACCACCACAGAGAAGATGGAGGCCAGCGTGACGACGGGGAATACTATCGAGATGGTTTTTCTTGCCTGATTTGGCACCCAGCAGCTCGGGGCAAAGTCAGTTCAAGGACTCTTTTAACAGGAGCACCATTCACTAGACACCTAATAATACTGGATATCACCACATATGTGTACACATGTTGTGAAACGTTAACATCAACCTCTGAGCAGATTCAGCTTCGTACGGACAGAAAGAAATCATTGCATGAGTTTGCACTTATATTTAATCACAACTTTTAAAAAGTGATTTGTTAATCAATTAATCTTAATTACATCGATAATAGATTTGTGAGGGCAAGGTGACTTTGTCCTGGAAGATGAATATGATTCTGTCCTTTAATTGATAGTTTTCCTAATTCAGATTAAGCTCCCAGGAGCCACACATCTGGGCTTTTTTGGGGGGGGACATTCATTCCCGGCAGTGACCTCCTCCGCTGAGGCTGCTGACAGTGTTCATATGAGCTTTTGTGATAACGTCAAGAAGAAGGCAGAGTCCCATATATTTCAATGAGACCTAGATGACACGCAGCCCGAGCCATTCTGCACACCGAGCGAAGAATAAATTATTGGAGAATCACTTTACTCTTCACGTTAAATATCCGATACGCACATGGGAATGTGTCTCGTCGACAGAGTTACATATTTGTGGAGTTTGGGCTGTCAGGAGTAACACAGTGCATCACACAGGTATGGCCGAGGGATTACAGGATTTAATAAAGAAGGAGACATTCGTACAGCAGGGAATATATACATCCCTGCCCACCTGGAGAGACACATGCTAGAAGGCAGAGCGCTGGAGCGTGGAAGCATCGTTGCAAGACTCGAAGCTTCATACGTGTGTGTGTGTGTGTGCAGGGCCTGTGTGGGTTGTGTGTGTCGGAGCGCGTTCATGTCTGACTCATTCCAAAGCCGAGTGTGATCAAAGCCGGGACCGACCGAGACGGACAGACAGCGGAGGACACAGCGAGCCGGAGATGGATGCAGTCCAGCCGCCACATTAGCCGCCTGCCTGTCAGGGAAACAAAATTATGGGGCAAACAGCTGATAAGATGCAAACTCCAGCAGGGTCGAGGTGCATTTAAATGCGTCGACGTCTTTGAGCGCCACAGAAACATCTGCTCCGGCATATTTGAAAACAGATGCGTGCGTTCCCCTCACTCCTTTGAATGCTGCACATCTGGGCATGTCTGCGCCCGGTTGGTGCAGTTGTGTCGTGTTATGCAATGTGGCCAGCATGTTGCCAAAAGGCAGAGGAGGCAGATCGGTAGCCAAAGTACTTATTTATTTCATTCCAGCCGGAGGCTTTATTTGAAGTGTAGTGTGAGCAGGTATGTTGAACCAGGCGGATGTCATGTGCCGGTGCAGGCTCACACAAAAACACAGTTAAACACTCGGGCGACAGAGAGACCTCCTGCTGAGAAACTGCTGCCGCTGACGATTGATTCAGCTGCCGTGCTCGAGTCATCACTCCGAACAAGGACTCTCAGATTTTAGGGGTTTTTTTTCTAATCCTTGCATTGTGCGAGGCCAGTCCGAAACTGTGAGGGTTTTCTTTACCAGTGTAAAGACTGAACAAAGAACCAAGATGTCAGTATTCAAGGGTAACATCACCAATTTTACAGAAAGTAGTATAAAATGCAGCAATGTCACTCAGGCGCTAAGTTGAATTGTGGGTAATATAGGCTCCAGGATTTGAAAAGCAAGAAGAAAGGGTGGAGCAGAAAAGGTGATAGCTCTGGTTCTGCTGAATTGATTTTCACGAGTTGTTTTTAAACTGTAAAGACCTCGTGACACGTCCTCTGCTCTTTCTTTCTGGAAGAACTGTAAATCTTTAATGGTCGCCTCATCCTGCGTTCGTTTGTTTGAACTTTAAAAGCCAACCATGAATAATAAATACACACAGATCAACCAGAACATTCAAACCACTGACAAGTGAGGTGAATAACAATGAACATCTCGTTACTTAGGAAACCTTTGGGTCCTTGGGACCCCGTGGCACTGACCCTCCACGATGCCAGTGGTCCACTCAGCAGGACAATGCGCCCTGTCATACTGCTCAGAATTAACCAGAGGAACATCAGGAAGAGCTCAAGCTGTTGACCGGGCCTCCAGATTGCCCAGCACCCAATCTGGTCAAGCATCTGCGGGATGAACTGGAACTAGCTGATCCACGGAGGCCCCACATCGCAGTTTACAGAACCCAAAGGACCTGCTGCCCTGGTACCAGACACCACAGGGCAACCCCAGAGGTCCTGTTTCATATCCATGGACTGGATTGTTCAGGGACATCTCACAAGTGCTTGACTGGAATGAAATCTGGGGAAGTTGACGCCTTTATCTCAATTCCAGAGCAGATTTTGCGTCATGGCAGGGTGAATGTTCCTGCTGGGGGGGCCACTGCTATCAGGGACTGCAGTGCCATGACGGCAGGGTTCCTGGTCTTCAATGCTGGTTGAGCAGGTCGGTTGTGTCAAGTGGCATCCTCATGACTGCCAGGACCAAAGTTTTCTCCAGAGGAACATTTGATTATGACAAGATGACGATCGGTATATATGAATATACAGAAGGTCATCACAAAGTTTGGATAATTCCACCTCTTTGCGTGAGGAAGAAGAATCAGTCATGGCGTTGTGTACCAGCCCAACAAGAGTTAAGGACGTTACATTAGAGAAGTAAACATGTCATTCCATGGAGACGTACAGCAGCAGCCTAATTTTAGAGTAAGACATAGTGCCAGTTAGTCGAGGGCTAATTTACGGTTTAATAGAAGTGGCAGACTTGTGGTTTGGGATGAAACATGTGATGTTTTGTTGTGATTTATTCTGCTGTACTTCTGTTGTTCTCTCGCCGCTAATACAATCTTTTTCAATTAGAAAGTTGTGTTTGAGCAGATTAAGATGTTTATGGGCACATTTGTCAAATCAGACTTCATTTGTACAGTTTCTTTTATACAGTTTGGTGCATTCAAAGTGCTGCACAGCTGACTGACTGTGTTTGATTATGTGTGAACAACATAAATATGGAAAATCAATGAACATACAGGCATCAGGCGTGTGTGGATGGCTGAGTGTGTGTGTTGGCAGATGTATGAACTACAGATCAGGGAGCCTCCACAGTGTGCTGACCTGCAGACCTCTGTGTACTTTAATCTCTGTTCATCTCTCTGGTGCCTGACATTAATACCACGGTGCCCTGCAGGGGGCGCTGCACTGCGACACAGAGATTATTCTGCAAGAGGACAAAAGTTTGATGCATTCTCTGGTGTTTCCCGTCTCATTTAAACATGTTTTCATTTTAAAATGCAAATCTGTCCGTGCCGCGATGAGCGCCTCGTGGAGGGAGCAGAGCATCGACATTAAGTTCGCATCTCGGCGGAATTGTTCTGATGTAGTCATAATATTTATTGGCGGTGTTTTACATATGTGCGTTTGAATTATTCATAGACTCTCAATGATATTCATTTTGTGTGGACTACGAGGAGATTGACATGATTGTTTGACTTTGGCAGGCGACGTTTTCCTATTCAGTTCGGACGCTTCTGAAGAAGGAAAGTGTGTGAGAGTGCGTGAGAGGGAGAATGGAGCTGTTGGCACTCACAAGAATAATATCATGAGTAGGTGAAAGGGAGTTATGTAAATAGAGATGTTGAACTGCTGTAATTTCTCCCTCTGAATACAGCTGTGCTAAAAAACTGCCGTTTGCATAAGGATCGCCTCTTAATACCTCATTTAGAAATATTAATTACATGCAGTATTCTTCCCAAAATATATTGCTACAACTGTGACCACTTTCCGTCTCGCTCTTACTTTTATCTGAAATACAGCAGACGTACGTATGCTGCAGGTCAACCGTACAGCACGCGACAGCTGTCACGGGATTAACATCAGCTTTAGCACACTGTAGACGGGAGTCTCTGTTAATGGAGATAAACAGAATTACAGCGAATTACCTTGAATATTCAACAAATAAATAACACTCTAGTTTCACGTCTGTCCTTCCGTGCATACACGGGCACTACAGCAGGTTTTACCGCAGCTGGTTTCAGGTCTGTGTGTTAATAAATGTAATCCCCCGAGTGGAACCTGCTGTCAGTTACTCTCTTTGCTCGCAGGATTTATTCCCACTAACGGTCTCTAATGTCCGTGCTGAATTGGGGAGAAAGGTGCGTTTAAGTAAATCACCACAATGTTCAGGAGCTGGTCTCACTGGATGCTGGAAGCAGCTACATCTGGATATAAATGTTCTGAATGTGGATGAATGTTTTTTTTTGCGCGTTTTATGTCTCAAACCGCGTCCGCTGCTGCCAGTCTCGTCCAAGACACTAAATAAGACTTTACTTGTGGTTAAAAAGAGATTAAAGGGAGACATTTTATGCTCAATTTCAGGTTCATAATTACTACTAGAACAGGTTTAGATGCATTCATATTTACAACAAAAAACATCAGTTTTATCATTCTGTCTTCTGTCTGTAATGCTCAGTTTTAGCTCCTGTCTCTTTAAGACCCCCCTCCTGAATACCCAGTCTCCTCTGATTGGTCAGCTCACACACGCCTGAGCCTGCACCGGTAACAGCAACAGTGTAGCAGTTCCACTGACTTGCTACAGTTTTAACATTTTATTTCACTGGGGCTTGTAGGAGCACATTTCAGCTTGATTATCCCCTGAAGAGACATTTGTTGATTGGTTCATTGTCCAAGAAGCTGACACTGGGTCTCCCCCTCTAGATTTATGTGTTTTTTTTGTTTATATCTTTATGTAGGTTGGGGCTGGCTTGTGACTGCCAGTACCGCCACCACGGAGCAACTGTGCCAAATTAATTCTTGCATGCCAAACTGTCCTGCAAGGTATAAATGTGTGATGTCACAAAGTCACGGTGGTAAAGGCGGGGCTACTGACGAGGCGTTTGAGGAGCAGGGTTTTCTGTGGGTGCAGACTTTGACCTTTTTAACTTTTAAGCGCTTTAACGTGCACAAGAACCTAATAACACTCTGAGGGAAAGGAAAAAAAAACAAAACAGCACAACAGAGGCTAGAAAGTTCTCATCTGAATGTGTGAACCCAAGTGTTACAGGCGACAAGCTCTTATTGCGTTTCCCACGCCGCCTCAGTCGTACACGAATACCCCCGGTATCATGGCAACATCTCAAGTTGCGTGTACAATATCACGCCTGATAATCTGTTATAACTCTGTGAAAGCTGAATTAAATTGCTTGTTCAGATGAAGCAAAGTCGGGGTAAAGAGTTCATATTCATTGTGTCAAAAAGAGGCTTTTCACTGTCTCCCACTTTGTTATAAGCTCACAGTTAATATTCGTGACGATGCCCATTCATGACCCGGATGACTCATCCATACTGTGTGCTTTAATCCTGTTTAAACGTCCCTGACAGACTACCCCATTAGCTCCATCTGTAGCGCTGTGCATTGTTTCGTTTTAAATGTGCTTTGCATATCTGCGCTGTATTGATTGCGATTGTGTGTGATGTTGTTTGTCTTGCCGGGAGCCCAATTACCCATCAGAGACACTAAAAGGCTCTAACTCTTAAACTCCACTGCAGAGAAACTCTGGTAATCTGTGCGCTTATCTGCCTCAAAAACACGCACTAATCTGCTTAAAAACACCTTGAAGTTGGACTGCGGAGTAAAACCTCTACATTGTGCTCTTCCGGGCGATTTTTTTTTTTATTTTTTGGAGAAGGTGAGAGCTTTTTAGCAGGCTGAAAACACGGCGAGCGCTCTCATTATCTGCCCTTCACTTTTTCTGAAGCACTTTGAGCGAATTTGTGTACGTGTTTGTGCGTCTCGTCCTATCTTCCCCCCGTTGTTCGTGGTAGTGAGCGGTAATCTGAATGAATAATTAATTCGGCTGTGAACCAGTTATAAATGAGAGGTTTGATTCTTTTTTTCTCCCCCCCCACCCTTTTTGCTGAACTACAAATGTGCTTTGATGTTTTTTCGCACCAAGGCTGACTAAGAGCAAAAGGAATAAAAATAGACGAGAGCTCCGTTACAGCAGGTTCAATGACTGCGCTCCCTACAGAGGATTTTTAGAGAGGGAGAGGATTTGAAGCTAATCCCACCAACAGAGTACAGTATCAATGAGGGCAACGGAGTGATCCGCACATCTCAGGGGAAAAAAAAAAAAAGTTGCTCAATGACACCGCTGTCAAAAGCTCTTAACTGATCAAACTGGCAAATTGCTATTTAAGGCTAACAGTATTTATAAGAGCTGTAAGCCTCACACAGATTGATGGATGCAAGCCGGCATCACAATGGACAGTGATTTCTTGCAAATCTCTTCCAGAAGTAGCATATCCCCTCAAATCACAATAGGAGACAATGCATTTGAATACTGCCTTTGTCAGCCGAATCCCATATAACTCTATAATTCAGCTTAGATGAGAAAAAATAAATAAATAAAAGGCTGTTTATCATTCGCGACTTGAGAGGCGTCCAAGACATCAAAATTCACAGAAGAAGCTACAACATCAGTTATTTTCAGCTTTTAATGTCAGTTTAGACGAAGCGCACGGATTTCTATTCCATATGTTAAACATTTCAAAAACCACCGTCACACCGTCAACAGCATTACACTTGCAAATACACGACTTATATAATAAAACTACTTTTAGATTTCTGGACGGAAACATCGTGGAGTATAACGACTCATCCCGTCCCCCCAGCGCCTCTTTACCGTCGACGTTGTTGGAACATTTTCTGAACATCTGCTGTGAATCTTGACATCTTGAGACTTAATTGCATAAATAAATAATGAGCTGATTAGTTTACGTTCTGGATGTCACATGTGGCATCTGACCACCTGTTGAACTTTCTCTGTTTAGGTATCAGCATCTATCATCTATCAGAAACATTTTTTAAGTACTAAGCACATTTACTCAAGTACTGTACTGAAGTTCAGTTTTGAGGTACTTAGTATTTCCATTTCTTTTCTTTCATGTCACATTAAAGCTCTATTCCACTGCATTTTCTAAGGAAAATATTATGATTAGATCATTATCACATTTTTTTTTGCTAGCTTTAGTTACTGTATTTTACAGATTACATGCAATATCAGAGTGGAAGTAAAACATTTTTAATTAGCAATCAAAAAAAAACAAAACAAAAAAAAATCCAACTGACCTGTTGAGGAAATCGGTTGTTTCCACAGTCAACAATGAAGCATGAACACAAAATCTAAGGGTCTGTAATCGAGACATGAAGACCATTCAAATGATTAAGGCCACAACACTAAAACACAGGGAACTGAAGGTTCACAGAGACGGTCTTAAAAATAACACTCACATATTCTCTCCTCACTTCAGTGGCTGATCTCATTCTGCCTGTCCGTGCTGGCCACAAACATATCTCCTGTTAATGCTTCTGCACTCACAATGACGGGGGAATCAGTTCCCCCTCTGTTCAGAGACACATGCTTACGTCAAGCTGAAGGTAATGTGAGCCTGCAGCAGTCTGAGTCTTTTAAAAATGATGGAGGCATCTTACAAAGTTAAAGTAACTGAAGCGTAAAATTCCCTCTTTGTTTCCCACGGACAGTGTTTCCCCGCTGAGCTACGATGGGATTGTCATACAAAGAGGGAATTAAGTAGAAAAGAAGTTAAACCAGATAGATTTGACTAACTCAGACTGCTGAGGCCTCACATTAGCTTTGAATTAACTTGTGTAACTAATGTATTTATTGTCACCATTTTCACTGGATCACATTTGGTTCTCCTCAGAGCCAAGTCTGAGGGAGGAACAATGACAGCGAGGAATGTAAATAACAAAATTTAATCTGAAACCAAACACAGAACACTTAAATATCTGAGTTTTGATACTCTGTAATTGATAACCTTGAGCTCAGACAGAGCTAGCATACTAAGCTGATGCCTGTGTCTGGTTTGGAGCTATAAATGTGAAACTGCTGGTCGTTGCTGGGTAAAGGTGCCACCATTTTGTTTCCAATCAATTGAAATTAACCTTCAATGACAGTTTTGTACAGTTGGACCTCTGTTCAGTTCAGTTTCTGTTACAGACAGCGTTGCATCTATCAGCAGCGATGTGCTTCGTCAAAGGTGTCCTTGGGCGAGACACCGAACTCCCTGCTTGAAGGTTACTCTGGATGAAAAGTGTCAAATTCATGGTTTAATTATAGTGGACACAAAGGAGTATTAAAAATGACACCTGGTCTTTAACAGTGTATAGGATCCACAGTGAAGTGATGTCTGGCCACAGAGAGAGGCCGGGATGAGCCACAGGCAGACTCGGTCATGATGAGGATACCATTACAGCTCTGATCCCACACCTCCTCTCTCTCCCACTGCTGCTTTAGCCCTTGACACCCATCACCTTGAGTTGCTATCAAAAGGCTGACACTGATGATACGTTCCCTGGGCAGGGGATCCTGGGAATGGACCGTATCCATCATCCTGCTCTCCACCGATAAAAATCCTTTGCCGGAAAACACAACAACATGGGGCACTGGAGAAAAGAGATTTAACACCCAAGATTCAAGGATAACTAGTTCTCCGTAATCACGTATATAGCCAGGGGCAGGCTGGAGTCATAAAAGGTCAAAAATCCCACAAAAAGAGGAGAGAAAAACACAAAGCAGGCCGACTGCTAGGAGACAATTCGGAGTAAATATAAGACACAAACACTGAAGTCACGGTGCTGATACTGATCTCCTCCTCACTCACAGGCAGGAAAGAGTGAAAAGTTAGCAACAGAACATGAAATTTGTTTCAGTCCTCCTGATAAGGGTTGTTTTAATGAAACAAGCAGATGAACCTATTGCGAAAGTTGTTTTTTTTTTTTTTACTGCATGCTCGCTGGAATACCACTGCTCTTTTTTGATTAATTCTCAGGAGGAGCCTTTTGAGTATTTGGGAGGGCTTGTGAGGACTCGGGGAGAAGCCACTTGAGAAAGTGATGCATATTTTCAGGATGGGTTGAGATGTGAGTTCTGTTTGGAAATAGAAACATATTGCTCTGCTGAATGGAAGCAGTGTAAAAGTGTAAAAGGTCGACTAGAGGCCTCGAGAAGCTGCAATTATATAAAAAGAACATCCTGCATTAAAAAGTTGGACAAATAAAAAAATGTACTTATATGCTGCTATAAGCTCAGCCTCACCAGTAGTGTTGCAAAGACACCCAACAAAAACACAACGAGACACAAAACAACTACATAGAGAAATAAAACAACTACACCGAGACACAAAACAACTACAAAGAGACACACAACTACTACAAGGAGGCAAAAAACTACAAAGAGACAAAACAACAACAAAAGGGGCACAAAACAGCTATATAGAGACACATAACAGTTAAAGAGACACAACACACCTACAAAGAGAAATAAAACAACTACAAAGAGACACAAAGCTACAAAGATATAAAACTACACCTTAAGTCTTCCCAGTAGTGGTGGTAGAATCGTAATGTTAGAGTGAAGACCTTTGGAGTCACTAAAAAAAAGTGTTTACCCTCTGAGACACACAAGTGCGCTCAAGAAATGTCATAGCTACTTGCACATCATTCATTCCATCCTTCCATGTTCTTCAGCTGATTCAAGTTGTGGTGGCAGCAAGCCAAGCTTCACCATCCTTTTCCCTCCTCATGCAGGATCCCAAAGCGTTTTTTTCTTTTTTCTTGCCAGATGGGATATACAATCCCTCCAGCGTGGTTTGAGTCTCTGGAGGAGACGACTCCAGCACAGAGGGATTCAAGAACTGGCTCTTCCTTTAATGCAAAGGATGCACCGATCCTCTCAGACCTCCTTCCAGATATTTTACACATCATATATCTAGCGCAAGATATACATTTTCTACATCAGGGTGGTGGTAAGAGTCTGCAAGGGTCCGTCTATCTGTAATACATTTTGTTACGAAGCCGTGTCCACAAGGACCAGTCACAGTCTATCTTCATATGAAGAAAGACATGTAGACACATCCAAATGTTACATGCAAACACAAGCATGACGATGGATGCTAAAACTACAGAACACAGAGTTCAAACAAAGTTCCCAATATTGAATAAATGACATGGACGTTATTAAAAACATTGTCATATTAACAAATTTAGTCAAACATATAATTTAAACAACCGTTTGTGAAATAAATTAAATTATTTAAACTCAACTCGATATGAAGTGACACAGATGTCATTTCCATTTCATGATACACATTTTCATTTCAAAATAAAAATTTTCAAAAGTATGTTTTTATTTTAAAGGGAATTTTCCCCTAGGACACATTTTATTTCATAATGTCCACCCCCTCACCCGTCAGCGAGTCTGACTCACCAGGTGTAGGCTGCTGGTATAAGCTTGTCACCGGGCGCCTATTTCAGGCGATATTACCCTCCTTCCACTATCTGCTTGTGCCCATCCCTACGTCAAACGACAACCTCCGAGGAAGAAACCTGCAAGCTGAAAATGGCATGTGACCTCAACAGTAGCCTGGTCGCTAAACATATACAGACATAAACAAGCAAGCACCGATTACTTTTTCCCTTTAGTGAAGATTTCTTTCGCCTACAACAGAGTGAGAAAGGGGGCAGCAATGCAAGACTATCTGTCAGCCTTATTAGCCTCTGTTAGCTTCAGCAACAATACTGAAGTTACTCTGAAATAACCAACTAAATGCTTCTGCTGTAAATAAACAGTTTACAGACACTGAATCTTTTTAGCTTAACAACTTAAGTTTAAGGATGCATATGCTACCTACCTAGCCATCTAACTAGCTAGGCAGAGTCAAGAGCGCGATTTACTACTCAGAAGATTAAATGAAGTTTTATTCACTAATTGACATTATTTGACATCATTTAACCACAAGCAGAGTAAAAAAGAGCCGTCCTTGGCTTAGACACATTGTAAGATATTCACACTATTTTAGCCTTTTAAACTTTTGGTCCACACTCTTCCTCCGACACTAATGAACCCTTTTTGTAGAAGCAAAAGTTACTTGGACATAATGGCGCGTCTGGGGCACAAATTCACAAACTCTAAAAGTACCAATTTTCAGAGAACAATCTGCCATATTGGACACCTCTTAGAAACTTAATGAAATTAGTATTTGTGTTCTGGAATCGGGCCAGTGCGAGAATGAGGGCCATCGATGGTGAAAAGGAAATTAGATGCTTTCCTAACAGCAGATAGAGAATTGTGCGGAAATGCATTAGGGGTACTTTCTTCCATTAGATGCCACAAAAGATGTTTGAGAGAATCTTTTAATAATGATAACTGCATAATTGAGGCGGCTGGGAGCTAATGGCTCGAGTGTTAAACATAACAATCTCAGCTGCATTTAAAAGATGAACATGGAATAAATATTTGAATCCTCAAAGGCTGAAGCACTGAACACGCAGGACATTTCATGTTGTTAATTCTTTATAGACAAATTTTGACATGAAAATATCATCACAGAGAATGAGCAGCGGCGTGCTTACGTCTGGCTGTGTGATCGTGGAAGGATTACTTAATGGGCTGTCAGTGTGCAGTCTTGAATCGACTGACTTCAACTGACTTAATAATTCTTATTGCATAGCTGCAAATGACCAAAGAGATGCATATTAACTACAAAGATAAAAACAACTATAGAGCAATGCAGGATGACTACAAAGACTGTAAAGAGATGTACAACAGACGACAAAGACACCCAACAATACTACAAAACAACTACAAAGAGCTGAGAAAAAGACAAAGCAACTACGATGAGAAACAAAATAACTACAAATTAACTCAACAAAACTATGTAGGGACACAGAACAACTACAAAAGGAAAACAAGAACACTGCAAAAAGACACAAAACGACTACAAAAGATACAAAGCAACGACAAAGAGACAAAACAACTACGAAGGGAAAATATAACTACAAAGAGATACAAAACGTTGAGACACAGAACAGCTACAAAAGGAAAACAAAAACACTACAAAGAGACACGAAACAATATGCAAAACAACTACACAGGCACCAGCTGAAAGCACTTGGACATCAGCATGCAGAAAGGGTTACAGATCTATATAGGCTTTCAGCGAGCGATCAATACATCAATATAGTTTTTTACAGCTTGTTGCATGGCTCCAACTACCCCCAAAATTAATTAATGCAGCTTTAAAACAACAATTAACTGTGAATACCAGGGTGTCAGCTTTAGATACATTTCAGTGTTAATTTATATTTTCATATTTTTTTAAGATACAATAATTATTCTCACTACAGAACAACATTTAAAAATGCCTATCACCATTTAATTGCTTAACCAGCCAGCTTTGGAATTTTCTGCTTGATAAACGGCGTTAATTGCTAATAGATGGTCAAACATGTTGCCTGATTAATTTTTCTGTCCAGCAACGTATTGATAATCAATAGTGGAGTTCTGCAGGAAAGCCCCCTGAAGTATTGATGCACCAGGAGCCCATCACGACCCGGACTGTACCACACCGAGAACACCATCACACTCCAGGCTTTTTCTTGTAACCTACAGCTTACCGCAGTGAATCCATCTGAAATGAAATACCCTGCTGTCTGAAAACATGAAACATGGGCACATTTTAGCTCTCGTGCAGAAGGCTTTTGATCCCGATCCATCCTTTTACTGTGGCTTCCAGGCAGCGGCTGGTATTTACTGTATGTGTCGGCCGTTCTGGTCTCTCTGTGCGAGCAGTGTCTTGACTCGTCTTCGCTCCTTCTGCTCTACAAACTGTTCAAGTAATTCCTCTCTGCGGTCCTGCTTGTTATTTTTCACCCTGTCTTCTCAAGTGCATATATTTGTTTGCATAGCATAAATACTGCATAATAATAATGTCAGTTGTTTTTGTGATAGGAGCTTAGAGCAACAAATAGTAAAATCATGCTCATAATTAAAACCTTTTTTTTTTACTGTTGAATATGTAGCGTCCAAGAATGCAACGTCCCAAAATCCCCCGGACATTTAGAGCCTTTGGAAGGACATAAGTCTGATATCATAAGATGAAATGACTGCTATAATTAAGCCTTATTAATCCAGACTTTCGGGACGGCTTCCAGATTGCAGCCCACATGGAATTACTGACACCTGTCCATTGGCAGCACAACCATTTGGCGATGAGCATCAGCAGCCGGAAATATCTGAAACCCTTTTGAAATAAATTCATACTGCCATCAAGTTTACAGGTAAAAATGCTGTCAGGAAACACAGATGAATAGAGATATCCTTGTTTTTCTTTTTAAGAGTCTCTTGAAGCTGAATGGTTCTTAATAATGTGACACTAAACTCTAGATGAACTAGATGCCGTTGGAGAAAGCAGCATGTTCATTTTTTGTCTGATAACAGGCCTTCAACTAATTTTGAATCATTTGGGCTCATCATTATGATGCTGAATTCAATTTACTTTATTTCAAAAGATGAAAACTTGGTTAAAAGAAATGTAATGAACATATTCAGGTGACATTTGGATCGAAGGAATTTTTTCTGCAGCTCACTTTTGCAGTTAATGGTGGTGCTGATCTGAACTCTGGGGGAAAACAAGGTGTGTGTGTGTGAAAATGAATTTGAACTGATGTACTACCTACTATTCTTCTGAAATAATACAAATAGGAAACCTTATTACTGCTCATACTGCTTACAGGAGGTCTGTCCTTGGTAGCTAGCTAATGAACTAAAGTCTGAATGAATGCTAGAAACATTGTAAGGTAACCAAACTGATGAAGGTCTCGGCTGTGAGAGGCGCTGTAGTCGTAGAGTTCAGCAGACAGTTTGTAGCTGCTTTTTTCTTTGTCTGCAGCCCTCCTACGCTCCTGTCCTCTGTCCCTGTGTGCTCAGGTCTGCTCAAGCTCCGTCGCTCACTGGACTGAATGCCAGTAACAAGTAGTGTGTTTATATATTTCATGTTATACTGACTGTTTGAAAATCTGTTCATTGCACCGCACACAGACAGATGATGAGCCCATATGAGACAATTCTGTTTCATGACTGCATCTCGCATGGTTGCGAAGTCACAGCGCTGAAGAAAAACCTGCCCGCAGAGGCACAGACTGACATATTATCACCTGGCAAAGAAATCAAAATCACTTCTGTGTTAGTTCCTGCTTCAAACAGTGTCTCCAGGCACCATCACCGGCAGATGCTCTCGGGACTGGAATTGTGGATTTGTGTGCATTAGTTGGTTTCACGTTCAACACAGAGCTGCACTTTGCAAGTTGTGGTCTCAGTAGCGGCAACAGATAAAAGATATTCACTTGAACAGGATAAAAGGAACGTATACCTGGTTATTCAACAATCTCACTTTAACACTGATGCCTCTATACGACATACATTAGCAAACGATCAGTGGAAAAACCTGGCTATTTATTCTTAACGTCACCTGGTCGGATTCTGACTTGTTTTGGTTGGATAATCATGAAACGCAAATGATCATATCAGTGCTCATCTTAAAATATCTGATGAGCTGGGAACGCAAAACAAAATCTACTTTCTTACAAACAGTACTGAGGATGAACTGAGTTGTCTGCAGCTCTGTAGTCTGGAACGATACGGCACTAATTTGCTTCACCATCATCATCATCATCATCATCATCTTTTGTCCACAGGGCCTTCTGGAATGAACAAAAGAAATGATAATCTCTTGTGGTAGTTTTAAACATGACAAATCAAACGATGGGCTCACATTTATCAATCTAGCTGGAACGTGATACGACTCAAACAGATGAGAGGAAAGTTTCTACTAACTGCTGCTCAGCAGATGGTTTTAAATTTCACTCTCATGCTGTTTTTTTTTTTCCTGAGAGTGAAAATACAACATCCACATCCAACAAATTCGTTTGGGCAAAAAGTGTGAATGGGCTCTAAAATGCTAATAACAGGAGAGATGCCAGAGTCAGACACAGGCACTCACCAACAAAGAAGAGTGAATGTGTTGTGTCTGGGAAAACGGCGCTGGTGATGCTGCCAGTAAACGCAGACAGAGTGCTGCAGCATTGTGTTGGTTAAAGTGGACCGTTTCTTTTCAAAACGATGTTAATCTGGCCACACAAAATGTTTCTGTGGGTGTGTGGGCTCACAATAAAGCAAAAAATGTGTGCAAAACAAAATGTGAATCTTCAGCCAGAGTTGTGAGAGAAGCTGAGAAAATGACTTGAGGGACCGGTGACTCCTGTACAGAGCACACAGCAACTCATCTCCCACCAATGAGGGGCATTCAGATTCTGCCCACATGCACCGTGGCGTGTTTGTCAGCTGCCGTACGAATAGATGGGGAGATTACATGTGATGTCGGATCACCTGTCGCATCGTCTTCCTGTCGAAGAATCCGGCTGGATTCAAACTGGAAATGTTCTGGCTGCACACATGAGACATACAGGGACGTAGGAGTGTGTGTTCAAAACGCATCCTCCGTGGGTTTCAGACACACAAGGAAGAAAAATGTGTTTACAGACTTAGCCGCCTTCCATCGTCGCACAAACATCCACCTTCCTCGCTAACAGCCTGCCGGTGATGAAACTCCGGCTCCTTCTCTACACCGCCTCATGCAGAGAATAGATTTAGGCAGACTGTCAGTTCACAGCTTGCCATCTTCCCGGCACCCATCGGGCGTCACCTTGCGCCAGAAATTAAAAAGCACCAACAGGAGAGTCTGGACGTGTGCTGCGAGGCCCTCCTGCGACAACAAGCTGTCTGAGAGGAAGTAAGCAGAGGGCGTCTCCCTCGCAGACGTTTGTCTCAGGTGACTGACGGAGAGGTGTGATCTCAGTGGGCAAGGTCGGCTCGGCGTGTGATTCTGAGACGCCGCTGATACAGGACCTGATTTATCAGACCGCTCTTTTACAATGTAACCCACATCTTCAAGCAACCAAGCAATTTAGCTTCATATTGGCTCTTTTATTCAGCTAGACAATGATACATAGCTAATATATAGATAATATAAATTTCCCATCGTCTTCATTCCAGACTTTGCAGCTCCTTCTGGAGTCTGTGGCGGCTGTAGCTCAGGAGGTCGTGCAGCTCGTCTGGTAATCAGAAAGTTGTTGGTTTCTAATCCTCGACTCCTCCAGCTGCATGTCAAAACGTCCTTGAGCAAAACACTGAACTCCAAATTGCTCCTGATGAGCAGTTGGCACCTCGCATGGCAGCCTCTGCCTTCAGCGTATGAACCGGTGTGAATGAGTGAATGTGACAAGTGTTGTAAAGCACTTCAAGCGGTCAGAAGACCGGAAAAGCACTATAGAAATGTAAGTCTGTTTACCAAGTGCGTTTAGCCACAAAAGGCTGTATATGATTTTTTTTTTTCCCGACATGCAGTCGTACTCCCCGACATCTGTACACACACTCCGATGCATAAAAATGGTGGTCTGGCCCTTTAAGGCTAACCTAGGCTAGGCTAGCCTCCAGACTCCCGCTCAGTACTTATCGCACAAACAGGACTGATGTCAATCATTCCTGGGCACATTTCCCAAAATGTTGAACTCTTCCTTTAAATAAAATGCACCACTATATTTGCACTCTTGTATCAAACACCAGGGGAGCGAAACAGGGCTGTGAACACTGTGTTTGTCTCCATCTCACAGGAGAAAAGAAACCAATAAAATGTGGTAATGAAATCTGCAGTGATCAGCGATATGAATATATATAATTCATCAACACCTCTCTTCAAACATACTCCCCTCAGTGATGTGGATGTAGTGAGAGAGTTCTCTATCGATTTATTGCTGATCGCGGCCGACTTCACAGTGTGCGAACTTAAATTGTGTGAGAATTCATTACCGAGCTCAGTGAGTCCAACTCTTTCGGGATAATGTGAAAGTGACAGTTGTTTCTGGGATCTTACCTCATGGAGCATTCGCCTCACTTGGAACTGCACTACCAGCTGCGTGATGTAACACAGAGAGATACCTGAGTAACACGCTGGAAAGATAAAAAAGACGACGAACATTTGGTGCCAAATCAGCTCACACTGGATCGTACAGGGGATTTCTATCAGCGGCGAAAAAATACCTGCACCAATCATACAAATCTCACCTGACAGACCTCTGTGTTTGAATGAAGGCTCAGAGTTAAGATGAGGGTGGCACCATCTTATCTGGACCGTCGAAGGCAGAGGGATAGTGAATGAAAGGGTTGTGCTGCAGCGTCAAATCGAACATTTACTCTCCTGGCTTCCACATTTTGCTGCAGACTTTGAGATACGTACAAATTAGGGCTGACCTAAATATCTTTTTTTATTTTCGGGTGCAGGGGGGCTTTAAAACTTCCGTGAGAGGTAGTTATCCACGAGACATCAGTACACGAGGGGCAGAAACTCTCGATTCTCGAGCTCCATTTCTCACTTGGCCTCTTTTTTTTTTTTTTTTTTTTAAAATTGAGCCCACACATTAGAGGCAGAGCCCCTCCCCCCCTCCTGCTGATGGACCACCATGGGACAACAAATTGTGTGTCAGTCCATTGTGCCATGAATAACACGTGATCTTTAACAATGTAAAAGATTATTTTATCTGTCTCTGTTTTAACTGTAGAGCTGAGGCTGTTTACCAGCAGCTCACAGAACTGACTCCCTCTCCTTTCATATAACTGCAGTGTTGTAACAAACACACAAAAGTAGTGAAAATTCAGACATCTTGACCCGAGATCTGTTTACAACCTGTACGATCGCTTTGTGTTTGAAGCTCACTTCTTCTCAGCAACCTTTTTACAATCTTACTGACGACATGAACTCTCTGAAAATGGCATTCGATGGGGAAGGAAAACAACCAAATTATCCTTTTTCCACGCAGAACCATAACACAGCTCAATTTTGTTTGAAACTGTCGACCGTTAACCGGCGGTTCTTTCATTGGACATGCTCGGCACGATCGCCTTTTGAGCTTAACTCAAAGCGATGCAGCCGCCGGGTTCGTGAAGTTCATAGTTTTCGTGTCGAGGTGCCACATGTGCAGTCATCTTTTTTTAAATTACTGAACCGTTCACCTAATACTCCTATAGTGTGCCGGCTGAAGCCGAGAAACATCCATCATCTCCCATTCATCACGTCGACAGCCGCATAAACACCACGTCGAGGCAGCTGCCGCATACATTAGAGAAACATCTTTACAGTTACAGTAGTGGAGATCATACTGTAGGAACTTTCATACATACTAATGCTAACAAAACTGCAGTATTAGACTCCTCAGCTGTGATGAAACCTGGCACTTGGGTGCATTAGAATACATTAGCGATAATGAATTCCCCTCGCCCGTTTTTCCCCGTCGAGCAGGGCCGCGATCATGACAACGGAGTGGCAAACGCTCACACTTCCCCACATTCATTTTTCCTTTTTCACGTGCGAAGCGACGCTGTCACGCTTGCGCCTCGCTGACAAATGAATAATATAAGGTTGATGACTACTTTTTTTTTTTTATATATATATTATTTGTTTCCTCGCGCTCCCCCTCCCGTGATTTAGAGATGTCTATCCAGCGACCCGAGCGCTCGCTACCTGCTCATTACTGCGGCTTCTGCACATTCCTGCGAGATTACAGGTTCCTCGTGCAAACAAGACGGTGACACAACGCAGACAGGCGGACATGCTAACAGGAAGTGTGGAGGGGACGGGTGAAAGGAAACCCTGAGAGCTCTGAGACACGCCGTCATGGGGAGCCATCCAGTGTTTTGCTTTTTCTCCCACACACACACACACACACACACACACACACACACACACTCACACACGCACACACACACACAGTTAATCACAGCAGGTGAGTGACGCATGTGTGCTCCCAGCTTTTATCCCGGCTTCACCTCTGTAAACGCCGAATCAAACTCCTCTCTCCGTCTCCTCCGCTGCAGCCTCGCCCACCTGCACAAACAAAAACACTACAACCTTATTTTGCCTAAAGTGGTTTTTCCATGTGCGAGTATTTGTTTTTCCCTTTCATGCTGCCATACTCTGGCACAACGTGAGTGTTTCCGTGTGTGTGCGTGTGTGTCTTGGGACGAGGCTATCCATCTCAGACAGTCCCATCTGCGAGCAACAGCCTTGTTTACTTATCCCTCGACCGGAGAGCAGCAGCAGCCTGTCCGCAGGTAAGCGAGCTGCCAGCGCTCAGGACGAGCTGGGAGGAGCAAGGCGGGAGGCGAAGTGAGGGGAGGGAGGGAGGGAGGGAGTCGGCTTCTGTCTTCATCTGGGGATAAATCATTCTTTACACCGATGCCAAACTTCCACACCTCGCTCTCCTCTCGCGCCATCTCCTCGTTGCTCTGGAGTCATCCTTTTCTCCTCTCCGGTTCCCTCTCATCCTTCGCCGCTCTCTCTCTCACACACACACACCGGTTTAATTTACTCGTCTTTTCCGAAGCACCTCCTCCTCTCCCTCTCATTTCACACCTCCTGCACCCTTTTCCTTTCTGTGTCACCATGTAGTTATCTGCTGCCTTCCCCATCCCTCAGTCCCTCGTTTCTCGCCGTGCACCCTCCCACATTGTCTCCCTCATCCGGTCAGAGCATCTCTCAAAGCCGAGCCCTCTCCTCCCCTCAATCTGCTTTCGCTTCCCGCTCGGCCCTGACTCTCATCACATATCATCGTCACATTTTATTTTCCACGTTCTGCCTTTCTGTCTCCATCGGAGGGCAGGGGGAACAGCCGGCATTGAGCTGATGGGGTGAAATAGCATCCCGCGATGAATATTCATGCCGCCCCACCAGCCTCTGTCCCCAGTCGCCGTGTCGCAGAGGCCTCCAGCCTGCAGATGCCACCATCTATTTGTCAGAGGCGAGACGGGACCCACAGGAAGGTTTTCTTGGGCCATGGCTGAGGCGTGAGCCCCCTCCTGCTCAGTCTGAACCAAACTCGTCCATCTGAGCCACCTCAGACAAGTGTGAAGACTCTGAGACAGTGACGGCATGTCCCGGGGTGTTGTCCCTGCTGACTGTCACGGAGAGAACGGCGACTCCAGGAGCAGAGGATTGGAAAGACATTGAATGGGAACCAACATGTGTATGATGGTTTGTCAGCTTGTGTTTAAATTTAAAAGTATATATATATTTCTGACAAGATACTGTACTTCAACGCTGCACGTGATTTTCTCTGAAGGCTCCCAGAACTGTGCGGAAGAGAAATACTGCTAATGGATAAAAGGAGATCAGGGTCAGATGGGGGGAAAATGTCAGCATGATTGAGGTTCCTGCCCAATTAACTGGAGATCACTTAAATGGTTGGCGAGCTGAAGAGGTCATTATCCTGAAGAGCTCTAAAGAAGCCCATTAGGGCTTTCCACAGCTGGACTCGTGACTCCTCCACTTTGGTTTTCTCCAATAAAAAAAAAGACACATGGCTGATTCTGCTCCGCGGAGGCTGCCCGGCCCGTTTGTTAAACGCTTTACCTTCATCGGATCTGAAGAAACATGTGCAGTCACCCATGTGTGCGTGTCTGTGAGCTCAATCATCCATCCATCACTACCCTGTAAGCTCCCAGTATAAGCGGAGGAGAAAGTTTATCCTTCAACGCCGAGCGAAGCCGAAAGAAAAATACCAAAGGAACAAATCAATGTTTTCCACAAACTGAGCACTGCACACAAAACAAATCCCAGAAATATCGACTTCCACGTTAGCCGCTGAAAAAGAGATGGTAAAGCAAACAAACAACGTACAAATGTTTTCCTGAACAGCCAGAGAAACATGAATTGCAACATCAATACATACAGCTGTGAAGGGAGCACGTATAGAAAGTCTTTTTCAACATGCACGGTTCGTTCATGCACAGCGCCTCTACGTAATCAGGCCGCTCTGACTGTGACCATCATATCAGCATCTGCTATTTTAGTCATGCTGCCCCACCGGCATGTTCAACAGGACGCCGTCTGTCTGAGGCTCCCCCGCCTCCTCCTCATCACCTCACCAGCACCGACTGAAATCTACAGTTATTCATCAGGCTTTTTTTTTCAAAGTAGTGCCGATTTAAAGTGTTTTAAATGACAGAAGGGACATAAAACTGTGTCAGTGAACGTAAGCGTGCCGTTGCTCCAATTATACAGGAAGGCTCAAATTCACTGGGATCTTCAGTAACTCTTGTTTTATGTGAGATGCAGTTTCAGCAGTCCAGAATAACAGCCCCAAAATTAAAATCATGCATTGCAGAGCTTACGGCCTCGGGAACGTGGTGCCAGACACCTGCAGTGCTAACAAGACAAAGAACTGAGAACGAGCTGAGTCAAAGTACTTGGATGCATCACTTTCTAACTTAATTTCAGCCGTAAATATTATACATTTTACTCCACTACATGTATTTGACATAATCTGGCTCAACCACATCAAACTACTAGAGTAAAATGCCGCTTACACATTGTTATTTCACATGTTGCTCCATACGCACTGATATGGAAACTTCATTTTAGAGATAATAATGCAGAAAAGATGCCTTTGGGAATCTATGATTGTTGAAGTACCAGGAATTTTGTTGTTTCAGTGAACAGATGTCAACACAGACAAAAACCTTCATTGCTAAACTGTAAAACATCCTGTCGCTGTTTCATATTTTTGTCTGATTGGTGTATATCAGATGACATATGTTTATATCCCAGTTAGTTTTAGCTTCCTGAAGTCGGTATCAGCCCCCCAAAATCATATTTTCTCATTCTGGAGGCAGATTTTGCTGCTTCTCAGCACCAAGAGATCCTCACTATATTTATCCCTCCTGTCATGAGCCCGGAGTGGTAATATGGGTATTACTCACTCACACTGGTGATGGGAAAAAAAGGTCCTTTTCTTAATGATAACTTGTTATTACTAATGAACTGTTCATTTGTAATGGTGGTGCATAATGGTGATGAGGCGCAGGAGTTCATAGTTTGCCCAGTTTTTTTATTCCTAACCGCTCTCGCAGCACAGCCCCGGCAGAGACGTTGCCATATGACCTAATTATCTCTCATTAGCGGCCTCAGTAATTACAGGCCCTTTTACAGCTCCATCCCCTCTGCCTAGCATAGGAGGGGATTTCAATTAGGCCTGCCTTGCAGCTCTGCCCGGCTCGCTTTCACAGTTAAGCCACGCTGTCACCTGTGTAGCCAAGCATGGCCAAGAGGCAGGCAGCACCGGCGCACATGGAGAGCTCCCAAAAACAAAACAAAAAAAAGGCAAACGCGTCTCTGCAGTTGGGTTTTAATCTATTCTACATCATACACCCATCAACGAGACATGACGGCGAGACAGCTTGAAGAGGAAAGAGAAAGGTAAGCTCTTATGCCATCTTCTGAAAGACGCACATCATGAAAAATACATAAGAAACAAACTAAGTGCCGCAGCACAGGTAAACAGCATGTGAAATGCTAATTCGGAGGCATCGGAGTGGCAGGAAATGCCTCAGTCAAGACAGATTCGTCAAACGTAACTAGGAGGGGGGGAAAAAACTGCCCGGACGTTTTTCAGCTAAAAGCTCAGTTGACTCATAACAGGGAGAAACAGATGAGGAGGAGGAGGAGAGGAAGAGAGAGAGCAACAGAGGAGGCTTGAAATTGTCTAGTAGGGGCGAGGAATTACTCCCCACTCCCGCTTATCATTTATCTCTCACTCCAACCCTGGTGCCAAATCAGTCACCCTAATTAACAGGCCAGCGAGAAAACACCAATCAATACTGCAGGGGGATAATTAACCCCTTGTGTTCTCAATCGTCTCTACAAAGGTGAAATTGAAATTGATTGAGATTACCTTTTGTCGGCTAATTGCGGCCCTCAGTCGGGTGAAGGAGGGTCGACTGATGGCATGAGCGCCGTTATCAGGAATCGCTGAGGATGGATGTGAGCTGAGGAGACGCAGCGGTGAGGTGATGAGGGACGCTCTCACACTGTAGCTGCACTGGAAAACAACGCAAGCATGTGACGCCACGCAGCTTCAGTCAGGCCAAGACTCAGCATGCACACTTTTATCTCTGCAATATCGGATTTTAAACTGTCGGTCCAGGTGCTGTTGTTTGACAAAGCTCCTGTTTTAAGGACCAATAAACTGATTTCTGAGCCGTCTAGTTCCATTATATTGGAGAGAAGAAAGATGTCTGCAACAACAACACGATCTAGGTGGACTGAAGCACGACAAGCGCAGGTCTGGTGACTTTTTGTGACCAATATTAGTTACTGTCTCCTGCTATTAAGTTATATTCTTCAATAAATTTGGTGCAAATGGTTGAATCAGCTGAATCAGTGTGTGTTCAGACAGCAGCTGGGAGGTAAGACACACAAAAAACACACAATCTCTGCAAGGAAAGAAACGTTTGTATTCAATGCCGATTCGACAAGAAGGGTCCGATTCTTCTAACATTGCCACAGCTGTTTCACAAAGCTCGTTGAGTTTCTCCTCATGACGCGACAACTCTTAAAATCACCCGATTTGTAAGGGAGTCTGGGATATCGGCCACATAGCGATACATTAACATGATTTTCACTGCAACACGTGCAACATGGCCGATGCTTGCTACTGACAGTAATTCCTGAAGGCCTCTCTCCATTTTGTCTCCAGGTTTGTTCACCTCTCGCCTCTGTTTACTTCCATAGTCACGTCGCCTCTGACCAAATTACACTTTATGTAGTTCATTCACTCAAAAACAGCTTATAGAAACGCACCAGATTTTGAAAGTTTGCTTGAAATTCACTCAACGTTTTATGGAAACACGAGGGAAATCGTGTAGTTATCATGAATGGTGAACTGCTCCTTTAAAATGCACATTAAACACATATCCGCTGAGTGTTTGTTGGAGGTTTATGTTTCTTAATTTAAAGTCTGGTATATACAATGAACACAGCTGAACCCAAACATACACACAACACCCTCCTCTCATTACTGCTCTGACTGTGTGTTCTGTTTGCATTAAATCTGCTTTTATTGTCTTTTTCTTTGTGCCGCCTGAGAAACAAGTTTATGGGTCAATAAAGCTGGAAACAGGAAGGAGTTTAGAGCATCGCGCAGGTAAAAAAAAAAAATCCCTCACACTTCCATAAATATTAGGATTTTAAGGAAGTTGGAACATTTCAGTGTGCGCTGCAGGCCACAGGTGTTAATATTCTCAGTAATTATATGGGGGAGATGTTAAACAGCCCAGAAGGCCCAGAAGGCCCAGCAGAACCACACCGGGTTCATCTGCATCACATGTATTGAAACAGGTGTAAGGTTCAGCTCACCTCAGGGACGCTGGAGTGCAGATTAATCCACCTGGTTCTGGGTGAGAGTCCGGTTTCCCTGCAGGGCCTCGTCCTTCACCCTCTCGGGGGGGGACAGGTAGCACCGGCTCCTCACAGCGGGTCAGTCCAGGTGGAACAACCCGAGGACGCCGCAGGTGTTCTGGCCTCATCCTCGCGACGACGTCCACGTCCAAAACGATGATCCTGGATCAGAGTCCGGCGTGCTGAACACACAGAACCGCCACCAGAACCGCCAGCGAGCACAGATTACTCCGACTTTCCCTCGCTCTCGTCAAACTTTCGTCACGCTTTCGTCAAACTTTGCTCACCTGTCGACCGCACCATGCGACCACCTGCGTCGTGACGTCATCGCGGTATTTGCCTCGTTCCGCTCGTCACGTGAAGTCGCGCCGCAAAAAAAAAGAAAATGGTGAAGACGAGAGACGCGTTCAGTGACAGTGAGTTTCTGCTCACATCAGAAAAAGAAATGAAGGGGGAAAAAAATTATGAGGTGAAAGAAAAAGGTAGAGGGTCCAGGGTCAGCTGAGGCAGATATGATCATGATATGATTCATTTTATTTTTAAAGCATCTTTTTAAAACAAAGTTACAAACAGCTTCACAGCAGGAAAATAAAAAGAGGACATGATAAACAACAAGATCTAAATAAACAGAACATAAGAGTGAGAATAAAGTATAAATAAATCCTTTTTCTTCTTCTTCTTCTTCTTCTTCTTCTTTTTCTTCTCTTCCTTCTCTTCAAGCTTTTAATGATATAAGAAAAACACCAGCTCCTGTTTGAGTGACAAACAGCTGGAACATCTCTTTTATAATAAGTGTGTTACCTCTAAAATCAATCGAGTTGTAAGATGTAACAACAGAATGTGAAATGTGAATTTGCCTGTCACATTAAAACTCGTCATCAGGATCCAGTCCAAACAGCAGGATCTCTCATATGTAGCATTTTAATCATGTGACGACTGTCCCTGTCAGGCTGCAGTTTTTTAATAAAAAGACATCAGACTTTGGGCAGGCAGAGTTTTGAAACCTGTTCCAGAGAGCCGTAACAGTTGGAAAGCTGCGGACAAAATATTTCTCATTAGGACTGAGAGTAAAGAGCAATGGGCGATTTAATATCGCTGTCGACACCAGCCAGGAAAAGGTAATTTGAGCTTGATGGATGCAGCCTCCTTTGTTAGCACAAATTATAAACTCATCCCCACTGTGACGGGACAAGAACTGAAGCATCATGGGAAGGAAAACAAAAAGCTCATCTGGTCGTCAGTCCAGAGGTGTCGCCTGATTAACAGAGACTGCGTGGGATCAGACGTATCAGACTGCTGAGGGAGTTAGTGTCAGCTTTGTTTCCTCAGGTCAGATCAGGACAGGACACAGTTCAGAGAGTCAGTTTTATGGGCATTCACAAAAAAAGTCAGATCATCACAGGTGCACAGGAGGTGTAGTGTGGAGAGGAAGGAGTTCTGCAGCGTTTGAAACGGTAACAGTGATGAATCAGGACCAAGACCGGGACACGACTGGGAGGAGATAAGAGGAAATAAATTGGACAAGGAAAGAGTCGGTCTTTGTGGAGGTTCAACCCAATCAGCAGAGGAAATACTAAAGAACGTTTCTGCAAAACACACAGGATAGTTGAAACTTTGTGTTTCTTTAAGTCGCAACTTTAGGTTTGTTTAGGAACATCAGCGATATCTGAGTACGGTCTGGACCTCAACGCGTCAGATACAGCAGCCTGGACTGCAGCCCTACACTTCGAGGTTTGACGGTCTAGTTACCACTCTGGGTTTCTTCCTGATGCGCCCCGTTTCTGATGCAGGAGTACAAAGAGCGAGAAGTCAGACGGTGGTTTGGGTGGTTTGGGTGGGTCGTTTGCTTTATTTTGAAAGTCTAACAAGACACCTCATATGACATATTACTGCTAACTTGAGCCGAGTTGGGAGTGGAAACATTTTTTGCCACCTCTGTTGTTTAATCCAAGTTGGCGCCATCCCTCAAACTGCAGCTGCTGTCGTCGCCTTAGACTAAAAAACTGGAGTGAGCGATGAACGTGGACAAATACGTGTTGGACAGAGGACCTCTGACAAAGCGTGGTTACAGGCGCCATCAAACACCCTGATCTCCATATGTTCTGTTAAAGATGAGGCCAACGATTCCTCAGTAAATAACACAAAGGCTTTTGTTCGAGTTCGTGTGCCCGGATGATTCCCGTTTGTTGAATAGTGGCAGTGCAGACATGAAAGGAATGCGGAGGAATCTCCAGAGAGACATTATGGGCTCAATAATTCACAGATACACCCCTGCATCCACTCACCTGGTTGATTTGGTATCAGTTCTATTGTGGCCAGCTCTGGAAAAAAAAAGGCATCAGTCAGAAGTGTCACCTGTGATGTGTTCGAAGAAGGTCGCCGCGGATTTCAGAAGTATTTTCAAAGCAGTCATTATCACATAGGTGACAAACACGGAGCGACCATCACACACGCAGGTGATTATTAAGCTGCCATCACAAAATGAACGGGTATCTTTAAATAACAAGAACTCACGCTCATGACAAAAACACTATTTTAATACTTCAAACCTGGACTTTTTTCATGTTGCACGCCGCTCTGATGAGAATTCCCCTCACATGTTAACCCTCGACAGAGCTCTAATCTGGTTAAACGAATGCAGTCGTCGGTGGGCATGGAACATGACAGCTGTCAGACGACATATTGGGGGCGTTCACAGGGAGAGGTAATGGCCAGTACAGTGAAAATTGGACAGGCTTGCTTTTAGAGCGGCTCCAACTCGCCGAAAGAGACGCGACTGACACCAGGGGCCGCTCCTGAGTGACTGCAGCTTACTGAGAGATGACATGACAAGCACATAGTGCTTTCTGCTGCACATCCCTGGTGTCATGAGTGACCCACTTTCCCTCCCTCTAATTGCAATTCCCTCTTTAAAACTGTATTAGCTCGCACAAAGGATGTTCAATGCTCAGCTTCAGTCTGCACACAGTTCACAGGGGATTTAGACTTTACTGTCAGAGCGGGAGAGGAGTGTGATTAGTATGTTAAATAAGAACATATTAACGACTTGTCTCTGGATAACATGCCAATTTTAATTGTGTCCCCATGCGAATTCTGCAGCAAGATGCTGAAGACAAATCAGACCACCCCGAATGAGACATCAGACTTCAGAGTTGAAGAAGTTGACCGCATGTATGCAGATACAAACACTTTCTGCTGCTTTTTGACCTCTTGTTTGCTCAGGGTCACCAAAACTGACCTTCAAATGTCTCTTTTTTTAAAACTTACTGAGGAGAATCTGGATGCAGCACTGTAGGCGGCGTCCCATCCATGCTTGTGGACGTTGCTCAGTTGCACACACACACTGTAAAACCAGAAAAGTTCGACATCCAGGGTGTAAAAGTCCCTGGATGTTCCTCCACAGAGTGTTCATACCGAGTGGCTAACATCCGTCTTCACTCTCCATTAACTTAAATGTTGATAAAATGATTTAACCGCGCTGCTCTTTTGGACTTTTTGGAACTGGTCAATTTCAAAATTGAGCATTCAGGCACGTCTTCCACAATTCTCAGGTTTACACTGTGAACTGTGAGAGTGAACTAATATTGTATCATATTAATAGTGCGTATATCCATGCATCCTTGATTTAACAACATGTTCGGGCTGCTCACCCTATAGCGGCTTTCTCACAGGTCTTATTCATGTGATATATTCACCTCCTGGTACATACGATGTGTCTTGTGATGCATCTCCACTTTACGATTTGATTAGGATCTCCACGATGCTCCATTAAACAACCTGTCACGGCACTATGGATGGTATTTTGAAGCAAAACAAAGCCGCGCCGAATGGAAAAATGGGACGTTCCAGTCAGGCATCGCAGATCTGGAACCCTGAACTGGGCCACAGCCGCAGGAAGAAAGCTGCTGCTATCAATGCAGTTAATTGTAGAAAGGCCTCTCGAACCAGCCCATAATTCATGTGAGCAACGCCGCGCTGCTTCTCCTGGGTCCACCGCTGCAGCGCCGGGTGTTTCAGCCCGTTAATAAGTGGCTGATGGAGAGAAAACCTCAGACGCTTCCTGTTTTTCCTGCCGGGGCTCACTCACAAGGGATTCTCCACAAATGAATAATACATCTTCTCTTTAATTTGGAAAGCAGCTGTAATGAGGCACTTTTGCACAGTATTTCCCCACTCAGGGCTCTCACGTGCACTAAACACTCTGCGGTTGATGTGAAGCTGTTAATAGACAGTGATAAACCGTCAGAAGGGGCAACAACACGTACATAAACACACGTTTATATTTTGAGGAGGTGTAAATTGATTTATTTTACACAAAGGAAGTCAGGGTGGGAAGAGCCTGGAGATCAGAGCTGTGATCTTGTGACTTCAAGACCGAAGGATTTAAAACCTTCTCTGCAGGAGCATTTTAACCGGGTTTAGCTCATTCTGCGCTCTCATTAACAGTATTTCCAGCAACAAATAAAGCAATAAATCAAATGTACGCCACCTGCCTGGAACCAAATGGCACAGTTAGCAACCAGCTGGTGAGGCGAGTGAAGTATCTTGACCTGGCTGCAGACCTCTGAAGTTTAACAGCAGACCGCCCACAGCCCAGTTCAGTGATTCAAATCGATCTGGTGTTGTGCTCATTAGCAGCCGTTTCTTGTCTGGTAAGAGGAACTGAAGACCTTCGTAGGCGGGATTCAGGATGGTTGGGTTCCACTGAAACAGCTCGTGGAGTGATATTTGCTTCAACATATTAACGCATTTAAAAAACAGGCAGCTAGGGAGGGACCTGTGTTAATTGGTGTTTCAAGGGGAAGTTCAGGTCTTTCTGATGTGGGGCTGTATGAGACGCTGATCTGTAGTCGGCGTTTTACCTGCAGTAGATGACCGTCGGTTCTCCTCCTGCATGGAGAAGCAACCAATAAAAACACTAAGACATATTTCCTGTGGCGTGTTTGTGGTGTATATCAGTTTTCGGCGGGTACAGCTGCTTGTGTGTTGGAATACAGATGCTGCACAGTTGAGGGAACATAGTGCGGAAAGAAATTGCTGTTTGACATCAACGCTTAAACAAATACACACTTTTGAGATGGAACTTGCTGCTGGTTCAGATTTAGTGTGATGTCATCGGCCAGTCATGATGAGCTGCATTAAGTTTCATCAAGCAAAAGAAACATATTGCAAACTAAATAGTTTGAATCTTTCTCCTCCTGCACGGTCCCGACTGACGCCAGGAGCGTTGTGAGGAGCGGGGAGGAGAAGTCGGGGAGTGTCCGTGTGATTAAAGGGGTGCGACCCATTAAACCCTCCAGGCCCGAGTAAAATACAGCGGCACACAGTCTGACTGTAATTTCACCATAAAAGAGTCGGCAGCCACTCTCGGATGTAAATTTATGGAGGAGGTCGTAACATTTTTACAGCTGGTGCTCTGTACTGGATATGATCACATTTACTCAGAGTTGTTAAGATTATGATCCCGGACGATGTGTTTTACGGCAAACAAGCCATAACCTCCGTACAATTACTGTAATTACTGGTGAAAAATTTGCAATTAATGACCAAGTGTGGGCATTCAGGAAGCAGAAGGTTTCCTGCACGCTAAAGATGTGAGCGAGTTTTACTAATGAGCTTGTCGTCAAGGAGTTTTTGAGACTGAGGCGTGTGAAAGTATCTGCCTATCTTTGATTCAGATAACGGCGGAAAAATAATAAGACTTTCTTCCTGTGCAGAAGGCAGATGGGATCTGGTTTACCTCATAATCCCCTCTGAGTCGCTATCAGAGCATCAGGACCGCGTGGCCTTTTTCAAGTCTAGACTTCTTTATCACTTAGCTTATTCACAGAACAACAAATCAATTTGCGGGGAGGAAAAACAAAAAAGAGCACAAAAAAGTCCTCGTTTTCATTCCTTATCCGTGAGCTTGACTGTTTTTCTTGCCTTTTTATAATGATAACGAGAATCAGCGTCAAAAATCCTGCACAGGAATCACATCGCGGAGGGAGCGTAATTAAGAAATAATTGACTTATATTTTCAAATAATTGAGCTGTTTGAAGTGCTGTGATCGCCTCACGCCAGAGAGCTATACCTTTAGACAAGCAGGCGCCGCATGCAGAGTGGTTGAAATGTGAAAAGGGCTTTTTTTTTCCTGAGCGTGGGGAAAAATAACATGAAATAAATGGCTTGAAATTGAAAATCTAACACGATTTGAGATGCTAAGAGAGAACATCTCTCTTCTGATGCTTGATAGACTGGAGGGAAGAGGCAATTCTCTTTGTGCATCGGTGATTATGTGTGTGCTTGTTGCGCGCTCCAAGAGGAATTCCGTTTATAAATCGCAGAATTATGGCCAAGAACCGACGCGAAGACGGTACGATTACATTATCTGAGCTTAGCATGTCTGCACCTGCAGACTCCGAACATATAATCTCCATCCTACACTGGCCGTGACTTCACAGATCTGTTGTGACACCTAATGTGAGTGGCGTTTAGCCGTTATCGACAAGCATTCTTCAGCCTCCACTCCACACAATCGAAAACCACACTTAGCTTTCGCCTGTGAGAGGAATATTTGAAATTCTAGGGCTGTACGCATGAAAGGGAATAGAAATGATGCCTAATGTATATGAATGGGAGCCGTGGCGTTCAGGTATTTCACGCCGCATGCCCCGACAGAGGCTAAAGTGAATAAGTCGTCAACTCGCATTGAAATTCATATTGTATCCCTGGCTGGAGCTGAGCCCATTTTCTCCACAGTGCTCTCGCCATGAGCCATACAATAGTCAGGGAGACGTCTAATGAGGCAGGAGAAAAAAAATATTAAGAGGAAAATCCTTAAACTCAGGAGTTGGCATATTCAATGGCCAGTCTCTAAATTCAATGAGAAAAAAATCTTTTGTTGGGAGCTTCGGGCTGGTGGGAGCCAGAGAACAAAACTCAGGAAGAAGAAAAGATTGAGCGGGTGACTGAGATGGGCTGTGACAATGTCAGCTTTGGTCTGGTCCGCCTGCTCGGATGATGAGTGAATATGAGGGCAGCTTGGAAGAAGAAAGGCGGGAGGGGAGGGTCGGAGCGCGGAGCAAGAGCACGAGGAGCTTCTCCAAGTGGTTGCAGGAGACGGTTTGAGGCCCCCGAAGGTTGCTGGTTCACATCTCGATCTGGAAAATCTGAGCAGGACGGCTGATCTGCTTCTCTGCACAGATTTTAAGGCACAAAAACCACTTGGTCAAGGCGACAGAACATCGCAGTTAAGCAAACACAGCTGTAGATGTCCCAATTTCCCATCAAAATCATCATCCTCTTTTTGTTAACACAAACACAACTGAAAGTTGTCTCGAGGTCTTATTAGAAACATCCCATTTCATCCCTACAAACACAGCTGGAGATGTAAGGAGGTCTCTGTAAAAACACCCTGTTTTTGTCGGCACTAACGCGGCTGCAGATGTCCTGACGTGTTGTCGGAAATATCTATTTTTTTGGTTGCTGCAAACACAGACGGAAACTGTCCTGAGCTCGCTTTCAGAGTATCAAGTCAACTGCATCACAGTCCCCTCCTCTTCGATGCTACACAGCCTTTGACGCGTACGTATGGACATGTCTGTTGTTTTGCGTTTGACTTGACTGTACTCCAGCTCGTGTACAAAGCGGCTCTCCTCTCTGATCTGCTGGCACTGTGGCCTCGTGCAGTTTGACCCGTCCAGAACCTTCTCCGACTCTCCATCTGCTCTGTTTTTTTTTTTTTCTCAGTCGTGCGGCTGCTGAGATGCGTTTTGCAAAGTTGGTTAATGCTCCAAGATTGTTTCTTTGCCGTGAGAACTTTATGTACTTCAGTTAATGGCCTTCAATTTATTCCTTGTGTAAGTGCTATTGAAGCCTGAGAGTGTTCAGGTTTTCATTTCAACTACACATTAAAGCCGCTGATTTCACAGACGAGCTTGTGCCTCATGCTAATCAGGGAGTAATCACCTGCGGCGTTGGGCTGGAATAGGAACTTGTACGGTCTTGGCCTTTCTTGGCACTAAGTTGAGAAGCTTAATATTTTAACTTTGACCCTAGTGTGGCCCGTTTTCGAAGCGAAGACGACTAAGTATGCTCATTCTTTCCAGCCCTGCAAGTTCTTTGTGGAGTTGCCCACCTTCTGACATCTTTGCTTTCTAATCCACTCCTGTTTATTAGCACACTGTGATGTGTAACATGTCCATAAAGATAATCCTGCCCACAAACCAGGCAGAGCCGCTGCTGTGATGAAATTCGGTTTAACCTTGAAACCACGGGGGATAAAAGCAAAAAAGAAAAACCAACACACGAACAAACGTACGCAAAATCTCCAACAAATACTGTAATTTTAATCCCCACTTGACATGAAACTCATGCATTTTATCAAACAGCTGTTTACAGGCAAAGATCAGTTCCCTATGTCTGTGCATCAGTAATTAGTTGTAATTATAAACTGATTTCACACACATGAAAACAATCTCTGCGCTGTTTGTTTGATGTCTACCAGCACATTTTAAATCGTTTCTAAGCAGCAGCAGCAGCAGCAGCAGCCCTGATGCTGTTGCCTGGTGGATTTCTGCTCTGGTGTCACTGTTTGTCTCTTATTATCAGCAGCAGCTCAGACTGCAGCTCCAAGTCCTGTCCGGCTACACACTGCCCCCTAGTGGAGGAAGCCCCGGATCTGTGAGTCCAGACACTGCATACTAGTTGTGAAAGTTTAATTCGGTGATGTGAGTGAAGCCAAGCGACCGGGTGCGTGCCCAGCTAAATGAGCCGACTTCATCAAAACCAAATGATGTTTTTCAAGATGTTTTTTTTAATCCGCACGCCACTTTCCCCCGAGCTGAGGAGCGCAGAAGGTGTTTATACAAAACTGTTTAGAGCTGTATTGACTGCATAGACAGCAGCAAGAAAACTGAAGGATACGTTCATCCAAAATTGAAGAATTCAGTCATCACCTACTCACCTCTGCACTGAAGTTTTGTGGTCCACAAAAACATTTCAGGAGCTTCACGACAAAACAGCGTTGCAGCATTCTCCTAAACAACCAAAGTAGTATGGAGCTTGTTTTAAAATGTACAAAATACACGAAAACAGTGGTTTCATACAGGTAATAAGGTGTAATCCAAACACCCGAAGACTCAACTACCACTCAACTAAAACAGTCCATCTGCACTGAAAGTCTCAAGATGTCCTAAACTCGGCCCACAACATGTTGAACTCAGACGTTCAGGTGAGAACAGAGAAACTTTCCCCCCTCCTCTCTTCAGCAGATCGATGTAAAAAAAAAGAAAAAACAGCCTTCTATCATCAGACTCTGCTCATACATCATTCTGCACCGCCAAGGTCAAACATCCAGCTGAAGTAACAATGTACAAAACACATTTTCAGCGGTGGGCACTTTAAGCGTTCGATGAAATTTCAGGGCTGTGGACCAAATGTTGGCACTGAAAACTGCTCAGAAGAAATAATCCTCTTTGGAAAGAACCAAATTCAAATAGTTACCTTAAGGTTTTACATGCACCTGAACATTACATCCATATGTGAGCGTTGAGTTTTCCTCCCCAAAACTGTGCATGTTAATGTGCTGCCATAATAACAACCTATCCCCCCCCTGCAGCGACGGCAGGCTCACAGTCTACAGGTGGATGCCCGGGTGAAGGTGGTGTTTATGAAAAGCTGAACGAGCAGCAGCAAGTAGCAGCAGCTGACAGCTTAACTTCCAGGTGAGCGATGTAGCAGCAGGTGTGCGGCGAAGGAAGAGGGAGCAGAGCGCTGACAGCTTAAAAGTGCACCACCCAAATGAGAATAAGGGTGCAGCGGATGTATATATACTGTATCTGGCAGCGAGGAAAGGAGCCATGCGAGCGCAGTAGCCTGAAGTAACTGGAAGGCTCTGACTTATTCATGAGCTCGGTCTCTAATGTTGGGTGATGAGGCTCACAGTCAGCGTTTCAGTTCATCATAAAGATGGTGGATGAGGTTGAGGTCAGGACGCAGGCGACTTCCTCCGCACTCAACTCAAAACCATTTTTTTTTCTGGTGCCAGTTTTGTGCACAGGGAGTGAAACAGAACATGTTCTTCTACAGACACACCGGGCCTTTTTATATACGGTATCATAAAGGTTTGTTTAAAGGTGCATTCCGTAGTTTGGGTGGAATTTTATGCCTCTCTGTGTTTTCATGACTGACCTTAAAGGACAACACAACTGCACGCTGTTTTACTTTGTTTGTATTTGGCGGACCCTGCCACCCTTTTTTCGACTTTCCCCTTTCAAAACAGTTTTGCCGGCGAGAGTGTGCAGAGCAGCACCTTTCTACTCCTGACTCAGCACAAAGGCATGTTTGATATCTGAAGTTTATAACCTGTAGTTTATTCACTGCTGAGGGGAAATAAAGGCTGAGACGGTTTGATGTCATGAGAGCCACAACAGCATGCCACACCTCTTCACTGCCTTCTTCTTCTTCTTCTTCTTCTTCTTCTTCTTCTTCGCTGTGTCTCAATTCAGGGTCTGCATCCTTCGAAGGACCCGGCCATTGCAGTCTTTTAAGGTGAGTCCTTCAGAGAGACCTTGTTAACCTCGTCAGCTGTTGTTAAACGGGACGGTCTTGCCTTCGGAGCATTTCCTGGTTGTGTCACCAGATGTTTTACCCTTACGTCACCAATTCTGCCACCCAGGCCCACGAAATTGACGATCTACACCACACGATGTCGCCATTTTCTCTCTCGCTTTTTTTTTTTTTTTTTGTCAGGCGCGCAAAGAATCTTGGGATATGTGAGGCCACGAAGAATAGTAGCGGTGCATCCTCCAGAAACAGGGAAATGAAGGAGCTCATAATATAAATGCACAAATATCAGGCCAATACATATGATATAGTACCTGTATGTGTGTGTAAGTAATTTTCAGCTCCTTTAATTATCTTCTTTTATCAGATTTAAGTGGTTACAGACACTAACTTCACACAAATTCCCTCATTTTACAGTATTTATCAGCACAGTTTTTATTATTCTTTGTTGCAGCTGTTCGAACAGGCATGTGAATAATGCCTACAAAGACAACGATGCCATGAAGAACAGCCACCAGACACAAAACACACAAAAGTAAAAAAGCAGGAGTGTCGACGTGCTTTCAGCTGCACAGTGTTTAATAATAAATCCAGCTTGTGTTATGTTATGTTAGAAATGAACTTAAAGTACTTGAATTGATGTCCTTCACAGCTGATGACGCCTCGATTATTCAGACTGACAGGAACAACGTCGCCCTCTGCTGGTCGGAACCGTCTGTTTATTCAGCAGCAGGTGTTTTTCAGCTGACATTGTCTTTATTTATTTATTTTATTCCCTGCGAGATGTACACAACCTTTTAAATCCTTCTCTCGTCTCTTTTAATATTCTGTCCCCGGTGTCTCAGTTTTTTGGGGGGGAAACTGTGCTGTGTGTCCTTGATTGCAGAGGATCATAAGTTTTCAAAGAACATGCCTCTGGTGATTCTAAAATTAATTTTATTTTTTTAATACAGGGAAGAAAAAAAAAAAGAGGGAGAAGATCAAAGCAGTTGATGTTGGCATCCAGACAGATTTCTTTCACCTAAACTCACCGCTCCGGTTTTTGGGGGGGGGGTTTTGTTGCCTGCACAAAAAAAAAGGGGGAAAAAAAGTGGGGTTTAAAAAGAGGCTTTTATGGAGGCCAGGAGGAGGAGCGGCAGGGGAGCCGGGCTTCAAGGGGGGGGCACAGTCGGCGGTCCGACAGATGTTCACAAGATACAGGAGTTCATGTGTAATATATCGTGTTCGGGTGTTTCAGTTGGAGTTGTTGGGGGGTTTTTTTGTATTTTCTTCCTGTTTTGTTCCGTTTCCTGCGTGCCAGCGCTCCATCACATCTTCATTCTGGTTTCATAATGTTTTGTGTCTGCTATCTTTGTTCCTCGATGTCTCAATAATCGTGACATTTTTGGTTCAAAATGACATTAAACGGCTCTGACTCTGATCTTTTCTTTGCTCCATTTGTGATGATAAGATGAATCATACTTTGTGCAGCACACACACACACACAAACACACAAATAAAAAAAGACACATCCCACCCTGGTGTCCTCCTACTCTTCAGGAACAAAAGGTGCATTAGACGCCACGTCGAGGCGATAAAGCACTGTGAGATTCGTTTAAACTCCCGGGAGTCTTACAAAAAAAATAAGGTCGAGTGACTCCTCAAGGTCACACGATGACATTTCGAGGACGGTGAATCAGATAAATAGTCGTCTCTGATGTCGTCGAGTGGCTTTTTTTTTTTTGTTCGACGGCCTTTTCAGCTGCACTCCTGAAATCTGCCACATTTTTTCTTTCCACTCTTCAAATTGACAAACAGGATTTGAACTGAAGCCTCCCACACAGTAAACAGTCACCAGCGGAGGCTGCGAGTGGCTGAGGGAGATATTTACCACTCGACGTGTTTACCACCTCCCGCAATCTGAAACGGCAGCTGCTGCCACCCGTCCGTTCACCAGCCTGTTTGTTTTGAAGGATGGGAGCTAGCTGGGAGCCGGGAGGAGTCGATTGTGCCGCTGCTCTGGTTCACTTGGCCATGTAAGCTGCCACCTCCTTCTCCAGACTCTGGGCGAAGCGGTGGTTGAGGAAGAGGAGCTGGCCGTGAGGGAGCAGGCGGCTGAGCAGGGCGTCGATACGGTTGCTCCTCAGCAGGACCTGGAGGGGAAGAAAGAGTGTCGTTAGTGACGACCCTGCACGGACTCTTTAATGATCAGAGTTACTTACAGATGGTAATAAAATCTGCACGGCTGCAATCTTGTTTCACTGCTGTTTCCATAACCTGTAATGACTTGCTCCTGCTCTGCAGAGGTAAACTGTTGATTTCAGTCTAATGAGGCCCATAAACATGTGTACACACTCCGCTACAAGATGGTTCTATTTGAATACAGCATTGTTAAGGCCCAGACCAGAAACAAACACTTTGTTTTGTGATCAAGTTTATCAGGCTCAAAAGACACATGGCGACAGTCCAGACGAAGTTACTCAAAGTGGACTGAACTGTGCATATGTTAGGGTCTATTTTCTGCAGTGGATGAATCCAAACCTGGCTGTAAAGTGAGTATTTCTGTCAGCAGGACCTTTAAAACTATACTGACATGCCCTCTGCTCCTATAACACTTATAAGACGGATCTGAAAGAGCTCCTGACTGTACAACACATCCTGGAGCTTCCTTTCTGTTGGTGCTCACCTCGCTGCCCGGCCCGAGCATGTGCAGGTGGTCCAGGCAGTGTCGGGTCAGGTTGCGGAGGGTCCCCTCAGCCAGAAGGAGGTTCTCGTGGGGCTCGCAGACGAGGACGAAGCCCAGACTCTGGACCCCGAGCCACAGGGCGCTCATCTCCTCAGAGAAGGGGTCTCCTGCTCTCAGACGCACCACCCCGCTGTCGGCCTCCTGCAGGGCCAGCGCCTCCTCGCCGGGCACCATCTCCACCAATGGCTGGCCCGAAGCCTCCCGGGACAGAGAGACGGCGCTGCGGACCTGTCTGAGTCACAGAGGGTCAGATCAGTGTTCAGTTAATATCCACACATCACCTGGAGACAGCTGTGGCATCAGGACATCAGCAGGATGCAGAGAGAGCAGTGTGGATGCATGTTGAGGTACCAACCCTGATCATCTCCACCATGATTCCACCTGTGATCACAGCTGATCCATCAGAGACAAGCTGATGTTGGTCAACACAACACACAGCAGCTTTGACTGATGTTGACTAGTCGTTTGTCAGAGCAGCAACATGGCAAAGTGTTTGATTGATATTATAAGAAATCTGACCCACCTTGCAACCACAGCTGTCTTCTCCTTCTGCAGGAGTCTCTTCTCCTCCGGGCTCAGCTCGGACATCATGCCCTCGTCAGGTCCGAACACCCGGGAGTAAAGAACCCGACTGTCCCCGGCACCGACAGCACCGACCGGGCAGACGGTGTGGATCAGGAAACACCGGACCATGTTGTGTTACTGGGACGAGAAGCAACGAGAAGCCTTTAATTTCTCAGTGTTCACTGGACATGGCCATGCTTCTACTGCTTTATCACTTCCGCGTTTGTCAGCTGACTGATCGCGTCCACGTTGCATTGCCTGGATCGAACCACCAGGTGGTGCACTAACATAACATAACTTATGTTATGTTATGTTATGTTATGTTATGTTATGTCATGTTATAATGTGATTTCAACCAAATAAGAAATTGGTTTCACTATTGTACATATATGTTTCTTCACAAACATCTAGAGGATGAAGGAGGCAGCAGAGAGAGTGAAGGAGGCAGCAGAGGATGAAGGAGGCAGCAGAGAGGGTGAAGGAGGAGGCAGAGAGGATGAAGGAGGCAGCAGAGAGTGAAGGAGGCAGCAGAGAGGATGAAGGAGGCAGCGGAGAGGATGAAGGGGGCAGCAGAGAGGATGAAGGAGGCAGCAGAGAGGATGAAGGAGGCAGCAGAGAGGATGAAGGAGGCAGCAGAGAGTGAAGGAGGCAGCAGAGAGGATGAAGGAGGCAGCAGAGAGGATGGAGGAGGCAGCAGAGAGGATGAAGGAGGCAGCAGAGAGGATGAAGGAGGCAGCAGAGAGGATGGAGGAGGCAGCAGAGAGGATGAAGGAGGCAGCAGAGAGGATGAAGGAGGCAGCAGAGAGGATGAAGGAGGCAGCAGAGAGTGAAGGAGGCAGCAGAGAGGATGAAGGAGGCAGCAGAGAGGATGAAGGAGGCAGCAGAGAGGATGAAGGAGGCAGCAGAGAGGGTGAAGGAGGCAGCAGAGAGGGTGAAGGAGGCAGCAGAGAGGATGAAGGAGGCAGCAGAGAGTGAAGGAGGCAGCAGAGAGGATGAAGGAGGCAGCAGAGAGGGTGAAGGAGGCAGCAGAGAGGATGGAGGAGGCAGCAGAGAGGGTGAAGGAGGCAGCAGAGAGGATGAAGGAGGCAGCAGAGAGGATGAAGGAGGCAGTAGAGAGGATGAAGGAGGCAGCAGAGAGGATGAAGGAGGCAGCAGAGAGGATGGAGGAGGCAGCAGAGAGGATGAAGGAGGCAGCAGAGAGGATGGAGGAGGCAGCAGAGAGGCTCAGTGACATCAGAGTGTGTCGGGGTCTCAGCAGACAAGCAGAGGCAGCTGTTAATCCAACAGCTGCTGCTGGTCACGCTTCTTTACTCTGAGAGGCCCTGTGTGCGTGTGTGTGTGTGTGTGTGTGTGTGTGTGTGTGTGTGTGTGTGTGAGTGTGTGTGTGTGTGTGTGTGTGTGTGTGTGGTGCTCTGTTAACATTCACTCCACTGTCCTGTTAACCTCCTCACCCTCTGCCCTGTACAGACCTGCTGAGACTGAAACCCGAGCTGAGGACGTGACGGTTTGAGCTCTTTGTAGGATTTCATCTTTGCTTCTTTTATTATTGTGGATGAAAACATTTCTGACATTCTGCTGCGCTTCTGTCATTGACACTGACAACTGGACGAGAGCATATGTCACATTCCTCACGTACGTCATCACTTGGGTGATAACGTACGTGAAGAATGTGACTGACAAATCCACTGAAGAGACCAAAACAACAGCATTACCGACTGTCTGTGTTAACCAGCTCCTAACTATGGCTTAGAACCAGTGGATCTATTAACTAGCAATCTCAAAATTTAGCCTATTAGCAATTTGGTACATTTCAGCAGCTATTGTATTGACTGCTGTTAAATTCTGAGCCGCTCGTGGCCCCCAGATGATGAAACCACAGATTCACGTGGAACCACCAGCAGCTCAAACTGTCCACTTATCCATCTACTGGATCGAATGGTACAACATTTTGTACATTCATGGTCCTCAGAGGATGAATCTCAACAACTGTGATGGTCCGCTGTCTTTTGATCAAGAGGTCAGACCAATCAAATCCTTCCAAACAAATCCCATGATTTAGCCGAGATTGCATGAAGTTATTTCCTGGCAGGCAAAGTTTTTACACAATGGCTGAAACTGAATTTCCAAGAAGTCAGGTCTAATGTACTGTTGTTTCATTCAAGTCTTCTTCTTCTATGAGTTTGGATTTGCAGATAAATTGGTATAAAAAAAGACCAGAGTTTATTTAACTTTTCCTCTAGTGTCACAATGAGCTTTACATTTTTGGTCCAGACATTAAACATCATCATGTGAACTGATCAGGTCAGAACCTGCAGAACATCTCCTGGATTTGTCTTAGTTAGAGTTGATGGGTTTTCCAAAGGCTTATTAAGATTTCTCAAAGTTAAAGAAGGCTTAAACTGAATTTAACTTGAGATTAACGCTGTCTGTCTTGTTTGGACTCCTTCACTGACGACACACACACACACCATCAGACAGACAAGTGCTGCCTTTACGTTTACATCCAGACTGGCTGTTTCCTATAGTTTCCCAGTCTTTGTGTTATGCTAAGCTAACCAGAAGCTAACTGTAACTTTATATTCCTCAGTCTTTTTGTCTATCTCACAGCAAAGTTAAGCGTAATTCCACCCAAAGTTTCCAGCTGTTCCTTGAGGCCAGGATGGACAACTTTATTCATACTGAGGTTAGTTCTTCTATGATCAATGTTTAGCCCGGTTATGTGAAGCTTTTCATCTGAAAAGGTGTGGAGGAGAGGTATTTCTGCAAACGCCCACACTGTGTGTGATTATTACCCCTGACTGATGTGTAGGCACTCCTCTGGAAGGATCTCTGCAGGTAATCATTAAACAAAACCAGTGTGAACATTCAAAGCGAAACTGAATTTTAGATTCCTCACATGGAGCTTCACTTCATTTAGAGGATCGATGAAGAGTTTAACATTCACATCAAATGCAGCGAGCGTGAAGGATGTGCAGCCGCTCGTGTTGTGAAAACCACAAGAAAAGTCTGAGCCAGTGTCAGTGCTTTCGAAGCGTGAGTCACAGCTGTGATGAAACAAACCAGCTGAATAACAACAACAGGATGTATCAGCCTGTAAGCGCAGACCAATCACTGCGAGGCCCGCAGGTTTGAAATAAAGGAAGCTGGCCGACTGAAATATCTTTCTGTCCAGTCAGCGAAAAACGTTCTGAACTTATTGTGAAATCATCCTGCGGAGGATGTTCAGAAATCATGCAAAAGATGATACAAATCTTTGCTGTGTGTTTTTGATCCTCGATAACGCTCAAAAACCACAACCCCCCCACCCTGCCTGTGAAACCACAGTGTTCTGCTGGATGTTCCACCGCCCTTTGCAGGTTGTTAGGGCTTCGTTTCGCAGGCTGGTTTGTCAGCTTGCTGTCAATGTCAGCGGGTCACAGCAAACAGGGGGTTTAAAGGGTGACACCCAGGCTTGAACTCTGTGTGTTGGCACCTTTGATCGGCACTGTCGGTCGCCTGCAGGTGATCAGGGTGGAGTGTATGTAGACCGAAACAGAATGAGGGGAAAGAGAGGAGGTGATTGGAAGGGTGCGGTTTGTTTTCAGTGCTGCTCTCTGCAGGGCGCCGTGAAGTTCCTGAGATGTCGGCTCAGTGCCGTCGCTGTAAGGACTCTGACAGACAGGAAGACGGATGGATTCGTAGAAAAGACCAGCAGATGTGTTTTGGTGCTGGTCTATGCAGTTTCTCCAGCAGGGAAGCTAACTTTAGCTTTAAATTTAGCCAATAAACACAACTGTGTAATCAGCACGAAGCCAACATATCAAACTGTTGTTTTAACTTGAATCAGGATTATAAGCCTGCTGATTAATTAAGACAGATTCAGAAGGTTTTATCTATTAGACTGTCAAAGAAAACAGTCCGACTGTTCCGGCTTCTCACTGCAGCGCGTTAACTTGTATTCTAAATGTGAGGATTTCAGTCTTTTGAAAGCTACAGTAACCAACAGAACAAACACACAAAACATTTTGTGATTCAGAAAGCCGACATTGTTAAACATCCGCACAAAAGTTCCAGGTTTTTGCAGAAGTCCTTTATCTTCTTCCTTTTTCTCCAGCTCCTAATTGGATGGGTCCAGTTACAAACCCCGGCTCAGGGAGACCTGCCAAGTACTCATCTACATTTAAAAAAAAATCCCCACTGTTGAAGTGGAAAATTGAAGCTTCTTCTCTTGAATGGCTCTTGCAAGTGTCGCATTATGTATGCCTCATGTAAAGGTGCGAGACCTCTTAAACCTCAGCGACTGGCCAATTAATCGCCTCAATGAGACAAAGACGGGCAGCTTGATATGAATGGAGCGGAGCTATTGACAAATACATGGAAAGATCACTGAAATTAATGTTTTTCCCCTCCACCTACATTTAATCTTCACTCTGCTGCCTGCAGTCATTCTGAGGGAGAGAATTAAAAACATCTTCAGTTGACTAAAACAAACCAACAGACATCTCTGTCAGCTGGAAACTGTTGGCTGTAAATTAGTCTTTAGAGCTCAGTCGGAGGAATGCAAACAAAGGCCTTCCCTCTCTTTCCCATAGCCACATGGCCGTGGGGAAACTGCCTCATTTCAAACTTTGGTCAACTGCCAGAAGGGAGGGAGTCGTGCTTTTATAAGATCAGTCACGTTTTTACAGCACATGGTGGCTCTGATTTTTTTCCCCCTCCTCCTGCAGCAGTGCTGTTAGGAGTCCTGTCAGGACGTGTCGGGCCGCCTGCCACAAAGCCACTCCCTCCTTCTCCACACACACAGGAATGTGTACATGTGTGTGTGGGCACGTGCTGCAGCGGGGAGGCCGAGCAACGAGGTCGAGTCGAGAGGGAAAATTTGAAAAACAGGAACTGCCCTGTGAAGTCTCCCCGCCACATGCAGCAGAGGAGACCAAACAAACCGGCAGACGGGCTATACTTAGAGTTCAAATGTGCAGAGCTGAGTTTGCTTTGGCTGAATCCTTCACACCGAGGGACACTAAGCACACAGTATACAACTTTTAATCTCACTTTGAAGTGCTTTAACACCAGCTGCAACTAACAATTACTTTAATCTGAATTGTAAGTCTATAAAGTCATAAAATTGTAAGAAATGCTCATCACATGCTCCCAAATCACATTCAAAGGATCAATCTGTTTGGTTTGACAAGTGGACTAAAACCAAAACCCTGCATTTACCATATAAAACTGACATGAAGCAGAAAATCCTCACAGGAGCTGGAAGCAGAGAATGGTTGGCATTTTTCATGCTCAACAAAACTCAACTTGCTGTGGTTTGACCAGTCAATTAAAACCATTACTGCCAACACTGAAGTGCTGTATGGTAGTTTACACACATTTAAGTGTTTATATGTAGTTTTGAGGGTGTTGTGTAGTTTAAGTTGAGTGCAACATGTATGAATTTTAGATTGAAACATTAAAAAATTAACGTGATGATATAGCAGTTCTGATGTTCTGTCAATGACATCTCTATTAAACTTAGCATGCTAACCTGCTAGCCCTTAGCCACTTCATACCTCAAGAATTTTGAGTCTTATACAACCGTTAGCTGAACAGTCACTTAGCTAAGCAGCTAATGTACAATTTGAAATATTTCACCTTTAATCTGATGATTATTTTCTTCAGATTGAGTGTAATTTCATACCCTCCTGTTTTACAGGTCAATGTTATCCAACCTGACGATCCCACCCATTCAAAGCATTAAAACAAAAATTCAAACAATTCAGCAAAATAAAAGATGCCATACTTCACATTTGAACACACGTTAGCTCTTTATTTTAGCAGCTCCCCCGCAAGCCTGTACCAAAATATTCAAAAACCACCCAAATTATTAGAAACTGACATTAGCTGCGCAGAGCGGAAGACATTTTCTCTCTCTCGAAATTAAGGAATCAAAAGCAAAACAAAAGAAAATCCTCACACTTGCCGACCTGCAGCATCAGAAAAAAAAATCTCACTGCAAAAGTTAACAGGTAGCTGGTTTGCTTTGGCATCTTCTGAGAACACAAAGTTACCGTGTACTGCAACTGATCAGGAAGGAGAAAACAAAAAGCTCTGCGTTAATCTTAAACTTCTTTTAAAAATGTCCAATTTGCATTTTGAGTCGCCTACAGAAAGGCACACTTCGAACAAACGAGTGGAAACAGGGGGGTAAAAACAATTCATAAAAAGAAAAATAACGAAATCAGCATCAAAAAAAGCACCTCACCATTTCAAGGTATTTAAATTAAGTGCTTAAATAAGGAAGGAAATGACAAATGGAAAATAAAAACATATCCAAAGAGGAGACAGAGACTTGGCAGTGTGGTTTACTTGTATTATTGCAATCCGGCAGTGATTGTGCTGTGAATGCCAGCATATATATATTAAAAAAAAAAAAAAAATTAAAAAAAAAAGGTAAAACAGGCAGTAGGTCCAAGTGGTTTTAAAAACAGATCACATTGCTTCAGATCACCTTAATGAAATCTGCTCACTGCGCGATCATTTCACGTCTTTCCCTCTTTAAAATTTGCATAAATAACTAACTTTGCTATAGTTAAATGAAACTTGGAGATCTCCTTCAGTCGGCTGAATCCCAAAAGCAATTTCCTCGTTGGTGGTGCGAGGCCTCAGGCTCTGAGAGGAGTGTTTTTTACTCAGTCTGTTCAGGGGGGAGGCAGTGTGTTAGAGGAGGCGCTCACAGCTTCTTCAGGCGGCTGTACATGTCTCTCTTGCTGCGCTCCCCGGCCCAGGTGCGACTCTTCAGGCGAAACTTCCTCAGGTCCTCCTTGAAGTCCTCGTGGTGCATGGGCACGTAGGACTCTGGTTCACACTGTGGCTGCGCAGAAGAGAGCGAGATGTTACACTACTGAAGAGGCATCAAGGATTTTATTCAACCATTACTAGCTACTTATTAGCTATTAAACATTTAAAGGCTTCATCTAAACATATTTGATTTTAAAGCCTTTATTGGCCGATAAGGATGATCTGACAAAAGAAAGTCTTCCCAATGTCATTCCTTAATTGCAGATCCAACAAATTAAATTTCATGACACATCCGACCGCTGCTGAATGGACCTTGTGGTGAGAGCAATTTGCCAAACAAAGTTTAATGACTTTTGTTGGACCTAGACTGGAAGTGAGACACTGACAAGCCAAACTGACCTTGAACTCATGGTAGAAGTCTTTGTATCCGCCCTTGAGGATGTAGAGTTCTGGGTAGTGGAGTTTAGGATACTCGTTCATGGCGCGGTCTCGCTCCCTGACGAAGCGACACATTCGAGGGCCGCGCTCCGACGAGAACTCGCAGTGGAAGATGATGACGACGCGTTTGTCCGGGCAGGATGAGAGGATGGGTGTTTTGAGGAGGAAATCCTCCACCTGGTCTTCCTGGTGCAGGTTCAGAGCGCCCTGTGACAGAGACAAACCCAAATACTTCAGTCATAAAGTACAGGAAAGGAACCAGATAAGTGTGCACAACTTGTGTTTTTACTCAGTTTTTTGGGAGAGTTTTAAACAAATATGATTTGAGATTTTTCTCACCTTGATGTGTCCTCCAATAAACTCGTAGGGGTATCTGCAGTCGATGATGATGAGTCGCTCGACTAGATGATTAAAGTGATCGGACACAGCTGCCACCATCTGACAAGCAAAGAGAAGACAATTTATTAGTAAAGAAGTAGATACAGCCCATTTCTGTTCCCTTTTTATATATGCATCCCAAGAGAAGCCAACAGTTGAGCCTCTACTCACCGTCTCTGAGGTAATGTACTTGAGGTCTTGGTGTTTGCCATCCACTGTGGGGAGTATAAAAGGCTAAAAAAGGAAAAGGAATTGGATTAGAAGTGTAATCAAACAGAATTAAGTGATTAGTGTGAGAAACACAGTAGTCTTCCTTACCTTGGTGAAATCTCCTATTAGCTCATTAGAGCCGTCCTCACCGTCCAGCAGCTTCTCAATGTCTGTCTGGCAGAAGGACTTGGACCGCTGCAAGAGAGCGGAGCCCTGGAAGAAAAAAAAAAAAAGGAGGTAGAGTTTAAAGGAGGCAGTCGAGGAGAAAATTAGGTAATTTGAGATCATCTATAAAGCCGGCGACAATAGCCAGAGAGCCTCAGAAGACGTTTCTCAGCTTCCACTAGGGAAGTGACAGATGGTCAGTGGAAACTGTTTTGAGCTGTCAATTTATCCCCACTACAGGTTTGTGCTTCTTTCTGAACTGATCATGTTATGCCCCCCGAAAAGGTGATCAAATGGTACCCATCATCACACCAACAACCGAACCTAAAAGGTTAGAACAGCAGCCCACAGATGTTAACCAACTAAAAGGGGATGAAGACTGACCATTCTTGGGGATTCAGGGTTTTGTTCCAGGGTGGTGACGTGTGTTCCAGCCAGGCTGCGCCGCCTCTTCACCCTGACAGGCGTGGTTTCGTCTCCGGGGCAATCGGGACGCTTAATAGAGGGACGGGACACCGGACTGGGCATGGAGGGGGAGCGGAACAGGCTCCGCGGCCGGCAGCGAATCACAGGCTGAACAAGACAAAAACGTTAAAATTCAACTCAACATTCCATTTACATTGATTTATAATAATACAAGCGATGGTAAGCATTTCAGCCACTAAATTCAGACTTACCGAGTCTTCTCCTACGCTGTCAGACACCAGTGGGGCAGTGAGCAAGCTGGCCATTCCCATCGGCATCCCAGAGTTGTTCTGTAGGTGACAAGGCAGTGTCGTCAGACAAATACAGGACAGATAATCAAAGTGAAGTCATGTGGCTCCTTAATTTACAAGAGAGGTATAAGAATTTTGACTTTCTGCAAACCCTGTCAACGTGTGATCTCTATTCTGCCAAGGCAGAGGGTGATTTCAAATATTTTTACCGACAGACTCTGCTATAAAAAAAAAACAAACATTCAACAAATGTCCTTTCCATGAATGTAAGCACGAGGGGTCTCACCTCCATGTTGTCATCCAGAACGTCCAGGAAGCCGTCGTCTTCATCGTCTAGAGATGAAGTGAGGGAGGAGCGCCTCAGGAACAGGGGACTGGAGTCACAGAAGTCAAGCTGCTGGATTGGAGGAGGTGAAGAGAACTGGACAGGAAAAAAGATCAGGAGGTGTTAGTTTTAGGAACCAGACCAACAGTTTGTGAACCAAGATGAAAACTGATTCTTCACATGTCTACATACCATGAGGGCTGGTGCTGAACTGGGACGGCGGGCAAACGCGTCCTTGGACTGACCACCATTAAAGGAGCGCATGCGGCACCGTGACACAGGCTTGGTTGGTTTCTTGAATTCAAAACCCTCCTGAAAAAAAGAAACATTCGAAGAAAGTGAGTCAATGCTCTAACTCTTTAAAAGATGCCCTTTCACAGACTTGAATTGTCGATTTAACAGAAACTGCTCAAGGGAATCGAACCCTTAACTTTCAAGTGGCTGCTAAACTGTTTTAAATAATATTTCTGCAAGCATTTCTCATTTTACTGATATACTTTAGTAATATGATGATTACTTAACCAGCCAGCAGTCCATTTTTCAGTAGGTTCTGTCTTAGTTTTATGTTCTAGCAAAGACACAAACTGCATCACTGACCTCCGGCATGTTCTCCTTGTTGTCGCGTTGTGAGGAGATTTCAGAAGGTTGTTGTCCAAATATCCCATAGCGGTGAGAATCCATTTCCTGTCCCTTCATACATGGACTGAAGCTCTGGAGCTGGAGCTGTTGGGAGGATGGGGAGAGGGAGAGCCAGTCAGCAGAGACTCAGCAACAGTAAACAAGCCAACAAACTGTCCTGTGGTAGGTTTACACTGGAGGACGATTTCAACTCATTAACTCATTAATTATGAAAAGAAAAAAACTGCCCTCAGGACAAAAAACTCAACACAGCTACACGATTGGTGTTCATTTTATTGTGAGGCATAAACAATGTCTGTAGGGATTTTGTAAAAACATCACTTTGCTGTTGTCCCTTGTGTGTTTTTTACAATGTTTTGATTTTAAACTCGTTAAGAGGAATATTTTCAGATGGGACTATTATATATGTTTTACAGCCTAATTAAGACAATTCTCATGGCATCTGTCAGCCCTGAACATCAGCCAAAAAAAACTGTCCAATTAAAACAAGACATGCAGGACTGTGAACAAAAACCATGACAAATCTGCTTACTGGCAATGAGTGGATTCTTCGAATTGGCATCTTTCTATAATTGATAAAAGGCGAAAAAAGAAAGGAATTACAGTCAGTACAGGCAGATGGGCAGTTTCAATTTGAGGAGAAAAAGTCTCCCTTGTGAGCAGTAATCTTCAAATAAGCAGAGGCAATCACAGCCAAACACCAGTTATTGATTTGAGGTTATCGACTAAAGAGCAACTTACTGGTTGACAACTCTGCTTGATTGTTGAATGGCCTTTTCAAATCTGAAAGAGAAGACATGAAAAAAACATTTTGAAGTAGACTGAAAGGTTTGAGATAAAAAAAAATGCTTTAAAACAAAAAAAAGTGCTGTGCAGGAAAGAAAAGTAGGCCTACAGCTGACAATCCCATTGTCCCAATCCCCAACACCTGAGAGACAAATATTTCCGTTACGATTGCTTAATTTCAAATATCAAGATTTAGGTTAACATGAATGATTGTGCAGGTGAAACGCCATAACATGTTAAGCAGTATGTTCAAATTCAAGGCCATTCTAAAAACTTATCTGACTCTTAAAAATGTAGCATTTACCAGTGAAAAGTAACATGCCTTTGGAATAAAACCTGCAGAGAAAGAGGCCAGAGGCGCCTTCATTGGCAGTCAGAAAACACCTTGTGCTCATAAACTACAAAGACAAAGAACCTGCAGCAATATAAAGAAAGCAAGGGGAACGGTTGGACCAGAGGAAGTTGGGTGAATGCATAGAGGCAAGAGGTGGTCTTTGCACTGGAGTGATGCCCACCTGTATGCTAAATGAGTGGAGAGCTCAGTGTTTGGGGGGAGGGAGGGCAGGAGAAGGGCGATGCAGAGATCAGCTAATCTACCATATGCCTGCTGGAGCCAACGCCGCCAACCCCTTTTCTTGCAAGGGCCCTTTGTTTGTTGAGGAGAGAGCGTGTCCCATTCAATGCAGACCAGGAGAAGGGGGGGCAGTTCTGTGGGGGTGCCCTCATTTCAATAGCCCTGACGCAGAAAAAACTCCAGCCCCTCTTCTCCTATTGAAATAACAGTGCAAAGGAAGAGTGTGCCAAAACCCAGAGGGGGTGGGCTATCATTAAACCCAAGTCCTCCCCCGGCCTGAGGTCTCTTAGCAACCGAGCAGCTGTAAAGGAGGTGAATGAGGTCTTGAGGACCAAATGCTGCTGTAAAGGAACTTGCACATCTGACAGCGACAGATGTCTGCAGGGACTCACCCAAGTGAGAACTAAGAAAAAAAGGGCCACCCAAGATTAGCCAAGTATGGGTATGCTGACAAACTGGTCAAGATAACCAGTTCTTGTGCTGATAGGAGTTGATACAACCTAGTCTTGATGTGCTGCACTGAGAAAATTGCCAGTTCAAATAGTCATTCCATAGCATTCCTCAACTATTTTACTCGATAACTTAAAGAAAGTTAAGCTGAGATGCCGTATCAGCTAATCTTCTTAGCAAAATGAGTGAAGCCATCGTCTTAAAGCCAACGGTAGAAACTATAATCCAACAGATGAGAAATAGTGCTTGGCTCAGCTGAGCCCAAGCGCAGGGTGGAGGCAGTGGGGGGGATGGAGATGGCGGTGGTGGTGGTGGTTAGGGGGGGGATGCACAGGGACACAGCTCACAGGCTGATTGATTAGGACAGACATGATGAGGACAGTGCAACTTACGTGTCCTCCATTTCAACAGAGTCCATGGGGCTGGGGGGATCCATGCCCAGGCCTGAGGGAAGAGATTTGTGTCTCAGATCAATAAAAGCATCAGGTGGTGCAGCAAAAAAGAATACCATTGGATTCAAACAGTCTGGCATTTTGGATTGACAAATCAAAAGGATAGCAGCAAATTAATTTTCTGTCGATAAAGTTATCGATTTAATTTCACTATTGATTAACCTGCAGCATCCAAAACCTAAAGACTCTATATTTAGTGTGACAAATGATAAAGAAAAGCACCATATCCTCATATTAAAGAACCTGGAAACAGCCATCTTTGGGCATTTCTGCTTTGAAAATGGCTTAAATGGGTCATAGACTAATGGCTGCAGCTTTAGTTGCAGTAATAAAAGGCAATCATTGACAATACTCACTATCATAAGACCACATCTAAGGTGAAAAGGCGTGATTTTTTAAATCAGATGCAACACATGTACATTAGGCCCTCAGGCACCAATTCTAATAGCATCAATTAGCACAGACAATAGGTTTTCGGGGGGGCTCACCAGCATCAGATGAGACGTCAGAAGCAAAGGAGGGAATCTTCTCAAGGGGTGCGTGCTTTCTCCTTTTCGGGGTATCACATTGGCTGCATGGGGAAAAGAAAAAAAAAAGAAAAGATGAACAGGGAAATCAGAGATGTAAACAATAAACTAGGCTGTGTATGCTAGTGGAGGGATGTGGGAAACTGGCTGAAGTTGTGTCAATGGCTTGCATGAAAGAGCAGCTGCAGTTTAAGTTTACACAAGTAAAAGTAATAGCATTAAAATTGAGTGATAGTACCTTCCAAGTCCAGCTAAATTGTTCATGTCCAGAGCCAAATTGGTGACAGGAGACAACACAGTCGCGGGTCCAGGGGAGAACAGGTTCTTGCAGTGCGTGTTCTTTGTGCTCAGCTCCGGGTGAGTGAGCGAGGAAAGCCCGGGGATCCCATCGGGCCTAGTTTTCAAAACGTTGTTTACAGGACTGGTGCTGCCGAAAAAGTGAACCGGCTCCATCTTCAGTGGTCCAAATTGTAAAAAATCCCGCAGTAGTTGTTGCCTTGGGGTTGAATCGGTTTGAATTTCGCGGTCGGAACGTGAGAATTAGCAAGACGGTCCAATCTTAAAAAGCTAACCCGGAAGCTAACCAGCCAGCTAGCAACATTTAAGTAAACATTTCCAAAACATACGGTCCGAAACAAAGGCGGGAAGTAATTCGGCGGTTCCGTGTGGAGTGAATTTGATTCAGTCTTGCTCGAGTACTAAAGCCACATAGTTGTTGTTACTGTCAGAGAGCTGTAGCACAGCGTACTCCCTCTCTGACAGCCCCTGGTTTCTGAGAAAGAGAGGCTGGAGCTGCTTGTATTTATGTTCAAAATAGCAGCTCAGGAGCGGCAATCTTCGAGCCAATCAGCGCTGTTGTTACATCCTCTCGGCCAATCAGAGTGCGGTACGTCTCTCCGCTGTTGTCCCCCTCACCGGATGGGGCGGGGGAAAAATTAGGATGTGACACAATCCTTTAAAATTTTCATCTTTCTTCTCAGATATCTTTTGTTCTCGTGTGCTCTAACTTATATTAGTATAAATGCGACAAAAATGGTATATTGTTCACTGATAAAAACATCTGCTTTTAGGACATTTCAATTGTATATTCGTGGAGTAAAACTTATTTGGCTGCTAAGAGATTTGGAAGAAACTGAGCAAAACAGGACAAAGCTTTGCAAAATGCTCTCTGCCATTACAAAAGGGCTGCCTCGCAGCTCTCTATGCCCATAAATAACCTGATTCACACATCCAAGACGAAATCAAAAATTACTGGAAAAAAATGTTATTGACTATATTGTGTAATGGCATAGTTAGAAAGCAAACTGTATGTAATTCAACTAAATAAAACATATTAAATTATCTCAACTTGATAGATAGATAGATAGATAGATAGATAGATAGATAGATAGATAGATAGATAGATAGATAGATAGATAGATTCTTCCTTTCACATATTCTCTGAGCACATTGTGACCTGGTATTGTGAATGCACACTGGTAAAAGCAGCTCATTCTCCTCCCACACAAAGTGACTCAGATGACAGAAATGACATTTTCACTTTGTTGCAATACTGAAAACTTCCTTTCTGCTGTTTCTTTCCCTCTCTGTGCCACTGGCGAACACATTCATCTTCTCTCTAAAATCATGTTAAATTCATGAATGTTTTATCTGAACAAAATCATGAACTGAGCTGCTTATTGTTTCTGAAAACACATAGATTTGCATGTGTGGTTTCCACAAATGGTTGCGTAACTGAGTTGGTGTGGGAGGAAGAAAGGATTTAAAGGTGGTTTGAGTTATATTTCCCTACATCACACATCACTTCCTGTCTCAGATGTGACAAGAAATGCAACTTAAGTTGCCCCAAAAATGAAAATTCAGTCAGTGGAAAGGTGGGTGAAGACCACATGACATTTTTCTGGAGCTTCACAGCAAAACAGCATTACAGCATTCTCCTAAACAACTGAAGTAGATGGAGACTTATATATATAAATGGCTCCATACAGCTCATTCGGCATTATAAGTCTCCGAGTAAACATTTACATCAGCTCTTTAGACGAATGCTGCAGTTATTTTTGGGTGTAAAACCGCAGAAATGTTTTATGGACACTGAAACTTCACCAGATTTTTCATCTACATGGTAAATTATGACTACATTTTCATTTAGGGGTGAATTTGTCCTTCAAGTCCCAGAGACCAGCAAAAATACAGCTAAAAATGTAACAAAGAAGTTAAAGAGGGACACAAAAACAGCTACACTGGTTCTGCTAGTAATGTGGTTGTACGAAGAAACAATCTGGATTTCAAATTATTTAGTGTCAGTGTAGAGTGGAATCAAAAACAAGTAAGTTTAGACGAGTTCTGTTGCCTGCTGTTCGTCTAATGTCTTCTGGATTAGGCCCTCGTGTCTTGCTGTGAGCGTGACATGCAGGTTTCTTCTGCAGGACTCCATTTTGAGAGTTTTAAACTACATACTGACAACAGGGACCGAGCCTCAACCTGAGGCAGTCCAACTGACAACACCAGACAGCTGTTACCACTAAAAACACTAAAGTGTTTTGCATGAGGTTTTTGTTTGCTGTCTCTCATGCACAGTCCTCACTGTAGCCCACCTACAATGCTGACCATGCAGTTATGTGTAATTTCGGGGTCTGATATGTTATCAAGCAGGCAGCACCCATTTTAGCACAACAACAGTGCTTTAGTATTCCAACGAGAAGCTCTTTCAGAATCATTTTTAGCAAACCTGTAGCTGCGAGCACGGGGGTGGACCTGACTGACCTTTGGCCACTGTTCACCGGAACAGTCTTCATTCGGGCTAAAGTATCTGCTCTGTGATTGGCATCACGAATGTAAATGAAGTTTAATGAACTTCCCTGGAGAGGTACGAGCTCAGGCCTGAGACCCCGGGCTCCACACCCCACATCTGAAAAGAAGAGACAAAAGGAAGGGAGAAGGAGACTCAACTCATCTCGAATAAAACCTCCTCCAGCCTCCCAACACCTTCTGTTCCCACCAAACCTGCACCGACTCCCCACTGCCCGCCAATTTCCTCCTTATACAAGCTCACACCAACACACACAACAAAGAGACAAAATTCACAAACTACTGACTTACCAAAGCTAATAATGCCACCATGAAATATAAGACAAATATCAAAGATTATTTAGCTTCGGTAGGATCAATTTCCCCCGGTTCTTGTATCTCTTTATGTCTGTTCTTTGTATTCTTAAATTGGTCGGAAATTTCTTAAATCTCTGCAAAGATTTTTCAGTTGTATCGTTTTGCATTCATGACCTCAGTCTGTGACATGTTACTGTGTGAGCTTTGTGAGATAATCTGCAACAGGATCGACAGAAAATGAATCAGCAATGATTTTGTTTCTCCAATATGAGAATCTTCTGCTCATCTCTGTGTTATGTAAGACTAAACTGAATATTTTCTGACATAACAACATTTGAAGACATCACTGTGGACTCAATATTATATAATTGTATTAGCAAAGGTGATAATCACTCAACTTAATTCTTTGTAAATGTCTTAAAGTATTGAAAAGGCAGGACAAAATAAATTAAACAATGTTACCAATCAACGCAATATAGCTGACAGAATGTGAAACCAGTGGGCTGTTGTTCTGCAGGAGCTAACAAGAAATAGGTGGCGACAGAATGTAGCCTAGCCGACTTCCCCGTGAAACCACAACTTGCCAGTTTCACATTTCTATTTGTGTAGCGCACAGATTAAAGAAACAAGAATAACATGTTCATTAATGAAAGAAATGTCAACAGCATTTCCAAATGTGTCTATCTCCAGCTAGCTGTAGCTTCATATTTAGTCACGCCTGCCACACAAACCTGAGAGTGGGATCAATAATCTCATGTAACTCTTCAAAAGAAAGCAAATAAGCACATTTTTCCACAATGTCACAAGTGGAAAACAAACAAATTGTACAGATGAAACTGAATTCATTCTACTGCCAGTATTTAAATATCCGTTTTGAAACTTCCTTGTTGGTTTTGATTATATAACAGTCCGTCTTCATCATTAACTTTTATCAGGGGTTGAATGGCGCTGTACAGATTTGTCCTCATCCACTTAATTACCTGATGAAACAGCGAGGTACACTATACTGCTATACTTTTATGGGCTCAACTTTGATGGTTGTGAAACAGCAGAGGGTTTTCCTGTGCTTTTATTTTGAGGACAACAGAGCTTGTTTGGCACTTCGGTGGGAAACTAAAGATTAGCTTGTGGTGAATGTGACAACTTTCCGTCAGGGATATCTGATCTGATGAGGTATCGATACTTTAATAATGAACCTGACACATGATTTGGAGTCAGTCAGCTGCTGTTGGTTATAATGATCAGCACATCTTCACTTGTGGCATAAGAAGGTCTAAATAGCTGTGATCACACTGCAGCGAGCAGACGTCATTACAAACCGCTGCAGAATGAAGTTCTGACACATTCTTTTTTTCTCGTGAGCAGCCTGTAATGTTAATGAGCCCGAGCGTGGTGTCATCAGCTCGCGGTGGTAAACTGCCTCTTCTGTAGCGTGGCTGCCAATGAGTCTGTGTTAATGGCCTGTTTGAACTAGCGTCAATGTTAATGCAGCAGCAGCCAAACATTTACAGATAAGACGAATGCAAATGTGCGAGTGAGCGAGTGTCCAATCAGACACTTGTTGAATCGTTCTCACGTCAGAACTCTGCACAGGATTTCAGGCTGTCTGTGAAGAATTTCTGTTTTACAAGCTTATAACTTTCACGACATTTCAGAGGAAGTAGAGAGGTACAGTTATTTCTCTGATCGACATCTGTGAGCAGTTTATTATTTCCCTATCTTAAAATATTAAGAATAAGAATACTGACTTTGCTTGAATCCTGGTTGAAACAAGCAACAATTGCAGTGAAATAACACTAACTTATGTGTGAGATGCTGAATACTTTCTATATTTACAAGAAAATAGCCACATTTCTGCAGCTACTGTGCTCAAACTCCAGGCTTCACACCTACAAAACTAAACTGGACCACAGCTGTTTTTGTATGTGGGAGACGACAGCGACAGCTGTAAATGGATGAGGGGGGTTAAAACTGTGCAGACTGTTGAGAACTGAGGCCACGAGTGACCCAATTACAGGTTAACTAAGATCCAACACAACTGTTAAACTGTTCGTTTAAGTGAGTCACACTGTGAGATAACAACAGATAAGGCTGTGCACAACGACAATACACCGCAGTGATACACTTTATAGACACAGGATTATTTTATAGCAGCATTTATTCAAATTTAAACTGTTGTATTGTTTGTACTAGCTAACTGTGGTCATGGTGATGGAAAGCACTGGGGCCGGTTGCTGAAACTATCGGTCTTGCAAGTTCTATCTGACAGATATTTGAATTGTTGGATATTGTTTCAAACGTGTGTTGCTGTGTTGTGTAATCCTAATCATAGTGAAACTGAGTGTGAATTCATTCTGTCCACCAGATTTGTTCAGGACAATAATGTAACTTTGACAATCTTCTCATCTACTGTAACTCTCAGCAAGTAGTACTTTTTAAAAGCCAAACTATTCCTGTAACTATTACCAAAACTACCCTACAACAGGCTGGTGTCCCTGTGCTTTTCCTTCTCTATGAGCATTAAAGAGTTTCCTCAGGATATCTTTTAGTTTCCCGCCAGCAGACTTTCAGATAAGAGGATTTTCAAGATAAGCTGTTTGCAAAGTCCGCCGATGCAGATACGTTGTCAAAACGTTGCGTTTCATGTCAGTGCTGTAAACCAAAGAGGAGACCTCTGCTGCCACCGCTGCAAAACTGACTGCATCTGATACAGCATTATCTTTCACCAAGCCTGGTGTACGTCCTGGTTTTGGTCAAAGAATGACGGATGTGGCTCAAGATTTAGACAAGACTGAAACGGAAGACATTAATATTAGATAAGTATGCAAGTAAATGAGAGTGAGTGAGGAAAAACATTCTGAACTAACCTTTATCTCAGCACATTTTGATGGGCAGCATTGGGAAATTTTGATTTTTAAAGAAAAATGGGAGAAGTGTTTGTTTTACACAGAATCTTTCTCCAATTTTATAAACGTGAAAACACATTTAAACTATAAATGATCATCTTTCGTGGATGTTCTGGCTGCTGCATCATGATCCTCCACATGTTTAATATGTAACCTCTCAGGCTTTTCTTCTTACATAACTCCACACTCCCCTCACAGAGGACTGAGGGGTGTGTTTGCATGGAGACGGTCAGTCAGCCACTGCTTCCCCCCCACCGCCTCCCCGGTGTTCATCCACACCATTGTTCCCCCTTATTGTCTTCCTTAGTGTCAATGCAGACTCTCCCCTGGTCGAGGTCACCCGTCCGCCGGTCAAGCGCCACCCCCCACACACACCTCCAGGCTCAGGTCGAGGGGAGAAGGAGCTCACATCTGCTCGTGGAGGAGGCCCGGCAGCCGACAGATGGACGGCAGCGCAGGGGGAGAAGCTCCAGGCTCGGTCAGGAATTCTGGAGGGAAAGGGAGACAAAAGACGAGGAGGGGACGAAGAGGAGAGGCCGCGGTGGATGTATGTGGGGGTTAAAGAAAGGAAGGAGGAGGTTAACTGAGTGCAGTGACACATCCTGACAACAAGGCTTTCAGTGCACTCTCATATGATGTGGGGATTTAGAGCATCTAAACTAAAAGTAAAACAGCTGGGTATCGAGTTTATTAACCATCACCACCAAGAATGTCTGAATTAAATTATCATGTCACCAATTTAATTTAAGTTCTTGCATGGCTGCTTAAATTTTCACGTTGTTACAAGATTTAGGAGATAATTCTACACAAACAAACTTATCATTTTATAACAAGGAACTTTTCATCTTAACAAAATGTAATTTATCATGTAATAATAATAATAATAATAATAATAATATAGATGATTAAGAATGAAACATCTAAAATTTCTTTAACTTTTTCCTGTTACATAATCGTCTTATATATCATGAAACATTTCATGTTGTGTTATGTTGTTATAACATGAAACATTTCAAGTAACCTCAATTAATTAGCATGTTACAACATGAAACGTCCCGATATTACAAGACAAACAGTATTTTGTTATGACAACAAACGTTCCTTGTTATAATGAGTTTGTATAATGTAACAACATGAAAATATCTTTTTAATTCTTGTTCTGGTGTGGGAGCAATGGACTGCCGTATCTTGGATATATATAAATATTATATAGAATAATATAGTTTAAAATATATAACACAAGTAAAAGTGTCTTCTTATATCAAATGAAATATCTCATTCTAAGTAAGGTTTCAGAAATGTAGTTGTACTTTGGTATTGGTGCTGAAAACCAAATAAATTGTTGGCATTAGCATGAAGAGCCGTTGACACTCAGAGCTGAAATGACGAAAATAAATTATTACTTATACTAGTCAAAGAGAGAGAGCGATTCAGTACAACCTGGTTTAAAGTGTGCACACCAAAACATCCCACTGGGTGAATAAAGCACCAGAACAATAATGGATTTAACTTTACACAGTACAAACTATTTAATCATTGTCTTCTTCGTGCATTTGAGGATTTTCAGCTTTTTTGTTGCACTCATTTTATTAAAACAAGCATTGTGAAGGTGTCGGGACAGTGTTTCCAAAGGCAAATACATAATTTTTAACAATACTTAAGTGTGTTTGCTAAATTTGGGAGACACTGTTACCAATTTAGGAGCAGCAATATCACTTTATACACTAACAACACACTACACTTCACACTGTAAGCTCTACAGATGACTTCTGTGGTGTGGTAGTCTGTGAAAAGGCGTCACCTTTTTGAAAGACGTTCACATCTCGTCTGTCTTCTAATGTACATGTGTAACAGACCCTCCGCCCTGCTCGCTCCGCTGCACATTTACACATGTGAGACGGAGGGTTCGGCTCATTTGTGTTGAGCAGCTTGTTTGAGTGTCTGTCTGCTGGTTCCTGCTGCAAACTGGAAGAAAAAAACAACTCAACAACCTCACTGAGAGAATTTGTGTGTGAATACACTCGACGGTTTAGAGCCTCTAATTAGCTGATGTTAATCTATGCAGCCCAAACACTTTGTTTAAGACCTCTGTCATCAGCGGCATTTACACTTTTACGATCGGGAGCCCTTTAGATTTTAAACTTTAACATACTCGTTTACAGAGTGGAAGACATTTGTATGAATATATATCTTTGCTATGTTTACTTATGAGTGTATTTTGAAGCTATAAGTGCATTTACAGAATTTCGTTTTTTTGTGTAAACTGTTCCTTTAATGTACTAAAACACCCTGGTGAAGCAGCTTCAGCGAGGAAAGGATGCACCAAGTAATTATACGTTTTCACTGAAAACCACCAGTGAGTGTTTAATCAAGTTTTAACCAAGAGAAACTTCAAACTTCATGTTAAAATCAACCCTTTCTTCTTAATGTTTGAAGGTAATTTATACACATGAGCAAATAAGATTTATTTGACATATTCAGAGTCATGTTTGCTCTTCAGGGCTGCAGTTTGATGTCTCCCACACACTGACACTGATTCATCCTCTCTCTATTATACCTGCCTGCTTTTCTTATGTAAATGATTTTTTGTGTCTCCGTCTTGCTGATGAACTCACAGAAAAGATTGACTTCCTGTTCAGAAATGAGCCCCCTTTGTTTGACTGTTAATAAGACCAAGGGGCACGCGTTGTGTGTGTGTGTGTGTGTGTGTGTGTTACATACATCCTGCATATTTCATGGAAAGCAGTTGGCAGCAGTTGGGCGGCCCATCTGTCAGAGGCAGAACGAGGCCCGCGTTTGGAAAAAAAAAAAGAGGGATCAGACGGAGTTATTAATCATGGATGAGGTCGGGGATTAAAAGTTAATAAGTTCATCGAGTATCAAAGATAACGTTATTAAATGTTCATAAATGTATATCAATTAACGACTCCTAAAATGACCTCATCATTATGTGTCTCACACCTGAAACACTGCAGCACCTCATTGTACTTTTAACACCTTTAGATGATGATCAGCAAATAAATGACCTCCATCCGAAAACACTTTTTGTGTCCTAAAGGAACTTTTTGCACACGTCCTTCACTCATTACGCTAATTTTTTTTCTCTTAAAAGGCTCATTTGATGGCAAACTCTTGTGTTATACATTAACTAATAATCCAAAGTGAAATCAATTTTCCTCCAAAATAATTCACAAACTCCTAGAAACTACAGTTAACATGATTTGGCAAGGGTGAAAAACTGTAAAAATACTAAATCAACAATGCAAAATAAATTTCTTTCTATAGTTTGTCTTCATTTTTAGGAGGTTCAACACTCAATGACCCAGATGACAGACTGTATACAATAGAAACATGTGATATACATTATGTGACAGTTGCAAAAGAGAGCCGTGGTAGTGTTTATTTGCAGCATGGTGCCACCTGTTGGTTATTCATGGGACTGCAAGTTGGGCACAATCAAGACTAGGACTACAACTACTTCTTTCGGACTACAAAAATGGTGGCAATAGCTAACAGCAGCTGAGGTCTAAACTCTGAACCTTGAACTGGAGGATTTCTGATGAAAGACTGTGATTCTTTTCCAAGTTCTTTGTCAAAAATAAAATAAATGTAAATATTAAGCAGACATCTGGGACAAGTTTAGAAGTTAAATGTAACATGTGTGTTTGACAAACTGTGTTGTAACAGGTGGAATGTTACAAAGCAACATATAAACAGTATAAAGCATTCCAGTGTGGGAATGCAAAACAATATACAATAAATATATTATAATCATAATTACATAATTATCATAATGATGACAGGAAAGTGTCTTAATGTTGTTTTGTATATTGTCCACATGGGGGCAGTGTTGGTGCTGATTACACCTTCACACCTGTAGTTTAATACATGACATGAGATAGTTTACAAACATATTCAACTAATAGGAATATAATTAACAAACTTTATCATCAGTTTAACTTGGTATTGTGCATGTTAGCCCACCAGATTTTGTTTGTCAGTTGTGATAAATCAGAGTGCAGTTAAGTGCAGCTTGGCACATTTAATTTGAGCAATTTACAACATACAGTATTTGCGTTTTCCTTATTAGTATTAGTATATTTATTAGTAGAGAATAAATGTATCCCAACAAACATGTAGAAAACCTCCTGGTGTTTTTCTCTCCACTGGGCTGGTGAAACTCTGCTCTCTGCTGCCATCTAGTGGTCAAACCAAGAACGACACTGTAGCAGTCTGACGTCGTAATGACGTCACTGTTGTCACCAGTAGCACCTGTGTTTGACTGATGTGTTTCCTTCACTTTCACTCCATATTCTGTATTTTGTATTTTTGTCATTTCTAAATAAACATTTGCTGATATCTTGTTCTTTAGTCCAAGATACTGTAATACATGTACATACATGTAATACATGTTGGTGTGTAATTTAAAGTGTGTCTGTGTACGTATATTTATATGTGTCTGTTTCCTCATGTTGTTGTTTCTATTTGATTTAGTTTCCACTGTTAACTTGAATATTGTGACAGTTGTTTCACTGTTTAATGTCTGTTTTTGTGAGAATCTTTGTAACGAATATTTTTTATAAGTTTTACATTAAAAAAGTTATTATTATTATTGTTGTTGTTGTTGTTGTTGTTGTTGTTGTTGTTGTTGTTGTTGTTGTTTCGATCAGAGGATATGCTCGCATCTCTCAATTATATCGGTATATAACTAAGAACATAAATACATTTACTTTTACTTTACTTGAGTATTTTCCATTTCCTGCTACTTTATACTCCCCCGCTACATGTTGTCAGCCAGTATTCAACTATGTACTCCACTATAATTAGTTGAAAACATTATTTACTTATTAGATTCAGATCATTAATACAAAATCAAAACATAAATGATTGTGGATTAAGATCTAATGCAGCAGTAATTCTAATCCAGTCCCTTCTGGCAGCTGCTATATTTTAGTATATTTTAATGCTAATGCACTTTTTTCTTTTGAATGCAGGACGTTTGATTTAAAGGTGTTTTTCTGTTTGATAAATACAGTTGCTCTCCTCACTTCGTCCAGCAGGTGTCAGCAGACGTTCAGCAGCAGACTTCCTGTCTACCTGTCAGCCTGTGTGTGGTCTTTGAAGTGTCCAGTCAGCTCTTGTAAAAACACTAAATCAGCTGCACTCTTTACATAAGTTAAAAGACAGGGAAGTGAGGTGCATCGGTGCTTTAGGTGGGCTGTCTGCGCTCATTATTGCTGCCGGCACATCCCAGTCCACATGTCTGTCTTTGTTGGGCCCTTTCTCCAGGGAGACGGCAGCTTTGATCTGCTGCCGGAGACTCTGATTGTCTTCTGTTCAGCTCAGAGTGACACGGACAGACACAATGGACGACGACTGAGGTGGGACGACTGTAAACCTGGAGCTAAAGTCATCAGTACAGTGGCTGAAATACAGGCCTCCTCTGTTTATGGGGGGACAACATACTGCAGGAAAGAGTTTGTCTGATTCCTGAAACTCACAGACTTTCTGTGACCATGTTACCAAAAGATGAGCAGCTCCAAGAAACCTCAGTCACTGCCTTGAGGTGATGTACAAACTGGGATATAAATAACTCATCAGTGCATTTAGGTCCTTGAATGCAACGCTGCTAACCAACAGAGGACAGAGACTACAGCCTCGTGTACCTGCTACAGTACAGAAACAGATGAACTATTCCCCTTGTTCTTCATCTCTCTACGAGTAAGACTCCAGATTCAGATTTTCACTGTTGACGCCTGAATGTTCGTCCACCACCTGCAGCTGAGAGGCCTGCAGGTGTCTAATAACTAACCATACGACATCATATCATTTATAAGGAGTTACAGTGAAGTTTCCAGATAATTCACTGGGTTTGTGAGGGTTTTATTGGCTGGTAAAATTGGTAAAATCTTTTCAATACCTATAAAAGAGGAATATATCTTTTATCAAAAATAGCAAAAATGACGACATTTGAAGAATGCCATGAAGGTTTTTTTGTGATTCGTCTGCTGTACGATACAGAGATCTGAGGTAATTGCAGCCATATGTTTCATATTCTTAAAGAAAAACAATAACATAAAAGCTCTGTCCAATCTATTGTGTTGATTCGTCATGTTTGCAGCCCTCCGTCTCACATAATTTCTGTATTTTTGTCACCCGAAAAATGTTCAGACACATCTTAAATGAGAAAAACTGCATTATGTTGTTTTATAAGGTAAATAAACAGGTCGAAAAAAACAACATTTAAAGCCATTACAAGCTGCAAGTGTTAAACAAGCACTAATAACTTACAGCAATTTTGTGTTTTTGAGATTTTCAGAAGGGGTGAGATGATTCGTTCTGTGAATTTGTAGAGAAAACTGCATTTTTTTAATTTAAAAAGCCATTTGAACATATGATGTTTCTATACTGTGAAGACATACTTCTTTGTTTTTCTCTTAACATTGAATATCTTTGGTTTTAAACTGTTGGTTCAACAACAAAAGATATGTGAAGACGTCATATTGGGTTCCTGCAGATTGCAATGGTGTGTGATGTTGGTGGTTTGACCAAATGATTAATCGATTAAACAAGAAAACACTAGCTGCAGCCCTACAACTAACACAAAAGTCAGAGTTAGCCAAAGAAACGATGCTCTCTATTTCTAACTGGAGTCATCCATTAAATCCCACGTTACTAACCAGGCTGAGGCTGAGAGTAAAAGTCAGGTTGAATCATCAGGTTGGTCATCATTTTCCTATAAAAGGCCTGGGGGGAGGTGTGTGTGGGGGGTCGAGGAAGTGTGGCAGTAATATAAGCAAACAGAGAATGTGAGGAGAGGAAATGGCCTGTCCTAATAATCACAGCCCCGGAGCAGCAGAGCATTCAGCTCGCAGCGCCGGGGTGCTCCACCGCTTTCAATGCAACGGAGTCCTGCAAGCGGCGCTTTATGGACAAGCCCTGACACCCACAGGAAGTGTAAACAGAGGTCAAGTGTTAAAGTCCAACCCGCCAATTCTCACCTCCATTAAAGAGGCAGGAGGAGGGGAGGGGAGAGGAGGGGAGGGGTCTCCACACAGAGGACTCAATGCACCTGGGAAGGGGCCCCTTTAATACGCTGCAGTGATTGGTTTCATATAGCAGCGATGTGAAAAGACCACAGGACGTTTGTTTTATGTGCATTCATCAAAATGCAGTGGCCATGTTCCCTCAAGTGAAGCGTGAAAACACAGCTGAAAGTTTAATTTTAAATGAGAGAAACTATATATTCATACAAAATGATGAATGAAACTCATCTGGAGGTGTCAGCTGACCTTTAACCTTCTCTGACATTATACTGACAGTTTTCGGCAACAGTTATCGTACTACTTAATAAGAAGAAATACAAGTTTAAATGTAAAAATGTCCATTAACAGGAAAAAACAGACGGTATCCACACCACTGGATCACACTCAGCTTTGTTAGACCTAAAGGAGGATTGCAGCATGTTTTCTTTCCTCAAATTTAAAACCACTCTCTGCACCATGTGTACGGAGCTACATCCAGGAGCCGGTTAGCTTAGCTGACTGTGAGCTAATCCAACACAAACCATCAGAGAGAATCTCTTCATACATCTGTCAGCGTTCATCACATTTTGAGGCAGACAATAAAGTTTTAAAACAAAGTCTCTACTGAAGTTGTGCAACAAGTGCAAAAGCAAGATGTCTCCTGCTGCACCTGCTGCTTCTGTTCATGTAGGTGAAGCAGAAAGGGACGAGTGAAGCGGATCATGCAGGAGACACGAGGATGTGGTGATGAATAAATACAGTCTCACATCACTGGTCTCATCAGCCTGAACCAGCTGAGCTAATCACAGTGATGCACTGTGACAGCAGCTTAAAGAAGAAGACTCAGCTCGTCAGGGAAGTCATATTAAGATGTGGATGGTGCAGACGGGCACGATATGAACACACAGCATCTCAGATCTGCAGCCATAACTTTGTGGATCCATTTTACATATAATATTGCACAACATGGACGTGAGTTTGGCGCTTAATGAAATGTGAGAAGATGATTGAAGTCATTCAGATTCCTCCTGAAGGAAACAAGAATTTCTGAACCAAATTTCATGGAAATCCACCAAACAATTGTTAAGATTGTCTCAGTTTGGACCATAAACGTTTCTACAAAGTTAGCCGAGTGTTATTTTTTCCCAATCTGCATGTTCCTGAAGCTCTCCTCTGTTAAATTACTCATAAAACATCCTGTATGACTCCTACATTTCTGCATTTCTGGCCTTCGCTGCATCGTCTCCCCTCAGCTCAGCTCAGTGCTGAAGCGTCCTGCATGAGTGTCAGACAGGTCGAATACACACATCCAGTGTTCCCAGGACAGGACGGTCATGTCAGTCAACAGAAACCGTTCAAGGGAGAAAGTTAATCCCTCATTAAGTTGGTAATGACATGGACGGTCATTTTCTCTGAGTGGATGGAGGACCTGCTGGCTCTAGAACGGCTCGCTGTTAGCCCAGAGGAGAGCAGCTCGTACAGTAGCACTTCACAGCAACTGGCGTCGATGCTAATGGAGGAGCTGCAGTGAGCGGAGGGAAGGTCCTCCTCCTCCTCCTCCTCCTCCTCCTCCTCCTGCTGCCACACATGCAAACGAAAAACACACACAATCTGCATAGTGACATGCAAAAGAGGCAGAATCACTGCTGGAATTAGGCAGTTCATTTCACATTTAACTATTTAGCTGATTGTGTGTTAATTCAGGCGGTTTTATAGAAAGAGAGAGAGAGAGAGAGAGAGAGAGAGAGAGAGAGAGCAGGGCTGAGAGGTTTTGGCCTAAACACCATGACAGGATAGAAGCCTGATATAAATACTGTCTTTGTTTGGACTCAGGGTGCCGCACAGTCACTTACAGACAGAGTGAATAATAATCCAATCATATAAACTGCTTACTTTGAATGAGGTTTCAAATCTTCCTTCCATTAGAGAGATTCCACTCGTCAAAAAAGAGCATTTTAGATCTGATTGCTATTTGACTGGACATGTTCAAGTGCCAGAATAATGTCAATTTAAATATAATCTATCTTAAATACACAATATAATAAATCTGCTATATGAAAAACATAATCAAAACAACACAAACGATTAAATGTGGTGTCTACGGTGGCCCAGAGAGCTCAACACGCAGCGGCTTAACAGAACACATTCAGATAGACAAAACAAAAGATAACAAACACAATAAAATGACAAAACTTTGCTTTCTGCAGAGTTAGAAAGACACTAAAGACAAAAAGTAGCACAGACGACGATGGGAACTGTTTCCTATAAGTGATGAACACGTCTGGACACACTTGTTGTCCTCAAGGTTTAAATTACGAGGGAGCCAAAGGGGAATATGAGAGATTCATGAGAGATCCTTTCGGATTTCGATTTACCTACATATAGCTATTTATATATTCAGGTTCCTGAGATAAATACAGGTGAATAGTCAGGCATTCGTCTTCCGATAATGGATCATGTCTATCCCTGCTGCAGCCGTCCAGGCTTTGTGGTGCATCAACACATTTCACACGCCATTAATTGTCTTCAGAGTGAGTTTCTTTGGCTAAACGTTGAAATGGTGGATGATTTTCAGTTTCGTTGTTGTCTCAGCCTAAATGTATCTACAGTGTATTTCTACATTTTCTATTTTCATGGAAGCTGATAAAACAAAATGAAAATGTAATGTCTTTACATGTTTCTAATGCAAAAGTCCTCAAACTGTGCGATTTTGATGAGAGTTTCTATGGGTTTTTTTTTTGTTTTTTTTATGGAAAAGTTGTGATGATCCCACACAGGTTGAGGAGGTTAAGCTGCAGTGTGTTGAGCTCTCAGGGCCACCGTAGTTATCAGAGCAATGGTCTGTATTCCAGAGACGTGCTCTGACATGACTTTGACTTGCACCAGAAGTATTTCAGTTATCATTTAAGAGCATTTATTCAACATTTGAGCGTATTTTTTAAATTATTTTGTACATTTTTGATATAACAACAGTCAAAAACTCTTACAACATCCTGTCTGACTGTCTGTCCTGGCGTACATGTTCAGACGTGTTTTTAAAGTGTCGTCTTCGTCTCATTTTGTCGTACCATGAAGGGAGGATCAGTAATGAGTTATCCAGGTAAACTACACAATGCATTTCTTTTCATTTATTTCTTCTTAGCTGTTAAACTGTAGCTCATTTCATTCTGTTTAAGTTGGCGCACACAGACGGCTGTGTCTACTTTTGTAGTTTTCACCTGCAGCTAGCATCAAACGTAGAAAAGCAGGTGTCTCAGCTGAACCTTTCCATGGCATCAGGCTCCTGGAACACATTCCTCAGCCCACAGCAGAGCCCTGGATGTGTATTGGAGCCAGACGGAGCGTACCTGGCCTTTTTACTGGACTCCCATTCATAGTCAAGGTGAGGGCCAAGGCCCAGCAGGTCCCAGTAATGACCCCTCGGTCCCTGCAGCGAGGTGGCAGAGGCCGGTCGTTGTGAATCGTTCTGCAAATGGCTTCATAAACTCATTAGCGATGGATGTGCGTGGACAGGAAAGGCCCAGGTTACAGTGGCTGTTAAATGTGTCGGGCAGGTGAGAAAAACGATCCCCCTTTCACCTCAATAATAATAATGATGACAGTGTTTCTCCATGCTTTTGTTCCATTCAATCATGTGTGAACTGAGCCGGGAGGTGAGACAGAACCGACCCACGGCCGCTCTTATTATCTGCACATCTCACTTCTCTGTCACAAGAAGCAGGTTGATCTGAGGCATCTATTGTGTGGAGGTCACGACTTCGATCCTCAAAACTCATGAATGGAACTTTTCTTTTATAAAGGAGTGAAGCTCACAACTGTTTGCTCGAGATAAGAGCAGAAAAGTCTTTACAAGGTTAAATCTCATGGGTTTTATATACAAAAAAGAGTTGAGAGACTTTACAGCTCTGCAATTAATTTATTTATCACATCGGAAAGTTGGATGATGATCACCAACTGAGGAGAGGTGGAGTCACTAATTACTGACTTCTTCTCTCCACCTGTCATTCTTTCACTTAACTTCAAACGTTTTCCTTCATAATATAATATTCATTCTACAACAAGGGCCAGAAAGAGGACTTTTATTTTGATACTTTAAGTCCTCTTCACTTAAAAACTCTTTATACTTTTAAAGAGCCGCAACGATTAGTCGATTAAATATATCTTCTGGTTGAAAGAATTCTCTATTTTGATAATTAATCATTCATTTAAGGCATTTTCAAAGTGTCAAACATCTGTTGGTTCCAACTTCTCAAATGTAAGAATTTGTTGCTTTTCATTGCAATTTATGACATTTATGAGAGCAGATTAAGAGTCTTTAGGTTTTGGACTGTTGGTTGGACAAAAGAAGGGATGTGAAGACGTTGCCTCAGGGTGACTAGAACTTTTAAGGATTAGCAGACGAGTTTGTGCCAGGTGAGGGTTTGTTAACGCTGCGTGTATTCTGCAGCGTTTAGAAAACCCGAACATGTTTCCCACAGTAACTGCTCCACATCTGTACAGCTGCTGCAAAACTACTCAGTTAAGTTGTTTTATATGCAAACTTATTGTTTCATAAAGAAACACGTTTTCTATCTTTAATATCCGACACGTGCCAAGTGTTTTTTTTAACTTTGCTTGTACACCAAAGTGTCCAATAAACAACAAATTATGATATGCAAGAGAAAACTTGAACAACAGACAATCTTCTGATACAGTTTGATCAATTTTTGCATGATTTTGTGACTGTGGTTTTGTTGGTGGCTCCTGGAAAAGTCGCACTGGGATATCCAGGAGAAGATGAGCCGCCATTTTGCGTGTAAGCAACCACCAGATACTGAATGAGCGAGCGCTGATGAGGAGTTTCAAGCTTCTGTGGGTGAGAGCCTCATTTGTGGACGATGGCCATTAGAGAGCAGCTCTTCAGCCTCTTTCTCCTCTCAGGCCATGACTATGAAAAGAGGACTCTCCGGGACAATGGTCCGTGTATTCCTTGTCTGGCTCCAATACACAAGGAGGGAACCGTTGGCTTCCCTGCAGCAGCGCAGCAGCTCAGGCTCCTCTCATTAGAGGGTGCAGAGATGCACTTTTAACCCGGATATCATGAAAACAGTGTGTGTTCAGTGAGGCGGAACACTGGACGAGAACTTAGTGGAAGATGGGAATAAGATGGAAGTACTTTTACTCAAGCTTTAACATATTTTCTTGAGTATTCCCATTTTTAGCTGCTTCATACTTCCGCTCCTCAACATTTGGAGGCGAATACTGTATTTTTACTCCACCACTACTAAACTTTTACACCACTTTGCTGATTGCATGCTGCATCAGAGCCAAAGAAGACGTACTTAAATACATTCTATATCAGATACCTCTACTCAAGTCACACGCCAAAGCAAGACTGGAGCAGGACATCTTTACTTTTACTCAAGCATGACTTTTGTGTGACTTTTAAAATACCATCATGAACTATTTAGTCTTTAAAATGTCCCAAAAATGTATGAAAGTCCCCATTAGAAGTTTTCCAAGCTTGATGTGATGCCTTCAAATGTCCAAAATATATGTTTGCTCAGTTCACTTTCAGAAAACCAGCAAATATTCACATTTTACCGCCTGAAAATAGTGTCTGTTATTATTCTTACTTGAAGATTAACTGGTCATCAAAATTGTTTACTGATTAATTTTCTGTCTGTCAAAAGTTGGAGACTGCAACAGGTGTCCATGATCTGATAATTCAAGTATCATATTCAGTCTGATCTTGAGGATAAGATAAGATAAGATAAGATAAGATAAGATAAGATAAGATAAGATAAGATAAGATAAGATAAGATAAGAGTTTATCAATCCTAAATAAAAAGTCCTGTGCCAGAGATGCCAGAACAGACAAGTCAAAATATAAAGTGTAAAATAAGGATACAAATAAGATGCATTTAGAGAAACAAGTAACCTAAAATAAAACCAAATTAGAAAGAGCAATGGTTCTGAGAAGTCATTAGAATTCATAAATAGATACTTAAGATAATTCCACGTGTTTTATTGGTTTTCGACCTCTTACAATCTGATATCGAGTCATCAGCTGAAGGTTTCGACACTAAAATGTGAATTCTGTGACTCATCAGGAAGGAGATTTTCTGCAGAGCACGCCAGCAAACAGACGCAGTGCAGGGGGTGGGTGGTCCGGTCGGGGAGGCATCAGAAGAAGCGGCCTTATTGTTCCGACGCAGGTCGAGAAAGTCTGTGTTTGCCCTCTTCATTAGACATTCTAGTGTCAGTGGAAGAGAATAAATAAAACGCTCCGAGGTCAAAGGGAGCCGAGCGCTGCGCCTCGGTGTTTAAATGTGTTTTAACAGTTACTTAAAGCTCGGGAGAAACTCTCAGCCACCTCCAAATGATGGAAATGAGCCCGGAGAGTTTGCAGAGCTGGCAATAATCCAAGTTGAAAGAGAGGATGTCTTTGTCTCCGGCAGTGTAAGGAGGCAAATCACTTCCTTTAAAGACGCCGCGGAGCGCTTCATCTCCAAAACCTCTGAAGACAAACCAATAAAATAAAGAAGTTTAAAGATCATTTCCAGCGTAAAATGGATTTCAGAGTTATGGTCGCGTTTTCTGAGCCTTTTATTTAGACATGTTTGTATTTACGCACAACAAATTCCCTCTAATTTAAGGTTTTTAGACGTTGGGTTGTGTCTGGAGGCCTTTCCCAGCCCGAGCAGCGACATTCAAAGGGCGGAGGGGTGGATCAACCTGTGGATTAACGCACAGGCTGAGATTAGTTGCAGTTGCAGTTTGGTTAAACCAGCAGCACCAATCTGTCACCACAGTCGACCCGCTGAATTTGACGCCTCAATTACGCGCAGGCCGTTATGCAAGTTTTAAGAGCGACACCGCCGCTGTTAAAAGACACACTCTCGAAATAGGGGCGCATTCATTTTATACAGGAAAAAGATTATGGACTGTTTACATACAGGGGAGATTCTTGGTTAACAACTGGCTGAGAAAAAAACGTGAATTAAAGCCATGAGGCGGGAGGGTGAGCCGTGCGTAAAAAGAGGAAAGACGATACAAATGAAATCAATAAAACAGAAGATTCTCTGTCAGGCCTCCAGTCGCGAATCGACTTGTTACGCTGCTTAAAGCATCTGTCGGCCAGGCAGGACTTAAAAGGCTCCAAATAAGATGATTTGGCAACATCAAGGCTTTCCCAGCGGTAATGATTACATTTGGACTTAAGATCCATGCAAGAATTTGTAGCCCAGTAAATCTCCTGAGTTCCCTGCCCCCCTCCACTCTTCAAAAGCCTTGTCATTCAAAGGGTTAGGATGTTTGACAATCCCAGCTTGTACTACTCCACCAATTAATTGGGTACGTTGTCGGGATGTTCGTTTCTCTCATCTGCTACTTAGAAAGACAAAGGAGCGCTGGGGGGCTGTTGACACCTCTGCGTCCGGCTCGAGTATAAATGAGGAGACTCCTCGGAGGAGCAGCATTCTTTCTCCTGCTGCACTTGGAGCGACGACTTTCTCCGCAGAGACCTTCCACAGCTGATTTTTACAACTTTTTGAAACAACCAACAGAATGCAGGTGCCCAACAGACCAGTCGGACCGTACGGATACCCTGTGCGTAATTACGCACCAGCATCGCTCTACCCGCACTACCAGGGGAGCCAGTGCGCGTCGCCCTCGAAGCCTCCCAGTGGGAAATCTTTCACTATCGATGCTTTGCTCGCCAAGCCGGAGGACACGAGCAGCAGCCGGACGCCTCTTTCACCAGCAGCTCCGGTTCTGCCTCTCTCCGGACACGTCGGCCTACCGATAGCGACAGCACCTTACATCTACTCCCCGAACATGCTGCACTCAGCGCTCCATCAGCAGCCTGGATATTCAGTCTACTGCTGCCCGCCTTTCAGCTACCAGTCATCATGTCGTGGAGCATTTTACGCACAAGGTAAATAAAGTTGTTCCCATTACAACAAAACCTGACATATGACAAAAAAATCAACACATGTTCGTGTTTCGTGACAGTTTGATTAAATGTCTCATCTCTTTCTTCGCAGCTTCAATGTCCAAAGTGAACGCGGGGCTTCATTCGTTCAAGACTAAAGGTGGGAAGTCGAAACGGATGCGCACCAGCTTCACCAGCGAGCAGCTCTCCCGGCTGGAGAAGGAGTTCGCACGGCAGCAGTACATGGTCGGCTCCGAGAGGTTCCTCCTGGCGTCCGCTCTGCAGCTCACAGAAGCTCAGGTGAGAAAACACTCAAACTCACACAACGTGTAAAATGTGGCCTAAAAAATTATATATCTGAATACTTGTGTCAGTTCAAAGTGTCTAAATGAGTCTCGTTTTCGTCTCCAGGTCAAAGTCTGGTTCCAGAACAGACGCATCAAGTGGCGCAAACAGAGTCTGGAGCAGCAGCAGGCCAAACTGGCCAAACTGGGCCTGGCCGCTCCGCCCAAAAGTCCCGGATCTCAGGGACACGGAGATGAAGGCGATGAGGATGAGGAGTTCTCCGACCTGGACGTGGATATCGACGTGTCCGATGACTCCACAGACCACTGCTGACCCGCCGGGCTGTTAGAAAAAAGACTCTGTACATAGAAGCAGCTGAGAAAAGGAGGCCTGCGTGTCTCCATATGAATATTTAATAGATGTATAGTTATATATTTAATTTTCTACATTTATTGCTCTTTGATGAGTTCACTTCATGTGTTTTTGTATATTTGGATTGAAATATTCAGAAATATATTTTATGACATCAGTGGAAACGTTCTCCTGGTCTTCTTCTCTCCTTCAGCCAGCACATGGCAGAGACAGGCTGCAGAAGTTAAAGCTGGAAATCATAAATCTGCATGTTTCAGTGATAAAAACTGACAAAGGACCTGAAAAAAAAAACAGCTTCTGCTTATAACATCCCTGCTCTGTAAACTCTGACACTGACTTTACTTAAAGAAAAAAAAACTGTTTTCTGAACTTTTTTAGCTCGCTCGCTTTCAATTTAATCGTCCACTTTATGTGGTAATTCTGAGGTAATCGGTCTCCTGACTTCTCTTCATCATATAAAGTCAACTTTTAAAACTCACAGTGCACCAAATCCTTCTCTAGAATTCTGTCTGGGATGTTTTCTAACCGCTTTGACTCAAATTTCATGGTAAAGATGAAGCAGATTAGCTGTTTTTGGTTGTTAAACTCTATAAATTCCCTAATTTTAACTCTGATTGTGGCTTACTTAGTCGTAAATGTTAAATTTTAAAACTTTGAAGCCACATTTTCAAGAGCTTTATATGTTATATTAAAGCACATTTACATTAAAATCTGTGGCATGTTGTCCAGTTCAACAGCCGATAATATCTCACTTTAACAGACTATTTATTTGGAGAACAACTGAATTATCAAACTGAAGCACAAAATGAAATGAGATTTTCCTACACAGAAAAAAATCAGATGACACTTTTCCCAACACTGACTAAAATTACATGTTGGTTAATCTGCCCTGATGAGAAAACTTTGTCTCTAACGTCTCCCATCAAACCATCAGCCGACCCTCTGACCTCTCCTTATTGCCCAGTTTGAGGATGATGGAGACATTTCCTCCTGGTCTGATCTGACTCTGTTTCTTCCCTGAAGTCTGCGTCTGACTCGGGTTCCCCTCTGACTTAAGCTAAGCAAATAAATAACCAGCTCAGGGATTATCTGGGATATCTGTAACCCGGGGTGGTAGGGGTCAGTCTGTCTCGGGGCTACAGAGCTCGGTCTCACTGTTTAATCCCTTTTAAACGGTCGGTACGCCTGTTCTCACTGCTCCACTGCGGACCGGGGCTCCGACGTGCCCACCCGCCGCCGGCAGGTGTCCTGTCTCTGCTCTATTCAGACCCTCTGCTTCAGGTGGATAGGGGGCCGCCGAAGCCCCCGCATGCCTGGCAGACGTGAGGGATGAAACGGGAGAGAGGAGAGCGTGCAGAAAGGATTGGGATGTAGCAAATGAGTCCATCAGAGCAGCTAATTGGGGTGGTCAACCTGAAAGTCCCGTCCTGTGGAGGGCCGAGTCGCACTAAACAAAGAGAGATGATGGGAACACAGAGAGCTGATCCGTCTCTTTAAGCCGGACTTTGTTTCTGCAGTTAGTTGTTGTGTTAAATATGTTGCGGTGATAACTCCACCGTCACCTGCTTCAAGCCTCAGTTAGACTGGAGACGACAGCAAGTTAAGAGGCAAATAAAGATGTGATGATGTAGTAGGAAGTAAAAAAAAAGGTCATATAGATGTTGAGTTAGCACCGTCTACATCTGTGCTTCTTTTTACATGCACACCTTTAAAATAAAGCAATGAATTGGAACCAATCAACCTGAAATCAGGAGATCAAGTCGAAATCCAACCTTATCAATAACAGCTGAAATTAAATAAGCAGTTTACACTTTATATATCTGCTGGATTGTTTGACTGTGAGACCACAAACTTGACACCCTTCCCCCAAATATACAGTCACAGCTCTGCTTCTGGAAGCTGTAATAACAGGTCGATTAATGGAGCGATAATCAAAGTACACTGATCATTTTGAGTAATTTTCGAATGAAAAAGGAGAGAAAAATGGATTTCAGTTTCATAAATGTGAATATTTTCTGTTTCCTTTACTCCTCGGTGAAAAACCAGCACGTTAGAGGACCCTGTTGGGCTTTAAGAGACACTGATCGGCGTGTGTCAGCACACAAATGATCGATTGATCGAGAAAATTAGTAGATCGATCCACAATAAAAGTCATCATTAGTGGCAGGTCTGTCGTATTCTGTACACACCTGAGTAAAGAAGGTTCATTCCCACAGAATCCAATCTATCCTCCTCATCTTTCTTTGCTCTACTGCTTTTTATTTCCTGAGCAAAATGCATTTCAGAACAAGAGTCTCTCTCTTCCAAAGACAGCGTGTGTGTGCTTCAGTTCCTTTACCATACAAAATATAAGCTAAGAAACTGAGCAGAAAGATGAAATGCAAGCTGGAGATCACACAAGTTTCTTCAGTCAGATCAAGCCAACGTAGACAAATGTAACCATCCAAAACCTCCACAGCTGTAGGCAGCAGAGGTTCTGCAGGGAGCAGCCGGCTGCTGACAGTATCAAAGAGCCCACTTTAATAAACAGTAACAGAGCTGATCTCCTTCTCCTGTCCGACACCCCCCGCCTGCTCTCTCCTGGCGTCCCCCCGCTCCGTCTGATTAGGGCCGGAGCGCCGCTGAAGGAGCAGAATTTGTGTAAAAACCCCAGAGAGCCGTTTCTGATGTGATCAGCCGGGACTCAGAGCTCCCCCCCTCCTCTGCTCTCTCCACAGCCCAACGTAATCCCATTGAGGGGGGAAGAAAGAAGCAGTCAGAGGCCTGGGAAAACCTGGAGAGTCCTGGAGAGGGGAGGGGCGGGGGTCAGCGGGCTCGTCGTCCCAATTAGCACAGGGCACCTTACCGGCTGGAGACATGCCAACGCTCTCCAGGGTCTGAAGTCAAGATCTTATCAAAGGACACTGTCACAGCTTCATTCTCTCCGTCCTGTCAGCAGAGACGACACGTTTTATTATGAATCCACACTGTTCAGTTAGACAGTGTTGAGTCTTTGCTGGTGTTTACTGTATTTATTAGAGTTGGAAAAATCAGCTGATTGCTGAAAAAAAGTGAATCTGCAGCAACTCTGACAACTGGATTAGTCGTTCAAGTCGGATTTCTGAGACAGAAGATGTTTGTTTAAACCTCTCAGATGATCTCAAGCTTTTCTTTGCCATAATAACTTAAACACGGTTGGGATTTTAACTGTTCACCCCAGCTGCAAACCACTGATATGTTCACACTGGTATGCATCATAGGCAACGTACCATGTTGTCTTCGAAAAGTTGCAGCCAGGCTGATCTCAGGACAGTTTCCACTTGTGTCTTTGGTGATCAAAGCAGGTATTTTAAGACAAAACATGATTTTTTCCTGAAGCTAACTGAGTGTTTTCTGTGCCTGAACCTAATCACACCATAAGCACGATGTACTAAAACTGATACGTAAAGTTGCAACGTGAAGAAAAGTGTCAACATATCGACGGTTGACAGAAACATATAATTCGGTTGGAATCATTCATCACAATTTCCTGGCAGTTTACAGATTACAGAAATTGGCAGATGAACTGATAATGAAAAATACTTTGACATTTCTGGAGAGCTTTTGTCATCGTCCGGCTGTGACGAGTGGATTCAGACTCAGTTAAGTTTTTTTTTTACATCTTCAGGGCTGAAAACAAGCAGCCAGTTACCCAAAATATTTATTAATATCATTATTTAAAGACAGCTGAGGCATTTTTCTTGTTGTAAACAGAACCCAGAAGTCAGACTGTAGTAAAAGTAAATGAGAAATATATTTACATGTAAACACATTCTGTTTACTGTCGACAGATTATCAGACTGGCCAATCTTTTTAAATCCAACTGCCACTAAAATAAATCAATCTAAAAATGTACTATTGTTTCAGATCTCTTCTAATGCGATTAGTAGTTATTGCTGGATTCTGACAACACTCACTAATTAATATTATATATGTTACATGTGTCTTTCTGCTGAATCTTTCAATATAAAACAATGAGAGTCCGTTTTCTCTCTGAAAACTCTTAAATTGAAAAGCGGCTGGTCACGTGACTCGCGCGGCTCTGAGAAGGTGTGAAAGTTCTCATGGAGAGCAGTAACCTCCACCTCCAATGGGATGAAGACTGCGCTGCATTTGACCAGCGCGGGTTTTAGGGTAGGCGATTGTAAAGAGAGAGAGAGAGAAAAAAAATCCTCCTTTGCATTTTATTTGTAAAGCTGAGGGCCCCTCTACTCCATCTAATAGTCATTAGCTTTCATTACAAGCGTTTGAAGTAGAAGCTGCTCTTTGTCCCGCAGTGAAAGAGCCGCACAATGACTTCTGACACGGGCTCTGAGGAGAGGAGAGCGGCTCTGCTGTCTGGAGAGGAGAGTCTTCTCCCCGCAGGAAGCAGCAGTTCCTGTCCGTGCTGAGCAACAGAACATGTTGGATATCTTTTTACGCGTCCTGGATGTTTATAGTTGTTGTTGTCTGTGTTTTTTATTCTGCAGTCTTGGACATTTTTAATTTAATTTCAGTCGGACTAAGCTGGTTAAGGAATAAAATAAACAATGAGACAAGTCAGAGAACAAACAGAAAGACGTTTATGAGGGCTGGAACTGTGTCCCGCCCGGAATTAGCCGGTTCCAAATGAATGCGTAATTTATCCAACGTGCGTCTTTTACGCACGAGAATAAAATGAGAAAAATCGGAAAATTATGGATGAAATCTCAAAACTTTTGTCAGTCTGTCCATGATAACCAACAGCAGATAAATTTATTCTACTTTCCATAATAGATAATTGCAGAAACAATTTTCGGTGTTCTTACATCGGTATGGAGCTTTAAAAAAAAAAAAAAAAGATTATTTTAAGATTTTTACAACATCTCAGATTTACGCCGTTGTCATAAAATACTTAAAAAATACATTTCAAGATATGAAAAACATCGCAAGTGAAGCTACAGCTACTGTCTCTTGATACCAACACGTATTTTTTTCTCTAACCCGTGTTAAAAACGGGATGTTTGTTTATGTGCGGAGCCGCGTACAGGTGGCTAAACGACCGCACTTCTCACGCAGGTGGCACAAACGCAGCGACGTGCTACTTTTCCCATCTCGTTATAACGGGGTGAAATTTTCCAAGTATTTAAGTGGAACAGATTAGCTGAACACACAAAGCTAATGCGAAACAAAATGGCCAATTAGTTTATTAATGAACGGAGCGGGAGGTGAGAGGGAGAACCGAGCTGCAGCTGTCTGACCGATTAATCAACATCAGGGAGGAAGATCTGAGGACGGGGAGCAGATTCATAGCTAATTAAAACCAGCAGTTCAGAATTATGTCTGCTGATTCCTGTTTATCGCCACAGCTGAAACGATCAGCCAACTTTTTTGATAATTGATCAATCGGTTCTGTCGTTTTTCAAGCAAAAATGTCCAAATTCGCTGCTTCCAGCTTCTTAAATGTGAGGATTCGCTGCTTTACTTTGTTAATTATGACAGTAAATGAAGAGATTTGGGTTCGGGAACATTTCAAGAGGTCTCATCGGCTCTTTTTTACATTTTACAGACAAAAATGAGTCGATTATGATGAATGACCACAGCTGAAGAGATTTAGACTTGTCTGGCATGTTTTAGATCTCAAAGTGATATTAACTATTGCAGGGAGACGCTGTTATCAATATTTTGTGATTTCTGTTACATTCTAAACATTATTTGGGTGTTTTTTGTTTAGCTTGTTGAGGAAGCTGATTTAAAAGTATATTTGAGTGTAATTTAACTATTTTAATCACTGTGCAAATATTAATGTAGTTTAACTACCAGCAGCTGCTGCAGTTTACTGCTGATTTAATTAACTGTAGTTCACGCCACAGTTTTTCTGATCTGTCATGTTTATATAATATATCTAATTTTCAAAGTCATCAGCTGGAAGTGGAACCTGCTGGAGCAGAAACTAAACTGAGGCCAGAAGCTGCAGCTGACCTCTGCAGGGAAATTTAAATCCAAAAAAGAAATAATAAATAAAAACATGTCGTGCCTCCAGTCAGCCACTGGGTGGCAGCATCGGTCTAAAAACAACAAACCATCTTCAGTGAACACGTTGTTGTTACTGCAGTGACGTCAGAAATCACCTCCCCAAATTACACTGAAGGAAAAGAGCTGCTGAAAAACATTTCTGAAAAAATAATAATAAAAATAAATGAATAAACACAAAAAAGTAAAATAATAATAATAATAAAGATATAATAAATAATACAAAAAATATTAGAAAGTAAAACATAAATATATAATAAAAAGTACTAAAAATAATTGTATTGAAAAGTAAAAAAAACAAGTTTTAAAGAAATGAAAATAAGATAAAATAAATACAATGAAAATGAATCTAATTTAAATAAGCATAAAATCAAATTTAAAAAATAAAACTTTTTGTTCTAAATATGTGAGGTTTCCTCTCTTCAGGCCACTAACACTGTAAGAACTGTTTGATAACACACAGATCTGTTTAGAGCTCTTTCATTGTCAGTTTTAAAACGATGTATTGAAGGATCTATCCTGTGATTTCTGTCATTTACATCACGTGTTGTTAACAAAGAGACCACCAGAGGGCAGCACTCGTACAACTCTGACCCACCTGTCGTCAGAGGGGCCCTCACACTTCCTGTCAGGATCCTTCACTGCAGATAAACTCCCAGAATGCTGCTTTTGTTTTTAAACTCCAGACTTTTGGACAGACGTGTGACTGAAGAGTTTGATCAGCCTGATGTGTTTTATTTGTTTTCATCCAGGTTAGAAGTCAGACTGGATGATCTTGGTGTCATTAAGCAACGTTGTTTTTTTTTTTTAAATATATGGTTTAAAATTGTTTTTACAATTTTCTTTCACGCGTTAAATAATAACCATGTACTCTACACCAGAGTTTCTTTCTGTTTCTTAAATCAAAATTGTTGTTTTTTTTCATCACCAGTTTGCAGGAATAAACCTCAACATGAAATCTGAGTTTTTACCCAAACATGTGAAGTTACAAAACAATATTCTTCACAATTTCACTGCATTAATAAGATGCGGTGGTTGAGTGTTTCTCTCTGTTTTTTTTCCAAGAATGATAATATTCTTATGAAGAAATTAAAATGCCAATTAAATCATTATTCTATGTCTCTCGCCCTGTGTTGCACCGTGGAGCGGCTCATATAAAGAGTTATGCGTCCTGATCAACCTCCTCACCATCTCTCAGTTTACTTAATCAGTCACTGTGTAACTAAAGCTTTTCTCCTCCACTCTTATTAATATATAATCTGGAGAACTGTGATTCCAGTGTGATTCACAGAGGACATGAACACGGAATAAATCTCTGTATATCTCAGTCTGGGTTTGGATTGTCATTTTTCACCCGAAAATGTGGATTTTCACAATAAAAGACGTTTTACGCACAGATGTGATCAGCAGCGGAACAACAGGAGACTCCACTGCTTTGGTTTGGTTGCGGGTCTGGCCACCTATTAACCAGCAGCGACCCGGGTCAGTGCGTAAAGGCCCCGCAGGGCTTCATCATTAAACTGGCGCGGCTCGGTCTGCGCTCCGGTTCCTGAGGGTGAAGAGTTTAAATATAAAATCCAGCGAGTCCAGAGAAATGTTTGATCGCTCTCTGCTTCATACGGTTATTAACTTGACTTCTTGATTACAATGTGACCTTTTCTTGTTTCGGGAAGGACACGCAGAGTAATGAACTGATTGTGTGTGTGTGTGTGTGTGTGTGTGTGTGTGTGTGTGTGTGTGTGTGTGTGTGTGTGTGTGTGTGTGTGTCCTGGAGCAAAATAACTCCACAGCAACATGTTGACGCACGCGTGTTTAATAAGATTACAATGATTCACATGTTTATCATATTCAGTAGTCGCTCCTGTGAGTCCTGTAGTTTCCAGAAAAATTCTAATTATTTAAAAAAAAAAAAAAAAAGATGCTTAAAGAGAGAAATAAGGAGATTTTAGGGGGGAAACGTCTTTTAGGAGCCTTTAGCTCTAAACGCCCTAATCAACAACTTGTTTTACCTCATAATTTCCACCGGTAATGATTTTCTAATGCAACCTCCGCGCAAACGAGCGCATTAAGAGGATAATTATTAACTTGGTTAGTGCGGCATGGAAGCGGAGCGCCGAGGGGATTCAGCTCCGAAACACAATTACCTGCTGCTTCCTCCTGCAGGAGCCGAGCTCCCACAGAGGACGAGCTCCGGTCTGTGCTTCATCACAGCGTTCAGGCGTCAAACTCGGTTCAAAACAAACTGATTTGATTTTTAATTGATGCATCTGAGAAGCCAGAAGGGAAATTTGTGTCTTTGAAAGAGAAAAACTCACACAAATGTTTGTTTTTTAGTGCGTTTGTGTATTTGTAATATTACTGTTTCAAATAAATTAATATCAACATATATACATTAAATGAATTCGATTACAGCTATTGATATTATTATTATGATCATGATAGTTTGCATTTATAGCGCGAAAAATAAGTATTAAGTTGAAAAATGTCAATAGAAAAATCTTAATTTCCTGATTTTCTTCAAGTTCAACGTGTATAAAACACACACACTCTCACACACTGATAAATTAATTACAAATTGAAACTAATCAATAAAGATGACCAACTGTTTTATTTTTATGGGATTAAAGAAGATGAAAAAAAAAAAGTTTCTGTTTTTATCTTCGGTGAAAGTTCACCTGAGCGCAAAATGCGCTTCAGCAGATAATAAAAACTGAGTTACAGGCCTGTTGATACTTCACTGAACACGTCCAGCGTCACTTTACTTTACATGGGAGGATTTTTATGTTTGATATCTGTAAAAAAACAAAAAACAAAAATAAAACCAGGTGATTTAACGGGCTGGAGGAGTGAAACTCGTCCAGGAACAACAGCCACACTGAAACCCTGGTGAGGTTTCCACTCGTGTCCTGTGACCCTTCGCCTCCGTGTCCGCGTCACTTCTGCAGAATTTCCTGGCTGATTGAAGTTTAGCTGCTCGCCCCCCTCCGGCTGCTTGTTTCCCCTCCCGAGCACCGACATATTACGGGCTGAGTAGGACGCACAATGAGCCATTAATTGGAGCACACATGTTTTCTCAGCGTGCCTCTGTAACTAAGCCTCCTCGCCGGGGCCCCCGTGTCGATCTATGAAGCAGGTATTTGAATGAGGAAGACCTATTGGCAGGTGCTCTGGTCCAATCAGCGCGCTCCGTGCGCGGCGTCGAGACGCACTGAAGGTTGGAGGCGCTTTGACTCGGTGCGCAGAAACCCTCTGAGTCCACGGATCGGGCTCATTTGCAGCGCTGTTGAGTTCTGTAGCAGCATCTCCTCCAGGACGAGCCCGCGTACACACGAACCCGCAGACCGTCCTCAGCGCTCCACCTGTGGTCATGACGCGCCTCTGAGAGGGAGCTTACTTCTTCTTCAGCGACAGATTTCTTCTCTTCTGGTCTCGTTTTTCCTTCCAGAGATGATGTTTTCGTCTGCAGGGAAGCGCTGCTTCACGATAGAGTCTCTGGTCGCCAAGGAGAACCCTCTGACGGCCGAGGACCCGATCCGTCCCACGGCTCTAAGTTACTCCAACCCGACGACAGATGCCTTAATGAACAGCTACCAGGGGCCACCGGCCAGGTCCCTGTACCAGACCCCGGACCTGGTGTTCCCAGAGACGGTCGGCCACCCCTCCCTCACCGTGGCTCCCCACCAGCTCGGAGGCTCCCACCTACAGCATCCGCACTTCTTCGGGACGCAACACCGAGACCCGCTCAACTTCTACCCCTGGGTGCTCCGGAACAGGTTCTTTGGACACAGATTTCAAGGTAAAAAAAAAAAAAAAAAAAACATAAAATGCGAAGACGCAGATTTTTAGTCCACTTGAAGTCGTGCGCAATTATTATTTATCTGCTCCTACCAAGCCAAACAATTAAAGTAACTCTAGACTCATGATTAACTAGATTTAGGGAGAAGAAATGTGTTTATTTCTCATCTAACTGAAGCCGTCAGATCGATCAGTCCTTCATATTTCATCGCCACGACACAGATCGCACTCAGCGATCAGGCCACCGGCTGCGCTGCCCTCATGCTGCCGCTCCCTCTGCGCCCTGCAGCGACTCTCACAGCCGCACAGCCACGAGAAGATAAGCGCTGATTTTTACTCCTTTTTTTTCTCCCCCTCATACAAGAAAACCCGCCCTGGGTCAGACTACAGGTTTTTTTTTAAATATCTGGCACAACAGCCAGGCCGAGGAGAGCGAACAGATCGAGTCCAGGATAATAAAGTCGGTTTAATGGGAACTGAAGGATTTACGCGCAGCCTGCAGTGATTTATTTATTCAGCGGACTGAGCTGAGCGCACAGACGAGCCAACATGGCTCAACTAAAACTGCGCATGTGGGTTTATTGACAGAATGATGCAAATCTAGAAATCGCCAGTTTTTAAATACAAAGTACTAAATTATTTTTCCACACCGACAGTTTGTTGTATCCTAATGTTTGTTTAAATGTATCAATTAATTAATTAAATATCTAATGACGTTTTCTAGTTGGACAAAAAAATAAAATAAATTAAACGAAGAAAACAATTTAAATATTCAGTTTATAATCAAAATGGAAAAAAATTAAATTAAAAATTAATTATAAAATGGGAGAGAAAACAAACTGTTTTCTGGATGTTTTTGCGCCACATGAACATTTCATCTTGAAAATATTTTTTTAGTTTCTCCTTCCTGACAAAATATTTGGAAGAATTAAAAGATAAATGTCGGTTAGTGAACAAATAATGTCGCTCCAATGACACAAATTATAAAACGTTTATTTGCTTTATTTTAATGCAAATTCATCTACAATAAATCATTGTGTAATCCTACTATATGTGCATGTTTGGTTGATATATTTCAATCAAAATAATAAATATTAGCTGTCATTTACGCCCTCAAAAAAACCTTTTTAATCAGATCTGCAAATCTTTATTTTATTTTTTTTTTTATCTTCAGGCTTTTTCACTGTTTTTGTTGTTTTTATTACAAATGAATTTCTCTATTCAAAATGAGTTGTGTATTATTGGATATGGGCGCATGTATGCGTGTTTTCAATCCAAATTAAGTGTGTCGCATTATTCTTGGGGGGACTAAAGATAATCTCAGAACACAAAATACAAATTATGAAACTCACTATAATAAGTGTGTTTGTCTCCGTGTCGATGCGCGACATTCAAACGGATTTCACCGCGTCACGTGCGTAAAATAACACAATTAAAATATGATTTAACAGTGAGACCTGATACAGAAATAAACCAGCAGGTCAGGTTTCACTTTAGAAATTAAGAACATTGGAATCAGATTTAAAATATATTATTATTATTATTATTATTATTATTATTATTATTATTATTATTATAGACCTACATTTTATGTCCTGCTTCATGAATAATACCTTTCCAGACGACATGTTACTGAAGGTGTGATAGTGACGCTGCAGCATCACTTCCTCACACTACAGCAGAGCGTTTGGACCTATTAACGCTGTTCACACTGTTTCTGATGAGGCAGCCCACACACACACACACACACACACACACACAGACACCTGACAGGTCCAGTCGGAACCAGCTGCTCCAGCTCCGCCTTCACCTTCCACCCCTCCTTCCTTGTTTCTCTTCCAAGGTAACGACGTGTCCCAGGACAGCCTGCTGCTCCACGGTCCCTTCGCCAGGAAGCCCAAACGCATCCGGACCGCCTTCTCGCCCTCCCAGCTCCTCCGGCTGGAGCGAGCCTTCGAGAAGAACCACTACGTGGTCGGAGCCGAGAGGAAGCAGCTGGCGAACAGCTTGAGTTTATCCGAGACGCAGGTGAGCTGAAGTTAAAGTCCCTCACCTTCAAATCATCAAATGAATCGAGAGTATTAATTAATATTCACATAACGCGACTTGTGCGTAATTGATTGGCACAAAGCTCAGAAGCGGCGTTCATCCAAACAGCTGACTCAGCAGAACCCCTTCATGTTCTCCATTATGAGGCCTAATGGACTCATTAAACATCCGCATCGATCAAATTTACACTCTTTAATCTTAAACACCTTTAACTGAACCCTCAGCAGCACTGATTTATATAAATCCATAAATATAAATGTCTTCATGTTTGTGTCGTTCTGTCAGATCCGTTAATCTTTAATTCCCTCCGTTAAAAAAACTGTGTAGAAATTCAACTCAGAACTTTAATGAGTAATAACAGAAACTCAGAAACATTTCTTTGTGTTCACATCACTGAACAAACAAGCTGCTCTCAGCAGAAACACTGTGCGAAGCTAGAGAGGTGGCAGGGTCCGCCACTTATAAATAAAATAAAACGGCATTGATTTTATCGAGTCATGAAAAGAAGAGTTTTTTATTTTTATCTATCTAAGTTTATTTCGGCATTAAAAAAAAGTGAATTTCGCCTCTAATTAAAATGTACTCCCCAAAATACTACGTACTGCTCCTTTAATACTGTAATATACATATTTAGCATCATGATAATTTATATTCAGATCATTTCTGATGTGTAAATAATAATTAACCAAAGATTAAATCCACTGTCGTCTGTGTAACATCTGAATAAACAGGAGCTACAGATATGAACAATTACAGCCGCTCAAATAAAACTTGCAGTTTGAAATTAATCTGTAATTTTGCTGGTTTAAATTTTAATTATTACTATTATTAGAACCGACTCTGCAGTATCAGGAGTTCACCTCATTTTAGTCTACTTTCCTTATATTTACTGGTATTTTCCATGTAGCATTTCTGTGGCTAACTATTTTGGGAATAATTAGGTAAATGTTTGGGATTGTCTTAAACTAAACATGTAAAATAATATAAAATAATAATTAATTATCCCCCAAATATCCCAAAAAAAACCCATCCAACCAGATTAATTTATTTTATGCATCATGAAAAAAATGTAGCTAACATTCTGCACAGTAAGCAGTCTAGCCACTTTGGTCTTATTGTGTATATAATCAAATTTTTGCTTGATTTATCGCGATATTTTACAGCCACCGCTCAAATCTGGAATATAAGGGAAAACATGGTTGGAGAAATGTTGCGTTTAGTGAATAAACAAACGCTCAACAATCAGACAAATGATAAAATGTTGCAACTGTCTGTTTCCTGCTTCTGTAGAAACATTTGGACCAGCCGACTGATCGAGTCACCGGTTATAAAAATATCTTTCACCCCGAGCGGCTGAAGAGAAACAGTCAAACTGTGAAAAAAATATTATTTCTCTCTTGCTTTTAGACAAATGAACAAAAACACTGGAACTAGTCCAGTTATTTGCGGCTCTTTGAAACCGTGATTACAGCGTAGAGTCGCCGAGAACAACTGAGAGGAAACTATGAGCGCTGCTGTGTTGCTATTTTAAAAATGCATCCCGGCCATGTATATATTCCATATCATATTCCAAGGTCACACCAGCGTCGGTCAGGAAGCCATTAAGCCCCGCTGACCTTTCCCAGACATTAATGCATCCTCGGTTATATAAACAAGAGGCGAGAAGTCGCTGTTAGTTTGTTTAACCAGGAATCCTTTAAAATAAACAGTATTTCTGCAGAATAAGTGTAAAACACAATCAGAAGGAGATGAGCTGTTTTTGTGACGAGTGGATTGAGAATATAATAAAATATTTAGTTTAAACAAGGTTCGAAATGTAGAAATTGGAGCACGGATTGTGAAATTAATTATTATTTCATTTTATTTTGACTTGAAGTGTTTTCCGTACGAACCGGCACACGTTCGTCATCGCAAAAAATCAAAAGGAAGAGCCAAAAATATTCGTCGATACGTTGATCGGTCAAACTCCAGGAAGCTGTGAAGTATTTCTGATAATCAATTCAAGGTTTTCATCATTTGTCAAGCAAAATCTACCAAAGTTTTCATGATGCAAGTGTCAGAATTTAATATAACAAGACATTAACATGGCAGGTTTTGGCATCTGATGGCGTCAGTTTGGACTTCTTGCCTTTTCTCACATTTTAGAGACGGAGCAGTTCATTGATTACATGAGAAAAATACTCAGTGGATTAATAGATAATGAAAATAATGGTTCATTTCTAAAAGCAGACATGTATTGACCCAAAATCTGTGAACTTAAACACATCGTTTATGTTATTAGCGACACCTGAGTGTGAAAAGTTCACAAGTTCTGTCCAACGTCAGTGTTTGAGCACCGGAGGCTTCAAGTGTCAACATCACACTTGAATACTGGCCCACGATTGGCTGGCAAATGCCGTTTGTGATGTCACAAATCATGCTGGTAGGCCCGCCTCTTAAAATCAGAAAGATCATGTACACTCAGGAAGAAGGAGGAGAAGGTTTCACACCTGTGGTGGGCTTTAAAAAAGAGTGACCATCTGTGTGCATCCTCGTCGTTAAACCCTGCTCGTGTGTCTGTCCAGGTGAAGGTGTGGTTCCAGAACAGGCGGACTAAGTACAAGCGGCAGAAGCTGGAGGAGGAGGGACCCGACAGCCAGCAGAAGAAGAAGGGGAACCACCACATCAACAGATGGCGCATCGCCACCAAGCAGGCCAGCTCGGAGGACATAGACGTCACCTCAGAGGACTGAAAGAAAACCTCCTCCCTGAACCCTGCGTCTCCTTCTGACGCACCAGAGGACCAACCACTATTTATTATGTAATATTATTAAGTATAATTAGACCGGTTAGAGGACGGCTGCGCATCTCTTCATCGAGGTGTTTTTACTCCGTGACACTGGGAGAAGAAAAATACATAATTATTTAATGACATCCGTCGTGAACGTCTCTGGACGAGGAGAAGCATCGTTTAATGAATCTTTGGTGTGACGACCAAAGACGAAGAGAGAAACAACGTCAACCTCTATCATAGTGTTTGTTGTTTTTTTTAAATTGTACATAGGCCGCGTATAAAGGTTGTTTTTGAAAAGAAGGCTATTTGTTTCATTAAACGCTGTTTTTAACCACCTGCTTAGGTCATTAACACCTCGTCGCTCAGCCCAAACCTGTGAGCCACGTTAATTTAAAACATTTGTGCTTGTCGCACGATTCCGACGAGCCAGAAGAACAAAAGCAGGAAACGAAGGATGCGTGGAAGAAGATCCACGGTTCCCTATAATGAAGATTCATCCCCACAGACAGACAGAGAGAGAGGGACGCGATTCACGAGCAGCTGTGCGTGACTTCCGGGACAGACGAGAAGCTGCAGAGACCTCTGGCGTCAGGGGCGAGTTGTGCCACATAATAAAAAACAAAACAAAAAAAAAGCAGCTCCACAGATTTGTGCTTCTTCTGCCATGTCACATCTGTCAGTGTGGGGTGATGGACGACATCTTTAAACCCCATGTGTCATACAAAAAAACAGAACGTGTAATTACAAAAAAAAGATGTTTTAGAAATAAAAACAAAAGATATTTCTCTCATGAGGAATGTACATTTTTTCTGTCTACTCCAGGTGTTTGAATTTGTTCATCTTGTCAGCCATGTTAGAGTCACGCAGGGTTTCCTCTTATATTTAAAAAAAAAAAAAAAAAGCCATTACAGCTGCAGGTTTCACTCATTAGTCGCTCTCCTCTCCGGCTCGAGCTGCATGTGCAGATCAGTGTGAGGCTTGCTGCTGCAGTGTTTGATTGGAATGAAAAAACCTGCAGACGCTCGAGCCTCTGTGGGGAGCGGAGAAGTGGCCGAGCGAAGAAGGATTTTTTTTGTTTCGCTCTTTAAAAAAGAAAACCCTGAAAATCTGGAGGGGTGTCTGTACGAGGCGGCAGGAGTGTTGCAGGGACAGTTGCACAGGTGTCAGGTGTGTGTTTTACCTATTTCCTCCAAATTCCAGCAGAAGGGGGGTCGGACAGAGATGATTCCCATCCAGAGGGAGCAACCTCTGTAAAAAGAGAGAAAAAAGAGGGGAAAGTAGTTACTATTGTGCGGCGGCTCTTTCACCAAAGCGCCTCAGTAATCACCTGTCAAAAGAAACGGAAGGAATCTCCTCCTAATGACCCCGAGAGGCTTCAGACGGCTGACCCCTCACGTCTTGTTTTGTAAGCTAAGCGACAGAAAAGACAGCGAGGGAGCTGGAGGAGGGAGGGAGGGAAGGAGGGAAGGAGGGAGGGAGGGAGGGAGGGAGGGAGGAGGCGTACGGTGCAGCGGTTTTTACAAAAGGTGGACAAAACGTCAAGACATCTGTCTTGTTTTGAGTTTCCTCAGGACATCCTATACTCACTGCAGGTGCAAATACACATGAGAGGAGATTCGACATTCCTTAATGTCCAAATAAACAGCATGAGCGGTGGGACTTAAAGGGGCAGTTCACAAAATACAGATCTGTGTGGTTGTTTTGGAGATATATCAGCTCGACAACAATGACGGACGGCGTTAATCAGTTACTACATGGAACTAATCGAGAGAAGGTCAAGGGAGACATTTTCGGTTCAGGTTTTCAAATGTATGTTTTGGCGCCAACAGGAAGCGCCATCTTGTTCCGTGACATGAGAGAGAGAGCTGAGGCCTATCGCATGTTGGGTCAACATGATTAACGAGAGCCACACCTCTCATTCGCCTGCTAGAAAAACACTTAAGGGGGGAAAATCACGCCTGTCTCCCTAAACGCCGTGTCTCCTGTCGCCTGAGTCAGCTGAGCGGAGAGTTCAGGAAGTCTCTCCGGAGAGCAGCGGAGAGGGAACGAGTCTCCAGATCCCCACGGCTGCTGCTGCTGCTGCTGCAAAGGTGTCGGGAAAAAAAGAAAGAAAAAAACTGGTCTGCAGACGAAGACGACCGGTTTTCATCATCATCATCATCGTGGGCTTTGATTACTTGTTGTCTGCCTCTTTTCTCACCTAGCAGCACAAGACGCACGTGTTTTATTGTTGGTTTTAAAGTCGCGTGTCGAGTTGATAAATCATGCGGCGTAGTCACAGCTGCCACATTGCATCAGTTTCAGCCGAGCAGCGGGAGGCTCGCCGAATCACAAACTCACAACCCAATTACTGACGGAAGAAGAAGGATTATTATTGTTCTGAATAATTTTTTTTTGGGGGGGGGGAATGACAAAACAGTTGCAGTCTGATCGCTGCAGACTGTGACTGGAATGACTTAAATGACCCAATTAGAGATATTTGAATAAGATTCTGACACCAGTAATTAATCTGCAGCATGTAAAAAAACTGTAAAACCTCTCAGCGTTACGGGGTGAAACTCGGCCAAATGTGACGCTGATGTCAACAAATTAAACCTGCAATAATAACGATAATAAAAGCAGATCTGATGGATCTCTTTGAACGTGGCGGTTTGTGTTTTTGTTGTCTCACCCGGGTTTGTGTGCAACAGCTTCCACCCTCCAGCATCCTCCCCTCCGATCCCGGCGTGTGGCTTCTTGTCGAACTTGCGTCTCCTCGCAGCCTACCGTGCCGGGTTCCCTCGGCAACCGCACAAACATGTTAATCACAGAGATCGTGACACGAGATAACACGTGAAGACGGACGGTTTATATAAATCAAGTAAAAAAAGACACTGTTATCACAACACGGCTTTGAGAGTCAATTTATCAAAATGTCTTTATTTGACGGGGATTATTAAGTTTGTGTATTTACAGTTTATAAGGAGGGAATGTAATTGACAACTTTAAAGACAGAATCACCTGGACGTCAAGGCAAATATTGGAAATTTAGCGTTGGTTAATATTTCATGATTACCTGCCTCGAGGTGAAAATACAAACAAACAACCAAAACACAACTCAGGTATTAGAAAAGACTTTAAATGAGAAACAGTTCTGGGGTGTTTTGAAGATTAATTCAGCAGCACATCAACAAAAATCACATCCAAAAGTTTTAGTTTCTTTAATCATGCAACAGATAGTAAAGTGTTGGTTTGCTAAATCATCACACAATGTCCCTCTTCAGCAGGGAGGTGAGTGTTCAGGCAGGTAATGTTGGGAAACAAACTAAATTCTGATAAACACAATTTAGTTTATTTTTCTCTCATTTTTCCTTCTGGTGAAATTCTACCGTCTTATTTTACATACACACAATCATGTAGACGGGTTCTGCTGCTATCTTCATCCTCTCATTCTTCCTCACGATTACTGAAATTCTTTTGAGTTAATTGCCTGTTAGTTGTGAAAATGGAGAGACACCAGAGCCCAGGCTGGATTAAACCTTCCAGGTTTGGACCGGCGGTCCCGTTTGGGGCGTGAGTGGTTAAATGTGAGCAGCACAGAATCAGATTTATCTGTCGCCGCTCGGCCTGTCGTCCTGGAAGTAGATCGGAGCATCTCTAATAAAAATTGTTCATAAAGTAATTGAGTAGATGTCGGTATATTTCTACAGGTATGTTACAGACTCTCTCGACCTCCTAACACTTTGATTTTGAGGGTAATTCATTTATCATCAAAGAGATGAAACACACAGTTAACACATTTTAACAATAGAGCTCATTGGTTGAATTTGTTTTCCTGATTTCTTTAGATGTAGCGATAATATCGTCATCGTGAATCTGTTCCACAATAATCATGCGATCATACAATCATTTTAGGTTAGAGCAACAGCCCTTAGAAACACGAGTGCACGTCTCGCAGGCTGTTAAACTAAAGAAGCACATTAGCCTGATCGAAACTCTACTGCAAATCTTTCTGAGCGGCTCAGTTATTTTGCGTTACATCCTCGGTAAGAGCGACAATCCTTCCTGAGGTGTCATCATGTATATTTTCATATATCACAGTATGTCATCATGTGTTGTTGCTTATCTAACAACCATTGTCTTGGCATAAACACTGTGTATTCTCACTATCCTCTCTCTCTGTAAACATATGCTAACTGCTCGCCGGATAACACGGCCAAATTTACCATCGTTTTACTCTCTGGCAGCGTCGGTGACGAGCAGCAGGTCGCGTCTTCGGGGGGGGGGGGGGGATCGCTCACAGGCCTTTATTGTATGTCACAATCTTACAGTCTGTGGCCGCGGCGATCTCCGGCTCCAGCTCGTTCACACCGATCTGTGGGAATGAAAAAGGTCAGGAGGGAAATATGTGAAACACTTGGCACGAGCTGGCACATATAACAACGTTTACATGCTGTATAATGCATCATCTTTATCATGAGCCGCTACTTAAAGATTAGAAGCAGTTTCATTTGTAACTAAATCATTCTTAAAAGCTTTAAATGTTCCGTATTTACTGCTAATGTGCAAAAAGAGCCAATTTGGCAGATTAAAGTCTAATTTGAGGTTTCGCATCTCCTAATATTTGAACGAGAGACAGATGGCTGCTGGAGTCGGAGGCAGAATCCTAATCAGACGTCTTGGTAGGTGTGAAATGGGGAAGTGGGACAAATTGAGTAGGCGGGGGGTCCGGGGGAACAGGGCATTCAAGTTGCTTTTTGGGGAGTTCGTTTTTTTTTTTTTTCATCTGCTATTCTTGCGAAAGTGTAAAAAGGACTTGTGAGAGGAAAAACAGGCCCCTCCGCAGAACAGGAGGCGTCTTTTTCACAGGACTGTTGGCGGCACATATGTCTGAAGTTTTTTGCCATATGGCTGTCGGGGCTATTTCCATCGGTAATTAAATCCTAAACATTTTAAAGCCAGAGCCGGTTGGCTTGTGTCAGCGAGTCATTTGGCAGAGGGAAGACAAAGAAAGATGGAGAGATACGAGCGAAAAAAAAACAAAATCGGGCTGATTAATGAGCAGGATGACACATACGGAGGTAATAAGGCTAAAGTTAGATGTCAGCCCGCTAGCCTGGATGGCATCGAGTGAATGAAGGCGGTGGAGGCTCCGGGCAGATCATAACAGAACAGGTTAAGCCTCAGAGGGCTACGCCTCATTAGGAGAGAGAGCCTCTGTGAAGGTAAAGAGGTCAGAAGACGGCGGTCATCAACATCAGTCACCGAGGCTGAGTCATGGCAGACCTGAGCGAGGGAGCGATCTGATACGGTCGGGGTGAGAGGGGTAACACTTTGTATTAAGCATTGACTGGTTGCTTATTAGCGCATTATAATGACTCTTAATTAGTCTTTATAAAGCACGACGACGCTGTGCAACAAACAGGCCGCGCACGATCCGATATCAGTGCATTTGCGATTGTTTCTGGACCATCAGAATGTTCTGCAGGACCGTCAACATGACTGACAGCAAGGAAGCTACATGGGAGAAGTTATCATCGGTGACACGTTGGGAAAGAGTTTATTTCTCAATGTAACCTGGTAAATAATTATGAAGTTCAAGTAAAAACAGCAACAAGAGTCGCAAAACTACGATGAAAAACATTAATTTAATTTTCTAGCTTTTGCTTAGTGACGAATTCTGAGTTAGAAAGACTTGATCTAAACTTATTTGGACACTATTTACGCTTTTGAGTTGTTACATGCAAATAGACGACAGATGACACTCATGTGGTTCTACCAACTTATAAAGCTCAGACCTGATTACTTATTATCAACCAGCATTAACTAAGAGGTTATTATGGGAAAACTCTTAGTTAACGGCCTAAGAAAGAGTCATTCCAACAAGCAACCAGTCGATGGTTGACATGTGTACCCTTAGGTAAAGATCATTTCGGGATGGCTCACCTGGGACATCTGTGGGAAGAGACTGATGGCGAGAGGCAGCGCCAGTCCGAAGGCGGCGAGGCAAACCAGGCTGTGGACGGGCAGGACGAGCCTCCGATGTCTCTGCAGGAGAGGAAGCCTGGAGGGATGCAGACGAGACGCGACGCTGTAAATTTATTGATCTTACAGTTATGGCACAGATATGTTTCGTGGTGTTGGCACTGGAGATGTTTTTTTTATAAGACTCGTCAGGAAACCGTTGAGACATCTAATAACTGGGAAATGAACAATGCTCTGTGGTTGATGCAGTGCAGGAACTTTGTGGCTTGGATTTAAAGATCAAATTCAAGGACTTTCAACGACTGTCCAGGCATAAACCCTGTCTGAGACACGGATCAACGTAACAACACCAAGAATTCAAAACTTCAATTTTTCTTTTAGCACAAAATAAATTCATGTGCTTTCATTGGCCAGTAGCTACACTGAGGAACTCAACTGTCTTTATTTTTTTTTTTGCCCCCAAATTCAAAACCTTTCAAGGGCCCCTGGGAACCTTGAATTTAATATTGTATACTGATAATCAATCAACTCCACGAAATTCCTGCCTAGAGTTCTTCAACTCTTCTGTGTAATCTCTTACAAATGTATTGAAACTGCTTAAAAAAAACTGTGTTGGCATTAACTGTTAAAATCTGCATTTTCTCTCCAAACCAAACAGACTTTTTTTTTAAGGATCCATCTCCACAAATATATTCCCTCGTCTCAGCCCGTGTTCCTCCTCCCTCGGCGCTGCCCTCTGTAGGATAATCCCCTCTTCAGTGTGTGGGACAGCGAACTCAGCAGGAGCCTGAGAACGAGCCGCTCCAGCTCTCCTCCACCAGCGACGCCTCTCCCCCTAACGAGGAGAGCTACTGCCTAATGAGGGAGCTCATTAACACATATGGCTGCCATGGTTTAATTAGGCTACACACACACACACACACACACACAATACACACACACACACACATCCGAGAAGTGGATTACAAAGAGGGGAAAGTCAATGGGAGAAAAAGTTGCGAGGTATGTGCGACGCGAGTGATGAAGGAAGGTTTGGGCACGCGTTTAAGTTTGAAAACCTCCAAATCAGCTGAAAAACTCCAAAATTAATGACACCATTTCAGGAAATTCTGGCTCGTGCTGAATAAACTGGCTGGTGGCCATGTTCCAGAGTCGAGGTCCGACCAGGTTTATCTGTTTACATGAACCGGTGACACCGTGACTGAGCCTCCCTGTCGACCAATTAATAGAATATCCCCGCTGACTCGTGTTGTGTCAGATGCAACTCGACGCCGCTGAACGACTCTGACAAGACATTTCATTTCTAGTTTTAAGTGTAGGAATCACTTGTGGCAACTTAGTTTCCTGACTAAAAGAAATATCTAATCATACGGTGGCCAAAACATAACATCACTCCACAAAACACAACAACGTTAAACAAAACATGATATTTAAAAAGTCCCAGAATTTTCATGAAATCGCACAAAACACAACAACAATTCTGAATGTTATGAAACTGTGTTATATCGTAGTAATAATATATAGTCTCTAATGGAACAACCATATAAATATTAACTGAAAAACATCATGTTATATTTAACAAATACATTTTCACATGTTTAAGGAGTACAATTAACGATACATGTCAATATATTGTCAATTTGCTTCAAGAACATATTTCAAACTATAATTAATGTACATTTTGATAATACATTGGCAAAAAACTATCAGTTAGAATATATCTTACTAAGTTTAATAAGTTTATATAAACTGTAAATAACTGCAATAAACTGCAATAACTTGTGAATTTGTCAATATATAGAGAATATATCATTAGATAGATTAAAGAATACATCAATCAAGTACATTAATTAATATATATTTCAATATATAAAGATTACATTACATACTCTTTACAATAAATTCATTAACAAACAATCAATTTATTGTTAATTAAACTTAAGTCAATAGTTATTGCACTGCTAACAATTAAATGCTTTAAAAAAAATATATACATCAACTAACTGTTAATCAAAGTTTATTTAACTATGAATCAACCATTTATCAATGATGGTTATTATTACAGATGACACTAATCTCAAACATGAGCCTGTGTGAACGCGTCACGTCAGTGTAAAAGGTAATTACAAGGTGAAAATATTGTCATAACACATTTTAATTGACACCAATCGAGGAAAATAGCTAGAGCGCCGGTATATTAGATGTATATATATGGAAAACATATTTCCTTTGTATAAGGGGTTCCCTTAATGTGAGTATATGTTTGCACGAAGAAAACAAATAAATGCAAAGGCAATGAAACGTCAGCGACGAGCCTTTGTGACCGTTTGTTTCACCTTTTGTTCGGCTCGTGTCTCTTCCTGCAGGGCCGGCTGAACTGTGTACACAGGCGCATGTAATTAAAGTGTAAAGCAGGTTTCTAATTATTGCACTAAACAAACACCTCATGAAGGAGGTGGGGGTGATTATGAACACGTGATAAAAGTCAGGAGGCGTCTCTTTGTCAACAGCTGGGGAAGAAGAAGAAGAAGAAGAAGAAGAAGAAGAAGAAGAAGAAGAAGAAGAAGAAGAAGAAGAAGAAGAAGGAGCTACTGTTTAAATGTTGCAGCTGTTGTTGAGATTCAGTCTTTTTCTTGACTCAACTCTCCACTGGCATCCGGGTGAGGAGGTATTGACTAAATATTCACTTCTGGCTGAACATGAGAGCCTGACACATGAACTGAAACACGGATACTAGGCTCCAAATTTGAAACCGAAGCGGAAGTGAAGCTGTCGGTGCAGCTAGATGTAAAGAACAATAAATACCACGTTCTGAATACACTTACAGGTCTGTTACGTCTCGTAGCTACTGAAGCACATGCAGGACAGAACCTGCTGTCAGGGACCCGACTCTACTCTCAGCAGGGTCATCCATCACCGAGGGGCCGCCCGGCAGCCCGTCTCTGTCCCCTTGTTTTCGCTCCATTGAGAGCCACTGAAGGCGAGCTGACATGGAGAATAGCTGAGCCCTCCTCACCTGCAGCCCACCGTCCCCCCTCGCAGCCCTCTGCTCGCTCTCACAGACACTCCCTCCCTCATTCAGTCATTCAAGCTGCCAGGAATCCCAAACACACCTGGGCAGCCGGCCTGGCTGCCTGAGCCCGCCTGCTCGGAGCGGTCGGGACAAGTGCTGTCAGGGATTTACAAAGATGGCCGCATTCCTCGGCGCACCGCAGGCGCAGCCGGGGCCATCGATCACGGGATGTCCGTATAAACACACTGCATCATTAAGACGTCATTACAGTCATATCACACAGCGCTGAATCTCTGCGGCGGAGACGGGTCAGCGACTATGAAAGCAGCTCCGAGAATGAAGACATCTGAGACTCCGTGCGTTCGAAAATATTAATCTTTGTGACGTTAATTCACTATGATGTGTAATTTAGTCAGGGGTCACGTGCATTTCTGAATTAATCCAACTTGTGTTACAGCAGAACACTAAAGCCCATTTTTAATCTCTTTTCCGACAATGATTCAACATCTAAAGGGTGAAACGCCTTTGCACAAATGAAGTGATGTGTTTAATGTGTGCAGCAGCTGAAGAGACGGAAGAAGAAAAGGAAGCAGCACCGACCGAAACTTCTGCAGAAAATAAAACAGTTTAGGGACGACAAGCGTCACCGCACTGCATTGAAAAGCTTGATCGTTTACAGTACAACTGAGTGTCTAATTTTGGTTATTGATTAACTGTAGAGCTTCACAGGAATGGCCATATTCTCAAATTATAAATCTGGTGAAGTAGCAGCAGTGCCAGCGTAGCCAAACACACACAGGTGCAGGGAAGTGCCAGAGGTAGACGAGTCGCCAGTACTGCATGTTCGAATGTAAGATGTCTTACTATGACCTTTATTTAGGGTTAGAAAACTAAAAAAAAATGTAGCTTCTTACTTTTCCAGCACAGTCATGATCAGGGGGGGAAGCACCAGAATCGGCATCGGAAGCACCATTCTGGTCAAAGCCATCTCTAAAAGTGCCTGAAGGAAGAAAAATCAACCATTTTGTTCGGGGTCATCGATTGAATCCATCACATCAGTCAACAAAGCAACAAAACTGCACCTGAAGAATTTTAACATCAGATAAAAAGTTTCCTGAGCAGAGCGACATACATGCCTGGCCGCCACTTTGGACGTTCCCACCACGTTCCCGCTGTCGTCCAGCACGCTGATGCCCTCCGACAGCTCCGAGTGTCTCATGAGCACCACGTTGCAGACGTTTGCACTCGCTGTGGAGACGTGAGAAGGAGTTCGTAAAAATCAAAGCGTCGCACCTCTGGGAATTTTACTTTTTTATTTATAATTTCACAAATTATATTTTCACTCTATGAGCTTCAGATCAGGCAGCTTGTATGGAGCCATAAGAGCAGGAATGGGTTTGGTTCCTTGCTCAAGGGCACCGTGGAAGATACTGTAAGGATGAATGATTACTGAATGGCCGGCTGAGCTGTCAGACAGGCTGAACTGGAAGGTTTTAATTAACTGGAGGGGATTCACAGGTAATCTTTTACTAGAGAATAGTTTCAGATTTCAAGTTTTGCATTTTCTGAGTTAATCTAACACTTTGGAGATCATGACAAAATGTTCTGGTGCAGGACAAACTGTCCACATGCATGTTGTCCTCAAGATGATTCCTAATAACTCTGAAGATCCCTCTTCTTCTAATTTCACACAACACGTTGGTTTGCGACCAAATACCTGCACAACTAATGGGTTTAGTGGTAATTAGCGAACATTAGTCTGCTGTTTCTAGCTACAAAAGGCTCTGAGTATTTAACAGAGAGCTCTTTCTCTGTCAGAAGTGTCTGCATGCAGTTGTCAGACACTTAGAATAACAACCTTTGACAGTTGGAGTTGCCCCAAAGGATTACGCTGCAGCCACCACAGCTGTGTCACAGGTCTGTATTAAGGTCCTGGTAATATGTGTTAAATAGCTAATGAGTCTGTTTAAGATGTTTATTGGAATTAATAAGATTGTATAAGCATCTTACACGGATCAATTGTTGGATTATACGACATTCATAGCCTGTAGTAAACAAATACTGAGCACTGTGTGTGTGTGTGTGTGTGTGTGTGTGTGTGTGTGTGTGTGTGTGTGTGTGTGTGTGTGTGTGTGTCGGACACCGTAACCAAGGTGACAGATGGGCCGACAAACAGCAGCGTTGTCGCCGCTGTGATTTATTCACGAGAGCCAAAATGAACACAAATGTATGTTAATGCAGACAGACCTTTCTCCTTGACTCTAATAGGAATAAGAAAAAACTCATTTTAGAGAGTTTAGTGGTGTCGCCGCGAGCCTTTTTAATTTAAGACAACAGCGTTCAGAGTTATCTGCAACCAGGAGCTGCAGGGCGGACAGGTCGCTTTGTGAGGGGAATTCAATTGACTGAGCAAATAGATCTTTTTACCTACAAGGGATTTTCTTTTTCTTTTTTTTTTTTTTTTTAATCCAGACCAATTAACAAGAGGGACAGATAGTGGCAGGGAATAACAGAAAAAAACTACGGCAAACAGATCAAATAAAAAAAAAAATAATCATAAAATGCAACTAAAGATTCAATTTTATAATTACTTTGACGCTTTTAATAATTTAATTATAAATCCGTGAGGCTAAATGCTGAAATATTTGGCTGTAATGTGCAATTATTTGAAATAATTACATTCATGTACATTCTAATTGTCCACTAATAACTGGTGGCGCACTCGCCGAAATGCAATCCAAGAACTTTTCCACGTAATTACTTTCCTAAATATCACAAATAGAGACAAATATTTTCAAAACACAACAAATTAATTATCCAGTACATTTCTGGCGGCGTGTCTTTTTTCCCCCCCTCCGGTTAAAGTTCTTCGCAATCTAATTGAATGACGAGGCCGCCCGCTTGATTAGGTTATTACAAATAAATCTAGCCTTAAGTAAGCAAACAAAATCAAGCGGGTGAAAACTCAAACAGCACTTTGCTTTCGCCCCGCTTCAATTAGACATTTTAATTACCTTTTATATGGGCCAAGCAAAAAACAACAACAGCAACCACAATGAACAAACAGAAATCAGGTAAATGAGGCCTTGACATAGACGCCACTTTGGGGGTAATTATCCAATTTGTTTGCGGCAGCAGAGTTCTAACGAGCAGCCAATTACCAGGCAAAGGCTGCGCTGTAGAAACCTGTTGATTTAATTGAAAGAACCGCCATGGTGAGAGAGGGGGAGGCAAACAATTTAATTATGAGCCAGCAGCCCCGGGGCATTCTGGGACACGGGTCTATACCCCTGGGTGTGACTGTGTGTTTTGCGGGAGAGTGGCATGAAAATCAGCTTTGTGGCTCCACACACGTCTGACAAAGAGAGCGCACAACACGTCTGCGACCCTGCAGAGGGAAACGGACCGCTTTGGCTCGCATACAGAGACTTCTAATGATCACAGAGCGGCTCTTAGCTGACAGACACCGAGGAGAACAATGACTTTAGATTGACTGTATGTGGAGATTTATATTAGCTGTTTATGTTTTAAGATCATGTGCATCATGAAAATAGAACGAGCAGCGAGGAAAACGATATTTGTTGGCGGCTGCGCGTCAAGTTTTCTTTAAATAACATGTATCACACCAATATGTGGACAAACCGGATGCATGAACAATGATCATCATTGGGATCATTATTATTCATCTCCAGAGGATTAAACTTGACCCTGACCTTTGACCCTAGTTAATGACAAAATACCTCAAAGCTAATACCTCAAACATTATAGCACTGCATAGATAGCATGCTAAACATTAGCATGTGTCACTAATTAACACAAACACTACATGATGAAATGTTAAAGGTCCAGTGTGTAGGATTAACGGGGATCATAATCATGTTTTCATTAGCGTACAATCACCAGGAGAGAAGAGTCAGCGTGATTTCGTTACCTCAGAATGAGTCTGTGATTCCTACAGACGGAGCTTGTCCTCCGCAGTCAGCCATGTTTTTCTACAGGAGCCCAGAAGGGACAAACCAAACGCTTACAATATTTCTTAATTTGGAATAAATCGGAATATTAGGCTTCATGTAAATTTAGCGAGCGGCTCTAAGGAAAGTGGGCGGTATCATCTGGCCACGATCTGCAACAAGTCCTTAACACTGGACCTTTAACTAAAGGGCCACTTCCATCATTTGTCACAATTATTCCACTGTTGAAGGCTGTGAAACGAGACTGAAAGCTCCATAAGAAAATGTAAATATCTGAAAAAACAAAAAAAAAGACGTCTTAAATTTCTACTAAAATCTCCCAGGATTATCTCAAGTCTGGAGAAGTTGTTCGTCCCAAACCAAAACTAAGTTGTTTAAACTAATTTGGTTTAAAAGGCGGTTTTAGCAGAGACCTGGGGATCTAATCCCTGCTGCTGTGAGCCTTCTGAACTCACCCACTGCTGGGAAGGGGATGAACCTCTGCACCAAAAGCCTGGTCGTTGGGCTGAAGCGGCTGGCTCTACGGATTAACACGTTCAACCCGACCTGAAGGGGAAAACCACATGACCACACCATACAGACAATCAACCACTGAGGATTATATTTGAATAACAACTTGTTATGTTTTTGGAAGCTTGAAGCACGGACACACGGATATGGTTCGATCAGGAGGAACACGTTTCTAAATACTGAGCTGTATTTTAACACGCTGGAAAGCTGGAGTCAAAAGGCTACGTGCTCTCAGATAACACACCGCCGGCCTCTGGCTGTCCCCCGGCCCGGCGGGGGGTCGTCACCAGAGCGTTCGTCTAATTGGAGAGCTCCTAACCCCCTCCCCGCCCGCCGTTCCGCCCTCCAGGCACCCCGCGAGTTTTTTCTGTGCTCGCTGCCGTCACCGAGCCTGAGGGCAGCAGCCGGATGAACGCCCAGTGGGACCAGTAATTGGCTCGGTTTGAGCCCTGTTGTCCACACTGTGTCAGGCAGGTGTGTGAACCTGTATTACAGCCTTTTGACATTTGAGGCCTTTGATGACATTAAAAGGTAAAAAGAAAGGTTTAACTCATAAGAGTATTGTGGCAGGTTATGCTGATATCTGGTCGGTTTCCTGTCAAAACAATTTAAAGTACTTGGTGTTTTGGATTCCTGTCAGGGTGGAAAAGCATCTCAAACCACCGTTAAACCTTTTGAGCTCTGCGTTGAAGAACAGATTAACAATATTTGTTCTGGGTTAAAGAAGGAATCTTATACCACGACTCAACAAACAACACAAAGCAAACATATCACGGCTGCAGGTTCTACAGTCTTTGTGTAGCGTTTGTTCAACTCACAGCGATGGAGACGGCGCTGGTCACCGCTCCGAGGTATCCCTGGACGAATTTGGAAGCTGGAGCCGGCTAAAGTGACACAATCAGAGACATTACAGCTCGTAAATACTTTGCTCCAGTTAACGTACACTGTGAATGGGACTGATTTACTGACCTTGGAGGCGTTGCGGTTGCAGTAGTTGACGCAGGCGTTGTGACTCTGGTTTAACCACTGTAGAAGGAGAGATGTGCTAGTTAATCGTGTTCATCTGTGAGTAAAGATGCTACATTTAGCACTGTTATGTGCCTGTCTGATTAAGCTTGTGTAAGTTTGTGTCAGAAAATTCTGGACAAAGACATTTTTATTCTATTGCAGACATGAGAAGATAAAATAAATGTGTCAATGTACACACTCATGATAAAGGGAAATCCTAATTGGGTGGCTTATTGATAGTTCTCTTACTCTTCTGATCAAAAACTTTGATCTGAAGCTCAGTTATGAGGCTGTTCTGTAAATAACTTTCTTTAAAATGATAGCAACTTCTGATTGATGCATACCAACTCAAGGTTCAAGCACCATCCACTCCATGGGTCAGATAAATGGTGTTTGTCCCAAGTGCATATTATCATTATTATATAATTGCATCAGTGTTAATCAATAACTCTTTCTAGTGGCGTTATCCTTAGAAAGCTGAATACTTTGACATCTTACTGACAGGATGGAAACACTGCTGAAATGTTGATTAATGCACGTTTTCTTTATAAGTGAATGACCTGAACTGAAACTGAAACTGAGGTCAGTCTGAGTTTTACAGGTGGAGAAGCAGGTATTTACCTGCCAGAAGATGGTTGACACCAGCGTCTGATTTGGTAGAAGGAGGCCAACAACCTGCACAGAGAGAACGACCCTCGTCAAAACAAGGCTTGAACAATCTGCTCGAGGTTCAAATTTAATTTAAAACAATGTGATATAAACATGAATATGTAGATGCAATACTGAAATCTTACCACTGGTGTTCCAAATGGGATGAAACCTGTTAGAGACAGTCAGTAATATCACTGTTTTAACTCATTACTGTTTGATTTTGGGTTATTTTATTACTTTAAATACATCATATTGGTCAGAATATATTAAATCTCTGGCGTCTCTTGACCGGACCGAGCTACTCGTGTTTGCGTTCTTCAAAAGGGCCTCGAGAACTTCTCGATCACCGTGGGAGAGCGGTTTTAATCAGCACCCAGCTGAGTGTGACCTTTTTCCAGACAACCTGAAGAGCCCCGTTGAGCCGTGACAGTTCCCAGGATGAACGACGCCTCCATGTTGGACCACATAACAAGCCCCTAGATCCCTGCTCCACCTCCACCACCACCTCCACCCATCACCCCTGAGGGCTTCCACACCCAGCTACTGTACCTGACATCCGAAAGGGCATGAGGATCTTCTCCCCCGTGTCAGGGTGGATGATGGCCTGTAATAGCAGCGTAATGATTAGAATCAGGCGATAATGAGAGCTGAATTATTTGGTTAGTTCAGGTCGAGAGAAAGTTTCGTGCTGGGGCTGAAAAGGGAAGGAAAGTTTGGACGAATCAACTGTCTAAGTGCTGAAGGCCTGAAGCAAACCTTTCGATGTCAGCTGTATTATTTCCCACGTTTCTGTTGTGTCTTTTAAAGTCGTCTCATACGTACGCAGACACAAACGACAGAGCTCTGTCGGTGCAGTATCCTCTCTGCCGTAAGATAAAGACTGATGGAAATCTCTTTTCCTCTTTTGCTTCAGCGGTGAGGAGATCTGCTGATTGGAGAGGAACAGAAGGAATCTCGCTTCTACCTGAAGTTCATGGAGCCGATCTTCAACTTGTGGAGGATGAGGGCGCTGTCATGTCTGTCATGTACAGCCAAGACCTTGTTCTTAGTATTAGTCCTAGTCTTGGTCTATTACTCGTTTCAGTCATGAACATTTGCTTCTTCCCGCTTCTTAAATGTGAGGATTTACTGCTTTCTTTTGTCATATACAGCAGTTATTGAGAAGTTGTTTGACTGAAAGATAAACTGATTAATCGTGAAAATGAACGGCAGTTTATCTGCTGATGAAAAAGATCGGCAGCATTGTAGTGAGGACTGTAAAAATATCAGATCTTCATTTATCGTGTCCAAACAAAGTCACAATAACAAAATTATTGTGATATCTACAGTCTTTTCAAAATAAAAGTGGCATTTTTTTGTGTGTTTTCTCTTTTTTTGGCTGAATAAATTACCCTCAAAATACGAGAATAATGAGGTGAGGAGAGAGTCTTTAACTATAACTTTAACAAAAATAGGACATTTGGTGACTTTTAACATTTTTTTTCAAATGTAAAAACACATGTTGAAAAGAGAAAAAGGGGCGAGGGCGAAGTGATTAAGTGCATTTTGAACATGCTGTTGATCAATTTCAGAAAAGCTATTAAAAAGAGCACAGAACTGAGTTCTACCTCACAACTAATTCATTAAATAATGTATTAATTCATTAAAATAATTAGATTTTCATAAAGCTGGTGTCTAAATAAAACTTAAAGTAAAGCTGCGTTTCCATATGTCTGTTAATAGTTTGACCGGCTGCACCTGCAGTTCAGTGACTGTCAGACGTCTTCTGAAGCTGCTAATTAGCGCCGGAGTCTGTTTCTTCTTTTTCATTTTGCTGCTTCACCGTCTTCCTCATGTGACCCTTAAAGCTTTTAAATGTTGCGTTCCACTGTTTCGCTCTCTGTCAGATTGTTTGTCGTGTCAACAGGTGAGGTGTCGAGCTGGAGTGTGAACACTTGTTTGCTTGTTTGCCGGCTCACGACACCGTGCCACAACATGCCGGAGACGACAAAGATAGTGATCGGAGAGTGACGAGGGAGGGAAACATCTTACCTGCTTTATTTTTTGAGCTTGCCAAAGCTGTAAAGACACACGACAAATAGAGAAGAATGTGTCATGTAACCGCCTTAATTATAAGTGATGTAGAAACACAATCCTTCGTTATTTATTTGGTTTCAAACAGGGACAGTGAACTTATCAACAGCTCTGCTTCTGTCCTTTTTGTCAGTTAAATACAAGAAACGTAAGAACAAAAAATGGTGCCTTTAAACGTCTATCAAGGAGATATTTGGTTATTTTTACATCCTCGCTCTAAATACTAAATACTCCACAAACACCTGTCCCCCTTCTGAGGACTAATTAACACAACCTGAACGGTGTTGCTTCTCAAAAACCAACACTCGGAGAACAAAACAAAGAGTCTGAGCGTTTACGACACTCGTCAATGCAAAACACCTCCCTCTCTGTCACCACAGGGTCTCACTTGCCGAGTTTACCTGAGCGTCCGTCACTCCTGGAGGCAGAGTTCCCTGCTTGAAGCGGCGCAGCAGCTCCACGCTCTCCTGCAGCCGCTTCTGATCGGACACAACAGATAAAGAGTCAGACAGATGTGGAGTCAGGTCAGGACGCTGTTCCCCGGAGCGTCTCAGAGCTAAGAGATGTTTTTGTTCTGCTCCTCCACTGTGTGGCTCAATGTGCGATAATTGTGTTTCACTGAAACTTTCATGCTGATTTTCAGTTGACAAATGAGTTTCCTAAAAGGTAATGAGAGCAGCTTTCTGGGGTGTGATCATTGTCTAATGCTGAGCAAAATACAACGACGTGCTCCAATTTGTTCTAATGAGCTGCCATCTGTGTGTGCATGTGTGTGCGTGTGTGTGTGTGTGCGTTACTCTCTCTGAGATGGAGTCAGGTGTGTACTTTCTGACAGTGTGCGCACAAGAGGTTGTGTGTGCATGTGATCGTATGCAAAAAAAAAAAAATCACAGCCGTCCCAGTTCCACTCTCATCATTAGGGGGCAAGTCGAGGCTACGCCTGGCTCAGCAGGATGCAAGGTGTGTGTGTGTGTGTGTGTGTGTGTGTGTGTGTGTGCGTGTGTGTGTGTGTGTGTGTGTGTGTGTCCTCCCCTCACAGCTGCCCAACACGTCCACACCTCATCACATCCCAGGAGCTACTGCCGCTATTACTGTCACCAAAGAGCCCGCTAACAGCTTCATTACCCAGAGCAGCAGAGCTCTGATGAGTCCGTGAGCAGAATCACCACAACACGACCGAGACGCAGGGGAAGTGTTGCGACGGCCGGACCGGCCCGGTGTTTAGAGAGGAACGGTTCTGTGACCCGATAAGGTCAGAGATTTGTTCCCTGCGAAGCCTTAAATATGTTAATATGTCAAGAAGGTTTTAGTGAAAATACCAAATTCAATCCTTCTTTTGTTTCTTTCTTCTTTATTAAATTCTGTCACTGCGTCTTTCACTGAAAACTGTCTCAGATTTACAGATTAAAAGATTTTTTTATAGTTGTTATCAAACTAGAGAAGGACTCTGCAAATATATCATTATCATTTTGGTTGATTTGTTTGAATACACAAAAACTACTAAATGGATTTCCACTAAATTTTTAACCTTACCTTATTTTCTCATGGAATAATTGATGAATCTCTGACTGACTACAACCTGATGTGGATAAAGGTTGACCGCTGGGTCTTGGCGGAGGTTTGCACTCTACTGATGTCCATTCTTGCTGTGATATGAGATTATACATGATATATATTATATATCTTGTTGTCTTTTCCTGGTTTTAAATGCTGCATAACAGCAAAGTGATGCCATTATCAGACCACTTTACTCTGTCTTCACTAATGCTCAGTCATAATATCCACCTCACTGATCCTTATTCATCAAATGTCTGATTGTGTTCATGTTGTATGCGGAGTTAGACTGTGTAACAGATACATCCGAAAAATGACTGAAATACTATTTTAAGGCCACGTTGCTCAGCCTGGCACCGAAAGCCTGCAATAATTCATGATGTTTGCGTACCTCCGTCACAAAGAGTGTGCTGGGGTCGATCACATCCAGGAAGTGCCTGAACCGACCCAAAAACGTGCTCTGAGAAGACAAGAGAAGAAGAATAAATCACAATTTACAGCTGAAATGCGTCCTCTTATCTTTTAACGTGTCCCTGTTTTAATGTGTCATCACAGGAACACCTGAGTTCTAGTGAAGCTCAAACACAGGGAGTCAAATCTGGATCCTGGACTGTTTCTTCGTGCAGAGAGAGGCACGGAGAGATTCCAGCTGTCCCCCGGTAAACAGCGACATTACATCCCGCCAGATGTTTCAACACGCCAGGTGGAGCCTCCTCATTAATACCCCCTCACAAACTGTTTCCTATCTGCATCTTTTAGGGACCCGGATCCACTCACACCATCCCAGCAATTACTCTCTATAATGACTGCGCCAGAAATACCTTCTTCTTTTTTTTTTCCCTCTCTCTCTCAATCATTTCTTCATAACCGAGCAGAAGGATATCATGTTTTCGGAGACGCAGCCCTGAGAAGCACAACCCGTCCCTCCTCTAACTTCATCTTAATTACACTAACCGCTAATTTGGATGAAAATCTGGTATGTGACTCACTGCTGCGCCTTGTGACTTCCTGAACATATGGATGTCTGGTGAAAACACGGCGCAGGGGGATAGTTTTCTTTTTCTTTTTTTTTTTTTCCTTAAATCTGTTAGATTCAATTATTCATCGGTGTCACAGTCCGACTTGACCGCTGTGAGCTGACGGCGGCTTCACTGGTGCTGCACCGTATTCTGCGACCTGGTTTTGATCCAATCACGCCCCTGGAAATATTGTTACTACATTTTTTGGTCGCATAAGTTTCATATTTATACATAAATCACTGAAAATCAACAGTCAAATTCCTTGCACATGAAGATTAGGCCGACCAGACGTCAAGCAGCTGTGGCTCAGGTGGCAGAACCAGCATCTTGTTAATGAAAGGTTGTTGGTTCGATTCCCCCTGGTCCTTGGAATGGGCAGCCACCCTCATCAGTGTATGAATATATGAATTACTGTAAGCTGTTTTTGACAAAAGTGTCTGCTAAATGTCTTAGAATGTAAGTGAATCCACAAAAGTTGAGAAGAAGAAGGAGTGGAATGTAACTAAGTACTTTATAGATATTGGTATTTTCCTTTTTATGCACCTTTTTCATCTCTACTCCACTACATCTCTCAGGAATAATGGTCTTTTTTTTCATACCACTGCAGGTTACCAGTTACTTTTCAGATTACAACTTGTTTTTTATGCTCCACCTTAAAGCTAAATAAAAAAAAAACAAAAAAAAAAACACTTAGATTACTTCCTGATGTGGGTCACATGACAGGACATCGCTTGTAAACACACTGATGTTGACATACTGCAGAGTTAACTGTTAACAAGTCAGACTGAGAAGAAGAAGCTGCAGCTACAAACTCGACTTCACTCGTCTTCATGTTCTCACAGGTCACATGTCGCAGTAAACTTCCTGCTGGTGACTTTAAAAGAAATAAATAAAAGTTACCTGGTCGAAACGAGAGCTGCCATGCTGGAATGTGGGATATTCAGACATGCTGCTGCAGACACACACACACACACACACACACGCACACACACACACACACACTTCTGTCACCGAGGATAAAACGCGTGTTCAACCAACACTGCGTGGAGCGTGCAGCTGTCTGTCTGCGCGGGTCAGCTGGCTGGACTCTGGAAGGCAGGGTGCATTCTGGGTAATGTAGTTATCTCCTGCTCTGCTGGGTGCAGCCTCTGGAAATCTGACTACACTTCCCAGGAGAACATGCGTTGTTTTCACAGCTTTAGGAGGGAAGTTAAGGAGGAAACATGTTGTGTTTCAGTAGAAGAGAGAAAAAAAGAGACATTTTTAATTGTCCTGTTGTTTGTGGGAGCAGTGAGGAAGCTGCTGGAGTTTGAAGAATGAGTTTAAAGAGTATAACATAGAGCCCCCTGGTGGTGGTTTAGGATAAAAGTCAGGAGCAGTGAAATGGACAAAATAACATGAACACCCTTACATTCATCAAAACCCAGATAACAATCAGGAATGTTATTCTGCCACTTTATACCTCCACTCCACTGCATTTATCTGACTTTAGTTACTTTGCAGATTTAGATTTAATAATGCAAAATATGATTCATAAATAAATGGTGTTGTGGTGACTGTAACTTCTCTCAATAAGACAAGATAAATTCCCTTTACTCGTGGATTATTGCTCTTTTTTGGTTGTTGTTTGCTTTGTAAAGAATGTTAAGTATCTAGAAAAGCATTATAAAAGTCTAATGTATTATTATTATTATTATTATTATGTAATATTATCAGTCATGGAATGTAACTAAATATATTTACTGAAATAAAGTAAGTATATTTTATATATATATATATATATATATATATATATATATATATATCAGGTGAAGTCAGGTGAATACTGAGCTTTTTACTCCACTTCATTTCTTTAATTTCTTTAGTTACTAGTAACTTTGCAGATTCAGTTTAATGGTGAACAAATAATAATAATCAGTAAATCAATTATGATGTAATATCATCAGTGATGGAATGTAAATGTATGTTATAAAACAAACAATATTTTGGCTCAAAGGAAAAGCTGTACTAGTTTATTAACCTAATACTTTTGCACTTACTTATTACTTATATTTATACCAGAGTATATCTACACTGGCAGTCTGCCACGTTTACTTAAGTACAAATTCTGATTTCCTCTCCAAACTCTGACCTACAGTGTGAAGTAAGGTGATTCCAGTATTTTTACACTTATATAAATATATTTACACTGATAAAAAAGCACATGTGAATGTCTCCCGCCACGTTGGCACCCTCTCACGTGAGAAATTCACTTGTTCCGACTGATTTTCGGATTGATCACATGTGCTATGTAAGGCATCGAGTGTGAAAACAGAAACGCAACAATTAATACTACAGGTGCATCGTTTACACGTCACGCAGACGTGGTTTGAAGGCATTTCACGTGTCAGTAACAGAATTCGGTGCTGCATTTCTCCAGCAGGATGTGATACGTGCAGGATGTGGGCTTAAAAAACAATAAATATAATTTGAAAAGTTGTAAAAATGTAGGAGTTTGGATGTGCTGGACATCAGGGTGACTAAAGTCCTGACTACAGATCTTAAAAAGCTGTACTCGTTTGTTTAATGTGTTGAAATTTGACTCAGTGTGAGTGCGTACTTTTTAAAAATGCTGAGTTGCCCCCCCCCCCCGTCAAAAGACACTAACTGGAACGGATTTTAATTGGATCTCGACCCATTTGAATAGGTGTCATCACAGCAATTCTCACATAATTACTGTCAGTATTGTGACAGTTACGCCTGTGAAAGCATCAGATTAATGCAACACATGCTATACTTAATAAAGTTGATTTTTTTGTTGTTATTAATCAATATCTTCATAAGTGATATTATCTGAGGAGTTAAACGTCTAACATGCACAACAGAGTTCAGCTGTTACAGCAATTTATCGTCATTTAATCACCCAAAACCAGCAGCTTATTTAGTTATGTGATGACGTAAATGTTTGTGAACCTATATCATATTTTTTCTTTTTGTATTTTACCAGCTTAAAACTAAAAACAAGCTGAGTTCAAACATAAAAAACCTTGCAAAAACACATTCCCCCAAAGAAAAGATTTACAGCCGAACATACGGTGAGCAAGAAACACAAAATATTCTTTATTAAATATACAAAATTTGTGAAACAGAATTGCATCACGAATTGTAAACTTTCCAATCTTACATACTAACCTTTAAGCACATTCCACCAGCTACACAATCAAGGACAAAATACAATCAGTTTAAACTTAAATTAAACAAAAAAAATAGAAATGGAAGACATGGAGGAGGACGTTTTTTTTAATTTATTCTTGCGCTTCATAAGTGCCGAGTCACATCGAGTATGTCTCTACGGTCATCTACGCACTTGATATTGAGATCGCACAGAAGAAAAACTGAGACGACGAGACGTTTATTCGTCTTGTTTTTTGTTTTTTTTTGGATGTCTTCGTATGCGTCAAGCTCACTGGAAAAAAAATGTCGTGGTGTCAAAGTAGGCCGAGTGCTTAAATCACAGAGCGGTTAGAAAGTGCAGTACGGTGTAAAGTAGATCTAACTATACCAGATATCAACAGACAGGTACAGTAATGTTCTGACGATTAAGTAGTGCAAGAACATCCACAAACGCTGTTAAAAGTGGCGTCATATCTGAAATACTTTATGGTGTAATCGATCTGCTCCATAGATTAAGTTTCAAGGCTTTTTTTTGGCATTTCACAGGAAGTTACTGCTCATTTTTTCTATTGGTATGCATACAATTTTTCATTATTGTGCGGTGATCTAAAAACGATAACAAAGCATGAAAAGAGGTCAAACTTTTGGTGAACAGATGGCTTTTTCAAAACCTGCACCCCCCCCCCCGAAGCCCCGGCATGTAAAAAAAGAAAGGAAGTGCGAGATTTTTTTTTTTTTTAATGGAACGTCAAAACAAAACAAAAATAAGGCAGCATTTGGCATTTCAATACGGCATATATGCTGTAAAATGCGGTATATATCCCTTTGTAACACCTGAAAGCAGTAGCGATATGCGTGCTTGAGCAGGAGCGGATGTGACACATAAACCGTAAGGAGGGGAAGGGAGGGAGGAAGAGGGAGTCAAGTACCGGCATGTCGCAGGCATTTTCTCAACAGTGGCGTCGTGTTGATGGACGGCAGAAAGCATGAGATCAGAGAAGCTGTGGTGGCTCATCTTGATACTAAGTGATACTGTCTTCACCTGATAACACTGTGACCCATACGAGAATCAGTTAGCTTATTAGGCTGAGCATTATGGGTAAGTTCAAGACATGCCCACTGAACGGAATACAAGGAAAAAAGAAACAAACAAACAAAAAAAAAAAAAAGCAAGGAACAAGCGAAAAAGAAAAAGGAGAAACAGCACTCATCGTGCGTAGAACAAATTAAACCCATTCACTTGCTGGCTAAGAACACTTTTGAACATTCAGGAGCTACGATCAGTTCCCGGGAAAAATGTGCACGTGACGAGTCTCACACCGCTCGTTTGGTTTAAAAAAAAAAACCAAAAAACTAGTCCCGAGCACTCGATACTATCGCCATCGTCAGGGAACGTTTGTAGAGTGTCAGTCCAGAACAACACGTACGTCAGCTGGTGTCGCAGGAGGACATCGCTGAATAAGAAACGTGTCGGTGGTTTTGCATGAAGTGACCTGATTAATAACCAAATACTGTGTTTACTTTGAAATACTGCGCACTTTTTTCCAAAAGGGAAACTTGAATACTTCAATGTATTTCTTTCCTTCTGAGCAGCCACTGAAAATACAAGAAATCAATCAACCAATTAAGGGAACTACGCTTGTTCCCTTTCTTGCCAGGAGTGTGTTGAGAAGAACAAGAAGAAGGACGGATCTGGATCCAGAAGGCGATTAGCATTAAGACACAGGGGGAAACTGTTAGCCAACAAAACCTTAAGCCCAACAGTCTGTTGCTGCTGCTGAGACAACCAGATTTATAACCATCCTTTGAGATTCTGACAGCATATTTTAACTACAACAATTTATTAACAAGCTTTTAGGATAATCTGTTAATTGCTTAGACTAGTTTTTAAAACATTTGTTGTTCCCAACTTCCGAAATTTTGAGGATTTGCTGCTTTTCTTTGGCTTAAATTAAATTATAGTAAAGTGGATGATGTTGTATTTTGGACTGTTAGTCCAATAAAACAGGCAAATCGAAGAGAAAATTATTGCCAAATTAACTGAGAACATAAACACTGATAGTGTGTACAGACCTACAATATAACTTTTAACCACAAGACTTTCTGGACATCAGAGCGAATATCTTCTCTGCTCTCAACTTCAGTCCATAACTACTGACTGAATACAAAGGTAATAAAATGTTCAGGTGTGACAGATTATTGAGCAGGTTAACTTTGATTTGATCTTCATGCTGCCCTGAAGGTATGAAATCAATCTGAACCTGATGGTCCGCTACAGAAATGGCAAAAAAAAAAAAAAGATTATAAAGTATACGCATTTTGAAGTTAATGGGCTAAAACATGCAAAACCACCAGAGTGCCCCCTCACGTTGTTCGCTCTCCTCCTACCTGCAGTAAAAGCTGACACTCTTGCAGGAGTGTTTATTTGTTTTAAACTGTGTGAAGAGTGAAGATATACAGTGTTATGGACTGAAACGCTACCATTTTCTCTCTTCTGTGATAAGGTGATAGAAGTGACAAGTGAGGTGAAAAGGAGGAATCTATGTTTTCTACAATCAGGATTCCAAAATGGAAGCATCTGGGTGTTTGAACTCCCCCCCGCCCCGCCTGCTGGGCTCGCTTCTCCGCCAACGTAAAACCAACTGGCTGTGTGAACCTGAAAACAACCTGAGGACCCACTACATTCAGAACCGCCCGGAACCGAACCCCCTTTTTTTCGAACGAGGGGCCGCGTTTCAGCATGCCGTCTGGAAAAAAAAAAAACATCGCCTCGACATCTCTCAGTGCCTAAATATTTGTATCAAAAAGGACAGCATAGCAGTGAAAAGACTAAAGAGCTGTTGTGGAGGTTAGAGTGAACAGATGCGGACTGGACTGCAAACCCTCGCCGCCCCGCCGTCACTTTAACTTGGTGCGCACTTGCAGGAGAGTGGGCTTCTGCTCCATGATGCGCACCAGCAGCGTGTCAATGTAGTCCTCCAGATCTCTGACCTGCGGCTTCAGCTTCTTCAGCTCCACCTCCCGCTTGGCCAGCAAAAGTTTCTGCCGCTCAAACTCCGCCTTCTGCCTCTCAAGCTCCGCCTCCCGCTGCACCAGCAGGGCGACCAGTTCACTGTGGTTCAGGTGGTAGTACGAGCCGGCTCCTTCTGTCACCAGACACTAAAGACACAGAGAGGAATCAGCAATACAGGAAGAGGAAAGGAAGCACATTTTACCTTCTGTTGATTCTCTTCCTGAAGGTGAAACACCTTGTGTCTTTTCAAAACAAATCAGAAACTTAATAACAAGCAGCACACAGCTCCAAGAGAGGGTTCGGTTCCTGTTTTAACTTTTATCCTGAAGAGATCCAAAGGGAAACCAGACAATCTATAACTACGAGTAAAATTACATTATATAAGTAATGTAAGTAAATTGAGTCAAAGATAATGTAATTCCACCCGAGATGCGAGAAGTTCCCGTTTGTTTTCCAGAGTCACCTGCTAGTTAGCAGCTGGATTCCTGCAAAATTCACAATAATTAGCAAAATCGCATTACTTAGTTGTTGGTTGATTTCTGTCTTGACTAAACCGTTTTTCTCATGTCTGACTGTGGTACATTTTAAGAAAAATTAAAATATACAAAACACAGCAGACACGTACTCCATATTAAGCTAAAGGGAAGGAGGAATCTAAAGCAAATAGTATGAATCATTATTCCTCTTTGAAATTATTCCTCCTTCAACATCTTGATGGTTTTGTTACTTTATTTTTAGTTTCAGGAGCGTTTGATACATTTGTTGAACTCTACAAGTGTTATGAAACTTTAAGTGTTCATTCCCTGGTTGTAGTCTGGCTTGCTTTCGTTTTATCACTCATAAAAGCAGGAAAGAAACATTTGTCGCACCATCTGATGAAGTTATTACGATCATCATTACTGTTGCGTGGGAGTCGTGTAGGTAGAGACACTAAAACAAACACATGTTTAGTTTTTTCTTTCAGAGAAGCATTTTTTTTTATAACTAGAAGGGTATTTTCATTATATCCTCCAGCTCTAAACACAAGTCGAGATCATTGTCCCTTAAATACAGTCAAATAGTTACTGTTGTTTTCCTCTGAAGGGCAGTATGTCAGTGTTTTTATTTCATTATTATTACAGCACACTGTACTGTACCTTCTTCTTGTCCGCCTCCTGCTCGCTGAGCTGGCTGCTCCTCCCCGGGTTGATGGTGGACTTGAGCTTCTCCAGTCCGGTGGCCAGCACTGACCGGCCCTCAGTCCGCTTCTCGTCAGCCAGCATGGCAGTGGTCAGGGGCTTCACTGGGTGGGGGCTGGACGGGACGACAACAAAGCAGCACGCACACGAACAGTCAAACTTCATACAACAACACCTCTGTGGCTGCTTCAGTTTCATATGAGAGACTTTCAGGCGATGGAAGGACTTCATCCGGCTGCCAAACTGGAGGTCCAAAACTCTTAAATTATATAAATGGCTGGAAACAAACATTTACCTTCCAGCAATGGATAATAAATCTCAAATCTGTGTCTGAAGTTATTACATTTACATATATTTTCCCGAAACACACCAGAGGGGAAGTGTGGGGATGGTTTGTGCAAGGAGTGATTTTTCAGAGTAAAATCTTTTTAGTGGCTATTTACACAGTTTGAGCCTAAATAAAACTAAACATTAAGAATGGCCTTGGGTGATACACAAAGCTTATCTTAATTAATGCAGAATATGTTATCATATGAGTTTTTAGTTTTAGAGACAATCAGTGTTTATTAGTATTCAAATGCTTTGGTAAGCTTTTTTTTTGTAACACAACTGTCTTACATGGGCTAAAAAGATGCCACAGTCTGGCTGTAATTAAATCAATTTGCGTGCTTGGCCAGTTGACTGGCAAACCACCAGACACCAGCTCTTTGTTCAGGTCAACATGAAGTATTTTCTCAAACTACAGCTCGACAACAACACAGGAAAGAAAGCTTCCTGTGTCAGTGACCTAGAAATCTATCATTTCAGACCCCTCCCCTTCTTAGTGCAGAGACTTGCACAATCATCTCTGTCAGATATGTCATTCTTTAGCCCAGGTAATACACGTTTACACAACAGATTCTCATCAAGACCTCCAGGATGACACCAGACACGGACGCTAAAGATCAACCTTTTAAAATCCCATGAAGGAAAAGGAGGTTAGACAGGTGTAAGTCTCCTCATTAGTGGAAATACTGGTGAAAATTAAAATTAAATGAGCTGAAAACTGAAAGATGTAATTGCATGCGTTGGTGCAATCAAACATGTGTAATTGTGTTAAAGGTATTATTACCCCGAGGTGAAAAGGAAATGCTATCAGTGACACAACAACACCTTTTTTTTTTTTTGACTTGTAGAAAAGCCCGGGTTCTGGTTCAGAATTTGGAAAATGAGTGTGGTGTGTGAGAACACCAGCTAGCCCTGTGGAGAGAGAGGGTGTGTGTGTGCGTGTGTGTGTGTGTGTGTGTGTGTGTGTGTGTGTGTTGGGAGGGAGGGGGTGTGTGTGGAGGGATTCAGGGTAAAATAATAACTGCTAATTGGCCTGAGGCTATGTTTCCCCTGCTGTTACCACAGAGCCAGGACACACACAAGACACCTGCAGAGGAGTCCTGTTATTAACACCAGTGTGTGTGTGTGTGTGTGTGTGTGTGTGTGTGGTAACAAAGTGAGGAAAAAGAGAAGGTCACACCACAAAGGAAGAGCCCCTTGAGAGTCGACGGCGCAGAAGAAAAGCAGCCGGAAGCAGAGCGGCAGAGGGAGACTGAAGAGAGAAATTTCTGGAAGTGAGGGGGGAAAAAAAAAAAAGTGCTTCCTCTCCACCTCCACCTCCACCTTTTCACTGAGCATGTGCAACCTCACCTGTTCTCCTGATTGGCTGCCTGCTCCTGCTGGGTCTCCTCAGCGATTGGTTTTGGCGCGGCGGCCCACGCCACGCTGGGTGGTGACCTCGCCGTAGCGTTGGCAAGGGGAGAGAGAGGACAGAGCGCTACAGGGAAGCTACTACTGTCAGGAGTTAAGGAAGGAGCAAAGGAAGTCAGAGAGGGGAGGTCAGGGCAAGGATCAGCTGAAGAGAACTCCTGGATGGCGCCGGGGTCGCTCCCAAAGGAGGGCAGGAGGATCTCGTCTAGGGCGGGCGTCAGGGTGCCCTCAGAGTGGGAGCGGTGTAGCGGAGCACTTTGTACCTGAGGACAATTCGAGAACTCGTCTATACCTCCTTCGGTGATCTTCTGTTGAGAGTCCGTCAACGCCACAGGAAGGAAACCAAAGTCACCGTCTATCGTGAAACTTGTCTGAAGAGTTGCCGTCCTGTCCTCAGCGCCAGAACCTTGAGCTGGATCAGTTTGGTCGACTTCTTCGACAGATTGCTTGCATGCATTTGTTGAAAGTTGTTGGTCTGAAGCAGCATCAGCAGCCGTCTGGATCGCACTCAGCTCGCCACAGAGCGTTGAGTTTGCGGAGTGTAGTGTCTCGTTCTGATACGAGTCCATGGAGAATTCGGAGGCTGGGTGAGACACACAGGTTTGGTAGTCCTCCGAATCGATGCTGACATAAAGGCTTTGTAGAAAGCTGCTGCTGCTCAGATCGGATGCTCGAGTGTGCAACAGTGTGTCGTCAAAGCCTTCGCTAGGACTGCTCGCAATGGAACTGGTGTTGAGGAGATCGAACCCGAATGTTAAAGGAGAACTTGCATCCTTCCCTCCTAAAGTACTGCTCTCAATGTCCGACGAACACTGCCTCACCTCTGGAGAAGACGTTATGATGTGTAATGACGGCTGTGTGGAGCAGAGTTCATCAACCGGAGTCATCACATCTGTCGGAATACTTACAGATACAGAGGAATCATTTAAGACTTCTGATCCATTGGATTCACCTTTGTCTTTCTCTCCATGTTCATTGTCAGACTTTGAAGAGACGATTGATTTTGGTTCTAGTTCTGAGAGTTCTGGCACATCATCGGAGCCATGGCAGGGACTGTTCACGGTGCGACTGGTGTTCAGTAAATCAAGCCCGTATGGTATCGGAGAACTTGAATCCTTCCCCCCTAAGGGAGTGGTGTGGATGTCAGATGAACTCTGCCTCACATCCGGAGACGAGGTTCTGATGTCTAAAGACGGGTGTGAGGTCATCACATCATCAGATCTGTCAAATTCACCCGTTTCTTTCTCTCGATGTTCATTGTCGGACTCTAGAGACACGTTTGACTTAGGCTGTAGTTCTGAGAGTTTTGGTGTCTGGCTCTCAGTGATCGAGGGCTGCTCCAGAACAGTTAGATCTACCTTTTCATCAACATCCCTGTGGCGGTCTACGTCAACTAAACACAGATCCTTCAACCTGTCTATGATGTCGTCTTCAGATTCTGGGGGCTTGACCACAGTCGACTCTGAGGATTTCTCAAAGTTGAGGCTTTCGAAGTTCTGCACCTCAGCTTCCTCGGAGGAAGATGCAGAGAATTTGTCCGAATACGAGGAGACACATGAGAGGAAGTCCTCTTCCACTGAACTGCCCAGACCTGACGAACCAGGATCTGGAGAGCTGCTGTTGAGCTTTACGGGTGAGGCTTGATGCATGTTTGTGTCGTTAGTGTTAGCAGTATTGTTAGCTTGATTAGTCTCAGTGCAAGCAGCCAGTTCTGCTGAGTTAGGAGAAGTACTGTAAGTTGTGTTTTCACTTTCAAAGCTTGTGTGCTCTGGGATTGTCTCCAGAAATTGTGCAAATGAGTCAAAGTGATGCATGTTAGTGTTGGTCACCTGGCTGCTGGCTTTTTGCGCTTCGAATCCAAAATCTGTGTAAGGCTGATGATGTAGTGTGTCATCTGTTACGGGGAGTAATGCTCCTTTATTACTGCAGTGTTCCAGTGGATCGTCACTGGGTGTGTTTTGCTGTGTTTTGCAATCTGTGGTCAGATCCTCGGGAGACTGCAGCCTGCCAGCTGCAAAAGCTTCAAAGGACTCGTCCCACTCTGAATCCGGTTCCAGCTCCCCAACGGACAGAAAAGGGTTGGACGGCCTCCTGCTTAAAGGTGTCACCCCTTCTGAGGGAGTCGGAGGGAGAGGTCGTTTCTCAACTTTAGCCATCACTCCGCTCCTCGCGTCTCCACCAGTGATGGAGCCCTTCAGAGTCAGGGTGGTGTTAGGGTTACTCGCCTGCGGAAAGAGTGTGGCTATGGGGGGCCGGGAGCTGGAGAGATAGGGCAGAGGAGGCAGCGAAGGTTTTAGGGGCTGAGCGGTAAGCATGTCTTCATAGAAAGGGTTGTGCTGGAGGAGAGAGAAGAAAGGGTTGCAGGGGGAGATGGGAGGTGATGTGCTCTGTGAGGGGCTGAAAGGGTTAGAGTGATGCAGTGGAGAAACCAGAGGATCTACAGGGGGACCCGAGGGGTGGTGGCTAGGTGGGAGGGGAGGTGGGTGGGGGTCAGTGCTGGGCACTACTTTAGGTGACACCACCAGGCTGTGAAAGGAAGGCACACAGTCCTCTTGATTAGTGAGGATTGTTCATACAGCTTTAAAACTGGTCTGCAGAAAGTTTTCTGTCTCAAATCACATTTTAATCACACATTCTTGAAGACTGACCCAGTTTATTTGAAATGTACAGTCACTTGTATCCCCTTACATCCTGTTTTTATTCAGGCCCAGCTTTTAAGAGTGGTTTTCTTAATTTTTCTTTGTTGTCTGGAAAACAATTAAACAGCACTGACTATGTTAAGCCACTAGGGGGCAGTGAAACAAACTGTAAATACAGTATTTGTTTTTACACCTTGTACAGTAAACATGATAGCAAAGAGTTGCCAGATGATTGATCGTGGTGACACAGGGCAACATCAGCTTTAATTTGGTGATTAATGTCCGATAATCACTTTCTTTTAGCTCTGTTTTTGGTCTCCACCACCAGCCAGTACCTTCGTCAATATCCAAAATGATGTATCATGATGTTGTTTCGTCCAAATATCGCATTAGACATTAGTAGTATGAATAAATAATGGACTGAGAGGAGGACATGCTGTTCACTTTTCTACGTCTCCATTTACAGCAACACATACACTTTTAAACGGCTCAATATGATTAAAAATGTGCCGCTAGTCTTGTTCGCTTCCCTCTGAACTCTGAAGGACCAGCCAGGTATGAAATCTCACTGTAATAAACACAATAGGTGTCCAATATTCAAAACACTGCGATAATAGATATTATCTAATATTTGCCCGTTTGGTGAAACACACTTAAACTGGATTAAATTAAATTTTAAGTGCAAAAAGCACCTCTAAAAAGGTTCATATTAATTGTTGAAATCAATCACTCATGTTTTTCATATGTTCAAAGACATTCCTCTCTGTGTCTTTTGTGTGCTTTCTCTGGCACATGATGTAATATTTTGTGAGGGAAGTTGATGCAGCTGGGTGTAGTGATTACTTAGTGCTGCCGGTGCCAACTTGGCACCTCTCCCTCAAGGATCTCAGAGCATGTGAGTGTGTAGGCTGTGAAAATGTATAGTTACAGAGCTGGCAGAAAGGTATTGAGTGTACTATGGTCCAGAATAGCTGACCTCGCTCCAATCAGCAGGTGCTTATCGGTCCAATATTTTGTTTACGTTCAGCGTAAGGAAATATGACGAGGCTGTTCTTGTTTTGTTTTGTTTTTTTGTGCTTGGGCGAGCAAATTATTACAATTAAAATTAAAAGTAACTGTTTAAAGGTTTGTCTAGACCTGAATTAAAGATGTGCATGAGAAACTCACTCAGCACAACAGAGAGCAGTACGAGAGAAAGTACAGTCGAGCAGGTGACACCCACAAAATAAATTACCCACTCAAGAATGTGCTTGTGTTGGAAGTGGAAATAAAATTCAATGGGCTTTTCTTCCCTCCATTCTCTCTGCCCCCACACACACACACATTACAAATGTATACACAAGCCCACACACACACACACACACACACACTCGAATATATACACAAAACCTGGGAGAGTAAGGAGTGCTCCGGCTCACATCATCACCTTTCCAACGATGATTATTATTGAACCATATTTCAGCGAGCACAAGGCCTCAGTGTGATAAAGCTAATTTCACAGGAGCAGCTCCCCTCCTCCATCTGCATTGCAGATACCTGATGTAACCAGAGACTGAGACCAGGAGCTCAGGAGGGACAAGGCAAAATTCTGGCAGCCATGCTGGTACGCAGGACGAGAAAGGTAAACAACCACTCTGGCTGCTGCTCCACACAATGCTGCTGCTCTGAATACAGATCATGAAATCTGACCCTCCTGTAATTTGATAGACGTGATGGAATTTACTCCGATTTTAGCTTCTGTAAGTTTTATTATAAGAACTCAATCACACAGGAGATATTTTTTTTTTACCATATCCTCCAAACAGCGGGATATCATGTTACTGATTAAATAGCCCTACAGCACATATACCTGAAAGTTAAAGGATTATTTCAACATTTTTGGGATGAAGGCTTTATTTCCTGAGAGAGAGATGACATGATCAATAGTGCCCAGATTCTTCCAGGAGGCGATTAGCTTAAGACTTGGAGCTTGGATCTACATTCTGTTGACGCGAGAGCTGCAACTAATATTTATTTCTATTTCTATTGTTTCCCAAAACCCGAAGTGACATCCTCGAATGTCTCGTTTTGTCCACAACCCAAATATATTCAGTTTAGGAGGAAAGAATCCAGGAAATATTCACATTTAAGATTTTTTTTTCTTCTTTTCCCTTAAGAAATCACTCAAACTTGATTAATAGACTATCTCAATGGTTGGCAATTCATTTAACAGTCATAGGTAGTAGAAAGCGATATTTCCCAGAAAGTTGCGATTAGACACCTCCGTCTGTGACTTACGATTCAGGTACGAGCTCTCAGCAGGCTCATTTTGAGATGATAATTCATCACCTGTTTGATGTTGTAACAAATGAAGCTGTCAGTGTGACTCGTCTCCTCTGTGATCTCAGTGTGTGTCTCACCTGGGTTTGCTGTGCGAGTCCTTTGATCCGAACCATCCCCTGTGTTTCTCGTCAGTGACAGCGGGGGTCTGTTCAGACTCATCCCTGGACTGACTCTGCCCCTTCCCTGCCGACTCACTCCTCCCGTGAGAGAACAAGTTCCTCCGCTGCTTTTTCCCCTGGCTTTCAGACTCCACGGCGGAGGAGGCGACTTTAGGTGGAGCAGCCTGTCTAAACCGTTCTTCTTCTTCTTCTTCATCACCCAGCATGGGGCCGCTCTGCTCCAGGGCCGCTGCTATGGCTGCCTTCTCCTCCTCGTCGGGCTTGTCGAAAGACCAGCGGCGCCCGTCTCCCACTGGGCCTTTGGGGAGGTCTGTTTTAGCCCGCGGGCTGAGGTTCTGTAGAGACATGGAGAGAGGCAAAGACTTCTGCAACAGTCCCAGGCCTAAAGATCCTGCAGGTTTTCCTGAGCCTGGGTCCAGCGGCTGGACGTCGTACGCATGGCTTCCGTTAACGCACACAGTGGGCAGAGGCACTGCGATGGTGATCTCGCCGGGATCGTCACCAAACTCACATTTGAGAGAAGACGAAGACTTGGGCGACGTGTCGGCTGTGTGCACTGTGAGGCAGCAAAGAGGAGGAAGACAGAAAGGAGGGGTGAGAAAAAGATGGACGACTACTGACTTAAATTTCCAGGCAGCATAACTGGATAATAAAAATCCTGAAATGGCTTCAACTGACACGTTTTTCACAGCAGGACGGTGTATGTAGCTTGGAAAAATGATGAATTTGCTTCTGTGTGAATCTTTTCTAGTATAATGTGAACAATCGCTCTGCGCTTCAGTGCAACACTTCTCCAGTCCAGGTGATTTAACAGAGAAGACGGCACCCAGCGGGCCGCACGCCTCCCTAAAGTCTTTTTTTAACCGTCATAATAAAGCAGCTCATGAGGGATTTTCACTCTGGATTAATTAATTCTTTGCAGGCACATTATCAATTTGTTTCACAACAGGAGATGCACACATTTACATTACATTTGAATTCTAAAATCTTCTCAGTTTTCAAGCTGATTTTAGCAGCACTGTGGTGTCACAGGAGGGTGATAAAGACAATCAGAGCATTTATAGAATCTAAATATAAAAAGATTCACGCTCATCCATGCATCCATTTACTCTACACTTACTTAAATACTAAAATGAAAAGCAGCAGCATTAACAGGGAGTAAATTATACAGCTGGTGTGAAATAATTTTGGGGAAGTGGTTTATTTTGAAACATTTTACATAAACCACCGTGACTCTTACACCATCCTGCAAGATCTGCAGCAGGAAATTCAAAGTGGCAGTCGATTAGTTAAGAGCTGAAACGAGTGATGTTTGATCTGCAGCTGAAACAAAACATTTCTTTAGTTGTAAGATTTGTTTGCTGTTGCTGTAAAAGATAACAGGATCATCCCACGCGAGGGAAACACGAACCTGAGCACTTCTTCCTCAGCTATGAAGAAAATGATGGATGACTGAGATGCTGTAATAAACTGTACAAACATGACACCTGCACTGGTCCTTCTCACCTGGGCTGTTATCAGCTGTCAGGTTGCTGCTGTTACTGGGCGAGTTGGACAGATCAGAGACCACCACGCTGATGCCGGCCGTGGGGCTGAGGCTCCCGCCCCGCGATGACGACTCGCTGCTCTCCGAGCCGAGTGACGTGCTGGAGCGTGTGTCCGACGACTTCCTCAGCTTCCCTCTAAGAAAGAAGGTCCTCATCTTGCTTCTCCGGGCCTCGCCCCCCTCGTCGTCCTCGTAGTCCTCCTCCCCGCCTCCGTCGCTCGGCAGCCGCTGCCGCATCCGGCAGAGGGTCCCGTAACCACCTGGTAGGACAGCGGACGAGGCGTCATCGTCGCTGGATCTCCTCTTCCCCTTTATGCGCTCTTTCAGCTTGACGAAGGTGGAGGCGCTCTTGTCCTTCATGACGAGGTCGTACATGCTGGCCGTCAGGTTGTTTCTGGTGAACTGGATGGTGACTTGAATGTCTCCTCGCTCCTTCTCCTTCTTCCCCGTCTTAGAGTTGAGGCGGTACCACCTGCAGCAGGGAGCAGTTACACACAAGATTAATTAGGCAGTGAAACAATTAGTCTAAATCATCAGTGAGTTGGTCATTTATCAAGCAAAGAAGGCAGAATAATCGTCGGTTCCAGCTTCTCAAACATGAGGGCTTCGCACTCTTCTCTTGTGTTATAAACTCAGTTTGGGCTAGTTGAAGCCCTTGTGTCATTATTTTAATACCTGAATTTGATTTTTTTTTTGTACAGTTTCTTACCCAGAATAGAAATTCTGAGTGGGCAGAGTTATTTTGGGTTCCTCTGGACTCCCACAGACAGTTTTCACATCAACAGCGTGACGTGACTCAGAGTTTGAGCGCTTCTACAGCTTGGAGCAGCATCAAACTCTCCTGACTGAACCATCAACACAAGAGATTAATATTTCTGTTAGAGATGATTCTTTGATTCAGAAAGTCTCCGTACACAAAAACTCAAAGGGATTTGAAGTTAACTACATCTCCCAGGGTGCATTTAGACAAGAAACATCCAATCAATAATATGTTTGCAGCGATAAACTTGTTTCGAGGTATAAAATGATATGAAACTTGATGATTATCAGACTGTGTGCATTTACTTATACAGGATTTAACTCAAATATTTGTATCCTTCAAGTTTCATGTCTGTCAGGATGTAATATTTTTGAAATAATACTGTAACAAAGCATTTATTCAATCAGGAAACTATTTCTGTTTTAAGTCTGGTAAGTGTCGGTAAACAATAAGTCAGTCATGGTGAATTTTCATTATCGCGATAATCGTGAATATCCTGACATGAATGACGAGGCCACCGTTTATTTAACCTTTATTTATGCAGGATGACCTCCTGATTTCATATTACTTAGTTAAGATTCTTATATTGTTTGTTTCCCATATTAAAAAGATATTTAAAAATATTTGTTTCCTGACAAACTGTTGAAGGTTGAGGTGATTCCAGGATGTTTTAGTGCGAAATAATACATTTTATTTTGAAGTTTTAAGAATATTGTGATAATTGTCATGAATCCTGTTATGTCTGACAGGATTATCGTGAAATTAAATGTTCATATTTCAGTTTCCATTCGTCTGTTACACACATGCACACAGGGAAACACTTGTCTGAGTCATTAATTTATTCGCGCTGTGAGTGGGTTCATGAAATGATGTGAATGACTGTATTGTTATTATGAATGGGGTTAATCTGTCCTCACACAAGGTGAGAGTGTGTGTGAGTATCCTACTAACACCGCGAGGCCAGACATCCCACATGACCACGGAGGAGCCCTCCTGTGTTCTTCATCAGATCCAGTAAGCAAGAACAATGAAGTGAGATTATGCTCATGTCAGATGTTAAGAGTGAGTGCCCGACAATAACATGACAGAAAACAAACAGCCTCAACTGTAAATTCCTTCACTGGAGGAGAAACAGAGGAGCGGTTCTTAGAAATGCCGTGCAGCGGTGAGTGTAGCAGCGCCAACAAGTTCACCGCACCGTGACTCATGGGAAAGTCTCATCTGGTGTGTTGTGACAGGGTGAAAAAAATAATGTGACTGAGAAAAAATCCCCCACTTCACATGTGTTTCTGACACTTGGTGCTGCCAAAGGGAAGTTATCAGCACTGAAACCAAGACCTGCTTTTATTTTTTCACTTCCTGTGCTGCTGGGCTATTTTCACCTCACACCTCCACCACAGTGCCTTCCTCTATTGTTCATAGAACCACTATGAGGATGACAGACACATGCTGCAAATAAATGGACTTAATTCTAGAAATAGGATGCAATTAAGCGGAAATCAATTATAAATTATCTAAGACACAAAAAAGCCAAAGTCAACAGGAAGAAGGAAGAAGAAGCAACTCGTGCTTCAGTAGATTCTATTTAAATATTATGAAAATGCAATAAAAATAACATTTAGAACATAATTTGTTTATAATATAGCCTATATAATTGTTTGAATTTGATGTATGGCTAATAAACGTATTGATTATTCTACTTTTTATGTTATACATATTATATGTATATAAAGTGTGTTTTCATAAATAATTTTACTTTTTAATGATTAATGATTTAATGACTTGTTTAGCCCATATATTTTTTTTTAAAATGTGAAAAAGAGCCAAAAATGACATCTCAAATTGCTTCTTTTGTGCCAGAAACAATCCAAACACGAAAGACTTGGACATTTAGAAAGAAGAAGAAAAATGGTTGAAAAATGATAATTCATCGATTATCAAAACAGCTGGCACACAATTTTCTTTGGACTGACAGAACAGCTGAGCTAATTTAACTGTTGATGCAGATCATTTTGTACCAAATGTGAAAAACAGATCTTCAAGTGTAGTGAAATCACAACAGAGGATGTTCATGAACTGCAAAAATGTCCCAGTCTGCCAAGTCAAGAAGAAAACCTAAATGTCATGCTACGGAAAGTCTAATGCACAACCGAGAGCGGAGCTGCGGAGGTTAGAGCATCAAAGACGTGACATGAAAGAAAACTGAGACTGAAGGAAAACCAACTGATGTATGAAAAAGGAAGGAACTTCACACATTTTCTACACGAGTATCTCAGAAACCAGACAGACCGAACGTACAGCATGACAACGCACAAACCCAGCAAGCGTCACGACTCACAACACTTACAAAGAAATGAATGAATAAATGAAACAGCACTTCAACGATCATGGGGAACACACTGCCACAGCTTACAAAGGTTTAGTAGACAATTAAAGTGATTCAGATTCATGTTGCAGGGACAAATGTCTGCACCGAATGTTATTGCAATGCAAACAGTTTGGATATTTAACTATGGGCCAAAGATGGACTCATTATAATTCCTATAGTGTAACTTAAACTTAAAACATGACAAAAATATCTATATTTATCGGACTGGCCACCTGATATTTACAGCTTTCCAGACATTTAAACCCAGTGACCTTATTCTCATATTTCTTATTTGGTTCTATGAAACCGTTTGTGCAAAAAAAAAAAAGGAACCAACACAGGAAGTTTCCCTGTTCCAGCAAAAACATTAGCATAACTGTAGGCTGCAAGGAGGAAAAAAAAACGTAATATAATTCACAGCACAGGCTGTTATGTAATCACCATCATCATCCTCATCCTGCAGCCGACCTCAAGTTCAGCCCTGAAAACACGGTAACACCCAAGAAGAATGCCAGTGGAAAACAATTAGCAGCCACACTCCTTCCAGTTCAACTCTGTGAATCACAGATAACAAAGCAGGTGGAGCCCGGAGAGGAGAGAGGAATGCTGCCGAGGCTTTTTATAGCTCCACAAGAACAACAAACATTACATCACACGTAAACAGACAGCGATGGCACTTTTCATTCACTAATCCAAACATCACTGAAGACGCGGTGAACAAGTTATTTACTTTGGAGCATTTCAGCAAATCAAATCCTGTACCGGACTGTAAAACTACACGTAGACAAAAAGAAAACCCCCGAGCTCTGAACCTGCCTGTCGTCTTTTCTTTAAGATTCTTGGGTAAGATCTCGCTCGAGTGTCTGAGGTTGTGCACCAGCGCTGCTTCCCTTAAATGCCTGTTAGGGTTGGACTCGAGTTTCACGTCCATGCTCCAACAATAGTATCGGTCCTCCTCCTGATTGGGCAGCCAACTCCCTGTAGCCAAGGTGGGGTTCACATTCCAAACACCGGACCAGAGAGCTATGCAAGGGTTTTCTTTTTCAAACCTACAACTACCATCATCATGCAATCGTTTACGCTGGGATGGTAATTAAGGGGCTATATCAGGCAGAAAAGACTTTCAGATACTGGATTTATCTACACGTGTCATTATATTTTGGTATTCAGTTGACTCATTTACATGACAACTGCTTACAGAAGAAAGGCTGAGAGAAAAAAAAAAAGAGAAAGAGCTTCTGCTGGACAAAAACCCTCCAAAAGCTACTTTTCATTTTCCCAGACGATGCAAATAAGTTGCAAGCCCGTTGACGTAGACGCACCTGTGCTCACGTGTCTTCTGAAAAAGCCTGACGACGACAACAAATGTAAACATAAGTGAACAGACGTGAGGCCTAAATACAGAAACTGCAACACAGACAAAAGAGCGCAGCCTACATTTTGAAGCCCACGTACTCAAGCAGAGTACAGTCTGTTACAGAAGAGGACCCAGTTTCCCAAAAGCATCTTCCCACACAGACGCCCGTGTAGTTCAACAAGGCCACAGCGCTGAGGTTGTAAAGTGTTTTTGGTTACAGTCCTCATAACCGAATGTTCTGCCTGTTTTTTTTTTTTGTTTTTTTTGGAATCTGTGGGAGTCTATACGGGCTGCACTTTGTAAACAGTCCCATTCCAGAGCTGCAGAGCATAACTGCAGAGCATGACCGTGTATCTGCTTCCCCATCTCGCAAAAACAGGAAATCACAACACTCCACCCCATCCCAGCATGACACCATCTCCTCATCTCCCCTCCCTGATCCACCGAGGAGCAAATAGGAAAAAACTTCTCATCCAGGAGCTGCCGTCTTATTCTAGTCCTCTGTGGAACGAGTCGATCCCTTGAAACCACCCTTCAAGTCAGGAAAGGGCTGAAATTACAAAGACAAGTAGGCTATCAACCTATTTTCTCCAGCATGTACTCAGTCTCTGTGGGGCTCTGGGAGCTCGGGTGGTATCAGAGCCAGACAGAAGAGACTCTCTGAAATAAAACTGGTGCCAAGGGCGCAGGATCTGTGTCAACCGTGGGACTTAGTGGTGCACTTGATTCACCCAACATGTTGGTATTTAAGGTTAAACAGCTCTGCGATTCTTTTTCTGTCTACTCGAGGATTCAGAGGGGTCTTTGTGAGGCTCTACAGGAGCTGAGAGACTGACGTACAAAGGAAACACCTTCACCGCTCTGACACATTTAGAAACAAAACTAATACAGCCAGTGTTCACTGCTGTGCTTAGAGTGCAATGCTAACAGTGTGCCACCATGCTTAGTTTAGCTAGCATAGTGTTTATCATGTTCACCCTCTTATCTGGATAAGTTGGCATCCTATCTCATTCAGGTTTGTTTTACTTTCAGCTCTGATACTGTGATTTATCTTCCCCTGTAACAACAACAACCTCTTCGGCCTCCTTCCTGGTCCGCTGCCTCTCATGGGGGTCATTGATACTCCTGGTCTTTGCTAGGAAGAGCTGCACTGAAGCAGGTCCGGCCCGCTGGACACCAAGTCTGTCAGCTCTGCCTACAAGACTAGCTAAGAGACACTGATGAATATGTTGGTGTGTTTACTGGGTCAACTACAGCTCCACAATCTGCTGCATCAGCTCCACCGCTGGCTGTTTAAACCAACCAAAAGAAAAAACACAAGCACAACTCACTAACACCAGACAACAACAAACACTTGGTGGATGTATTAAGCACGGAGTACCAAGGCCCTCAAAGCTTTTTAAGACACAAGAATACTGCACACACACAGCAAGTCAAACCTAACAGAACATTAGGATATGTGAACAGTAAGTAAAGGCTAAGGCTAGCTCATACTTAAGCAACATATCTAAGAGCAGGTGAAAACTCTCATGGCCCATTTTATATTTCAAACAAATACAATCATTCGATCTTTCATAACAGGACTGTTGTCCTGAAGTGTGAAATCTCTAGACAGACATCAACATTCAGAGAGTCATCTCTCACCAACTGCCTCTGCTGCTAATTATACATGATGATACAGCAAAACAGTCACCAGCAAGGTCCAAATCGGAGCCAACTCTCCTGGGAACACAAAAACTACAATCCACGTTCACCTGGTGCTGTACAACGGCCAAACAGCTGCCGATGATCAACTCTGTGTGGAACTTAAGAGGATGGAAAGTAGGTAAGCAGTGTTACTTCATTTGAATGATCAAGTGGACACTTCTGATTACATCTCTTTCAGTGATACAAACCATGAAACCCTCCAGGAGCACTGCGGGCACGGCTGGTAATGTGGCCTGAATTCCAGCTCGTTCAGCAAAAAAATACCAGACAGGCCGCGAGACTCGGACCACATTCCACATCTGGATGCGATGAGCTCTTACCTCACCACCAACTTCCCTCCCAATACTTTCATACAACCAAGCATTGTATCTTAAAAACCACAACTTCTCAGGCCTACATCAGATATCAGTGACAGATAACCAGGAAAACTGTCTGTTTTTGTGAAAGGTAAGTCACTGTTGTGTCACAGAAATGGAAAAAAATTAAGCTCGCCATCCAATAACAGATCCCATTAGCAAACTATCTGAGTTATGATGATGATATTGGTTTAAGTCTTGGTTTTGTTATCAAACACCAACTGAACAAATGTTAAAAGATGTAGAGCAGGCGAACTTTGATTACAGTGTCTAAATTCATGAGGTGGGTGTTGTTTACAGAAGCTGTAGCATCACTTGAATGCATCAACAATGTAAAGCAGATCACCACAAACAGAAGCAAAAGCAGAAGCAGTGCGACTCTTATCTGCATCTCTTTACAAAAGGTTGCTGCAAATAACACCACTTTCAAATGAGGTCTGTTAGACTGTGCTGTTATTGCACATCTCGTTTGAGGTTCAAGGCCAATTTCTGCATTACAGCAGATTGCAGTTAACTTTGTTTCCAGATGCTTCCGTCGCCAGAGCAGCACAGTTATCAGGCTATATATGGGAGACAAGATCCACTGTGGGTTCCTCTAATTGAGCACACTTTAAATACTGTCAGCCGCCTTTAGGAGATTTATGCACAACAACAGGTGTTTAATCTCTTAAATAACTTTTTTTTTTAATCATTCTAATCCTCAAAGTGACATCAGCCTTAAAAAAAAAAAAGACTAAAGCCTTCAGAGTTTGCAATTATATTTGGGGAACTTGAGCTATTGGACAGCCGGTGACATTTTTCTTAATATACAACTTTGCCCTCTCAACACTATTCGAAACACTTAATCTTACTGCTGATATTTAAGTGGACAGACTTGCTCCATCCATCACTGATACTTAACTAGGAACCGGGCTGACATTTTATAAACACATCCCTCACATGTCCTGACTTTCTCCACCACAGATTAAGATTAATTTCTCAATTAAATCAGAGTCCATTGTGGGAAACAGTACAGGCTGGAACAATGGCGTGCACAACAAGTAAGTTAGACCAAATTTCATCAGCATATTCATCCAAAAGTTTATTATTTTTTGACTGGTTGCTGGTTTGCTTGCTGTAGCATGCTGGCTAACTGTGTAGCTAAGAGTGCTGTGACCTGAACTGAGTACAACAGGAACTTAAGACCAGACAATTTAGGCTGCTGTGTCACAGTGACCCAGATTTGGAAACAGCTCTGTCTCTTCTGTGCTCGGCTAATAACAATGCTACAATGTCCTTTAGCTAAACCACAATAGCCATAATAACTCAATGATGATGCTCGACAGGCCGATGGGAGGATTTGTGATGCAACTGTGCAGCCCTTTACATCAGCAGCAATACCCTGCTACAAATATAATGTTTTTAATCTGATAAATCTCCAGTGAAATGTTTTCAACCAGCTGAAGTACATTTATAATGATCTGGGATGACTTGTCAGGTCACGCTGTTATGTAATGTCCATTAGACTATATTCTCTCCATGCAGTGGCTCCTGAAAGACAGTCGGCTCTTAGCAGAGGATTTTTCTGGATGGACATCACACACATACAGACAGAAACACACACACACACACACACATCCACAGTCGTTCTGCCTCACTCAGCAGATGGAGGTTCAGTTCTCTGGACTGCCTCAGTAACATTCAGGTCTGCATCAGAGTTTTGCCTCCTACAGATACACAACGTGACAGGGGGTGTGAAACAGAGACAGCAATGCACTGGAAAAACACCAAATCTCACTTCTAAATTACAATATTAGCACTTCAGGAACCATCAAACCATGACACTGAAAAATTCCTAGTCTGCAGAAAAAAAAAATAGCTGAAAGGTTAAATTACTCTCTTGAGAAGAAACTTGATTATTAAGGAAAAAATTGTGTGTAACAAGGTCAATTTTCAGCAAAAACATTGCAAAAAAACAACTTAATTTTCGAGGGTTGCTTGCTAGTTTCTGTCCACAGTTGGTTGATCTGTGTTTTCGTGGGTTTCCTCCTGACAGACCCTGCAGGGGAATTCACCCAACGCCCACCTTACCAAGAATCTGCTCTACGCTGATAGTTCAACATGCAAATACATCAGGGCCACTGCATCCTCCCATGCCACCCATCTGTGGGCAGCTGCTCTGCTCTCATTCTATTACAAAACTGCTAAATAAAGATGAGACACGTTGGGACATGTAAAGCACTGCTGTGGCTGTTTTTCTACTGTTATTACTAATGTGTGTTGTACTCCAATAGATGCTGACACTGTGAGCATTGAACAGTTAATATAGTTAATTCACAATGACAGATTTCAATAGCTGCAGCTAGCTAGCTACTGAAGCTAATGGTGTTTCAAGCATACTCGTTTTACTTGACTACATACGTTATTGTGCATTCTTTGAAAGACTGTATACAACCAGTATTGTTCTTGTATTTCAGTTTAGGCTAATTAGCACGACCTGCACCTAAAAAAGTCTGCAGTTTAAGAAACTGGTTCTCCAGCCTGGACCCTCACCTATACGCATTCAAAACAAACAGGGTGTCGTAGCCACTGGCCTCCAGTCAGTCATCACACAACCTGAGGATAACAGCTGAGGGGAGGAAGCTAGTTAGCTCCACATGCTAACATTGAAGCTTGCTGTTAAATACAGTGTTTAACGCCTCCTTTACATTTTTCTCTGACAAATACATGACTTGGCTCTAAGTCACGTGACTCGAATCTGAGCCGCTGACGCCACCTCGCTAGTCTGCTCATCACTGTTTCTTCATCATCTTCCGATCCTCCTACACAACCAACCACACCTAAATTTAAAGCCTCATCCTTCATTTCCACTGACTGTGACTGGAACACGCTGATTCAGAAGTACACTGTGTGGAAACTGATGAATCCTGGAGGAGAATAAAACAAGTCAGAGGTTCGGAAGAAAGGAGCCGGTTCGACCTGCCGTATCTCAATTTGCTGTAATACTCAACCCGGAGCAATATATCACCGTGGAGCCCCTACCTCCTCTAAAGGGCTTTATAAATATTAGAAACTGTAAAGTGAAGGAGTCTTGGCACCCTCAACCTCTGCAAGACTCAGTGAAACCCCCTCCAAGTGCTTTCCTTTTTCAGTTTTACTATTACGCAGTTATGTGTATGTGATGTGATGTTTAAGTTTGAAAATCACCTGTTTTTCTTTCCTCCATCTCACCTGAGCAGCACATTGATCATTCCCTCTGTGTGCTTTTTTTTATGATCAGATTTTACCGCCATCATTTATCACCGTGCAAATAAAGCTCACCTTAAAAATGAAACCCTTAAAAAATCTATTATTGCTCCATCATGGGAGCACAGAGATAAAAAAAAAAAACACACAAATCACACTGCTTTACTTTTAAGGGTGTTACTGGGAATGGCCCAAAACCACAAATCCTCCTGAAGGAAAAACGAGTAACATAACACTGGAACACTGCTTCGAGTCAGTCTCTGTCTACGTGACGGTTTTTAATGATGCAAAACATAAAAACAAACATGATTATTCTGATCTCAGAGATCAGAGATGAGTTTTGGTTTGGTACCTAAAAATAAGGCATCGTATTAGCACCTGTATCCAAAGGTTTTCCCTGCAGCCTCAGTCAGCTCATAGACAGCAGTGCAATAACAACTGTCGTAACTTAAAGGGTAACTGCAACAGTTTTACAGATCAAAGTCTGCCAACAAACATTTCAGTCTCTTAATCTTCTTTTCATGAGATTGTGAGTACGCAGGATGTTTTGTCTTTACTTGTCTAAAAGGTAGTTAGTCCAGATTCAGCCATTTCAACTAGAACATCCCCTAAAAACGAGGATTTCTGACTCAGGAAGTCGGTCCCACAACACCAGCCCTGACCTTAAAAATCCAAGATGGCTGCCCCATGCACCAACAGCTATGAAAGCTGTAGAATATACTGGTTATTAGCACTTCTGTGTTTGTTGTGTCTTAATTAAATCAGTTTTGCACACAATACTGTCGCAAAATAATGCATAATGCATCATTATCAACTGATATTGGTACAACTACAGGGCTAAACTTGCTAGAACTTTCCAGCTTTTACTGGATCGTCTTCATCATCTTTTCTAAAGAATCTTGCATTGTGGTTACAGATTGCAACCAACTGAATACCCCTCGTCACACCCTTTCTATAGTGGTTTGCTAAAAAACATGACAAACACAAATATTTCTCTGTTGAGCCGGTGTTTGGTTTGTCCTTTGTGGGCTTCTATAGAAACACAGCAGCCTCGACGGAAGAGGACCTTCTTCTTCTTCTGCAGGTATCAAGGTTTCGCCACAACCAGGACCTCATTAATGCTGCAGAGGTCAATTACACAACCAATCTTCAAACTTGACCTAGAAATAAAAAGGTCATCACATGTTGTTGTCTTTTGTACACGTGCCAGAGTACCTGTGCATGAACGGACACCCCCCCTTTCTATCCGACACCCGGTCGACTGAGCTCAGATTGAATATTTTCACTCGATGATGAACACAAGCGCTCCTCTCGCCCCCTCTCAGGTTTCTGTCCTTTTATGGCAGTTTGTTTAAAATGACTACCAGCTCGACCCGACTGTGCTTTCACTCGGCACAGACGTGTGAACACGAGATGAAAGGGGAACCAGTCCTCCTCCTCCTCCTCCTCCTCCTCCTCCTCCTCCCTCCTGTCGACCCTGCTGGAGCTGGTCACTTGAAGGTTAGATCCAGCCTGTGATGTTGAAGTGTCAGCAGTTTGGCGTCTTGGTACATTCATTGTCTCCATGTGGTATTCAGTGAATCTGGGCTGGTCAGCCAACGCGACGTTTACATGTCAGTGTAACGGGTTTGAACGGGGAACATCCACCAGAACATGAGCCACAGTTCAGGTGAAACTGTTGTTTCGGTGCTCCTTGGTGCCACTGCTTCATTATAGGATGTTAAGCTCGGTCTGGGAGACTGTAAACAAAGTGCCATCACATGTTTTAATGGCAGGAAATGTTTCATCCCTCCCAAAAATCAGCTGTAAATGTCAGGTTTTGCTGTTTTATCCTATAATCGGCAGTCAAACTGTGAGAAATCAATCAATTTCTCCACCTTTTCTTGCTTATTTCTATGCCAGCCATTCAAGATCGACAGCTGCAGTCAAACAGCTTCAGACTTGTTTACCGGGAGGTGCTGAAAGGCATCGTGGGGAGCGCAGGACATTGGGACTCGACTCGTTGGTTCATCCGCACAGATCATAAATAAGAGTTACCTGGAGTTGGGCATCAGTTTAAAAGACTTTTCCTAACTTATTTGCATCCACGTCGTTGCCCCAGAGGTTGGGCGTCTTTTTGTTTTATTTTGTAAAACAACATGTTGTGCTATAAATACCTTGGAGCTTTCCAGATCATGGATCTGTTAGATAATCCCTGGAATTGGGACAGGCATTAATCCCCGATGCTCTACGTCATGCAGGAGGGCTGTTGGGAAACAACTATGCTCAAAAGCTCCCCAGAAAACAAAACAACTACACAGAGAGCCACCTCATGTGGTGGAGCCCCTGGAGGAGGGTGGGAGGGGAGGGTTTTTTCTAGAAGGCTTGTTTTGTGGTGAGGTGTTCAGTGGACAGTCAGATGGTCTCAGAGTTAGTTTGGTGTGTGTGGGAGGAGGGAGGGTGTGTCTGCAGGGCCCTGATGCAGCAACCAAGAGCTCTGACAGCTGTGTTTATGTGCGAGCACAAAGTCAAAAATGGGACAAAAAGCAGCAGAGAAGAAGAAAAACACCCTGATGTGTTCACTGAACGTGGGAAAACATAGAAGTCAAGGCAGATGAGGCATTATGCACGCAGCTATTAGTTATCTGCAAGCTGACACACACACATACACACACACACACACACACACACACTAGTATTACATGAACACACAGCTGAACTTACTCGTTTTTAGCGCATCGGCTCTCCAGAAACAGCTTATCCAGCTGGATCACCGCCTGTCCGAGGAACACGTCCATGCCCATGACCGCCCGGTGCATCACGGTGAGGACGAGCTCGTTGCTCCCGGCCGGGTGGCCGCTCCGCCCGCCGGTGTCCAGCACGCCGGGGTGCAGCTCGAACGAGCACTCCTCCCTCCACTCCGGCTCGGTGGTCTTCTCCGCCACGCCGGTCGAGTATTTCTCCTTCCCCAGCTGGATGATGGTGTACACGTCGCTGGTGCCGTGCTTGCCCTTGCCCCGTAAGCCCCTTCCTCTCAGCACCGTCACCTGGACGTGTGTCGGTAACCATTTCTGGTCGTCCTCCACGGTTAGCGAGGACATGTCCCCCCCCTCCACCTCCACCTCCACCCACCTCTCTCTCTCTCACTCCAGACAGACACAGCGACCGACCGAGCGACCTGCCGCGCACACACCGTGACGAGGCGAGGCAACCGGGGGAGAGGTGGTGGTGCTGTCCGCCGCTTCCTCCTCCCTGCTCTGGGTTGTGCACAGTCACATCAGCTCCCGGGTCGGCGGGCGGTGCCGCATTATGGCTGCGTGTCGTGTCTGCAAAGTTTTCCGCGGGTTGCCGGTTGTTTGCTGCCCTGGTCTGCTCTGTGTGCTCTGCGGCAGCGGCAGCGTCCGTCCCCGCACGGCGCGTCCCTGCCTGCCTCCTCCCGCTGCTGCTGCACGGGCCTCTCTGCGGGCAGCGACGTCACGCCTCTATCCTCCTTCTTCCTCTTCTTCTTCTTCTTCTTCTTCTTCTTCTTCTTCTTCTGCAGGACGAGGAAGTTCAGCAGCCCCGACACAACACATGGGCCTGCATGCACACGGAGTGCTGGGATGTGGGCTGTGATAAATCTTTCTTTTGTGCGGTGTGTTCAATCAAATCAGCTCCTGTGGAAGAATGTGAAACTGAGTCTGTGGTTGGCTGCGAGGACTGACCACACTGCAGATACCGTGATGAAGGCCTCAGTGCTGCAAGAGACTACAGACTGTTTACAAAAACCACATGGGAACATGTTGTAGTCATGAAATATTAACACAGGGCACTTTAAATTTAACATTTAACATCCAGCAGGTTTTTTTTTCTTTATTGGTTAAACATGATTTTCTAAAAATCATATTAAGTGTCTTGTTTTGTCCAGACAGCATCTCAATCACAAAGGTATTCAATGGCATCTTTGCTCAAAAACTTATTCAAGTTACAGACCAGCGTTTCCCAAACTATTCGTGAGTTAGTTGATTGTTTTTGAGACCCAGTCCCAACTCACTAGCCAGGTTTTTTCCCCTGATGTCTGATAGAAACAGTTTTGCCATATGAAATCTGACGTAGCGAACATGTTGCTCACGTGACTGATCGGCTGTTTCCGCCGCCTGCATCCATCTTCTCCGGACAGCGTGCAACATGGCCGACACTAGCTGGCATGCATGAAAGGTTACAACTCGCCCAATCGACAGTAATTCCTGAATACCTCTCTCCATTTTGTCTTTGTGTCCCTAACACTGACCAATCAACTATTTTACAACTTTCACCCATAACAAACGCTATTTTAACTCTTCTAATGATGCCAGACCATCAGCTCGAGGGTTAAACGCTGCATCTTTACAATACATTCAGCCTGTAAACATGTACTTACTTAACTTTGATCGCACACTGACATTTAAACCGTCTTGTTTCTGTTGTGTATATGGAGGGTGAATGTACAGATGTGCACCCTAAGGCTGTGTCGTTGGGCCAGATGTCCCAGACGGAGTAATTCTTGGACTCTTGTTGAGGCGTGGCTGAGTTTAGTCTGAGAGCAGAGCGTCCCCACGCGATGATCAGATAACAAATACATCAGTCCTTTGGCAGGGGACACAATACATTAATAACCTACTCCACCTGCTGCTCTAACATTTCTCACTCGTGCGTCATCGTGTCTCACTTCACACACCTGCAGACCTCGAGGCACTTGTGTTGGGTGTCAAATGGACTCAAGCGCTCTGGAACTTGTTCCCAACATCTTCTCCTTGATCCACTTTGGCCTGGATTGTTCCTCAGTGGTACGTCGCATCTGCCAAATGAATAAATGTAAATTATAACCAGGTTGCAGCCTGTTGGAGCCTGTAGCAGCTCTTATAAAACCAAAGTAACAACAAGTCGTCAACATGTCTTCACACATCAACGACTGAATCATTGAATGCCACGGACTCCAAAAACAACAACTGTTTAGAAAAAGCTCACAGTTTGTGTTCAAATAAGTATGCTAACTTTAAATACACACACAAGATCGAGTTTTGGTGCCACATGGGATATGAACAGTGGTTTCCTGGGTGAAAGTCTTGGACATGGACCTTGTCGGTTTACATACTTCCTCCTTTGCTAACGGTCACAAGAGGTCGCCACCAAACAATAAACGTGAACAGGGGTCATTATAAAGATACTTGCGTAAACAACCGCGATCTGTCTGAGAAGGGCTTACACTTGGTTTTGTTGCTCACACATTCATGATTCCCAGAGGATGAATCCCAATAATTTTACTTTCTTTATCCTTGAATGAAATCTTGGATGGATCGCTGTGAAGTGTGGTCCAAACATTCATGCTCCCTTCAGATTGTAATAACTTTGATGAACCTTTAACTTTTCCAGTAGCACCCACAACCATTTGGGAATTAGCATTATTAGCAGTAGGTACAACCGGAGAGAGCCCTGTCACATTAAGGGACCCGGATCCGAGTACACTTGATCCCAAAGTCCAGTTCGTTTGATTAGTGTGAACACAAGTGTGCTGTACTCCAGCACAGTTCATGCCTCATGTGAAATGTGTGTATTTAGTGCTAACAGGGCTAATTAGCAGATGTTAGCATGCTGAAAGTGTAACATTAGCGTGTGAACACTGTTAGTGTGTATGTTAGCAGTTAGCTCAAAGCACCTCTGTGCTAACAAACAGCCTCACAGAGTTATCAGCATGTCTGTAGATGGATGTCGTTCTTTGTCAACCACCCAGAAAATAAAATATTTTGGTGGTTTTTATGTTTCAGGGCGTTTCAGGCACCACCAGCGATGTTTGCACCGTTTTCGTCACCAACTCTGTGGGCTGGATTTTCCTAACCGAAGCACCAAAGGTTGTGACGTTAAGTCAACCTCATTTGATATTCAATCTACCCAGGTTAATGTTTTCCACACGATGGTTTCACTATTATTACATGTTTCCAGTCCAGAACATGACGGCAGCAAATTATTGCACCAGAAACCCTGGATGTTTGCTTTAAGTCGTGTTTGTGGCTGAACAAGCTGTTGTCTTTTATCCTTTGCTCACTCGTCGTCCTCTTATTGTTCCCTTTTGTTTTGTTTCTGCCCTTCTGTCTCTATTCAGACCCTGTTTCCTGTCTCCAGCTGTCACTGTGAAGAAGAATTTGTTCCCAGTCGAGTTGCCCGCTTCAGTCTGTCTGAACTTACTTTGACGTGTGGCTGTGAAAGACCTTGTTCGACCTCGAGGGGCCCGTGAGGTTACGTCTGCCTTGAGAGTGACTGATGGGAGGACTGGGCCACTTTAATGTTGCTGCTGCTGCTGCTGCTGCTGGTGGTGGTGGTGGTGTTGTTGGTGGTGGTGATGTAGTGCTGGACTGTGCACAAGCCTACATGTGAGGAAATCAATAAATAGTGGATAATTTGCCACCGGCTGACCTGAGGGGAAGCGGACTGACATCATATCCCAGTCTATGTATTGACAAGCAAGTGAAAGAGATCAATAATTCACGGTTGAGGCTGTTGATTGGTTAATTTAAGGACAGTAATGTCTGACGTCATATGTCCTTGTGGTTTAAACGTCTGTTAGCTTAATTTAGATATCGTGATGTTTCGTTAGATGATGCTAGGAAGGCAGTTTTAGCGGGTTATATAATTCTGAGCTTTTGCCAAATAAAGCAGAAGTTACCTTTAAACTGAAGAGACAAATAGACCGATACGAGTGATATTGATTTGTCGCTGACTTCTTTGCATAATTCCAATCTTTTTTTACCAATTTTGTGCCTGTTACTACTGGAGCGAGCTGCAACACTGAAAGCTGACACTCACTTTAATCTGTGAAAGTCAGCGAAGGTGTGATGATGACTTCCTCCCGTTATTTTATTTTTAACGTATAGGCTGCGTTATCTGATCTCTCTTTCAAAAGACGGCTTCCTGAACAGATTAAAAACTGAAAAGCTTCCTGTGTGGCTCACAGAGCAGCTCCATCATGCTCAAGAGCACATCAGCAGCTGTTAAAACCCAGAGGAGCACCACTTGTTCCCCAATTTCAAAGTGGCTGCCTTCCGTGCTTTTCCTCCAGCATCCGCCCACATATGAAATATTACTTTATGGAACCAGTTTGCGGCTGAAGGGGAGAGGAGGATTTTCTTGGTCTTTGAGGGTATTTTGACAGCAGCACTTGAGATTTTCCACTCAGGTAAAGACCGAGTCAACAGACCGGCTCTGAAGTGGCGAGCAAAGGAGAGGGAGGCGACTTGGACCACTTAGCAAATCTTCACGTCCATGAAATCTGAAGTGCAGGGAGAGTTTTTTTTTAGTCGACGGGCGGGCTGAAAATGTGGGTGATCATTTCAGTATTTCTGACTAAATCTTCCCACTCCTTCCTCCTCGTTTTCTGTCCATCGACAAAACCAACAACCAGCTCATCTCCAGCTACAACAAGTATTTATATATCTGCTGCACACAGAGAGAAATAATTGTAATGTTCTTTTATTGCAACATCCAGGATGCTCTGACTGCCACACGTCCAGTTTATCGCCGCTCTCAAAGAATTTCATTTGTCCACTGCGGTCACATTATTTCAGATAGCAGGGAATCTGTCCGCAATGTTTTAGAGGGAGTTAATTTTAGTGGAGGCGGTAATGAGGTTTGAAAATAAATTAGTTTTGTGGGAGTTAGGAATGCAGGTGTCAAAGCAAAGGTTGTGATTAATCCGAAATGAAACGTGGAGGGAAAATGGCTCGAGCTTCATGAAGGAATTTCTTTCTGGAGTTGGAAGATGCTGCAGAAAACATTTCAGCGGTGCCAAGACGAAGTTTTGGCCGAGGAAAGATGTGATTTTGGCGATGAGGCAGGTTGTGTTTTGGTAGGAATCCAGATATCTGTGACTGTATCCTACAAGACAGGCAGTGAGGGCAGCAGGCAAAGCGTCATGGCTGTTTCATCCAGACTCGCATCAAATAAACCTTAATGTTGTGTTTTCTGCTTCAGTCATGCTGCCAGGAGTCGGCTGCCAAGGACGGAATGGTACATTTTCAAAAAGACGAGGCTCTTCTAGCGGATCTTCTGTCGATCTCTTCTGTGTTTAAACTGCGATAACTTGACAAAAAACACTAATATGCAAAGGCGTTTGACCTCAGTGTGACCTCCTGTGTGAAATCAGATGAAACCTCGTGCTTTAGCCATGCAAATCAAAACGCAGCCGACGTGCAGGAACGCCTGACACGCTGCTTTGCATGATTTATAAAGGCCTGCTCAGGTTTTACCCACACAACCCCGAGAGTTATAATGGACACTTAGAAATCTGATAACACCCATACTACTCGTCCTGAATAGATAAAAAAAAAAACTGAATCCACATTGAAATGCTTCTGATAAACAGTCCGGCACAGAGAGAACAACTTGTTCCCTCAGCTGAAAGTGACTCTCCTCATCAGCTGCTGCTCACATATGAAATATATCTTTCATGGAGCAGTTCGTGGTCTTTGTTTCACTGCTGTGTCCTCCTGTCTTTGAACACAGCATGAGCATGACCATGTGGGCTGCACAGCTCCAGTCTGAGGCACACAGCGCCCTCTGTTGGGCACCACAGGGAACAAGGTTTAAAGTTTAACTCCTCACTGTTCAGTCATTTTTTATTTTTCCTTCCACTGTGAATTAATAAATCCTGATAATCAATGTATCTGGACTTGTTTTAAAAAAAATAAACAGTTTGTATCCAATATAGGTTTATTATTATATAAAAAAGTTTCCAAATCAAAGCCTTTTTGAATTATAGTAAAATTTATTTGGCTTGCAAAGGTGTGTGACGGATAAAAGGTGATCACAGAGTAACTTTCTATTGTCAAACGCTGCACGTTAATCACTCTGCACAGTGAAAGCCAAACATCCAAGGGACGTAACAATAAGCAAAACATATTTTTGAGTATTGGGGACTCAATTTTAATCAATTAAAATGTCAGAAAGTAATTGAAAAAATGCTCATCTAAGCCTCCCAGAAGCTGACTGTGATGTACTCAGGTAGCACTCCTATTCCAAATATATTGTTTGTAGAAAAAGCTGGAAGAAAAGAATATTTTGCACAACTTTTTTTGTAACCACCAATTTATTTTCTGTTTGTTGACTCACTGGATTTATCTGTCTTCTTTATCATTTAATTATATTTTTAATCCACTCATCAATTCATGTTTTACTTTGAAGTTCCCATCAGAGAGCACAATGATATCTTCAGCTGTCCATATTAGTCCAAAATATTCAATTTAATCTGATAGAAAAGAGAAAGAAAGCTGCAAATCCTTGCATTTGTGAAACATATTTGTCATTTTCACTTGATCATTGACTATCAAAGGTGTCAATGCCTCATTGTCTCTGTTTAAGCAGATTTTCCCTCTGAGATTCTGTTTCAAAGCTCAAAAAGCGTCTTTTCATCTCAACTTTTAGCTCTCAGAAACGTTGATATCATAAAGAGGCTGCATCATTTTCCATGACACGGTGCCAAATTGCCTATTACATCCTAATCCTCCGCCGACCAATATGAGATTTTTCATGCTGCCTCACATCCCTCCACGTCCTCTAATCACACGAGAGACAAAACCTATTTGAGAGCCATAAAGGCATCTAACAGGCCTCTTAAACGAGGGGCTGAAATGTTTAGCAATATTTTTTCTGACAAACTAATCTGCCTCGTTAAGATATTATCCACACCAATCATGAAGGCGACAGGGAGATTTCTATAGAAAGCCCCGTGAAGAGATCAAGCCGGAGCTCAGGGGCCTCATCAAAGAGAGATTCCTCGTCTATTCTGGGAGCCGAGCTGCCAATCATCCTCCTCATCAGGCTCACAGATTCATATCAGACCCTGACACCGACAGCTGTTACATAACCACAGCTAATCCACATGTAGGATTGATATATACACACACACACACACTGTGGTAGACAATGAGGGCCAGCAGCTGCCAAACACACACTTTCTGTGGAGCCAAGAGAAACAGAACGATGGATCCAGTTCAAGCAGCGGAGTGCAAATGGCCTACTTAGAGTTTAAACTGGGTAATTAGAAACCCTAATCAGGGCTCACTTTCTCACCCCCCTGATGAACGTAATGAAATGCTCCTGTCCTCGAGTACGTGGCACACATTTTCACAGTGTCACAAACACAGCTGTGACTGCCTGTAAACACACCTCGGATCAGAACACGTCAACAGATTGAAAGACAAGAGATACACAAGACGAGGAAAACATTTTCATTTCCACACTTTCGTTTCTGTTTTGCACCAGATTACTTTTTTATGGAACGTAACTAAGTGGATTTACTTGAGTATTTCACTTCCCAAGTATACTTACGATACAGTTTTGAGGTGCTTTAATTGAATATTTCCATTTTCTTCACTACAAACGTTCATTACATGTATTAAGCAACTTGATTAGTTACTAGTTTGCAGGCTGCATGTTGCATGAGAGCCAGAGTAGATACTTTTGTTAATTAATTCATTTAATCTGCAATCAGGCTAAAAAAGAAAAAGAAAAATGCTGAATATAGGATCCAGTAATCACCCTAACTATTTATCTGTTGATTTGTATTCATATATGTACTTTTACTTGTATTCTTGATACTTAGGTTTGTAATTTTCAACCCAAAACTTCATAAATAACATAAATAATGAACTATTTTGTGTAAATACAGTATACAGCTGTAGATGTTGATGTTTTTGAGGAAGATAAGCTACTTTAAGTATCTCTAAATCATTTGCTTCTAGCAGTGTGACACTGTAAAGATCACACCATACAGTAATTAGTAGATTTTACAGTAATATACTGTCTATGGAGATCACAGCAGGTAAAGGAAGCTGCAGGTATTTTACTGTCAGATTTTGACATGAGAGCTGCAGTGGAAACCACCTGAGTTATTAAAGGTTGTGTCGACGACAGGCTGAGTGCAGTCGTCCTCTTAATCAATTAATAAATAATGAAATAAATCTAATACATTCTGTCTTCATGACACTGGTGACGATGTGGTGGACTTGACTCTCCTCCTGTCCGTCATGTCGCACCAGCAGCTGTCACTGGGCAGGAGCGCTGGTGATACTGGTGTTACTGGGCTTTATATGAATCCAAATATTTAGACTGCAGGGGAGGAGATCAGGTGACTGCTGGACCTCAGGTTCCATAATGAGTTTTTTTTTAATCTTTTTTTTTATCCGGACTGGACCGGAGATCCAGAGGATACAAGAACCAAATTGAACGAACCCCCCCGTTCGAAAACGTCAGAATAAGTTGTTCAGTCAGCTAAAATTTCAGATTATTTCTTTTTATGTGACTTCTAGGAGCTTGATATGTTAAATACAGCAGCTTTATTTCTGGAACTAAAGTATGTTAGATGTATAAACAAAAAAAAAAATCACTCCCAAGCTTCAGTGAGGCTATAAGTTGACATTTCATCCACCTGTGTGACAATATTGTCCTCTATTGATGAATTATTTGAGAAATATAATGACTAATTAATCAACCAGGGAGATACGCAAGTGATTTTACTAATACTGTGATGCAGCAGGTGCTGTAATAAATGTTCACGCAACATTTTAACATTACCTGTGTTGATTCTAAATGTGTAAAGCTGCCATTATGATGTGTTTTGACACTATTACCGACAGATAACATCTGACGAGAAGGCCGGTGGAGTTTATTTAAATTCTGGACAGATCTGTGAGATTCAGATCAGCTGTGTGTTTTCTCTGTGTGGAGGTAGATCACTGTTATCCTCCCTGAACAGCTCAGCACATTAATTCAGTGCCAGCAGCCATGAAGCCTGCAGAGCAGCAGCAGACTCCCAGCCTGGCCCTGCGAGCTGCGTTCAGGGGCCGTCAGTCAATTTGAAAGCTGCTTTAATTTCAAGAGCAGAAGGAAAAATAGGATAGCATGAGCTGCAAACCTCACTAATGGATGGATGGTTTCAGTCTAACCGTAACAGGGCTGCCTTTGAGCAGTGGTCCTCAAGCTAATTCTGCAGTGTCCCCCTTTTTTCAAGATCCCACATCCACACATGCAAAGGTGTGTTGTGTGACGGATATATGGAGATCACAGAGAAATTTTCCTCCTTTCTAGTGTCAAACTGCACTTAAATCACTCTGCACAGTGAGAGTCAAACATCCGAAGGCGCGTAACAATAGGAAAAACACATTTTTAAGTAACAGGGATGTCAGAAAGTAATTGAAAAATGCTCATCTAAGCCTCCCAGAAGCTGAAATCGATGCATTCATGTAAACGTATTTTGCTTGCAGGAGCGCAGGCTGCAGACTGGCTTAACCCAGCAGGTCACCTTAAGACAGTTTGCAAAATGTAGAATCAGATTTAAGCATTGAACTGCAACTTCAGTGTGATATCTTTCTGAAAACAAAAGGAACAGGTCACCTGTATGGTCTGCATCGTGCATCTATACATTCACAGAGCTTCGTCTCCAAGTTAACATGTTCGGCTTCCTACTGAGACGCACGAGTTTGGTGCACATTCATCTTAAAATAACATAAACTTCTGCTAAATTTGATTCATTACGCATCATTGATATGTAGTGACCTCGGGAAGCGCATATTTCCCACCGCCCCTGAACGCAGCGTGGCTCCCGCGGCCCTCCGCTGTTTCCGCGGCGGGTCCGACACAAACCACAACAACACTTGCGGTGAACAGCTGGCGGAGAGCGGCGTGTTTTCCTTTGCGGGGCTCAATAATGCGGTGTTGGTTTACCGGCTCTGGGGATGTGGGCTCTGCCTTTGTAACGCTGAGGCTGAAGATTTAGAGGTCTTTGTCCGGGTTAGATTTTAATTATCTGCTAAACTGCGGCTGAGGGCCATGTGGGAAAAGATCCGCGGTCTGACCCCCGCAGCTGTCAGTCAGCCCCGCAACGAGCAGGACGACTGAGCGTGCAGCTAATATGTTTTATTTAATAATAAATTAATAATATGTAGGGAAAAAAAATCAGTGATTTAGACTTTTTTTGATGCATTTATTTCATCAGACTGGCATTTTATTTGAATTATTGTGAGTTTAAATCATTTTTAGGTTTTTTGATGCAGGTTCAGCATCAAGTGTTGGTTTAATGTGATGCGTTCAGTCTGGATACGTTTGTGTTTGACGCCATCTGTTGGTGGTGAAATCATCCCTGCAGGAGAAAAGACCCAGGATGCAAATATGTTGTGAAAATATCATTTATTTTGATAAATTAAAGTAATGAAATCCATTTTAAATCATTCAAAACTGATATATTGTTACTTTTCCTTTTCTTTTCTTAGCTGAAAAAGTGCAAAGTGCACTTTATGTTCATGTCTTCTGTGTATTTTACTGTAAAATTATGTTTATTTGATATTTTTTGCATTCTTTATATTTGTATTCTTTACGTCTTTGTTCTGCACCTGCTGCAAAAACAATTTCCCAAAAAGAAAGATGACATAAAACAATACCATACACCATACAGCTCTTTTCATCGCAATTTTATTGTGAAATCCTGTTTCCTACTTATGATTTGTGACTTTTGCAGAACTGATTTCTGAATTTCCTTCATCACGTCTCTCATTTGTGTCTCTTTCTCTGAGCCTGAAATGATTTAAAGATGTTCCTGCTGCCTTTGATTATGTATAAAGGAAAATAAAACTGTAAATGCACTTTACAGTGGTTATAATCTGTCATACGTGTGAATGAGTTGTCAGGACTTGAACCGCCTCCCTCTCCTCTGAACGCCTCCCTCCACAGACCAACAATCATCTCAGTAGCAGCTAATAGAGATCAAAATGAGGGAAACAAAGAGGAGAAGAAAAGCAGATCTCCGTCTGCGGCTCAGAGGAAACCCTCTCCTGCTGTCTGCGTGTCTGTGCTGAATATTAAGCGAGGGCCGGATGATTTGTCCTTGTGTTTGTCCTCCTCTGATACTTCCTCTTTGGGCGTCACATCCCCCATGAAGAGGCTAATCTGCTCCCAGCGGGGGCTCCTCCCCGCTGAAGAGCTGAGAAGAAAACACTCAGCCGTGTACGAAGCCATTGTCCCCGAGACCGGTCAGCGGAGAGGAGACCGCGGTTCCCACAATGTTTGAGATAAATCTGATATTGTGAGCTAGTTTCAGGTCAATTAAAGTGACCAAAATCTGTGAAGGAAGGAAATATGTTGCCAGATTTGATTTTAAAAAAAACTTTACAAGATTTAAATCCCACGCAGGGGAAACAAAAAATGCATTTAATCAGCTTTTAAGGTTCCTGTAAGAACATGTTTTAAATTTTGGGACGTGACAACTATGTGCTCATGCTCTGGTTAGGTTTAGGGACAGAAAACACTTGGTTAGGTTTAGGAAAAGATCATTTTTTTAATCTTAAAATACCTGATTCTACACCGCAAACATGGCTGGAAATGATCCCTCTTACAGATGTTGAAACACGAAGACGGCTCACCGGAACTTACACATGCATTTTGAAAATGACTCGGTTAAGCTCAGATTGCAAAACTTCATCATGAAATTACATCTCACACAGACGATTAACAGCATCAACAAGACACACAGACGTAAGACATGAATCTGCAGCTATTCTGGAGTCTTTCACCCTTGAAATGATGATTTTTGAGCACAAGTAAAGGCTTCTATCTCAGTAAATAAGTCGTTTTAAAACATCTTAATAATCAGAACAAGTAGGAGAGCTCACAGAGACCCGAGCAGCCTCCCTGCAGTCTTCGGGGGATTGAACCAACACGCCGGAACAAAAGAGCAGAATCAGTGCAGCGAGTTTAACGGAGCCCCGTCCGACTGTTTGATGTCCCCGGGGAAACGCAGGAATCATGTAAGCCCCCCCCCTGTAATTTACTGTTTGGGGTTGCCTGGGTGGAGTTAATTCCCATGAGGAGCTTCTCCCTGAGATCTTTTATTTTTTTTTATAAAGTCAGGATTTGTAAAGCTGCTCTTGTTGACCCCTCACAGGTCAGGAGGGCAGAAGAGCAGCAGCGTGACCCTCCTCAGGACAGGAGGGGTCGAGATAAATGCCTGAAGGAAGAGAAAGACTAATTCTTTTTAGGAAACTGCACAAGTTTAAGGGTCAATGTGACACATTTTCATGCAAGTTATGGTCTCTTTCCATTTAGCAAAAACAGGAAACCGGTCATTTGTAATACATGAAGGTGTGAAGGAGAATCATAGAGCATCACCTGCAGAAACTTTAGCTTCGTCACAAGATTAAACCAAACTGAAGGATGTCACAGCTTCTTGATTGATTATAAACCAAATATTCCCCAGTAAATTACTTTAATTGCAGGTTTTTGAATCTAAAACTGTCAAACTGACACAGATTTGTGAAGTGTTTGCAGCCAGAGTCAGTTTATGGTTTGGTGGAGTTTCTTTACCTGGTTACACAGGACAAAAACACTGATCCTGAACCAGCTGAGAAAAACAGTCTTTTACATATCAGGTCTAATTTACTGTCGCCTCTCTTTGGCGTCTATTATAAATCTAGCAGCAAAGAAATGACAAAATGTAGTTTTAAACAGAGTGAGAATTTTCTTGGATTCTCCCTGAAACACACCCTGAGAAATGACGACAACCGCTGACTTTTGATGGTGCAAATCAGGGAAACTGCAGAATATTGTTGGACTGTTAGATTAGAAATAAATGTAAAGACGTGAGAAAGACCTCAGATAATGTCAAGAGCCCCTAAATCATTCATGGTGTTGTTAAATGTTCCTGCACAAAAGCACTACAAAAGTCTCTAATACCAATCCACCCCAAAACTGTGTCCTTTGTCCTTTTTCCCATGATCCTTCGCTGCAGGCCTGCTTCGTCCCCTCGACTTTGAGGTGGTCCAGACGTGCCGGAGGATTCACGGCGGTTCTTAACCGTCACGGTCAACTCAAAGAGCGGGTCGGGATTACCGGGGAGGGTCTGTTTGCTCTCTGAGGGCCTCTAACCTTCAACCTGCCCTCCAAACTGACACACTGACCGCTGCTATTGATGCCGTCAGCAGCACAACAGCACCAGAGACAATGTCAAACCCATCCTTCACATCTATCATGAGCTCGGGCTTTTCTCGCTGCCGATAGTGAGAAGTTAATTTTCATCAGCAAACAGCAGCATTTGGTGGGATTAATCCTCATCTGTTGCTCTTTTTCAGGAACAAATGATTTGAAATTCATGACTCAAGCAGCAACATAAAGTACCGAGGCCTCTGCTCATCTTTTTTCTGCAGCTTTTAAATATTCAAGTGATGGCCGAGTGTTTAATGTTTGTACTTCAACATTTCAGGGTCGTCTTTTCTTGTCTTCTAAGATCAAGCGTGTTTCAGTGCATTCCTATCAAAAGTGAGTCACAATGTGAAAGAAAACACTCTGTCGATCACGACTACTTGTACTTTTTGACAGACATTTAATTCATACAAACACAAACACAAACTGTAGACACGATTTGCCGGAAAACCGTCAGTACCTGAAGTCAGAAGTTCTCCAGGTAAGATCTGTTTGTAAAGCACTTCCTGGTAAACTACCCGCATACCTTTAAAAGTCTCTTTATCTATAGATTGATTGATATCCTTGAAAATGGTATTGTACTATAATATTAAATGTTGCATGTGTGTTTACTGTGTCTACGTCCCTTCCACTGTTTAGATAAAGTTTTGGTGAATGAATGACATGGTTGGTTTGAAATGATCTTCCTTCCTCTTCTTCTTCTTTCATCCACGATACAAAGAACATTTTGTAAGTGTCAAAACAAAAGTCATCGTTCAGAGCTGCAACGTCTCTTCTGCCTTCAGCCTGTTTAGTTTGTTTGAAGCTGAAACCCTCAAAACTTCTTCTTTTAATTCTGATTTTGCTACGATCAGTCGAATCGATCCAATTTCTCTTCCACCACCTGATTAAACAATAAAACATAACATATAAACCTAATTCTTTAAAGTCTTGCTGATTTATAATGATGAGATTAAGGACTTGAAAATCTCTGAAAGTCTTATTTTTGTACTTTCTTACTCTTCAATAACTCACAATATACTCAGTAAATACACTATGATTGTCTCTGCATGTCAAAACTACTTCACGGCTTTTAAAAATGATCTTTCAGTAGTTTAGTCGTTCATTAAAAGCTTGTTCACTTTTATTACCCGATTGTTAGAATTGATTCCAGATGATTTATTATTCCTGACACGTATGAAAAGGGTTCATCGTCTGCGTGCAGCTGCTGCAGCTCATCATGTGTTCATGTTCGTGTGCCCGGGTCATGAAACACACACGTCGTCGTCTTAGCTTTTTTAAACGCTGTGACATTATCAGAAAATGTACAGATGTACGTATAACGTGTTCTTTTGGGGGGGCTGTGTCATGTGTTTTGTTGGCAGAGCGAGGACATAATTGGCGGGTCAGGGAGCTTAATGCAGCTGAACTGAGAGCAGAGATGATGTGCGATGGTGCAGCAGACATAAACAGCACTAATCTGCCCACGAGATGGACTCTGATCTGAATGTTCGGCAGTGGCCAGTGTCAAAGCCAAAGGCGTTTGTCCGCGTGCATTCATTGACGGGATCTGTTGGCTTTATTTGTCAACACGACTCACGCAGCTCTGGTTAATCTCCCCCTCCTCGCCCACACACTGATTGATAATTGATCTCTGTTCAAACAGGGCCTCTCTTTTTGGGCCACAGTTGCCTTTGAATGCCAAACGAGTCATTCGGCCGTCGCCCTCTCACAGCAGCAGCCCTAATCCCATAAACGAATGGGAATGAGTGTCGTCCTCTGCTGATGTCAACCTTTCATTCTGCCATTTGTCTCAGATTGTTTACTGATGAGGGGCCTCGACACCGACCGGGTCGCTCGCCGAGGCTGAAAAACACGACACAGAACCAGCTGCATGATGGTGACTGAGCAGTTTTACAAAGACAGAGTTATTCGAGAACAACAAAGTTATACACACTGAGGTTTTATCCACTTTATCCACATGTGATGTTTGTCAGTTGAGACAAACTTTTCAGCTATCGAAAGTTGCAGTTTGTCAAAAAACCTGTGAAATATAACTGGGAATATGTTATTATAGAGAAGACACAGCCAACGGTCTCGTTAGTGGTTTCGTCTCACCAAAACTGTAACTTAAACATTGTTGAGCTGCTCCTGTATATCAGCAGCTCACAGAAAACCAACCAAGTGTCCTTCGGCATCACTGCAGTCGTCAATACGAGCAGATTTATTGTGATTTTCACCTTTATTTTAGCGCCTTTTCTGTGCCGAGTTGGTGGCCATGTTGGTGTTGGGCGAGCTGATGGTATTTGACTTTATTCCTGGACAAACTGCGACCGCATTGACCTTGAAAAACTGTCTTTATAATCCACAAACACATTTTTGAGATATTACGTCCCATGACTTCGGCTCTCTATGAACCAAACGCTACTGCGACTCCCCATTTTCACGTTGTTTGCTTTGCATTTAGATGCTTCCTCACAAATTATTCCACTCCACGAGCTACAACACCCTCTAAAGAACTCATTGGAACCAAAGAGTGCCTCAAAGGTACATTTTCAGAGCTAACCACGTTTTAAAGAGCTGCAAGAGGAGCAGCAAAAAATGTCGTTATAACTCATATTACACGTATATTTAGGCGTTTCAGAGGATGTAATGTTTCCCAACCTTTCCGTCACCCTGCCAGTTTTAAATTTCTCCTCCACCTTCACGGTGAAGAGGATAGGTCAGCCGCTGATCAGCCCAGGCCCACGAGCGACACAATTTTATTTGTAAAGGCGCGACACGGGGGGAATGACATTTAACTTGTTATTATTTCCCGGAGAAGATTAATGATAAATTGTCCATTATTTTTCCTTAAAAGTGAAAGATAAGGCTCACAGTCATTTGCCCTGCAGCCAGAGTGCCACCACTATGCAAAATGACAGCCAATTATCGGGGCCTAGTTTGGGATAATGACTTTACAATGAATCTTTTGATTGAAATGTAACTCGCTTTGGCCCCCTGGGCAAAGTGCAAAACAAAAAATAAATAAATAAATGAAATGAATGAATAGAAAAGTTACAGAAACAATGAGCGCTATATAACGGAGTTCCTCTCCTCCTCTGGGTCCCTCAGCCCTCGTTCTCTCTCTCCACACTCCTCTTTAGAAGCAGCTATAGGAGAAAGGCACAGATATGCATATAGTGATGGAAAAATTATTAAGTCGCGGAGGGCTTGCAGCAAACATAAATTAGCATATTCAGGGTAAATATGCAGACTATTTACGATAATAAGACCGGATTATTCAATTCAATGAATGTTAAATAGATGAGGAAATGGTATGTGTCTTATCTAGTCAAAGCTTCTATTCATTTTAATCGCTTCCCCCAATTGAACTCTTCATTTTTTATTCTCTCCGAGTTATTGTTCCCATTTCCAGCCCCGGCGATGGCACCCATGGGTCCCTGTGGAGATTTTTTTTTTTTCTCTCCCGCCGGTCACGTGGCTTTTAAGTGGCATTCACCTTATTCTCGGCGGAAATGGAAAGAAAGTCGACGTCACCCCGAGGCCAGCATCGCGATAAGCCCCCCTTTTCATTATGCACAGGGGCCGATGGAGAACAAGATTAAACGGGGGGCCTCCTGTGCATAAAGGGCGAGAAACATACAAGTCATCTAGATTAAATAAAAAGCCATAAACAAAACACATTTGCTTTCTTATTGTGTGCATTAAAACTTTAACTTTAATCAGTTTGACTATAGATGTGTGTGTGTGTGTGTATGTGTGTGTGTGTGTGTGTGTGTGTGTGTGTATTAACATGTTATAGTCAGGCTGCCGCTGCTGCTGCAGGAGACTTTTCCTCTCTTTCACCATGAAAGACACATTTTAAGCTAATTATTAATCCGCCTACATGTGGAACTGAATGAAATTGAGCCCTTTCAGGTCTTGGAGGGTTTACATAGGGATCATTATGTACAGAAATGTGTAATGTGGCTGTTATTTCACACTCGCTGCACAGACAAGTGACTCAAGTGATGCACAAACTCCTGAGAAAGAGAAAAATTAATGACTGTTTGTCAGTAAACTCATGAAAGAACCAACAGTTCATCTTAAAAACAACAAGCAGCGGATAAAAATATAGTCTCCTGTCATTTCCTGAAACAGCTGGTCACTGTAGTTTATTCATTATTCACTCAAACAGGAGTAAATAAAGCAAAGGGTCTATCTTCAGCTGCAGATTAATACACATCTGGTTCATGTGTGTCACTTTCATGATTCACTACATGATTCATGGCCTGAAGATATCATCACAACATCTATCTGACATTTGTAAAGACACGTTATCAGTCAAATGAATCATTTTTGAATGTGTTTTGTTCTTTTTAGCAGCTGAATTTCACTCAAACTACAGATGTCAGGAGGTGGAGAGACTTCCTGTAACTAAGTGTAAAAAAGTCAAACAAAAAGGAAACAAATGATTTGAGAGGCGATTTCTTATCCAAACGATATGATCAAATGTGCGTAATCAAAACTAGATCGATATTTGATTTTTAAATATCGCGGTTATCGTCAGTACCAACGTGACGCCACACCGCTTATCTGGGATTCACAATAGATAAATAAATGTCTCCACAACCAACAGTGCTGCTCACTGATGTGTTCGTAATACTAAAGAAGTGTAATAAAAATAAACACAGAAGCCAGAACACCACTTCTAATGTTCAGTGATTTATTAATTACCAGCTTCACATCATGTTCTTGCACCAGAATAAATAAAAAACTAGATTAATACGAGACCTTCAACCTTTCTTGGATGTTTTTCCTCATCATGATTTAAAGAGCTACTTTAATCAGATTCATCATACAGCAGTAAAAACTGATCTGTATGTTGATTTCTCAGTTGTTCATTCGTGTTGATACTCATGTGAAAGTCTCCATCTAGTGGCTGAGAGCTTCCATAATGTTTGAGGTCATTTATAGAAATAATAATCTGCTGCCATCTTCTGTTGACATCAAGGTATCGATGTTTTCATGAGGTACCAAATGTGTTAACATACAAACTAACATTAAAACTGAGGTAAAATACCTTCATCATATGTGGTAAATTAAAGTTAATATAATTAGAATTATCAACATATTTATAAATATTTAAAGGAAGATGTGTTGTTGGGAATAATAACCAATATAAATATCCTATTCTTTATTTGTGTATTTCTCTTCTGCTGTCAGTTTTAGTGACTTCAGTACAAAATATAACATTTTCAAATAATTGGAAGGAAAAAAATCTGGTAATGTTGATCCTGTTGTGGTTCAGGTTGTGTGTTTTCCCTCCTCGGTCACATGGTGGCACTCTCCTCTTAGTATTTCTGAACCATCATTTGTCATCTTCACCACCATGAAGTCCTCACAGACCTCAGACTGAATGTTCACCTTCATATTTGTTCATTTTTTATATAAAATCATTTCATTGTTCAAGCTTCTTTAATGTAAAGTTGAAGTTTTGCTCTGTTGGTTGCAGAAAAACACACATTTTTAAAAAGGTGGCCTCATATAAAATGATCTTCACCTGCTGAAAACCTGCTTTAACATTAATCCAAGACTCATAGTGATCAAATGAGATCATATATAACAGTGTAAGTGATAGCAAAAAAAGATAAGAAAAGCAAAGGTGAGAATGTTTTACAAGGTTATATTTCCACTTGTTCATCAAATATTCCTCTATTTCATGTATATTCCAGATCAACACTTCTGCAAATTGCAAAATTACCATCTGCTGTGTGTTAATATACCTATTTGAAATGGACATTTGGGACACAGGAGAACATGAAGGGGTTAAAACAACACCTGAAACTTGTAGATATATGTGTAATATCCATAATTTTAAATTAAATTGCCTTTGTTCGAGTGTGGATATCTTTTTTGCTGAACTCTCCCATGTCTCCTCATCAATAATCACTGATAATAATATACATGTTCTTGATTCTTTTAACACAATTCTACTAAAATAACATTTCAGTGCAAGAGCTTTTAATAGCAGGCTCTGGTTCTTCTACTGAAGCGAAGCATCTGAATACTTAAGCGATCAGCGTCCATAAATGATCAGTCGTGACAGCAACACGGCGGGAAGCCACAGCAGGCAGCAGCATAGTGCTGACATTCATCTGAATTAAAAGAGGAAAAACAAACAATGAATCATTAACAAGCAGGTGATGGTGAGTAATATTCACTAAACTCAAGATATAAACAGAATCTGGGAATAACAAGTCAGCAGTTGTGTTTGGTTTTTAACTATCTAAGAGGAGAGAAAAAAAAAAAGAAAAGCCTACATCTCCATCCGCTCCCTCCTCCCTTACACACTATAAAAAAAGCCCTGACATTAATTATTTGCTGTTTTGCAGGCGGGAGTCTGCCCTTTTGCTAAAGGGAGTCATTTATCCCTTCGCATGATGCCTGAAAACAAATGAGAAAAAAAAAAAATGATGCAGATGATGGAGAGGATTTCCTGACAGCTCATCAGGAAACATATAGTTCAGATTTATTCACACAAGCGTCTAAGTTAAAGATGCTTAAGGGCTGGAAAAAAAAAAAAAAACAAAACACCCGCCTGCCTGACAAAATGACGACTGCTCTGCAAGTCAAGTGGTCTCCATCCACAGGTTGTCGTGGTAACTGTCAGTCTTGCCACCTATAGGAGCAACTTGATGTCAGCAGAGCCATCCGTCGTCTGATGGAAGGGGCGACTTGAAAGCGAGTCATGTAAAACAGGGGTCGCAACATCAACAGCAAATTGCTAATCGCTTCTCCACTTCTGAACAATAACATCAATAAGGCGAGGCTCCGTTACCTGGGGAGACCCTTTTACCTTTCATCCCTGTGAATGAAGCCAATGAGAGAGGAAAAAATACTGCATTTGTTTTTCTTTGATACTGTAAAAGCTTTTTATGCATCAAGGGATCTCTGGGACAGAAAAAATGTATCATGGTTTTAATGGCAGACATCCCTGTGGTCGAAAAAGTACTTCATCTTTGTTTCTAATCTCCACAGGGAACATTACTGGAGTTCATTTCAGACTCTGGGTTTTTGTTCATGCTCTCCTCTCTCTCCCCTCCCTCCCTCTCTCCATCCTCCTCCTCCTCCTCCTCCTCCTCGCTATCATTTTCTTTTACTGTTATTTTGTCCTTCTCCGGCTCTGTAAAAAAAAAAAAAAAAGCCCTCGGGGAGATGTGAGGGATCCAACTCTCACTCACACAATGCTGCTTCAGTCTCGGCTGGAGTGGTTGTGTACGCCGAGATGAAAAAGGAGAAAGAAGAAAAGGAAAACTTGCAGGCTTCTTCCGGTCTGAGCTTGTTTCTTGAGAACAAGAACCCAAAATTACAGTCTGAGTACCATCCGACAATACGTCTGTCGTCCTCAGCGAGACCCCTGCTGAGAAAACGTTTTGTTCCAGGACGAGACTTATCCTTTTAAATGACGCGCAGAGGAAAATGACAGCACATTAACTCACCTTTAAAAAAAAGGATAATAGCAATCATGACTGACAGCGTGATAACACCTCATGAGGAGAAGAGCTTCCTCAACTAACTTTTGGCAAGTAATTTTCCCCTCCAATGGATTTATGGAGTTTTTAACTGGATTGTGATTTGTTTCATTAATCTGCACACATGGTGTGAAAGAAGAATGAGAGGCCACAGGCATGAAAGCAGCTCTCAAAACCACGGATGTCCTGAAAGGTTTGATTTAGAGACAAAAAAAACATATGTTAGGTTCAGGAAAACACCTTGTTTTGGCCACAAACATCGGCCTAAATGGTATCAGGTTTTGTTCAAGCCCCAAGGAACGGCACCAGGCTTTAAATCCAATCTGACATTCAGACTAAACTCTGGAATTACAAAATCATCTGACGCATACATGCTCAAAAAAACTTCTTCAGACGTCTCTAGCTCAAACTACTTGACGTAACTCAGGGAGATTAAATACACAGGACACAGAACAAACTGGAACCAGAGTGCTGCATCAGAAATACAGATTTTAGAAACAACAAGTAAAAGAAAAATAGAAAACTAAGGAGTCTGTTAAGTCGTCTAAACACAGGCTGTAATGTAAGGACAAAATGAGAATGTTATTTCATAAAACAACCAATGAGAAACCAACAAACACTTTAAGTTATTTGGGGGTAAGCTGCACTACCAGAGGAGTAGGTGCAGAGTCATGCAGAAAAAAGGGATCTGCACAAACTATAAAAGTAATTTATGGGCAAAACCACAAGCACGGAACAATTTTAAACTGTTTGCACGGTAAAAGTACTTATGCACAGCGAGCTACGGTGACTTAAACCCCACCAGAAACACACACACGAAAGATAATCGACCCATCAGAGAGTTAGAAGCACACTACAGATCTTACACTATCTTAAAGAAAAACAGAAGCAAATTAATAGACAAAGGAAAATTTTACAGCCAAACATCATAAAACATAAATGACGTGCTTCTCCTCGCAGTCTTTTACCTAAATCAGAGGTGAGTGGAAGCTTACAAACATCGGGGAATCTAACAAATATATAATTTAGCGACTCTTTAATTTAGCATCGTGAGCTAAAAAAACAAACATTTCATAATCACACAGTTACCTTCTTCTCTCAGATCATGCTTCCAAACACGTTTTGTATTAAAATGTGGCCTGCCGAGTCAAGCAGCAAACAACTGCTGACCCTCAGGTGTGTCTCACTGCAGGTGAGTCCACACCCCCTTTTTTTTATAAACCCCGCCCCTTCCTTGGCTCCTTGTGCTAGACTTCCTGTTTCCTGCCTTTTAACGTTTATGCAATTTTCTTGCTGTTTGTTTTATGAGTTACGTTCTGCTTTGACTTCTGTTTTCTGTGAATCTGCGTGAAAATGCATGTGTGCTGTTGGGTTATTCTCATTTCTATCATCATTATAAACTCACAGGAATACGTTTTCAGGTCTTGTCATGTGTGTAAGAAACATGAATGCATCTCTGTGTGCAGACATGCAGATTTGAGTGTGTTTGAGCCTCCCGTTCACGTCCCGCTGAGGCGAAATCAGTGGGAGCCGAAACCTCCTCGTATTCTTAGCCCTGCACAGTCTATAACATATCAATTATCTCTGATTACTGCTCGCCCTCGGGGCAGCACTCCTGCTTCTGCTATTATATCATCCCTCTAAACACCATCAGAGACCCCTTTTTTTTCCCCACCCCGCCTCAGTGACACTATGTAACTATTCATTCATTAGATCTGAAGCTCCAGAGTCTCTTTAAAGCCTCTCCATCCGTCTAGATCTCACACTACTTCATGGTGCCTCACATCTTCCTAACCCCATACTGTGATGGTGGCTCCCGTCTCCTAGCAACCAGCCCTCTTAGAGGAGGTGACAGCATTTGAGTGGGCACCCTCACCTCTCTACATACAACCCCCCCAACACACACACACACACACACACACACACACACACACACACACACACACTCAACTAAACACCACTAGCTCCCCACCACCTTTCCCTTCATCATCCGGATGCTCTTCTAGTCAAGTAAACACACCTCGCTCTGCGGTGCAAGTCTGCTTCATGGGCTCAGCGTCCGGGTCAATGTGCTAGTTAGAATTCAATACCTCAAATTAAACCGGACGGAATATGGATTGTTCTTTATTTGTGATCCAGATAGTGAAGTCAGGGAGCTGGTTCAGGCATCAGCCACGCACATGAATCCACTGTGACTTACAATCGTTTGGCCGCAGCAGGCTGCAAACTCCTCTTCACTTCCCGTCACTTGACATGAGAATTATTCTGACGATGAACATGCGCTGAGATATATTTTTTGGGGGGTAAAACAGAGAACTGGTATCAGATCTGTTCCAGCAGATACTGAGCTGAGGTTTCTGACTCTGTAAAGCCGGAAGTGTTGGTATTCAATTAATCAGTGCTAATTGGTTCTGGCTCTGCAGGAAATGTATAATATTAGTGAGTCATTTTAATGGGTTTCAACATAAACTCGACATATCTGAGGGTTTTAAAGCTGGTCACGATAATTTATCTTCTGGTATTCGTATGTTTATTAATCTTTGATAAAAACACACTTGATTAAGTAACATTCTCGATAAGGATCCATTAAAAGTTCACCTCTAGCAACCTCTAGTGGCCACAGTAAACATTATAGCAGCAAAGGAGGAAGTCAGGACAGGTATCATACTTTATATGTGTTTACATGTGTCATGGGGAGGTCGAGGGCAGATGGATTGTTCGACGGAAACAGAGTGTTTTACTTTGTTTATTAGTGGCGGACCCTGCCACCTTTCTTGTTTCCAAAAGAGTTCTTGAGACCATTTTCCTCTGAGAACAGCTTGTTTATTCACTTACGGAAATAATATCTCCATAGTGTCTCTTTAAGGAGATGAATTTAATGAATTTCCATCGTCAGTCGACCACAAAGTTCAGCTCTGAATGTTGTTTACTCCTCTCAGTTTGTCCTGACACAGATGGTTGAGGGGATTCATGTTTGGCCTCCGCTGAACTCGACTAGTTTTAAAAGGATTTTCCTGTTATTTGGGGGAATTTGAGCCATTATTTGCACATATAAAGACGAGATTTTTCTAATGTACTGAATGGACGCTTGTCCTCATTGAGAAGATGCCTTTGAGCCATTCCAGCATGATGTGATTATTATTTCATCATTTCATATGGCTGCACAATATGCCGTGTTGTCAGTGATTCCAGTGGACGTCAGAGCTCTGCTGACTGTTATCATGTTACATTTATAATCTAAAGAGATGATTAACAGACATGCAGGAGATCATTTCTCACTCAGACTTATTTCTGACGCTGTCGGCCAGCCGGGATCCCTCAGAGGCTTCAGATGTAAATCACACCAGGCTGCGCTTCACATGCGGGCTGGCTGCAGCCCGGAGCCACACTGGTAAAATGACGTGAGTGGTTGACGATGCTAAATGGCAGCACTTGAAATAGCCTACCTGCCAGCCTGCTCACCCACTTGCTGATGCGATCACGACCCTGTTAAGAGCGCTTTCAGCACCGCGGCGCGCTGGACAGCTCCTCCGTCTCGGTTTTGGGTTGGGTTTGTTTTTTTTTTTTTACTCTTGGACGAGAAAAGTGGAAAAGAGAAACATCTGATTTTATTTGTTAGGAGCTTTTTCCCCCTACTTTAAGGAGTTTAAACTTTACAGTCACAAAGGGGGGAGAGATGGATATTGACCGACCGGCAAATGTCACCTTTTTTGATTTTGTTGGAGGAGTTCAGCTCCTCCAGGGGGAGGACTCCAGGACCGCCATGCCCGTCATCCTCATCGGGATCTGCGTGTCCGGAGCAGTTGGGAATTTGCTCGTTTTGCTGATTTTCATCCGCGACTTTAGGAACGGAATGGGCTCCGAGGTGAAGGTGCTGCTCGCCTCCTTGGCCTCCACGGACCTGGTGATCCTGCTGCTGTGCGCTCCCGTGCGCGCCGTCACCTACTACAAACAGACGTGGACCTTGGGGAGTTTTGTCTGCAGCACCACGGACTGGTTCCAGCACTCCTGCGTGGTTGCCAAAACTTTAATCCTCGCAGCCACCACCAGAGCCAAACACACTGTGGTCCCCTGCGCCGCCACGGGGCCCCTGTCCAGCCCGACGTGGATCCACGGAGCCCTGGCGTTCATTTGGACCGTGTCGATGATCTTCCCGATCCCACAGATGCTTTTCGCCTCCATGGTGCAGCGTGGCCGCGACACTATCTGCGTCTCTGAGATGCCAGTGTGCGCGTCTAACTTCATGAGTTTGTTCTACAAGATCTACCCAACCGCAGCCTTCCTGATGCCGGTCACCTTTACGCTCGGCTACTACACAAAAGCGCTGCACTCTGCGGTGAACCACGCGCCAAACCCGCGGCATCAGAGCAAAGTTACGCTGGTTTTACTGTGTCTGAGCGGCGCGCTCGGGCTCATGCTGCTGCCGGAGTGGGGGACGTTCACCTGGATCAGACTCGGGTACAACAAACCTCCCGTGGGGTTGATCATCTTCGCGCAAGTGCTCCTTTACGCATGCAGCGCCTTCTCCCCGGTGATCCTCATGACCATGTACGACGACGTGCGCCAGGGACTCGTCACCATCTGGTTCATCGCGACCTGCAGGAGCTCGAAGCAGCTCCCGAGGATAATATGTCCGAAAACGGAGGGGAACGGAGCAGAGGTGGGAGCCAACGCCGTCGCCAACGCGGTCTCGACGGAGGGGGACAAGACCATCCCGGACCTGGAGCACTTTTGGACAGGGCGCAGGAACACGCAGGTCGAGGAGGAGCAGGACCCGGTTCCCTGGGAGCGAGAGGAGAAAATGTTGTAGTGAACCAGACGTGAAAGTGTTGTTGTCTTTTTTTGAAAAGTTAAATCAGCTGGTTTCTAGTTTGTTTGACCCACAGTTGCAGACCTCGTTGAGTAGTGGCCTGTTCGCTGTCGTGAGCTTGATTAGATGTAAAATAAAACTTATCATGTTTTGATGTTTCACATATTTCTACTATCTATACTGAATATTTGTCAAGTAGAAAAACACCTTCATTAGAGGAAGTTCGTGCACATGTGTGGCCAGTGTAAATACCCATCGAGCATCACGGGGTGTGTTGTGATTGTGTACGTGTGATGAAATAAAAACATTCTCAAATATGGACTGTTTATTTATTTATTTATTTATTTATTTATTTATTTATTTATTTATTTATTTATTTATTTATGTGCTGTAAAACACTCAGCTCTCCTTAATCACGGATAAAAAACACAATGCAACCATCAAATCTCTCCATTTAATTCATTCAGGGGGGTTATGAGATGACATGCACAGTGAAAACATTTAAATCATTTCTGCATTATTAAATTCAGGAACTAATCCAGCTGCGTGTTTTAAGGTCAATCACAATATTTCAGTTTTAGCAAGAAGATGTGAGCACACCAAAGGACGTAAATGTGGTTTTATTATCCTTATTTTTCACAGTTTGAAGACATTAAGGAACCAACAACCAAGAAGTTTGACTTTAAATTGTATTTTAAACATGTTCCACCAGTATTCAGGATGTCTCTTCTAATATATAGTTGATTAAATTAGTTATATCAACAACAATTAAATGTAAAACTGTTTTAAAGTTGCGTGATTACCAGTTCATGAGCATCTCACTGATACATTTACCATTTAATGATGAAGGTTATTATGAAGTGTTGCCTTGTATGTATATTTACAAGGCAGATAACACAGTGTAGAAGTGTTTTGTCACAAGTAAAAGTCCAAACGTCCAAAAGAAATGGCATCAAAACACACTTACAGTACCAAAAGTGATAGTACTCATCATGTAGAATGAATTCAGATGCTTTCAAGTTTACATCTCTTTAATATCGTAGCTGAGAAATGCAGCTGTATATCTTCTGAAACCATGTGATATAATCTAACTGCAGCACACTTTATTAAGTACAATTTTGAGGTAGTGGCACTTCACTTGAGTATTTCCTTCCACTCCTCTACATTCTGGAAGTAAAAGTTGTACTTATACTCCTCTACATTTATTAAATATCCTTATAAATGGTTACTTTGCCGATTACATGATGCACAAGAGTAAACAGCACAGTTAGCTGTGCAGCTAGCACGTTAGCCTGGACCATCACCAGTGTGCTTTCAGAAACAACTGATCAATGTCGTATCCACTGCCCTCCACTCAGTCCGCACACACCTGGAAAACAACAACAGTCTTGATGAAGACATTGTTGTGGTTGGATGTATAGTGGATGGACAGATGCACCACCACCTCCACCCCACATGACCTGCATCAACAGTCTAACCTTTCACTGGTTGTGAAAAGGAACCAGCTTTTAGCCGTCTGTGTGTTTACCAGTAAAGCAGCGGCCGCCTGTGGCTCCGACGCCCCGGCAGATTTGACATTTTAGTCTGCCTGAGTGAAAAGAAAGGTTACAGGTTGAAGAGGAGGAAAAAAAAAACAAGCCTCTAAAGCTCTTGAGCATGATTGTGCTCCCGCATATAATTTATTCATTGACAATGGACCATGTCTTCAAATGTCTGGCCTTGGGTCACTTCATTTTCCGTTTTTTTTTTTTTGTTTTTTTTTATGATTCACTGTATTTTTAGAGTCCTCTCTCATGGGAAACGACACTGAGTCACATCTTTTTTAGCCAATCAAGGAGTCGACGGCATCCTGAACGTAATGTGTAGTTTAAAGGGATAAAAAGGGATAAAATACAGTTTATAAAGATAAAACATGTGTACACAGGAAGCACTGATGTAACACTCATCACACCCCCGCAGACAAACAAATAAATGGGATAAAACCTAATTAAAGGCTTAAAAGAGAAGTTTTTAACCTGCTTTTAAAACTCAGAGGGTAAAAGCAGGTTGACCAGTTTTTGTTTTAATCCCTCAATATAAAAATGTAAATTACACAACACACTCCGCATTACACCAAACCGGCCATTTATCGCTTTTTAGACAAGAAGTAGAACAGGAAAGGTCACTGTGAAGACCAGCAGACTCCATTTGTACATCCGTCTAATTTAATCCAAAAGTAGTAAAACAAAAAGCTTGTTTGTGTTCAAATGATCTGCACTGACAAACAACGTCACTCCAGAACAAGATAATCTCATTCATGATATAAAAGATCTGTTCCTTGACTTCAGAGCTTTGACCGAAACATATCTATCTTTTCTTTTCTCCGCAGCTGTTTGTGAACATCTGCCTTTGTAGGTTAAAAAAAAAAAAAAAAACCCTGACAGAGATCTGACCTCCGACCCCGACGGTGTTAGTGCACGTCTGAGCTTTCCAAGATCTGGATCACATGCACTTACCATTCAGGCAAACACAACCTTTGTGCACTTAGTAGAGGATCACGGTGGAGTTCAATACACTTCCTCATAACCCAGAGCGATCTGTGACAAGACAACAAGTCTCCTTTCTGAAAGATACAGCTGTGTTTGAATGAAAAGGAAACCAGCCGCCAAACATCCCCCACTTTCCCAAGAAAGGAACTGTTTACAATGATTTTATGAGATAAATTATGTTCTGAGAGGAGAGGGTGGAACAGGGCGAGAGCATTTCCCTCTGCAAAATGTTTTATTCATTCCTGTCCTCTTACAAATGTTGCAATGCTGTCACAACAGTGTCGTCTCCCTCAAAACAACGCAAAACATATTCCAGAGATGTTGACATGTGTCGGGATAGAAGTTGGATAAATCGACAAGCAAATACTTAATATTTCCAGCAGATAATTCTCAAGGGTGCTTGTGTTAGTCCTCCAAGCAAGTGACCATGTTACGCTCAGACAACTCTAGCATGTTAAGCTAACTGGTCCAGTTCCAGTCGATTACTCTGTCCTTCACATATGGACTGGTTAGACCTCTGTGGAGCATTTCCCACAAAAAATATTGTGTAAATGAACACAAAAAGTGACACCATGTTCCTTGTTTCCCTCCCCAGTCTGTCAACTTCACCCTGGCAAGAACCAAAGATAGGCTAGCATGAAAAATGCTAACATTAGCTGAAGATAAACATTTCTGATCTCCACCAAATAAACACGACCTTAACTCTTTTTATGAAGTGACTGCTAATAGATGCATAACAAAGTATATATCATTCTTAATAAAGCAACAAAAAAAGGTTTAATGTTGACATAAATGGTAAGCTTTTAAATCTTATATGCAGAAACATAAACATGTTATTAGGCATCTTGTAAGGACTTGTAACCTATTACCTCATGGTTATTACAAAGACCTTATACTATAAAGCTTTTCTCACTCGGGATTGATATTTTCTGTTGTCACTTAATGACAAAAGAAATGGTCCATGTTGCAACAACGCCCTGATTCTGTGGTCCCAGTCGTCCCCTGCAGTATGTGGTGATATTAACTCAGTCTGAGGAGCAATAATGAAGCCTCTTATGTAATAGTGTGTAACGCAGCCACAATGCTCTGTTCATTCGGCCATTTCAATGAAAAATGCTGAACTGAAAGAAATTGAAATGCCCCGGGGATAAAGTCTATAAGGTCCCATGATGGAGGAGGAGGATGAGTTCCCTTTCGGGTTCACATGATATAAATATTCTTAAATATTAATAAGTACTCTTCATATGGTGGTGAAGAGGTTGGCTGGCGCTGCTGCAGACTGAACTGCTGAACTTTCACCAAGCTCTGAACTCACACCGTGTTAAAGCAGTCGGGTTGGATCAGCAGGAGGATTTGATGACTGACGTGATTTCAGTTACGCTGAGAAATCACTTGTTTTGATCCCACGCGGTCAAGTTCACATTGAAGTACTCACAGGAGGAGCAGAGTCCCGTTACAAAAGCTTGGAAATGCTTTCAAATGCAACAAAACTGAAGTGGCAATGACATTAAGTACATTTTCCATCTATTTTTACAACATACGTTTAATATAAAGGGTCTTATTTAGTGCAACTTTTACTCTAATATGTTGAATCAGTGTTCATAAATTAAATCAGTGCAGACTTACAGATAATACTTATGTGTTATTTCAATTATTACACATTAAGTTAAGGGGAACTTCTGCATAATCAGACAATAAAGAGTTCATTATTCAAGTATCACGCTTCTTTAATTAATACATGTTGACTCAGCATCATAGAACAACTTACTTTTCATGCCATTTTTGTAATATTTTACCTTTTACTCAGATTATTTTATCTGATAGCATTAGTTACTTCTTGATTTGAACATTTTTTCACAAAAAGATTTCTAAAGAATTTTAAAAATATGATGTTTTGTGATAAACTGTACAGCTAATATAATTTCATTTTATGGTTCTGGCTTAACAAATGTGAATTATTTGAATTATTCTGATGTATTTTAGATCATTCTAAGGTTCAGACTGGACAAAATAAAATTGTGAAGGTGTCACTTTGGGCTCCGGGCGATCGTGACATGATCTTACATTTTTCACAATTTTACGAACAAAACAATCAGTTGAATTTAAGGCAAAATCCTGCTTTTGCATGTTGCAGGTGACACTTTTCTGACCATTCTCGTTTTTTTTTAAAATGCAGAACTTGCCAAATTGACTCATGTCTGCGCTGCCCTACATGAGAATCTTGAATGCCAGATATTCGTCCCAGTGCGCCGTGGTTTTACAGCTAAAGGCCTCTGAAAAGAGTACAGTCCTGCTCTTTTATTGAGATGTACATGGTGTTTTTTTCTCCCCGCTCAACCGTGATGGATTGATGCTGCTGCCTCGGGCTCCGGCTTTATTTGTACCCTCCTTCCTGCCGAAGAAGAAGGTTTGCCCTGCGAGATGTGAAAGGACCGAAGCAGACTTGAGTCAAAAAAGACTCACTAATAGTGCAACATTTGTTCTGCGCTGCAGGAAGGGTCACCGGGGTTGGATTTTGTGTCTGGTTCATCTGCCATACTCTGATCTAAACTGCTGCATGTAGTAAACCTTTCTCATCTAGTAAATCTATCATCAGTCATTCAAGGTTTGTACTCGGCGTCAGGATTACTGTGTCAGGTGATTCAGCTCAATTTTTTTTAGGATGTTTTTAATCCCTGACAGACACAATACATACAGTAACCCTGATTGTTTAAGGGTAACTTTAAGTTTAGGCTAAGTGAAGCCTTTTGTGGCTCCAGATGAAGCTACATGTAATCTTATAAATTGCCTCCAGTGATGTCACCTCAGTTGCATTGTGGGTAAATAAGGCACCTGGATTCAGTCAAACACTGCACTCCTATCACAGTGTCGGACTCATTATTGAAAAGAAATAACGAAGAGAGATATCACCTTTTTCATTCCGCACATTTGTCATCGATTTCAAAATCAGGCGCTTACATTACCCACAATGCCGCACAGCCACTGAGTGACATCACTGGAGGCCATTCATCAGATTACATGCAGCCTCCTCTGGAGCCATAACAGGATTTATACAACTTTTTCACCAATGCAGTAGTACTCCCTAAAACCTGTAAACATACTTTAATGTGTGCAGTTGGTGAAGTTACCCTTTAACTCTCAAAAATGTGAGCAAAATGTCTTTAAAGCAGAAATCATCATGATGATGAGCAACTTTAGTTTGTTGCCGTGACATGTTTTACATTTTCAGCACAGTTTACCCAAAACGAAACAGAAGACGTTGAGCAGTAACGGCCCCCGAAACGCTGAACAGACAAAGACAAGATCAGCACCTTCATGCAGAAACAACAAAAAGGAAACGCATGCAAGGAAAATGTCACAAACTTGATTCCAGCCCACATGGTTTGACTGACAGGTAGCACAAAGCAACCACAGTGAGGATACCACTGCAAGATAAAACAAGTCACTTTGGGGCGTCGCTTGAATTATTTAGAGATTTGAAGTTGAAACATAAAGAGCTACTCTTGTAATTTAGTCATGTACCGTCACAGGAAAGTTTGAGGACACATCTGACAGACCGAGCAGTCCTCATGAAGAAGAAAACTGGGGTAAAATTGAAGAAGTGGGGCTTTATATCGCAAACTCTCCTCTATAGCTCCACGATGGAAATTAGGTCAATTACTGCATTTATAATGCAATCAGACGTTAAGTGTTTATTTACAGGATAAGGAGCATTTTAATCATGAATAATCTTTACATTCAAGCAGTGCAATCAAACATCTTTACCCTCTGTGCAACTGAACTGCAGTATAATCAACCGACATCCTGCCTGATGACGTTATCCTTCCCACAATCCTCCTGTGATTCAGATCATCGAGATACTCCTCATGTCGTTTAATTAGATTGAGACGATCTGAGGAGGTTTTTCATGTTTTTAATGCATATTGTGTGTTCCTGCACAGCCACTTACAGTAGACTCCTCCTGACACAGTGAGTGAGAAAGTGGCGCCACCTTGTGGTTTGAAATGAGCACAGCTCATGGTGTCACTTGGTTAGTTCCTCCTCTGGTGCTGTAAAGTTCTGATATGCCTGTAATTTAGTCATATAACTGTTGTGTTGTTCTTATTCAGCAGATCTCTGGATTAAAATGCAGAAGAGCAGACGTATCTGTTGCCCCACCAGTCGCTTTATCCTTTTACATCCCTTTATTCCCTGCATGGGACCAATAAAAATTCATCTTATCTTGATACATTTTATGACCAAGCTGCAAGAATATGACAGCGATGATAGTCAATATTAAAAACAAAATGAGAACAACGTGAAAGGTCTTGAATAATAAGGTGTTTTCAGCTTTGAGGACACAAAAACATCATTTAGAAAGCAGTAGAAAAAATAATTTTATTACAGAAAGTCCTTGGCAGAGGTGACAAAACAAACTGTGAACTCATTACGGAAACAATAAAAGACTCAAACACTGAGATGCGAGCAGCAGTTCAAAGATCTAAAACAAGTTTAATATTTCAGCAGATTTAAACACCATAATGCAGCACAACAGCACCATGAACCTGGGACTCAAACATACAGTCAAGGCTGCTTTAGGGGCCCCAAGGGCAGCCATTCACTGGTTGTTTGTTTAATGCAATGCCTTCATTTTCACGTCACTGTCTACAGTTTATATTGCACTAGCTACCAAATGGACCCTCTTCAGTGAAATCCAGCAATTCATACATGTGACGCACCACATGAGGCCTCAGCTGCACCTCCATTACATTGAATTATGTGTATTGAATATGTTGTGGTGTGCACGGATGACAAGACAACACTGGTGAGGTAGACACAGATATGGGAAACATGGATTAGAGATGATGGCGAGTATGAATATACAAATGCTGCAGCTGCATTTGCTCATATTCAGTGCATACAGAGATAATCGTGATTAAATGTGGATTAGGACATTTGAAATCTGGGCTGCATACTCATATAAAAATGTAGTAATAACAGCAGTGGTGTAACTGCTGTACATTTACTTGAGTATTTTGGTTTCATGCCTATAATCTGCATGTGGAATCTACTTGATTTGCAGCTAATAACTAATTAATGCTTTGTTTACCACCCAGTGATACATAAAGTAATTCGAAATCAACCTATGGGAGTGTTACTGTTATACTGGATGTGTGCTGCAATTTACAGTAATGCATTATATTGTAGAAAATGTAATATGGAAGAAATGAATGCACAATGTCGGGTTCAAGTGCCTCAGATGTGTGCAGTACTTCAGTAAATGTACTCAGTTACTGTGTATACATAAACAACACAGTTGGTCCCCTCCTCTCTCTCATGTGAAGGGATTAGGCTCAGGGATTAGAGACAGATGTAAACCAGAAGTCGAGATCCAATCTAATTCTGCTGCCATCACAGAAGAGGAAATGTCACGGCCGGGGTCAAGATTAAGCGCGCCCCGCCTTCTTTTACATCCTGGTCTCATTCCCATTGGCCCGCTGCTTGAGCGACGGCGCCGTCGTCCAATGGGAACAGAGAACGGAGACCTGCGGGGGAACCGCTGCGCAGATGTGTGTACAGAAGACAGCGCAGGTTGCTGAGAGCAGGAATAAGCGTTTGAGAGGGAGTCACGAACCGCTGAGGCACTAAAACACGCAAGGTGAGCTTTGTATTGTGTGTCATTGTGTGATAATGATATAAATTAAGTGTGTTAGGACATAGAATTCGTGTTTTGTCGTGAGTTTAATCGCCTGTAAACTCGGGGAGAGAGCGGTGACATAGCTAGGTTGTCTCGTATTTGTTCATTTAAAGTAACCTGCTCACTTTAATGTGCTAATTCCTGTTTGCTAGGATCATTTTCTCAATATATTTGAGTTATTTACGTGCATGTTTCAGTCTCTGTCGTTTGTGTGCATGCTTTGTTGAAACTAACCTTCTCAGTCTGACCCAGAAATGGGTTTTTAAAAGTAATTCTCACGATATAATTCCGTATGAAACAGGCGTGTGTGGTTTTATGTTGTCTTTTGTGTTTAAATGCAGCCTTTTAAAGTTATTCCAGCCTTTTAAGACAGGTATTTTACCCCTGAATTGATTCATATCTCTCATATAGCCTTTTTTGTTAGTGTGGAAACATTTCAAATGATTACCAATCATTTTAAGACAGTGGGGCTTTTTATAAGTCATTTCTTCATACCAACGTTCACATCTAATGTGCTCCACTTTCACTTCTTGTCATCTCTTGCATGCTTTTTTTCCTGAGACATGAAGCAGCAGCTTTGAGATTTTAACTACAACAGATCTACCATTCATGAAATCTGATCCACGGTCTTGAATAGCGAAGGAGGACTGGCAAGAGAAGGGCCGTCACGACCTGCCAGTTTAGAGGTCATTCATTTGTCCCAGTCCGGCATAATTTGCCCTTGTTTCAAGGTGCTTTTTGTCCCTACTCACACCACCCTCCTTGTCCTGTTAATCTGCAATCCCTCATCGCTTTACACTCAGATGCATGATTGAAAATTACACACACACACACGCACAAAATTCCCACAGTCCTTTTAAGGGCCTGAACACAGCACAGTACACCTGACAAGCTCAGTGTGTGTGTGTGTGTGTGTGTGTGTGTGTGTGTGTGTGTGTGTGTGTGTGTGTCAGGTAAACCATGGCCTCTGAGAGCTAATGATACGAGGAGGAAGACTTTGCTCTTTGGTTGCTGCCTCCTCTGACATTTATTCCATTACAAGAAGCGAGTCTGGCTGCAGTCCCACGTTTACACCAAACTTTAACATACAGCTCTGTTTTTGACGGGGCCTGCGCTGTCAGGTTTGTTCCCCCTGAATGAAATCTGACAACAGATTACTCCCTCCGACTGTTTAGGTACAAACACAGTGAAGGTTTTAAGCTGTATTCAACACATAAAAGTGTACCCAAGCTTTCTATTTGACCCTGAGAAGCATGTAAGAATGTGTGGGTGTGTTTGGCAATTGAGACTGTCATGCTGCAGATTTAAGGTTCAGATATTAAGCTGGAGCCTCAGGGTGATTAATCAGTGACTAGTCTGGGCCTGTTCTCACTACAGACAACTGCAACCTTGAAATGTTTCTGAAGTGTGTCCGCCCCTTTTCGAAAAGAAAACCATTGTTCTTCCTAAACTGAAAAGGAAAATGTGATGCTTTCCTTTTCTCCCATAGCTGCAGGCTGGCTGATCGTCACTTTCACTTTCGGTTTCATTGAGTAAAAAGTCCCTGAAATGTGTTTGTGATCATCCAACAAAGAGCTTGTTTCATCCTGTCTTTTTGGGTACTTTCACATCTCACACTGGGTAACTGTTAACCGTAGCAGTAGGGGAATGTGGCCGGGCTGACCTGCCAACTGAGCTGCAGTTACTGAAATGTAGGAGTGTCTATTAACTATTTAAGTGCCTTTTTGCAAAAATAGAGCACACAGACCTGGAATCTGGAGTAATCCTGTCACAATCAAGGTTGTAACTGTATGAGATTTACAAATTCAGAAAATATCACAGTTGTATGTATCTCAACATACAGTATTAAAGATCTATTATTTATTGTTATTATTATTATTATTATTATTATTATTATTATTGATAATATTATTATTATTAATATTATTATTATCAGTTACAGTGACCCTCAATGGGTTAGTAGTACTATAGCAGTAGTAGTATTTGATTTAATAACACAAATATGGAAGGTTTAAATACTGCAGAATATCAAATGATGATATGTCATTTTAAGCGTTTTTTATGCAGCTGATATTATGACAATATAGTGGCATAAAACTGCAATTAAATTATTGGTATGTAAACAAACGTGCATGTAAACACGATGAGGTCGGGTAAAATGACTGAGGTCTGTTTCTCTTTCCCACTTTCTCATTTCACAGATGTCGTATGCCAGTGACAAGCTGTACAGGGAGTACCTAATTAGGAATATGCCGACAATTGTGACCAAGGTGAAAGCGAGGGAAATAGTTCCCTATCTGCCTTGCTTGACTGATCATGACAGGGTAAGTTTCATCAGCTATAATGACTCTGAACACGGGCACTACATGAACAGTAAACTGATAAACTGATGTGTTTTCCACTTTTAAAATGAAAATCTGAATTTTAGGAAACAATTGAGGCCAAAAGAGAGATGTATGGGAACTACAACAGCATGGTGCTTCTTCTGGACTGTCTGAAGAGAAGAGAAAACTGGCCCGAGCAATTCATCGAAGCACTTGAGGCGTGTGGCCATCCGACCATTGCAGCTGAGATTCGTAGAGAATACGACGCTCTGAGAGGCATCAACAGTAAGTCAGCACAACACCAACACTGCAGAATTGGATGTTTGGAATGTGTGCGTTCAGTCAGATGTAAATGACATTGTTTGCTTTGCCCCAGATTCCAGCCCCAGCTCTCTTCCAACGACTGTCACCAGGGCACACGTCCATCCAACCCCATCTGCCAGTCATCTGCCCATCCCAGAGAGTGATGGAACTAGTCAGGCTGCTACTCCTGCTGCTGCTGCTGCTCCTCCAGCTGAAGCAACAGCTCCTCCAGGTGCTGCTGCTGCTCCTCCAGCTGAAGCAACAGCTCCTCCAGGTGCTGCTGCTGCTCCTCCAGCTAAAGCAGCAGCTCCTCCAGCTGAAGCAGCAGCTCCTCCAGAGCCAGCTGCCCAGGCCTCACCCCCTCTGGACGTCCCTGTGCAGCCACAAGCCCAAGTTCCTGAGGCTGTTTCTCCACCTGAGCCTGTCGCTGAGCCTCCACAGTCAACTCAAATCGAAGTGGCACCTGCTCCATCAACACCTCCTCCCTCCCCTGAAACCCCACACACTGAGGTGACAACAGCAACCCCACCTCCTCAGAGGGAGATCAATTCTCACCAGGAGCCGGAGGAAAACTCTGAATCAGATATCCAGGATATTTCTGGTGATAATGGTGTGACTGCCGGAAACGGCGACGTATCGATCAGCTCTGTAGACGCTCCATCCTGCCCTGATCCTCTCCCAACAACAACAACAGCAACAACAACAACAACCACAGAGGTCAGGCCAACACGGAGTCCCTCTCCGACTCAGATAGACTCCGATGTGACCGATGGATCAGATTTCCTCCTGAGGACCCCAGAGAAGCCTCCAGTCCAGGACACCACCCCTCCTCTGAACATGAAACCTGCAGTTGTCCTGCAGCCTGAAGAGACATCTGAACCTCCTGCCACAAAGGTGAACACCTAAATATGCTTCTTTTAAGAATTAGTAATACAAAATAATTCATTATTATTATTATTATTATTATTATTATTGAATTACATAAATGCTACCTCTGTGAAGCTTAATGTGTTTAGTTTTTGATAAACAGTAAATCAACTTAGTAATTCAACTAAACCTCGGGGCAGTTGTCAGTTGCAGTGTTTTTACTTCAGGGCTGCAAGGAGCTATTCTTTTCATTGTCAGTTAAGCTGTTGTTTATTTTCTTGATAAATGGAGCAGCTGTTTGGTCAATAAAACGTCACAAAAATTGTTTCCCACAGCCCAAGATGACGTGCTTAAATGTCTTGTTTTGTCCACAACTCAAAGACATTCAGTTAAAGTCATAATGGACCAGAGAAACCATAAAATACTCACATTTAAAAAGCTAGAATCAGAGAATTTTGATTAGTATGATACTTGACAACTAATCAAGTAATCGTTGCGGCTCTAAAGACTTCATCACAATGACACCAACTTCCTTTTTTTAAAACATAAACTTGACAAGTATCAATTTCACCTGCAGGTTGTTGAAAGAAGCCCTCAGACAGAAACTGCACCTGCATCCTCCCCCCTGCCTGGTGCCGCTGGGATCGACACCTCTCCCTGTGATGACAGCGACGTGTGTCTGAGCAAGCCTGGTCACCTTGTCAGCATTCATCCACAAAACAATGGCAGCCCTGCTATCCCTGCAGCCAGTCCTCCAGCGGAGCCCTACTCGGGTAACAGTGACCGACTGGAAATTAGTGAGGCTGCGCCAGAAACTGTGAGCTCGGCCCACGTCCCCACATGCTCTGCTGTCAGCTCCACCACTGAGTACACAGTGTCTGCACTGCCGTGCCAAGAGAACGGCATCACTCTTGACCACAACGAACCGGAGGAGAACTTCTATGAGTCTACTGGTCAGAGTTTAGGACTGCAGGATGTGCGGGAGAATGTGGTGCAAATATCCGAGGAGCCGTCAATTCTCAACTTGGACGGCCAAAGCTCAACACCGCAAGCTCAGATCTTCAACGGTGAAGCAGCCAAAGAGATCACCTGTGCACCACCGGTATCTTCCAACGCTGCTGATACTGTATCGAGCGTGAACACCCCCTCCTGCGAGAACCACCACCTGTCTGAGCCTGCACCAGCTGAGGCTTCGGCACAGCTGAAGACCCTGCAGGATTCAGAGAAGATTTCTCCCTCTCGCACCCTGCCAGCTAACACAAAGTACATTCTGACCGCTGCAGGAGTGGGCGCCTGTGCACTGCTGATGGCGTGGAAGTTTAAGAATTAAGGGGACTTAGTACCTTTTAAAGGAAGAGAAGATTATGGCTTTAAGGCTTGGGAAAGAGGATCTTGAGGGTATGGTGCCTTATTGCAATCCCTGGACTGGACTGGCGTGAGGCAGCTGTTTAATAATTACCTATAGTAATAATAGCTGACTTGCCAGACCTTTGATCATGTCATTAATTACAGGCCAGTTAGGAAGTCGGACTGTGTTTTATTATTTTACCCTTGAATGAAGTTGACCTTAGTGAGCAGAAACCAAATCTCCCCTTCGTATTGTGGTTATGGAACTCAGGTTATTTATGCACTAGCTGCAAATATGTGGTTTGTAAAGGTTCAGAGAAACTGTGTATTAATGATGGAAATGTTCACTCCTCTGATAAACACTCCCGTGATAAGACTGTTGGCTGTCATCCAGTGAGGATTAGAGAAGCAAGGACCTGAATTTTACTGGATTTTGACTGTGGAAGGATGAGAACCAGCACCACACTCCGCACATTTTCCTTTCCTGGTTTTAGTGGGAAGTGGTGCTTTAATGATGGCTATCGCACTGTCTGTATTTATTTGTACATATATATATGTATAAGTATATGAACTATATAGTTCAAGTAATGTATTTTAAGAAAAACTGATGTGTCAAATAATTCCAAAGCAGTTATTATGTCTCATATTCAGCGTTCAAAAAATTAAAATAATTGAATAATTGTATTTGGATCATAATCTCGACCAGTGGTCTCAAAGTGGGGTCCTTGAGGGGTCCTCAGCAGAAAGGGGAATCATTTGATTGTGCTATAAGTCTATTATTTAGTTTTTAGTCATTGGTTTCACACACTTAAAACATTTAATGGTAAAATTCTTATGCAATGGGCATTTGAGGTCTTATTTGTGTCGGTTTAGGCTCCTTGGGAACCAGTGGAAGACCAGTTACTCCCAAACGTCGTGAAACCATTGTCTTCCTTAATAGTGATTTGAACTTCCATGGCTTTCTCCTGTTTATTTCTTAGCTACATACTTAACTGGGGTTTTAGGCTTAATTATGGCTTTTGTCTTTCTTATTGATGTTGAAAAATGACATCGCCTATTTTTTTTTTTTTTTTTTAATTCAGTGAGATAATGCATAAAAATGTGCAATAAAAAAAATTGGGAATACGCAAAAATCATGCTGCACTTGGAAGTCACCCACTTTGCTGACCGTGCGCCTATGTTCTTTCTGGCTGTTATTATAATGTAAATGTTTGAGATGACATTTTATTTTTCCAAGTATTGGTCACCTTTAAATAGAAATAGGTTTGACTGTGATATTCTTGTAAGATGGGATTTCATTGTAAATAGTGTTGTCGATACAATCAGTGTCAGGGGGAATAAAATATTTAGATGGTTTTGCACTTTTTAGGAGGAAATTTGAGCAGCAGAGCTGCTTTCTAGATCAAATGTACCATTGTGATGATACACATGTACAGTGATAGGGTTAGTTAGGTTTGAGCTCAATTTTCATGCACTTGTTTCTAGCTATGCACCTGAAAATCATGTCAATAAACTTAAAAAATCAAAAGTATTGAATGTGCATGTTGAATTCCCTTTAGAGAAAACTCTAGTTTTGATAACATAATGCTGCTTTTTCTAATTTGTTGTTACACAGAATAAGGATGGCAGAACATCCTTCATAGGAATCATGATTATTATGGAAAATAGAAAATATGTCGTACTTATTGGGGATACATTGATTATCTGCCTGGCTGATCATCAAGGCCACTATTTAGCTATTTACTGACTATGCTATGATATGCATGTTTTTTGTGTCCGATTGCCATTATAAAGCAAATAATTAGGAAACATCTGTAGTCACCTCTCTGTGGTCTTACTAAATGTTTTGCCCAACACACTGTGTCATTGGGTACATGTCACATGTAACAGCCAGCACTGAATTAACAGAATTATCTAGTTACTAGTAACTAAAGTTAACAAATAAATGGAGAGGAGTGTAAGTATTAAGAAGAAGAAAAGGAAATGAGTTCAGTATTTGCATATATTGTCGTTATGACACTATTGACACATTAAATAAATATGTTTTATCAGTCCCCTTAAATACCAATGAAAGGTATCGGTATTTGCCCAGAAAAAATCATATCGATTCTTCATACTAGTTGTATTCATATATATAAATGTAAATAATGCAAAAAACACAAGTGTATACCATAGTAAAATGTAAATGATATTAAGCCTTTTACGCTTTATCTTAATAATTTAGAAACTGAATGTGGATTAAGGCTAAAGATGAGGAGAATGGGTTGTGGATATTTATTTTTTCCAAAATAAACAATGTGTTTTACATTCAAAATGCAAAATAACATTTATGATGAGCAAAATAATCCTGCAGCTTCCTCCAGTGTCACTCAGTGTAAAAGTGATATACTGCATCTATATTAAGTTGCATTTTGTTCATTTAGTTCTCACAATTCGTTGGTATTATAAAACAAAGTCTTGGTTTCACTTTGCTTTTGATGGAAACATGATGTTCTTTCCCCCAAAATCTCAAGAAAAATGTGACATCAGCATCCTTCTTATAAACTCTCTGACTGGCGCGGATTGCATTCTGATTGGCTCTGGCGCCCTTCAGTCATCTGCTGGCCCCGCCCCCCTCAGCCCTGACAGCGAACATAAAAAGGACATGTACCCCGGCAGTGTGACGAGACAGCTACTTAGCTAGCTAATTAGCTAGCTCGTACAGCCGCGGACTTCATTGTCCACAGAGATTATTGACGTCCAATAGTTTAATTGATCATAAACTGCAGCATATATGTAGCTGATTGGTCATTTTAAATGGCGTTCAATGGCCACCAGCGCGAGGATGAAGGTATCGACGAGGACGAAACGCCCACGAAGCAGCCGCGCTCCGAGAAGGAGATGCCCGGTTGTTTCAAGACCGAGCCCCACAATGAGGCGTCCGGCTCGGCCGGAAGATCCACATCCGAGCGGCGGACCTCCAACTCGACGATGAGACATCGGGCCGACTCGGTGAAGAAAACGAGGCCGCGTAGGTGTTCACATTTCTTAGCGTGGGCTTAGTGTATTTACTGGGGGAGATGATGGCATCGTCGCATGTTTACAAAAAAAAAAAAAATCAAAAGGCGTTCCCCCACAAAAGACAGCCAGTGAAAATACAGATTCAGGGAGAAAATCCTTTAATTAGCCACATAAACACCTCAAAATAAATAGTACAAATCTGCTAAATGTGCTGTGATGATGCTAAAACGGAGGAAATTAATTTTGTTACAGTGTAATATCGGTGAGCTGTAGTGCCAGTAAATAGCCTGGATCTATTTTGCAACAAGATGGCGTTCGTGGTACACACTGTACCGCTGCTTCTGAGGATGGAGCTGCATGTCATTATGTCCGCCAACAATGAGACATCAGATGCATATGTCCCCCACTGTCATTGAACATTTCATTTGTACAAATAAATAAATAAATGGCATATTATCATCAAAATGAAAACAAAATCTGGGTTGGTGAATAATATATTTTTGCATGTTTTTTTCTCACATCTTGCAGCATTTCCCTGGTTTGGCATGGACATCGGCGGCACCCTGGTGAAGCTGGTGTACTTTGAGCCCAAAGACATCACGGCAGAGGAGGAGCAGGAGGAGGTGGAGAACCTGAAGAGCATCCGCCGCTACCTCACCTCCAACACCGCCTATGGTAAGACGGGCATCAGGGACGTGCACCTGGAGCTGCAGGACCTGACGCTGTGCGGCAGGACGGGCAACCTGCACTTCATCCGCTTCCCCACACACGACCTGCCCGCCTTCCTGCAGATGGGCCGCAACAAGCACTTCTCCAGCCTCCACACCACCCTCTGCGCCACGGGAGGGGGGGCGTACAAGTTTGAGTCTGATTTCCGCACGGTGGGTCTCCGTGTGGCGTCTTTTCAGTTTGGTTTTTACAGGCTGGACAGCTGAGATGGACAGGGAGGAGAGAAAATCCACACATATTTATAGCGTGTGATGGAGATTACTGCAGTCATAGCAGGGATGGAGAGCACTGGAAATCCACAGCCTGTGAAAACTAGCACAAAAGGTCATTTAAATAGATGTCTTATTTTAGAAAATCCTAATGCGGCTGGCAAAAAATCAAAGCAATTTAATTTTCTGACCAGAGCTGCAGTTATCCATCAATTTCCTGATTATTTTCATGATCTTCTCAGAGGCTAAAGTGACCAACTAACAGTCCAAAAACACAGACACTCTTCATTAGCTATTAGAAATGACAAAGAATGGCATTAAATCCTTAAATTTAAGAGGCTGGAACCAGCAAATATTGCACATTTTTGCTATTAATCGATCATCAAATAGTTGGCAATCATTTTCTTTCGATCAGCTATTTGACTTATTGTTGCAACTCCAGTTCTGACATGTTGTTAGCATTAACTTTCCTGCCATCTGCATCATGAGAATGCAACAGAAATGACAATAAGATTAACCATAATGTTCATTTATGCAAGGTAAATTCTATGTAAATTCAGTGCAAATAAATATAACGCAGGGTAAAATTAGTCAAAAGGCAATTTTTGCCTCCTGTAGTCGGCTGGCCATGGTGTTATAAATGCTTCCTTAAATATAACAAGGCTAAAAACAAAGCAAAACGCAGGTTTAAGATTGGAAAAGGACAGATAGTTGTTCAGAACTGTAAATCAGTTGAAGCAGGCTGTAATAAAGGTTCCTGTTTTTTTGCCCCCCTGCTGTCCCTCCTCATCCTGTGTTCTCCTGACCACATCCCCTCAGTGACGTAATCCATGTTCTCTCTTTCTTCTTCAACAACAAAAAGATGGCGGACCTGCAGCTCCACAAGCTGGATGAGCTGGACTGTCTGATCCGGGGGGTGCTGTACATCGACTCGGTGATGTCCAGCGGACCCTCGGAGTGCTACTACTTTGAAAACCCCACTGACCCGGATCATTGCGTCCAGAAGCCCTACACACTAGAGAACCCCTATCCTCTGCTGCTGGTCAACATTGGGTCTGGGGTCAGCATCCTGGCCGTCTACTCTGAGAGCAACTACAAACGAGTTACAGGGACCAGGTAATTATCAGTGATGGAGATTTAAATGTATTATTATGTTGTGCAGCCCTGTTTTATTCCTTTTTATAGGACTCAGTGCCCAAACAATTGATAAAAAAAGGTCTGAAAAGGCTAAAATGAGCATTAAAATGAGGTGTTTGATACCAATAGACGCCGTGCTTCACCTTGAAAGTTGTGACAGGAATTCTTCTCTGTCTTCTGGTATTTTATAGACCAAATTGTTACCAGATAATTAGAGTAGATCAACAGAAATGATGCTTTTTGTTCCTATGGATGCTCGTTTGTTTTTGTTAAAAATCAGACCATGTAAAGTCAGTGATGGAGCGATTGCACAGTCAAGTGCAGAGCAACAAACAGAAACGTGACATTAGGGAACCACACATGCTGATACCAGCTTATAAAAGCGATGACTGGATTCACAGGAGGGTGGCCTGTTGGGTGACGTCTGCCCTCCGTGTCTCCCTGGTGTGAAAAGTTTTTTTTCCCAAACCACTTTCCTGACCAACTGTTTAGCTGTGAAACTGTGAGTTTAATTAAAACGGTCCTTTTTTCTTTTCTTTTTTTTTGTGAGTGTGGTCAAGCTTAAAGTTGGACTGATGGTTTTCCCTCCTCCTACGCTCTCTGCTGGTTTATTTTTACATGTGGTTTCTCTGTCTAGTGGTTCTGGACTCATGAACGCTGAGTTCTCGCTCAACATAATGGCCCCTTGTGTTCAGAAAGAAACACTAGATGAGTGGGTTTGAATTAGGAGTCTATAATGTTCATTCTCTTTTCTTTGACGATAAGCCAGACTTACTTTTGGCAGTACCTTTATTTCTCTTTGCCCTTAATTTCAGACTCCAGGTTAGACGTTTCTATCCCTGCCCAGCCAAATGCTGATGTAATTACATTCCTAAAATATCAATAGTTCATATATCATCCGTTTGTGTGTGTTCACAGCCTCGGTGGTGGGACCTTCCTGGGCCTGTGCTGCCTGCTGACCGGCTGCTCTACTTTCGAGGAAGCTCTAGAAATGGCTTCTCAGGGGGAGAGCACCCGAGTGGACAAGCTGGTTCGGGACATCTACGGAGGAGACTATGAGAGGTTTGGACTGCCAGGCTGGGCTGTAGCCTCAAGGTGCGGGTTTACAGCAGCTTTTTTTTTCCCCCACTTGATATCAGTTCCATGTACAATGAGCAACTGAAAACCAACTTCTATCCACTAATATTTATTACAATTGGCTTCCTTATTTGGACATTTTGATGCATATCATTACAGAAATTCCAGAAGCTTCTAAAGTACTTGTTTGTGTGACGTGGTTTGTGTTTTTTTTTTTTCTTGTAGTTTTGGCAACATGATGTCCAAAGACAAGAGGGAGTCAGTGTCCAAAGAGGACCTGGCCAGAGCAACGCTGGTCACCATCACCAACAACATCGGCTCCATCACCAGGATGTGTGCTCTCAATGAGGTCAGTGATGGGGTTTGTTTGTTTGGTGAGTGTTTGTATCAGTCAGGTTGTTTTTAAAAAGGGTTTATTTAAGGTTGAGCTGTCTGTGGAAAAGTCAAATTCTCCCCACCGGCGCCCCCGCTGGTCGTTTTCCTCTTTGCGTTCAGCCTCTTTACGGTGCTGCCTTGTGGCGTCTTGATCAAGCAGCATTGTACAGGGCTATGAAGGCGGAGAGGATTTAAGCTGCACTATCTTCATTTACTACAAGGATGACAAAGAAAACATCTAAGAATTTGAAACCAGCAAATGTTTTGCTTAAAAAATGACTGACACGATTAATTGATCATTTGAAATAAGTTGTCAGTTTCCTTTAATTAGTCAACCAGATGTTGAAGATCTAATGGATAATATTCGTCGGCTCATTGTTATTTCCTCGTTCTCTTTCATTACCAAGAACATAGAGAGGGTGGTGTTCGTGGGAAACTTCCTCAGAGTGAACACCCTCTCCATGAAGCTGTTGGCCTACGCCATGGACTACTGGTCTAAAGGACAGCTCAAGGCTCTCTTCCTACGACACGAGGTAAAAACCTCAACCTCTTATCGTCCGCTGTGTTTACGATGAGCTCAGTGATTTCTAACTGTTTCCAACTTCTCTTGATTTTCAGGGATACTTCGGAGCTGTTGGAGCCTTGTTGGAGCTCCTGCATCCGTCCTAGTCCGTCCCAAACTGCATCCAAAGAAGAACTTCATGTCAATCTGCTGCAAAGACCATGAGCACTTTAACCTTTTCAGAGTGGCAGTGGGATGTTACGCCAGCCGTTAGACAGTTAACTGTTACATTTTTGGTTGCGGCAGGTAAAATGTCAAACATTTTCGGGACACTGTTGTGTTCTCTGGCTTCTACATGTTGATGCACATCTGCTGTCGTGGTCAGTAGATAGAAGTCTTTCTCCTGCCCTGACAAAAGAGTCACTGTCTGCAGGACTTTAAAGAAACTAGTTCAGTCTAAAAAACATCTCAAGGAAGTTCACCACAGCTGCCTGAAATACTGTCGGTTAAAAAAAAAAAGTACTCGCTATTACGTATTCTTGTCTTGTGGACTCAACGAATCCTCCAGTTGGGATCAGGTCCTGGGCCCAATATTAGCAAGTACTTTTTATGGTTTATTTTAATTCCTCGTAGACACCAGGTGGATGGGAGTCACTTCAGTTCTCTGTTGATATCCTTTGTGCTACACGTAGATACCTGTAGCTTTAAATCAAACATCACTGGCTTTTAAAAGTCATGGATGATATCTTTATTGGTGACTTTGCTATCAGCTGTTAATTATTCTGTCAGGTGAGATACTGTCCTACTGCTCCTATTCACCTGGTGGTCTTAATAAGCCTAAACAAAACACTGGGAATCATTTACAGCCACTTATTTTTTTTATTATTTGTGAGCATTTACTCGTCACCAACAGTTTTCCCGTCACTGGATGTTGACTAACATTAAAACTTGTGTGTCCGTGTCTTTCAAATGACGAAAGTCACATTTCATTGTATTCTTTAATAGCAACATTAACTTTTACCGTTATATATGGTCAGTTGTGAAGATTGTTTCTGCCTCTTTCAGTGATAAATGTTCTGTTACAGTAGTTTTCCTTATTTAAAATCAACGTTTGTAAAGTTTATCACCTCGTGTTTTTGCTCTAAGCTGTCAGGATGTCAGGAAATCGACAATCAGTGTTGGGGGTTAGTGACAGAAACTAAACAGCCCCTTTTCCCAAACCTCTGCCCTGCTGAAGTGCCCTTGAGCCACTGCATCCCTTTCATTGTCGAGAGAAAGCAAAACAAGATGAAAGAGATTTGATTAATGTGAAAATAGAGGTTACGTTGGGGCATCGCATCCCTGGTTTTTGTCCCCGAGTTAAATAGAAGTTATTTTGATGCAGGAGGTCGGTGCATCCCTCCAGTGGAGGTTTTAAGTCACGTGACCGCAGTTCATTTCTGTTTTAGAACCATCTTCTGTAGGCACTGAAATGAAGTATGAATGTAGGTCTCGATCATCGTCCCTGCGGTTTTTGCTCTTTAAGAGCAATTTAGCGACGTTGAAGCTGAAACATTTTGAACCTTGTGTCTCTGATGTGCGTGTTATCAGAGCTGTTACACGTCCCCTCATTTCATTTCATGCTTACCCGTCCTAATTTTATCGTAATCTCTTTGCTCAGTAATCAGTCCATTGATGGATTACAGGGACCAGAATGAATCACAACCTACCTAATGACGAGATTTGACTCCCAAAGTTGTTGTAAAGTCGGTGGACACAGTTCTTTCAGCCGTCAGTGTGTAAGTTGTATTCAGTGAGCTGATTTTAAATGAAGTGCCTGTCATGTTTTTGTGTAAAATACATTAATGTGTCCAGCAGTGTGATTTTAAAATGAGACAAACTGATTCTCAATGTAATTCTCAAGGTTTCCCGCTGTTGTCTGCTTCTACTTTGCAAAAAAAAAAAAGTACCTTTTGTAACAGAGTTACAGATTTCTTATTGCATTGTCACGATTAAATCGAATATTTCATATCTTTGTGTGACTTGTGGCATTTTTATGAGAACTTTTCAGGTAAGTGGTGAAATAAGTTCATACTGGTTGAATGAGACATGCCTCTTTTTGTTAAATTTTAATGGTCCTCAAATGTTTTATTAATATTCTTATTTAAAATCAGCATTTTTTATTTTGTTAGCCTTTAGTCATGTGACTCCAATGCCGAATTGTATATATTGTTTGAAAGAATAGGACACACCTCTTCATATTGGATTTTAGTGCTCCCCATATTTTTTTAGTAATATTTCTGACTAAAACTTTGCATTTTTTAAATATATTTCATGTCATGTGATTCAAAATCAATGCCGAATTGTATACATACCGTCGAAGAATAGAACAGACCTCTTTTTATTGGATTTTAGTGCTCCCACTGTACGTTCATTAATATTTTTAATTAAAAATCAGCATTTTTAGCGATAGATTCCATGTCATGTGACCCATTCGCTCAAAATCAATGCCGAATTATCTTCCTATACTAGTTTAATGAGACACAACTCTTTTAACTGGATTTTAGTCTTCGTCATATTTTTTAAAACACATTGAATTAATATTTATTTAATTGTACTGGTTCTTCTATGGAAACTATTGAAAAGAAACTCGACAAACATGCAGGTCGACACAAAGATATCTTATTCATTATTTTTTTAAGAGGAAACTTGTCCTCAGTTATTTTCCGGCTGTAAATCTGCGGACACGTCGCGCCTCCTCAGGCACGTAGCCTCCGTGTGAAATAAATGAAATGCACGTTTTTTCGGCTTTATGCAAGAGGAGAGACAGCCTGTTACAGAACCATCCATGAAAGAGTTAGTGTCTTTCTTTCCAGGGAGGAGATCCAGCCCACTCCAGCCTCCTCCTCCTCCTCCTCCTCCTCACTGAGGGCTGCACAGCTGGCAATTTACAGACAATAACGCCGTCAGGAGTAAATTGGCTGCTCGGTGGACCACTGGCCCGCAGATCAGACCTGTGTGTGACGGAGGACATGAATTAACACAAGTTCTGGGATATTAATTGAATCCTTTTTGTCTGCGGGGGACTCAGTTTGGATCAGCTCCCCCTCCTGCGGCTCCCCACTCTCCACTGGAACCGTTATAACCTCCTCATACTGCAAACATAAGGTAAGGCACGTTTCATAACACTCTGTTGTGTTGAGAGGAAGAAAAATGCAGCTTAGAATCGAGGTTTAGCTGCCAAACTCACATTAATCTCTCTGATCTCAAAGAAGAAAGCAGCCTTATAAGTTACACTGAGGCTGGTGCAGCTTTTATAACTGTGTGAGGCAGCAGTGTGCCATGAAATCACCTCATACTGACTCAAGCTCCATCTACAGAAGTGTATCTTTTCATTATATATTCAGATATACAAGTGAAACTCCCTCCTTTACTATCAGGATGCTGATCATTAGAGAGGAAAAAAATGTCAGGAATGCTGCAACAGGGAGCAAATTTGTTCCCCAAAGCCAAATATAGACTTGGAAAAGTAGTCTGAGGTGTATTCAAAGGAATCCCTGCTCCTGTAAATGTGCTAAAATACACTTATTAAGGCTGAATAAGATGTGGATTCATTTATTCATGCTTTAAATATCAGATATATGCGACATTTGGGTTACAAAATCCTCATTCTCACTTTCTTGGAAGCCAGCAAGTCTGGAGGTTTAATATAAATGTTTATTAATTGTTCCACAGTCCAGATGCTCAGCAGCTGTTCTCCAGAAGATAAGTGCTGAAACTGTCCGTCGGTGGGAGTTTTCTGATTTCCCAAAGTAGCTGATAAGACAGATCGAGTGTCACATCGGAGGAGAATAAACAGATAAAATGTTGTTTCTCTCTTTGAGTTTGTGGTGGTTTTGTGTCTGGGCTTTTTATTTTTTTTGCAAACCCTAATTGCGCTTTCTCAGAATTTCTACGCTTGACCACCATCTGTTTCTGGTTTGAGCCACTGCAGTTTTTTTTTTCCCTTCCACATATGATCTATAATGCAGCTCACTCCATCACTCGTCCTGTCCTTTGTGATGTGGCTTTAAAGTTTCCCAAAGTTTCCCAAAAGTTTCTCCGAGGTCAACAACACCAACAACAACAACACCACGCCGCCGCAGCACGGTAGGAAAATCTCATCTGTTGCCCGGTTTTGTTTCAGTGTGACTGAGGGGCAACAAGGTGCAGACCTCTGGTTGTGATTAGCAAACACACAAACAAGAGTCCCATGTGTGTTTGTGTTTTAGTGGGAATGTGTGCTGATGTGGAGAACTGCCGCCTGGATGATTTGAGCCTTTCACAAGACCTGATCCATGAGCACATTGGTATGGAGAGTCACTGCTTTAGTGACGGGGGGGCGAGAGAGGAAGAGAAACAGTTCAATGTGTGTGAGAGAGAGAGAGGGTTGGTTTGAATTAGTGTTGGCCCTTTTTTTTTATTACAGTCAGATACTCTGGACTGTGTGACGGAGGTTCATTGGAACAAACGCTGCAGTTTTTTGCTTTGATTGGTCATTTTAAAGTAAATGTTAGATGCACAATGTGATGGTGATAGAATAATGACACCATCTGCACCTTTAAACCTCTGTTTCCCCGAGCTGGTTCTGTCCGCCACTGGGCACAAATTGCCCTGAGAAATTAAAGTTTGCTGGTGATCTCGGCTATGAATCGATAAGCTCAGGTCTGGTTTTGTGTTGGTGGTCTTCTCTGAGGATGAAAAGCTGTTTTTCCATCAGCGGCGCCAACAGTAATACCACTTGGAAACGCCGTGGGGGGGGGCGGATGTTATTTGTTACAGCAGCTGGTCCGTCCGCCTTTCAAGATGATTCCAGTTAATTAAGTTTGGGTCTTGGTTTGGTAGCTATTATCTCTTACCAGTAATGAGAACACTGTACTTAAGTAATTCCAAAGTTATGGAAACTTGGAGAGTTTACTACAATGAAGACACATGGGAGGTGAGATTATCAAGCAGGTTTGTGAAACGCTTAGAGATGATTTAAACCGCTTTTTTTTTTTTTTTGGAGGTTTAACAGAAAGTAAGCACCAAAAATGTTCATCCGTCATTGCACAGGAAATCTGTGTGTATGTGAACAATATGGTGAGTTAACGGTGTTGTTTGAGTGTAAGGATTGGTGAAACAAGTCCACAGTTGTCTTGTAGATGTCGTTCTCACTCTCTGCTGCTTTTTAAAGGGACGAACGCCAAACCAGACTTGATTGTAGCTGCTGGAAAACACCTGGTTATGTCACAGTGTCTAGTTTGACCAGTTACCTGATGGGCTCGTCGGGCTCGAGACTTACAAAAGCTTTTAAGATTCAGAACATCTTCCGTGACTAAAGCTCAGTGTAAAGCGTGTGTGTGTCCGTCCACACACCGTGAAACTGGACTCAGACGACGCAGTCAGTCCCCAGACATGTTTTGGAAAAGGGGACCTAAAGGTTGTGGTCTCTGCACAAACACATCACACTACTGTATTTGTGTCTCTGGAGGGGAACAACCCCCCACTCGCTAAAAAAGCTGAGACGGAGCGTAGCTGTCAGGTTATCAATAGCGGGTACTATGTTAGCACGCAGCGCCTACAGGAAGGTTTTAAGAGAGCAGAGTGGACATTTTGTAGGGAAAAAGTGGCCTGTTGTGTCAAGAAATATGAATGAATACTACAACGATTAAAGTTTCCTGAGTGATGGTGGAAAACTGAATCGTAGCACAACGTCGTCGTTGAAAGAAACTGGACAGAAAAGCCATAAAAAACGATGAACAAAGTGTGAAAGAGCAGCTGTTAATTTCATAGACTTTAATTTAATCGACGCCTGGACATATTTAAAAGTTCCCTGTTATTCTTCTTCTTCAATTCATAGTCAAGTCAAGAGTGAGCAGATGGTTTGAATCAAACTTGTGGAGCAACTCAACACTTTCATCAGCCGTGTTTCCCAATGCTGAGTATATTTTCAGCTCCTCTGTGCAGGTCTTCTTGTTTCATGTACACTATACTGAATAACCGAGCATATATTTTGACCGGTGTCTCATTCTGACACTTAAGACTTGTCTTTCTGGTCAAAAAGACCACCACTGTATGCAGGATCACAGCAAGTACAGTCAATTTTATTGCAGTTTTCTAAGCAGAGGGATGTCAGGGAGAAAGTCTGGAGATATTATTGATGTGAAGATGAAACCGTCTTCCTTTGTTATCTCAGATCTGTCTTTTCTTTCTTCTTCACGTGAAGCTGACATCATGGAGAAGTCAAGACGCAGGCATCAGTTTGCATTCAGCCTTCTGTTTGGGTTCTGGTTAACTTGCTGTCTGGCCCAGACGACACCGTCAAGCAGAGCCACGCCGACTCCCACATCGGCACCCACGCCGGCACCCACACCGTCCCCGTCCCCGTCCCCCAAGCCACTGACCGATCGGCTAAAGGTCAGACTGGCTGGATACCCTCGAAAACACAACGAGGGTCGGGTCGAACTTTTCTACAAGGGAGAGTGGGGAACCATCTGTGACGACGACTTCTCGATAACCAACGCCAACGTGCTCTGTCGCCAACTGGGCTTCGTCTCAGCCACGGGGTGGACGCACAGCGCCAAATATGGCAAGGGCCAAGGTAAGAGCAACCTCAGCTGCCTCTTGAGATTCAGTTTCTGGTTTGATACACTGTGTGCTGCATTCATAGTCTCTAAAATAAGTGCAACTGTGGAGAGTTCGCTGCTGTAAAGCCCCCAGAGCACCAGTGTGTCACTCCCAGGCCTGGACTCATTACACCCTGCGGGCCTGGGAGTGTGCTGGAGCCACACTGACAGTCTGCTGCCTGTCCAGGGAAAATCTGGCTGGACAACGTGATGTGTGGCGGAGGCGAGAAGAGCATTGAATTCTGCAAGTCCCGCGGCTGGGGCAACAGCGACTGCACCCACGACGAGGACGCCGGCGTCGTGTGCAAAGACGAGAGGATCCCCGGCTTTGTGGACCCAAATGTTATCGACGTGAGTAACATTTTAAGAGATTTTGTAATTTTTCTGCAGTAAAATTGATGTTCAGAGTTCATTAAGAAGCTTTTATATGACCATAAACATTTGTGTTTACAGCCTATAGACTGTGAGGTTTAACGCCTCAGTGAAGCTGCAGCACACATGGTGCCGATTAGCTCCGTTCTATACCATGTGTCTGAAAGAAGCAGCCTCTCCAAGAAAACGTGAGGTGGTGAAGTGTGTGCAGAGCGTTCTCAGTAAACCTGACATACCTTACATAACAGAGTGCGGCATCGGTTCCTTCGGCTGATTGTTTGTGGGGTTGAGCCGGGTCGTGACCTCTGGGAAGCTGAGGAGCAGATGTGAAATCCAGCTCTGCTGATGTGGTCCAAAGACAACAAACAGATAAACAGATATTCGACGGGCTGTCGAGACTAGAAAGTACAGTGTTCGGTTCACTCTTCAAAAAAAAGGTCTGTGTCTGATTAGTTTGGTCTGTGGTGTGTGGCGTTCGCGCACTAGAAGCAGATGAACTCGTGTCTGCGAAGGTCCAAACCTCAGCAGGTCCCACAAAAACAATCTGAAAGGTCTGCAGAACATTTCAAAGACCTGATACTCATTACGTAGAATTGAATTGTGATTTAAACTGACAAATACAAAACGTCTGCTGGGATCTGACAACAGAAGATGAAATCAGCCTGATAACTGCCAAACCGGACAGATGGATAGTTTTGGCGCCTTAACCTATTCAAACTACGACTGAAACGTTTAAAAAAAAGAAGGAAGAAGAAGAAGAAAAATGAGTCTCATTCACAGGAGAAAGGTATTACCAAGGGAAATAATGTGATTTAGAAATTACAACCTTATATCCGTGTTGCATCCGGCACATTTGCACGAATAAGTCTGTATTTTATTCGAATGTCGTCCTGGATTTGACGCCAAGGCTCTGTGAAACATCAGCTCCCTGAAGCTGAGCATCTGTTCAACACAAGCCACAGTGCTGATATACTTCATTTTACACATTCCTGCCATTTTGCAGCTCAGTTGATATGCTAGTCTTCACTTTTGGTTTCATGTGGGACACAAATCCTCGTCTCTGAGATGAGAAGCTTTCAGAAGCTCTCCAGCAGCACAGTAAAACTAGATAATCACACCACAGTCGGGCGGGACGACACTGAAAACAAACCTGAGAATAACCCTGAGACTGTAGGGAGTAAGTCTAATGAATACTGACCAGTAAATTGCTTTGCATGAATAAAATAATTGTTTTTAATCATATTATTATACAGAAAGCTCGACTCTCTGTGCTCCTTCACTCCCGCCTCCTCCAGTGGAATCACTCAGAGAGAGTTTGTATTCACGGACTCTTCAGGTGGGAACGACGGCCGACTGAATGTCTAAATAAGCCTCCAGTGTGCTCAGTAAACCCTCCCTGGATAAATAAAGATCGAAGCTGTTTTCCAGCCGGTCGTCATTTTTCCATTTGTCCTCTTTGATGTCCCGTCTGTTCGACTGTGACTGGTACGAGGTGAACAAGGTTAGACCGGGGGAACCGTCTCCACAGACCACTGGAAACAGCTCGGGTAGCTGGATGAGGTGTAACTGTGCTTAGAAAGATCTGAAGTGGGCGGACTCTCTACGACTCTCCCTCCGTCTGTCTGCCTGTTTCTGATGTGGCGTCCAGACTTCAGTCTTCGACCACAGCCAGTTTTTTTTTCCCCCCCAAATAAACCAGAGTGGAAGTGACTCAGTCTGCAGCTGGTAATCAGAGATAGTCACGTTTGACCACTTACGAGCTGCGAGTGAGAAGATTTAACCTAAATTACTCTCCGTCACAGCTGTGACTCACTGTTTAGTCTGCTCCTCTCTGCAAACTGAAGCTCTGGATCCTTGTTAAATTGTCAAGTCACGGTGTGTTGAGTCATCAAACTGTAGAAAGCAGATTTACTGTATCGGGCTTTACAGCTTCATTCGTGGTTTGAGTACGGAAGCCTGGGGCAGAAAAAAAGATGCGAGTGGTCCATTTTACATTTCTCAACATTTGTTTTTTGTTACATTCATTATAAACAAACTCAGAGTCGACCTCGATTTGTTCCGAACAGGCTCACGTCGATGAAAACAAGGTAGAGGAGGTGCGTCTCCGGCCCGTGGTCGCCGTGGCCAAGAAGAGGCTGCCCATCTCGGAGGGCGTCGTGGAGGTGAAATACAAAGACGGCTGGGCGCAGATCTGCGACGTGGGATGGTCCATCAAAAACACACGCGTGGTCTGCGGCATGCTGGGATTCCCCCATGAGAGGAAAGTCAACAAGAACTTCTACAAGTAAGTACAGCGTGAGGTTCAAGGTGCAGCGGCACATCTTTCATTTGCACCAACAGTGAGACTCAGATCACTTAGCGACTCTCTCATTCACTCAGGATGGGATGTTTGCTGCAGCCCTGTTTGACATTCCTGTGGTTTTAGTCCGTAAAGCAAAGTGGCAACACGTTGACCGAACCACACGCAGGATCTCAGCCTTTGTTCAGTAGAGAGTGGACATTATAGGACCTGCTGTTTACTGCGTGGACACGAGAGGAGCTGCGTGTTAACTTTATCTTCCATCTGCCACAACTCGCAGCCCGACAACAAAGCACATGTGCGTCTGATTGTTCTGTTTTTTTCTTCCTTAAGAGGATGTTTTTGTTTTTCCTTTTTTTTTGAGGGGGGAAAAAGACGTCGTCCAGGTCGGGTCACATATTTCATGTTTCTCTGCCTCTGGTCATTACTTTGCAGAGAAAGCTGAAGAGCGATTATTATAACCGCCTGCAGAGATGAAAAAGTTTGAGGCAGCGTGTGTTTGTCACATCTGCGGGGCTCCGTTTGGCACCGTGAGCTAGTTCAGTGAAAAGATAACAAGTTAACAAGTCTGATTTATGATTTATTGTTTAAAAACTAGATCATGAATCTCCTGCAGGTTGTTTATGATGCAGAGGAAAACAGAAGAAATGTTTCCTCTCACAATCTATTGGCTTCCTGTGCACAAATACCACACAAATATTAAAAATAATAAATCATTTCGAACAGTCAGACAGAATTACAAGATTAACGGTGTAATTAAAACACTTAGGACCTCATCACAATGTTCTCTGTACTGTATGTCCTCCTCCTGTGGGGTGAGAGGACAGTGATTACTTCAGTGGACTCTCCGACCTCCACGTTCTCTTCCGAGTTTGTTCTTCCACTGTGACTGCACACATTCCTGGCCGCGCTCCAGTGGACGCCGTTTTTTATTCGTCCCCTGCAGATGGTTCACAGTAGTACGAGGGGAAGTGTGTGTTTTCTCTCAAGCGTGTGTGAAGGTTGCAGCTCGGAGGGGAAACGGTGTGTGTGTGTGTGTGTGTGTGTGTGTGTGTGTGTGTGTGTGTGTTGGGGGGGCGAGTTCAGGTAGGTCTCATAATGCACAGACAACAATGACTGCAGTGAAGACGACCTGCGTGCAGTCAGATTGTGTGATATGAGTGTAGGAAGTTCTCGAGATAGCGAGGAACAGACACATGCTGAAACAATTCGCCAGTTGCAGATTTTGTGACAGCCATTTTCCTAAAATGTGACTATTTTCACGCCAAGCTAGATGGACGGTTTTGCTGGCGAAGCATTTCCTGTACACGTGAGGGCAATATTTCCCGTGCTACCTCACAGTGTATTCAAACTTCTTCTTCTGTGTTCATTGTTTTGACCCCTAGCAGCAGAAATCACAAATATATGTGCATCTAAAGAGAAATCTGCCAGTTTTAATCGACTAGTTTGTCACAATCACCATCAAAGTTGATGACTGGACTTCTAATGCATCACCAGCCAATGAGCAGGTAGGTATTGAGTTGTTTTAGCTGCTGAATGAGACTCAGTACACCACCATGGTGCTGAATTCTGAATAGCTGGAATAGTTGTGTAATTGTGATCGTACATTGGTCACCTGAAGTCTGCAACATGATATACTGCGGACCTGTGGAATGTCAAACATGTTATTCGCCGTATTGAAAGACATGTACGAGTGCAGCGCGGAGACAGTGTGTGTTTGCATGTAGTCTCTCTCCTGTGTGTGATGGAATCTCGGCTGTCTCACTGTTGCAGACGTCTGAAAAAGCGAGCGGCTGAGAAGGTCTCCAGGCCAAAGGTTAATGTCTCAGCCGGTGGAAGGTACACAGTCGTCTGGGGGAAAACCCACCGTCCAGCGCCGTCTGCACTCTGTGTACTGTACTTATGACAGTGGGTTTCCTGTTGGGAGTAGATGATAGTCAACCACTTCCCCCCTCTCTCTCTCTTAATATCACATTATGATGATATGCAGCATGTGGATGGGTTTGTTTTTCATCTTTCTTCACATTTATACCAACGTGGCACAGATTGTTAAAAAACTGACCTCATCAAGGGAACTTCTGGCGCACGGATTAGAAGGTTTAAACCTTTTTGATAGGACAGATGTTGGCAATCTGTGCTGTGTCAGTAACACGGGCTTATTTGTTTGACGGATTAGTCCTTTTTTTCATGTAATGCAACATCTGTAAATCCCATTCCTAACTACAGCATGCTTTTTGGAGGAGGGTCAGGTTGGGTTAACCCCAAACCAAATGCTAACCCTAATCCTAACCTGACACAAACCCCTAAACCCTAACACTCTTCATTTTCATGACTGAATAAACTGAATAAACAATCTCACCTTAAAGGACAACACATACTGTTTTTATTTTGTTTATATGTGGCGGACCCTGCCACCTCTCTAGCTTCAAAACAATGTTGCTAATCCCCTCAGTGAACAGCTTGTTTATTCAGTCGTGTAAAAGAAACCTCATAGTGCCCCTTTAAGATATGACCTGAGATGCTTTCTGTGTCAACGCGTGTCCACATATTTTTGGCCATGCAATGTGGATGAGCCTCTCAAAATAACCCAAGAATTTCCAAATTCCATGTGTCTTGATTCTTTGTCATATTTGTGTTTGTTGTCATTTTAAAAGGATGTGTCTCCTTCAACATGTGTGTGTGTCTGGTGCGCTGGGAAAAACATAATCTGTGTTGAAGGAGACACATCGTTTTGAGCAGTGTAACAGTTTTAAACCTAATTGTGCATCGTGTAACCTTTGTGACTTAATTCTCACTGTGCTGCAGTCTAACCCGTGTTTACCTTGCAGGCCGACTTCCAAAGCTAAAGCTAACTCTAAGTCTAAACAGAGCAGCCCTGGCAAAAGGTAAACTGAAGATTAAACAAAAAAAAAATCAAGTTGTCTGAAAAAGATACAAACACACAACAAGCCTCCCTCACAAACAAATCAAACTGATATGAAGTTTTAGGGGGATTTGCCCAGAAAAGTTGGATGTTCCCAAGATTAGAGAGAGCTAATAATTAGCCACATCCTTCCCCTGCAGTGTCACCACCTGCAGTCCACATGTGGATCGGAAGAACATCCATGACCTCATGAGTTATTTGAGCATTCAGTTTTAGTTAGAGCATCTTCATTTATGTGCAAACTATTTGGTTTTTGATTGCAAAGATGTACTTGCGACATTAATTCCAGGTTTTGGGAAATATGTTTACTGGTATTCACTTTCATGAAGCTAGAGCTTGTTAGCTTAAGTTAGCATGAAGAATGAAAACTGGGAGAAAACAATAAGCTCAGTCGTTGGATTAGTTAAATACCAATATGGATTAAACTCATGAGATACATGACACATTAACTGCTGAGCATTTAAGCTTCTGCAAGGCGACTTTTGTTGGATGTTTCTTCCTGTTTCCAGTTTGTTTACTGCAACTTCACGTAAACTGGATGCAGATAACTGGCCCATCGCAACCGTAGTTTTTCCTTTTGTTCAACATTTTTTTAGATAATCGAACACAATATCTGTGCTAACTTGTGTGAGCCTGATTGGTTTTATTCTTACTATAACGTGAGTTAATGGGTGTGAATGTTGTAATGACTCTAATTACAAACCCGCAGCCTTTTTATAAGGAAGTATATGTTCAGTTTTTCTTTGTGAATCAAGGTGATTATGTAGCTTCATTTGCAGTCATTTTTATTGTCATTATTTATTTTTATTTTCAGCATACTGTCAAACTTTTAAGTTTGATGCATCAGTTCAGTCATTTAATCAACTGTCGTGTCCCAAATCCACATTACAGTTTACACTGTGAGGAGGACTGAAGACAGAAAGACAGAAAGACAAGTTAAAGGAAGGAGGGAAGGAAGGAATGAATTGCCCAATAAATAACTTTAAACAGTCTACTATGACGTTAATGTACGTACTGTATAGAATAAGTGTGGGTTTGGGACACAGCTGATGTTTCCGTCATCACACTCCCTGCGTCTCGTCTCTGCTCCCTACAGATTATATTTGGAGCGTCAGAAGAACCACTTCCACATTCACTCTGTGGCGTGTTTGGGCACAGAGGTCCACCTGGCAGCCTGCCCCCTGGAGTTCAACAAGCCAAACGCCACATCCACCTGCGATGGCGGCATGGCGGCCGTCGTCAGCTGCATGCCGGGGCCGCTCTTCATGCAGAACAGTGGCCTGAAGAAGAAACTTAAAACTTCGGTAAAGTGGTGTTTAAGTGAAGTCCACCTTGACCGCAGCTACTGAACACAAGCAGTCTGGATAATATTCCCTCAAGTGCACAGTGTACTGTAGATTAAACTGTCTTTATTGTGTGTCTGCTTGTCGTCTAGAGAAACGTGAGGCTGAAGGGAGGTGCCAAGCTGGGCGAGGGCCGGGTGGAGGTGCTGAAAGACAACGAGTGGGGGACGGTGTGCGACGACCGCTGGAACCTGCAGTCGGCCAGCGTTGTCTGCAGGGAGCTCGGCTTCGGCAGCGCCAAGGAGGCTCTCACCGGGGCCCGCATGGGCCAAGGTCAGGAACACAAATATAGTGAATGTGCTGGTTTTTCATCTCATTAAACCCGTCACCTGAGACAGAAGGTGTCTCCAGACTGGACTTCAGTCATCAGCTGTCGATCTGCAGCTGCCTGTCTTATCTCTCATCTCATCCTTTAACCCCCCGAGCACTGATAATCTCTCCTTTAAGTCCACATTCCTTTTACGGATTCCTCATTCGGGAGCTTATTTTAATAAGTAAAGGAATGTTACGCATGAAGACGGAAGAGAAACAAAGACGTGATAGAAGAACTTCATCACCCTAAACAAACTGTTTCTCACCAGATCACTACAATAACAGACGAATCTCACCGTATCATTTCCATCTCCCACTACATTCCTGACATTAATTCTCCCTTCCCCCCATATTCATTAAATAGCTATTCTGAGGGTCCGTCAGGCACTTTTAGAGGAGAAAACCATCTGTTACTCCAGCGAGGCGACGGACCATTTCATGTGAAAATGTGGTGCTTGATTTTACAAGTCCAGCTTGTGTCTGAGCTGCCCGGCCGCCACATGAGTGACTGTAAAAAGTGACTGTAAAAAAAAAATCAGTTTTTAAGATACAGTTACTTTTTTCGGGTGATGAGTGGGAGTGAAGTACTTCATACCAAACTGTTTGAAATCATTTTCCCGGCTTTTCTCCCTCTCTGGACACACACAAACACACATTTACTGGACTCGGCTGGAAACTGCCTCGAAAATTTGGCCGAAAAGCAAAATCTGACTCAAAATTCCTCACTGATGGCTCAGAGCAGCTGAATGAAGGAGTGTGTGTGTGTGTGTGTGTGTGTGTGTGTGTGTGTGTCTGTGAGAAAGTGAGCGTATCTCCTTGGGAAAGAAATAACTTCTGTGTGAGGATGTTTGTAAAGGCTCATGTTAAAGTATCGGATTAATGTTCTGTCAGAGGAAAGACCTTTAAAGACACAACACACCCTGAAGCTGCAGTTCAGAGTGTTTACATTTACATTTAAGTATCTTGTTGAACAACTAATAATTGTCCGTTTATAGATTTACATGGATTTTTAGGTCATCTGTTTGCCTAAAAGTTGAAGGAGCAGTAATTACAGTACGTCCAGGATTCTGTATTTGGTCCTCGTCAACATCTGAAGTCGACTTAGTGAAACGGGTCACAGCATGAGGAAGTTGTTCCAGTGCTGCCACGTCACTCAGAACAAAAGTGGCAGCTCAATAATAAAATATTTATCTCAGTGTGTGTGTTCCTGGTTGGCGATTCTCCAGAACACGGAGGTGTGTGTCGCTTTTGGGTAAACTTCCCTGAGACTCCACCGGAGAAGAAACAAGCGGTCTTTTGAAAGGCGGTTCTGGGTGTGGACGGCTGCTGCCGTGTGTGTACATTATGATTTCCACCGCAGAGGAAGTCGGTGGAGGAGGCAGCAGCATACCTGCTCTGTGCTCGGGTGGATGTCAGACCACCACCTGGCCGAACGGTTCCAAGAAACATTCCTGAACGTCACCGAAGTCGGAAACGAGCGCCGCTGAAGGAATTCCTTTCAGAGACATTTCATAACTCGATCACCTCATGATGGTGTGACCCAAAAGTGATGGAGTGAGAGTTTAGAGGGTGGAGGTAAAAACAGGTGTCACTGACAGAAAGCATGCACACTTTAAGGCCCCGCCTCCTTAAAAGCCCACTCTGCTCTGATTGGTCCGCTCTCACAGGCCAGAGTCGTATAGTTGTGACATCACAATGTCACAGAAGTTTTAACAGCTCGTTTGAAGTCTCAGTTTCTCGTTTCTCAGTGGAATGAGCGTTTTGATACCTTCAATGTATTCATAAACAACCTAGATCTGCTTTAAAATCATAAATGGAAATCACACTTTCTACATTAGGGCTCCTTTAACACGCCTGGAGCTCATGAAGTGACCTGGATTGTTTCCAATCTGATCTACAGTGAGAACGTTATTAAATGGCTTCACGTGCATTTAATGCTGCAGCTAAACGAGTCTTTTAAAAGCTTCTCTCTGTCCGTCCATGTGACTGTTCGTCCAGGAATGGGTCCGATCTACATGAACGAGGTGAAGTGCGTCGGCCAGGAGAAGTCCATCTGGAACTGCCCCTTTAAAAACATCACCTCAGAGGACTGTCAGCACATGGAGGACGCCGCCGTGCGCTGCAATGTGCCCTACATGGGCTTCGAGAACTCGGTCAGACCTGAACCTCCTCACTAAAATGTCTCATCTTGTGTTTGTGCTGTTAATTTGCTTACTTTTTCACTATTTATTACATCAGTCAGAACTGTTTTATGTTGTATTTATTGTGTTATCATCTAGTTCTGCTGCTTAAGAGGTCTTTTCGTTCGACCCTAACATGTTTGATTTAGAGCTGATACTCACAGAAATCTCACATTTTCACTCTCAGTCAATACTTCTTCACTGCTGTCACGAAAAACAGTCATCTCATTTGTCGTTTTAACTGATTCATACTGGCTTTTACTGAATTAAGACCTGATTAATTGTTGAAAAATGTGCCAGAAAATATTTTTGGAGATCCTTTTTTTTTCTGACAGCACTGATTTCCTTTTAACACAGAGTATATCTGGTCATGCAGTTTGTATTTTACCAGATTATACCGTCCCGTGTTTCCTGTAGATGCACACAGAGGCCGGACTCAGTGGGATAAAAACTCTACAAGTTCTCAGTCATATAAGCCAAAAGTAAAGTTCATTTATTATGTTAACTTTGAAGGTTTTTGACGAGGCTGAAACACAAAAAACAGAGTTTTTTATCCTGCTTGTCTCTTGTGCATCCACATTCTGCCTTGTAGTCTCTAACCCGTTCGGCCCCGCACAGATCCGACTCACCGGAGGACGGACCCGTTACGAGGGCCGCGTGGAGGTGCTGGGCTCAGACTCTAACGGGACGCAGAGCTGGGGTCTGATCTGTGGAGAGAGCTGGAGCCCCAAGGAGGCCATGGTGGCCTGCAGGCAGCTGGGCCTGGGCTACGCTAACCAGGGCCTGCAAGTAGGTTAACATTAACAGCGCTGAGGGCAACTGTCTGCCTTCCAGTTCATGTAACATATGCAACTTAAATATACTGTCATGAACACTCAGTGATCCAACTGGTTTGATACCATACAGAGTCAGTGTATTACCTTCAGCAGATGTCTGTCAGCATGCTCGGTGTAGAGAAGCAGCCGGTGAACCAGTAGCTTTGTTTACAGTACGTGGACAATATTACCTCATTCTGATTCAAGATTTCAAGTCAGCTGTTTACATGAGACGGGATTAACAGGGTCTAGTGTTTACATGCAACATCTAAGGCGATGTCCTGTCATGCTCTTCCTCTTCCTCGTCAGATATTTTATCTCTTTTAGCACGTTTGATCAGCTCCCTGTCCCGAGGATAGATGTTTGTCTTCATTCTGTGTTAAGTTTTTTGAGAGTTTTGTAATAAAAACAATCTGGATAGCGTGCAGAAACATCGCAGCTGGGAAATAATCATTTTTTATTTGAATCAGTTTATGAAAAGGTTTAATTTACCCCTCTGCAACTGATTACTCCGACTGAGGTGTTTATATGGAGCATTTTGAACCTGTTTGGGCTCTTAAAACTGATTATAATCAGGCTTTGAGGTTACAGTTGGACTTAAATACAAGCTAAACTGACGAGTTGAGGAGGTACAGGTGAGGGGAATAAGGTGAAGACACAGGAAGGAAGCTGATTGGCTGAGGAAAACACTGTGAACAGGGCAGGGCCAATGAGGCTGATGCAGGACAGGTGTGGAGAGGAGATCAGGAGGGAAGCAAACACGCTAAATGAAGACGGACAAAAATAACATAAAAAAAGTAATCAGTATCAGTTTAAGTGCGTGTTGTATTTAGTATATTCCCACCATTTTTTCTTGCTATCAGACAGCTCAGCATTTGCGGTAATCATTCATGTGAAAGGAGTTATGTAAAAGCACTAACAGAAGTAATTAAAGTGATTTAGCACTAAACACCTACGAATAAACGCCACAACCTGCCAAACAACCAGTAGAGAAATGTGGGTTCAGCAGAAGTTTCTCCAGAAAGTTTTACAGTTTTACAGAAATATAGCGCCAGAGGAAAGAGCTGTCTGATGGAAATATTCTAAATATAATGTACACCTAATACACATTTTTTGGAGGAAGGCCTGTTATTAGGTGCCTAATATACATGTTGCTTCTGTGCCAGGATCTTCTCTCGGTTACTTCTTCAAACTGGAGGCGTTCTAACCACCATCTACTGTATGTAATACACTGACCAGGAATAAGTACCTTTCACAGTCCCACGTCAAAAACACAGAACTATCACTTGAATGTCTGACAGTAAATTATAAGTTCCATACGGAGTAGATGTTTTCTTCTCCTGCGTAGAATGCGATCCTGTCGTGGTCTTTTCTACGTGGGCCGAAAGAGGCAGAACAGACTCACACCAAGTTTCTAATCAAACTCACCACTGAACCCAAAGCGGTGACCTCATCCGGAAACCACGCTGACGGTCTCACTCCTAGAAAAGTCTAACCAAGCTGCTGCTTCAGCGACACATCCTCCGCCTACGTTAGTTTGAGCCCAGACGGCTCAGAGACAGGACAGGAAGTGTGTCCCCTCACTGACTCCCAGCAGGACGTTTTCTACAGATCCGGATAGTGGGCGGCCGGAGCACTTATGAGGGCCGGGTGGAGGTTCAGGTTGGGTCCAAGTGGGGCACAGTGTGCAGCACAGGCTGGACCACAAGGGAAGCCATGGTGGTTTGCAGGCAGCTAGGGCTCGGCTACTCCATGCATGCCATCAATGTAAGTAGATTTGTTCCACACTCAACTGATATTAATCACAGGAAATATTAGAAGCAGATGTCGCTTCGTTTCGAGGCTAGTTTTGCTGTTGTGGGTTCAATTTGTAATTCTAATTTATTGTAATCAGATTGAATCTTAGATAAAAATGTAGAAACAGAGAATACAAAGAAGAAAAACTTATCAGAGTGACTTAATATACTGTAACGCTTCAATCAAACTGGTTCACTAAAACAAATTTTGAATATAAAGAAACTGAATTAGTTTAGAGACTTAAAAACAGAAAAGTAAGAGCACCACACGTCAGAACATCTCAGAATAAGTCCGCATTAACTGTTTTAATTGACAATTTTTACATATAAAAAAAAAAACAGGAATCAGTTTTACCAAATTCATTTGGAGTAAAAGTTTATACCAAAACCTTTTAATAAAGCTCGTAGTTCAAGATCATATTGCAAACCAAAATATTGCAGTCATGTCAGGTTTATTTATGATATATATTAAAGATATAAAGATAGATGTCCCAACAGTTCCTCCATATAACAGATTTAAATCTCAGCTCTTTGCTGCAGGTTTGAAAAGCTGAGAGCTGTGTCGAGTTTCGAAGCACTAAACTGGAAGGAAAACTGGATGATTTGGATGAACTGATGTGCAATAAAACAAAATTATGGAGTGTATATTTTAAAAACAGCAATACAAACGTAAAGTTTTGGTGTTTGCGCCCTAGAAACAAAGAGAAATCCTTCTAGCGAGGCACAGAGAGCAGTTTCTACACCCACAGAAGAAAACATACCACAATTACAGGACGAGACTGATTTAGTTATTCTGTGGCTTCTTGAAAATGTAGTAAATCATTGACTCGTGTTGGAGTAAATAAGCAGGTGATTCTGAGGGGAAAGTGGGCACACAAACTTTGAAATTTGCATTTCTTCATGACAACATCACACCTGGAGCTCACGATTCAGCACGTCAGACACAAAGATTAAATATTTGAAGTTGAATTAACTGCAACAAAGCAACATGATACAAAATACTTATTTACCAACGGTCTGTAATTATGTTTATCGTGGTGTGGAGCTGAGAAGCCTCCCAGTAAGTCATGTAATTATTGAATCGCTCAGTGTCTGCACGAAGATATCGTCCTCCAGGGAACATAAACTCAGCATCACACTGTGTCCTCAGTGAGCAGCCAGAGATGAGTCATGAACATCTGTTTTACTGCAACACTCAACTCTCTGCAGCTTCAGCTTCCTGATCAATGCACTGTATTTCTTTTTGTTCGTCTGTTTGCTTGTTTTCTCAACCCTGAATCTAAGGAAACGTGGTACTGGGACAGCAGTAATGTGACGGAGATGGTGATGAGCGGCGTGAAGTGCACGGGGACCGAGATGTCTCTGAGCCAGTGCCAACATCACAAAACGGTCAGCTGCCAGAAGTCGGCTGCAAAGTTTTCAGCCGGAGTCATCTGCTCCGACAGTGAGTGACGACCACAGGGACAAATGTTTCAGACAAACTGCTCCAGTTACTGACAATTGTGATTTTAACTTGACTTGTAATAATATAATGAACACGACTCGAGTCCAATCCTGCATCTACTCCTGTTCCCAGCGGCCTCTGACCTGGTCCTGAACGCCCCTCTGGTCCAGCAGACGGTTTACATCGAGGATCGTCCCCTGCACATGCTCTACTGTGCTGCAGAGGAGGACTGTCTGTCCAAATCTGCAGCCAAGGCCAACTGGCCCTACGGACACCGCCGGCTGCTCCGCTTCTCCTCCCAGATCCACAACATCGGCCGGGCCGACTTCAAGCCGAAGGCCGGGAGGCACTCGTGGGTTTGGCACGCCTGTCACGGGTAATGCTGTCTTCATTAGTGTGGTCTTTAGAGGAGAGACTTTAATCTCAACAAATGTTAACACCGTCCTCTCTGTGCACTGCAGTCACTACCACAGCATGGACATCTTCACCCACTACGATCTTCTGAACGCCAACGGGACCAAAGTGGCCGAGGGACACAAAGCCAGTTTCTGTCTGGAGGACACAGACTGTCAGGAGGGTGAGTCTGACGCTTCAGTGTTGAACCACAGAGTATGGTTTCATGTGTTAGGAGAACCAGAACCAGCACCAAGTGACTGAGAGTTTGTGTGACTACAGCTTGTGTTTATGGATTCATTCATGCATCTTAAAATCAGCCGATATTTTTCCCAATCAGGTGTTTCTAAGCGGTACGAGTGTGCCAACTTTGGTGATCAGGGCATCACTGTGGGCTGCTGGGATTTGTACCGTCACGACATCGACTGCCAGTGGATCGACATCACTGACGTCAGACCTGGAAACTACATCCTGCAGGTGAGCATGTGTGACTCTGTCTGTATGAATCTGGCCCATCACAAGGTTTGATCCTCTTCAGGATCAGGAAATGTCCTCCAACACTGTTTAAATGTCTGATTTCTATCCTAAAATCAAAAATGTTTCCTTCTCTTTTCTCACCCCTTCAGATCGTGATCAATCCAAATCAGGAGGTGGCCGAGAGCGACTTCACCAACAACGGCATGAAATGCAACTGCAAATATGACGGACATCGAATCTGGCTCCATAACTGCCACATCGGTAAGATGCAGTCAAATATTAACGCCAAATTCGTCAGATTTTACATTTTTCTAACTGCTTTATTCATAATTTGTTAATCTCTGCAGGTGATGCATTCAGTGAGGAGGCAGAGAGAAGATTTGACAAATACCCCGGGCAGCTGAATAACCAAGTTTCTTAATAAACAATCATTTTTTTATCAACAATATGAGACCCACTGTGAGGGTTTAATGAGTAAAAACACCTCGTTTGCTCAAAAAGAAAGACACAAACCTTTGTCATTGAAGAAGCCAGCAGTATTTTCTCCTCCGGTGAATGTGTTGTACGTCTGAGTTATTATACTTGAATATTCAAGTGTTTTTTTTTAAAGCTTCTTTTCTCAGTCTAATGTGAGCTAATGCTATATTTTTATCACAAAATAGGATTTTATGAAGTCAGTCTGTGTATGACGAAATGTACAGCCTTCTATTGAATGTTTATATTCCGAGTTATGAATGAGGTTTTATTTTGTTTTCTTATTTTTTTATAACCAGGTTTTGTTTGTACTTGGAGCGGGCTGGTTCAGAACTACCTGAGGTGTTAGCGTTAGCTGTTAGCGGCAGCAGAACAGGAACAAGTGCAGCTCTGTGAGAGTCTTACAGGTCTGGAGTGCAACTTCATACTGGGTTTAAAAGTAACTAGTAACTAAAGCTGCCAGTTTAAAGTGTAGTTGAGTCACTGCGATGTGGTGGAGAGGAAGTATCAGGCTGCATAAAGTAGCACAACTCGAGTAAAATACAAGTACCTCACATTTGTACTTGAGTAAGCGTACTTAGTTTCATTCCATCTCTGGGAATTACTGATAAATGAGATAAGAAAGTCCTGTTTCCAAAAAACCTGCCGGTGCCTCAGAACACAGCGCACTTGATGAGTTTTATTTTGAAGGGTCCACGTGTTGCACAAGAGAAAAAGAAGGTTTTCACATCACTTCCTGTTCAGTTTTCTGCCATCTTTGTTCACACCTGCCTCCACAGTTCCATTTTGTGAATGTATTTATTACTACTATCAAGGTGCTCAAGAACAACACGTGTTCCTTATTAGCATTACGGTCAGTTTGAAGCCATCGTTAGCTTTAGTCCGTGTGTATTATTAATAGCCGTTTAGAGTCAGAACATAGATGTTATTGGGCAGAGACAAAAAAAATACTACAATTACACCCACGAATCGCTGTCTGTACGCTGATGTAATCACACCTGCTACACACAATAAAAAAAAGGATTGGAATAATAAATAACTGTGCTGTTTCTCACAGTGATTCTCAAACTTTCTGGTTTGTTGCCACATCTTGTTTTCTGGCCTTGTTGGTCTGAAGGCCTGAAATGTAAAATCACTCCACGAGGAGGAAACTGATTCAGGTATAAATTAACCATATGAGTACTCAGCGCTGATTAAATATGGGATAGAACAGCTGCTAATCTCAGTCTGCTCCATCGTGTCATCTGCTCTGAGTGGGTTTAGCTGAAGGTGTCATCCTCAAACATGTTTGTTTTTTGTGCAACACCAGCACTCAAAAAACTCAAATATTCAGCTGACAAGATCATAAAATGGATAAAAGCAGAAAATCATCACACTGAAGAAGCTGAAAACACCAAGTTTGTCATTTCTGCTTTGAAAATCAACTTCAATGATTGAATTTATGAATCATCTAAGTAGTTTTAGGTTATCATTTATGCTCTTAAAAAAATTAAAATTCACTGTATTTTTGAAGCGATCCAATGCTTCGAATAAGAAAATTATTTCCAAAAGGGTGGACTTGTGTAAAAGTGCAAAATGTATAATTTCCTGGTTGTTATGTAAACTTTCTGTCAATAAGGCATGAACACGAAGGTAAAAACTTAAATATTTCAAAGAAAAACTGCTCTGTTCTTTAACCACTTTGTCTACAAACCATAATGTGTTGAAGCTCAGACAGTCGGGTGGTGCTGGCTGCAGGTCGCCTGAGTGTCTCTTGAAATCTTCCCGTCCGACCATCATCATCATCCCATCAACCTGAAAGCTTTAACTGACGGAAGAGGATTACACTGGTGCAGCTGCACGTTGTCATACATGAGCTGCTGTAATACCTGTGACCCCAACACCGATGACAGTGAGGAGAGCTGCACACGGCGCCTCCTACAGGGCAGCAGCTTCAAATGCAGGACTGAATGTGATGCAATGCGAAAAACCCACCGTGGTGACCACTAACTTGTTTTTTAAGTCTAAGTTCTTGAAGTCTGCCGCAATGTTGTGAAAAGGAAGTATAATTAAGCTCCCTTTTTTGTTTTTCAGCCTTTCTAACCATTACAAAATGGAGTGTTAATATTTATAAGTAAAGAAAATAAAGGAATGTCAGACTAGTTCAATGGAAACTCCGATGAACGTTAATTTACTTACATACATATCATGAGAAGACAGTAATGACCAGGTACAGAATCCTAATAGGGACGAAAATAAAACATGAACATGGAAAATAAAGGCAGAGTGACCTTGTGTGTTAAACTGTCCATCACATATCCAGGTACAAACAGTAACATGGTCTCACTCTCAACTCAAGCTCATATTTATATGATGACATGAGAAGTTATCTGCTGATGGAAACACCTCAGATATTTCTTGGTTAATCAGGTGCGATAACGTTCTCGTTTGAAGAAAATCCAGAATCGCGGTCCTGTAATCTTCTGAGACAGACACATCCGGGTTGGATTCACTGCAGCACCGTCTGTTTCACAACTCGTCCTTCTTTGTCAATGGCAAAGTTGTAATTCTTTGGATTGTCCAGAGCTTCTTCTATTCGCTGATCCATGTTCTCCAAGGTGATGAAGTTCTTGGCATCCTCCTGCAAAGTAAAGTTATTTATGGAAAAACAGATTAAAAAACATGCAAAAGTAGTTTTAAATAGAAATTTTAAAAATATGCATTTTCCACATCAGTTTGAAAGGAGAAAACAGAAAGAACATAAACTCAGATTGAGAAAATCTTACCTGCAGCTGCAGAATTTCCCTCTCCTTTACTTTGAGGAATTCTTGCTGTTCTTGTTCATGCTTGATGATGGCTTCCAGCTTCTTGCGCTCTGCTTCCTCCTTTTCCTTCTGGATCCTCAGCGTCCTGAAAAGTTAGAGACATAGTTGAGCTAATACTCCGAGGATGGGACAAAATCCTTTATTTTTAGCGTGCTTTCTTCACATCATCATTTTGAATTTCTACCTACCTGAGTTTGAGCAAGCGGAGATTCTCCTCGTTGTTCCACGCCATGAGGGCGTGATGCTCCTCCGCTTCCAGCCTCGCCCTCTCCTCGGCCAGGGAGCCCGTCTCCTCCTCGTACTTCTTTCGGAGCACCTCCTCTTTAAACTCCAGGCTGGCAAAGACAGAGGAAAGAACCAGGTTAATTCACTAATTTAATTTAATCTAATTTGAAAATCTTATACCGTGCCACCCTATGAATCAATTTCAGGAATATACAAATGACCAGCAGCACAATGATCTGCAACATCTAAGAGAAGAAATGTTGAAGATGTATTTTTTGAGTAAAGTATTTGATTGATCTTGGTCTTGGTGAAGTGTAGTATGTTGAAGACAAATTTTCTGCAGATCCCTTGCAGAAATAATTAAATAACTCGTTTAACATTCTGTTTACTATAACTAGTGCATTATGGATATTTCTGCTTAACATACCGAATCATTTTTTATTAGCTAATTAAAACCTAAAACAAATAATTTCTATTCTAGTTTTCTATTTAACTTGATGAAAAATAAGTGTATTTTTTTTAACTGCCTAGCACATAAAGGTTTGCTGCAAACGACACACTTAAACATACTGCTGATTTATATTAAGGAATGCAAAATCATTAAAATTGTAAAATGAAGTACAAGCAATCAATTGAGATTTTACAACACATGTTGGTAAATTTAGCAGCTTTTTTGGATCAGAGTTGAGGTGAAAATAAATCTCCTATACATATAAAAACGTTTGACAGTTTGAGGAAGAGATTTTCGCCCCAATAATTGTCAGGAGGACAGATTATGAGCAGGAAACCAGAATTTCCCACAACACCAGATGACCTGTTAACGCATCAGACATGTCCTATATTAAGCACATTCTGTTACATTCGTAATTAAACGCACCGAAGCGCCCTCATGATCAGCTGGTACTGCGAGTATCTCTCCTTCAGCACGACCATCTCCACCGGATCGACCGGAGGAGGCGTTTTGATTCGTCCCAGTTTGGACTTGGCCACCGGGTCGTTGCGGGACTTTCTGCCCCGGACAGCCTCCACAAGAACGGCGCTCCTGGGTGCGAGGAGCCGGGCCGCCTGGACGCTCCTGCCGCCGATCACCTGGAACATGTCGGCGAAAAAGCTCGGTAACAAATTCCTAACGACAGCTGACTATAACATTTGTTTCTGAAACACGCGCCTTCAGTTCACATTGGAGACAGAAATGTTATCGACGTAAGGAGGCGGCCATGTTGGTGAACTTTGCACGGCGGAAGTGGAACGGAGCAGAAGCCCCGCCCCTTCTGGTTTGTGCCACCACACATGAGCTAGAGTGCGTGACGTCATCGCCACAGTGCAGAGCAGCTGGAAAAACCTGATAAAAAAAAATATTCTCTTTTGATTGATTCTGATCCTGCAGCTTTTACTTCACATACACAATATATACGTACAAATAAAGGAAATCTTGTTGGCTCCCAGGTGAAGCATTCAATGTTAGATTTAACACTAACAATGGGAGGTGGTGCGCTAATTCAGACCTTGAATCTTAGATTTTGGTTTCCTTTTTTCACACCTTTCAGAAATGAATGAATTAGAAATGAAGCAGTAAACATAAACTTCTGTTTCACTAAAGAGTTTCTTCAATGTGACTTCAGTTTTGACCAGTGGATGACAGAAATTGACAAAAGTAAATAGTAAAATTACTAAATTACTAAATAGTAACTCAAATTATTCTGTAAAGGCTTTTTGTTCAAATGACCAAATCAAAATATTCTTGACAGATTTGTATTTAATTTTTGTACTATTAGGGCCTGAGCATTCAGTCAGTGCACACTATTTCACTCTTTGCTGTGATCACAATAAAAAAATGTACATAAATATTCAAAGTTCAGAGAGCAAATTTGGGCTCGGATTTAATTAGCTGAAACCAAATAGGTGAAGTGAGAGTAGGGGGAAAAAAGCATCCAGAAAAAAATTACAAATACAATTACTGGCACAAGCTGAGGAGCCTGTGAAGTGTCTCAACTAAAATGCCTTTTGGATTTATTTCAGGTCCCGTTTTCTATTTTTCATTACTAAGTACTCAGTTTAAAACAAGGTTTAGAGATCTAAAAAACTTCGGTCAAATAAAACCTCACTTAGGCAGATTTATTCACACAGAATTAAATTCAGAGACATAGAAAGTAATCAAAACTAAAACATTAAGACATCAAAACAGCATCTGAAAGACAGAATTTCAGGTATATTTCAATATATCTGATATATCGAATATAGTTAAAGCTTTGACAAGGCCACTGAGAGGAGACACTGGACTCCATTAAAAGACTCAACATGTTCTTTAAAAATCAGGGATGAGCAGGATTAACACCACAACAGCATAATTAAAAAAAAGGGTTTATTACGTAAACAGCCAGTGAAGACAACAGTGCTCACTGTGTCTGAGCAGGTGAAACCGTAGTCAACAAACAACTGCACGACCTGAAAGAGTCGTCATCAGAAGACAGATCCTCAGTTTTCCTGCTGCTTCAGGCTCCTGTTGTGGCTCGTCTCCCGGGTTCAGCTGCTCGTTCATCACCTGCAAGATGAGAAAGAAGAGCAGTGGTAGTTTCACGTCTCTTTGTGGAGGTTTTGTGGAAGTTTTAGTGAATTTGTGGGGGTTTATAGAGATTTTGTGTGTATTGGTGGAGGTTTTGTGTGTCATTGTGGAGTTTTTTGTGTAATTTTGGAAGTTTTTAGTGAATTTGTGGAGGTTTTATGTGTATTTGTGGACATTTTGTGTGTCATTGTGGAGTTTTTTTGTGTAATTTTGGAAGTTTTTAGTGAATTTGTGGAGGTTTTGTGTGTCATTGTGGAGGTTTTTGTGGAAGTTTTTGTGTCATTGTGGAGGTTTTTGTGTATTTGTGGAGGTTTGTGTATATTTATGGAAGTTTTTTGTGAATTTGTGAAGTTTTTAGTATATTTGTGAAGAGTTTGTGTGTATTTGTGGAAGTTTCTGTGTCATTGTGGAGGTTTTTGTATATTTGTGGAGGTTTTATGTATATTTATGGACGTTTTTTGTGAATTTGTGAAGTTTTTAGTATATTTGTGAAGAGTTTGTGTGTATTTGTGGAAGTTTTTGTGTCATCATGGAGGTTTTGTGTGTCATTGTGGAGGTTTTGTGTGTATTTGTGGAGGTTTTGTGTGTCATTGTGGAAGTTTTTGTGTATTTGTTGAAGTTTTTGTGTCATTGTGGAGGTTTTTGTGTATTTGTGGAGGTTTGTGTATATTTATGGAAGTTTTTAGTATATTTGTGAAGAGTTTGTGTGTATTTGTGGAAGTTTTTGTGTCATCGTGGAGGTTTTGTGTGTATTTGTGGAGGTTTTGTGTGTCATTGTGGAGGTTTTGTGTGTCATTGTGGAGGTTTTGTGTGCCACTGTGGAGGTTTTTGTGTATTTGTGGAGGTTTTGTGAATATTTATGGAAGTTTTTTGTGAATTTGTGAAGTTTTGAGAATATTTGTGAAGAGTTTGTGTGTATTTGTGGAAGTTTTGTGTTTATTTGTGGAGGTTTTGAGTGTATCTGTAAAAAGCATTTAACATGTGTATACACTGAGAGCCACATCATTAGAACCAGTGACAGGTGAAATAAATAACATGGATCATTTTGTTCCAATGTCATGTTCGGCTGTGAAACCATGAGTCCTAGCATTCATGTGGACGTCTCTTTGACAAACACCAGTCACCCAAACACAGCTGCAGACCAAGTACACCACCTCATGGCAGCAGCACTCCTTAATGGCAGTGCCCCCCCAGCAGGACAACGCACCTGCAACGCTACAAAAACTGCTCAGGAATGACCCGAGGAACATGGGAAAGAGCTCAAGGTGTCAAACTGGCCTCCAGATTACCCAGATCTCAATCCAACTGAGCTCCCACTGGATGCAGTCTGAGCCAAGAACGATCCATGGGGGCCCCAACATGGATGGAAGTTGGTTCTGATGCATCCAACAGATGCTCACCTGGATTGGGATCTGGAGAGTGAGGAGGCCAGTTTGACACCTTGGGTTCTTTGCCATGAGGGGGTGCAGTTGGTCTGAACGGTGTTTGGGTGGATGGTGTTTGTCAAAGAGGATCCACAGAAATGACAGAACACAAAGTTTCCCAGCAGAACATTTGATTGTAACAAGATGATCGATGCCCACTTCACTTGTCAATTGTTTTAATGTTGTGGCTGAACAGTGTAGATATACATGTTCAATAAAATATAATTATATCATAATTGCCTACAACATAGCACTTAGTAAGTTACTTCCTTCTTTTATTTCCCATTTAAGTAACTTGTGCATTGCTGTTTTTTATAAATTTGGTTGCCTCTCCCTCAGAAAAAGAGGGAGGCCTCTGCCAACCCAAACTGTCGGTATTCAACGACCTGTGAATGAGACTCGACTGTCATCTAGAATCATTTACTGATCCTAGAGTATTAATGAACAGCAACTGACAAATCTCACACTTTCTGCCTTTAATTTTGACACCTCCATTCCACTGACCTTGTTGATCCACCATACAGGTCAGAGCTGTTCCACTTGAAGCTGAAGACAAGTCCCGCTGTTCACCTGGAGAGAGGAGGAAGTACATGGTTAGTTATATTACTAATTACTAGGAAGTTATATTACTAATATAACATGACTACATGCATATGTGTATGTATATATATATATGTATTTGTTATATTCTGATTCTAACAGAAAAACACAAGTAATCAGATTACAGACACATCTGGCAAAAAGGGGATTTCGTACAGGATTATCATCCAAAAACCAAAAGTAAATCAAATGTATTCAGTCTTGAGAACATTTTGTGCTTCATACAGGAGTAATATGATTTTAAAGTCTATCTTTTGACACACAGTCAGTGGTGTGTATAAACTACTTTAGCTGCTCAAAATGACCTTTATAGATGCTGACATAATAACATACTGAGACATTATTGAGCACAACACACGGAGCCTGTTAGCTAACTGTGCTGTACTCTAACATGCCAGTATGAACAAGCTAACATTGCACAGCACTATAATGGCGTCGTGCTAATATTCTCCAACAGACACACACATTAGCTAATATGCAAACCTAGTGTCAGAACCTGTTAATAAAGGCAGCTGGGCCGTAGATAACGTGTTTCCCAAACCTTGCAGTGCATCTCCAACAACTTCAACAACAACGTCAGCTAGCTAACAGCGATCGTCACCACTCACTTTAACGTTAGCCAGCAAACGTTAGCTAACCAGATTTCATGGCGTTCTAAACATACATTTAGAAAAACGTTCATGCCGATTTCACCAAAGCTACCGACTTGTTTTGAGATAGTGACCTAAATTTAATTAACTGTGCATTATTCATGTAATAAACACGTCAGAGAAAAAAACGAACAAAATCACAATGGAGTTTGGTGCTCCGAACAAAACAGTGTCTGTAGCAGATTTAACTGGATGTAATTAAAGGATTACTTCCAGCCGAATTTAAGTCAAGATTTAACAGTTAAATGAGACATCTTCAGCTTCCTCTTCAGAGTTATTTTAGAAACATTTGAGGCAAAAACAAAACAAATCTCACCAACATTAAAGGGAGGCTGGCTCCATTTTAACCCGCACATATGTAGAACTTACTGGACTTAGACAAGGCATGAACGCATTACTATGTGGAGCTCCCTGATACATGAAGGAACATCACCTGGGCTTATTACCTGAGATTGTAGGTAATAACTGACCTGTACAACTCCCACACAGACCTGAATACACTTGTACTGAGCAGGTAACTGTACACACAAAGCAGAATCATACAGAACAGTTTACTGACCGTGTTCGTGTCCTCAGAGAAGAGCAGCTCCAACCTGAGTGAAAATCCATCAGCATTAATATACACATTAACAGTTTTGGAGGGAAATGCACTGATTTCGCGCGGGAAAAGAACAAGACCGCCCCTTTTGGCGCTCACCACCTGCATTCGTCAGAAAATCTGTGGGCGGGACTTATTTTGCCTGGTTTATGCAAATCCAACCATCCTTGACCTCTGTTCAGCTCAGCTGGCAGAGCAGGAGCTCCTTTGCCAAGATGCTGTCTTCACCCTTGGTACAATCTGTGGCCTGGGGTTCTTTAATGCAATCTGATTCCTGTAATCCCTGAATCTGTCTTGTCAAAAGAGGCTAAAATAAAACAAATATTGATTTGAACAACACAGATAAACAATTGATAAAAGCATTAAAATGTTACTTTTTAAATTAAATTTCTCTGCTCTTTATTTGTTATTATTCCAATACAAACAGAATGTAATGAAGTTACGTTACTTTGATATTGTAATCAGGTGAATTCGGGTGATGTGGACACCTCAGCTCAAGTGTTATTGATTTCTGATCTGTAATTTTACCATAAAATTAATGACATTAGATTTGAACAATGACTTCATGTTGGTGATGTCACAGAAAAGGGTGGGGGACCTGTACATATTATGTATATAATAATCTATTTCTTCCCTTTTTATTATCGTGTTTATTTTGTACTAACATTATTGTTTATTTAGGCTGCTATGACACACAGATATCCCTGTTTGCAGGACCAATAAAGGTGTTCTGATTCTGATTCGAAGTCAGTCATGATACCTGGGAATTGCATGAGGAGGTCAGTGATGTAATATTCTGATCAATATCAAATAAGAAAATGTTTCTAATATGTTATCACGTTTATTTGTGTTGGGACAGAGCAGCTTAAACTGCACTAACAATGGAAAGTGCATCGACCCTAATGTCCAGTAGGCGGCGCCTGCTTGATACAGTCCCCCCCAGGTTTGACTGCTCCCATCTCCCATTGTCTGAAAGCGCACCTGAATGCATCGTCAGTTCCGCAATGACCGGATGAATCGAGAAAATAAGAGCATTTTTTTCCAGTGCGGAAATGCACAAACATTTACCGTGATTGTAATGAAACCACTGCTGGTTGTGAGTTTGAGGCAGACTGCAGTCTCACAATCTGACCATGAAACACAGGATACGTTTACAGTAGTTATTCCCGGTTATAAACTGAAGGTAATCTGTCCCTTTAACCAGAACCAAAAGTTAATTGGGTCTATTTTGGGCTGAGACCCATCCTCCAGCCGAGTTTCATGGAAATCCGTTCAGTAGTTTGTGTGTTACCCTGCTGACAAACCAACAAACAGAGGTAAGAATCAAGTATTCTAGCAACCATTTCACAAATTTAGTCCACCAATACTTCAGCACAATTGAAGAGAAAAGCAGGTGACAGGTTAATCTAATTACTGTCTCAACAAATACCAGACTGAATCATTCTTTAATGCACTCTATAAAACAGTAGAACATAAAAAATAGATTAAATTTAAGCAGAGTACTACTAATTACAACTCGAGGATAACAGATGTTGTGATTGATGTTCTGACAGCAGAGACCAGCTGGCCCCTAAAAACCAGACAATGGCACAACATAACTCTTCATATTATTTATGCTGAACTGTTGTTTTACACTCACAACCATCATAAACTGCATTTTTCTCTGTGTGTGTGTTTGTTCCTTCAGGGTTCAGTGGGACGCTGTGGTGTGTCAGCCTGGTGACTGATGTTCCTGCTGAGGCAAGGCACCAGCACATTACAGCGCCCGTCCGCTTGCCAGGAACTCGGGATGATGGGAAATGGTGCAGTGCCGTTGTGTGTCGTTCCCGTGACATTGAGAGCTGTAAGTAAGTCTGTGAAGGCTGTGTTTGCTTTCGTTAAACGGCATCTCAGAATGAAAATGTTTAATAGCAGCACCCTCGACACTCAGACAAATTAACAAATCACAAAAATCCCACAGAGAATATTTCCTCATTCACGGATGTTGAACTCCTTAACTTTTTAAGGCTTCCTTTAAAACTGTGTATTTCTTGTTATAAGTCTTTAGCTAAACTTGGTGACAGGTGTTTGTACATCTTGTCTGGAATTGGAATTTGGGTCATTGTGACTAAATTTAATTAATCAGAGCTTATTTTACAGTCAAGGGATTTTAAAACACACAGATGATGAGTGTATTTGTCTGCTTTTGCCTGAATGGCCTCTTTAAAACATTTTTTTTTATGATAGAAAGGCTAAAATGAGGCTGCCGTTGACGTCAAATGAACATCTCTGTGCATTTTCTACATTTGCACCTTGATTAAATATGTAAATACTCATTTGCTGATTGGTCTAAAATGAGGTAACACCAGGGTAAATAACTGAGACACAACACTGCGACAAGGTCAGAAGAAAACACAAGACGTGAACCGATTTGCAGGTCAGTTATATGTTTATTCAGCTTGTTGCCGGCTGTTACAGGTACGTGACCAAGCATGATGGTGCAGACGTTGTATTAGTTTCACGGATGTAAAAGCACCATTGAGGATCTAACACCAGCAGACAAACAGACAAGGAGCTCCTGCGGTTATCTTTCAGTGTCGTCGTTTAGCTTCGAATGGACTCACAGAACAGAAAAAAAACCCAACAAAAATCTAACGCAGTCGGCCGTGAGACACGCCTGCATGAATATTAGGAGAAAACCAGTAACAATTAGTCTTCCACAGCATTTACATGTCCAGACGGTGATGCAAGAAAAAGACAGGTCTGTTGGAAATTAGAGAATTTAAACAACCGGCCAAATAGGAAAAACTCACTCTGATTCTTAAACCAACCCAAACTTGTGGAATTATAGACGTAAATGCAGAGGAAGAATAACTAAAATGGACAAAAATGAGACTTTAATATAGTGAAAATTAAATGTTTTAAGGTTACTGGTTCACTGACTACTACAGAACCAGGGGTGCAGGACAATGCATAATCGATTGGTAGAGTTCCCGGTCAGTTAATCCTGCAGGTTTTCTTGCATCGGTTTATAACCACAGCTAAAGTCCAAGCAGTCGAGGCAGAAAGGGGATTTTCTTTGTCCTCCTTCACAAACAATTGGTCAAATGTTTGCACAACGAGGCTTCAGGAGAGTCGAACAGTTACTCTGCTGCTTGGACTTTAAACATGTGAGACGTAAAAAGGAACTCAGCCAAAGCAATATTGCTGTCCGGTATATAGCTACGTAACTAATGCAGTGCAGCCACTCTGCATTTTTACAGTTTGCCATCTTCGTGATGTGTGGTGTCATATCGTGTGTAGAAGAAGGGGGACTTCTGGTGGACCTCTTGTTTAGCACAAGGGCGCATCTGTCTTGAGAACGATGAGCTTTGGTTTGGAGTAGATGAAAGTGTATTTTTTTTTGAGGGGGGGGGGGGGCAGGGAGAATATGAAAGAGGGGAGGGATGTAAAAGAAATGAGGGAGGGAGGGAAGGAGGGAGGGAGAGGAATGATGATGAAGGTGAGGGGAGATCAGAAAGGGGATGAAGAATTCAGGTTTATGCCAGGCTGGTGGCATTTAGGTTTTTTAGTTTAGGCCGGGAAGGGAAGGGTAAGCCAGTCGGATCTCTTCCCCCTCCAGGAGTTTTCTGAAAAAGAAGATGAAAGTGAATCTTTACCGTGCATTCGTTTGCCTATTTTTGCAATAAAAGTGTGAAAAGAGATTGAAAATCAAACAAACAATGTCTTTTTAAACATGTTGCACGTCATAAAATCACAAGTGTCTGTGAGGTTTTTCGATAAATAATCATCAGTAATGTGGATAGACAGTCTGGAGGGTTCAGAAAATCATATCTCTTTATTGTAACACAGCCTTTAACACCAGGAAAAGACTAATAACTCAAATCTAAGACGATGTATAGTCTGATATTACAACGACATGTTGCCCGGCCCGGAGATCCGGCAGACAAAGATCTCACCTGTACGCAGCGATTTCAATGTCAAGGGCCATCTTCACATTGAGAAGGTCTTGGTACTCTCTCAGGTAACGCGCCATCTCCTGCTTAGCGTCGGCGATGTCCTGCTCCAGCTCACTTATCCTTATCTATGGATGGAGACAAACATTCGTTAGCAAATAACAAGAAGATAAACCCAGTGCCTGAAGAATTTACCTTTGAAATAACTGTAAATTATTGGAAAGGGGTCAGTTAAATGGAAATTTGTGCTCTTTTCTTGTTTTTTTTGTTGCTTTGTGTAGTTGTGTTGTTCCCTCTCGGATCATTCGGACAGTAACCTTGCAGATTTTCACCTCTGCTGTGAGCCTGTCTTCATTTCCTGCTGAGTACTACAGATGGGGAGGGTGTAGCTGCTGCACAGAATATATTCACATTTACATCTGCAAAAAGAAGAAGCATGCTATTTTTTTGATTTCTTCATTATTCCATCTCATCTCTGTGTCTTATCATGATGACCTTTACACACATCTTTGTATCTGTCCTGTCGCTTTTTTCCCTGTTCGCCTGTTGAACAGAGAGGCTGTTAAAACGCAAAAGAAGCTTCTGGTCTGAAAACAAATAACTACACCAGGCTCCATGTATTAGATCCCTTACAGGGTGGATGTTCATGCAGATCAGGATCCAAATATCCTTCATTCACCTGGTACTTTGCCACCTCTTTGGCCTGCGTCTCCTCCAGATCCTCCAGCTGCTTGTTTAAGGAGTTGATGACGTTCCGGAGAGCCTCGATCTCGGATGAACGGGACTGAAGCAGCCTCCGGTACTCCAAGGTCTCCTCCCGGATGGCGTGCACGGCCTCGTTGTTTTTGCTGGCCATCTCTGCCACGCTTGCGAACTTGCTCTTGTACCAGTCCTCGGCGGCCTGCATGTTCTTGTTGGCCAGCCGCTCGTACTGGGCCCGGATGTCTCGCAGGGCGGTGGAGAGGTCGGGCCGGGACACCTCCACATCCACGCTGATGTTAGCCACCTGCAGCTGAGCCTGCAGCTCTGCCTGCTCCTCTGCAAAGACTTTCTTCAAGAACACCATCTCGTCGCACAGAGACACCACGCTGGCCTCGATGTCACAGTTGGAGAGCACGGCCCTGCTGGCCTCCTCCTTGGCCCTCTGCAGGGTCTCCTCAGCATCCAGTCGCCTCCTCATCTCCTCCTCATAGCGCTCTTTCATCTGCTCGTACACATCACGCAGGTAGTCTCTCTCTGCCTCCATCCGCATCTTCTCCCCGTTCTCCGAGTCTATCATGGCCCTCAGACTCCGCGCCTGGCCCTCGTAGAGCGTCTGCAGACGGGATGGGTCGTTCTGCCGCCTCCTCAGCGCCTCCAGCTCGGCCAGCAGGGCCCGGTTCTGCAGCTCCAGGTGCCTCACCTTCTCGATGTAGGTGGCGAAGCGGTCGTTAAGACCCACCAGCTGTTCCCTCTCCTGGGAGCGCAGACCAAGCAGCTCTGTGTTGATGGAGCTGGCCTGAGCCAGGTCCATCCGCTCTGACCCATCGGGCAGGGAAGAGGAGGCCAGCCTCAGGATCCTCTTCCCGGACGGAGGAGCTCGAGGAGTGGAGAAGAGCGAGGAAGACATGGAGGATTTGTAGGAGGTCTGGGAGCCTCTGTAGCCGTCCCAAGGACGGCGGTAGGAGATGTAGGAATCGTAGCTCATGATGAATTTTTTGTTGTGGATTTTTTTTTGTTTGTTTAAGAAAAGGATGGATGTTTAAAGTTTCAGAAGGTTTTTTTTTTATGTCCCCCTTGTTCTGCACACCATCGGTGAGGATGAGCGAGCGTTTTGCACTGCACCAGCTCGGTGATGCTGCAGATCCCCAGCTTTTATAGAGTGAGGCTGGCCCCCCTCCCGCCACCACGGAGGAACATCAGTGCTGTCAGCATCCTCCAGGCCAATAGCAGACTGCTGCAGTGAGGAGAGAGCAGGTTGATTTTCAGAATCACTCTCAGCCAAGGCAGGCAGAGCACCATGTGGTAGAGCAGGTTTTCTTTTAATCTTCCCCTCAAATGACATCTCAGTTAATTGCACTCATTACTCCATTCACCTCTGAAGACATATTTTATTCTCCTTTAATGACGTCTCAGATGCATCTTATGATTAACCACAACATCCACGTCAATAAAGTGAAAACACTGGGTCAGACCTTGTGGAAATGACTTGAAACAAAGTGTTTTTCCACAGCCCAGTTATAGTGAAGTGAGCAGGGCATACACTCTAAAAGTCGGGCACTTAAAGGTTTTAATGCCACAGAAGACAACAAATTAATTTGCCTGGTCCTTAAATAGATTCATGTGTTTTCAGCCTGTCTACTGCTTTAACTGAATAATGAATGATGATTGAATAATCCTACATTTAGTCCACAAACACCGATGTAAAAAGCCTTTCCTGATAGCTGAACATCACAGCTGTCGTATCCTTCGACGTATTTATTCGATCTATTTAGATTAGCGAATTGATGAGTCACAGTGTGTGTGGGAGACACCGCCGGAGAAGAAAGTGCTATCTGTGTCTGCTGACACAGACAAAACACTCCTGCTGTTTAACATCCTGAGATGAGTCAGAGGGTACCTGTAAATCACCCTCAGTGTTTGTTGTAAAGGAAGCATCAAGCCGGTGTTGTGATTCAGGAAGAGATTCAGATTTCTGCTCAAGGACGCGGATTGAGTGACAGAAGCTTTCAGACTGGTGACAGCTGTAGGACAGGGTCACTTTTTGACCTTTATTTATCTGATCCTGCACATAAATAAAAAATAAAGCAACTTTGAAGGAAAATATTTCAGATTTTAGAGCACAAAACAACCAGAATTTATCAGCAGAGTGTAATTCGATCAGTTTCACAAGCTGCTAAAAATGATGTCCGGGAACAAAATCTTTTCTTAATTGCACAAACAGCAAGTACATCAAAATGAACACCTTATAAAGGTAAGAAAGGTTTAAACATCCAGTAAATAAACTATGGTGCTATAGATAAGTATTTCCATCATCGCTCCTCAGCTATAAAGGTGAAAAAGTGTTGAATTCAAGCCTAAAAGGCCAGTAAAGAAACATTATTTTGCCAGTAGGTGACACCATTAAGCCAGGAAACGTCTGTTCTCAAACTGAAACCTTCCTCGCAGCCAAACCAAAAGATAAAACGCCTGTGATGTAATCAGCAGGACGACTCCAAGCGATTGTAAAGATTATTATTCATTATTGTGTCAGTTACATCTGAAGGCTGTTGTAGAGGGAGATGCTCTCTGTTCTATTTATGTCCAAAAGAAAGAGGTCAATGATGCTCATTGATCGCTCGGCATTTAAAGAGACAGTTGACTCAACAGTTTTGTAACACGGGGAAGAAAGAAACTCTCCTTGATACTTACATTAGTAGTCTCTCCTGGATACTTACATTTGATAATGTAAGTAAACAACTTATTAACGTGCAACATGCAGGGACTTTTGGCTACCAGCTAACTGAGCAGTTTTTAATTTCTGGCATTGAGCTGGAAGGTTTTTCAAATCAGGAGAAGTCGAATAGTTTGTAATCGGAGCTGATTTCAGAACACCTTCCTAATCTCGTCCCATATGTCGAAGACCAGCCCATCATAAGTCATCAGAACTAGCAGAAAACTTAGCACATTAGCGCTGCAACAATTAATCACCAACTATTTTGATAATAGATGAATCCGCCTGAGTGATTTTTGAGTACAAAAAGTCAAAAATTCTCTGATTCCAGCTTCTTAAATGTGAATAGTTTCTAGTTTCTTCCCTCTTGTCTGACAGTAAACTGAACTTCTTTGAATTGTGGACAGAACAACAGATTCTAGACCCAACAACTCAATTAATCACAAAAATCATCATCAGAATAATCAACAATGAGGTTTTTGATTAGTTGCAGCTCTCGGGCTTACTACTTCTGAGTCTGGTGGAGATCTCTCCTGCAGGAGATGTTGTCATTGAAGCTTTTGAACACTAGGTGGCACATTTGCACCTCAAACTCTTCAGTGTGTTAAAATCCTGGTTTTGAATCCCTTAAACTTAACATAAGACTCAGTATTTTATCAGCTCCTTACCCACAAATGCACAAGAATCCACAGATCTTATTTTGAAACGTTTAATCTAGAACTATTACCACAAACTCAAACTAATTACGTCCACCAGTTGTCGTTTTATGCGTAGAAAGTCTGTGACTGATTGATGACAGTACTGCATGAAGACCTGGTGTTAAAAGAAAACTTGCAGCTATTTCACAGACTTATCGACATGCAGATATACGACAAAGCAGCTGAGCTGTTTTTGATGTCGGGCAAGTTGTTTGTTCCAGGTGGTCGAGGTTACATATGTCAGGACTAATAACCAAGACCAATCCATCATGAATCATAAAAAATAAATGATTTTTTTTAGACCCAGTGTAAAAGATCATCTTTGTTAGAGTTGCACCAACTAGTCACCAACTTTTGTGATAATTTATTGATTGGTTGAGTCATTTTTCATGAGAAGAAGTCCAATATTCTCTGATTCCAGCTTCTTAAATATGAATATTTTCTGCTTTCTTTCTGACAGTAAACTGAATTCCTTAGAGTTGTGCACAAAACAAGACATTTAAGGACGTCATCTCGAAACACCATTTTCTGACATATTCTTGAATATAATCATTCGTTGCAGCTCTAATCTTGATCTAACAACCAGGTTCTTTCTGGTTCTGAGTCTGGTGGAGATCTTTCCTGCAGGGATGTTGTCGTTGAAGGTTTTGAACACTGGGTGGCACATGTGCACCTCGTGTCAGAGCGACTGTTGCAGATGCTGTTTTTTTTGTGGAAGTGCTTATTCAGTTATGTGTGACAAAATGAGCTGTGACACCCTCCATCACGACGACGTGAGGCGACTCGTGTCATATTAAATCGGTTTTTCAGCCGAAAAAAATGCAAATGACATGTTTATTCAGAGGGTCATTTACAGTGAATATATTTCCCAATGATACATAAGGTAAAAATAAGTACATAAAACATTTTCTATTGACAGATAAAGACTTTGGAATGTCGGGCTGAGTTTCCGCCCCACCTTTTGACACATTTACAAGAATACCAGGTGAAAGAAAACGTTCAAATTCAGGAATCTGTGTGCTGTGACCGTCTGACAGGAAACTGAAAGCTTGGAGCTACTTGAAAAGAGCTTGTGGGTGAAACTGAACGTCACATCTCGCCTCCTGCCGTCTTTACATTCAGTTGATATCTGCAAAATTCTATCCACACAGAGTCACGTAAAGGATATAAGACATCCAACATACATATATAAACAAGAGAACAAGAGCTAAGTGTCAGTACAAAAAGTGTATTCCTTTGGTAGAAAACATTTATCTCAGGAAGAAGAAGAAAAAAAACTAAAATGTGCTTCGATATAAAGAAGTGTATCTTCTCACATCCAAGTTATGGGACTTAAAACATTCATCTCATATCAGGAGTGCTGCATATTCATTCATGTTGGCATCTCATGAGCCCCCAGAGAGCAGAGCAGGCTTTTGTTTGTTCTGGCAACTTCTGATTACAGCATGAAGGTTGGTCATTCACAGGTCGATCTGTACAGTACTTTGGTTCATTTCTTCTTTCTTTTTTTTTGATCACCAAGTCATTTAAGAGTGCTGCAGAAGGAGGAGGAGGAGGAGGAGGAGGAGGAGGAAGGATACTGCGCGTAATGCGTCCAGGTGTAAACTATGTGCCCATAGAGTAACAGGAGAGACTAAATGAAGCTGTGACACGTCAAAAGAAGATCAATACAAAAAAAAATTGTCTTTAAATCTCTCTCCAGACTTGTCTTGTGCATGAAATGAGGGGGGGCGAAGATTACCGCCGCACACGCTAGTAATTTACAGTGCAACTCAAACTTCATTCAGCTTCTCTTCTTTTTTTTTTTTTTTAGAAGATTTTCAGCCTCTTCCCCACAGATCTGCCTCCCTTTGCCATCCTCTGGCTCGCCTGGTCTTTAGACAGCGGGCAGTACTTGATGGTGTGCGCATTGTCTCCGTTGGCACTGCAGAGGGGGCAGGTGTATGCCCGGAGGATGGGGCACAGGACCCTCCCGTCCGCTGTCTTCAGGATGTGGGTGCCGTAAACTTCCTCCGGCGCGCCGTTATTCCGACAGAAGACGCACACCTTCGGCTCGGGTTTTCCTCTCTGAGTCTGTTTGCGCCTCCTGTCCATGGAGAGCAGGTCGAGCCCGGCGAAGCTTCCCCTGTAGGACTGTGAATCTCTGTCCGCCAGCTGCGAATCACCCGCAAGTTGCTCGTACGGCCTGAGGAGCGAGATGCGCTCCTTCAGGTCGTAGATGGAGATCGGCGGGGAGCCAGGAGCCGCGCAGCAGCACTCCAAGTGTCCGTCGCCGTCCCTGCCGTGCCCAATTACGCAGGAGCAAACCGGGGAGTCATCCTCCAAGCCCAGGGTCGCTTTCAGGGACTCGGTGATAGAGTTGGGGCTGCAGGACGGGCTCTTGTTCTTGGCGACAAGTGTCGACAGGCCGAGGTAGTCGTTCCAAAAATTAAAGGTGTAATCATAAGGAGAACGCGCTTCCAGGTAGCCGCGCTCTAAAAAATCCATCCTGGAGTTTGGAGCTGCAGAGTTTTAAAATCCGCAGGAGTGAAAAGGCGGTTCGGGTGTCAGCATTGGGTTGTCTGTGGAGGTGCTCGGCTCTCTTCTCTGGCTCGGTCCGGTGTGCAGCGCAGCTCAACATGTAGGCGCAGATAAATTCCCCAGAATAAGAACCGAGAGGGGGGCGTGGCCTGTTTGAACTTGATTATCCGTGTGTGGAGGCAGAGGAGGGTCCACGGAGCGGAGCAGGAGTCACTGAGCTGGGAAAATCACTTCCCCTCCCACAATATTATCACTGAGAGACTATCTCTTTGTGCCACAGCGGAATTATTTATCCTGTCGGCTTGGAGACTAATTTGCTTCCTCCTTCTCATAATTATTTATCAGGCAGTTTGTGCTTGTGCATTTTTGAATTTAAAGAAGATTTGGAGAGAAATGGGCCCCAAATGTTTCTGGTTTGCGTCACCACCCGCTGTCTTGTCTTGGGAGCTGATTAAACCAATAACCGTGTTGGTGATATGAACTCAAACTGAATAATCGACTTAACTACAACATTAATTATCAAAACTATTTTGATAACTGGGCGACTGTTTGGGTACCATAAACTAAATTCTTTGTTGTTATTGACAAAACAAGACATTTTGGGACTGCTCAGAAGTATGGCTGTCACGGAATCAGATTCACAATAACGACATTATCATGATATTTATAGGAATTTGAAGCAGTCAAATCCATCTTTAACTTTGTTTACTGTGTGTTTTGTCTCTTGGGCAACGAAATTACACTCAAATTACAAATGTAGGTGGAGAGAGACTCTTCAACATTAGCAAAGATTGTCCAGAAAGAACCATTACACTCGATGACTTGTGGAAAGGCGACCAGACAAACTCATAAACAAAAGATGCACAAGACCAAACATCCTCTCTGGATTATATCACGATATCCCTGATTGATATTTTATAGAACAAACAACGAATCATCAAATCAATCGACAATGAAAATCATTTGTTCAGCCATAATTTTGACCCTTTTTTCATGGTTTGCTTGTTCTATTCTTTAATTTATAAGCAGGTCTTGAGAGGTTTTTAACTCTCAGAAGTAAGACGTGATACAAAGATCTGACGTTTTAATTCTGTCATGTGACCTTTAACATCATCCATCCGCCCTTCGTTGTCATGGTTCAGTCAACAGAACCACTGGTTGGGTTCAGGAGAAGAAAACACTACGTACGTCACATCCATTAAAGCAACATGATGTTGGCCACAGTTTCCGAGTGCAACACTGGTGTCGTAAACACAAATCCCAGGTCTGTAACGTCAGATGTGACGTAGGTGCAGTTAACATGTGTGTAACGTCCGTTCACTTCCAGACTCAAAGTTAAGTCAACATTGACATCGATCTCCTCGGTGAAAGTCCTGTTTTTTGTTTTGTTTTATTTGACACATCCCTCAACCTCAACCCTGAACTACTGGACTGGATTTCGCCGTATGTGTTGCACAAAACCAAAGAAAAGTCTGACGTCATGTTGTGTGTAGCCAGACTGAAGTGACCGAGCTGGAATAAAACACTAAAAATGAGAGAAAACGGTCTCGCAGAGGCCTCCGTGTTGAGTTAACAGACGATTCCTGGGTCAACAAAGACCCTCCGACACACGAAATGATGCCAGAAACCATCAAGATGAAGCATTTGGGCACATTAGCAGATCCCTTCCTGCACTGGTGAACCTATAGTGAGTCGTCTCCACGTGAAGCTGCAGTGTCCTCGCTGCACCTGCAACTGCTTCCCCTGAGTCCACGGCTTTGTGCTCGCAACCAGCCATCCTCATGCTCCATTGTCTCCTCTCTACAGTGGGCCGTTTAACTTCATTAATATGCATTAAAACAGAGAGAGAGAGAGAGAGAGTGTGTGTGTGTGTGTGTGTGTCGGTCAGAGCTCAGTAAGACAGACTCCAAAAAAGAAAAAAGAAAAAAAAAAGAGAGACCATGTTACTATTTTTGTCAGACGGTCGTGTGAAATATTAAGGACAGTCAAAGTTGAGGCAAAAGTCATTTGCATGTCTTATATTTTAAAATTGGAGCTCAGATCCAGTTTTGTCTTGTCGCGGTGCTGAGGGAGTTTATTGATGGAAAAAAAATCAATATCAGTCTTTCACTGAGTAACAGGGAGTCTCTGACAACAATTCAGTTCTGTCAGAAGATGGACACAAAAACCTATAAATCCATAGTTTTACATTCCTGCCTCTGGATTCAGTGTTGTTTGACTTCATCACATCTTTAAAAGTGTGTTTTAACGTCTTAATGTCTCGAGGAGAGTATTTATGATTCCTTTTACGACACATAAAGATGGCTAGCATTAACTAATGATAACAACGTTAGCGTTAGCTCGTTCACAAACCGGCGACCACTTCAGGTGCTTGAGACAAACTCGCCAGGTGTCGTAGGAAAATGTATTTCTACCTGTGTTTCTGGGAAAGTGCGATAATGATAAAATGAGAAACGCCTCGTGACCATCGACTGAATGCACATGTCATACTGTGAGCTGCAGCGATTAGTTGACTAATCAGTTAGTCATTGGGAAGAAAATGAGTTGCCAGCTGCTTGGCTAATCAATTCATCCTTTCAGTACGTTTCCTCGTTTCAGCTTCTTAAATGTGAGACCTCACGGCGTTTCTTCTTCACTTATGACAGTAAATGAAGACTGTTTGGCATTTTCGACTGTTAGTTGGACAAAAGAGGCAATTTGAAGAAGTCACTTTGAGAATTTTTCACAATTTCTGACATTTTATGGACTTAAAAACTCCATTAATTAATTGTTAAAGTAATCAGCAGATTGGATGTATCTCAAAAACTACAAAGAGTGATAACAAATGCTCTTTTGTACCACTGGATTCAAAATGACTCTCATTTGAATAATATGTCCTTTGATTCAGTGTAAATCTGATGTTCCACTCATTTTTTTATGCTTTTCTTTGAACATTTTTAAAAGAAAATCTGATTGGGTTCCAATTAACAGACAACATTTGTGGGGCTTTTCCTCAACATACTGGATATTGTCGTTATATTATATGAAGAATATTTGTATGATTGTGTACGCTGGAAATCTATAAAAATGCTAAAGTAAGAGACCTGTGTTCAGTGATGAAAGAGGATGAATTTGACTTTCAATCTTGCTGAAATCACCCTCGGAAAAACTGTGTCTGCTGTCTGAATGGCCCTGCGAACGCATCGGCCGCCGCTTTTACAGTTTCCTGGCGAAGTGTGGACGGCACAAAGCATAAAGAAAATCATGATAGTGAAACAGTTTCTTGTATGTGGGAATAAATTATCATCAGAATACACCACATGGTCCACTTTCAAGGTCACCTCCGGCTCCTGCGCGCACAAAGAAAATCATGAGAGAGCATTTAAAAGATGAATGGCTGCCAAATCACAATAGATAAATTGCATGGGGGCCAATCTGACATGTGGCTCTGCTGCTTCAGGGTGCCTATATGACTCTCAATGCAAAACGTGCTTGGCGGCAACAAAAGAAAGTATTGATAATGAATATAAAGTGCGTTCACTTTTGCATTTTGAAGAGTTTCATCTGGAGGACCGTCTTTGGAAAAAAAAAAAAAAGATTTCTGGCGTGATTGTTATAGGAGTCAAGGCGAGTTCGTCTGTAGAAGGTGACTCTAAAAGTGCTGTCGATGAGGCAAAGGGGATTTAAAACAGGTAAAATAATAGTTAAAGGATAATGAAATAGAAATAATGTGGTTACGGTGCAGCAATACACACAGTTTGTGTTTAAAACTTGAGTCTGATGATATTCTAGTTGTTCTTCCTGTTGGCAAATCCCACAAAAAGACCAAAAGTACCTGAATGTTTCTGCCAATAGGTTTTATGTGTGTCTCAAAGCCTGACATGTCTGGATACTTTTAACGAGACGTCGGACGTGTTTGTGGTGACAAAACCCGGTATTTTTTAGCCAAAGCGTGATCTCTTCACGCCGTTAACTAACTATCAGACGCAGACAAAACATAAAATTCCACCTGCAACTTAATGAAATGTTGATTTATGGTTTGCAGAAACAAAAAAAGTCCTTGCAATTGGATACTGAGAGTCTCTGTTGGAAACAGAATAACACCAGCTTTAATCTTAAGAATATATCCTTTCATTAAGTGGGAAAGTGTAATAATGTGATAATGCGCTACTTCTCCCTGTTCTTATTAGAATTGGCAACACAATTCTGACTGCTGCAGTCGTCTGGTGCAAATTAACACACACACTCTTTTTTATTAAATTAAAAAATGTAAGTCAACAGCTTCTCGCAAATGCTTGAGAATGAAATAATCAGTATCTCAAGAATTGTACACTTCAGAGTTAGCAAAAAAGCAACAAAGGGCTTAATGTACATTTAGTCATTTAAAAAGAGTTTGTGATAAGCTTCAGCTGGTAACAGGCCAAGATAACAATAAGGAGTTATTTCCTTCGCAGCCACACAGCAGCAACAAATCTCGCTTTGTTCCCACAATGTGTCCATTGTTTAATCTGTTTACTGCGCACAGGCTGTTACACAGTGCGAGCCACGTCTAGTAGAGTTTTCTTTTTCTTTCAGCTTCAGTTTGTGCAGCATCTCCGACTTCTGAAGGGTTAAAAAAAAATAAAAAGAAATGTTCATGCGTGAATTTGGTTTCAGAGCGTGATGATCGCACCCAGAGGCCTCCTAGGCAGCTCTGTCTGCCGAGCAGCCGAGGCTGAGACGGGCAGGCGCTGCTCCCCCATTCATCACTGTCAAGTTGAATAGAAAATTAACAAATCCCTTAATTAAAAGACCTCTCTAGACTCTGCTGTGCGCGTGTGCGTGTGTGCGTGTGTGTGTGTGTGTGTGTGTGTGTGTGTGTGTGTGTGTATGGCACGTGCCAGCTGCACTGCTGCATTGTGCAAGCCTCAACAGCCTGGCACAGGAAGACACCCACACAGCACTCCCTTCCATGCAAACATACACAGCCTCAGACACAAACAACAGCCTACCCGCTCCTCCACACACCCCTGCCATCCCCGTCGCTGCATTAATTGTACAAACCACATAATGCGGCCGGCCGGAGGAGCGCTTCATTCTGGCTCTCGGTACGTCCCCAGACACGGAGCAAAGGGGAGGGGGGGGCTTTGATCCTTGACCTCTGCCTCCTCTCTCTTGGGAGTTTAGGACCTCATCCCTAACGGTCCGTCCATCTGCACACACACCTTCTGCCGGCCCCCCCCCGACACCCCTCTCAGACCCGCGGCTCCTAGAGTCGACCCAACCCCAGACACGTGTCACTGTCACCAGCAGCAGTGGGGAATGCTAAACAAGCCAAGGTCAACCTGAAATTAGGGGGTTGTCTTTGGGCCTGTCAAGTGCTTTGTCACGACCACCGGCTCTCTGAATGCAGCAGCCCCACTATTACTTAGCTGCTAACTCCACCCCTTCCTCCTCACACCAGCTTATTCATGTGTTCACTCACGCACACATAAACACAGCCTCCTCTTGACATGGTGGAAGTGGTGGGACTGAAAGGAAAGAGGACCAGTGTCCCTCCGATCGTTGGAAACCATTTAAAACCAGTTTGTAGCCGGTTTATCATTTAAATAATTTCCCTGGTTCTGGCTTCTCCTGTTTTATATAATAATAAACTGGATATCTTTGTTTTTATCAGACAAAGCGAGCAATCTCAAGACTTCACCTCCGACGTCTTCTTTAAAATAGACACACTCCTATTTAATTTAATATCTAAGTTAATAGGAAACGTAAAGAAACCTTCAGGAGGACAGTGATTGCATATTGATCAGAGCTGCACTGATTCATCTAATAATCAATTTGTTGTCAGCTATCAAGTCATGAATCTACTACGAATTAATGTCTTGAGTCCATTTTAATAGGTTGTCTTGTTTGATAGAGCTACAACGATTAACAAATCAACTATTTTGACAATAGATCAATCGGTTTGAGTAATTTTTGGGGCAAAAGAGTCAAAATTCTCTGATTTCAGCTTCTTAAATGTGAATTTCTTTCTTTCCTCCTTTGAATATCTTTGAGTTTGGAAAGGTCAGTATGTGACTGGTTGGGAATGAGACTGAAAGAATCAACTTTCTTACCAATTAGACTTTTAGATAACAAAATTATTAGCTAATATTCATAAAACAGAGGAAAACTTGTGACTTCGTTATTGTTTTCAAATTGCTTGTTCTGTCTGAAGCCCAAAATATTCCATTTACACATATCACATTAGATAAATTAGAGCAACATACTCGTACTGTTTGGTTTGTCCATACTGAGCCACCGTGGAAACAGAGCAGACTCTCCCTCCGTAGTTATAAAAGGTTTGTTCGAAGGTTATGTGACTGCAATTGCGAATATTATGTAAAGTCTTTTGCCAGCAGATCCCCCTAAATCCTACACACAACACTTTTAATCCTTTTTCAACATGTGGCTGCTTCCCAAGATCAACAGTGCAATATTCAATTTGTTCCAACGGGTAGAAAAAAAAAACACACCCAACGAAAGAGTTAATTTGATACAATAACCCTAAAGTAATGTAGTACAAAACACCAACGCTGGGTCAAATGTATATGACACCACGGTGAATTTTTTAATGCAGCGTTTTTTAGTGTGTTGCAAAGAACCTTGTAATACTTTGTACTACTTTAGAAAAAAAGTCTGCGGTCTATAGATTGCATCTATTTATAAGTAGAAGTAAAAGTAAAAACTCTCTCCTGAGGCGAGTTGCTGTAACTAAACTTGCAGAGCGAGGAGAGCAGCGGAGGAGGAAGAGGAGGAGGAGGAGGAGGAGGAGGGAAGTTGCAGGCCCACGGATCAGAAACTTGTTTAACTCACCCAAATCTGCAGAGATTAGAGCGGGAAGTGGTCAAAGGGTTTAGAGTGTATCGGTACAATGGGGCCGAGAGGATTAGAGGTGGATTCACTGAGCCCCTGTGATGCCCTTCATCTCTGGGGGTCCACAGCCAGAGCACCTTTGTTGGGTTAACTAACGGCACTTCCCATGAACGCGGTGAACAGACCAATCCCTTTTTAATGATGCAGGGAAAATTCCATTGGCCCTGATTACCACAATGCTTTCGAGAGCCGCCATTGTCCCACACACCATGTCGAGCTTTTAAACTGTGCAGCCAGGCGAGTGCACTGCGAGGCGTTTGAAGTCTGCCTGACGTGTTTTTTTTTTCGCCCTCGGTGGAAATAACCTTTACTAAGACAATGCTGATATGGGGCATCTACTTTATGATTGGAGCGTAATGCTAACACCATCACTGCCGGGGCTTTAATTGCTGCTGTGGCCACCCATGTCTAAAATATATGCAGTAGTACGGGGTTTAATGGGTTGTAACACGGCGCTATAAAGAGGTTTATCTGAAAGGTAAAAGGTTCGGTTGTAACAGTTCATTCGTGAGAGGTCCCACTGCCGGCCTCGAGCTGACTGGTTTGCTGATAGCCCCATAATAGTAGAGTTATTTCTAGTGATCCGCGGAGAAAGTGAGGTTGTACTTACGCAAATCAGTGCTTTGAGCTAAATACTAATGTCAACACGCTAACAATGCTCACAATGACAAAGCTTAAACCCCTTATGTCCTGAAGAAAAACCCACTAACACCCACCAACATCTGGCTTTCGTCTTCAATAGGAAACATAACAATTTGCAATCAATCCCAGGTCGAATGACTCCGTAGTAGTCTGGAAAATCTATGAAATGTTGAGATTTTTCTCCCGGAAATTGAAATCTTTGGCTTGTTTGTGTCACTAGAGAAAAAAATAACTAATTCGCGGAGACGTTTGGATTCATCTCGTCTGACTCGCTGGGTGTAGACTGTCGGTATGAGCCGGTCATTCGCCAGTTTTATGCTTTCCGCGTTCTGCATGCTGCTGTTTTTAAAATCCCGGTCGCTTCGAGAGACAACAACAACTAACCTGGTCGCGAATGGTGCAAACTTTTAACAAGCTAGCGGCTGTATTTGGAAGGCGCGCTGACGCAAACAAGCCAAAGTGTTTTCCCAAATCGCAGAATAATAATAGGTGCAGCCAGATCTTTATTCAGTGCTGGCGCGGTGCTTGTGTCTGTGCAAGACTTCGCCATGAATGTTGCGCAGAAATCTCATGGCAATCCATCGTGTTCTGGACCGGAATGATGCACCAACACACTGGCAGACAAACACGATTTCCTTCCTACCTATGAATCCACCCTTTGATTAAACTGATTGAGTCTGATGTACTGTAAATATTATGCTCTGTTTACTCTGTGCTAAAATCCTCAGAGTACAGTCCTGTTTGCGCTCCGCTGCTAATATGCAGTAAACTCGGTGCTCTTCTACCTCACGGACCATTAGATCTCAGAGGCAGATGTGTCTTGTCTCGTATTAGCTCATGCTCGGCTGTCTCTTGTGATCTTTCAGCTATGCAGCTGCTGTCATGTCTGCATTCCCTCGTCTCGCGTTCATCTTCCAAAAACTGAATTACAAGGAAACTGCACACTTATGGGCAATAGATACAGCGTATTACAGGTCAAGTTCCCCGCACGGCTGGATGGCAATCACATTCTCAGTCGACACATGCGTTCCACGATATATCTACCTCCGAATCTAATGAAGCGTTCGTGCCAGGTGATTGTTGGGAACAGAGAAGAGAGGCTCAGAGACAGTTTTCGATTTCTCATCTCTGTTTATCAATGCAGTCCCGTTAAAGAAGCTTCCATTTGTGACTGTTTTGTGTTAAAATCAGTTTGTGCTGCACCTTGAATTATTCAGCGTTCAGCCACACAAAGCTGCTCTGCTCGGGTCACTTTGCAGGTCCAGATAGCTAATTACCTGCTCGGCTGCAGCGTGTGTACAACCCTGCAAGAATTACCTCAGTGTGTTCGAATGCAGGTGTGGTCCACCTCTACAACAGCACATCACGCTGTCTGCCCATGACATGTAGCTGCAGCGCAAGTTTGTGTACTTTGTTTCTCGTTTCCCTACGGTGTTACAGCAACACTCAACCTGTCGGCTGCTGTCAGTCAAACACACACACAGCGACACACCCCTCCAGTCGGCCGAGACGAAAAGAGGCATTTATGATATTTCCCCAAAGACCTTTTTTTTCTTCTTTTTAATGATAAGATACTATTAATAAAACATTACATAAACATGTTTAGGGCTATAAAAAGGGGGATGACTGCTTGTGATTGTCGGTGTGACTGAACAGATTAGATGTCATATGTCAAAGCTTGATATTTCGTCGATTTTGGAGGCCCCTTTAGTCAAAAGTGGTTGTGTTTGCACCATCAAAACCTCAAAATATAACGTCAGCAACAGACGTAACAGAAGAAAAATCTCCTTCTTCTTCTTTTTAACTGGCTAACTTCCTACTCACTGTGAAAACGTAAACGCAGGCTCTTCCTGTCTGTACACAGACCCGGTGGCAGGCGACAAGAAAAACTAAAAAAAGAAATAGATCACCTCCCACTCATGGTCTCTATTGCTTATGTAGCTCATATAGAGACTTTCATAAACATCTGAAAACTCCTTGTAGCAGCTTAACTCAACCTAACTCACATTTTTAAGGCAGCAAATGATCAAATGTGGTGTTTTCCTGCGTCGGGCAGCTCACCTGACACTATCAGGCTGAAACATCTTGCTGCTGTAAATTCCGCCCGTCTGTACACTTCAGGCGGGTTCAAACAATCACAAAGAGTGATTTGCTGCCATTAGCTGACCCACTATCCCATCTGCAGAACACACACACCAGTGGACCCATGTGCAAGTCGGGACAGGCCTGGCAGTGTAATGGCTGATACCACACAGGACCACAGATGGGTCCCCGCACAGTGGAGCCGGTGGCTGGCGCCGTGGCCTGGGCGCTGGCCAGATGGGCCACCCTGAGAGAGGCTGAGCCTGCCGGGCCCAAACAGGCTGATCTTATTACTGCGGGCCACGACTGGAGTCTGCTTACACACCCACACACACACACACACACACACACACACACACACACACACACACACCATCATCATCAGGGGAATCCACATTATTGTGCCTGACCGTCGCAGGCTGGTTTCACCCTGTTATGTGTCTGTTTTCACCTGTACGGCTTGTCAGATGTTTTCATCGGTGTTCAAACCAGAAAATTCCAGTTCTGTGTGGGTTGGTGACTGAATTCTGATCTGCAAATGGTGCCTTCTCAAGTTACCGATGATGGGGGAATGCTGAAACCAGCCACGTGTGAAATACAGGCCATTTTAGGACTAATACACAGATTTTCTTGTGCCATGACTTGGGATGGCTCAGTGTATTATCTCTTATCTGTAGTGTTATTTTACCATCTTTACTGTTACGCTGTGAGAAATCAGCCCTAGAAGGAAGCATCAGCGTCCTCCTCGACTGAGCTGCAATGTTAGGGGACCTTGGCTGGTGTAAATGTTCGGCCTGGATGATCTGGTTATATCAGCAAAGTAAGTTGCACCGTAGTCTCTGCTTTGTTTACATCTCGTGAGGTGTAGCAGTCCCATTGTGTAGCACTCGCTATCTTTTGTATTTTTTGGCTGAATTCAAAATCCCCTCTGGGCTGATTGCAGTGGATTCACATCCACGAGTAGATGCACAAGTTCGGTAGAAAGATAATAGTTTGTACGTGAAACTGCTCCCAGCAAAGTCTGTGGATCATCTTGAGTATTTTCTGGAAAGAGACATCGCCTTTGAAGTTTTCAGATGTATTTTTTGGGCGCTTTGTGCAACACAAGCCGTCTAGTTCCACAATATTGGAAAGAAGGTGGACATCTCTACAGCTGAAATATATAAACAGGTGAGGTATTTTTGTTTTTGGGGTGAAATGTTTAATGTTGTTTTTTTGTGTGTGTGTGCTGCCTCCTTCTAGTATGTTTGCAGCAAGAAACCTATACATTGTTAGCTGTGAATCACCTTTGGCCTATATTTAATATCTTATCAATATCATAATAATTTAACTGGAAACTTACACATGAATTCAACTCTTATACTCACCGTCTTTTTTTCAACATTGCTTTAAAAAAAACATAAATTCTACCACATAGCCACAGAAAAAACTTTGAAAATGAATTTCAGACATTCATATATGGACGAGAGCTGCTGAACATCCTCCGTAAGCTCTGTAAAACAGATCCCTCGATGGATAAAAGTTTCAAAAGCTGAATTTATTTTAGATCAAAGGTCTAAACAGCAGCGCTACATTCCTGTCAAAGTGGAGTATCGGAGGGGAACAAACACATCGTCCATATGGAGTCCTATCTGCTTTCACCTAATGGTTGAACTCCACGTGCGGGTCGTGTGCAGTTATTTGGTGTTTTCTGTGTTTCATCTGCTGGGCTGTTTTTCTGAATTTAATCACCGAATCAAGAAAGTAGATTAATACTGAGTCTTGTGATGCATAAAAAAGAATAAATTAATAAGTACAGACACTGAGAATGGCTGAATAAAATATAACACAAGCATTTTGATGATGGCGTTAGCAGCGTTGGCTCTATGGATGGCAGGGTCACGAGTCGGGATGAGCCCTGAAGCTCAGGCGATACTGTTACTTTTCCGTCAGCGGCACCATGAGGTTGTCATTTCTGGTTTTGAGTGACTGGCCAGTGGACTGTAATTTTGTGCATGCATTCATGATCACCTCAGGAAGAGTTTAGCGGAAATTAGCATGCTAACAGATTAAACTCAAACTCGTGTTGGTGTTCAAGACGTTAAATTCTGAGATGACTTCTACTTTGCAACAGCGTCTGTTAGCCACTGAGGCTAACGACTGAGCAAGCTGCGAGCAGGTGATGTAGGAAATGCAAAGAAAAATAAAAGATGAGGCTTTTTTGAATCAATATTTTGTTCAGACATGTTATATTATTACAAAGAATATCTCAATCTGACTGAATTTACAATATATTAACTTAACATCCACTGAAAAATGAACTTCCATGGCAACTGTAAACATACCTGGTTAGCATCATCATGTTAGCATTGTGATGGTGGACGTGTTCCTACTGTTATTATCAGTCACAGTGACCTTTTAATAAGAAATGTAAGTTATTATGTCCTGACATGAATCGTGACTTAACACATTAGAATTCAAGACCACTGATAAGCAAATGTACAGGGTATAATAATCATCGATTTTCAGACTGCGTTACGCCTTGAAAACAGTTTATCACTGCAACCTTACAAAGTGACGTGCAGAATGTAAACACAACCATTAAAAGAGGAGATTTTTAAACAGAAGCTTGCGATGCATGAAAAGACAAATGTGTAAGAAAAAAAAGCACAATAAGAAAAACTACCAAATAAAAGCATTTATTTCCTCCATGTCTTTTTTTTTCTGTATTCATCTAAAGAAAAATATTCATTTCGACAGGATGACAAGACGGTGTAAAATATATTTTAATCTGTTAAATTAAATGAAGCGGTCGTGTCTGAACTTGTAATTACAGCGTACAGAAGCTTGACTGGCCAATTTATGATTAAAAAATGTGAGCCGCTGTCTTCTTTTGCTCCAATTTTTGCAAATGCCAAATCGGCTGTATTGAGTTGTCATTCACTCCCGCCTTTAATTTTGCAGCCACCAATAATAATGATGGACTCATATCTGAGGAGCGGGGCTTAATGTAGCTGACTGCCAAAAAAAAAAGAAATGGATTCCCGTTGCTTTAGTGTCAGCCACAGTAATATAACCCGTCCTGGTTTTTGTCCTCAGACTGACAGCTCTGGAACAGGATGAATGAGAACCATCTCCCAAGGTCAAGGTCACGGTTTGGGCTGATTTCGGCTCGGAGGCCCTTTTCTTATTGTCTTCATTTGAAATTCACACAACATAAAGTCAGGTTTGACTGGCAGCATGAGGAGGACACGTGGGGGTTGTAATAAATGCACAGGAGCAGAGCAAAGATGGATGGATAGGTTTTCTTACTGAACGCTGATTTCCACATTTTGGGTGATTAAGTTTATTATTTGGCTCGCGGCTACATTAGCATGTGATTACCGCGGGTATCCTACGGAGGGAGGAAGCATGTTTAACTTTCCGTGAGAACAAAGGAGCATCGCGGTTGGTCACCTGAGTCTCGTCATGGACTGCGGGAAGAAGGAACAAAACAACATGGAAGCGTTCGGCGTGGTTGCGTTGGCCTGGGACTGTGTGTGTTCGTCTCCCTTCCTTTCTCCTTTCCTTTCTCTGTTTTTTTTCCCCCCCTTTTCTCTCTCCATCCCCTAGCAAACATTTTCTCCCCGACTCTTTTGTTTGCCAAGATCCGGGTTACCATGGCTACCAACTGGAGCTTTTTACGAGCACCTCATCCCTCATCTAAATATTCCTAGTTATCTATGGTAATGAAATGCACACACCATTATCTGGCTTAATGAAATACACTCCATTGTCTATGATTAGAAGGGAGAAAAGCTTTATTTCTCTGTCGTCTTGTGTCGCTGTGTTTCCCCTCCCGAGCCGAGATAACAACTGCAGCACCACTGTTGGAGCTGTGGGGCTCTTTCTCTTTCTGTTGTGAGCCTCAGACAATAAAGAAACAATGTCCAGTTGCTGTGAGCAGCCCTGCTATGCAGCTCATGTGTTACAGTTGCTGTTTGATTGCCCTAATTGGCGCGTCTGCTTCTGCTGGTGCTGCTGCTGCTGTGAGCTCAGCCTCCAAACTATTTTTTAAAAAAAAGAGACAGATTACGACAATAAAATCTTTACATATTCCCTCATTTCGACACGACTGCAACATAACAGAGGCTGCAGAGGAGCCTCGCTGAGGAAGCAGAAATAGAACATCATTATCTAACAGTGTCTGAATTCAGAGTGTTTTTCCTCTTTTGTGCGTGAGGGAAGGAAAAAAAGAAAAACAGACGGATCCACTCCCACCCGTACAGCACTGTTCATCTGTGCTGTGGTTTGAAATCCTCTTTTGAAACATCAGCAGCATCATAAAACAGATATACGGTAAAAAAAATGTGCATTTGATATGTGCTTGTTCTCCCCTTCAGTGTGAGGAATGGAAAAAAATGAAAACAACAGGCAGGGAGCGCATCTGTGCGAGCGTTTGCTGGTGTATATTTCCAATTCAGGCCGGGATAATATCTGCAGATTGGGTGGTTAAGTCACTCTGCATTTCATGAGCCGGTCCTGTCACTAACAGTTATCTCCTCACTGCCCTCTGAGGAGTTGTCTAGGTGAAATGATTCTCTGAAGCTCTGAATAATGCATGAAATTACGTAATGCAAATGGAGGCTTTATTTCCCCTGCCTCTTCGCAGACGACGGGGTCCCGCTGTATGAGAACAGCAGAGCAGAAAACGGCGGGAGTCCCCCGAGTAAAGGAACTACAGCAGAGAGCGAAAAGGTCAGCGATAAAAAAAAAAAAAAAGCCAGGGCTTCTCCTCTCATGCAGCTTTATCAAGTATGAGTTTGGAGTTATTGCACACCGCACGGCAGAATTGCAGAGCAGGGCGTTATTCACAAGGCTATCATGGGAGGCTTATTGTGTGGAGGCAGTGAAATATTCATTAAGCGACAGCCTGGCTGGTTTCCACGCCGCCTGCCTGTAAACAGAAGCCCAATCAAATATAAATAATAACAGGGGAGGCAGAGAGAGCGGGCGCTGGATCCTATCAGATGAGAAATGACACTTGCCTTATATGCACCAAATTAGGCTTACACTAAACTGTTGTCAAGTCCCTGCTTCAACAAGTAGAGGAGCCTTCCCAACCCTCTCTCCACTCGCTGTGTAGTGGGTAGACCTGAATGGCATTAATTGCCCCCTAAGATGACGGGCAGATGAAAGTGAGGTGGTGGTTTTTTGCTGTGGGACATGGGGGCCGGTTACAAAGAGAGGCTGAGGACGGCTGGCAGGTCTCACAGACTTCAAAAGCAGATAAAGGGCCTTTTTACACAAAGGATCCTCTTTTTTTTTCTTTTTTTTTGCTTAATCTTCAGATTCGGGGGTTTATTCGTGCCAGCCTCCTCGCCTTTGTCCACTTTTGTGTCAGGTTTTTAACGCCAGAGGATTAAATTGCTGTTGCGGAAATCATTGTTTGTGTTTTCTTCCGACCCGCTGCCCTTCCCATTGTCCCGTGACATAATCGAGCGCTCTCTAACAATATGAGAGGTTCATCTCTCTCCTTTTGGTGAGAAAATGAACAGCGGATGGATCTGGTCACCTTGTTTGTCTGAGGGAACAGAGGCACAATATGCTGTTTTGTTTAGCTAGAGTGCTCTTAACTCTTTAAGTAGCTTCTTTTTTTTTTGTTCAAATGGGGACAAGGAGGTCTTACTTGGAGGAGCCTCAGAGAAGGGGAGAGAAAACACTGAGGTGCCTTTTGAATACAACAAATGTGAGGCTGTTTTTCCTTTCTCTGCTAACAAAGGAGGTGCAACCGGAGAAAATCAGAGCGAGAGCGCACCGCACGTAATCAGAACTGGCAAAAAAAAAAAGGTGCTTTTACGCACAAAGAAAGCTAATTTTTTTCTGTCAGGTTCTCTGATATAAACCCGCCCGGACCTTCACCCACAGCCCAGATTCCTGTCATTCTCCAGTGAAGTATTGGTCTCCAGCCGCACAGCCAGCCCTCCATCTGCCCATGAATAGGACCAGTCACATTTCTGATAGCATTTAATGAAAAATCCACCGGGGCTTTGGAGGGGAGGGTGAATATGGAGGGAGGGTTGAGTTGAAGAGAGAAGGGGGGGGGGGGTTGCAGAGGAGTGCTCAACAAAGAGTGCCTTTCACTGGAGTGGAAAGCCTAGATTGCTCCCTCTCCCTCCCCTGCTCCCTCCTCGCTCTCTCATTTTGTCTTTTTTGATTCAACATCAAAAATGTGCCAAATGACTGGGCAGAAACCCCCAGAGGTTTTTCAATGTGTGTGTGTGTGTGTGTGTGTGTGTGGAAAGTGTCACACAAAGGGACAGGTGTCTCGCGGTTTAAGGTGGCAGCGGTGAGGAGGACACAAAGGTAAAAGCAAACAATCGGTGAGGCCTCGTTGAGGAACGACGTGCTCCTGAACTCCGTCAGTGGAAGAATCTGGAGCTGTTTCTGCATCACGTATAATCCAAATAATGTTATACCTGCACTAATATCAGTAAAACTTTAAAGAGTACACCTGGTGGTATTCTTTATTTTACTTACTGTCAGCAATACCCATGAAAAAAAACAAAAAAAAACACTCTCTGACTTCCTTTATCAGCCTCCAAACCCGTGGTTCCCTCTGACAAATAGACCTTTAAAAGCAGCTCACAAATAAATAGTTTCATTTTATTATAAGGTTAAATTATTTCCTCAAACATTTGGGCACTGTCGTCTCTGGAAAACACTCCTCAAACAGAAGTAACCAGCGCTTCTGTTGGACTATTTTCAGCGGTGGATTGAGACACAATCAGTGCTCCAGTGAAGAGTGAGTGTGGGACTGAGTCCAAATAAACTACTTGTGTATTCTCACAGTAATGAAGGAATATGTCAGCCGGTGCAGCAGTGTTGTGGCTCACTGGAGCTCTACGCCGCAGAGGAGTAAGATATATTTAATCTCTGTAAGCAGATATCTTCATATGAATGTTGGATGTGTAGGCGAGGGACAGGATGTTGGTGTCAAAAGGGTTTTGTTTGTAGTTCAGGTTTTATCAACCAGTCACGTTTGAGCGGGTTTTTGGTTGCATGCAGGTGAACAGTTTGTGTGAAAGTATGGCTGTCTCCATATCAGTTTAAACCTTGTTTTTTTGGTATGGTTTGTCCCTTTTTTAGTCATACAGATTAGATTACGCTTAGAATAAGAATGTAGGGGGGATGGAGAGTCTGTAACCATAACTTTTCGTACCAAAAATGTACAGAAAGTTACGATCAACTACTCATTTACTTGTGAAAGGGCAGCCAGATGAATAGAAGATGCACAAAGCCTCACATCTTCCCTGGATTATTCAGACTATATCACCAATTCTGTTTTATTAACAATTTGTGATATTTGTTGGCTTGGATTTTCCAAGAAAAGTGCTGCGTATATAAAATGAAAATATCTCCAGACTCCTCTTTGAAAAGAGACGCAAATAGCCTTCAGATAGAATCAAAAACACTTCAGAGAACAGTCTAACAAAGATTAAAGCGCCTGATGTAAATTTAATATGCCAAAACGCTGCTTTGGTCCGTCTAACAACCCAGATTTGTTGTGTCTCTGCGCATGAAGTACTCACTACTGTCTCACTTCATCCATCCACTTAAATAAATTATTCAGGTGTGCAGGTTTTGGTGTGTATATGTGCATGTTGACGTTCACGCACACTGACTGCAGGGTGACAGGGAGGATAATGGCGTCGACTCCCTTTGTCGTCCTCGCTGACAAATGGCAGTTTAAAGGTTAAATCTCAGAATCAGTTCAGGGTTGATGTTTGTGTTTAATGGGATTTGCTGACTGTAATTTATGTCCTGCAGAGACTAAGAACACTGTTGGACGCGTGTTTAAGAAAACTATGTTTATATATATAACAAAGCAAAGAGCGTTGTTGGACATAATTCACAGTTTTCGGACTCTGGATCCGAGCAAGAAATGTGCATGTACCTTAAGAGAAAAGAACCAGGTCTGATGACCCAGATCAGATTTGGTTCCCGGCTCGCAGGAATTCCTCGGGGGAGCAAAGCGAGGTGTTCGTTACTGTGAGTGCATGAGTGAGTCTGCAGCACTGGATGACGACACAGTCAGGACATCTTCCAGCTTCTTCCTCCTTCACACGCCAGGCGCGACGCAACAGGTGCGAAACAAACCCGAGGAAATCTTTTCTCCCCTCGTCTGACATCAGATAACAGGCCGCTTGCCCTCGCTCATTTCTCATTTTCTGACAGACGGGACCTGAATGTCTTCAGCATGCTCTGCCATCATTACCAATTGCTTATTTTTGTGTGTGTGTGTGTGTTTTTTTTATCAGTCAGAGCAAACAACAGCTCGCTCTTGTTTGAGTTTGCCTTTGTTCTCCTTTTAAAGGAGGTCAGCCAGCCTATAGACTCTCATCTCATTTGCTGCCGCAGCCTTTAAGCGGCGAGTTTATCCGCATTCAAATCACAAACAACCAAACCTCTGAGGGCTCGTTTCGCTAATAGAACAGCGCACATTGTTTCTCTTCTTTGCTCATATCTAAAATGTTAATCAATACCCTGAGAGCTTGTGGCTGGTCTTTAGAGGAATGTGCAACAGCGAGCTGATCAAGAGTCTTCACAGTTTCCCCAGATGCTCGTGTTTTCTTTCTCATTTTTTTCTTTTTCTTTTTTTTTTGTGTTTTCATCTTGCTGAATGGATGGCTGACTGGCTGTTCTTCTGGGGAACCACACAGCTGAAGGGTTTTTGTTGTGGAAAAACACTTTCGAAAAAAAAACCAAAAAAAAAACCTGACACCTTCTCTCACAAGATGACTCATATCAGAAACAAAAAACAAAAAGGGAAAACGCAGTCCGATGTGCTTTCAAGATAAGGTGTGCCTCCAAAACAGAAAGAATCCCTCTTAAATAAATAACGATACCAGTATAAAACCCACAGAATCAGTAAAAGTAAAGAGATTCAGCTGTCAGAATGAGAGTTGTGACCCTTCACACAGATTCTGGTGCATTCCCTCCTACTGTGGGCGCACAAATTGCTCTTTGTCTCGTCTATTTCACCCTGCTTCTCTTGCTCCGACTGTATTATCAGAGCGTTTTTTTTCTCCACCTTGTTTAAAGAGCGTAACCTACAGATTAATGCAGCAATATCAGGTATGTTCTCAGAGTGAAATGCATTCTGGGAAAACAGGTAATCACAATCTGAAGCAGGAGTAGATGAGGTGGTTTGGTTTTGACACGACGCTACGCCCTCCCTTCATGAGCAAATTTTTACTGAATATTTTAGAGACGTTTAATAATAAACGATAAATGATCGAGTAATGCTTTATTATTCTCAGAATGGAAATCCCTTTTTCCACATTGAATTATATAATAATGCCATTTGGGTTATACTTTCTACTAAATCACCCAAAACCCGGAGCTTGTGTTGTTCCTCCGGTGCTTTACTGGGATTTAAGTAAGAAATTGGAGTTGACATTTGTTTACATTCATTATAGAGGTTATAAAATAAAAAATAGGGATTTTGATATAATTTAGATAAAGTTTAAGTCACCTGTTTTGTCCGACCAACAGTTGAGAAACAAAAGCTATTTACATATAAAGATATTAAGATATTCAGCAGGCTAACATGACCATGATAACAATACTAACATGAGATAAATATTTAATATGTTTCCATCCACCATAACATCGTCACTGTCCTTCATGCTGCTTTCTACTGTTCTCTGTTTTCTGGCACGTTCACGACATTGACTGTGAAAAAACAAAAACAAGATAAATTTGTCTGTTGTCAATAGGAGAGGAGCCAATTCCTTATTTTTTTGTTGGTTTATTTGGGTTAAAAAAACAGTGTAGAATTTGTCGTCTTTATCTGAATACCTGCATATTATTTTATGGAAACCCGTCCAGTAGTTGTTGAGATATTTCGGAACAAAATGCGTCTCTAAATCACTTAAACACTAATGTAAGAGACCTGGAGTCTGTGGTGAGTGCTGCGTTTAGTCAGAGGCTGACCTGAATGTAAACACACCGACACGTACGCTCTCGGTGCTGTCGGTGGCTCGCTGTCTCACGGCTAATGTACAATAACGTAATCATGCTGTTTGAGGCAAATAAACAAGCCTCTTTATTTATTATTTAATCTCTGAATGTAAACATGTCAACTCTCACAGCTCCGCATGTGTTCTCAGCGACAGTAGGAAACACCCGGGTGATGAAGTTATCCGCCTCCACGTGTCCCTCTGCTGCAGGAACACACAGATGGTCTCTTTCTGCTTGTTGCTCCTGAAAATCATCCATCCTATAATCTGTCCATTAATCACAATCATAAACGGCAGGTGAACAGTGGGCTCCGGTAACTGTGCACCTCTGACAGCTGGATAGTATAAATGTTTAGAGCGAGCCGGGGGGGCAAATGTGGGTGGGTGGGTACTTGTTTGTGCAGGGCCGGCCAAACTAAACCAAACCTTACCGGACACAATTACTAAAACTCTCCAAAAAGAGAAAAAAAAAAACCGAGGCTGCTTCATGGTGCAACTGGGACACAGAGTTACAGTTGGAGGGGGGTAAACAACTGCGTAAAGGGGGCAGATTTGCCCCTGCATGTAAACCACAGAGGAGCCCGCGGTCCATGTGCACGTCTGAATGATGATTAACTGTAATTACCAAAGCAGTACCTGGCCTGCATGCCAGGAGGCAGCCCAAGATTAATGGGGCTCCGCTGAAAACGGAACAAAAGCTCACATTTCCGAGGTAATGAATCGCTCTGGTACTAAGGCGTCTTCACATGGTGCGCCCGGGCCCCCAGGGAGGTTCATTACAACGGGAGGAATAGATGGATCCTCTGCAGCATTTTCAAACAAGCGGGGGGGGGAAAAAAAGAAGGAGGAAGTCTTAAATCGTCCCAGACATCCTGGTTGCTATAAGCACAAGAGAGATAAACAGCCTCCTCAGTGCTGCTTAAATAGGCGGTAAACATTACACAGCAAACCAGCTTGTTTGCCTTGTCTCCCTCGTACACAAGGCGTTTAAACAATAAAGCTCGGCGTGCTGCAAAAGTGGCGAAGTCGTAAATTTGACTGGATTGATGGCTTCGAGGAGCAAAATCTCTTTTTTTTTTTTTTAAATAAAATAAAAGGTGGTGATATTATCTGTATTAAAGGAAGCAGGTTTCATTCACACAGGAAGCACACAGTTCTGTAAAAAAAAAAAAAAAAAGCCTGCAGGGCAAAGTTTTATTACAAGTGTCTCCTGTTATAAATCACTGTCTGCGCAAAAAAAACGGGAGATTAATGGTGACGTTGTATTTTACGTTGTTCTGGAGGTTAATGTAAGGTGTTTTCTGGGGAAAATGAATGACACAAAACGGAAGACGAGCCACAGGACAATGTGTGAAAGAGAGAGCGGGGCTGAGCGTTCAGACCTCTGCAGGATGGTGATGAATGGAAGTGGGCATCAATTATTGGAAGTCCAAACTCCTCCGGGCAACAATGAGCGGATTTACAGGCCTTGACATTTTTCATGCCCTTGAACATGTTACCTCCAGATACGTAGGTCGATAGCAGGATGAAATACAACCTGACGGGAGGATTTAATGATTCCAACACACACACACACACACACACACACACAGGCCACATTTTTCTTGCCCCATTAAGTTACGTAAATACTTGAGGGAAACACAAGTTGAGGCATGCCCCGCGTTTCAACGTCCTGCAAAAAACCAAAAAAACAAGTTGTGTTTTTTTGTTTTTTGTTGTTTACAAGCTTCTAATCATGTTAATGACACCGTGCATCCCGTACAGGCCGTCTCTCAATCGATCACGGACACCAAACGTAAAGCGACAGAATCTGTGTCTGTGCACGTCTGACGGAGATGAAAGAGATGTGAGATTCAACCTTTAAACTGCCATTTATCAGGGGAGACAACAAAGGGAGTCGACGCCATTATCCTCCCCGTCACCCTGCAAGTCTCTGCGGGTGAACGTAAACATGCACATATCATATACACATAAAAACTCGCACTGCTGAATAATTTATCCAAACGTAAAGGAGCGGGAGTGTACATTATGGATGCAGGCAGACAGTTTTACTGAATAGTTTATGCGCAGGAACATAAAAGACATGGTTGTTATGAAGGCAGCACCAGTTGTATTTACTGTACGTGTTCACTATTTCAATCATTATATTACTGTTGACCGTTGATAGAAGTATTGCAGCTTTTTCCTCCTTCCAAAACAACCACCAGGAAAAAAAAAAAAAAAACAAGTTTAATATTTTCCTTTTCATCAACAAATCCCACGAAAACACCAAAACCAACAATGAACTGAGCCGAAAGAGGTTTTGTTTGCGTTTGTTGTTTCCGAAGCCTGATAAATCTCATTCCACCATTGTCAGCTTTAGAAAAAAAAACTGTTTGGAGAAGAAAATTAAAATCGATGCAGCCTGTTTTGGGTCCACACATTCTTCTTCCTTTTCAATATCAGCGCCTGCCCTACCGGCGATGCTAGGTGTTCTGCTAGTAGCGGCTAATTTAGCCTCACATTCCCAGATTTCTTTCATTTTGAGACGTGCAAAATATGGACGTATTGTAGCTTCCATTTCTGAAAAGGGGAGGCCAGTGTTGAAGTGTCTTAAACCTGCCATCTTTCTAATGACTGCACTGGTTTCAAAAAGAAGTCTGATTGTATGTAAGCTTATGAGAAAATGACCCTACTTCTTACTTGACTTATTACCTCTGTAAACTGTTTACGGATGAGTTTATGGTCTCAATCGCTAGTTTCAAGTCGTTTTTAACACAGCATGATGTTCATTTAGTAAACTCAGGTCCCATTATGAGTAAAATAATCGATAAAGCACACTATGATTCAGTACATGGCTACGTTGCCATTAGAAGATGCTACCATGGCGTGTCCTTGAGATTTTAGTCAGATCGTCAGGATGTCTTCCTCAGCTCCACCTTCTCCTCCAAATGTGATAACTACAGGCTTCAGCTGCCAAGTCTTTAAAATAGTAATCCACAAACCAATTGACGACATCGTGGAGGGTTTACACTTCCTTTAGACTCGAGCCTGACCGACTGATCAATATGTTATTTGCACGGATCCCTCAAATGTTGTTATTTAGTTAGTTATCGTCCTGACTGACTGGGACTTTAAAAAATACAAATTATCACGATTACTGCATCATAATCTGTGGTTTTCATGTCGGACAGCCAAGGTATCGACCTGGCTGTACCTCAGGCTCGACCGTTGCTGACTGAACTGGCTTCACTTCAGCCAACTTCATCAGATTTCCTCTCTTAGAACACGAAGCTGAACATGGCACCGTTTTATTATGACTCCGTGTCCCACATTCACCGTCCTGCTTCTGCAAATACTCACAGTGCATCAAATGTGTATGAATCCACAGCTGAAAATAGTCCCCAGCATATGCACTGTTTATTTCTATTTGATAAGCGTTTGCTTGAAAACTACAGCGCCCAGCTGTTTTTAGGACATTACCGAGCCTTTTTTCTAAATGAATGCATGATAAAGATTTAGTTAACACTGTAGAGACGAACTCAGGCAATGTTGGCAATTAGAAAAATATATTCATCGAGTCTAAAGAGGAAACATCAATTCAAAACCTGTAAAAGACCTTTTAAATGTGGCTAGAAATTAAAAAAGCCCATCCTGACCTATTCATAAACTCTGATATTTCCCTTTTGAATGATCTCATTAACATAAAATCTTCACTTTGAATTCAGACAGCAGTATGAAAGAGAACTGTTTTAATCTTCTGTAAGTCTTTATTTCTGAAGGTGTTTAACAGCAGATAATCAGAGATGAGTTTGTCAAGGAGGACACAAAAGACTTCCCTCCAGCTCATTTCTTAGCAATAGATGCTCCGTAACCAGGAATGACAGCGTGGACAAAAGACTAGACGTTAATTTATCTTCCCTATATGACCCTGATGCAAATGAGGAAAATGAAAGCAAGCAATCAATTCCCTAATTGGGTTTGTGCTATTTTAACGTGTTAAGGGGGCCTCTGTCGAGATTAAAGAGAAGGTCAATTTCTCTTTGTGACAATTACTGTATTCATTTTCGCAGAGCAACAAAAGGAATCCAGCCGACGGTTGAGGAAGTCACCGCAGTGAACCAGACGCCTCCCCCATTGTGTTGAGTCCAGCATCAGAACATCTTGTTGATCTCAGTCGCCACGCCCATTAAAGACACACAACGGTTCAGTCCAGAATTAAACGTTGACGTTACATTCAGGGTGTTCGCGGGTATCAGACCTTAAATTAAACTCTATTTAAGGTTAACCAAATGTTGACCTTCATGCTGAAAAGCTTGAATTAAAAGATGGATAAATGAGGTTCACTCCACGATTACGGCAGCCGAACAAATTCACAATAACGGTGTTATTCAGATATCTGTAGAAATTGGGGAGAAAATGCTGACAATCAAATCTGTCTGAAACATCTTCGCTGGATTGTTCACACTGCCTGAAAAAAAACCCTGCCTGCTTTAAAACCAGCACAGATAAAAACAGTAAAAGACAGATATTTCTCTTGCGACATAACCAAAACTGATCCAGCTTTACCAGAAAATTGTGTGATATGAAGGACATCACTCACGGCGAGGCAAGACGATTGAGGAAACACGTTTTCAGGGGCCTTTTAAACTTTTAAAGATGTTCCTGCAAGAATCCGTTGGAAACGAGGCACAAGAAAATGAGGTGTGTTGCTCCAAAACACACACTCTGCTGTGTTTGAAGTGTCATTCCTTTAAAAGAGGACAAGCAAACAGCAGCAGCCCTGCTGGGAAGGTTATGAAGTTCACACAGAGGCCTGTAAGCTGAGCGGCTGCAGGGCTGCAGCGGAGCATTTACTTTGGCTTCCTGAGAAACAAATCAGACTGTTGATTCAGAGCGTGAGTCAGCTACTCCCTCATGTCACATCAATAGTTTATTTAGCAGCGGAGGGAAACCACAGAATTAGAATAAAAATTAGATTATGCGTCCCTGCGATAGAAGCAACGCATTCAATTACGCCGACTCTAAACTTCTCTTGAGGGGGAGTGAGGAGGATTTTTTGTGTGTGTGTGTGTGTGTGCTGCACAGCAATACATCAAGAAAGCAAAGAGTGGGAGAGCAGCATGTCACGTCTGCTGCTTCATTCTCTGTTTTCCCCTTTTGCCTCCTGTTGGGAGGGAGAGAAGGAGAGAAATCTGCTAAAAGCTCTACAAACCAAGCGGCCTTTTAACAAGATGCACTTAATCTTCCCGCTGTTTGCTTTAGGTAAGTGAGGGATTGGCTTCGTCCGGGCGCAGAGTGGCGGGATGTTGACTCCAGCCGGCTTGTGAACCCTCACCTCTTATCAGACTTTATCTGCATTTGCACAGGTTTAAAGCCAAGCAGCCCAATGAGATTAAATATATAGACCCCTGCTTTGCTGAGCTGGTAATGTATGAACCGCGTGTCCCAGTGCTGCCTATGAGTTCGCCCAGAGTTCATATTGTTAGTATTACAGGCCTTTCATGCTCTCGAATCTCACACAGATCAAAAGGGCTTTGTGAGGTATGCCACCATCAGCCAATTAATGTCCACGAGTACAGCTGCTCCGTCTGCGAGGTCAAGACTAAGCACTCTTCACAGCTAAACGCCTCGACTTTTTACTTCCTCCAACCTCATTTTTAGGTAATTATTCAGCTCTTTGGGAGGGTTTGGTAATTCACACCCCACACGTTGCGTAACGGGAGTCACAGCGAAGTGACCTTGGACTGCTCCGAAGTCAGAAAACGAAAAGAGAAACGGGCTGGGCTTCGGCGAAGAGGGATCTTACACAAATCCCACCCACATTAACGGGCGAGGAGACACAGCCAGGAGGATTGGAGCGAGGTATTTCAGGATTAGAAGAACCTCGCTTTAGATAAAACCTCTGGGACAATGGTTACTTTTCAGGTGGTTAACTGGCGGTCTGCTCTGACTCAGGCCGACTGCAGAGGGCTTCTCGCTCAAGGACACTGCAACAGGATACGCAGCTGCTGCCGGGGTTAATCTGCTGATGGCGGGACGGCGACCGCACACTGATCTCCCAAATTACACTCAGTTACATTCTCAGGAATCTTTCTTCAGCCTGACGCAGTTTATCATGAGGCTGACTTTATTATTCTCTGTATTGATTCATATCTGTATGTGCTGCTCCACCCACACCGAGGCTTTGGTCCTGTTCTGTATGTATATAAAAAGGAACAGTTCACCCAAAAATAGAAATTCAGTCATTATCTTCTCACTCTCAGTCAGGTGACGTTTCAGTCTGCAAAGCATTTCTGCAAGTATTCCTTTCCTCATTTTATACGTACTGTTTATGTCTCGCCTCTGGTTTTAATGTTCTTAACATCTGTCTTGTCTCGATGTATTTTAGGATGCCTTTTTAACACCAAAGCCAGGGGATTACAGATCAAAAATTGTAATTAACTCAAGTATTTCCTTGTTTTCTTCCTTTGCAATATCCCTTTGTAAACTTAAAGTAGATGGGAACTGGTTTGATATGTATGCATGAAGCTCATCCGGCGTAATCCAAGTCTCCAGCAGCTCTGAGATCCCAGATTGATTTGAGAAGATGTTCTTTATATCCTTGAGCTTTTAGCTTTCAAGTCAGTGTCTCGGGGCATCCAGAGACTTGGGCTGCACCCAAATCTCCAGACCTCACTGCTTTTGCACACTTGCAAACTTTAAGGGCCTTCGAGCAGACTTTTGCTGCATTCATGTTCTCCTACCATGTCACCACTTCCCAATTTCGGAGGTCGTTCTTCCGACTTCTGTCAGTTTGTGTGTCAAGTCAAAAAGAGGGAGCAACACGGACGATGATTTGTATTTTAATCACTTCAGCTTCAGGCTAGGTTTTGGGTTACAAACCTTAAACACAAACACTGGTCAGCCTGTGATTTAAACTGGTTGCTGTGAATCTCCAGTAATGTTTTGTTGGCTCCAAAAATTCCCCCCAACTTATAGTCACCATTGCTTTGAGTATATAATGACTGAACTTTCATCTTTGGGTGAACTGGTCCTTTAATGTTTATGGCACAACATTAACACTCTCCAATTTGAGGATTCAATCCCTCTGGGCTGACCCATGATAAACTGCAGCCTACAGTGCTACTGAAAGGCACTTAATGTGTGACAGTTTGTGTCCAAACATCACTTTAACAGATTCACCATCAGACATGCCATTAAAAACATATACATAATGTACATAAATACTGAACTGAACCATTAGTTAAGCAGCACATTAACAAAACCCAGTGCCCCTGCACTCTAATCACAGAGAACAGCTTCATCATTAAACATGACACCATAAATGTGCCAGTAGCAAAAGTAACCATCAATCACAGCCTGTAGTGAAAGCAGTTCAATGTTTGCAGCCCCAAAGTTAAGGGATAAAAGGTTACAGTGTCACCTAGTGGTGACTGAGAGAACAGAAACATCATTTAAAAATAAAATTTTAAAAATTATACAAAGTAAAAATCAAGTGTTTAACACAATCTTTAAACAGATTAGATAATTAGAATTAATCCCTGACAAAAATCAGATTGCAAAGAGAATGTTCAAAGTTGGATGCACACGAATTAATACAGTTATACAGCAGAATGATAAAGTTTGTTGTGTCCTTTGTATTTGTACTACGGTGGCGGGCCGTCATGGTACAAACATTTCCGAAACTGCAGAAGAATCAAACCCGAACACATCAAAACACTTATTCTTCCGTTGCCCTAAATTCACAAGGTCCAAAAACAAAAAAAGGGGGGGAACCGACGGGACAGAAAGCGGCTCATTCTGGCTCCACCACTGTGTCAAATATCAAAGGAAACAAGAGGCATGCTTGTCATTCTCTGACTTCCTACATGTTAAAGTTTCCCAGTCTGCTGGTGAATTTGTCCCTGTCAATGTTCTTGTGCTCCGGGTCGTGTTTGAAGGTGCAGTCTGGTCTCGTGCAGCCCGTGGTCCTCCAGAAGAAGCACTCCTTCCTGAACGGGCTGCGACAACAGAGAGAAACAATCTTTTACCTCAAGATTCAACTGTATGTAGGGAGGTATGTCACACACTATGAATAAGCACATGAACACAGTTAATGTAATACTGGTTATTTTATACGTTGGACCAAAGAAGTCCAGTCTTCTTACAGCCACAAGTTCAAGATGAAACAATGAAATTCGACCAACAATCTAGATTTTCCCCCTCTAATATCTATGATTTGAATAATTTTACACATGAACATAAAGTTTAAACTCTGAGAAGAAATGCATGTTCTCACCCGGGCCGTGAGTAGGCGTCAGTAGCGGCCGATCTGGACATACCAAGTCCATTGTGGATTCTATTGGGATATCGCACCGACAGTGGAGCCCCCTCCACCACCATCCCCTGAGGAGGAAAGACACATCAAACATCTAGCAAACATGTCAACATTGACTGCAGTCAAAATTAGTAATTTTTCTAATCAAGCACAGCAACGTACATTCTGTAAAGTTAACACTCCTGGCCAGACCGAGGGACAGAACTAACAATTATTTTAATTAACGATTTATAAACTGTTGAAAAGTTGTCTTCAAATCGCTTCTTTTATCCAACCGACAATCCAAATCCCCAAACGCTCTCGATTTACTGTCATGAAATTACAAAGACAAGCAGCGAATCCTCACAAATAACAAGCTGGAACCAGCATTAATTACAAATGATTGAAACGATCAATCAATATCAAAGTTGTTGGTGATTCATTTTTCTTTTGGTAGAATAATCCAGAGACAGTTATTGATATTGCATTCATTTACAGTAGTCATAACTAAAAAAGTGTAGACAAAAAAGTGTTAAAGGAACAGCAATGGCTAAAGGAAAGCTTGATAACTTTGGTTTATGTATCACATTTCCATCCATATTGTAAAGTTGCTGTGTTGAAAAATAAAAGGGTGTAAGTGACAGTTATCAGAGCCTCACAGCTTGGAGCAGAAAAGAGGTTTTTTGCTGAGACACAACCGATAAGATTTGTGTCAGAGTCAATTTAGTATGATGTGAAAATAATGCCACAGTTTTAAAGAGAAGCCGACAGACTTTAAAGCAGGAATAACTTTGCAGAGTGAAGGCGCTGCAGTCTTCAGTCACCGCTTCAATAACACAATCAAAGAAGAAGTTTTTACCCTCGTCTCAAAACTTCCTGCTCTACTTAGAATCTGCCAAGTTGTGAATACAAACTCGTTATTACCATTTTTTTATTTTTGCACTTATACAAAATATAAATCAGTGTGCCTTTGCTTTCTGTAACTTCGGTGAACTTAAGATTTTTTTTTGTGGCTGCAGCTGAAGATTTTAGTCAATTTTAACACTAAAATACTGTTTAGAAGAAGAAATATCAGAGAAACAAGTTGAAAAAAGACACATACGTTAATGCACCGGATGGCTGTGTCACAGTCTTCCTTCTTGGTGTAGTTGACAAAGGCACACTGTTGTTCAAGCAGCATCTTGATGCTGTAAACCGTCCCAGCTCTGAGAGAGAGGAAAGGAAGAGAAAGTTAACAGACAAGCTTAAATCTTGGAGTCAATAAGGAAAAATCAGCATGTTAATTAAGCAGCAATAATATAGATACATGAAAGGCTCAGAGTCGATATGCTTGAGCCTTCTGGTGGACATATACCAACACTACAGCGTCAGGCAATTTCTTATCCAAAGTATATCAGTGACTCTAAATTAACCACCAAAAACTCAAGCTGCACCTGCTTTAAAAACACAGTTCAACTTTACTTTTGTTCTAGCAGATTTATTTTTGTCCTTCATACTTAAAACAGCTGTTTTCATTCTTTGTGTTCTTCGAGCTGAAATCTTTTGTGTCTCCTGTGAGGCTGTAAACTCAAGACAGCATCTGATTCTGACAAAGTGCCAAACGACATCCTTAAAATGAAAACCTGCTCGGGAGGCGTGAAGGAGATCAGACTGAGGTACTTCACCTGCTGAAGAGCTCGTGGAGCGTCGTGTAGGTGACAGCAGGGGCCAAGGATCCGACCCAGATGGGGAACAGCTCCCTTCATACCAAACAAAAACCAGAAAGATGTTGCACTACGGTTACAATTCTCTTTAAAAAAGGTTCACAGGCATTACATTAAAAAGTTGAGAACCACATTTTTCATAATCCATGTAAAAATGAACATTAATTACATCCAACTTACGGTTTCACAGAATTTCTTGAGCGAGGGGTCGGCGACTGAGATTTTGATCTGTTTTGGTCCTGAGCGTCGATGTCTCTGATCTGCAGCGCTCTGGGACGACTTGTTTGTCGGACAATCCACTCTCCCTCATCCTCGGCTGCTTCCTGGACCAATGGTTGATCTGCGATCTCCTTACTGGCACCGAGTTCTAAAGAGAGCCAACAAACAAACGATCAGAGAATGCAATACTGAAGCGACGTGTCATCTTTGAGAAACATTTTGAGACACTTACCTCCAGTACCAGGATTACAGTCGCCACCAAACAGAGATTCAACAGCTTCCTCTAAGGTGGCATGTGTTTTCAAGGCCTCGGAGCTCTGCGCCCAGGTGAATCCCATCTCCTAAAATGGCAGTAAAAAAAACCCAAAAACATCATAACACCGTACACACAGTAAACACAAGAACGACACCCTTGAGAATCTCAAGAGAGGTATCAAAGATGTAAAACTCAATTCAAATTCAATTCAAAATCTAAACTGATTTGCACTGAGCTCTCTGTGCTGCTGCTTGACAGAGACGGATGAAAAACTATCACTGCTCCAACATCCTTAACTTTAACACACATACTAGCACTGCAACAGACAATTAGCATGTCCACACTGGTGTTAAATGTGGGAGTCCACGTCCCCCTCCACACAGAAGCAGTGAACAGTGTGAGAAACCTGAAGCTTCCTCAGGACCACCAGAAGACATGAATAAATTAAACTTATTGAGGAACATAAACATGAACTAACCAGGTGGAGGGAATAAACACCTCCAGAAGTGAGAGAGCGTTCCCTTTATAAAAAGTTGAACCAAACATTCAACAGCATTCTGTTGTAGATCCTCCATTTCCTTTTATTGTGTCCAATGGTTATAGGCAGTAACACAAGTTACCACAACTAAGTTTCACATGAGCTTTACGATCAGGGGATTATTTTTTTTTAGCCTTGTAAGCTTCTCTTACCATGAGGTGCAACGTCTGCGCTCGTTTCAGCTCCTGCGCTGCGTCATTGCTCGAACTTTCCAGCTGCAACACTTCCTTATAGATGAGTGAGGCCTCGTAGTATCTCTGCAGAAGTGAGGGAGGAATAAAGGGCAATACGTAAGGTTTTAAAGATTAGGTAATAGAGCACATTAACTTTTGGTCAAGCATTGAACTTTAGAGAAATTATCTGCCAATACGATCAAGTTCTTAATTTGCAAACAGCTTTAGCCAGCTGCAACATGAAAAGGTTCTGCATATGAAAGGACAAACACCAAAGCAAGGTTAACTGGATTCAGAAGCAGTGATTTACCTTGAGCCCACAGAGAGCTTTCCCTTTCCTAAATAAACCTTTTATCCAGTTTGGCTCCATGAAGAGTGCCAGGTCAGCATCCCTGAGCGCGTTTTCATACTGCTGCATTCTTTCAAAACAGAGTGACCGATTTCCAAACAACCTGAGAAAGTAGTAAACAGAATTCAAGGTCATTATCAGTAAATGCTTCTGGATGCTTTAACGAAAAGGCTGAAGTCAATTTAAGTCCCTGTTCTCTTACTTGAATTCCTTTGGGTTGCATTTAATGGCGTCAGTAAAGTATTTCACTGCCATCTCGTACTGACCAGAGGCAGCCAAACGATTTCCAATACCTGGAGGGAGGAGCAGAGACAGTTGTGCCTGCTTCAGTACCTTTCACATGATCGTTCTGTCAAATTCTCAATGAGAAAAATGTTAAAAAAGGAAAAGGAACTTACCAGCAAGCTCCCTGCTTCTTTTTGCCAACTCTTCAGCCTGAGCATCTGCGGTTTTCTGTTAAAATTAGAGGCAGCACATTAGTAAACTGACTGCATGTTGAGGAACACAGGAAACAACAAATCTGTGTGAAGCTTCCTGTCAAAAATTAGATTATTTTAAAAATGCCCACCAGTTATTGTTTGTTACATAAAATCAAGCTATTTTTTTTTAAGGGAAAGTTTTTTGTTTCCAGTTTGACAATAATTTAGTGTGGCAAACAACTTTTTTATCATTGCCTTACGGACACATAAATATTATGTTTTCAGTGTTCCCACCTCTTTATCAGGTTCAGGTTTCTCTTCCTTCTTCTTTGGAACTTCAGCTTTCTGCACTTCTTTTGTTTTTTTCTCCTTGGACTGCTGAACTTCCTGTAATTTAATTTTTTCCTTTTTTCTCTCTTTTGCAGGCTTCTTGTTACACGTCTCCTCTGGCACCGATTTAGTCATCGAAGAATATGAATTATTTAAATCCAAATCCTGTTGAGGACAATCAAACACAGGGTGGTCGTTTTAAGATAATCATCCACTACTGTTTGTCAAATACTGGCAAAGATTCTAATGTTAAAACAGAGTTCACAAGTGAATTTAAAGTAATCAAACACAATAATGTGACAAATGTAAAATTCACCACAAACCTTTTGCTCCTCATCTTCTTTCTTATTTTCCTCCACAGTATTTTCTTCTGTAATTTTATTTTCACTGCTGCTCTCATTACATCCACCTGCCTCTGTTGCATGTTGTGTTTCAGCAGATTCAGGAGATGTATTTGTTTCTGCATTACTTTCAATTACAGGACTTTCTTCGTGATTTTCTGAGGAGTCTGACTTTGCTTGTTCTCTCTCCTGCAATGACAAAAAATTAGATTACAAACAATCAACTTTGCTTTGCTTTTGTCAAGGTCTTGTTGTCTTTATTGCCAGACAGTAACACTTCGTTCACAGCAAATATGAACTAAAGAATACTTACAGGTATAATGTCTTTAACAGCATTCTCCTTTTCTAATCGTTTCTTTTCTTTTTTACGCTGTAACAGAAAGAAAAAAAAATAAAATGTGTTGCAAGTCACTGTCAAAGAAAAAAAAAAGCAATACCAACATTCAAGATGATGTTAAATCCTAATAATTGTGCCAAAACTGACCAATTTCTTTCTCTTGTTCCTCTCTGTTCTCTCCTTACGTTTTTCCTCTTCTTCTATCAATTCTTTTGCATGTCTATCGGCCTCCTGGAAAAAAATTGTGAGTTAAGATAAATAAAAACACACCATCTAAGAAAAAAACACACCATCTAAGACTAAAACAAGCCAATTGTATCATGTTTTGAGGATAAATTCAATCTAATCTCCAGTTATATTCTCCAGGTAGTTGTATCCTACATAAACAACCCCATGAACCTTTGTGTTTCACTTTCCCAAAAATGAAACACAAGTGTAATACCTCGTCAGTGAGCTGTCTAATTCTTGGATGTGGTTCTAAAGGCCTGTGGACATGATTGCGTGGATAGAAGCGATCATCATCGTCATCATCATCATCATCATCATCGTCGTCATCGTCCGAATAAATGAAGTCTTCCTCCAGGTTGTTCCTTATAAAATCTAAACCTGGGAGACAAACAAAAAGGATCCAGTTATTCACTCTAGTGCCTCATTTTACACAGATTTAATTTTTCATTTTAATCAGATTTATAAAAGAAGAGTGAAAATGATTTGTTTTATTACTGTCCGTCAGATCTTGGTGGTGCATAAACATTAGTGAGTGTTAGGACAGTTTAGTTCAGAGAAGAATATCACTAGTTGCATGTGCACTAGCAGAACTCACCCAATAACATTTCTTAGCCTTAATGAGCTTGATGAACAACTGCGCCTGTACTGTATACATCAGAACTGTTCTTCAGATGGCGTAGGTAACTAACCCCATTCACCTTTCCAATGTCTAAATTGGGGGATCAACAATCTAACATTCGCAACTCCTTTGACCTTCTCTCTCCAGCTCTGTTTTTATGTTTGTTGCTCAACTATGTCTGCAACTTTTCATTTGAACAACTCCAACATTAAAAGTGCTTTTCCATGTGGAGTGATTCCCTCATATTTAAATGGTGTTGCATCACCCAGTTTCTATGACAGCATGCTTTTCACTCTGCCCGAGGCTGCAATCAGACCAAATCAGATGTTGTTGCGATTAGCACAGGAAGACACAAGTCTCATTGTTGGTCCCTGAACTGTGTGTGTGTGCAGTGCCCAGATTCAGGCTCCCAGCTTGGTAGCAGCAACTTTTCCACAGAGGATCCCTCCAGCCACAACAACTTTGCAGAGCGTTTCTCCTCCCTTGTTGGTTCAGTTTCCTGGCAGCACGATGTTGTTTGAACCACCAAGCAACAGAATAGAAACTGACACTGAATGTGTTACATCAACAAGTGCTTATGACAATACATGAAAATATTCCATCATAAGTATTATAGAACTAGGTTACATTTGTTCTGTCTGATTGCCAGCTTCTGTGATAGGTTACCGCAGCGTGACATCTGCTTGCATTTATTCTGTTTCAACTCGTCTGCTGCAGGACCACAGTTTTTTGTTTCCCCTCCCAACAACAATTGAAGTGTGCACTGCTTCCACTCAAGACTGGATGGGAAGACTGGCATTTTCGCCAGTACATCCGACCTGGTCTGAATGTTTGTTTGTTCAGAACAGGTACAAACAATTTTGCTTTCCAATGGCATCACACCTACCATTTCATCCCTTGGCTGCCCTTTCCTGACTCATTATTTGCTAAAAGAAGATGTCACACCCAAAACTTCTCAATAAAATGACTGTTTGTTTGTCGCCTCACTCCTAGCTTGCTCTTAAAATGGAATGGAATGCTGTTGGCGTCAAAGGCCAACCATAAACCTTAACAGACAGGTCAGCAAAACAATATTTACAATAGACAACAGGATGGCAACATCGAACAGGATGCAATCTGCAGTTTACCGTCACAAGAAGGAGTTGATTGCCCTCCACGCCCTTGTAATTGATATCTGTATGGGTGCCGTGCTGTCTACCCCTACAATAACTAGATATCATCTGTGCAAATATTCTAGCATTAACCTTCGTAGCTCTGAGGCAATGATTTCCCCCAAACAAAGTCCAATTAATAACCACCATGTCAGTCTTATTTTACATAAACTGATGTGGCCTTTTAGATCTAGTGACTAGATATGTATTGACAGACATGGGCTTTCCCAGGGTTTTTCAGGAATCAACCGAGAAGGCTGTGAATTTGTGTTAGGTGCCATCAGCTTGTCTAACATCTGCCATCTCTAATAAATGAGATAAACTCTAATGAATAAGACTTAATAACCTACAACAACCAGAAAATGCCTCACCGAAGACAGAGCTGACGACATCCAGCAAAGAGCCCCCAGAGTGTCGTCCATGCATGAAATCCACCATAGATTCCTAAGAGGGAGAAAAGATCAGCTGATTGTGAGTTGGCTGTCATCTGCAGCAGTGACAGCAAATGTGCACAAAGACTATTTATATTTAAGGAGTACTGAAGTGTAGTACAGTGTTTCCCTTTTATAAGGGTGCATTAAAAAGGACAGTTTGAATTTGATTAACAAAGTGAGACAACATGCTGCCATGGCTTCCTACCCACTGTTGGCATGATAACAGCAGCACAATTACAAACTGGACAGACAGGTTATGCCACAATGACAATGACACAGTACCAGATTTCCAGTTATCATACTCACATGGGTGTGCATTAGTCTCGAGTTTTCTCGGATTCTAGCAATGGGAGCGCCTCCTGAAAGGTAGAAAAGTATCCGTAACAGACACGGTTTTATTCATACTATAACATGGCGAGGGGCAAAGTCCGTGGATAAAGGTGACACGATTACAGTCGCACTGTTCAGGTGCTCATCAAACGCCACAACGCTAGCTAGCCAGCTACTAAGCTAACTAGCTTAACATGTTGACGAAATAGGTGAAGTTCTTAGTAAATGAAACTGAACAACTGGGATATCAAATCACCATATAAGACTCACAGCCGTATTCTTACCTTTAACAATCTCCTTCCTCCTCGGCATGATGTGAACTTGTGTGTTGGTACAGGTGTGTCGAGGCTGTATTTATCTTCCTAAAGGCAAATTTTACAGTGATGTGATGACTGACTTCTGGTTTCCGCGTTTTAACGGTGGATCCTCGTCACCCTGGCTTTAACCTATCATACACTTCCCCGCCTCCAAGAAGCTCCACCAATCAAATTGGATAACTCGTTTGTTATGGTGGTTCAGGGCTGTGATTGGATGTGCTGCTGCCAATCACGGCAAAGTAGGCGGGATTTGGCGCGACAGTTTGTGCTAGTGCTGTCATGATGATTGACTGCAAATAATAGGTAAAACGTTCAAAATCGTTAAAATAGACAGACGTGTACTAAAGTCCTGAAGAACATGTTTATAAGACAAAATACATAAATTTTCAACTGCCTCTCGCGGCCGCCAACTGACCGCGCGAGTTTCCGGTTTCTTCCACATTTCCTAGCAACGCTCCATGGATACGCGCTTGGGGAAGCGCGCGCACTGTGGCGGCCCGATAACAACAACATCAACATGGAGCCTCCAGAGGTAATTATGATTCCTGGGTGAAAATTAGTCTCTTCACCACATTGGTATCGACAATATGTGCGCTTACACGTAATTCTCACCCGGAGAAACCTGGCAAGAGTCTACCAGTCGTTAGCTGTTGCATGTAGCTAGCTTACTACGCTAGCTAATTGCTTTGCTAAGTAGTTAGCTAACTAAAACACATCGCTAACATACTCATTCAAATTATAACGCCATCGTCAGACAAAATCTGTGTTTGCCACCGTTAGTGATATTAGTTGTACTTATGACTGGCAGCTAAACAACTGCACGTTAACGTATAATAGTCTACGTAGGCATGTGTCTCTCACAAAGCTAACGGCAACCTGTTGCTATTAGCTTGCTTACTTTTTCTGTGCCTGTCAACTCATTGATATGTGGTACATAACACAATGTAGTTAAACTCAACTGTTATACAATTAGCTTTTCACTCTAAAATGAGTCTGCTGTACATAAGTGTTTCATTTGTGATTCGGTCATTTTGGGTTTAAAGGACTTTTCCGCTAAGTACCTGTCATCATAGCAAAGCAATTGGGATGACAGAAATGCCTAATGAATGAAAACTGGAATGAAACAAATCAGTATAGGCTAAATGTTAGCACATAATCTTGATTATACTCTATGCAAAGATGGTGCCCAGTGATATGATGTACGTTAGTAGTGCAGGTCTGTTATATAGATTTATGCAGCAAGGTGCAAGATTATGTTTGGATATTACTGGAATCAACTGTGCATTAAAAACTGTATATAAACAGATATCGGTCTGTTATTTAATAATCCAGAGTTGGAGCTGAAGGAACTAAATAAGTTTAAGTTAAGTTTTTCTGCTCTGCTGTCTGACCAGCAGGTGGTGGAGGGGCTGCTCGATATTTTCCAGGATGAATCACAATTGGCACAGGATGCTCCTCTCCACTAACTCCAGAGACTACACACCGAAAACCTGCTGCTGTTAAAGTTGTTTTTAGCCTCTTAAGAAACTGTTCAAAAGAAAACAGTGAGAGTGAGTTGTTTGATTATTCTGTTAACAGAGGGAAGCGGCATCTCCTCAGTTGCCAGCACATGAAGATGTGAGTCAGTCGGCTGGACAAACATTGATAAACCAACTGGGAGCCCAGACTCATGGCAGTGCCAGTCAGGACCAGGAGCAGTACAGGCAGGGAACAGATGGCTGGGAGCCCTCTTTGCAGACAGGTATGTACAGTACAATGAATAAAACAATGAATAACACTCAAGTTGTAATCTGTTGAAAATGGTGTGGATAACAATCAGCATTTTCTGTATTATCAGAATTCCAGGACAGTAACCTGTCTCCAGCCCTTCCCCTGTTTCCTGTTCACTCTGGTGTGGAGCACATGTTCACGGAATATTCTTTATTCCAACAAAGTGACAATGAATTTGTGCCTTTAAGGTAAAATGAAATACATTTTTTTAAAAATGGTTCTCTGGGCATAGCTTTGTGCAGTGTGTCACTTAAATGTCCTTAAGTCTATAATTTTATTTACTGTTTAAAGGTCATACCCCGACATTTCCATGGCATCAGAGAAGTTTCACTTTCCGCCCCAGGATCACACCACTCAGGCCTCTGAGTGCAGCTCATTGTCCCAGCACCCTTTGGCCCAAGCAACTGTCCTGTCTGAAGAAGGAGTGAGCAGCTGCGGCTCTCTGTCCCAGCACAGTTTGTCACCAGGGGACAAAGACAGACAAAAGGACACTGACAAACTGGAAGGTCCATCCAGAGATGATACAGGCAACAGGAAGAAGGACGCAGACACTGTAACTGACCCTTCAGACAAGCCAGCAGGACAGGCTGTTGAAGATGAGACATTCTTTCTGAATAAGGATATTCCTGCCCAGCACCTTCTCGAGCTCCTTCAGAAAGATATCGGCATGCTAAGCAGCAGCAGCAGTGCTGTGTCTTCTGCCTCAGCGACCTCTGTGAAGATTGCTGTATCCTTTTCCAAAGAGTCTAAAAGCACTCAAGTTTGCAAACCAGAGATCGACCGAAGTACTGTGAGAAGAGAAGGTCCTCCAGGTGAAGCTTCTCGTCCCCAGCAGCAGACACAACAACCTGATCGAGATCAGTCACGGACATTGTCATCTGAGGTCTGTAACATCACCATGGGGGTCCGCAGCACTCGCCCTGATGAGAATAGTGAAGAGCTACACAGAGAGCTGTTGTCTGAGGTAGAGAGGAGCAGCAGCCATGAAGCTGAATCTAAAAACCAACCACAGCAAAGCCTAACACAACCCGGTCAGTCTTTCACACCATATCCTACGAAGATGTCTGAAGGCAAGCCAGGTGTCACCAGATCAAATCTGGGTGGCATGCCATGGACAGGCCCATTTTCAGCTGGTATTGAACGGTGTCCCAGAGAGCAAGACCTCTGGTCATCTGGGAACCAAACAGGGATTGATGGATCATATCTGGGTTTCCTTCCACAATCTCAGTCCACTCCAGGTGTTTTTAAAGCCCCACCCAAATCCAGTGTCAAGGCTAAACTTTCTCTAATAGAATCCAATAAAGAGAGCTCCTGTCAGTCAAGCACAGAGAACTCTCCACAGCAAGATGTTCCTAGAGCTGATGTCCACCACCCAGACTCGTCAAATCAGTGCCAAGAGAAAGCTACCACTGCACAAGTCCAGTCTCTCCCAAGTCTCAGCTATATGCAGAAAGTAGATGCTTGGAGGACAAACCAAACTTCAGGCAAGACGTCCCTATTTGATAGCTTGGCACTGCAAGGTTTTTCTGGCGTCTCTCCTAAAAAGAAAGCTTACGATGCAGTATCTGACACCCTGAATCGCCTTCTGAGTCAGCAGACGAGGAGTTTACAACAGCCTCCTGTTTCAGCTGCTGCCAGTCAGGGTGTTACACAGAGCTCCTCCACCTCTCCCTCTTTTTCAAGAAGAGGGGAGGCGGTTGGCAGGGCTCCCAGTGATAAAGACAACGCTGGGTCTACAAAAAGACCCTCTACCTCAACTTTTGGCACGTCACAGTCCCACTCCTCTGTTAGCACAGTGGTCATGTCAGTAAAGAAAGATCAGGAGACAGAAAGACGTCTAGAAGAAGAGAAGAGTGACACTCAGGATTATGTCAGTCATCAGCCAAGTGCCATAGATCAGCCATTGCCCCGCATGAGCCTTGGTCAGTTCAGTGATGTGTCACTTGATCAAGATTTGGCACTCTCAAGTTCCCAAGACAGTTACAACAGTGGAGTTAAATTAGGAACTTCAATTGGAGCTTCTTCTGTTGTGAGCCTTGAGGTAGATAACTACGTCCCGCACTGGACCTCAAAGCTATCCACACCACCACCTCAGCCCAAGCCGCGAGAGCTCAACATTGAAGAACGAATTCCGGTATTTGAAAAACTGAAAGTCTCACACATAGAAGATATAAAAAATATGTTTATGACTTGAAAAAAATATAATGTAATATTGTTCTTACAGGTTCACTTTCAGAAGATAAGAAAACCCCCAAAATTAGCAGCTAATTTTATTCAGCAAGCAAATCAAACGTGTATACGTGTAGATTAGTATTCTTGGTTCTTATATGTTCTGTACTTGTTTTTCCTGCAGTTGTATCTCCATAACCTGGGGATTGACCAGTCTCCCTCAACAATCCTAACTCCATTTGCACCCAGAGGCCCAATCAGAGAGCCTGAATTCTCTCCCACTGATCTCTGTACAATTAAAGGATCTATTGGAACCCCCACCAAGAGCACCCAACTCTCTGAAGGTAATTACCAGCTGCTGTTCTTATGAGAGCAGCAACTAATGATTATTTTCATTAGTCTGTAAAAAAAAGTGTATTAAAGATGCACAGATCTAGTTTTGTCAACTTTTATTTGGTACCATAATTATCCATAAAGATTTAAAGAATATTTCCATTTTGTATTTTCAGTTGGCAGTCACCATAAAGGAGAGTTTTCCAGGTCCAGCATCCTGTCAGTGGATTCTAGCATATCCATCCCGTTGAGCGTGGATAGTCTCGGTCCAGCTGCATCTCTTTCAGAGCGGACCAGACGGCTTTCTCTCTCATCAGATACAGATTCGAACCAGAGTGAACGCAGACTGGCCCCCTCGTCTGAGCCCGATGAAGACTCTTATCCCTCCACGCTGCAGACAGCCTTACAGCAGCAGAGAGACAGCAGCCTAACCAGCAGCCAGAACACCCTCCAGCCAGGAGACAGGTTTGGCTCTGACCCCTCGTTACGTAGTGACTTGGAGTCACCTTTGCAAACGAGCCGTAGTATGGAGCAAAGCGGAGAAGCTTCGTTTGTTAGTTCCAAGGCCTTGTTGGAGATCCGTAAGCTGCTCTCTCAGGCAGAAAACATGGTCTCTGCTGGGTCTTCAGTGGCTTCCCCTGCAGCGCCCCGTCTCCCACTCTCTGATGAGGACATTTTCCTATCAGCCAGGAAGAAAACCAGCCAACTCCAGGAATCCTCATTTTCCTCCTCCTCTGCGACTGGAAATCCCAGAACTCGATCCTCCTTGCTGTGGGCCAGGTCCTCGTCTGACTCTATGCTGACCTCAGAGAAACTGAGAGAAACCTCTATTGGTCGAGAGAGTGTGACTTCATCAGGGCCATCTAATTATCCATCCACACAACCTCTTGTTACAGCACCGGCTACAGGTACATACAGAAAGCCACCGGACAGCAGTGTTAGTAGAGGTGCAGGGACGTCTTTTGTCCTCTCTCAATCAGCCCGGCGGGCAGAGCCTGAGGGTTGCAGTGCTGCTCCCCCTGACAACACACTCCCACCCCCGCCAGCAATCATCATTCCTTCACCAGCCTTGACTACACAACAGCTCACCTCCACTCCTGCAGACATGGCAGAGGAGGAAGAACAGACTGCCATGGAAGGTCCATTACAGAGTAGCTCCTCTTCACCCATCCTAGAGGACGTTGACCAGGGTGTGATGAGTGATGGAAGCAGTGAGAGCTTGCTGGCAGTCAGAGTGGCCAGATTACTGCAGAGTGAATCCCCTGCCACCATGGTGTCTAGTACACCCAGTGTCACCGACCAGGAGGAGAGCAAAGCCAGAGGTAAGAGGATTCGCAAGGTATCCACATTTTACAGCCTAATCTAATCTATACTATCCCTTTGAGATAAACTGGTTTTGCACAGGTGTTAATGTTTTTGTTTTGCAGAGTGGATCAAGCTGAAGATATCCGGACAGCAGTGTGAGCCTCTTGAGTTGGACAAAGAAGACAGAGAGCGGATTGAAGAGATCAAGAGAGAGCTGCTGTTAAAAAACCCCATGAAGGTAAACAACCGAAGAAGAGATCTTAACACTGCAATTAGTCATATTTGTACATTTTGTAATTTGTAGTCATGCAAATGCTGAAAAAATAATGTTTTTGTTTCTGTTGACGTCTGCCTCCAATCTCTGGACAGTTCAGATTTCATGCTTGAGGTAACTCATGTGTTGCAGGTGTGCTGTGTCAACAGATAAGAGCTGCAATGATTAATCGTTTAGTCAGTGGCGTGCACGTTTACACTGTTTCATGTGCTGTTTTGCAGTGAAAAATGATTTTGTTGAATCTTTGTAGTGGATTAATTCACAGGATAATTTTCCTGGTCACACAGTTTCATACAGACAGTTTTTTTTCTTGTTTTCTTTCAGAGTCAGGGTAGCACAGACACGGAGAGCAGTGCAGCATCCAGCTTTAGAGCCCCAAGGCGGCAGGAAGAGGCTCAGCAAGTGCAGACATTCACCACCCTCGGTGACACTAACGATCAGCCACCCGAGGCACTGCAGGGTGTCAGCACTGATCCTTCTGACTCCAGTGTGCAGCTTCAAAACCCTCCTCATCCGGATCTAGAGGCTCAAATACGTGAGATCGCTGCCAGAGAAGGGGTAACACTCCCTAAGACGAACCCTAGGGCCATTACATCTATTACCATCGCCACCCGCAGGCGCTCCAGCTCCCCTTCACCTTCCACGTCACCCGCAACTCCTCTCAGTCCTGCATCAGAGCCACTTCACCTGACAGAGCTTTCTACAGGAGCAGTGAACTTCCTTAAAGCTAACAAGCAGCTTCCCCCCATCATGGATGAAGAAGATAAGACTTCTCAGTTAGCGTCAGGGGAGCAGAGGAGGGAAGATGCTGTAGGAGGCCAAAGTGAGGAGCCTCCTCCATCCACTCTGGGTGTAGGTAGAGAGGACGTGAATATTAAAAATGACAGCACACCGTCTTTCAGGCGAGATGACAAGTTATCCGTCCAGGACAGCTCTGTTTCTGGTCAAACCACAGCTTCATCTACATCTGAATCTCCACCCAAGACAGGTCACATCTCACACGTCCATCTCACTCTGTCCCCCAAAGCCAACAATCACAGCTTGGCCTCTGCTGTTACAGGACTGCCTCGTAAAGAATTTGTCCCCCTCAGACACTCGTCTTCTCCTGCCAGCAGTCCAGACGAAGGTGTCGGGTTGTCCAGTCCACCAGAGTGGTGCGACAACAGAGAGCCAACAAGACAACGAGGGACAGAAAGAGCCGACACCTCCACATTGTTTAAAACCGCTGCGACTCAGGACAGGATGACGTCCACATCCTCACGGTTCTTTACACCAAGTCACAGAGCTGCAGTGTCACCAAGACCCTTAACCACCGAATCACCAGGTAGTGACTTAGGAAAAACTTAGTTTTATAATCGATTATAACTGAACAAGAAAACTTAGCCCTTCACTATGTTTTTTATCACACAATAAACAAAGACAGAGATCTAAACTGACTAAGGACTTGGACATTGGCTAAAACACAGAGCGCAGTTCGAGGGAGTTGTGGAGCTGATGGTGCAAATTAAGAAATCAGGAAATGAATGTCAACATAACTTTATTCACATTTATCTGTTGTTCTTTTTACCTCTCCTCATACAGCTGTGCCTGTGTTGCTGCCTTACAAACCCCGCGGCAGTGAGGAGCTCTTCTACGTCCCTCAAACCGAAGCTGATTCCTCCTCTACTGACACCACCATTGAGAGCACCCACACAGGTGAAGTCTGCTCATATCTAATTTTACTGAGCCTCTTGGTTAACTTGCGTTTTGTCAGTAGAATAAGTGCACTTTTTTAAAGCTGTCACATTGTACTGAGCCAATGGCAGGAGCAACTGCATGGCACACTGTAAATTATAAGCTGTAAACAGGACGAGGCCGGTCAAAGCAAATCTGGCAGTTTGTGGCTCCGCCCCGGTGTTGGCTCATCTCACAATAACCGGGCAGGGGAGTTAATAATTATATATTTTTATGTCTCCATGCTGGCAATAGCCAGGCTGGATGCATTATGTTTGCAGACCTGTCTTGTGTTCTCGTGACGTCCCATACTTCTAAACATGATATTTCAGAAACTCTTAAAAGTTTTTTTTCAAATCTGGAACAAATGATGAGATTTGATTAGTCAAAGGCCAGTAATTGGTTGCCAGTTTCCAAATATGGCCAAACAGCTTGGCAACTGTCCCCAATGGGCCCTGAGTGAAAAAGTTAATCATATTAAAAATTAAGAAATATATCAAATCCAGAATATTGAATTGTCAGTTGAATCTGAGATGAATGAGGAGGCTCTGCTCTCATTTCCCCTGAGCCTTTTGGGCAGCAGCTGCTCTATTGTAACACACACCCGGTAGAGCATTAATTATTCATGTTCAGGGGCAGAGGGAGACAAAGGCGAGCTGGGGCCCCAGCAGAGACGGAGGGAGAGAAGACCGTAGACTCCATGTCTCTGAACATCTTGAAAATGGAGGATTTTGGTCATTTTCCCAGCAGTTTTATTCATCTGTTATCTTAAAAATAAGGACAATCATGGTTTAACGATCCAAGTCACACTCGTCATGAGATAATGAGACGCTGTTGGATTCTGACCAGGTTCAGACGACGCTGTGCCTCCACGCTTCAGCAGTGAGGTCCTCGGACACAGAGACCCGGGGCTGGACCGTGGAGTCTCCATCAGACACACAGAGGGGATCTACAGCAAGAGGCTGAAGACAAGCAGCTTCAAAATGAGCAAGGCTGGAGAACACAGAGGTGAGAACAACGCAAACACAGTATACAGACTCACTCTCCTGAATGTCTTCATCAGATGTTGGGAAGCAAAAATCATCAGTCCATTAATTTATATATTATCTGTCATTGGTTAATTTAAACATATGTCACTCTGGTTGGACTAATTTGATATACTGGAAACATCCCAAATAAACACACTAAATGTACTGGGGTGAAAAGGATGTTACACAGTTTGGTAATGCAGAAAATTTAACTGCTTTTGGGAAAAGGTTAGAAATACCGTGGAGAACGTTATTTCAGAAAGCTCTCTGATGTATTTAGGGGCTTGTCACTCAGAAACTCATTGCTACAAGTGCAGACGCTTTAAAAATGTCTCAGAAAAGACTCTTACTTTATATTGTATTATTTATTGTAATAAATGACAAAAGAAAAGCAGCAAATCCTCAAACGTTAGAAGCTGTAAGCTGTAATTGACTTAATGTTGCAGTTCTATCATGAAGCAACATGTTCTTGATGTTCCAATATTTGTTATTGTTTGTTTAATGTCTGTGTTAAAACACCTGTTTTCTTTCTTTTCACAGGTGTGTCTGTGTCAACAGAGGAAACCTCTGAAACTGCGACTCAAACTCCAAAGCCATCTTCTCAGGTGTCAGTTGCCTTCACCAGAGTGCCTTTATCGAGCAACCAGGAGACCTCCAGGAGAGACCAGGGGACCAGCCCGGTGCAGTTCCTCAGCTATGATCAACCAGAACCCAGAAGTGAGAGATTTCAGCCGGTTCATGTGGAAATCAGCCATCGCCTACACGGGAGCTCTGTTCTTCAGGCTGGATTGGAGCGAGATCAGGACAGGAGGGACTCTGCCCAGCAGAGCAGCAGCAATCTGGACCAGCTGTGGCAGAGGTTCTGTGCCCGGTGGAGTCTGGAGGAGTCCCGACCCGTCAGTGACAGAGAGGCGTCGCTGCTGGAGCGGCTCGAGCGTCTGTCTCGTCTTATTCATAACACTCGGGATGAAAACCTGTCAGAGGTGTATGGTGATCCAGGAGAGAAGCGAGGGAGGAGGGGAGGAGATGAAAGAATGAAGAGTAACATAGATGGTGAAGCCAGAGAGCTGGAGAGGAGAGTCAGAGGAGGTAGAGAGGCTGAAAGTGAACCTCAGATCCCACAGAGGCTCCCAACAGAGGAGGCGTCTCCACCTGCAGACGAGGACTCCTCCACCTCCAGCTTCTCTCACGCCTCCTCCCAGAGTCAGCTCATCTATCCTGCTGACAGAGAAGAGTCTGAGACCCTGTCCACCGCTGGCTCCATGTCCACCGTGGACACGGCGAGGCTAATCCGAGCCTTCGGCGCCCACAGAGTCCAGCATGTGAAGACGAGCTCCGGCCTCAGAAAACTGTACAACACCATCAACAGGCAGAAAGACGGGAGGGAACAGAGAAGAGGGAGAGACAAAGAGCCGCCTCAGATCATCATGATGTCAGAGACCACCGGCACTGATGAATCAGTAAGTTTACAGTTAACCATGAAAATGAGCCAGCATGTATCATACCAAGGCCCTGAAACTGAAGCAAGTTATTATTTACAGATGTTGTTTTTCTATTGTGTTGAAATGTGGTCTGTGACAAAGATCTGTGTAGGAGCAAAGATGAGACACATAAAAATAGGTTTTTTTACAGCTCTAATGTTTTGATGTTGTCGGTCTTCAGGTTGCTGCTGATTCTGCATCATCCACCAGCACCTACAGCCTCCCATCACAACACGTCCCCTCCAGAACTCTGACAGCCAAGAAGGCTGTTAAACTGGTCAGCAAAGGCATCCAGGCAGGTCAGTGTGTGCTGAACTCTTACTGTTTTCTTTTGTGTTGGAAAAACATTTACCAAGAAAAACCGGTGACACATGAGGCACATTATTTCCTGAACTGTCAACATGATGAATCACTGAGGGGCTGTTGTGTTTCCTCACTCAAAAATAGTCGGCAGCAACCCAAATGTGAGATGGTTGAATTAACACTTAAAGGGCCGACTTGCTCAAAATAAGCTACAACATTTAAACCTACAAAAACCCAAACAGACGGTTTCTCTCCGCTGTTGTGAAGACGCGTAGTGTTCAGTCCTTCAGTATAAGACGACCCCAACTTTATGAAACATTTGTGAAGTTTGTGTTCTTCATTTTTATTTATTTATACATTTATTTATTTATTCTAGTACAAATTTAAAAAATCTTCACACTGTTGTTTTCTTCTTCCTCAGGTGATTTGGAGCTCGTCAGTAATGGGACTCGTCGTCACACCCGAGATGTTGGAATGACGTTTCCATCACCTGGTGAAACCAGAACTTACGGACGGGTCTCATCTTCCTCATCCAGCTCAGAGAGAGGAAGAGGAGGGCAGAGAAAGAGCAAGAGAAGCCCAACAAAGACCTACCCTGAGGGTACGTCAGACAGCAGATGACCTGTCTGTGCCCTTTGTTTTATATTTTTGCATGTGTGTACACAGTATATTTGTTTATAGTCATCCTTATATTGAAATATTTGGTTTGAATCTCCCTCGTCTACTCCAGGCGTTTCTTGGTTCATTTCTGCTGACGAGCTGAGGCCAGACGCGAGGAAGGAGAACCGGCCGGAGGAGGAGGAGTCGACATGGAGGCCGAACACCGCCTGGTTTGAGCCGTACAGCAGAATGAAACCATGGAGAGAGCCGCTCAGACAGAGACAAGTCCTTGAAGACAGAAACACACAGCCCAGGTTTATCCTCCACCATGAAACTGATTTAGACCCAAGAACCAAAACTACATCCTCCAGTCCGACACGGATCTCTCTCCAGGTTAGTTTCTCGGGCATCCATTCTGATTAAATGTTAAACATCACACAAGACATTTGAAAAGAACAGTAAATGATGCTCTTTTAAAAACTTGATGCTCCTCATCAACCCTGCAGGAGGCTCTGGCGATGCGTCGTCCGGAGTTCATCTCTCAGTCCAGGCAGCGGGTGAAGCGCCTGGCTCGGCAGATGGAGGAGAGGAAGCTGCAGGAAGTCTTCAGCAGAGAGAGAGAAGAACTGTTCAGCAGGCCCGGAGGACCAGGGAGGCTGCCGAAGCCTGCAGGTACTCAGCAGGAAATAGAGTTCACATTTCTAGCGTACGATGATCCTTAACTGAGGTGTTTTTAATGTTCTGTCTGACAGCTACATGTTTTATGAATCTAGACCATTTTCTGTACATGCATTGTAAAGAAGATAATGATGTTGTATTTATAGGACTTACTGACAAATTGTTCTTTCTTTTCTTTGTTAAGGCACCGCTCAGCTCAGGAGGGCTGTTCCAAGGAAAGAGATGATTCAGAGGTCCAAACAGTAAGCCGACATTTGTTCTGTTTTGAATTTAACTTTGAATTCATTATGTCAACACTTTCTAGACAAACCCTCCAGAGGGGGGGCTGCTGGAAATGTCTGATCATCTGCATTTCCAGGTTTTAAAATCTGGGGAGGATTTTACTTTGTTATTGTGTTATTAGTAAACTTCAGTGGAAGTAAAAACAGTTCTGCAGTATTTTTATTTGACGTATATGTTGCATAAAAAGGTCTCAACTATACAGCAAGCTGAACTTTGTCTCTTCTCTCCAGGATTTATGAAAATCTGCCGGAGGTCCAGCGGAGGAAAGAGGAGGAAAGAAGAAAAGCAGAGTATCGAACTTACCGGCTGAACGCTCAACTCTACAACAAGGTACGACACAAACACACATTCATCATTCACACAATGTTTGACTGGAGCTGTTTTTCAGCATGTGTGACAGATGAATATTTGCATTAATCAAATGAATATTTTGTGTCTTTCAGAGAATCACTGGTCGAGTCCTGGGCAGGAGAACAGCGTGGCACTGATCAAACACACCGGTTACACTTTTTACTGTAGAGTAAATCAACAACATGAAAACATTTTTACAATTTTTAAGAACAAAACTACCTAACTCAACTAGAACAAAAGCTTTTATTTATTTGTGACCAAATCTTTTAGTTGATATTTTATATATTATGTAGAAAATTTGAATTCTACTGTTTTGTACTTTTTTTTTTTTTTTTTTTTACTTACAGACCAATAGAATGTTTTAATTGGTTTAAATGAGTTTTTAATGTAAAAAATAAACCAGATTTCTGCAGATTTTTAATGACTTTTTTGGTCAATTTCATGTTTTGATTGATGACAGTGAAGACCCAGAAAGATACACTGGCATTAATGTCTTTTATTGATCAGTTATTGGTTGTGCAAGAGCAGGAAGCCACACGAGGAAACTGTAAGACGAGTTAGACAAGCTGCAGGTCGAGTACATCAGCTGCTCACTGAGACAACACATAAATAACAGAATGAATAAATAAGCTGCATTTTCCTCTTAAACTACAATTAAGTAGATGCACTATGCCCAATAATTAAATTAAATTAAACTTCAAGCCATAACAGTGTAAACATAAATATTCTAACAGATCATAAATACAATAATTAGCACGGATTAAAACTAAAAGCCTTAAAAATCAGCCGTGGCAAATGTGGTGAGAGAGAAACAAAGATTCTTTGGCAAAGATGTAGTTTTGCTTCAAACGAGGTTTGGTCTAAACGAATCAAAAAAATAAGGCAGGTGACCGCTCTTCAGCTCGAGGCTCTCTGCAGGTTTAAGGCTCGGACAAAGTCTGAAACAGCAACAGGTAATACAGTCTGTTTGTGGATAATTCAGTAACTTCACCAACACAACCGGCATTTCATTTTACATCAAGCATGTAAAAGAAGATGGTATCAGCGTACAGGAATTTACACCACGAGTGTAATAAATACTAAATAATTTAAATCATATTAATGCTTCTTCTGTTTTTTTTTTTTTAAATAAACAATTTTTTTTTTCCACAGTAGATCCCTTGAGGTTAATCAGCTTCATTTGTTCTGTGCAGTCCAACAAGATTTTCATCAAAAACACAAAAAATCCTCAACATGTTCTGTAGTTTTCTTGCATCTTTCTTCTTCTTTCCAAAATGATTTTCTCATCAAGCTGCCAGCAAAACGTCTTCGAAGCAACAAAGCAAATGTGCAGGACTTTGTTCTTTTGTCACTCATGACTTGTTAAATATGTGCAAAAAGTCTCTATGATCAAACCACAGTAAAACGCCCACGACTTTAAATGGACAAATTATTTTTTTTTTTCAGTGTAATTTCTAAATCAAATAATTACGGAAGCCCTGAGAAAAAAAAACCAAAACCCTTTAGTGATCGATTTTTAACATTTGATTTAAATTGTTCAACTGACTCAACCAAACTGTTTCACCGATAAAATAGATTTAAAAAGTAAACAAAACAATAAACCTTGCAAGACTTCTCCCTGCCTGTTTTTGTAGATGAAAACAAAAAATCACAACCCAAGAAAAAATTAAAACTTTTGTCCCCGCCTGTTTCACTACATCAATAACTTAAAATATTATACTGGCAAAAATGTTTAAATTCTTCACGCGTTCAGACTTTAAAATATAGATCACTAGAGTTTGTTTCCTTATTTACCTCTCAGGGCTTCCGTACATATTCCTTCTTTCCCTTTAGACAGTCAAGTTATAAAAACGGAGCACACAACAGTGACACCAGATTAAAATTCACAACACATCTCTCCTCTCCTGTGTAGCGCCGATAGTGTAACATAGAAACATGAAGCGACATCCAACGTTGTGGCCTAATTCAAAGCACACTGCAGGTTCCACACCAGGGCCAAACACAAGTCTGATAAACTAAAATGAAATACAGTGAGTCTTGGGCAGCATGCAGCAGTGCAGTCATGATATCTCTTCTTCTTTTTCTGGTGAAAAGAAATGAAGATGGAGTCATGATTTTTACTTCCTGGTCTGACTTGTTTGGCCCTGGAGTGGAGACCAGGCTGCCAAGCTGATGACGAGAGGTGGTGATGGTGGTGGTGGTGTTTTGTTGGTGCAGCAGGCAGGATTACAGGGCGGGTGTAGCTCAGGTCCGCAGCAGACTGTGAACTCTCTGCAGCTGACACTGTGACAGGACGAGGCGGTGGATCTGCTCCTGACCGCGGGGACACGGCACCATGACCCGACCCACCAGCACCGAGTCGGTTTGCTTCTCCTCCTTCGCCTAAAGACAGGAAAGAGTTGAGAGTTAGATCAGCTGAGAGAGGGTAGAAAGTGGGTTGAGGCCCCTGAGTCCTGAGTCATTCCCTTCTGTAAACTATCAAGAAAATAAACAAATGATGAGCTGTGACAGTTTGTCTTGTAGCTGCACTCACCTTGACAAACGTGGTCGAAGGGAACGTCGCAAAATCAGACGACACTCGAGCTCCGGGCTGGTGGTTGACGACGTGCTCAGCTACTTCATCCTGACAGAGAAGAGATGTGGAGGAGGACATCTGAATTTAACTGATCTTTGGGTGAGTGTTTACTTGTTCAGTGGGGGTGTGAAGATGTGTTTACCTTCAGTCGGCCCAGAGTGTCGCTCAGGGACTGTAATCTAGCCGTCTGTTCCAGGAGCTGAGCACTAGGTGTCACTGCAGGACAAAAAAAACAGTTATTCCTCAAGTGAGTGTTTACATTTCTAACCACCAAGTCTTTTTCTCTCTGTAACGACAGATTTGATGATTGAGAGGAGAGAGTGTAGTTTTTGGATTCTGGCAGCTCTAAAAGCTCCACCAACCAGAAGTCTAACAACTAAGTCTGAGAGTCAAGAAACAAGCCAACATGCTAAATCAAACTAAAACTGTACACTCAGGGAGGCAAACACAGGACACAAACCCGCTTGCTTAATAGTGCACTCACTCACCTGGAGATTTCCCGGTGATGTCCACCACCTTGACGTTGGCACTCATCTGCAGCAGAGTCTCCAGGAGCTGGTCGGTTTTGCGATAGAGGGCGCTGGAGAGCACTTCGGGACGTCCTCCGTCTCTGGAGGGAAGTTTGGTCACGTGAAGAGGAGGCAGGGAGGCGAGCTGAGCGCGCATCTTCTCAGCCTGAGAGGGGAAAAGACGCGGACGCTCGTTAATACAGACATGACAGCAACAACAAGGATCGATCTATAAACTTATATTAGCTGATTTTAAAGTGACTTCTCTCCTTTTTTTAACAAGTGTAACTATTTCCTCACGTCTCTGAGGATTCATCATGAAGAAAAGAGTGAATTCTGTTTAAGAGCTCAGGCACTGAGGTGGTTTAGAGGAGACTTGTACCTTCAGTCTGTTGTTCTCGTTCTTCAGGTGTTTGATGCAGAGTCTCTGAGCTTCGATCTGCTGAGTCAGCAGAGGAGAGTCGATCACCTGGACACCCGAACCTGAGCCGACGCTGGACATCATGTTCGCTGCAGGAGTGAGAGAGAGAGAGAGAGAACAGGAACCAAACCTGTGAGTGTTTGCATTCATTAAACGCTCCTGATAAACTTTCTTTATAGTCCAAACGTACAAACAAACAATGTTCTGCCAGCTCCACCCTGACAGGAGCCATTCAGCTGCAGCTGATAATGCTACTATACTAAATATTACCAAAGTAAGGACTTCTGCCTGCAGGAGTATTTTTAGACTGTCATGCTGATTCATACTGATTCAACTGTCCAGAGGACGTCAAACTATCATCGTTCAGTTTTTTCTGCTCCAATATGTTTTATAAATAATATCGATGTTCATGTTTGACTCGCAGAATTAGCAAAATACTGATTAAGATCATGCACGAAGATGATGTACATGCCATGAAAAAAAAAACTTACGTGATGAATATTAACAACATTCTCAGTCTTAACGGTTTAATAACAGAGTTTCTGCAGATTCAACCCGGTAGATTTAAGTTCCACATTAAATTCCATTTAATATCCGTTTCCATCATACTGTGCTGTACTAAAGTAAGATAGATAACTAGTATGGGAGATATGTCCTGGATTTATTTGTTATAAAGACTTGAAATGATGTGTAAGAAAGAAAAAAAAAAAACGTGCATGTATTCAACTGCAGTCAAACCATGCATGATTAATTCATCATTAATTTTAGCATGCAGAATCAACAACAGGAGTAGATACCTTTCTGTTCCTCTGCAGAAGTAAAAGATTTAAAAAGAAGTCATACAAGGAGAAAAGAGTGAAGACAAAGAGGAGGTGTTTAGGTTGTTAGGGTCAAAAGGTGGAATTAAAAACAGTCGTTGGAGTTTAAGTGATGATAAATAACCAGAAAATGGTTCAAAAGTGAAAATACTTCATACATCTACAAACAGCTCTGAGATAAGTTGATCATGTGTAGTAATTCTTTACCTCCTGCTATTCCTGTGACGATGGAGGCGATTCCTGACGGGCCGGTTCCTCTCCCGTCCATCTTCGACTGGCTGTTGATTCTCTGCTTCAGCTCGGCCTTCTCCGACTCCAGCTGGTCGATGTCGGCCTGCAGGGCGTCCATCGTCTCCTCAAACTCCCTGCAGAGACGAGGAGGAGGAGGAGGAGGAGGAGGAGGAAGGAGAACATGACACAGCTGCAGACTTCTGTTACAGAACATGACTTTACCGTCTGAATCTACGGTCGGCTCTCACTTCTCTTTCTTCTTCAGCAGAGTCTGAGCCTCGTCCAGTCGAGTCTGAATCTTTTCAACGCGTTCGTCTGCGTCTTTGGAGGAACTGTCGAGCTTCTTCTCCAGCAGGCTGAGGCGGACGTTCGCCTCGCTCAGCTCCTCTCCCTGAAAACACGAACACAATGACTCTGCAGTTCTGTGTTTTTATTCTCGGTGAATTTGCAGGGAGAAAGGTGTGTGTTCACCCACCTTGATCTTGAGAGACTTCTTCAGCTCTTTGATGACCGTCTCTCTGTCCTCCAGCTTCATGCCGAGGCCTTCGGCATCAGTGATTTCAGCTCGGAGAGCCGCTGATCGCACATCCACGGGTGGAGGGTTCTGAGGGGTGACAACAGAATGACCTCAAAACTCTAATCTCTGAACTTCTAATCCTTCTGTCAGAAGCAAAAACCACAGCTGAGAGAAATCACGTCAGAGTGAATCACCTTGTTCTGAGGCTTCTCTGAGTCATACTCTCCCTCCTGCATGGCGGTGGCCATCTTGTTCATGGTTGCTATGACGATGCTGCATGACTGCCGCAGACACTCGTAGGGGTTGGCGCCCTGGGATCCATAGATCTGAAAATGATAGTGAGATATTTTATAACCAGAGCAGTTCACAGAACAGCGTTTGTGCCATTTCCATCACAGATATACTGAAGTATCACTTTGTGTACCTGCTCTCCTGCCTTGAACGCCACGTCCTCCAGTTTGACGGCCGACAGCCCCTCCTGTTCACCGAGAGGCGACATCATCTGAGCTCCGGCCGCTGCAACCTCCTGCAGCACGGCCACCACCCAGGTGAGGTGTTTCCTGCAGTCTGAGAGGGTGTCTGACACCTGCAGGACAAACATCAGCAAGACTAGAGTTATCACAACGGGGTGAAAATTAAAATTTATTCCACTGAAGAGAAATTTATTTTCTATCCATTAATGATAAAGTAATAGAAACAGTAACAGTTGTCCAAGTTGAGGGGTTCTGTTGCCGTGGATACCTGCTGTCCGAAGCTGAGTGCCGCTGGTATTCCCGGCGCGTCGGTTCCGGGCATCCTGCGGCGGATCTTCTTGCAGAACTGTCGGATGTCGCTGCAGGACGTCTCCAGGTCCTTCAGCAGCACGGCGAGGTCGGCCTTCTCCTGACCGGCGTGCAGGAACGCCCGCAGGCGACCGACCTCCACCGCCATGCAGTCCAAGGCACTCTGGGTAAACTGCACAGGGACAGCGGCAAGATCCACAGCTGTTTAAACTTCATATACACTGTCACAACACGAGCTGCTTGACTGGTCTTTTTAATTTTATTTCAAAGTATGAGGTGGGACCTTTGTCCTGATGTTGATGTTGATACTCACTCTGATGTGATCAGCCAGCTGCATGGTGCACTCCTCGTCCTGATCTGCCAGGTGGATACTGTACAGGTGCTGAGGAAGATGTATTAACATCGATAAGTGGACCTGAATGCAATATATCCTCTTCATGTCAAATCTCTGCTTCATTACATTTAGCAGAAATAATCATCCGTGTTTGTGTGTACCTGATAGTATTTAATGGCCTTGGTGAGCGGCTCCACGTTGACCGTCTCGTCCAGCTGGTCTTTGTGCAGCAGGTCGATGAGGAAGTCCAGAGAACGCTCGTGGACGCTCATCTCCGGGTACAGAGAGCCGATCTTCTTATAGACATCCACAGAGCACTGATCCAGAGCCCTTAAACACAAACACAGAGGGCAACATAAGCAAACACATTTATTTTTAAGTGCTCGGACTCTCTCCTGCTGTGTATTCTTGATTTTTATGGACCCTAATGAAACATACTGCTCGTATTTATGTAGCGTGGCCTGCAGCAGACTGAGCGAGTAGACCAAACCGCCAGCGAAGCTCAGCTGCTCCCCGGCAGCTCCCTTGAGTCCCGCTCGCTCCACACAGTTCTCATTCAGGTCGAACTTCTCTTGGGCCTGTTTGCTGATCAGTTCGGCCTGCAGACACACAAACAGATTTTTATTTCTGTCGTCCTTCTTCGTCTATTGGAGGAAATGTAGTCATGAAAGTAAAGTGTTTACCTTGCAGATGAGTCTGGGGATGAGCAGCAGCACCAGGATGCAGTCGTGGTCTCCGCCGTGACGGAGGAAGGACTCGGGCATGAAGGAGGTCAGAAGAGAGACGTGTCTGTTGGCCTGACCCACCTCCATCTTCCTCAGCTCCATCTCAATGGCCTGGACACAAATATAGACACACACATACACACACACACACACAAGATTAAACACAACACAGACAAAATAATATACGGACCCTCACTTAGAATCTTGTGCAAACTTAAAACTTTCAAAGTTTTGACTTTACAAACTCTAAATCAAAAGAGAGGTGAAAAAAGGACATTCAGACTGATACAGAATCACATTTAACGTTATCAGACTTCCTCATTATTCAGACCACAGAGCTCTTTCTGTCTCTGACCTTGGCGTACGCCTTCGTCTCTGCAAATTTAATCTTGAAATCGAACATCTCTGCAGGCGGCTGCTGCTGCAGCTCTGCTGAGGCTTCCTGCTGGCTGGTCAGGTCTCTGTTCACCTCCTGCGGAGAACGCAAAGGCAGGATCAGGGCGCAGCATTAGACAGAAACATGTGTGATCGAACAACTTGCTCGATACGCTACATTAAAAACTAACAGTGTACCTGCAGGTGAGCTGTGAGCTCTCGGTACTTCTTGATGGTCTGCTGGTAATCAGCGACCGTCTCCTGAGCAGCTTCCACTCGTTTCTCAGCCTCTCGGACTCTCGCAGCACCCAGATCCAACATCTCCCTCAGCTCCAGCTCCGTCTCTCTGGCGTTCTCCTGCAGCTCGTCGTTCATCTCATTAATAGCTTCCTGAAGAGCAAGACAATGAAAATCCAACAAGGTCCTTTACTGGGAACCTTTTATGATCACTACTGACAATTTTAATTATTGCTTGTTTTTCAGATTTTGGAAGTAAAGTTTGTGTTTCTGTATGTGGCGCTGCTGTAGATGCTTTTCACACTAACTACCTGACTCATCCTCTGTTTATTGCAAACAAACTGGTAATATCTAAAATTATTCTGACTCCTGAACATAGTTTGTTTTGTTTGTTACTTTGATGTGCTCTCATGCCCTCATAATGTTTTTAAAGATGCCATTATTATTAAAATCCTGCATTTACCATAGTTGATGACTTCTGCCTGAAACAAGGACAAACCAGTCGGGTTTCCTCTAAAGCAACATTTGTTTTGATCGAGTTCAAAACAGAAGTTCAATCAAATTAAAATAAAAACTCAACAATGACTGCAGAGACTACAAACACCAGAGGGCAGCACATGCATATTAATGACCATGATCCCATATCGATAATGAAATGAGTCAGCAGACTGTGGCACTTTAATTTTTCTCTGACCTCAGTCCTATAAATACTCAGAGGGTCGGAGCAGGAAATGAACGAGTCTTCAGTCATTGGTTTTTAAATTAAGAACTGGATCAACTCTGTGTTTTCTGTTAATTTAATTTCATTGAACACGTCTGCCGTCACTGAGACTGATGACTTCCACTCACCAGGTCAGTGACGGTCTCTCTCAGCTCCCGCACTTTCTCCTCCAGGTCCAGGTTCCTCTCGGTCAGCATCTCCACCATCTCCTCCGCCCCCAAAGCTGCATCCACCTGAAACAAAGCATCAGAAATAGAGGTTATTATTTGTCTCCTTGGCATCTCCACGGATCTCCTCTGAACACATTAACAGGCAGATCGTCGTCACTGTAAAACACTGACCTGTTCCTTCAGCTCGTCGATGGTCTTCTCTGCTGCTGACATCTCCTCCTGCAGTTTTTCCTTCTGGCTCCTCAGAGTGTCCAGCTCCACGTTCTTCTTCTCCATCTGCTTCTGCAACTTCACATGTTCCTGCTTTTCTGATGAAGACAGGTCACGCATCCTGACAAAAACAAGAAAAGCATCAACATCTGGATCAAGAACTTCTCTCTCCTTTTCTCTCTTATCTCTATTTATTGTCTGTTGTCATTCTCCCCAACTTTTAGAATTAGAATTAGCCACTAGATCTGCTTTTCATCGATTTAAGTAATTTTTCTTGGAAAGGAAAGTCTACATTTATCAGATTCCAGCTTTTTACAGGTGAATATGTTCTGGTCTCTTTCCTTCGCTATGACTGAACATCTCTTGGTTGTGGACAAAACAAGACGTCATCTTAGGCTTTGGGAAACACTGATTGACATTTTTCATGTCAAGGAAATGATGCAGGTCAATTGACAATAAAAATAATCATTTCTTGCAGCCCTAGAGTTGATTTAAGGAAGCGTCGACACACCTACCTGACCAGCGCTTCCTTCAGTCTGCCGTTCTGCTCCTCCAGCTGTTTCACGTGATAACTGGAAGCGGCACCGTCTGAACCTGAAAACCCAAAAAACATGGAAAGTTTTTAAAAGACCAAGAACGACTTCAACTTTTAATTTATGTGACCAAATGACACTTGAAGAGAATTGATGTTGCTGCATGTTATTGCCAAAAGAGAACATGGAATATTTTAATTAAAGGAATGGGGCTTTTCTCTTGAGTTGGCTCTGATCACTGTTTGCTGTAAAGAAATCGATAAATCAGCCGCCATCATGCTGCACTCAGAGGTCACCGAAGACTGACTCTCTCTGCACTCCTTCAGCAGTCTGATCACATTAAAGCCTGACAGATTTATCCTCTTGTGCTACTTGATAGGAACTGAACAGGAGAGTGAGAGATCAAATTTCACGGACAGAAACTGAATTATTTCATTTTGCGCCCTTCTGTACAGAACACTTTAAACATTTCATTCTATTTTAGACAACTTACAGTGCAGGTTTATTTTTTAACAGCCTTAAAGGTATAAAATAAACAAATTAAAGCAGAAAGACTGATGTTGTTGTACTGAACCGTTGTGAACTTTTACATTCAAGTAAAGTTTGATGTTGACGACTTTGACCGTCTAACGTTGTCTGTAAGTTGATGGATGTAACAATAAAAATAAAAAGTTAAAAACAGCATCTCTTCTTCTCTGTCAGCACCTTTCTCCTCGATCTCGTGCTTGAGGATCTCCAGGTCCATGGTGAGCTCGTCCACTTTCTCCTTGAGCGAGTCGACCTCCAGCTGCAGAGACTCCGCCCTCTCCTCGGCCATCTCCTTATCCAGCGTGGCCATCTCGATGGCGTCCGCCGTGTCCGACATCTCCTCCACGTAACGCTCCTTCGCCTCCAGGGCCTCTTTTGCCTCCTACAGAGAAAAAAAATACAGTTATGGACATTTGAATAAAATCTTTTCTCAAGATACATTTTTTTTTTTTTGCTGCTGGGTGTGGCTGGCAATTGTGCAAATATTTAATCTGCAAAAATGTTTTATTTGTGTGCGTTTGTCTCCTCCATTCTGACAATAGTATTGTTCTTAGATGAAAACATGATTACCTGTCACTGGTCATAAAAATGGTTCTATAATCAGCAACATCTACCCGTCCATCTACTCATACGCTCGTCCGTCTGTTGCTTCTTACCCTCTTGGCCTCCTTCAGCTGTTTCTGCAGCTCGGCCTGCTGCTCCTGCATCTTGTTCTTCCACTCCTGCAGCTGCTCCAGCTGGATCTTGTGCTTCTCCAGCTCCTTCAGCTTGGCTTTGTCCTCCGTCCGCTTCATCTTCAGTGTCTCCAGCTTCTCCTCCAGGTCCTTCACCTGACCACGCAGCGCCTCCTCCTCCTGGATACAGGACGGCGGCGAGGATCAGTTAAAAGGACAGATGGGAGGAAAAGTAGCATTTTAATTAGTTTCAACACATTACTGGTGCAGGATGTTGAGGTAATCGCACATTTTAACAAAGTAAAAGCGCTCCAAAACATGAAAGGAGGTTTCAACCTCACTCTATTGCTCCAGTTTTTCATTCTTTAATGTTTCTTTAATCGATTCACTTTCAGGTTTCTTCTCAGCGAATAATGAAAGCAATATATCACGTACAAAGCTTTCACTCTGACAGCACTTTTGTCTCTGTATGTGTTAGACAGAACGCTTCAATTTCACTTGCCATGCAGTGACTCCACCTGTAGACACGAGAAAGTCTGCGAAAAAGACACACACATGCCTTTTCGGGAAGTGCACACCGACAATATCAATCTGGCAATAGATGAGTTTTTTTTTTTTTTTTTTTTGCAGCCTGTAACAGAAACAGAGTCACCTCACACCAATTAAAGCCTAGAAGTCACACTTCTGACATCTCGTTAAAAATGTTAGTGAGAGGAAAACAACACGTCAGTATCAAGAGCAGAAAACATCACATCACGCCACATCACTGCACCTGTGTTTCCATAGCGACGTCCTCCTGAGGGGATAAAATATGAATCAGACCGATCACATCCGCCGTAAAAAATTAAAGACCAAATAACAGCTGACTTTTGCTAAATGTTAATGTGATAAAACGTGACATTTTCATACATGTTGCTTCGCTCTGTCGGCTGCAACAGATTCAATCTGTCCCCGGTTCTCTGATTAACGAATTAACAGAACATTAAGCCACTTTACTGGTTCGAACTGACTAGCATTTGGTCACGCACTGGTTCTTAATCGTGCTTAATTGACTGTGTGCTCCAGAGCTAATCACTTCAGCAATTACTGATTACTGACATTTTCTCGTTATCTCCAGTTATTGACTTATTCAAATGAGACAGATGCTCATTTTCAGGTTCAGAATTTATATTTTGGGTCACTACTTGAATAGTCTTAAATGGATTAATGCTCAAAAAACACGTCCCCTGTGTCTCCTGCAGCTTCCAGTTGGCTTCACTTCTACCATAAAATATAGGCTTAAAATGCGTAAACGTGTGACAAGGTGACATACTGTGATGTCACAAAGTTACAGAATTAAAGGCGGGACTAGGAAAAAAATGAAAATGAACATCTGTAACCATCAAAAGGATGTTCTGTTTGTAGGTAAGTGGGGAAATGGATTATATAACTAACAGACTGGCACTACATTAGAAATAATAACCTCATGGTTTGTGTATTTTTTTTTTTATTTATTTATTGGACTGAAATGTCTCGAGTTTTCAGCACGTTGCCTAATGTATTGTTAGATGCCAGTTATGGCCTCTGATGATGGCCGATGACTCTTGGATGACACCAATTGAAATTGACAGCTGTGTCAAAAACCGTGTGTATTTATAGAAGCTATAGCAAAGAAATGTCAGCTCTAATTTAACTCCCACACCTCGACTACTACCGCTGCTGCTTATTCACCGAGTGTTGAGGCGTTTCTGATGTTGTTGGCACGCCGTGCTCTGTGGTTTTGTAACACATTACTCACTGTGCCAACAAGATCGAAAAACCAGGCAATCTGATTCAATCTAATCAATCTGATTCCTGATTGAAGATGTGTAGTTTGTGGTTTTAAAGGAGAGAAAATGTGTCCTCATAGCTGGCTGAGTCAGCTGGTTACTACATGTAAAACAAATCAGAACTATCCCTCTATCTGGTGGATGCAACATGTTTCTTAACTCAGTGGCAGGCAGACTTTCTCACTTCACACTGACTGTAAAACATCAGATCTGCTACACTGTGAACTGCAGCGAGATATTTTTTAGAGCTGACGCAGACCTTGCTGGGGACGGGCGCCGGAGGGTTTCCAGGGGAGTGGAGGGTGGGGATGACCGGAGCAGCCAGAGGGGTCTGAGCCGGCGTGCTGGGCTCGCTGCTGCTCATCTCCCCAGCTGAGGCCGAGGCCGAGCCGGACGCAGCCCCCTTCCCTCCAGCAGGTCGGGTGGGCTGCTACAGAAACAAAGAAAATAGAAACCTTTAGAAATCTGGATAGAAAGACAGTGAAAAGATCCCGCGCAGTATAAATAGCTGTCTGAGGATGTAATAGTGGCCATAATGGAGGTTGTTGAGTGAATACTTTTCAAGGACGTCAGCGTTGGCTTTGGGAAACAAATTAGAACGGACTGAAATCCAATAGCTGAGGATTTAAGAATTTTTTAGTTTCGATTTATGCTCTGCTAGTCACACTATCCTTTTCATTTTTGTGTGCTTAGCATCATTATATTGTTCATGCTTCACTTGCTGAGGACTAAATCACTCAAACTGATGAAGCACTCGCAAATCTGGCATGAAATTATGTTTAGTACACGCCTCAATAGAGAACCAGGATACTCTGACTGATCATAACAAGAATACTAACGTCCATGTAATCATAAAAACACTTGTTTTGCACTGACTAACCAATATTTATAAATGGTGATAATACAAACTCTGGAATATTTGATAAATGCTTCTCCGGGGAAAATAAAGACCCCATGACACTGTTTGAAGCTAGAAAGGTGGCAGGGTCCGCCAAATATAAACAAAGCAAAACAGTATGAAACTGTGAAAATGTTCACTATCTAACTCTTCATTTTTGCATTTGCCAATTTTTCATTGGACCTCCATCATGACCACATCTGATTTACAAATAATAACCATAATGAAATGATAAAAAAAACAATATTAGAAAGCAAACAAAGCCATTAATATGCTGAAACTGCCATGGAACAAACAAAACAACTGAGCAAAAGAAACAGTAACTACGGGAGAAAAAAAGACATTTGAGACATTAAAAACAAAAACATGAATCACACATGAATCTGTGCTGTGAATATAAATGTGAAGACGTCCAAAATAAGAAGGATGAAATAAAGGAAAACAGCGATGTAAGTAGAAAAATGTTGGCACCAAAATTGTGAATCCTCTAACGAAGACAAAAAGGATGTCGTCTCTGGTGATGTATTGTCACTACTGTCTCAGCAACACTCACTCAAACACTCACACACAAACTGCTGCATGAAGTGAAAAAGCAATCACACGTATAAAAGAAAAAATGTAAATAAAATTCAGACTGATATGACTGAAATGGGAAGCCCTGAAGACTTTGAAGACTGGGCTCACCTTGGGCCTTCTGGCCGTGGTCTGAGGAGCAGAGGGAGGAGAGGAAGAAGAGGAGGAGGAGGAAGAGGAGGAGGAGGATCAGGGAAGGGAAGGAAACAAACAGCCAGGGTTAGTGATTCAAGGCAAAGTTCATATTAAACTGGAAATCACAGACAGAAGGACGAAATGAGTGGAAGATGAAACTTCTCAGACTGACAACAACAAATCCATTATCATGTCACATCCCTACAGATCTCTTCTCCTTTTGTTTTCCTTCGTGTCCTCGCTGGTCTCCAGAGCCTCATCTCTTCCACCCACGTGACCAAAAAAAAAAAAAAACCCTCAGTAACAACATGGACACAGTGGCTGGTACGGCTGCTGTGACCTAAATGACTGCATTGTGTCTCGGGGGACGCAGCAGGTTCATCTGAAACCAGAGCTGTTGTGCTGCTGCTCATACTGGGATAATAGCTTGTTATCCTGCTACATCGCCTGTTTCAGACACGCTGCACAGACGGCTGGCTGAGTGGATCATCAGTGAAGTGTGCGGAGAGATATCCACTCTTTGTTCTTATCTGATTTCTAAAAAGGAGTCCAGCCACCAGATCTGCGTTGCATCTTTTTAACCGAGTTCTTATAAATGTTTGAGTTAAACTGCTTAGAGAAGGAGAGATTGGCTGTAGAGGACAACAGAGAGAATCCTAAGGAAGAGGAGATAATCCCACAATTTATTCTAAGACGATCAAAGCAAACACTTACAGTGTACTGTGCTCTCAAGGAAAAATCTGCATCTCTATTTTTAGTTGATTTCCACGAGAGAACTCATCTCAAGATCTGGTTTCTCTGCAAGCCAAAACATTTTTACAATCTTTAGTCTGTTATTTGAGGAAAAGTAGTTTGCCAGTGTCCAAGTTGACTTCTTTAAATGTCTTTAGTCAGACGTACAGTCCAAAACATGAACACATTCAACCTACTTAGATATAAAACGGACAAAAGCAGGTAATTCTCACATTTGAGAAGGTGTAACCTGCACAATTTGGCTTGAAAAATGACTTGAACGATCAATCGATTATCAAACAAACTGACCAATTGTCTGACTGTCGCAGCTCTAGAAATTAAGCTGTGACTTCTTTAAAAACATGACAAGTTCACATTAATGTATATTAACATTTACTTGAATAGTGGTGGTGTGGCCATCGGGCGAGACAGCTGCCAAGCCAGTGACCACTGTTCAATACAGGGTTTCAACATCTGTAAGTGATATTTTTGCAGAGACATCTGGACAGTTTAGCCAAGATTGTGGAAATGGAACTGTGTATTTTAAGCAGATCTAGTCCCAGTCCTAAGCAACTGGGTTTTAAAATTGAAAACTGAACATAAAAAAATATAAAATTGCAACAGATCCTTGTTTTCAGAAACTTAAATTGCCAACATTTACTCTAGTGATCACTGTTTTGTTTGATTATTAATGAATATTGTTACAACTCAATCCTTTATATCTTTTTTTCAATAAAGTTTCCTGGAAAGAACAACTGAAATAAGCCTCTTTTAAACCTAAGTAAACATTTATTAATCATTAATTTTCCTCTTCCGTCACAGAATATCGATTATGTTAGTTTAGTGATTTTTGAATTATTTATCAGAAGAGAACCACTTGAACTTTGTCTCGTTTTTACTCATGATCACTGTCATATTACATTGTTCTGTCCTGGAAACATTTTAGGACACTATCAGAAAAATTGTGAGGAATATATGGATCTGAATAAAGTATCACCTGAATACATATATACCCAATTTTTTAGCGAGCTCAACCTGCAGATCTGCTACACAGGCATTCCCTATATGGTGATGACATTAAAAGTGAATTTTCAGCCCAGGTCTGTGCAGACGCGCACCGTTTCTCTCTGTTTCTCTCTTGGGCACGGCCATCGCTTTGGTCAGTTATCGTTCTTTATTGGATTAGAGCTGGACCATTCAGCAGAAATTAGCCCGAGCTAACAGCTGTACCAAATAAGAGCTGACAGCCTACTTAAGCCATAGTGTCGTGCAGTGGATAACAGAACAGGCTGTACTGACATCGCATCAGTCTGTTTATTACATCTGCAACCAAGAGTGAAATCCCTTGATTCTCCCCTGACAGACTAAAATCACTGACCTCGTAGAAATAAAAAGCTGTGGAAGGCATGACTCGTGCAAGCTGAGCCCAAATTAAGGATAGACAGAAAAATACAACAGAAGCTGCTGCACACACATGAAATAACTCTGCAAAGAAGACACGTGAGTTCGCAAAAAAAAAATCAATAGGAAAATCAAAAGAGAGCACAACCCAGCTGCAGGTACACTTCTACTTCCACTCGGGAATATCAAAAGGAGGAAAAAAAAAAAAAGGGCGATTCCCATCAAAGCAGAATGAGGAATAACTGAAAGTTTCGGGCATGACCTTTACAGCAGCTCTGCCAACAAAACAAATGGATGATGACAACAATAACAGCAACATCCCAAACATTTAAGGACGATCATTTGGAGTTCTGTACCTTCCGGGGTGCAGGAGTCTGTCTCATCATATTTGCAAGAGAAGAAGACAACACAGTCACCGAGAAACACACACACACACAGAGGAAGGTGATAAAACAGCGAAAGATGCTCGATCCACAGATGCCGGCTTTAGGACAGACAGCTGAAGCCGAACAAGACAGGCAGCCACTCAGGCCGGGAAGCTGCAGTGGTGCAAATGGCCGCAACGATTTTTTCCCAGGCTCCCCCTCCCTCCCTGCCGCCGTCCGTCCCTTCCTCCTGCTATCGTCCTCCTTTATGTCCTGCTTCTCTCATAATCCGTTCGCCGGAGCCCTCGGTCGGTGCCTCCCTTTCCTTTCCGCTCCGATTACGACTCTGACATCTCGCTGCCGTGGAGCCTCCGACCTGCTACTGCTCACAGGAGACGCCTCTCCTCCCCTAACCTTCCCTCTCCTCCTCCCCTCCTCCCCTCTGTCTCATCACCCCCCCACACTTTCTCACTCTGCTCACTGTGATTTGGCAGCCCGGCCAATGCCCTGCTCCTGCATTACATCACTGTGCACCCTCCTCCCTCTCCCTCTCTCTCTCTCTCTCTCTCTCCTCCCTTTGCTTGCTGCTGCTGCTCACCCACTCATGACCACCTCAGCCACAGACAGACAGGGAGGGATGGGTGAGACTGAGTGGTGTCGGGGGACAGACAGAGGGGAGGATGTGAGACAGAGGAGGGCGGTGCTGTTAACGGAGGTGAGGCGGGGGGGGGGGGGAAATGATGCAAGCCTCTCTTGTCTCCTAGCAACACTCACAAAGCCCTCCTCCTCTGGGTTCATTAAAATGAGACAAAAACATTGAAGATCGGGACGAGGAAACACCTGATCTGCTATTACAAACTGGATGAAGGTATACTGTGTCCCCTTTCCCTCAAACAGTGTGCAGAGGATTCACTTTCAATGTTGATGCATCTTTCCCAAATGTTCTCTTTTTGTTGTCTTAGCGTGTTTATATAGTTTGTATTCATTGTTGTTGCTATTTTATGTGATTCTATTTGAACTTTAGTCAACCAGCCGAGTCATGAAGAACAAATTCCACGTCCACGTGGTTGTTGAAGCAGCCCACTGTGCATAATCTGGAGCTGTCACATAAAATGAATACATTCTAGCCAGCGGGCCTGAAAATGCAGTATTGTGGGTAAACCAAACAAGGTTTGAGGTGGCGAACCCCTGAAGACGCAGTGACCTACCACCCTGTTACCAACAAGCAGATTAATCTATTTCAGCGAGTGCCTGAACCGCACAAATATCGATTGATGGTGGATGAGTTCAGGATGTCATTTCTTGTTCTACAGGAAGAAAATATGATAAGATTTTGGTATAAGAATACAAAGAAATAGATTTTAGTAATTTCTTTTGTATATATTGTCAAGTTGGTGCACAATATGACGTGGGGTTATGATCGAATGTGCTTAACAATGCCTTTTTTTAAAATTTCATCTGGACTGAAATGCAGCTGCTTTACAGGCTGAGTAGTACCACTCTGGGAATCAGTGGAGTGCCCCTTTAAATCCAATATGGCCTTGGAGCTGGTGGATTCGCAACATTACCCACAATGGCTTAACACACCCGGAGATATTCAAGTGATCACATCCACTGTTTAAGCCTGTAAATGATGGTGGAGTGCCATTTCATTCCATTATTCATGGATTACAGTGCTGGGATCACTGAAGAAATCTGCAGGTCTGGAACTACAGCAAAATCCCTTAAGCGTGCACCAGTAAATACCCTCATATGCCTATTTCCCAACGGTCTTATTTGTTCTACACAGGTTACTTCCTCCAATAATGGAGAACAAATCCTTGCAAAATGCTTTACAGGGGTTTCCCAACCATTGTGCGGCTTAAACGCATTTCCCAGGTTGGTTTGAGAAACCCCTAAAATCAATGTTTAGAGCATCTGGTAATGAGTTTTTTTCCCCCAGATTTAACGGTCGGAGTTGGTCCCCCGTGGGATTCTTTAGCAAGTGTTGCCTCGAAGCTTTTTGGGTGTTGTTTATTCATTATCTGCTCTAGCTTTATGACTTTTTGTACACACATTGCATGTCTTTTTTCTTCTACTCAATAAAACATATGCCTCAAGCTTTAGTCGTAACACTGATTGTAGTGAAATTAGTTTTTAGTGTAAAAGTGATTTAGTGGGTCAATCCTTTCCTTAACAGCCGAGAGCTGGAGTTTGAGTAGCTATCATCATATCTTCCTCAGCTCCACTAATCTCGTCCTCGTCACCCGAAGCTCAGCAGGAAGCGAAAAGGGATGTAAGAGGATTAATTCAGTGGGGGATACTATGATTAGCTGTGAGCTTTAAACCTGAAAACACTTCTACATTGTGGCCATGAGAATTGGCTGAAGTGTTTTGAGATTGATGTGATGAAACTAAATGAGGCTTACATCACAGTGAGTACAGACTCTGTAGTGTTTGCTAGGGAGTATTAAAGGAACTGAAAATGGATTATTATGAGAAAGCGAGAGGCAGAATTCAAGATTCCTGTCTGCTGAACTACAGAGTAAAACTGTTTACGCAGATCCATTACAGAGCAGCGAAGGGAAATCTGTCCTGTTGAAATATTAAAAGATCTTTCTGTGTAATCCCCTGACTTTCTCACACTAAGTGCTGCTCTGAGAGGACCGCTGAAGTGATGGTAGTGAGGCGGACAGACAGAGAGAATGATGGGATGGGTGGAGATGGATCAAGTTCCTGCTTTCCCAGCAAACACAGGGAGGATCGCTGAATCTGAGGTCACTGCCCTGCAGCCTCCAGCAGGACGAAAAGAGGATAAAATTACTGCCCAGGAAGCATCAACGCAGCAGAACCCAGCGCGCTCTGCTAGTAGAAAGATGTGATCTCGTAGGACAGCAGCACAAGAATAAAAATCTAAGTTTATTTGGTTTTCTGCATGTGCGTAATCTCCACTGAGGATGGAGCTTAATGCTCCAGGGTCCCAACGGAGCGATATAAACGTCCATTTTGCTCTGTTCCCTGCAGCTTTGACCAGATGATGTAACTTTTTAGAAATCCCATCATCCTCTCTGTCTGCTCGTCCCTTTTCTTGATGTTTCAGTCAGTGATTCGCTCGCTTTAATTGTCTCTAAACATGCGGCATGCTCATCTGCCCTCCCCTTTAACTAATTCTCTCAGGACATTTTTTACCCCTGGGTTTCTATTAAGATTGTGTCGAGGTTTTCTGGGGGTGTGCAAGTCTGACAGAAAGGCTCTATGGAACTCAGAGCTAAAGACAAACACTGGTGCCTCCTCTGCATGGACTTCAGGATTAAAAAAACAAAAGAAGAAATATTCATCTATCTTTTTCTTTGGACACTTATGGGAAGGCTGAAATTGAAATCTGGACACTAAACTGCTGTTTTTTGTGTCCTCTGACCTTCAGCTGGAGGACTAGCAGGTGTAGACTCAGTTTCCTTTTTGGTTTGAACTATTAAATTTAGTATTTCATGTCATTCATACCTTCAGTTAATCTCTACAAGTACATTTCTGTCTCGTCTGCATCCTCTATTCCCTGCACATTCCTAAGTTGAACCTCAGAGGAGAAATAAAGAATATTCAAGCTTCCTGCTCGAGACTAAACTGAGCTCGCGGTGTTAAAAGTCAGTCTGCTGCGGAACAGGAGACGGTAAAGTAGAACCGAGCTGACAGGAAATCCATACTCTGCAGGTCTGTTCTCCGCAGGCGGGAGGGCGGCCGATTTCACCTCCGTCATAGTCTGACATTTTCAAAGCAGCGCAGCAGAGGAACGCCTGCATGTATGACTCAGCGGAGGGTGATTATTAAAGAGCACTGGACCTCATGATGAATCCCCCGAGTGGCACAGCATAAAATGTTAAAGTCACTATATATTAAATCATATTTTGTCATTCTATTTTTACACCTTCTTGTTCGATGCATTTTCAGCTGGAATAAGATTTTGCAGATGGACATGTAAAGTTGACTCTATGTACTGTGTATTCAGATCTGTTAGGTTGAGGCGTTCCTTGTTTTCTTTTCAACAAAATCTCCCAACTTCCTCAAGAAAACTGAGAGTAGAGGGTTTAAAGATAGTTTTGATTCAATTTTATGTCCATATCCTAAGATTTTTTATATATATTTTTCAAATCATCTGTTTTAACTATTTTTAACAGCTATAATAGTCACATTTTTAATACAAAATGAAAATGCTAAGCCTTACTGATAGCTGACAATAAAAGAATAGCACGAAGGTCGCACACTTGACTTTATCATCAATTAATCTCAAGATAATCGGAAATAGAAAATGTATTTTAGTGGCCTTTAACCAAATTACAGCGATAAATTGACACAAAACCAAATTGCTTTTATTGACTTAATAAGCATAGCATCTTACAAACATGGCATGCTCCTTTAAATTTGGTTTTTAATCCGCCAATGAAATCTAAGAAGATGATGAAGAAGAAGGAAAGATGAACAAGCAACATCAAATTGCTGTCCTGGGCAGAGCCAGGACCTTCTATGAACAAAAATATGAACATTTTGTACGGTCAAAGTGACCTTTGACCACCGAATTCAAACAAGCGGACATTTGTGCCAAATTGTAAGAAATTCACTCACTGTTTTTCTAAGATGGATGGACAACGTGAAAACATGATGCCTGCAGCTATCGCTGGCACAGAAATCAGCAAATTCTCACAATTAGGGAGGCAGGAAATAGAAAATTATCTGAGCAGTCAACCAGCTGATGACCTCCAACCAGCCCAATTGCGTTCACATGTCTAACACCACTCTTATACTAGTGAGTAATTTAACTCTACAGATTTGAAACTGCAGAGGAAACAAGAGATAAATAGCGACCACCACTGCCAAAAAGTTAAGCCAACTGACGAGTACCTTCAGCTGCAGCTTCTGGTCTTTCAATATAATCTCCTAAAACCTCTGAACATCCCCTCAGAGATCCGTCATGTCTTCAAAAACTTATCATGGAGGAACTGATTCTCATAAAACCTGATTACTGGATGGACGTTGTTGTGCTCCTCCAATAAATAAACACTAAAACAACAGTTTTCCTTGAGGCTCTTTGGATTTGAGATTAAAAGAAGCATAACCCGGCTGCCAGAATCATTTGACTTCAACATGCAACTTTAAATGCACAGACAGCGGACAAACACAGAAACACACACCATGAGCCACAGAGCTGCATCGACGCAAACAGACCAGAGCACAGAGCACGGTGAGGTCAGATGACAGGAAGTGGACGTGGCACGATGATGGAAAGACTTGGACCTCTTCTCATGTAAACACAGAGGATGCCGGTGCGGTGGGCTGAGAGGAATCATGGGTAAATGAGGGATGAGGCCCTGTCGCCATGCAGCAGCGAGGCCATTCAGAGCCACGGATACTACGATCATCAGGTCATAACATTACCACTGTACCGAGGTTAGAGAAACATGCAGCACCTTTTTAGGCTTCACTCCTCGCTGCGTGGTCGGGAGGAAAGAAGGGAAGGAAGTGAGGAAGGATAGTAGGGAGGGTGGAGGTTAAAGGTCAAGAGTTGTCATGCTGGAGGTGACGGGGGCTTGTAGTGAGTCGGTGCTCTTCAAAGACCTCAGTCGGATACACAGTACACATATTTTCACACAAACATCCCTTCGGTCAGCTCATTCTCACACACACTGCACATAAAAAATCCTGTTAAATATGAGTCCAACATGACTGATGTGTCACTAAAATAGTGTCTCTCTTCACAGTGATTAAATCAAAATATAGTAACATGACACACATTCTTTTTTAGACTTTGGGGAATTCAGTGTGACTGCATCTATGGGCACAACTGCAAAAATGCTAAATCTAAATATTCTGAATTATATCTTTAATTTGTGGTTATACAGCCAGATTCATAAAGCTATAACAGAGCCATTAGAAAGCAATAAAAGGGGAATATTCCTATATGTTTCTTTATATTAAAATATTAAAATGATCTCAGGGGAGCTCCTCCACTTGTGTCACTTAAATAAATAATCTGTCTGCATAGCACAACTACTTTATTTGTAAGTAATTGTCGCCCTCTGGTGGTCAGAAAGGAGAAAAGACACATTGGCTCAAGATTTAAGATCTGAGTGGGTTCAACACAACTTGGTAAACACATTTTCAGGGATGATTTAAAAGAACAATACATCTGTTTTTATACTGCATAAATCTTCAATCTGGTTTCAATTATGGAGGAAGGGAACGTGAAAGTACGCAGGAAAAAAGGATTTATGATCTCCAGAGTCTACATAATTTATAATATTTAGTTGTTTAGTGTTTAGTCTGTTTCTTCTCTACTACCTCTAGGCTGCATATTGTCAGTGTGCCACAGGCTAAAAGTATTGTTCATTTCAGGCATAGAAAGATTTTTGTTAAATCTCTTATAGTCTGAATCATAACACACTATTGAGCAAAGGAAGTATCGCTTAACCCTGAACATACTAAAAACAAATGTGCAAATGAGCAGGTACTTGAGATAACACAGAGTTTGTGTGTCTGTGTGTGTGTGTGTGTGTGTGTGTGCATGTGTGTGCAGGTATGTGAGTTTGAGCGGATCCATTTGTGAGTCCAGGTGTGTGCAGCCGGATCTGCTCCTGACTTCCTGCAGGGGAACTGTTTCTCTGTCGCGCTGCAGTGTTATCTGTTGTCTGACTCACCAGTTTAGTGGACTTGGGCGTCTCCAGGATCTCTGAAGTGATAAAAAGGACAAACAAAGAAAGTGAGAAGTGAGCTGTCATATCAAATCAGTGTTCACCATCTTTTACAAGGTTTAAAGTCCCACAAACATCCTGGTGCAAACACATTAGAGTCAACTCTGACACAGATGCACAGTGAGCTGCAGGATCTGTGCTGCTGCAACACCACAATCACGTCTCTATAATTAGTTTCTCTGTGTCCATTTTCTCCCTTCAGATGAAACTGGAGGACAGTAGCTGTTGTTTGTGTGTTAGTGATTTCAGCACTTAGACCCCTTTTCTTTTATCCAATGGCGATTTAACATGTCGGTTTTATGTGTGAATGAACGCCCTGGTCAACTTCACGCCTACGCACGGCAACAATCTTTTCATATTACTTTCAACAAGGCGCACGTCTGAATCGACTGCTTTCAGATTGATGTAAAGACTCCACAAGGTTAAACATTCAGAGAGTGAACAACACTATAATGAAATGTACTTTGCATTCCCCATTAATACTCAAAATTTCAAGTTACGCCAACTACAGATGAATGAATGCCAAGCAAAGAAAAAAATAACAGTCACAGCTAAAAAAAAGTGTGTTCCTCATAATTATTATTATAATATTTTTTTTCCCCAGTGTTTGGTGAACATTGTGGCTTGTTCTCTAATATGTTCTGTCATTTTCAAACTGATTTATAAAAGTTACTGTTGTCTGAGAGGCATCACTTTAACTGGAAAATGAAGCAAAGGGTTACATATTCCATGTCTGAGAAGGGCTTCAATATGGAGATGAGCATCCACTGGAAAAAATACCACTTCAATAATTACTAAAAAAAACAATGAATAGGAGGTGTTTCATGCTTGAAACAAGGAGAAAAAACTGCCAATGCAACAAGTAAATATTGTATTAAAACAAGCCCCTATAGCTCACATAAATGTCACTTTCTAAGTATTTGTGTCTCATAAAGTACATCAAGATGTTTTGACCAGAAAATTAGACAAATATACTTGGTGCGACATTTTTTCAATCATGTTTCTATCTTTATTTTGGTGCAGGGGAGCATTTACAGCCACCCCTGTTTCATGAGAACCCTCTTCTGTGTTAAATGTTCGATACGCAAGAAACATCTCTTATGTCAAATAAAACATCTGAATCATCGACGGTCTCGTTTTCATTGTCTGCTACTGAAACATCAACCACTACCACAAGTAAGTGCGAAGTGTGTAAGCACTTCTAACATTCTGCACCAGGTCACTAAACCGATCACAATGCACTCGCCACCACCACCCAATTTGATGAAGCAGAAGTGAGGCGTAACCATGGAAACAGAGTGCAGCTCCATCCTCCAGAGGATAAAAGATATTAGTGACCAGATGTGGAAAAAAAAATAGGCAATTTATTTTCATTTTGTTGAAAGCAGAGAGAGAACAATAATTCAAAACGTCTTTAACGTCTCTTAAAATGAGTTAGAAGTCAGAAGCTTTTCAGGAGCTTCATCAGCAGATGAGGTGATGATGATGATGATGATGATGATGATGAGCTCTAGCCACTAACGGCCCACGTAATGAGACTGTTTTGTCAACTGGTCTCAAATGAATCTCTCATGATTACTGTGACTTTGTCCTGCAGCCCTGTGTTGAAAGAGAATTAAGATGCTGTTCAACCCGAATCATCTTAAACGCTTCGTTTTGAGGCGACGTGTTGTTGTTAAGTTTGACATTTACAGGTCATCACCTGGTGGACACTTTACTGGAGCACCAGAGGGATTCAAACCCACAACTTTGGCAGTGATGGTGCCACACTCCACTCCACACTCCTGCTTGATAAGTGACTCATCATGACCAAAATAAAACCATAGGGTGTCCTTATAATGACATATTTAGGAAGAAACTGGAAACCACAGTGACTAACAGTGGGTGAGCAGGTTTACACTGCTTTACTGATGCACTTATACACTCACACAGAGATGCAGACACAGCAGGTGTGGTTAGTAGGTGTCACGTATGCTCAGCGTCCGTACTGTCGGCACTTTATGCTCACTTAGTCTGTATTTCTGCAGGTTTTCAGCTTTCGGATAGGGACCAACAGAGCAGTACTGTTGCTAGTCATGGGGGGCAATGCAGCAGTGTAGACATGACCACAGGACAAGAGAAGTCCTCTAGTGGTTGTATTGCTTAACATCCATTAATGTGAAGGACGCACAGAAGTACGGACCCGTGTGTTCTCAAACTGCAGAACTTTTAATTTCTTTGCTTTCCAATACTGCTGCATGTTTAGCACTCTGAGCATGCATGTCCCCTAGACAGCTTCCATTTCAAGAAGGTCAAAATCGACATGACATGCACTTTGTCTGAGCAAATATCCCTTTTATTTCACTTGCCAAAGACCTCCAGAATACTAAAAAAAAAAACTGAATGCGTGTGTTCTTGCCTCGTTTGGGAACCTTGCCAGTGCCGGGCTCAGGTGTCTCCGGAGATGTCGTGTCGGCCCCATCGTCAACCAGCTGGATCTGAGACAGAGACACGGAAAGAGGAAGAAAGACAGCCGGAGACATTTAGTCATTTCGTCCAAAACATCACAGGATCTGACTGCCAACTATCACATTCATCAGCAGAGCTGGCAGGGAGCAGGCGACAGATGTTAAAGGGCAGCCACAAAAATCAAATTGACTTGTTTACTGATGTTCATATAAATGTAGCACTCTCCAAATGAGTCATGATCTTTCCATCTCCATAACAACCTCTACAAGTGGAGTGCAGGCTCAGTCAGCACCAGACAGTCTTTCAAGCCAAGTGGGGGGACATAATGAGGAGGATTAGTAATACGACACCCAATCGATACAGACGCCGACCTGTATGTGTCTGTACCTGCACAGCTGGGTCACAGGTAGCATTAACACTATGAAGAAGTTACTCTCAGGGCTCACTCATCGAAACTGTCAATAAGAGCCATTATTAGGTGTCAAGTGCATTAAAATTCAAGAGTGGTCCAGGCCTGATGTCATTTTTCATAGTGTTAAACTATTGTTTAATTAATAATTACATATAAATCTAAAGTAATTTGGTGTTTATATATGATAAAAATAATACAAAGTGGTATGCAATACATATTTTGTTCTGCATATATCAGCAGGTCCCTGCACAGGGTAACATCATCTGCTGCCTGTAATGAAATATATTCTCTTGTCCTTGTTATGAGGGTCACATTTGCTCTCATTTGTGTCATGAACTGCTTTCCTTTGGGAGGATATTTTTGTATTGAACTTAGGAGTATTCTTACTGCTACGTACTTTGTACTACAATGACATAGCATTTACAGTTTAATTGTTTCTGGCCCTCTTATATCACTAATTACACTGGCTACACTTGGCACACAAATGGAGCAGAGCATGTGGAGTCATACAGTGATTTGGGTTGTCAACAGAACCTCTTCCAGTTTCCTTCAAGGGACTATGATCCCTCTCTTAAGGACCCTATTTCAGAAAATAACTGTAGTATGGCAAGAGACACATTTTTGGATCTGGTCTGAGCTGTGCCATGAATTACAAATGTTCTTGCAGGAGGTACAAATAGGCTTAAATGATGCTCTACGGAGATTTTTTGCTCCAATGTTCACACACACACACACACACACATGCACACTGGTGATGTGACAGACATTCCTGCCAATGGTTTTCACACTATTCCACTGATGGAGAGGTGGTGATAATGTGACAAGAAACGCTGCAATGTGCCAAGAACGACAAGGAGGAAGAAAACCGCTAACTAGTAAACATGGCAAGTGGGAGACAAATGCCTTCAGGGGCAACTTTCTTCAAGCTGTTGTTGCCCCATGTAAAAACCTCACGTCACCGTTTACTGATCTTCTCCAAAACCAAACCAAGTATAGTTTTGTTGCACAAACACGTAGGACACGATACTGGTCTCATGCATGACTTTCAAAGAGCGCTATGGCAGTAAGGATTTCTGGCAGAATGTCACAAAGTTAGACTTCTCCCTTAACCAGAAACACAGATGCAAACAACGCAAGATTGTATATACCTTGACATGTTGCCTACACAAAATGCATTACGGTGGGTAACAGTGAATTTAAACATAACTTTTGTTTGTTTACTGTAAAAGAAATCTCCACAAGAAACCTTGAACTCAACTGTCTGAGCTCTGAGCGTTTGTTTGTGTTTGTACAAATGGAGAGCTTTCCTCCAAAGTGAGAAATCTGCCATTTCAAACAATTAAAACCACCACAATGATGTTTGTTAAATGCCATGAAATTTAACCCATGTCCCCCCAAAAAAGATTATTTCGCTTTCCTTCCTGTGGGATATATATTCGACTTTACTCTCCAGACTGCCACATATAATCAATGGCCAGTGTAACACAGAGGGACGCTATGCAGTATTTTCTGTGAGAAAATAATAAAGTTGTTTTGATCCAAAACAACCGAGCATGCAGCCTGAAGCAGAAAAAGAAAAATGCTGGCACCACTGAGACAGCAGAGGAAAACATCAACCCCCACACAGACACACTGCGTCAAATCACAAGAAAAACAAAATGTCAAACATCTTACAAAATAAGAAACAATAGATAAATGTTGGATAAATAGCTGTATCATTATATGCTTTAGGTTTCTTGCACATGGCAAGTACTTCTGTAGTTACCTGTGATTGTCTCACAAATATCCCATGATTCTCCTCGCAGGTGAAGTAACGTTTGCCCTGCACGGTGCCGTCATTCTTGCCTTTGGCCTCATCGAGGATGACTCCCACCCACTTTCCTGAGGCGAAGAGCGTGTTGCCGATGTAAGCGACCGTGCCGCGCTGCCCCTTCCCGATCACCTCCACCAGGGAGCCCACTTTGACGGGCCGCCCGCCCCCGTCCGAGCTCATCCTGCTGCTGCCGCTGCTGGTGGTCTGAGTGGGACGAAGGAAAACACAGAGAGAGAGAGTTGGACTCTTAAAACAAGAACTCATACTCGTATCAAAACATTTAAAAGGGGCACTCCACTAAATATACATATCAGTGTAGGTGTCAATGTAGGAGTTCATCTCAGCCTGTTGTATAATGTCTTCTGCGGCTCTGGAGGAGTCCTGTCCGAAAGTCTGATGATGATGTCATCAGAGTAGTCTCACCTTGGCCTTTAAAGGTGACTTTAAAGAAAGTCTGAGTTACAAACCGGAGGTGTAGAGTTTGAAAGTTGTGGGTGTTTACCAGACAGGGAAGATCTTAAAAGAAGAAACCATCAAGTGTTGCAGTGCTTAATATAGACCAGCTGTTGTAAATCTGCATGCCAGAGTCCCCTGAATACTGAATGTCTGTAGCATCGATTCAGGGTGATCTCTTTGACCCTTGACATTCAAAATGGGACTTGAGATCCTTTTACAGGTGCATACTAAAGCTGTTCAGTGGATATCGCCTAAAAAAGAACCATTAACAGGGTCATGTCTGCACACAGAGGCATAGTGCAGCTGGGATAAGACTGCAAAAGAGCAATTCAAGTGTCATTCTGATCCACTGGGCTGTTCAGGACCACACAGAAAGTGAAAGCAGGAATTGTCCTGACCTGCACTCTGTAAGTGTCAATATAAGCTTCTTTCTCTTTCTAGCGAAAGAGGCCAAATTTTTGTGATAAATCCATGGAAACAAAAAAATCACACAGTGAAAGGGTTTCAATAGGGCACGCTTACTCGTGCTGCAATATTTTGTAATCAAATAATCCCGCATAACCCAATTTACAGTGTGATGTCCTAGAACTGATGGTGACTCAGCAGAACAGCTCAAAGAGGAGCAGCAGATATTATTACACAGAGAGAACATACTCTGACTCTCCTTCAGCTTACTGTAAACATATGCTGTCTATATACTGCTGTTTAACTAAACAAAGAAGCCTCCGCAGGACCGTGAGCCAAAACAGACAAACAGCTGCAACGTGATGGCTTTTAAATCCCGGTCTGTCTCATCCACTGCAGGTTTCTGCAATCATTAGTTCCTGTTTTCTGATCCAAGCTATTTTATTTCTGACACGACTTTTAACACGTTTCTGATGCTAAATATGTTGACAACTTACAAATATTCTTTTTATTAATTCAGACAAAACTCAGGAAATATCAAACAAAAACTAGTTACTAATTTTGTTCGTATAAAAGGCATAATATGTAACATTCCCACATTAAAACCTAATTTTAAAGACATCAGTTTTTTGAGTTGTGTAATATTTATTTTATCAAATGTTTCCATCAGCTCCTGATTTTTTTTCAATGTCATTTGCTGCGTGTTATAACTGAGAAAGAGGACAACATTTCCCATGATCCTACGCTACTATATGACATCACAAACTTCTGCTTTTATTATTGTTTTGGTTGAGAGATCACTCACGGCAGAGTTTAGATTATGATGTACCGATATTGATATCTGAGTTTAAAATCCGATTCAACACACCAGTTTTTTAACGAACACAAAATAAAAACAACCACTTTTTTTTTAAGCAACCCTAAAAAGTTTTAACGAGCATATTACAGCTGTAAAATTTGTCAGTGCTCTCTGGTGGGCAAACCATGTTATGGCTCAATGTTTCTAACCTCAAATATCTTCTATAATTCTCTGCTGCGACTTCTCTTTATAGATCTACAACGAGCCATATCATCACTATCATATTCCACCAAGTGTTGATAATCGGTAATAAACACGTTTGGTACTTCATCCTCCTTGATTCTGCTCCTGTCTTCTCCCTTCAGCAATATTTGCTCTCGTTTGCGTTCTTCAGCAAAGACAGGAAATACTCAGAAAGCTAGCACAAAATATATTATATAAACTATGCTATATTTGTTTTATAGTGTACTATATACTGGTTAAGTCTATAGGTCTTAACAGTCAGCTACTGATATTGCACAAGGTGGAGGCCATTAAATCTAAGCTAATGAGTAAAGTATAGGTTGGAATGTGGTAATATAATGAATCTTTTGTTAAACATAAGCTGAAAGCTGGTGTCACTTCTTAAGAGCCTTTTTTGAGCCGTTTACATTTCTCAGCCATTGAAACATGGATTTACTGGTCACGATTGAGACTGTATATGAAGGAAAATGGTCTCAGTCACAATGGAGGAGGGTGTAGGTCTATTCTCAGCTTAGTATTTATGGAAACTAATTTGCTCTCTGCTGAAGGCATAACTCAGAGCTACAATCAGTTTCTTTCTCTCATAAAATATCAATACATCCAAACATTTTATTGGCCAAAAACATGAAATATTATCACATCCTCCACCTCGTAGTCTTTCATCTTCACTCTCTTACTGCTTCCAGACATCATTTAGCAGCTGCAGATGATCTTTTATTAACATCACTGTTGAGATGCTGCCAACAAACCCTGAATTCCCATGATTGCTTAAAGTCTAATTAACCTATCTTATAATTCATGACCAGCAAGGGAAGAGACATTTTAACTCGTCGTGTGGAGTAAATGCATCCTTTGCAGTCTTTGTTGAGCCCCTTCAACATCACGTCAACGCCTCAGATCTTTTATTCAAACTTCAACTTCTATTTAAAGCCATAAAAATGACTTCAGATCCATAAAAGAAGCAGGAATCATTCGTTTGCGGTGCTTCACAGTTCAAATGCACCTGTCAGCAATCTGCAATCAGTCATCCATTGGGGGTTATAATTCCTGCCGTCTGTAAAGTCATCAAATAATGTAAACAAAAGAGTTCTGGCTTCAGCTACCAGTCTGTAATGAAACACTCAGCGTAGTTCAGACATTGCTCCGACCTGCTCGTCATGTGCTGGAGGCAGAGGACCCGAGGAGGACGAGGTGAATTATTTAGTGCCACTCTACTCTTAAACACACGCGAGCTCACACTGACTATGATGCAAAATGAAAAGGAGATGAAAAAAACAGTGATACAGCCTCTTTTTCTGCACTGTAACACTCGCAGTGCTCTGACGAAGGCACTGATCAAACTGAAGATGGTACTGCTTTGTTTTCTCAACAAAATAAGCTTTTAAAATGCTTTCATACACATGGTTATAACAGATAAACACCATGTTACACAGGCTGGTACACAATATAAGGACCATTCTCGATCTACAAAGGGTTTTCTGATCTGAAGAAAGAGGAAAGAGTAGATGAAAGGTACTGTATGAGCGAGCACTGATGTCATCCCTCCCGGTGACAGGGAAGCTGCTGGACTCAGAGACGGATGACAAACAGGAAGTCTTCTGGGGCTCATGGATTGTGTGTCCAGCAGCCTGCTGATAATAAAACCCCTTGTGAAGCCATTACCTGCCTGTCATGTCTCATGTAACAGTCATAACAGAGGTCTGAACCTCAACATCAGACCGGCGACTCTGAACCCGGAGGGGCATCCGAGCCGAACAAAGAGGCGACAATTCAGACAGAGGAATGCAGCGCTGAAATGGATTAGAAACCCCTCTATTGAAAGTAGAAATCGACACGAAGCTGATGACAGAGTGAGACAAATTGAACAGACATAACAGGAACAATGGCGCACCGATCAGGACAAAGTTAAACACCACAGTCTGGCCCATTCATTCACCTCCCCACACCTCGTACACACTCACCCGGGTGTACGTGCTCCTCCTAGTCTGTGACATGTTTCCCCAGATTGTCTCGTCTGAAGGAGCGTGTTATTGGGGTGAGCGTCAGCCAGACAGAAGGGGGTCTGGGAGAGGGCTGGAGGGGTTGGGGGGGGGGATCGGTGATGCTGCTGGAGCGTCTCCCTCTTCCTCTCTCTGTCTCTTTACAGGATCACACCATCCCTCTCCTGATCCTCAGCACAGCCTGAGCTCCCAAAACTCCTTGTCTCCTCCTCTCTGCTGCTGCCAGAGGAAAAAAGCTGCGGGAGCTTTTTTGGGCTCTGTCAGAAAGTTTCAGAGGGGCAGACGCCGCCGATCCACCCCTCCGATGAATGGACCGGAGGAAAACAGCAGAGCGAGGACAGGAGGAAAAAAAACAAACCGGCCAGGCTCAGTCTGCTGTGAGCGCATCAGCTGAGCGGCAGCACTGCGCTGCGCTAGTGTCTGTGCTGGCTTCTGCAGGAGGGAGGGAGGTTTAGGCCCAGACTGAGGTGCTGGGTCCTAAAGCCTGCAAATATGCTACTCAAAAGCTTCTCCAAATAAACTTAACAGTCATTATTCTCATGTAAGTCTTGCTAATAAGGCATGATGGAGAGGTCTGGAGTAGAGCAACATAACTATTGGATGATATTAGCCCATCACAGATACATTGGTATAAGCGTGTCTGTTGTTTGATATGCGCCAATATGGAAACTTTTTTTTCTATGCAGAAGGTGATGAGGGGTTGTAACTTATGATAATCAAGTGAAGTTTATTGTTAGATAGTTGAATATCCTGCCTACGTTTTAAACAGTATCTGTGTCTGTCTGTCTGTCACATTTGAAGGATCATTGTTATGCATACATTCAGTATATAAAGCATAATCGGCGGATAGATCAATATTGGCAATCTTTATCTCCTTTATATCGGCATTGGCTCCAGTCTCACTCAATGTCCCACCCACAACACAATCTGATTGGTTACACGTCACAAGTAAAAGCCAAAACAGAGAGGCGGAGTCACGTCCCTTCCAATGGACTACCATCAGACACTATTTCAGAATATGTTTGGTAGCGAGAGGCCAGAGACAAATACTGTTGATCCCACATATGATGTTTGTCAATTTAAAGGTCAGTTTTCAACTCAAGCAAAAACGAATGAAACACAAGACTATGAAAATACAAAACTGGAAAGACTTCACAGCCGCGTTGTCTCGATTATCACTCACCAAAAACCAATAAATAAAACCTTATAGCGCCGGTCCCTCATATGAACTCACTCACATAACTGACAAAATCTCCTTTTACGTGGCAGCAGCTGCCAATATACTACAATATACAACGTTTTTTTTAATATCTTCACAACAAACTTCAGCTTCCTTGACTAGGAAAATTATCTTTTATACTGGCTGAAATAATTTGTGTGATTCATGGCACAATTCAAATGGGATCAAAAATGTATTTGTCTCTCCACGCTGACTACTGTACAACATTTTTTCTAAAACAAGGTTGCATGGGACACACTAGAAGGGCTGGATTTGCCTCTCTATAGCTTATCAATGTTGAATAATGTGATCTGTAAAGTCACTTGTAACCAAAGTTATTAAATAAATGTAATGGAGTGGAAGTATGAAGTAGCAGTAAATGGAAAGTACCTCAAAATTGTACTTCAGCACACTACTTTAGCCAATTATGGTCAGTTACTTTAAATGGTTATTTTGACATCTCTATTTTCATTTTTTCTTTTACGTTACGGGTCCTGAATAAAATAAATATATCAGTCAATCCATAGTTTGGAACTGTTTTAGAGGCACTGCAGTCGATGTCAGGTGTCCATCCAATTCAGTTTCTTTCTTAAGCCACAGTGACAACTGGGCGAACGGAAATGCCGGCGGTAAGCATTTTGAAACCAGTTCAACTCAATCTGAAGCCGTTTCATTGTGGTTGAACACAAAAGGCCCAGGTGATGCTCTGTAATAATGCAGCACACTGTAAGCAAAAGCCAGCAGCGTTGCATTAGGGCCCCGCCTGATGCTGTGGCCCATCACAGAGCGAGGATTAGCTCTCCTTTATCAGCTTTTATCAGCTAACTGCGTGGCTGGGCCTTTTCTTTTTTTTTAAACTCTCTGTATTTTCTGTGTTGTCATCTTTTTGCAATGGAAGCAAATGCTGCAGGGTTTCTCTGTGAAAGCTTCCAGCTCAGAGGCTGATGAGAGATGTGGTAAAGAGTATGCATTTAAGGATCAGAACAAAAGAAACAGACCATTCCGGACAAGGGAGATATTTGTCTTTCTGTCAAATAAACGCATTGCTCATAATGCTTCAACAAACCAGGACAACAACATGTACTGAAATATCCCTTTACAACAGGGACCACAGATTGAAGTAGTATATGTGTTGTTGGCTATAGAGCGTTGATAAAACTCCCAAAATTGCATTTACAGTCCGAAAAACGGACTTGGATTTCAGAGTTATTCACAGTTAAGGTTGTTTAGGGACAAAAATCAACCTCTGCAGTCTCTTTGCACCCGTTTATGCAAATGACAAAGGCAGAATCAAAAATGTGGGGAGGGTGTGGGAGAAGAGGGGGAGCCCTTATCTCCCACCGAAGAAATAATAATAGAGACAACCAGCAGACGGCCAAAATCAAAGAACTGCTGCCTCCTTACAGAAAATGAGGACAATAGGACAGAAAGAGGCGTCACCAGCTCAGCCAAGCGCTGCTGCGAGCCTCTTCAGACTGGTGCACACAGGAAGGTTGCAGGAACAGAGGTGACACACAAGGATTTTAGGAGGAACATTACGACCACGGTGCACCTCAGCCAGACTGCAAGTCCAGGAGGAACAAGTCAACGTCATTACACGAGGTAAGGATGAGCATGTCAGTGTCCTTGAAGCTGGCATTGATTAAAACGAGGAGGAGAAATAGGATTTAAGTTTGTCACGGGTAAAAATTGATTGCGTCTTCATGGAGAAGTTGAATCGTGGGCTAAAAATGCGAAACTGCTGTGTCAGGACACATCAAGGTGTCATCATGTCACCAAGGTAAAGAATTCTTAGGTACGTCACAAATGAATCTGTTTAATTCAGTCAATCGTTGGTAATTTGTTCATTTTACATTAAAAATAATGATACATGACTGATGAGAGCTCTCAGATTGGTGACTTAATATGACTTACTGTCAGAAAATCAAATGACTCAGTGTAGAAAGATGACTCAGAAACTGACTGAGCAACCTTTTCTCCAGCAGATATCTGTTCTTTTACTAAATAAATGGTTTAAACTACTGATACAAATTGGCATCAATCAATTTTAAGTTGAATTCAGCATCAGTGGTCTCATTCATTATAAAGATAATGAGGCCAGTGTGAAAAAACTTCTGTTAATTCATGTTAAAATACCAGAACTGATCAATAAAGCCTTTTATAATAGGTGCGACTTTAAAATTTGGCCATAGGACTACAACTATTGATTATTCTTAATATTTTCTGGATTAAGTGATGAACCATTTTGGTCTATATCACAAGTTCCCAAAGCTTAATTTGACTACGACAGATATTATCAACCGATATTTAACTCTCACATACATATATCAGTATGGACATATATGATATCTGATGTGCTGGATATGATTTATTAACAAAAATCCAGTATAATTTTATCCGACCAACAGTCCAATATTCAAAGATAATGTGATGATATTGATAATGAAATAATCTCATGATTATTATGCAAACTTAAAAGATGACACATATATGACATTTAAATGTCTGGCTTCAGAATTTTTGGCATCTTTGCTTTAAAAAATGGCTTCAAATATTAATCAACTACCTAAAATGTCACTGATTTATTTTCTGTTGTCTAATTGCAATTATAGATATTGAATTGTAAGCCATACATGTAGTGATTTATCAATAAGCTGGGTTGTAAATCAACTGAAAATTATTGAGAAGATTTAGTTTTACATTATATTACAACAGAATTTGAGGATATTACTTGAAGCTGTAATAGACATTTTGTTTTCACGTTTTTTTAACATTTACTTTTAACATTTACATTTATTTATGAATAATCAATGGCAACAAGATTAAATGCTAACAATACTGAATATCACATTAGCTACTTATAGGTTTGGCTTCCTCTCCACTATATGCATGCTAATGATATTCAGCTTGGTCTCTGTGCTATTGTAAGCACACAGGACAGAAATAGGTCATCCATAGAAAACAGGGGCAGAGCCTGTTCAGTCCGGTACTTCACTCTAATGTGTATCAAATTAGCTTCGAAGTGCCCAATTAATCTGCATGATCACTACAAATAATCCCTGCAAAATATAAATAAATCCTCTATAACGTGAGATGTGGCAGCATGTAAATCTTCTATCTGTCATTTGGTGCCATCTAGTGAGTTTAAAACCCAGAGACCTCTGATCCAAAGATATGCTACTGCCTTACTGACCTGAATAATGTTATTTAAGTCAATGATTTAACATAATGAGCATTCATTATTCCACAAAAAGCCAAATAATATCTATGTTCTGCCTGTTATGTCTGGTGGAAGTCATGATAAATCACAGCATGGGTGTGGCTGCAGGCTGACATGACAGTGTCTCCCCTTAGATTAACCAAATTGGATGAGAAATTAACGAAATCAATCTGGATTTGGGATTAATTAATTCAAACCAGAAGAGAGCCCTCTGATCCCATTAGGGCTGGATATCTGGATCCAAAAGGCGTCCATAATCACCAACCAATGCCAATTAAATATCTGTAAAGGTCTCGACTCCGTAATTGGTAGTTTTAATGCGTAAATGTTGCATTTTAACAGCTGTGACTCACGTTAAAATCGTGAGTTTAACCGCTGGGGTTTGGTGCTGTCAGCTGTCAGTTGGACACTCCCTGAATGCCTGCTAGCAAAGATAGCCGTTAGCATCGGCTGTCTTTCTCAATAAAAAAATCTCTTAACGCTTTAATTTCAACGAAACACACACATATGTGTTCCTACACATGTGTGTTTATGTATTTCAAATGTTTCCCACACCGTTCAGATTACAAACGTGCGCTCAATCTTACCTGTTTGTGTCCTAAAATCCGGCTAACCGCTCAGCTTCGTCCCTGACAGGCTACATCCATCCATGGAGGTCTGACCGGACACATCCGTTTGAGGTGTCCGAGCTGCTGCCTGACCCAGCCCGCCTCACAGACACAGAGGAGACCGGTGATTTTCTAAACACTGTGTCACACTATAAATATAGTAAATATATCACTGCATTCCCTGATAGGTTTATGACAGCTTACAGACAAGGTTGTGTAAATAATTATTTTTTTAGGTGAGAATTTAGTACATTTGTGGGAACTCCTCTGATAAATATGTATTTTTCACAAAACAAAATATAAAATAAAATGAAATATCAGAGTGGTGATGTGTTGTATTTTTATGTGCATCTGATGTTCTTACAGTACATTATTGCATCTCTATATGAGCAATGCAGCAGCAAAGATTGCATGTTCTTTATTGCCTGCATTAATGGACAATAAAGTTTTTGAATTTGAATGTACCCACATGTATCCACATTTGTTTTATGTGGGTTTGTGTGTCAGGTTTCAGCAATTGTTTTACATATTTTTGTAATATTTTGTTTCATATTTTATATGAATACGTTCTGTGTTTCAGTTTATCATCCGACAGAGAGACAAACATATCCTCAGCATGGACAATGAAATTAAAGTTGAATACCAACAGCTGGAACTTGAAGTAGCATGCCAATTTAAATGAACAGTTTTGCATGAAACAGAGATATTCATAAGATATGTAATCAAAACATTTAAACCTGACATCCTCAGTGCTTATGAGTATCAGTCTGGGACAACAATGGTAATAGCGATGCATCCTGTGGGTGAAACAAAACCCCAGAGCAGAACCTCAGTATTCCCCCGACCCATTAATATCTGATTCAGTTCCCGGCAGGATCCTCGCCCTGTGGCCACAACCTTCTTCTTGCTCTAATAAAAAACAAGACTTGTTCTCCCCGTTTGACTGAACAGTTGCCAGACTCTCTTTGATGCCTCAGGCTGCACAATTGTGGTCAAGAAAAAGAGGAAATTGTGAAGCAGAAGGGCTCAGTGTCAATAATGAAAGACTGGAAAATAGATAATATATGAACAAATCAGACAATAGGTTATCCAGATTGCTGCAGATAACCTAATAAAGCAAACCAGCAGAACAAGAAAAAAAGAACTGAAAAGGTGAAGTACATATTAAACATGGATGTCAAATATCATGTCAGAAGGAAATACTATGAAATATCAATGTCGCAGTTAATGTCATGAATTCATTCAGGCTGGAGTAATCCAGTAAAACATCTGATACTATGACGGCCCTAATGCCCAAATAAAAAAAAAAAATTTGATGTTTGGTGAAGTCATGGCCTCACCCTGGTCAATTAATAGGGTCAGATACAACGATAAATCATTTAGTTTAGGTGAATCACCTTCTATTTTCGACAATTGATTTATAGGTTTTAGTTCTTTTTTAAAGAAAAAAGCTCAACATTGTCTGATTCCAGCTCCTAAATGTGAATATTTTCCAGTTTCTTTCCTTGAACTGAATATATTTCAGTTGTGGACAAAACAAGACATTTGAGGACGTCTTCTTGGGATTGTTTTCACCATTTTCTGACATTCATGGACCAAACAACTGATCGATTAATCAAGAAAGTAATCGACAGATGAATTGACAATGAAATCATCTTTGATTTTCGCTTTTATGTTCACATGTAAAGTGTTTTTGAGTTTCATGAAAAGCGCTAACTGAAAAGCAACATGAAAAGCGCTAACTACCAACTAAAATGTCTTATTATTAATCTTATCATCAGTTGCAACACTGATACTAATCCGGAGCATTGAAAAAAGAAAAAAATTGTCGGAGCGTGTTCAGATCTATCAATTTATTCTCAGTGTCATGTAAAATGAAAACCATTTACAAAATTAAATAATCAAATAACTTTCAAGAAGCTTATCAACATAGACCTTTAACAGCATGAACATGGACATTTCTATCAAGAATTTAAAAAAAAATGTGTTTCTGCAAAACACAACGATAATTGATTAATCTGTCCTGTGTGTCTGGAAGAAGAGGATAACATGCCTGACCTTTTACCTTGGGTGTTTTCAGTAAACAGTTCCTCATGTTACCTGACCTGTCCTGAGAGTTTAGTTGCCGTAACTGCAATGCATGCTGGGTAGACATAAGCATAGAAACTGGGAGAATGGACGGTACTGTCCCCCTGATGTGTTACACAGCCTTTTGTTTCCGTTTAAGAACACTCAGTCCTTTTTCCCATCTTTCTGTAAATCCAGTCTGTACTCAATGAGTGTAAAGTTTGTGATTTTGGCAATGAGCTCAGGAACGACAAACTCTCTTATCTTCTCATAGCCCATGTGCTCATACAGCTTCTGAGCATCCGTCTGCACCACAGAGGTGTACAGGACGACTGCTGGAAATCCTCTTTCTTGAGTAAAATCAGCCACCGTCCGACACAGAGCCTTAGCGATGCCCATCCCGCGGTGACTGCGCCGCACTGACATGCGTTTCAGCTCCAAGCACCCGGCCATTTTCCTAGCAGGCAGACAAGCCACTGAGCCAACCACCCGACCGTCACTTTCAGCCACCCAAAAACACGAGTTTTTCTGCTCCAGGTAGCTCTCACTGATGTTGTTGAGGTCCTCGCTGAGGGAACGATCGATGTATCTGTTGAACATGTAGACGACTGACTGCCGGGCCCCGGCCAAGAGGAGAGTGATAGCAAGGATGGGCAGCAGGAAGGACTTGGAGCTGGTCATGAGAGCGCAGAACGAACACATGAGCACCATTTGGGTCAGCGGCTGTTTCAGGAGGTGCATGAAGGACGAAGGGACGTGCTCACTCATCCCCAGGGTGAACATCTCCTTCACTGCCTCAGCGTCATCATCCCGATACTTCCGGATCTGAATGCTGGCCATGGCTCAGCCCTGGGTTTTTAAATGACAGGAAGTGGAAATGTGAGAGTCATCAAAACAATATAAATGATTAGATACATCAGTTTGGAGGCTTTAATACAAGAAAAAGACAACACTTGAATGATATTAACAATATAAAACAGTGTATAGCCTCATATCAAGACGACACCATATATCATAGATGTCGTCCAGCTCTATTAGATATAACAACTTTATATCCATATTCTTTCAGACTTAAAATCCAGTGTCAATGTGGCTTTAATTTGAAGCGCCCCAAAGTGGAACACAATGATAGGTAAGATAGTACTGACATTGTAGGGGTTAACTCTCAGAATAAGACCTTTTACTTACTACTGTTTACTAGTGAATGATGTATTTGGTAATTATTTCCTCGTGAACCAAAACGAATTGTAATCATTACAAACAGCCCTGTCTTGCACAAGTAGTGAAAACAACAAACACACCATGGGTAATTATTGCTGCAGGCTCAGGTTCGACGAAAACAGAGCAGTTTCTGTGACCCTCAAACGTCACATGAGGGTCAGTTACTGTGTTAACTTTAAACAAAAAGCCAGGGGTATGTTAGCAATGCTAACTCTGCTAGCCACCGACAGACTTAAACACACAACCAAACGACATTTAATGAGCTTTAACTATACGTATCCTTTCAGAAAATGTCCAAAAATGAGACGTTAGCCAAGTATTAATTCGTCTGATTAGCTAATATCAGCTAGCACCAGTGCTAGCCTCACAAAGCTGCCTAGGATGTGATTGCTTTGCCCTGATTTAATTTGATCTTAAACTCTCTGCACGAATAAACTTGACTTACGTGTTTTATTGTGAGGCTCGGCAGCAGGGTGTGAATCTACAGACGGCAGAAAAGTTCGCCACAAGTCAAAACCGTTTTAATGTCAATGTCCAATTCCCCCCAACGTCTAGCATGGTGCATTCACTGAATGTCGGCAGAGTGGGGAAATGGTAAGTCACGTCCTTCCAGTGCGGGATTTCCGTCAGATTAAACTCAATCGATTCTCTCACGGGATTGTCGAATCTTCTGTCAAGTTATCTGCGATATATTCAACGTGGGATGACAATCAGGCTGCTGACGTGAATTATTATTTATTTGATTTTTTTGCATGATTTTACCATGGATGTACGTAATTACGAGCTTTTCCATGTTATTGAACGCAACTTATACCACTTCCTCTGTAATGCGGATTGGTTGCCACTTCCTGACGAATTGCCTACGTCATTTGTTTATATAAAACAAAACATCACTGTATGGTGTGAACTTTACCAGTGTGTATATTACACGTTTAGCAATTAATTATATATATTTTAATATTCACTCTCAAGAAGAATCATAACAGTAAATGACATTTTAATTGTTTTAGTTTTTGGTTGTTAGACCCTTGTCACTTGCCTACAATGATGTCTGGCATTTATGGGTTTTTTTTTTCTTCATATATTCTCATCCTCTAACCTTACATCATTTTGAATCTTGGCAAGTGACAAGAACAACTTGAGGATGGTTAACATCTAGTACTGATCTCTAAAAGGTAACCACTTACCAAAGACCTCTCAATATTACTTGTATGACCATTTGTGTCTCAACTTAATACCAAGGTTATAATACCAAATATGATTTCTTTATAATCTCCCTTTTCTTGCTTTCCCACTTTTTTTTTTTTTTTTACACATTACACATGTTTCCCCCTGGAGATTAATAAAGTATTCTGATTCTGATTCTGAAAACAAATGTCCATTTCACTTCCTCTGGCCCTCTTTCATAAAATTAACCTTTTAATCTAGTATTGCGAAAACTTCCCATTTTTTCCAGATGACTGTCTTCCTCTTACCCCTTGTTTTCCTTGATGCTTAGTTTTTGTTCCTTTTTATTTTGGCCAATATCAGTATTGTCTAGACAAAATATCAGAGCCAGTGCAAATGTGCATCACATTTTTTCAATCATATGAACAGCTTTATCAACTGTTTTTGTTAAGGATTTTCAAAATTAAGTTTGAAAACAAATTGGTTTCCATAAAAAGAGAAACAAAGGTCAAATATTCAGAAATATTACTGTAAAAATGCAGATTGTATATAATTGATTCATTTGCATTGTTTAAAAGTTTATTTAATTTGTTTCTTGGTATTTGTGGCACCTTTTGTTGGTTATTGTATTAATCATACAGCCACTGACAGAATCTGTCAAAACCCTGATGAAAAAAGGTGAACAATGCACGATATAATGGACATGATATGTTCAGCTCTGGTGAAGAGTTGCATCATCTGAAGTCACGGTGAGGATTTATGTTATACTCTGCCTCACATCAGCAACATACATGTATTTAAAAAGACAAAAAATATAAAAGGAGAACTGACAAAAGCACCAGTGAAGGTCACAGAGGTCAAAAACCCTGAAATCAAACACCGCTGCCATTAAAGGAAAAACAATATGTTCACTACAGCATCTGTGAGATACAATCAATGTAAAATATTACACCCAATGTGAAGACTAAAAAAATAATTTATTGTCTCCTGAAAACAGATTTGACTACAGTTCATACATCAAATGATTGCAAAGATTTTCCCTTTTTATACGGAGTAAACTAAATTGATAGTCAGGACATATAAAAGCATCAAGTCTCCTTTAAACATTTGGTTTTGTTTGTACAAAACATTCACTTTACATTCACTTTCCTGTCCAGCCCGACGAGCTGGAGCAGAAACAGAAGCAGCTCGTTTATTGAGTTTTCTCTCCAGCTTGTGTTCGTGCCCTGCTAGCCCAGATTGATCTGCCCTGCAAACATGGTGATCAGTAGTATGATGGTGAAGCCGCTGAGCAGCCCTGCGTTCTGGATCAGGAAGAAGACGATCTTTGTGGAGGTTTGTTTCTGTTCCCGTGCTATACTGTCCATCTCTGGAAACTGAGACAAAGAAAAGACAGCCGTCTGCGTGGTGCACTAAATACACTGGCCTTACTGTTCAATGGCCCACATATGAGGAAGCAATAGTAGAGAAACAAGAAGTGTTAGTTTGTGTGGCTACAAATATTACATTGTTCTGCAGCAAACAGACTGGGAAACAGACCGCAAGTCAGCGTTGACATTGTCTGGAGCGCTGACTGCTTCTCAATGTTGAAGATATAAGCAACTTTTGGTTCCTTAAAAATTACATGTTGAATTGGAAATAGAACAAAAGAAGTTTATCTTATCAGAAAGGGAATTGTTTTATTGTCAACAAATTCCATGCAGAGGCCAAAACTGACTATCACTTGATCCTTACAAGTGCAAGTCCACTGTGACATCACACATCAGATAAAGCATTAACTCAAACTGCTCACTGAGGTAATAAATCACAGACACATTCCTCGTCTAGTTTTTTGGATATTTGTCTTTACAATACTCGATCCTATACAGGGTACTTTTAACTCCTCAGGCCTGGAAGTATGTAACTTCTCATGATGAGTCCTGAGTCTAGTTTGTATCTTATTTCCGAGCCCTGTTTATAAGAACAAAATGGTGCATGTTTGATCAATTCTGGCATTCATTCATTATTATTCTAAACACACACTACCTTGTCTGACTGCCACAGACAGGACAGGGAAGTGAGTAGACATAAAAGATGCAAAACCAACAGCAGTGTGTGGTTGTGTGATCTCACTCACCATGTCTGCCAGTGCGATGTAAAGGAACATTCCTCCTGCGATGGCAAAGATTGGATTGGGGGCAAAATTGCTCCCGAGAATGATGCCGAACACGAGACCGATGTAACACGACACAGCCGACAGCAGGTTGAAGAAAATAGCTTGAGGTATGCTCATACCGGCGTTCAGCAGGATCACAAAGTCACCTGCAGAGGGAAGGAAACCCAGGGTGGATACAACAGGGGTGCAAAGATGAGTTTCACTGTTGTTTCTGTTGTTATTTTGTCTTCTGTCATCGTGAGTTTGGTGTGATTGTATGATTGGTCGCTGTCTGAGTCGAGTATTTGTTATGTACGTTTCTTTTAAAAGTGACATTAAGTGTTTAACCTGCATCAACTGAAAATAAATGATGATGATAAATGTTTTGGTGCAGTTCTGCAGTTTGTCAGTAGAGATTGCTGAAGATCATAGATTTCCCTTTAGTTTAAATTAAAATATATTACCTGCTTTTAACCTACAAATCCCATTTCATTTCCTCTTAAATTGCTTTAAATCGGTTATATTTTCATTTAAAACATGATGTTTTTTCTGATTAAACATTCAAACTTGACGATCTGTTGTTCATCAAACTAAGATATTCTAGATGTCTAGTGTCACGCATTTCCTCCCAAATTGAGCCTGACTTATCTGTTATCTTTGGTGACTTTGGGATCTCCACAAGTGCTCCCAGCAAAGTTCATTGGGTTTGAGCAATGTTTAACTGCACGGCACATGCGGTTTGTAATGAATGAGACTCACACAGGGTCAAACAGGATAAAAGACTCACTCACCCAGCTCATGGGGAAACTCCTCACATATGATGGCGGTGGACGTGCTGAACCCCGTCAGTAAAGACACAGTGAACGAGGCGCCGATAGCGAGACCGTCGATGAAGTTGTGCAGCGCGTCGCTCAGCGTTATCATCCATGCCACCGTCTTGATGCTGGAGATGCGTCGCCCACGCAACCAGTGGCACATCAAATCTGAGCCCTGGGCTTCCTGGAAGAGATGGTGGACGGGTTCAAGTCACACGGCTCATGCCACTGATTGATTATACCATTTGAAAATGAACTTGTCACTGGTTTCTGGTGGAGAAACTGCAGGTATTTTGTCATAAATGTCCAATTACTAGACAATGAAGGGATCATCAAAGTGATTACATTTCATTCTGAGGGGGACGTGACATCTGCTGACATGAAACCTAAAGGTAGGTCAGAGTCTCGCCAAAATAAGAGACCTTAAATGTCTATAATGTTTCATAGCTCTAAGAATTGGCTGAAAATAAAGACTTTGAGGAAATCCTCCTGACTAAATGCTTCAACTAAGTGTTTTCATTTGGATTCTCGAAATGTAAGAGACACTGATGATCAAATACAGGGAATATTTCCCCTAAATGAATGTGCAGCATTACAAACAGAACTCTTCAATTACAGATATAAAGGCACGAGTGTCTTTAATGGGAAACCTGAGAGCAGGCTAACAGAAACAGAGCATTTGGGCCCCTTTTATTAGCCACGGCCGAACAAGGAGTCTTTGTGCTCGAGGCAGACAATTCCTGCATTTATCAGGAGGGGAAGGATCCGAGGCTTTCGGCCTGCTTTCATCGCTTCGTCCCTCCGTGACAGCGCCATGTCTGTTTGTTTAGCATTTCTGATCCCTTCAAAGCCAGACTATTCCGTCGGACACGAGAGATTTCACCGTTAAATATTAACAGTAGCTCTGAAACGCCCTGTGTCACTGATAGCAGCGCACTAAATGAGTCCTGAGCTGAATAACAGAGCTTATAGAAAAACAAAAGTGGGTTTGAAACCATTTGAAATCGCAAACTCTTTGCATGATGCTGCTCACAGCAACTGATTAGAAGTTTTAAATACAGTCATTAATTCATAATCCAAGTTGAGCTCCTGTGAGGTGTGTTTGTGATCATGGACAGCAAATGATAAGACTTAAGGAGAGACTCACTGTTGTTACAAGCTTATCTGAAGAATGAGCTACTCATTAGATAAAAGACAACTGAGAACAAGGCTGATTGCTGTGTAGGTCAATGTAACATGTGAGGTGCACAGTGTGATTCAGACGTCTGTCACAGATGACGTGAGCGCGCCCTCGTACCTGAGAAGGTTCTGGGTTGGGGTTGCTCTTGTCCGTGGCGATGGTGTTGATGCCGGTCAAAATGATGGAGTCCTTCTTCTCCATTATGTCTCCGTTGTGGAGGGAGTTTTCTTGATTCTCTGCAGGAGTGAAGTGGCTGTGGCCATGCTGAGGACGAGAGAGACACAGATAAAGAACATGAAGTCTCTCCTGATTTAAATGTTTTCTGTTTTCTGCCGCCTACAGATTTTAATACCTCTTCAAGACATTAGGATGCCTTGATACTATATAAACCATATATCTAATGAGTACTGTGTCCCTCATCCTTGTGTAAAACTATAAAGATATAATAATGCACATGACTCCCATAAACTGTAACTATGCCCTCATGGTAGTCTCTAATTGGCAGCCAAATTAGCTAGTAAATCCAGGTAATCAGTGGTAGATGTACAACTAGAGTAATTGATATCACTCTGCAATAAAAGGAAAGTGCTTTGCACCGATTAAACTCACATACCGCGCTGTTACCTCACCTCATGCTCCATCCCGAGAGCCATTTTCAGGATCTTCTCCATAAAGAACAGCAGGTAAAACCCCCCAAATATTCCAACCGCCTTCGCCAAATAGTTATCGGTTTTGGGATCAAAGCCCAGGGCCTGTGAAATTAACAGGAGAACATTAATGTTAGCGGCACATAAATATTGGCTCCATTCAAACCCCTCCACCTGCTACAAACCTCTGGTATGAGCTGAAGCACGGCATTGGAGAAGAGTGTCCCGATGGCCAGGCCGATGAAGTAGGTCAGCACTTTGGGGAAATAAGACTTCTTGGTGAAGGGGATCAGGAAGAGACCGAGCAGCGACGCCAGGTTGATCACAGTGACCGCCAGAAAGCCATAACCCCACACTGTCAGGACAGCAGGAAGAAACAGTGAGACAGAAGCATCGTAATGTGCATATGAAGTGTTTTGTTGACATCTTTTAATGCTTTAGGCTTATTGCTGTGGTCTATGACATGGGCAGAACCATCATCACGGTACCAGATATTTATTCTGGAAGATTTCTAACAAGAAAACCTACATTTTGTTTTATTTTATCATCATGTAACACAGTCACCGAACAGATGTTAACGCAACAAAGTACACAATTATTATTTATTTGCAGAAGGGAAGTTCTGTTCACAAGGCCGGTGAGGAACCAGCGTGCATCGTGCACAACACACTGAACAACAGTCACAGTTGGTTGTAACTGTGTCAACAGCACCGAGGAGGAGGAGGAGGAAGAGGAGGAGGAGGAGGAGGAGGAGGAGGAGGAGGAGGAGGAGGAGGAAGAGGAGGAGGAGGAGGAGGAGGAGGAGGAGGAGGAGGAGGAGGAGAGTCTGAGGGTGAATCTGACGGGTCAGTAGCTCTGTGACTCAGTCCAGGACTTTATGGAGAGTTATGGCTCCTCGGCAGGAGATGACTTCACGTGATTAGATTTTATTAATTAATGGAAACAGATAAGTGAGAATGGCGAGAATGGAGATTAAAGGTCCAGAGTCAAGCACGGTGGTGAATTCAGGGCACTGAACTCATCAATCCGAGCGGCTGCCCCCTGCTCTGATTGATGATTGGTTCATCATGAAGCAGATTAAAAGCAGCTTAACCCCGATTTGGGAATATCTATTTTATTTTGAAATTTTACCAACTCCTGCAAGGACATAAAGAGACGACGTTTGTAAGACAGTTCGAAGTGATTTTCTGTTTTCTTTGCATGATATCATTTCTCTTCATGTGCTTTAAAGTTCTTTAAATTGTCCACACAAACATATCTACACAGGACAGATGTGAGAGTATCCTTTATAACTACAAGTTTAAGCATTTTAATTTTTGCTTTCTGGAGAGTTAAAGTTCATGACCATGGAAACAGGAGTCAGCATGGAACTGTAGATGCTCAAGGTAATTATCATTATTAAAAAAGCAGTCGACAAATAATCTAAAATCTTGTCCTTAAAATGTGTAAAAGAAATAGAAATACGATGTAGTTCTAGTCTTTAGTTCTTATTCCAATTCTTAATTTCCTGAATTTAACCTGAGTAGCAAGAAGTATCAGGACATGTTGGATAACAAAATGAGAACGCAGTGATCTGACACCAAATGTGAACTAAAAGTTTTCCAATTTTGGTTTCAAACCTTTCTGAAACTTTACAAGATCTGAAAGGTTAATGACGTCAGTGGCTCTCAGACTGGAACTCAAATGATCAAACAGCAACTTTCTGGTTTTGTTTTCCAAACGTACATAAACAACCTGACCGCACGTTTGAATTCTATGTTTCTTGTCATTTCCTTCTTGCAGTGATGACACATTTGAAAGAATCTAAAAACAAAAAGGTTGTTGGATGTCACAGGTTTTAACACTTTTGTTAGAGACAGGAAAGATAAGGGACGGTTCGGATTTGAACCCTCGACTTCACAGTTGAGTCAAAGGAAACTTCAGTCACACCACAGCCTGCTGTTTTTCGGGCAAAAGCAAATTGCCGACCGCAGACTTCAGTGAAGCAGCTCCGTCTCCGATCACTGAATCATCCCGAGCATTTGTGTCACTTTGGACCTAATTCAAGGCAACAAACCGCGGTGAACTGTGAATTATTTGACTTGCGGGGGTCTCAGCAAATAAACCGATGTGGTGATGAAGCAACTCACCAGTGTAGTCGAGAGGGGCCACAGGCGTGGGGACGACGTAGGGGCAGGAGGGCAGCAGCACCTGGGTCAACACGGCGGGGCAGATCCTCTCCAGATGTTCCACAGTCAGCTGACTGACATTACTGAGCCCATAGTGGGACAAGATCTGCCCTGTGGAGGGACACTGAGGGACAAAAAGACCTGATCAGACAACTTTTAAATCTCTTCTGAGTCGCGAAAATCCTCCCTGCTGCGTTTTTAATGGTCTTGTTTCTTGCATCTGTCTTCTTTTCTTATCATTTTTATATTTAATGTACAAGTAATCTTCTTATTACTGTTATTGTCGTGGGATGAAAGAAGATCATTTTACGATGAAGCAACTTAGCCTGATTATAATGTAATGTAGAAAATAAGAAAGGTAAAACAGTGTGAGAAGACGAGAGATCAATCGTAACAAATATTGAAATGCTTCAGCAACCTCTGACTGATCATTGTAAAGGGTTATAAACATAAACGCAACTTTATAATAATACATGTTTATGAAGCATTTCATCGTCTGTTAACAAACTAAAGATAATTAACAATAAATTAACATTTTATTCCTGTAATTCAGCATGTTCAAAAGTATATAACAACAAAAAAACAACAACAAAGGAATACTTTGAAAACAATATCAAAAAAGCATTGATGAAGGTATTTGATCATAAATTATGCCAATCATCAATCAATCGACAACATTCATTACCATGCAGTGTCAACAAAGTAAACAAAAACAGAATAAAGTTTATTTCCAACTATTTTTTTTCTTTTTTTATGAATTTTTATGAATACATTTTCAATCTAAATCTAAACTGGTTATATCTCTTAAAATGTGTGAGGAAATACCATCAGAAATCACATAAAATATGAATTAACTAATGAGTATTTCACAAAGAAATAAGCCCAATTATTTCAATATTACTATACAGTGTCAACAAAGTGTACAACAATAGAATTAAGTTCATGACTACATTTAGGTTTTTGTTTTATGTATAAACTGGCTGGGACTCTGAGTAATAGGAGAAAACTGACTTAAAATATGAATTAAACTGCATATTTTGTCAAAAATAAGTCACATTATTTAATTACAAATGCTTACAGTGAACAAGGCAGTAAAATATAACATTATTGAGAATGATTTATTTCTATACAGTGTTGAACAAATGTTGAAAAAACACTTTTCATAAACAAGCCTTATGAACTGTGATGACACACTGTAATAAATAAGCACATTCAGTGTTGTGTGGTGTTTTAAATGCTCATTAATGAGTTAAAACAGTAAGAAAAGAGTTGATAAATGTAAAATACCTCTTGGTTTTCCAGCGGGTTCCCCTCGGTGATCTCCTCGGATCTCCTGGCTGAGATTAAAAGCAGAAAGTGATCCAGGTCCTCTGTGGAAATGGAGTTATTCTGACCATAATAGTGCAAAATATCCTCTAGGAATCTCACATGTAAACTGTGCGACTGTGAGACAAAGACCAACAGGCAGCTGATCAAACGCGTTAAATTAGACATCGTGTTGTTTCCTTCAGGGAATAAATCTGTTTTCTCCTTCAGCTCCCTCTCTCAAAGCATTTCACTCAGGATCTCTGTGCAAGCTCAGTCACATCCATGGCAGTCCTTTTTAAAAAAAAAAGGAAAAAAAAAAAAAGTTGCAGCAGCTTGATTAAAGTCCCGGGTGTGTGTGTGTGAGTGAGAGAGAGAGAGAGAATGTGTGTGTGTGTGTGTGTGTGTGTGTGTGTGTTTCTTCTCTGATGATCAATCGGAATCAATCGGAGGTAGATCAGGTTCAAAGATCAGTTCTGCAGAAGAGACACGGAGGAGGAAAAACATGGAGGTGACCGACCGCGTGCCACTCTCGTCTTTCAATGCCTTCTTTTGTGGCTGACTTTCTCACTTGGTATGCAACGTGCTCACACACACACACACACACACACACACACACACACACACACACACACACACACACACACACACACGAGGGGACCCCTCGTGTGTGTGTGTGTGTGTGTGGAGGGTAAAAGTGCAAAAGCGGCGGATGTGCGGCGACGTGAGTCACTTTACAGCTGCTGAGTCTCAGTCAGATCAACTATGAAACAGCTGGAAGTGGAAAAAAAAAAAGTAAACATGACACATGTGAGGAGTGTTTTAATGTTTCTGTCGCCACCTTGTGGCAGAAGGTGGTCACTGCAGGAAGGAGAGACGAGAAAGTTTGCATGAGTAAAACATAACTATGCATTATACTGACAGGACGCAGAGTAAAAAAAATAAAACAAAATCCTACATATCTGACATATCTTTTACTCCTTTCACGTCATTTATTGGCCTTTTTAGGCTTGAAAATAATCCAGAGACAACTTATTTATTTATTTCTCTATTTTTGTTGGAGGACTTAAATAACAACATGTAATGTTTTGGATTGTAACTAAATAAATTTACTCAAGTATTGATTTGAAGCACTTTACTCACCATCCACGCTTTCTACTTCTTCACCTCTGCATCTCCGTGTTCAGCGCTACAGTTATTTTGCCGCTTTAGTTGCATTACAGGGAGATTTTCACACACGAGAAACATATGAAGACATTAGAAAATACGTGTTTTAACTTAAACTGTCCAACATGGAGCTGAAATGATTGATCAATAAGCTAATTGGGAGAAAATTGACCACGTTGATAGTTGTTAAATCATGCCAAGATTCCAGCCATTTGCTTTCTCTCCTTCTAATAATTGTAATGAAAAAGTAATTTCATCATAATGATTTTGAGCTTTGGACAGCTGGACAAGACAAACATTCTGATGGTGATTCTCACTATTTTCAGAACTTCTACAAACCCAAAACACTGATGAATGTAGATGCAGATTGATCCATAACGAAAATAACCACTAGCCTCTAAATGAAGTCATCATGTATAATCATTTACTCAGTGTATGCAACATTTTTCATATTCATTCATTAAACTATCAACCACAGTTGATACAATCAGGATATTTTCAGACTGATCATCAGAATAAAAATTAGCACGTACACTTTTTGAACAGTTCTGTACAAAAAACAACACATCCATGACGTCAAGTATGAATCTTTGTTCAGTCAATTATCTGAGAGATGTGCAAACAAGCAAAACACACAAAAGGAAAAAACATTTTCCAGTGAATAATACTGATCAGATCGATGTCATTGTCGGTTTTGGAGCCTAATTAATTATCCTTTTATTTCAGTGGCTAAAGATCTCAGATATATGTCATCAGTCTAGAAATCTGGAATAATTCTTCATCCAGTTGATCTTGTTAAACGTTATCAAGCATGTACTGATCTTCACACATTCCATTTCTTTGTCTGATGGGTTTTGTGTGAATGAATGATTCATGTAAAGGCCCTCAGTGACTGAATTCAGCAGGTCGTCCTTTTGCCAAGAGCTGCAAACCCACTCTGATTTTTTTGGCAAGAAAAGACGAGCAAACATTTCGAAAATTGGTGAAAAGTCTCAACTTCATCAGGTTCAGTAAAAAAATATAACTCTCTGATCCAAAGAGTCAAACACAAGCCGTATTATCTCTTTAAAAGACACAAAGTCCGTTCAGATACAGGACAGTCCCGGTGTGCCCTCTGTTGTCTCTGCACTTTGGTATAATCTTTGCTGGCTGGTCTCAGGTCAGTAAACATCTGCCAAAGATGTGACGGTGAGGGATCTGGAGAGTTCAGCGACGCTGGTGGAGCGCCACGCTTCAAAACCCACTGTCCTGTTTCTAGAAACCATCAGGAAGCCGTTGGAACTGAAGCGTCCGGGAACGTTTCCCACGTCGAGCCAGACGTACGGAGCCACAGAGGCAGAGTGGAGGGTGACGGTGTATCCCGTCGCATCCTGCTGCACCTTGGCCTGCAGAGAAACACACACAGATCAACACTTATGGCTGCAATCTGTCTATGAATAAATAAAACCAGTGGCGCTCCTGTCGTCTTACTGTGATGTTTGGTCTCTGGAGTCCCTGAGCGTCTTTAGGTGAGCTCAGGAAGTGGTGGTTGGTGGGACCCTGCTGGCCGCCGCTGTCCTCCAGGTGAAAGGTGAGCAGGCAGGTGAGGCGAGTGCAGAGTCCACATCCTGCCAGCAGGGCGGTGACCGGCTGCTTAAAAATGGCCGCGGCGCTGCCTCCAGGGACCAGGAGCAGGTCTGACTTCAGTGTGCACACAGGATCCAGATCAGCCCACGAGTACACGGACACCTGATGGACAAAAGAATAAACCTGTTAGCTGTTATATTTACTAAAATGGTGGAGGAATGAGAAAAAAAGCATCTACTTAATGATTATTTTATTTATTTATCACTTTACTGTCTCACTGAAAACGCTTTCAGTTGTTCGTCCAACGTCCAGCTGTTTTTTTCGTTGCAACATTGAATGCATTTATTGTAAGTTTGGACAAAAGCATTTGCAAAATAAATCTAATGTGATGATAAAGTTTACTGTCGTAAACACACCACAGCTCTGAGCTTCAGGTCGTGACTCAGGTCTGAGACGGCGTAGATGAACAGCGTGTCGTTGTCCTCAAAGGCGACAGGAAGGACGGCGGCGAAGAAGTTCTGCGCAAAATAATGCAGCATTTTCCACTTTCCACCAAACTCTACACACATGGAAATTATGTATCATTATTCTGCAACAGTGATATCTAATCTCAAGTATAGATAAGATATTTATTACACAACAAATTATTTATAGAGATCATAAATATTTCCATTTTCTCATTGCTTAATCACCACACAGTGTTGAGTGCAGGGGTCAGAGTGCAGAACTGATAAAAATGTCAGGGTGATAGTAACCTTTATTTTCAAAGCTGTTAAAATAAAGATGACAGTGAAAATGACCTGCTGACTGGGCATTCACTCACCGATCGATGACCAGGACGGCGCTTGCCAAATATCATTGAGCTGCCAGTAGAGAGCGCCCATGGTGCGACCTTTGCCCTCGATGATCTCACTCTGACTTCGCCGGTAAAACTCAGTCTGAGTCTTCACACACTGAGCCTGCATGACCTGGATATGAGACGTGATTAGTCTGTTTGAAGGAACACAAGTTCAAATGTTCACGCTGAATATTATCAAATGATTCAGTCTGAACTCAGAGTTTCACAAATCAGCAAACATAAATGTACAGTTTCATGTTACATAACTCATCTGTGCTGAAGTCCAAATTCTTAACTTCCATCGGAAGCCGCTGTACCTGCACTAACTTGCCCCGCGCAGCTTTAGAAGAATCAGACGTGAGCTGAGGGTGGTGTGTGTGTGTGTGTGTGTGTGTGTGTGTGTGTGTGTGTGTGTGTGTGTGTGTCTTACCTGAGTGATGTAGAGAGTGTCTGTGAATCTCTTCAGGGGATCTGTGGCGTTCGGCAGGTTGAAGTGTAAAGCAGCCTGCTGTAACATCTGCTGGTTCCCGTTCTCATGGTGCTGACGATGGGAAGAGAAACTGCTGTTGTAGCTCCAGTCTGCTTTAACGGACACCTGAAACGTCACAAAACAGACGGAAACTTAATACCACTTAAAATAAAAATAAACTAAAGGGGTTAAACTGAGATCTGTAGATGTGATGGACACAATCAGCATCCTCCTCTTGAGATATAATTCCTATTTCAAAGGACTGGAGAATGGAGGGTTTGTGTGGTCACCGGCTGCAGGGTGGAGAATGAAGGCCAGGACTGGAAGCCGTATTCAGAGGCGAAACGTGTTCGTGGGAAAGTCCTCCAGTCCCAGCAGTCCAGGAAGTAGCTGTAGAAATGTGTATCCCCATAGAGAGGGTCGTAGGGGTTCGCTGCCACCCATCCTTCCTGCTCTGATTCAGCCCCGTTTGTCGGACTGGACACGAGGAACTGCCGACTCTCGTCCTCCTGAAGGACAGATAAGACTCTCCCTTTCATCCTGCTGCACACTATCTGAACACTTTTAAAAACATGACACGATCTGACTCTCACCTCTCGAACTATCGCCCGTATGTTGTTCACATACAGCGTCACATAGTCTTTCCGGTACAGAGGCCTCTGGGAAACGGGGATGCTGAACCAGTCCGTCGCGAGGGCAGCTTCGTTTTCATTGTTCCCGCTCCAGATAATTACGGAAGGATGAGACTTGAGGCGCTGAACCTTAACGAGTTAACACAAAACGAAACAGGCGACATGTACCATCAGTACAGGATGCAACATTCAGGAACATTATATTAGCTTGAAATGCTGCATCTCTGCTTATTTCTGTTGGTATTTGAAAACTCCTCTTACAATGAGCAAACGGAATAAATGTAATTAAATTAAAATAAATACTCGGCTCACCTGTTGGCTGACCTCCTCTCTTACGGTCTGTATGAAGTCGTCCTCGGTGGGATACATGGCACAGGCAAACATGAAGTCCTGCCAAACCTAAAGACAAATATTTCTGAGCTTCCATCTGTTCTGCAATATGGCCATGAGTCACGGTGGTGTTACACAACCTAAATCATACAGAATATAGTCATGCTTCCCTAAATAGCCACACAATCCTAGAATGATGGTATGTGAGAGTGGCTGAATGATTTCAGGGTATATTTATGTTAAAATAGCACCTTTAACTACCAGTACGACAAGATGTTGTGATGTTGCTGTTTATTTTTTTTCTTCTGTAGTTGTATTAATATCGATCTCACTTGAAGAAGTAGTAGTTACCATGATTCCCATCTCATCACAGATGCTGTAGAAGAGATCCTGTTCGTACACCCCTCCTCCCCAGACCCGGAGGGCATTCATGTTAGCATCCACAGCCGACTGCAACAAGTTCCTCAAGCTGCAGGAGAAGCAGAGACACTTCAGTCATTAATTATTCATAACAAACAAACTCAGCGGTCTGGCTTTAACTCTACGCCGGTCCTGTGAATACAAAAATCTATACAAAGATACAGATTCTCTTTGAACATGATGTTAATTACTGATCAGTATTCTCCTCATCAGGCAACGCTTACGTGCAACAATTCAAGAAGCAGCCTTTCAGACTGAACTCACACAGCAGGGGAGACCTGGTCCTGGAAGGAGTGGGCCGGGATCCAGTTGGAGCCTTTGAGGAAAATTGGCTTCCCGTTGATTCGGAAATAAAAGCTCAATCCTGGAGACCCGACAACCGGCTCCTGGACCAGTTCCACTGTGCGGAAATACACCTGCAGGGGACACCTTCATCAAACCACTGACCTCTATGATTTAGTTCAGTCTCTGTTGCACATGTATAAAACTGTAATACCTTTAATTCTACTGTTTAAAGAAATTAATTCAGGACATTTTAGGATTTTTTAAGGACCAACAGACACTCCGGTTTCAATAAAGAGCTATTCTTAAAATGTAAAATCTGAGTTAGGAGGAATAAAACACATTAAATTTACACATTTTGAAGAACCTTCCTTCAGTTTATCAAGACAAATACTTGCATACAGTCTAATATAACAGTACATTAGTGGTTGATTGATGATGTGCCAAAGGGAAAAATTTGCAAAACAACTTCAGAATTTTAAATACACTGTTGAATACACATGAAACACACTTTACAGCTGCGTCTTGTGATTTAAATCTGTACATCTGTTACTCTTGATTTCCTGCACATGCAATTTGGCCATACAATAAATAGTAACCATGACTTTTCAAGCATCACAAGTAAAATCTAATCTGCTCCTGGATGTCAAATTAAGCATGAAAAAGAAGTTTAATCCTGCTCATATCACCTGTCATGTTTTCAGTGGCGGAGATATGTTGGGATTTTATATCAGCTAACTGGGAATCAAGCTGACTGCATAAATAACATATGAGGAGAGTGGAAGTGTTGACAGGCAGTGAACTCTGACCTTTGATTCTGTACTGAGGACTAAAAATCCATCCTGAAAGCCTCTGACAGTGAGCTGGTAGAAGGGTTGGTCACCGTGTCCGTTGGGCCACCACAGCTTCACCTGGCTGCTCTGGAAGAAGAAGACAGAGGACTTAAAACTCCTTAAAACAAGACAACGTCAATTAATGTTTTAACAAGGCAGCCTTTCAACAGTTTGATCCGACTGTGCTGAGTACCGTGTTGATGTGTAAGGTGATGCTGTTCTTGGTCTTTCCTGAGAGAAACTGTGTCTGGACGGTCTGCTCCGACTCCAGCTCGGGTATGGAGAGCGTGATTTGGCCGTTTGTTGTCTGAACCGCATCGACAAGAAGCTGAACATGGACTCTCCACTGAGAGACGCTCAAGTCTAGACACAGATTATATAGACTTTATATAAAAAGACAGGAAGAGACAAACTACTGCTAGAAGAACAAGATAATGGAAAAAGTGATAAAACAACATCCTTATTTGTTCCTTATTATCTGTATTTTTAAGGGCTGATGGTAAAGATTAGTTGGGACGTACTGTACAGAGGAACAGAGGACACCTGGATGAGCTGCAGGACGTCAAACGCCTCCAGTCGAACTCCCTTCCACAGACCCATCGTGGGGAAGGAAGGCCCCCAGTCCCAACTGAAAGAGCTCTGCTCCTTCAACAAAACAGAGAGACCTGCGTGTCAGACGTACAGTGATATAAATACTGATATAACTTGAGTTATGTCAAAGGATGTCAGTGTTAGTTCTGCATATTCAGTTCACTTTTAATGAACATAAACAGCAGAAAATGAGGAAGGAAGTACTGATCAGTGTTTAGTTCATGTGTAAGATTAAAATGTCAAACAGAAAAAAAAAATTATTCACAAAAATGAATAAAAAAAACATTCAGTATGATGATTTACAGGCTGAACATTAAACTCTTCATTCCTCAAAGACTTTTTTGCATCAACAAAACAGATTGTTTTACTTTCAGAGGTAATTCACACTCACACACTCACTTTTCTGATGAAGTTGACGTGACATTCCCCCTTCTGGACGTCTGGAGGACATTCAGGAGGAACTCTGTAGGCAGAATGAGCTTTCCTGCGCTCGGATGCATAAAGAACCGGAGACGAGAAGCTCACTCTCAGCTCGTTATCTGCGTCCGTCAGCAGGTCTCTGACTGAGAGGTCCTAAAACACCAAAATCAGGCGATGTTTAAAACAAACGATGCTCTGATGTAGAAGAAAATATGTACAATGCATCGTGATCGTACATATCTACGAAACATGTTGTCCGTCTTCCCGACACTGACTCCATTGAGCTGAATCGATGCTACAGTGTCGACACCGTCAAAGACGAGAAGCACTTTTTGTTTTGACCTGTTAATGCAGAAAACACACAGCTGAGTCAGGAAAAGGGAACAGAATATGCTTTAAAATTAATACAAATCACGACTCTGACCTCAGCTGGGTAGATACATTAAATGTGGTCGAGTACGTCCAGTTGTCAAAAGCAATCCACCGATAAGACACATCGTTGAACCTGAAATACGGGTCCTGAAATGGGACAAAAAGAGGATTTAGCTGAAAGGATCATTTCTTTTATTCTTATTTATAAAAAGTGTTCAAGTTTTGTTTTTACTGACACCTGCTGCTAAAACTGTAGCAAAGTGGAGGACTGATACTGTTAACTAAACAAAGTACCAGAAGCTTTTAGTTGATATTTAACTCTGTTTTAATGTGGCGCAAGAAATATTGACATATGTTAATTAAGATACCTGGTGGTGGAGGAAGTATTCAGATCCTTTATTTGTTTAAAAGTACTCATATCACAGTGTAAAAGTAATCTTACAAGTGAGAGTCCTGTATTAAAACTGTCACTTGAGTAAAAGAACGTAAGTAAAATCAGGAAAATGTATTTGAAGTATTAAAAGCAGTAAAAAATTACACCCTAAAAAGACTTTTTCTGTATTATGCTTTTGTCAATCGCTTAACTGACTGATGGTTTCAGATGTACTTTAACATGTTGGGAAGTTGAATTTACCACAAAACATCAAATTTGAGAAGCTCTTTACATGTTTTGTGGGCAAAATTCTTAATTCATTAAGTTACTATTGACTAAATCTGTACATAAATGCACTTATTGAAAGTAAAATTTAACCAATTACTAAACTTAAGTGCACTTTTGGAGTAAGTGTGCTTCAGTTTCATTTTCTTTAATTTCATACTTTATTCTGGATGCAAATATTGCATTTTTACTTCATTATATTTATTTGATAACTTCAGTAACTAGTAGTTATATAATATAAATAATATAAATACAAATAGAGATATATTTACTTTTGATACTCAAGCACATTTATGCCAGATATGTCCTTTTGTTACTTAAGTAAATTTAATATCAGATACTTTAAGACTTTATATTTACTACTTTTATGGGTAACTTTCATAAACAGCAAAGTAAAATCTACACCGGATATCTTTACTATTTCCTAATTATGACTTTTTGAGTACTTCTTACAACACTGTGTAAATGTAGTGAGGTAAAAAAGTACAGTACTTCCTTCATTTCACTTTATTGGATTATCAGACTTACTTTACTGATTCAGAGTGAATATCTGGCTACTGCACTTGCACAGTAAAGTAAAATAAAGCGATTAAAGTGTAGTTATATGTTGGTTTCTCACCTGGATGTATCCCTGTTGCTGCAGGGCTGAATGAACACATCCTGGCACCTCTGCAGGCAGAGACACTGAGCCGTTACTGTTGGACAGACTCCATTTACCGCTCAGACTCACAGTGTGTTGTTGGTCCTTCACCGAAGAAAATCCGGATAAAACTCCGGAAAACAAACACAACAACACACCAGAAACACACACACACATGTTGACACGCAGAGTCATGGCTTCTGGTTGGTTTAAGACATGGTAAGTAACGGGAACACTCTTTAAAAGTGTGACTGCGTCTGGGTTGTGTTGTGTTTGCTGTGAGGGCACTTCCTGGTTTGTCATGTGACGCGCAGGCGGACGTCACGTGACGCAGGAGTCATTCCACTGTTAGGACATTTTAATGTTTTCTTGAGATTATCAGAAAACTGTTGATGCAAGCAGTGGAAGTTCACATGCATTATTACATACTACAGGGGTAAATATGTATTTTTCAAGGATGAGTCGATTATTTATCATATTATTTCATAGACTTTTGCTGTGGAAAAGTCCAAAATACACATTTAGGTGTGTTTTTAATTCAGAACTCTGTTCAAGATGTTTATGCAAATGATGCATATCTAATTAGATAATAAGTTAGATATTAACTTGCATATGCAACTTAAATTATCAGACAAAATGTGATCTTTTTTCTTCTCCTTTTCATGCTATATAACATTTAATATCATGTGCATTAGAGGTAGATTATCAGGTGCAATATCACTTCAATTTTACCACATTTTCATATCACTGCCAATGTTACTTTCCTCTACTTAAGTTTACTCGTGTACTCATCTTACTTCTGTTTTTTTTTGCTTGGCCCGTGTGCGAGCCTGACCAGAGCAACTCGCTGGTTATCACTTGTTGTTCTGTACCAATTAGCAAACAAATTTCCTTCACGATTCATAGTTCTGTCACAGCATAGACAAAAAAAAAATAAACAGAAAATAATCGTCTTAATTTTACTCATCAAATTCAAATATTCAAACTAGTCTTTATCTCTGAAGAATTTCCCAAAAACAGGACTACAAATAATTGCAATTTTTCACCATCACTCACTCAGTTAATATCTTAATTGCATCATCAGTTAAAATAGTTGCAATTAGATCTGTTTTCCAGTTTTTCAGCTCTATCCTAAAACAGAACAATCAAGGCTTAACAAGAATTGACAGCATTTAGTTCTTAGTTTCAACAGGCACGAGGGGAAATAAAAATGGTGTAAACTCTGCACAAGCCTACAAAAAAGTACACATTTCTGCAACTTCAAAGACATTTAACACAAATTTAGCCAAGTTCACATAAACTTAAAAAAAAAAAAAAAAACCGGCACCACACCTATTCGTTTTTATGGTTTAAGTAACTTTATTGAAGGGAAAAGTAAAAACAAAACAGAGCCAGAAGTTGATTATCAACCATCAGCTTTGCATCAATATTTTAGGGCTACAAGAAGACAGTGTTCATGTGGGCATAAAACTAATATCTACTGGCTTCTAAATAACAAAAAGAAATAGAAAGCCTTTGAGGGGAACCAAATTTTTTCCAACTTCCAGCCTTACACTCCACTTAATTTGCAGAAACATATCAGATATAATAGCCTACCTTTATTAACATGCATAAAATACAACATTGAAGTTCTTATATTTTGTTTCCTTAACATTGATATATACTGCTGTGCTTCTCTGTACACACACTTTGATAGTGGAATAAGATACACTTCTTTCCTTAGGTAATAGATTCCTATACTAATGATCAGAAGAACATACCGACATCACACCAGTCCAGGAGGCAGATACAAGAGCCAAGATTTATTTAGCCAATTTGAGCTTTAAAATTCTGAATTTTACAGGCATGGCATAAGACAGGCCTCTCTAAGTGCTCTGAGAAATCCAGTGATCCAGCAAAATATCAACCCCACAGGAGCCGACCAGTTAAACAGCTGGATCATCGTGGGGTTGATATAATGTTTGTTGTCAGGAGACCAGTTGCATCAGATTCTACTAAGTGTGTGCAGAGTGAATGAATAACATCACCAATTTCGGGTTGTAAGAACTCTTACTGGTGCATGCTCAGACTGAGTGTTCAGAACTTTTTTTTTTTCCTCTTTTTTTTTTTCCATTTTATTTTATTTTTTTAAACTCCGCACAAAATGGGAGCAGAAACTTCACAGAAACTGGCACGTGTCCTAGAGAAAAAACACTATCTTCTTATGAGCGCACAGGTGAAATGCAGGGAGGAGGAGGAGGGGGGGTAAAATGTTCTGATTAACAGAAAATAAAAGAAAAAGAAAAAAAAAGTGTAAAGAAAACATAATTCCGGGGTTTTTTTTTCAGTTTGAACCAGCGATGACATTTTCCACCAGCTTTCCAAGCGATGCCATCACATTGCGTATTTGCTTGTCCATTCTTTTGCTGTTCTGGTGTATCTGCAAAGAGAGGAACGGGTCAAAATTAACGAAAAGGAATCACACTTCTCCCACCACCATCGTTCTTAACATGCACTTGAGCACATTGCTTTTTTTTTTTTAATTTAATTTTTTTTTTTTTTAAACACACTGCGAGCAAAGTTGGCACCTCAACAAAATGCACAATACTCGACACTTTGTACAAGCTAAACTTCCCAATCTGAAACAGTGAAATCTGTCTTCAAGACATCGTCTTTACCTGCCAAGGGACAAAAACTTTTCATGCAGGAGTTAGTGGATACGACAACATGCACAGAAGATTCAGCTTCAAAACTTGTTACACGAGGGATTTAATTTGAGGGCTGGGTGGCCATTATGACAGATACAATAAGCAATTATGCTCACGCCCCGCTCGTATGAAACTATTAAGTCTGTAGATCATTTGTCAGTAGGTGACATCGACGAGGCCTCTGAGAAAACATCATGGACATTTGTTTTTAAACTAGTTTCTGATGTTTTATAGACCAAACCAATAAGAAAATATAGTCTACAGATTAAGCAATAATGAAAAACAAATTCTAAAATCACACCAAAGCTTTTCCCCTCTACATTTTATTACTTTTGTATGCTCTGTTTTTTGTACAATGTTACGCGACCCTGAAACAATGTCAAGATATATCCATCCAGGTTGTATTTCAAACCCAACATAGTTGGATTTTTCCACCAGGAAGCCACTCGTTCTGCTTTTTGTTTTGTCTGTCCATCTGAGTACGATATGAAAATTAGCTTGGAAATACATGTACAATAATTCCAGACAAAATACGTCACAGCATACGGCTCGTTGTCTTTTCATTACATGTTGATGCAGCTGCCAGCACAGAATGTAAAAAAAACCGAACTACCTTTGAGCAGATTGTGAATATGCAGGTGACAAACCAAACATCAGTCTTTTCATACAAGAAAACTAACTCGTATAACCACTATTGTTTATATGCTGGGCTTCAGTTTCAGACATCATAGCTCATGAATGCAGCTCTTTGGCAGCCTAATGTTGGCGTGTCCTCGAATGCACCACCAAGGACATTTTCAGAGTGGTCCCTGCTGACAACTGCTTTACAATGCAGCAACAACAAAAACAAAAGGCAACCCATTTTTAACTGCGAGGGATCACCCATTTCTAGTTTCTAAACACTGACTTTCCCGTCATGCTGGAAGGAATGATAAATGTAACTTCGTATATGTGTCAGCAACCATGTAATATGTGTGAACTCGATTAAAAAGGTGTGGTCTAAGATTATAAAGACTTCTCTAAAAACTGACTTTATTGGCCATGAAAAGAGAATGACCACGGTAAATTTTAACCACTGGGCCCATGAAAGATAATTCATTGGAGTATTTCTTCATGCAACAGAAGACTGTAACCTATAACTGTCAAAACAAGATTATGTTGGTGTGCAAGGCACAAATATCCAATTAATTGGGTCATCTACAGGTTATCAAGGTGCACACTGGACCAGAGATTGAACAGAGTACTCTATAGGTACAGACAGCCACGGATTAGTATCGCAGTCAAACCCCACACAGCAGTCATACACGTGATAATAGATTGAAGCTTCTGGTTATTCCAGTGAGACCAGAGCAACACAACCAACCAATCCCCAAGCCAAGATGCAGCACCGCCTCCTGGCCTTACCCCTAAAGCATGGCATACTTCGTTGTCCACTCCTGAGCTAGTTTATTGTACCTGACGGAGTAAAACTAGATTACATACTATCATGGATATAATGTAACACAGGACAGTGGTTCCTTTTGGGAGAAAGAGTTAATCACATGTGTACATTATAAACACTTACTTCACACTATCTGTTTTGTAGATTCGTGCGATCTCTGGCACTAGTGGGTCGTCGGGGTTTGGGTCACATAGGAGTGAGCAAATGGAGAGAAGTACTGCAAGAAACAAACGTGAATATAAGTTTTCTAACCTAATGAGGGAATACAGTTTGTCACATTGTAAAACATCTACACAAGTTGATTAAACAATAGATGACATCTAGTGGAAGAATTTTTGTCAAGTCATTTCAAAGCATCCACAACAAAAACATATTTTACAGAATAAAATACCTGCCAAAGACATTCCACATGAACATGCTCCGATAATTTTACGTTTTTATGTGCATAGAATCATTTGAAAATATCAAAACAGGTGTATAAAATTGATTATAAAATATTAAATCAAGTCTGGCTACAGTCAGAGAAAAGAAAAGTCACAATGTTTTTTCCCCCCTCATCAGGAAAACAGCTGTGAAAACAGCTCGTTATGACCCATATTGCCGTTGTTCTGTGGGTTTAACTTTTTTTAAAGCCTGTTTTGTTTACGGGCCTGTAAAAAAAAACAAAAACAAAAAGCACACTACACTAACCTTGCTATATTTATCTTGAAACCTTTAAGCAGGGCTCCAGAGTGAGACTATGGACTTTTTAATACCCCAATAATATTCCATGTTCAGTAATTATAGTTGGACAGGAAGGAAAAAAACAATTGTCTGTACCTTTATTGCCGTTAACATGCACAACATATCAATTAAAATCACTGGGTGCACGTTAATGGAAAAAGTGAGTCATACCAGTGCAACCAGTGTACAAGGTTTGTCTGGAAAAGTGTTTTGCCAATTTATCCCTGCTGTATTGAATATCAACATTTTTCCACGTAAGGTGAGAACACTACTAAAAAGGAAATAATGTCTTTATTCAAAACTTTTTCCCACTTAAATTGTCATAAAACAAAACTCGACCTGCAGGAGAGCACTTTGAACCTCGTGTTGTTAGAAGCAGCTATCCTCCTCGACTAGCTAGTGCTAATTTCAGACCCTGTCGTCAAAGTTCACTTTCAAGAACTCGTGGCGTCTGATCGTGTGTGTCCATACCTTTAGAAATAGTAAGTGCAGGAGACCACTGTGATCTGAGAATATCCAGACAGATACTGCCATTACTGTTAATATTTGGGTGGTAAATTCTTGTTGTAAATGCAACCTGAAAAGAAGAAAAACAAGGGACAAGTTAAATAAGGCCTGCGTCACACAACAAGACATGGTTATGCAATTTTAGTATCTTGACACTCGGCCATGACGTTTGATGCTCATGACTATCAGCTTCTGGAATGACCGGTATTACTTCATGAGGGCTGTCAACAGATAAAATGTGTTGATGAAGCCAAACACCCAGGCTCAGTTTCATGACGTGGAAGGTTTCTCTGTTGTTTCACGTCAACTTTTAAAAACACCATGCATGAAATGAGTCTGAGTGTTTAAACAAATACAATGTTTGACCCCAGTTTCAGACATTGAACATATAAGCCATTATTTTAATGTTCACCACAGGTGGCTGGCCTGATAGATAAATGACAACATTTTTATGATCAATGCCAAAAAAGAAAATCTCGTTTCAGGTGTGATTCAGCTTACCTTGGGTGGTTTGAAGGGGTAGTCTGTTGGAAAATGAATTGTCAAGAAGAAAACTCCTCCCTGATATGGACTGTCGCTCTGAAAGCAAGAACAACATTTACATATATTTCAGAGAAGAATGATCTCAAAGCTGCTGTCCACAGCTTCTCATTATCAAGTCAAATTTCAACCTTTATCACATGAATACATTTAAAGCAGCCAAGAGCACAACGCTGGTCACAAATTTCAACATCGTGGTGTTTTAAAGCACGAAGAGAGCAACACTTATGTCATAAAGTATCTACTTACAGGTCCCATGATTGTGGCTTGCCAGTGAAACACTGCAAAGAACAGAAAGTAAATTTTAGTAAGGCTGACAAAGGTCCCAGGTATGTGATCTGACGAGAAGATGGCTTCTCAGCAGTATTTGCCACTTCAAGGAAAGGGAATTTTAGGGTGGATGTACATGACTATTTAGCAGTACTCAATCTAAATCCACCAGTGCTTTTTTTACTTTCATTTAGACATACATACATACATACATACATACATACATACATACATACATACATACATACATACATACATACAGACATATCTCTCAACAGTTTAAGTGGGTTTGTAAGTTCAGCCATTACCTACTCACACCCGTCATGATGGAAAGTTTGGTCAAGTTTTAGCTGTATGAAGTTTGTTGGACGTAATCCAAAATGATTTGACGTGACAGAAATTTGCACTGACATGTTGGGTGTAAACACTTTTAGCTTTGGTAGCAACAGTGAAGATTTCACCTTTAAAATTTGTAGTTTCAAATCAATTAGGGCTCTAAGGGCTGCTGAACTCTAGGTGAGCTGTATGGAGCCTTTTATATTTTTTGGGGTAGCAATAGTTTTTTTCTCTTTTTTTGCCATTACACCATCTACCAACAATCAAATAGTTTATTGGATGAAAATTCATCTGCGACTATTTTGCTAACTACTTATATTACTTATATATTATATCAACTACTACCAAATTTGCTGATTTTGATGGTTCAGTTTGTCATATGTCTGTAATCTGAATATGGTCAGACAAAACAAGAAGTGACCCTTGTCTGTGGGAACTTATAAAACAGGTACTTTTGAGCTAAAAACTTTTAGACACTTACTGTCATCACCCACTGGGCCAGCTGAGCACTGTGCTGGAGGGTCACGAGCCAGGTCGCTGAGCTCCTGTAATGAAGAGATTCACAACAATAACCAATTAGACCACAGTGATCTTCAGAGACAAAACAAAAAAAACAGTAGACACCATGCGAAATCAATACACCAGACCGAGTAGCACTTAACATCCTGTGTATGAATGCCAACATGGGGACTGACGAGGGGAAATGCAACGAGAGGTGATTGTGTGTGTCATTTATTTCACAACCCTCTGCCGGTGTTGTTATCTCCTCCAAGTTCAACTCTGCAGCAGCTCAGGGGCCAGGGGCCGCCTTATTATCGTCTCCAGTTAACCGCAAGATGAGCCAGGAGCATATACACTACAGCCCTCTTATGTTATTTTTAGGTCCCCAGCTACTTTAGGGTGAGGTGGCGACCACTGCCCCACCCCGGCTTACAAAACACGAAGACATGACAGAAGAAGTTACACTTTGTGGATTTCCTTAGAAAATTCCAGTCCAAACAGCACACGGAAGAAAAGAAGACATTCAGGGAAACAATTCACGTCACTCTTGGCTCTACTGCTGCCAACTTCCTCCATATGAGCTGCAGTACACACCCTGTGATGTGCCCATGCACTGAGCAAATACTTTCACATACCAAGGAAGTGTTTCATGAACACGGCTCAGACTGCTAACACAGATTCAGGGAGTGATATGAGTCATGGGTTCTGGTAACAGAGTATTATACAATGTACAAAGTGATTCACTGGCTACGAAAACACACGTCGTCAAAGTGGAGGGCTTCAGTGACGACTTGGTATTGTGAGCAGAGAGCGTTACAACACGTGTGTGTTTATGTAAAGGTATGAAGTGTTGGGCAATTCACGAGGCCTCTTTTTGTCGTCAGTCCATTTCGACGAGTTGAACCTGTAAACGAAACTGCTAACGTTAGCTAGTTTAGCTAGCTTTATGAATGGCGTTTCCCCCCCCTACAAACCGTGCCGTGTGTGCGAGCCGGTCGGTGCCAGCAATAAAAACTACAGTCTATTCACTCAACTCTTGAACACACCAAATTATTGTGCACACGACGAAACAGAAAACTTGAGACTTTCTCGAACATGTTTCACCGCCATGTTACACAGGATACAGCGTCCCCGTTACATTGTGGGAGGCTAGCGCGGCGAACTAGTACAGTTAGCAAGCTAGCTAGCTAGCTAGCTAGCCGACGATGTTATCTTACCTTGTTGATCCTTTTCAGAGCCATCCTCTCTCGATGTTCTTCTCTTTTATTTCAATGTGTTCCGATCCAAGCAGTGAGAGGCAACCGTGATATGCCAGGATGATTCGCTCTCTGTTAGGTGATTTGACGCGGGGTCAACTCGACGGCCTTTCTTCTCGAGCTAGCGTAGTTAGCTTGCTAGCGAGCTAAAACTACGTATGCGCGGAGTTGGTAACAAAGCTAGCTGGCGATTTTATCCAGCTTATTCTCGCCCAACGACAAGACCTCGCACTGCCCTTCGATAAACCTCACTTTCCCCGTAGTTTCGACGTCTTCTGTCGGATTATCCGTGTCCCCGGTCGAGGGTGAATAAGTGCGTGTGCCAGGTGAAGCAACCCGGACGATAAGGCTCCTCTCTTCTTTTGGTTTCGGTCGATTCCGTTAGCCGACTAGCAGCTCTCTACATGTATTTGAAGCTTTATGAGCAGAAGGCGGTGCGGTCGGCGTGTGATTGACAGGGCGGATGTGAAGGCAGATTGGTTACATGCCGGCAGAAAAAAAAATAAAAAAACAACATGCGTGACAGACCAGTTGGGACATGTCAGCATTTAATTATAAAAGGACTTAAATTAAAATGCGACGCTTATAACACCATGTTTCATTTAGCCACGCTGTGACCTTTATTTTGAAATTCTAGTTTCAAAGTAAAAATATTACCATTAAAGAAAAAGAAAGAAACATCTGTTAAATTATAACACAGCTGAAAAAGTTAGTCAAAGCAAAAAGAAACCAAAAGTCACACTTGAGTAAAAACGTTTAAATATTGCTTTTGTAAAAGTGAAAGTCACCCACACAAATAGTGCTTCTTTCAGTCTTTAAGGGTCTGAATTTTATATATTATATACTTGTGTAAGTAAAAGCAAATTATATACATATTTACATATATATATTATGGGTGGATTGAGTATCAGGGCTGATATTCAGCATTTTACAATGATCATTATTAGTGAATTTTCAGTCAGATTGTCAATAAATAAGCTTATTTTAAAAATGTGTCACTTTGGCTGTGAGGCAACATCCTCTCACACAACAATATCTGTTTGGTGTAACAATTAACAGCCTATGAACATTAAAACTAATCTGTATCTACAAAATGTGTGAATAAATGTAGCGGAGAAGAAGTAGAAAGTAGCAGATAATGGGAATAACAGTACACTGGTTGTTTGAGATCAAGATTTAAAAAGTTTTACTTCAAATGTATATCTGTCCCAAATATCATTTTTAAGTCTCTTAGATTTCTAATAATCAGTATCAGCCCTGAAAAAGCCACAAAGACGACCCCTAGTATGTATATATTGGATACTATGGGTCGAGCAATTTTTGTCCCAGCTGAGTATCAGAATAAGTCATTTTTTTAAAGAAAGTAACTGATTTAAAAATGCACAACTAATAACTAAAGTGATGAAATAAGTGTTGTGAGTTCTAACTACAATATTTGCCTCCAAAATGTGGTGGAGTTGACGTGTGAAGTAGCAGGAAATTAAAGTATTTAAGTAAAATACAAGTGCCTCAAAACTGTCGTATAGTTGTTGAATGTCAGGAACTTCTTTTCTACACGTGTAATACTGTTTGACGTTTTTTGGGACAGAATGCACGAGTGGTTAGTTTCAGATGAAGTAAAACCTATTTGCACATATTACATTGTGAAGTTTGGAGGTTGAAACTTTGTATATATTTGTAGATTTCTTTAAAAGTTTGTCTGAGTTTTACGGCATTTAAAAGTGACTTGAAAATCCATCTGAATCACTTGAATTATATATTGACTGAAACCTTTACTGTATTTTAATTAACATTTTTTTTTCCACTGTTTTGTTTATTTGTTGCTGCTTGGATACACAAGCAGTATCTTCATCAACCTGCCTTCTGTTATTTGAAAACGCTGCATAAACTGTCTGTCTATTGCGGTAATAGGCAATTATAATCTGTTACATTTTAACATCATAGAAGTGAAAGCACAGATGTAACTGATAATGAAGTCTACAGTTTTATGCTGCTGTAATCTGTTGTTGACCACTTTACAGTAAATGTCATTTTAACACTTCACAATATATTTATCATTCTAGTGTTGTTGCCTGAATGCTAAATGCAATCATCAACTCTTGAGTTATAAATATCTAATTAAAAGTAAGAAATCATGTGTGTTACTCGTACATATTTAAGTTCAGGCCCCTGATGTTTTTCCAAGGAAAACCTGACCAAAAGTAACAGTAGTACAAAATATATTACAATGAAAACACTTTGTATTTTGTAACCCAAGTTTTGTCAAGTTGTTTTTTTTAGCATTTAATGATGACTTATGATATTTTACTGTAGATGACTGTGAAATTATACAGTGACAAGTTGACATGTGAGCCAAAAAGTTTAATCTGGCCTCTCATATCTCGAGGCTACAGAGGTAAAGTTCTGTTTAGACTTCAGAGATGCGGCACACGATGACAACGTCACTGTGCACCTGCCACGGCTTTATTAATTAATATAAAAACTACAGAAAGAAAAAAAAAATGTTCACAGCAGTAATTTAATACTGGGGAGGGGGGGACAGAGAACCGACAGAGAACCTTAGCAGTACAAAAGGCTGATTCATGAATAACAAAGACAACTGCTGAAGCTTTTCCTTTTTTTCCCCCTCCACGCTGTTTTCACAAAAAAGCTAAACAAGAGAGCGACCAGGACACTGGACAAATAAAAATGAAAATAAATCAAATATCACCTAATTCTCTAAGTAAACATCTTTACCTGTAACCTGTTAGAATTAGGTGAATATTGATGCAACATGACTGCTTCATAGTTACACATAATTTCTATGAATTATATTTTTTTACAATTTCTTTACAGTTGTACAATAAGTGTCATTTAACACGATTTAGTCTTATAATTCAATCCAGATGCTCGTTATCTGCTCACTGAAGCACATTCGGTACACTGTCTGGTTAAAGATACAATTATTTTTCTATTGGTACACAGAGAAAAGGCAAATGTGCTTTTTATTCCCATGTATGGAGGATTACCCTTTTTTTTTTTAACTCCTTCAAGGCACTGATGCAGGGCAGTCAGTCTCTGTCGTCACTGGTCTCGGCCTCCTCGAGCCCATCAAGGTCCGCGTCTGAATATGTGCCGTTACCTTTATGAATCTGAGGGTCATCATTGCAGTCTAAGAGTTCTGAGTTACATGATTTGAAAGATGTTTGGCTATCGAGGCTGAAACCAGATGCCTCAAGATTTGTATTGGTAATCTGTGATTCAGGTGAACTCAGGCTGTTCCATGATTTCGGTATCCTGTCACCTTTTTGTGGCACTCTCGGACAAGAAGTAACGTTAAATTCTGCTCCGTTAGAGTCAGATTGGTTCTCCGCTGTGTTCTCATTCACAGCATTAAGAGTCGATGGCAGAGGAGGGTCTTTGCCGCTCTCCTCACCTTGAACGTAAGGAGGAAAAGTTTCACTAGAAACGCCCTCTAAAGAGGAGCTTGACACTGGGCTGACAAATCCAACAAAATCTCCACTGGAGCTGAAGCGAAGCCCTTCAGCAGCTTCTCCATTAGCTTTGTCCTCTCTCTCACAATCCCCATCTTCAAATCTTCCCGTCTGATCCTGCTGCTCGCTGGGATCAGGAGTAACAGCCTCGCTCTCGCTCTGCGTCTCTTGGGACGTGTCGTGGTTCTGATTCTGATCTCCCTCTTGTGCAGCCGGATCTGGCCCTGCGTCTCTATGAGCTGGAGCTTCCGGTGCGTCGCCTGAAGCCTGGCTCTGACCCGATGGCGTGGGTCTGACCGTTTGGTGGCACATGGGGCAGGTCTCCTGCACGTACAGCCACTTGCGGAGGCAGTTGCCATGGAAGAAATGTCCGCAGTATGTGATCACAGCAGAGCTCATTTCCTGTAGGGAGAGACATATCTCATTACATTTCTTCACCTGTGGACCAGTACAACAAATATAACAATATATACATTACAATTGTACTCATTCACACCTTTAAACCAGTATGTTTTTTACACAATTAAAGGAATATCTTCATGTATAACATTTGCTGGATTAATAAGAAGCCCCTAATGGGAAAGAATTTGTTGTAGACAGCATTTTGCATAGTTTATAACATTACACTTCACTTAACAACTCTTAAAAACACGCAATTTCTAAGAATGTCTGGGGATATTACAGTCACTAGTTTAATGGTTTGTCGAAACACACAAACAAACATTTGCTCCAAACATAGACAGGCTAAGAGAGCCCAAACACGTACTCTAGTTTGCATTATAGTAAACCACATGGAAATAAGTCAGTAATGGATTCTGCCTGTTATTGTGGCTTCTTCTTCTGCTGCTTGTTTTTTGCAGAGGACGTCAGCTGAGTAGGCGGTTCTTCAATGTGGCCCAGGACACATATGCGTACATGTTGCTGCAAGAATGTGGTCCCGGCCTCCACTAAATGTGGTCTGACTGATCGGAACTCAAATGTTGTTTTCTTACCTCGCAGGTTGTTTCTGTGTTGCTGTAATATCTGAATCTCCCCACTTAAGTGTTTTATTATCTTAACTTTTTCTTTAAACAAGATGATTAAAACAATCTTGAACCAGCTAATAAATAACATCAGCTTTCTTTTACGTCATCAAGATTTTCTGTAGCTACTCCCTTGGTAACATGCTAGTCATAATGTCAACGACAGGCAGAAAAAAGCAAAACAATATTAACTAGTTTTAACAAAAACCCTGGCTGAGGGCCAAAGACTGTACCTCAACAGCGCAAGAGGAGGTGCAGCTAAACTGGAAAGACAGGAACAACATGCCTCAAAGCAGTGGTTCTCAAACCTTATCTGGCATGGCCCGCTCTTCAGAAGCCGACAGCCCACAAACATTATGAATCTCTCATAATGACGAGGAAGGAACCTCCAAGTTATTATCCAAGATGAATTTTAGTGAGTGAAAATAAAAGTTAGTACGATGATGTTTACTCTTGTTTATTTCCCCTACGTGATCAGATTCATTCAACTTAGTTTCCCTCCATATTTTTTTCCTGTTCATCCAAGCCTCCCTTGTAAAAGCCACAAAGTCCCACTGTCTGAAAGGTACATGCAATGTTAAGCAATATACAGCAGAAGCTTCTGATGACCTGCCTATGACAACAGTCACAGTGTGACTAACCTGGAAGCAGATGGAGCAGACGTCGTTGTGTTCTTGCAGCTGTTGTGCTGTGGCTCTGGGGAGGGAGTTAATCTTCTTTGCTGCTTCCTGTCTGAGCAGGAAGCTCCTCCAGCCAGACTGAGCCCGGAGCCACACATTGAAGTACGAGTGGATGATGATGACAGAGGCGCCCATCCAGCTCCACTCCCCGAACAGAGACTCCCAGGTGCCGTATGCCACCACGCAGAGTGCCACCACAAACTCCAGCACCCTGCTAACAGCGTTCACCCAGTAGATCACCTCATCCAGGCTCTCGATCGGGTCGCGACGAAACAGCTCCACCATGAAGAGGGAGTAGATCAGCATAGTGCCGGTAACCTGGACAAAGAGTAAATATTTATATTCAATATATTCGAAAATCTATTTTTTTCTTTTTGATGTATTCTGTTTATGCATGTATAACATCTTTATAATATTCTAACAGAATTTGGTTTGTTCCCTCTAATCTTATAAGGCATGTGTGTCAAGCCATCTTCCTTTCTTCAGCATATCACAGGAAATCATATAAGGTCACCTGCTCTTCCTACCTGGAGAGAAGTCAACATGCAGCTGGACACCAATATAAGAAGCCAGAAGTCCATGTGGAAGAACTGTGAGATTTTATAAGCCATGAAAACTGGAAAAACCAGCAGAAGCAGACACATGCTGAGGCCACGGAAGTGTTTCCACACACTCCTGGAAGCAAAGAAGAAACAGAAATGAAGGGAATGAGGCAAGAGAGAACTTTTGAACATGAAGCATTTAATATTTTCACCCAGAGAGCTTCACTTCTATCTCTCCTGAGGAGGTGAAAATCAATGTTGTGGCTGTTGTTACCTGTTGCGTGATGCACCCAGAGCCAGAATAACTGGATCTGTTATCTCGATCATGGACTGCAGGGTTGAAGTCACCACGATGAAGAGGATGATGCTGAGGAGGAAGGTGCGCTGCAGTGCCTGCATGTCTAACAGGCCAGTCTGAAGAGCGAGGAGAAGAAGCGTGACGCCCTCAGTTACACCTCTGCGGACAAGTGGGGGAAAGGAGTTTAAAGTCATTTCAGGTGCTAATTTTTGAGGTAGTATTCAAAGAAATCTTGTAATCAAACTGTTGATCTGTAAGAGAGTGAATAGAGCTAATTATTTAATCAATTAAATAATCAACAATGATGAAAATGAATTTTAATTACCATCCTAATGGTTAAAGATAGTCATTCTTCCTTGACCATTTGTGAGGAGCATAAAGGGATTGAATTTTCTGTGGTTGTTTTTTTCCAAGCTTTGTTTTGGGAGTGGAATTTTCCAGATGACAATTTCCAAGCGCAGTGACAAGGACTTTATTCTTGTAAATCACCTGAGATGTTTGTTGCCTCTATGTGACTTAGATAGGGGGCGCCCCCCAGTGGTAACAAACAGCTTTATGCACAGCTTTATGTTTTCAGCTTATCTTTTAGCTGTCTGACTGCAGCTTTACTGTTTTGGTTCACTCTCTTCGCTGTCACACTGTTGTTTTCAGCCTCAGCAGACAGCTTTGTTCATCAAAAAAGCTTTAGAAACCCACTCTACACTACCTGATCAGCACCACAGAGCAATAAGACACTTTTGGCAATGAACTGGTGAACAAAGAGGATTAAGTATTGCCCTCAGGAGTCATTAGAGCCCAAAAACAAAGCTACAAGAGTGAATATTGCATCCCACATTCACCGGGTGGACAGAAACACAACCCTAAATAAGTCATAATTTTGCTCAGAAACTGCTGAATGTGGATATATGCAACTGTTTGCAAACAAGTTCAATGTATCTGCTTAAAAAATTTGTTCTTGCAGGATTTGTTTAGAAAATGGGCAAAAAGGGGTTAAGTGGTGAGAGTACAAAACCAGAGGTAACATCTCACCTGTGCATGACATTCTCATTCTGAACAGCTGCGTAACCTCCCAGGTAGAACTTGCATAGGTTGAGCAGTCCAAGAGCGAGATAGGACACCACGAAGGTCAGACCCAAAAGAGAGTACGGAGTGGCACAACATTCAGAGACACTGTAGGGTTTGAAAAACAAAAAAACCCCATTAAATTATAAAGAAAATATGTAATGAAGGAATAATGTGTATAATACAGAGAATGACATTCTACCTTGTGAGCAGGAAGAACATGATTCCCTGATGGCCTGCTGAAGCACTGCTAGACATGGCATCTGAGCACAGCTGGACGATGAACAGCACAAACCAGAAGACACTGAAGAGCACTGGGACGGCAAACTGGTTCCACAAAGAGATTCCCACAGCCAGAAGTCTGTACAGCTCAATCACCTGAGGGACAAAAAAAACAGAGATGAGTTGAGGAGCATAAAATCAGACTCAATCAAACAAAAAAAATTACAGATAAGAGGTAGAGAAGTGTGATCCCACAGCATATTTTTAAATAAACATTAGCATCTTCAGACGAACAGGATTCATTATAAAAAGAGGAGAAAGAAGTATTTCAAAATAAGAGCACCTCCAGTTGCAGCAGCTCTGAGTAGGCAGCCCTCACGAGACGATATGGCAGAAAGAGATGCGAGAGGAGGAATACGGTGATTCCTGCTCCAGTCAGTCCCATGGAGAACGTGTTGACTGTTAACAGGGTGGCGTGAGGAGCAGCGAAGAGTCTGGCCAGCAGGGGGAGCATGTGAGCAGAAAACAACCACACCTTCCTGGTCTTCATCAGGAAGGCACACAGCGTGCTGAGAATAATCTGACCTGAAAAGAAAATAACATACTGCATTAATAGAACTGAATTACACTTACAAACTAGTCCAATCTTTAGTGTCGGATTAATTTAGTTTTCTGTCAGAGAAGGAAAAAAACAAATTTAAGAAGCTGGAATCAGATAATTTTGAGCTTTTTCTTTAAAAAAGAAAATCTCTAGGAAGCAATCAATCATTAGAATAGCTGGTAATTGATTTAATAGTGAAAAACAAATAAATTATTAAATTTATCATCTCCCGACTGTTCAGCCAAACATTGTTCAAACCCACAGATCACAAGTTAAACATCCTTGAAAAGCTACAGTTTAGTTCAGTTACATTTCAAGGAAAAGTGTATAAAATGATGCACAAAAAATCTACAGTATTACCATTGATGGAAGGGTGGAGCCATAAAACTTGGAGACATGTAATTTTCTAGTGGAACAAACTAAAACAGAATATCAATCACTGTCACACACGCAAGTAAAATGACTGATGATGACGATTTTCCAACCATAAAGCTTGGAAAGGGTGGAAAACTGTTAACAGGCCAAATTGCAGCATATTTATAGTGAAGCCCTAAGAAAACAAAACATGAATATGAACCTTGATGACTTTTTACCACATATTTAAAGTTTGGTTTCAGGACTCACTAGTCATTGCAGAGACAAATCTATTGAAGGCCAGAGAATCAAGGTACACTGCTCCTTCATAACCGTACTGCAGCTCCTCACGAACATAATCCCTGTAAAATTAACAGAAATAAAACAGGTTTTATAATGTTTTGTGAAGTGTTTGTTGTTTGTTTACATCAGATACATAATTGAAAAAAACACAGAGCACCACACAACTTCCTGAGGCTGCATTTGGCAAGTCTGAGATTGTTTTGTGGACTTTGTACCAGCAGGATTTATTATGGAATATATTTTCTTAAATTAATACATTAAAACAATTCCTGAGATGACAGAAAAAGGTAAAATCTAATGAATTATTCCTCAGTTTATTTAATATTCTTAGCTATTTATTTGTTTATTTATTTCTGTTCATGTTTTATATGGTTTGGTCTTTTTATAGTAACAAGCCTGAAGCCTTTAAAAGAAAACCACGGGCTGTTCTCAAGTTGCAAGACAAATTAACAAGCGAGTGAGCAGTAAACAACAGTGGCCTCAACACATGATACACTTGTCTCTCTCCTAAAATTAAATATCAGGCTGAAGGATACTGGATACACGGAGGGAGGGAGGGGAAATCTGACTGCAGCCAAGCTTTGTCAGGAGAGAAACCTGATCTAAGTATAATAAATGTCTGAGAAGTAGTAGTAGTAGAAGAAGGAGGAGGAGGAGGAAGAGAGGGGTTCTCACTTGGAAATCTGATGCCCCATGTAGAGGAGGAGGGCAGCGAGGATATGGAGGTAGAGCGTCACAATGTGCCTCAGTGGCAGAACCAAAACCACCACATTTATCAGATGACCTGAAGGCAAAAAGGAAATGTTTATGTTTCCTGTGTTCAAAGAAAACACGAGTGAAGATTAAAACATAGAAAATACACACTAGAAAGGCACACAAGGCGCATTCATATCAAGCTCTATCATCTGATCTGCTGTACACTGTATTCACCTGTTGTTTAAGCTCATGGCTAGAGTTTCAGCTAAAACATTTTTTATCAATAACTTGTCAGAAAATAGTTAATATATCCCTTAGTCTTTCTGGCAGCCCAGTGTGACGCCTTTATATATCCTGTTTTGTCTAACCAAAAGTCAAAAATAACAAAAAGAATTAGGGGGGATCTTCCTGAAGATTTTTTGTTGGAACTGTGAAGTGAACTGGGGTGAAATTCCTCTCATGTGTTCATTAACATCAGCAACAAAGCTGACTGTGATCATAGTTTCACAGAGAATTCTGACTAATGTCTGCCATCTTGGACTGGCAGCAATGTTATGCATTTTAAGCATTTACAAGACAAATTAATTTAGAAAATACATAATAAAAATTGCATTGCAGCCTTTAAACAGACAGTAGCTCTGTTGTTAATGATGAATCTCCATTAAATCAGCTGAACAGAGACAACAGAAGTCATTGTGTCAAAACCCACAGCTGTATATGGGTATTATTTTACCACATGCATACTTACCAACGTAGTACATGTTCCAGATGACATACTTGTATTTGAAGAGCATGTCTTCATTTTTGGCCTTGAGGTGATCCGTCAAACCTTCAATGTCACATTTATACAGCAGGTCCAGCACCAGTATGCTCGGCACCCTGAGGGCAACGTTGGCCAACTCTTCCAGTCGAGGCATCTTTGAAACCAGCTGTGTTTTGAGCCTGTGTGTCACATGCTGTTAGCTAACCCGTTCACTGTTTTGCTCGTCTTCTTGTCATCTGTAAAACACCCCCCCAAAAAATACACAAGTTAGGCTCCTGAGAAGCACGCAAGCACGAATCCTCCAACAGCAACCAGGCCGTGATTTTCTGCTTTTGCGTCAAATTCAGGCCATTAATCAGCTCTAGAGAAGTGCAGCAGTACGTTTGTAATCTCAGATATCACCGTGATGAAGCTTTTTGTTAGCTGGTGTGTGTAAAGTGACAGTGGTTCACTTACTTTGCACAGTGACAGACATCACAGCCGAACAGCCGTTTGCTAGCTAGTTCCTGCTGCTGGTTGTTAGCTTTCACAGCGACCAGCAACATGTTTTTACAGCGCCGCGAGACAAATATTTAATTTATTCCGTAACTGCCGCTTCTCGGACATATTTAGAAGAAGCCGCCATGGAGAAAGTGAAATTAAATGGCTCAAATTAAGCGATATCGGGGTGAGTAAAGACACTTCAGATGCTGTGTTATGATTCCGCTCGCTTGCGTGGCCATTTCCCGTGCATACGTCACGGAGAAATGCACCAATGAGGTTCAGGTTCCTCTTCTTCTACGGCCATCGGTTTCAGGCAGTCTCGATTTCAAAATAAAAGCTACAACTGGTGTTACTACTCTTACACTGCACTTTTAAGCAACATAGTGCAACTTAGACCATCTTAGCTGCCATTTTTGTGTGCAATTGAATTAAAAGTAGAAACAAAATATCATAAATTAACATACCTTGTGGTTTTCTAGTCAGAAATGATATATTCTTATTATTTCTTTGCAGTGTTTGGGGTCCCAAGATGAATTTGAGCAAGACGATTTACTCACTTAACTCCATGTAGTTTCTGTAAGCAAACCCTAAACAATGGAAACATCACAGCCATGACAAGACGTCAAGGAGAACAAGAAAATGCCTTTTGTGAGGTATAACATACCTATGTAATGACATTAATGACTCTTTGTTCAAACTTCTCAAGTCCACAAGATTTATGACGGGTGTAAGAAATTTGGGAAACACTGGGCTGATAAAGCAATGATAAATGTGCTATTTCACAAAATGCTGCAAACTGGAGCCACAACCATCAGTGTTATTTTCTCAACCAGTTTCATAACTTCACACATTGGACAAACATGACAAATGATTTCTGTCTTCATAACTTTTGTGATTAGATTTTGAATGGAAACAGGAGAATAAAGATTTTCCTGAACCTTTTTAACACCATGATGAAAGACGTAATTTTTCACAGAAAATCTAAATGTATGCATCCATCATCTTGTACTGGAATTTACAGAAGGATTAAGATGAGGATGAGGATTCAGATCAGTTGTCAGAATTTGTCAGTTTTCTCTCTGTTCCGAAAGCACTGCTAGGCACTGCATGACTAATATAAAGAAAGTGAATTTCCTGATCGTGTGGGTGGATTTTCTTTGTCTCTGCAACTAGAGAGGAAATGTTACTCATGTCATGTTGTTTACGGTTGATTTTACAAAGACATCCTCGCATCAAATCTCTCTCCTAAACTGCAGACACTTTTTATCTCCTTCAGATGATCAAGAATATACAATGGGCTTAGTAAAGGATTGATCCTGTTAGAAATAAAACATATATTTTCCTCTCACACACAGACTCGTACTGTATTTACAGATATATGATGGATGTTCAAGAGCCACTATCTTTGACATTAACAAACTACATAAGAGTCTAAGTGTAAGACATTATGAGGTGTTGACACTTAATTAAAATGGCTCTTTTGGTCTCTTTTATGTTCAAAGGCAGAATTACTGCCATGAACCTGAGCAGTAGTTTAAATATTTACACCAAGCAGAGCGTTACATGACTCAGTGCTGAAGAAAAGATTATTAAAATGCTCTCAGAGAGGCTGGCAGCGAGAAAATGAGCCAAACCCGGAAACACAAACAAAAACATCATCACTGTATGGACTGTTTATGTAGACATGCTCTCGGACCATCTGGGAACAAGTCATACACAGCTTAGTGAGGGACTCCTTGTTTGTCTAAATGTCGTCTTGCATTGCAACATATTAGTTTTACCAGATGTTGACAGCCAAAGTGAGTAAAGCTCATGGCAGAGCGACTAAAATATGACACAGATGTGATGGTTTGCTGAAAAACTGCGAATGTGGGGTTTGGATGGAAGCAGACAAACAGGGGATGGTGTGTTCCCAGTAAGCGTTTGTCACATTCAAACTAATCTGTGTAATCTGAGCTGCTGCAATAAATCTCAGCCTCTCGCTCCAGTTCAACAGACGGCGGACTGGCTGATCTTGACACAGATGCATCTTATATTGTTATGAACATGATTAACATTGTCTCGGGTCATTATTCAGGTCGGCAATAAGCTGGAGACAGTGCTGAATGAGTAAGATGTTTCTCAGAAAGTCAGAGCAGCAGAGGGAAGCGGATGTGAATAATCAAAAACAAAAGAAAAACATATCCAAATTTACAACTTTGGAGTGAAATTCGGAAAAGCCAGGATGTGTTGGAAACTGGGTTTTGAAATTCAGGAGGAAAAAGTCATCGTTATTAACAGGAAGCTCCAGCAACTCTGGCCAAACACACATTATATGTATTGTATGACCCTGAAATCAAGAAGTAAAAGGTGAAGAAATGAAAGCTGATCTGTGAAGAAGACAAACTTTGAGGTAACTGGTTTCCTCACTTTCTAAAGTAAAGTCCCTTTGTCAGATTTTACAGTGTAAACTTTTGGTGTTCAGAGCCTCAAAGTCTCTGGGCACCGTGAATGACTAAGAATAGAAAAATTCCTACTAAAGCAGAGTAATAATCCCTCGCTTAAGTACAGTTCATGAGTGAATGTCCTTAAGTTACTTCGCACCACAAGCGTAGGCCTATATATTGATATATAGGTCACTGGTTCACGCACAACCCACATTATGTAACTGCAATAATGTCTGTTTAAAGTCACTTTTTTTTGCAGGACTCTGACTGGAATTTCAGGAGGGAGGGTGAGGCAGGGGAGGTGGGATTGAGGAGGAGGAGGAGGAGGAGGAGGAGGAGGAGGAGGAGGAGGACGGATGTGGATGGAGGTCTGGCTCTGTAAGATCCACATAAATTGCTCTGGGACTTTTTTTTCCCCCCACTCTGCAGCAGCAAACAAAGAGGAAGATGGAAAAGTCATTGCTCATGTTGGCTGCAGTGGTTTTTCTGGGAGGATTTTCAGATGCAACTCTGACTGAAGATGCATCAACTCGGAGTTATTATTTATTAAACATCACGACGACTACGGCTGAGTCCGTCACTGAGGATCACAGCACAGACAGACCGACTCCGACCACGGCTCAGACAACATTATCTACCACCACCGTCAGAGACAAACAGCTGGACACCAAAAACACCAACAAAGAAGACAGCGAGGAAGACACCAAGAACAAAGAAGAACCAGATGTCAAGAAGACAGAGGAGAAGAAAACTACACTGGGTAAAATAGAACAGTTTTCTTTTTACACGAAGCTGTGAGAATCCAGGGAGACTTCAAGCTGATTTAACCCAGATATTAATGTTAATTAACGAAACACTTAAGTGCAATTAATCAGTGATGCCTTCAGGGACACACTGAGCTTCTGATATCTTCAAGTAGGCTCCTCAGAGCTTTTGCTTAAGTAAAAGCAGCAGTACCACAGTGTAGAAATACTCTGTTACAGGACAAATTAGTGCATTAAAAGTTTTACCATTGACGCATCAATGCATTTGCATTTTGCAGCTTTTGAAGTTAAAAGTATTGTTTTAGTACTTTATTTACTGTTTTTTTTTATCTTAATCTATAATAATATACTATTATTTACTTGTTGATATTATTTTTTCATGCTTAAAAAGAATCTGTAAAGTAACTAGTAAGTAAATTTTGTGGAGTAAAACATTTTTGCCTCAAAAGTTCGTTTAGGAATGAATAAAAATGAAAAAAATCTGTCACTGAAGATCTTTCTGTTCATAGTGCACCTTTAAAGAAAAATAACCTTGACCTTAAGAGAACAAAGGTATTTTGCATGGCCCCTACCAGTGGTGTTTATGATTAATAGGATTGTTATTGTCTCTTCCCAAAACCATAAAATACCTTCCAGCTGTGACTCTCGTCTCCCTGCTCTGCTGGACGTTTGCCCTCACTCTCTCTTGGCCCTCAGCTTTGTCTCAGATTACATTCGAACCCTCCTTGAATTCACTTATCTGTGGTTTCCTTTGGAGAGGGCCTCCAAACTTCCACTGGACCAGAGGATGATTAGGAGATATTCCACATAACTGCGGGGACCTCTTGTTACATCAGCCGGGTGTTTGCTTACTCAGAGAAACCAGGAGGGGAGTTTTTTAACCCCTCAGTATCACCAGACAAGCTCAAACACAAGGATTTTCATCTTGTGTTTATTTTCTCTCCAGACTGTCCTCCCCTCGGCCTTGAGTCCCTGCGGGTCGATGACAGCCAGATGCAAGCGTCTTCCTACCAGCGGATGGGTCTGGGTCCTCACAGGGGGAGGCTGAACATCCAGGTGGGTCTAGATCCGGATCACACTTCAAACACAAAGTACAGAGAACAGCTTCCTTATCTCCCCCGTATCTGCCTGGATGTTTACCCAGGAAAGGGGCACTCTGAGTCGGGTACATGACCCCAGATTGTCCCCCTTAACTGACTGGACCTTTACCCAGGAATGGAGCTCTATGTGGCGAATACCGTGCATACATCCCAAACATTCCCATGGTTCTCTGGTTCTCCAAGGGTGCCAGGAAATGGATGATATCCAACATCTGGTGCCCACAGGCGGGGGTAGAAGCCCCAGAAAGGGTCAGGTTAACCCAAGTCAGAACGGTCATCCAAGTCAGAAACTCAGCAAGATCCGTGAAGCCTGACTTCTCTTACTTTATGTACTGATTCAGATGTGAAACATGCTGTACCCACAGTGTTGTAGTCGTTATTTTCTTCTTCATTCTATTGATTGACAGAAGTCTTTGTGAACATGCCGTACGGGCTTACTGTTCCTGTCGCTTTTTAGGTGGTTTAAGCTGTTAAATCAGCTGCCGTAGTTGCTTGTGAGCATTTATTCACATTTAAAATTACCACTGTAATGAAACCCACTGATTGGCCTTGCAGGAAAGAGACTTCTTGTTGAGTACAGTAAAGTGAGGAGCCAGCCTCCCTCTTCATGTTCTGCAGTCTGAAAGCAATTATTTAACAATCAGGGTCAAAACTTAAATCTTATGCAACGATTCAGACAGAGGCTGAGCCAGGCGTGTTTCTGATTAATGGATTCCACAGCTGACCTCAAAACGTCTGTGTAATATGTGTTTGTAGTCCGGCATCGAGGACGGCGACCTGTACGACGGAGCCTGGTGCGCTGATTATAAGGACCAACACCAGTGGCTGGAGGTGGACGCGCTGCACCTGACGCTGTTCACTGGAGTCATCCTGCAGGGCCGAAACTCCATCTGGAGGTCAGGTAGTGTCAGGACTCAAATCTGACGAGTTCATGCTCCAAAATGTTAAGAAACTGGTGCTAGAAACACAGAAACAAGTTTACAAGATGATAGCGTATTAACATTTTTGGACCTCATTCCAGTTGGGACTGGGTCCACACCTACAAAGTCCAGCTGAGTAACGACTCTGTGAACTGGGAGCCCTGCATGAACGGGACGGAAGAAGCAGTAAGAACCTCTTTTTGTGTTTTCTCTCTGATTTGAGGAATGTTTTCTACCGTGACCGTTGGACCTCACACAGATGGAAAACAGATTTTCAAAGTGCTTGAGCCAAAGTGAAATATGTTCTGTGAGTAGAAAGAGAACCACTCAAATAACAGAGAGCTCAAAATGAAAACAAATAAAGGACGGCAGAAAACTGGGGTATGTGGTTGGCATAGTAAACAGTGATGTTAATTGCCTCTAAAATGACAAAATGAAGACGTGTATTCAAAGTTAAATACACCTCGATGAACCTTGAAACCTGCAACTAAAACTGAAGGAACGATTTCTGTTCAGTGCCACACATGAGTGAGCTGGACAGTCAGATTTTTTTCCAAGGAGCTGGAGCTGAAACATAAAATTCTTTGCACTGTTGTAGTTCGTAAAGTTTTCCCTAACGAGGTTTTGTCTCAGTCCTGTTTGTTTGTCTGTTGGTCTGTTAAGATCTCAAAGACTAACTTTAAGGACAAGAAACAAATAATTAGCTTGGTGATTGGTGTGCCAGTTTTGACTGACTTCCCTCTTATTATGAGTCACATCTGGAAAAAATGTCCCATCGATTCTCTCAAAGTTTGTTTATTCTGGTGAAACTCCAAAGCCAAAAGATTAACAAGAGTCTTCAGCCACCATTTTGTTTTTCTTCTTCTTCTTCTTCTTCTTCTCCTCCTTCTTCATTCTTCATCGCCATCTTCCTCTTCTTCTTTCTTACTGTGAGAATCCATCCAGAATATGTTGATATACAGTCTGGAATACAATAACAATTGTAGGGGGTTGGGGGTCTAATTGTTGTCTAGCTTTATGTGTAAATGTTGTAATTTTTACAGGGAATCCAAAAATGTTCAAACCAAAGTGTCCCATTGAATTGCACAGATCTTCGAAGGAAACCAGAATCCAGAGACTCCGGTCCTCGGACTCCTTCCTGTTCCCACCGTCGCCCGTTTCATCCGCATTAACCCCCAGACCTGGTACTTCAACGGCACCATCTGCCTCAGGGCGGAGATACTCGGTTGTCGAGTTCATGGTAGGAACAGATCTGCAAGTGTTTGACAGTAATGATGATTCACTTGATAATAAGATTCCCACTGACCAATATGCTGCCAGGTGGTCTTTCAGGAGTTAATGCTGTTTTTCCTCGTAGACCCGACTGACATCTACGCCTCGGAGCGAGAGCTTGGATCAAAAGACGCTCTGGACTTCAGACACCACAACTACAAAGAGATGAGAAAGGTTAGAGTGATTAAGTCTGTGAGGCCACAGATGCATGATGAGTAACTGTGGTTCGCCTGAAGCCAATACCAGGGTTTTTACTCAGATTCAGTTTTCAGATTTAACCCTTTAAAGAGTCCAACTTGTCTTCTTAACCCTGAAGCTCATGAAGTCTGTGACGGAGGAGTGCCCGGACATCACCCACGTCTACACCATCGGGAAGAGCTACATGGGCCTCAAACTGTACGTCATGGTGATCTCAGATAACCCCAGCAAACATGAGCTAGGTAAGGAAAAGTGATTCAGCCCTTCTCTCATGAGTCGAGATGTCTTTTTAAAGTTTAAAGTTTCTGCAGCAGAAAGCCAGAATTCATAGAGAAGTTATCCTGACAGTGTTCAAACAAGTTCATACTGAGACTCTCCAGTTTCAAGAACCGTGAAATCTCAGTAACACGTTGTATATTAGAAGATTATTAAGGACAAAATGGCTTTTAAACAAGATAACTGCAACATAAAAACAGCTTTGTGAGACAGAAAAGAAGCACATACTGCCTTGATTTGAGACATTTAATCCTACGTGGTTTTCATTTTTTGCTGGCGTGGCTGCTCAGAGGCCCCTGGTTCAAAATCCTCAAGTGTTTATACAGGCTTGTCTCTTGAGGGATGTTGAGGCGTATCGTAAAATGGGGCCTCCCACATGTAAACAAACTGATAAAGGGTTGAAATCGGAGACAACTCTCTCTCCACCATACAAGACAGATTTCTGTGTGATCTTGTCCTCAGATGCCAGGTTTTCTAGCCTCTACATCTGCCAAAGAGTTTAAATAAATTACGTGAAGGGCAGATTTTTTTTCCCCTTCTTCTTCTCCTTCTTCTTCTCCTTATTCTCAGACAAATGGCATAAACACTCAGGAATAATGGGAATCTAGGTTATTTAAAATGTCAGCAGCTGATTTAAATTTCGGTGGTTTCACTGGCGCCAAATCCAAGAAGAAGAGGGGCAGCAGCCAATGCAAACTTTCTGCAACCCGCGCGCTGTGAGCCAGATCCACACTGTTTCCTCACACAATATAAAAGGTGTTGAAAGTTTTATCCAAGAGGTTCCTGATGTGCCTCCAGCCGCGACACTCTGGTCGAAACCAATAAAACACTGCAGGTGCTTGATGGAGAGTGTGACCCAGGCAAACGTCTCAACATTTGTTACTTGGCTCGCAAAGTAAATGTCTCTATTTTCTCTTTCGGTAGGCGAGCCTGAGTTCCGCTACGTTGCGGGGATGCACGGGAACGAGGCTCTGGGCCGAGAGCTCGTCCTCAACCTCATGCAGTATTTATGTAAAGAGTACAAGAGGGGAAACCAACGTGTTGTTCGGCTGGTGACCGAGACTCGAATCCACCTCCTGCCCTCTATGAATCCTGATGGATATGAAGAAGCCTATATGAAGGTCAGTGAAGTTCAAGTAACTTTGTGTAGATTTGACGGATATTTTTCTGTAGTTTGCCCCTAATTTGAGATGAATGCTGTATATATACCATTGCAGTTATTAATTTCTGTTCCTGGTTGCAGGGCTCAGAGTTGGCCGGCTGGGCTGACGGACGATACAGCTTTGAAGGAATCGACCTGAATCATAACTTTCCAGACTTGAACAACATCATGTGGGATGCTCAAGAGACGGCAGTAGATAAGTCCAAAGTCACCAACCACTACATCCCCATCCCAGAGTACTACACCAAAGAAGACGCGATGGTAAGGATGCGTAGCTCAATTCTTAGGTAGCAGAGAAGTAGTAGAAGTACTCATATTCTGTGTATAACAGAGGCAGTCATCCAGGTCATGGTAATTCCAAGTGCTGTATCGTAGGCAGCCAGACTTTTAGATGTTTCAGCTCTGATCCGAGAGGTTTCTTCAGTTCTACCTAACTGGAAGGGAGTCGCAGGCTTGTGAACCCTGTGTGGGAGTGTCCTCACAGAGTGTTTAGGGCCACTTGTGAGTCGTTGACCTTACTGGCCTTCATGTGGGATGGTAGAGGTAGTTGAGCCCAGATGTGCATGGTTGTTAAGATGTCTGGGGAGGGAACTCAGTACAGCAATGTAGGTGGGTGAAAAGAAAATGTCAGTGAACATCCAAATGTGTACTAAAGTACAGCAGATGATTTCATGTAATCTTTTAAATTCCACCTCTGAAACAACCAATAAAGTAAACAAGTCGTTACTGATGTGACAAGCAATATAGTTTGCTGACTAAGTTTTGGGATTGTGGTAAAGCACCAGGGTGTAAGATTTTAAAAATGTGTTTATTTGGCACCATCTGGTGGTCTAAAGAAACAACAGCACTGTGGCGGGCAGCAACAAGAATCACATAACTTTATAAAACAAACACAACGGACTTTTCTGTTGTCTTAGAAGAGGGAAGAGAATTTAATGAAATACAAACGGTTGCCTTAAAGAACCAAACTCTGTTACTTTAAACAGTGACTGAATGAGTCTCCAGTTCATTAGTGGATAAATGTAGGTCACACTGAGAGGCAGTTTTTGCAGGGTAGTGTGTGAGGACGGTTTCAGAAAAGGAAAATAATGTTTCCACTGCAGCAGCAGCAGCAGCATGCAAACCTCGAATCAGGAAGTAATCAGAGCCAAGAGGGCTGTGGTTTTCCTGGAAACATTGTCACTCAGCGTTGGGTAACAGTTTGTTAAAGGTCACCACATGTTGAAACTCTGCCTCCAGATAACCAGGTACTGATAAACGGAAATATTCATTTTAAGAGTATTATTTTTATATGAGTTTCTCCTGATTGTTATGTCACAATGTTTTCCCTCCCTCTCAGGTTGCACCAGAGACTCGTGCCGTCATCAGCTGGATGCAGGACATTCCCTTCGTCCTCAGTGCAAACCTCCACGGGGGGGAGCTGGTGGTCACGTACCCCTTCGACTGCACTCGGGACTGGGCCCCTCAGGAGGACACCCCCACGGCGGACAACGCTTTCTTCCGCTGGCTGGCCACCGTCTATGCCTCCACCAACCTGGTGATGGCCAACCCCGACCGTCGCATCTGCCACTACGAGGACTTCCAGGCGCACAACAACATCATCAACGGAGGAGCCTGGCACACCGTCCCCGGCAGTGAGTCAGCTCAGACTGAAATATGGAAACCAGCGGAGGAGAGTTAGCTCAGAAAGGCTGTGCTGAGAGGATGTTTTCACAGATAAAACTGCCAGTGGAAATACAGCCTTTCATAACTTCAAGGAAAGAAAGATACAACAATAAAAATTGCAGAGTGAACAGCAGACAGTTATCAGCGTAGTAACTGATAACTGTCTGCTGCTGGCTGGTTAGTTCAGTCTCCTCCATGAGAGTAAGCTGAATATCTGGGTTATGGACAAAACAAGACAGAAAGTCGACATGTGGTGATCGGCCAATCCCTGTGAATTCTGGACAACCTTGTAATTTTGTCCAAACGCTGCATCATTACGGTGTTTGGGCAATTTTGAGCTCACCTGAGAAAGAAGCTTTTCAATCGCTTCTTTGAGTAAATAAAACTAGTAAATGCCTTTCTTATATACATTGTTCTTTCCTGCAGGTATGAATGACTTCAGTTATATGCACACCAACTGCTTCGAGGTGACCGTGGAGTTGTCCTGTGACAAGTTCCCTCATGCCAGTGAGCTTCCCGTCGAGTGGGAGAACAACAAGGAGTCTCTGCTGGTTTACATGGAGCAGGTCAGTCTGCAGAGAAAATCATACAAGTCAGCAGCAGCAGCAGCAGCAGCTGTAGATCAATAACTTTCTCCTCTTCCCTCAGGTTCACAGGGGGATTAAAGGTGTGATCAAAGACAAGATGACCAAACAAGGAATAGCTGACGCTGTGATCAAGGTGGAGGACCACGATCATGACATCCGATCAGGTCTGACACTCGAGTTCTTCTCTCTTGTATTTGACCAGGATGATGACGCAGAACATGTGTAACTATGTAGAAGAAAAAACAATCTGTATTTTTGTCTATGCTTTTTGGTTTCCTTAGCTGCTGATGGAGACTACTGGCGTCTCCTGAACCCGGGCGAGTACAAGGTGATAGTCTGGGCCGAGGGTTACTTCCCATCCGTGCGTCACTGCCGCGTTGGGATGGAGCCACGTCCCACCATCTGCGACTTCACCCTGACCAAAACGCCCATCCAGAGGCTGAAGGAGATCCGGGCCAAAGGAGGGAAGATCCCCCAGGACCTTCAGCTGCGTCTTCGGGCTCTGAGGCTCCGCAAACTTCGTGCCACCACCAAGGTCATCAACCGCCGCAGGGAGAGTCAGCGAGAGCAGCAGGAGCAGCGGAGGAGAGCTCGGTCCATCGGAGCCCGGAGGTCGCAAGGAGGAGACGCGATCAGGGGCTGAAGACGCCTCAGAGACAAGCTGGGTGATGGGTTGATTAGGTTCAGTTCGAATGGAGAAACCTGACCTCTGGGAATTGTGACGTGTTCCTGTTAAAGGGTCAGTTCACCCAAATTACAAACATGTATTTTTCTGCATAGCGTCAGTGATATCAAGACAGGCAGACAGTTTATCTGCTGAGGTTTTATCCATCAGAGAGATTTCTAATTCCACCAATGTGACGATCACAGATTTAAGATATTGAAGCTGTGGTTTGTTTGGGTGTTCTGACCCTTTAAGGCAGATTAAACTATGACAGTCAAACAAACTCTAACAGCACTTGACAGGATACTTAAAAAAAAAGCAGGGTTTTAATGGATGTCTGCACATCCATGGACAGGCGGACTGTTTTATTCGACATTATAGCTGGTGACGCTGTAGTGTTCGTTGTTTATCTGTAAGACGACTGAGTTGAGAATTTACCTGTCAGCTGGTCTGATACGTGACATGTTTTTTTTTTCTAACACTGTGTCTGTTTTTCTTTGACTAAAGTCCAAAAGGACAATAAAATCTCAAATAAATATGACTTATTTGTGTTATCTATATTTTAGTGCACAGACATAAATCAAATAAGTAGGCCTGCAATTCTTCCCTCTCATGTTTTATTTAAATACGTTATTAGAAGAAAGTCTAAAAAACAAAGATTTTCTTCCTGATGACCCCTTCAGGATCCTCTCTGGTGTGTGAACCACTGGTTTAGAGTAATTGCTAGTTTAGTTGCTGCCATCTACTGGTCGCTTCTCCTTCAAGCGCAGTGTTTAAAATAGAGATAAAACAAAAATATTGAAGGATATAAATACTGGACTCAAACAAACAGACAGTCAGCAGTGCAAAAGAAGCTAACCTTTTTATTTCAGAGATAATTATAAGTACCATTTTTAGTATCATTGTTGGGATTCCTTGCTGTGTGTAGCCATTTTTTAGGTAACAGTGCGAACAACTCAACGTGATTTCCGTCTCCACCCTTCTTCCTCCTCCGGTTGAGTGTGACGGTGCACAGGTAACACCAGAACTACTGAGAACATTCAATAAATCCACAACAGAATACGGGTTAAAACCCAGAACAGGAGTGAGCGAAAAAAACAAAACAAAACAAACAAACGGAACAGTCATAATAAAAATGAACCCGGTGTTTAGCTGCTGTAACTGAAGTGAAAATGGCAGATAAGACACTTCTCTCCAAAGAGCTTATTGTTGAATACAAGTGAAATAAAAGCAGCACTGAATATACAGCATGGCTGCTGCTTTATCCTTCAGTTCAGCCAATTTTAAATCTATACATTTAGCAGTTTACTCTTAAAGTTATTGTACTGTATTTCCTTAACTTCTGTTGTTCCAGAGGTGGAAAAGTCACAGAATCGACTGAACTGAAAGATAAATCAGCCCCGTTTGTGAAATATGCACATTTTGAGTAGATAACTGAGGTACAAAGTGTTGAAAGCATCCTTTCTCAGAACATTTAGGCCCATGTTGTGAGCTGGGAATTAACAAGTCACATCTGCGTTCACACAACTTTATCTTTTCACTTCAAATTTAAATACATTTCTCAACAGAGCTGCACCTAACGACTATTACCTTCATCAGTTAATCAGCTGGTTATGTTCATGGTAAAAAGTTTGGTTCATCTTCGTCTTCAAATCGCTTCTTTTGTCCCCAGAGACTCTTCATTTAGTGTCATAAATGACATGGTGAAGAAAAAAAAGCAAATCGTCACATTGAAGAAGCTGCAACCAGCAAATGTTTGACATTCTGACGCTGCAGCTGCATTTCTTAATTTAATACTTTGTGTTTTCAAACATTCAGGAAAAATGGCCAAATAAATCAACAGGGAAATTATCGGTTCATTGCAGCCCTCGATATCCATCCGTTCTTTTAAAATCTAAGCTTTTAACAAATTGTTTAAATCCATAACAGCAGATGTTCACCGTTAATCTCAGCTCACAGTAACTACCGAGGAGACACACTGCCTTGTCCGAGCAAAACACATTTTGGCATCTGACCGCTCCACGCAGAGCGTCACCCTCGTATAAATAAGAAAGGAAAATCTTCATAAAGGCTGGTATGCATAGTAGTATACGCTAACGTCTATTCGTTTGTTTATATCTATTCTGCAGTCAGTAAGTATGAACTGTAACCAGTTTATATTGAGGTGTAACATCCACACATGTGCTTGGCTCTTTACAGGAACTATTCTACAGTGGTTGAAAACACAAAAGCGTTGCCGATACGAGAACAGTCAGAAAGCGATCCGTTCGCTCCGCAGAGAGGATTAAAAACCTGATTGGTCAGCTTTATGACAACATTGTAAAAATGAGAAACTGGATGTGATGCGCGAGGGGGAGGGGAATACTCAAACACTGATGTGGATCAACACTCAGACAACATGAGGTACAAGGCCAAAAAACAAAATTTCTTGGCAACGATTTCTTCCTAGGAAGGATTAAACGAAGGATGCTGAGGCTACTTCTTCTGAAGTCACGAGCTGATTAAAGAACGAGGCCAGAAAAATTCTATATCTATAATGACAAACTGCATGACAAAGACCAAAACCAACTATGTGATGATTCAACTAGCTAATATTGTCTGAGCTTGAAGGTGCTATTTGTAAGAAAGTGTCATTCCCAACTTATTTTTTTTTCTCAAATACTGATGCATTGGGATTGTAAGTCACAAATAGGACTTTTAATGATGGGTAAGTCATGGGTAAGTATTATGAGACGGATTATAGTTCTCTATGTCAAAACAAAAATAATAATGAAAATGCCAGCGTTATCATTTCAGGAGTATGTAACTGTACTATTTCCTTGCTCAGGGCGGGTCTGGATGGGGATACTGACATCTGCTGGACTTTTCTACTTCAGACGGCATGAGGTTTCTATTCACAGGCTTAAGTTAAAAAACACACAAACTGTGCAGGTAACCAAGAGGTGAATCCGACGCAACTCTTTCTAAAGCGTTAAGTGAGTTTAAGAATCAAAACGAATCGAACACCGTGAACAAGAAGTGACAACACTACACCAATAAAACCGCTAACAAACCTAAAGACCATGAAGGCGGAAACAGGGAGCAGATGGACGAGTGACAGGTAGGTTAACGGGAAAGGCGTTGACGATGATGAAGTGAGGGGAGGGGGGCAAAGTTCAGATTGTATGAGCAGAGAAGCAGCACCTGTGGAAAAGGCATGAGCAGAGCGGAGCAGCTGAGAGCGACACGATCCGCACCTGTCAAGACAAAAAACAACAGCGCAGACGACACGTTTCTTGGTTTGTCTCGTTAGAATTAATGGATAAATATCAGTCTGTTTGCATCCTTAGTGTTTTTTGCCCGAGACAGCAAAATCTGGATGTGCTGCGTCTCAGAATAAGTCTTCCACTGCTATAGAGGACAAAAAGGAATCTTTAGTATGAAAAAGAGCAACAGACGAACTGCAGAGTTTGTTTTTGACGGACGCAACGTTGCACCTCCGAGCTTCAAGCCTACTCCTCAGTCCTGGCGGGAGGCTAGTTTGAGAAGCCCAGTGGTGCTGTTTCCTTTTGTTATTCTCAAAGTTTCTTTTTTTTTTTTTTTTGCTTTTGTTTTTCTTGAAGTTCAAACTCTGAAAGTCTTCATCCACTACCGCAGCCCGGTCAAGAAGTCACAGCTGAAAGTCTTCGTCTTTCATTTTTGTTTCCAGGTCGGTGGCTGAAGGGTTCCCACCCAAACAAACTCAGTCTGCCTCACAGCTGCAGACCCGGGTCTAGAAGTACTTCAATACATTTTAGGGTTTCTTTGATCCCTTTCAGGTTTCCACACACAAAAAAAAATCACAATATTCTATTTATACCATTATATGTCAGACTGTTAATAGACATATCTGATATCTGCGGGCAGTGAATCTCACCCATCTGGTGCACTTCAGCACTTTAAAACAAATGCAAGGAAATGTCATTCAGGGTTTCCTAAATACGGAAGCCTCAAATGGTCATGGGTCGAATGTCATACTTCCTCCGTTCTTCCATGACAACACAGTCTGTACGCACGAACTACATTAAAGCATATTTCAGTATTCGGCGCAAAACTGTGGAATCTACGCTTAAAAACTTCAAATGTTGCTCGATATTATTCATTTTAAGAGACTTTACGAAGGAAAAAAAAAATCATATTTATGTTAAGATAACTGTCACTGATCATATTTGAGTTTGTATTGCTGAATTATTTTGTGATCTGTGAAACAAATGAAGGCCATCTGTGCTGACAGTATGTTCTGTATGTACTGTAAGTGTTTTCTAGTTAGTGTGTTGGTGTGTATCGTTTGTTTTGTAAAATCATTCAGTGGAGATTAGATAAGATCTGTGCAGGAGCCCTGATTAGCACTTCTCTACCCAGGTCTGCAGCGTATCATTCTTTGCTAAAACTTGGGCTGGTAAAGGGCGACGCGTCCACTGAGGCAGCCTGAGGCCAGCTGGCAGTGTGTCGGGGAGAACTTGGTGGTGAGCACCACGTCGCTGTGCGAGTAGATGGAGCGGATCTCCCTGAGGCAGCTGGTCTGGACGGGCAGGCAGTCGGCCAGCTCGCCGCAGCTCTCGTCGAAGGCCAGCAGGCGGACGCCGTAGCCATACGGGGAGCAGATGAGTCGTCCGTCCGGGCTGAAGCACAGCTCTTTGATGTAGCCCCTGCCAACGTTGGCCTCCTCGATGTAGTGGGTGAGGCGGAGGGAACAGCGGGGGGAGACCAGCGGGCGGGTGGGCGCTCCTTCCTGGAACTCATACACACATGTCCACTGTGGAAGAAAACAGGATAACAACATATCAGAGTCCGAAACTGTTCATCATGTTGGTGCCGTCACTGGAAAGACGCTGGTCACTGGAGCCACAGTGACACTGAGACACTTAGTGGCTTTTTACTTGTGATTTAACAATAGAGCTGCACTGAAGACAAATTACAACAACAGCAATTACTACTGCTAACCCTACTATCTACTGAGTGTGGCTATTCTTACAGCAAAGACTCTTGAAATCCTTCAACAAGGACAGTATTTTTTTCTTGTATATCCGCTACAGGCAATTTTACATCAACAACAGGGCCTTCGACTTCTTGTGCTCTATCTAACAGATGAGATTTATGGTTCTCACCTCCTGGTCGTCCATGTTGCTGGAGCACCTGATGAGTGTGGCCCAGCCTTTAGGATGGAGCTGCAGGGAGGTGATGCAGTTCCCTCGGTCTCTCTCCCCGGGGATCTCTGGAGTCAAAACCTCCAGGCTGTTCCTGGGAGACATACCTGCGAGAACAAAGTGTGTGATAACCTTATTGTTAATCTTTTATTACTCTATCAGAGGAGAACCGCGGCTGACATCTATTATTCAGTTTTACACCGTGATCTCTGACCTTCTCTGTGAGGATGGATCTTGCTGGAGTCATTTCCCTGGCGAGGAGTGCCGGCCGACCTGGACGCCGATGTGCCTCCATCTGCAGAATCACAACAGGATCAGAAATCATTTTCTTTAATCTGGGAACCACGGTAATGTTCTAATCACATCAAAATTTAGTCAAGAAAATGTCAGTAATCATGCACTGAAATACTATATTTTTACTGATAAAAGGACTAGAACTAACTACTCAACCATTAAAAATTGATTGATCAACCAAGTGATTTGGCACTAAATCCATATAAACTTAACAGAAAGGAAGTAACACACTGAAAAATCTAAAAAACTAAACACAAAAAAAGGGGAAAACACAAAAAACTGAATGACTGAGTGAAATAATTACGTTAAATATGTTTGTTTTTTTTTTACCTGAGCTGAGGGGCGTCCGTCGTGCTCGCAGCATACGGTAGCTGCCCACCTCCAGGGACTGGGTGAGGTCCAGGTCGTGGAGGATCAGCAGGTACCCTGATGAAGTGGAGATGAGCATCTTGGAACAGTCGGGCGTCAGTCGCATCCTCATTAAATAACGGGTGTGGAAGAACTTCTTGTGCGGGCAGCCGTCTTCTGTAAACCTGCAGGAGAAGGACAATAACATGAATCATTGGGGGAGGTTTTCCAAAATAATTAGATTTCATTCTGGTTTAAAAGGGTTTTCCTCAGCTGGAGAACAACCAACAGTAAAAGGGTTTGTCTGGAGAAACATAAACTCTGCTTGGTTATTAAGTTTTAAGGTCTGAAGTGCGGCCAGAAACCCAATTTACCCGATTTCAGAGTTGAAAAGTTGCGGTTTTTATTTGACAGACAAATATAGGAAAGACATCCATCCATCCATCCATCCATCTTCTACCGCTTTATCCGTTACCGGGTCGCGGGGGCAGCTGTCTGAGCAGGGACACCCAGACTTCCCTCACCCCGGACACTTCCTCCAGCTCTTCTGGGAGGATCCCAAGGCGTTCCCAGGCCAGCTGGGCGACATAGTCGCTCCAGCGTGTCCTGGGTCTTCCCCGGGGTCTCCTCCCAGTGGGACATGCCAGGAACACCTCCCGTGGAAGGCGTCCCGGGGGCATCCGAAACAGATGCCCGAGCCACCCCAACTGGCTCCTCTCGATGTGGAGGAGCAGCGGCTCTACTCCGAGCTCCTCCCGGGTGACAGAGCTCCTCACCCTATCTCTAAGGGAGCGCCCCGCCACCCTGCGGAGGAAACTCATTTCAGCCGCTTGTATCCGGGATCTTATTCTTTCGGTCATGACCCAAAGTTCATGACCATAGGTGAGGGTAGGAACGTAGATTGACCGGTAAATCGAAAGCTTCGCCTTTCGACTCAGCTCTCTCTTCACCACGACAGACCGGTACAACGACCGCATTACTGCGGCCGCCGCACCGATCCGCCTGTCAATCTCACGCTCCATCCTTCCCTCACTCGAAATATAGGAAAGACACTCCTAAAATATCAGTCTTGTATTGATCGAAGTTTTATTTGCGGCTTCTGGTAGAGCATGACGTGCACACTAGAATAGGACATTTTCCAGGAAGTAACGGGGATGTGATTGTACAGCATTACATCATTTTTTCTCAAAAAATGGGGCAGAGAGCAGAATCACCACATTCACGTTTGATTATCTGTAAGATCTAACAAACCTGTTAGTGTCCCACGTGATGACGTTGCCGTCGAAGCCAGACGTGACGAGGAGCCGAGTGTTGGTGTCGTACTCGATGTTCTTCACCCAGCTGGCGTGGCCGTGCAGCGAGCAAACCTTTGAGTTCAGCTTGCGCAGATCCCATAATGCAATCGTGGTGTCGTCAGAGCAGGTGGCAAACAAACGATTGTCCAAAAACCTGCAGGGCACGGTCAGTGAGTAGAACATTTAACATCCTCTGCAGACATTAATCTAAAATATTATGTTTTTTATTAGCATCTGCACTTCAAGTCTGGACAAGGAGCATAATCTGGCATCTTAAGAAGATGATTTAAGGCATCATGTTGCCATCCAGAATCTTTTGTCCTCGGCCCCGTCCTTGATGTGGATGCAGGATGTTGCGCGCTTCCTTTTTTTTAATACCATCTCTGGATGATTTAAGACATGACAAACACACCTTATGTTGTTGACGCAGTCCTCATGGGCCTCGGTCAGGGTTTTGATGTGTCTGGAGGAGATGGGATCAAACAGCAGGACCTCCGTCTGCTCGCAGGCGACAGTCAGGACGGACCTGAGCAGAGCAGACACGCAAATCAGACACACTCATAAGAAATACAGGGGGAGGAAAAGAGTCAATCTCTGCAGCAATAATGCAAAATGTTAAAGATGCTTCCTCAATGTGAGGCATTTGTCAAATCAAATTGTTTCTTTGTCCAATCAATAGACTAAATGATTAACTGAGGCTGAAAGTAATTGGCAGAAAATAAAATCCAGTTAACGTGGCACATGACATACTCAAAGAGATAATCCAACAGTCACATTAATATGTTTTGGGAATATAAATGGGAAAAAAATTGCAATGTGATGCAACAATTAAAGAGGAGAGAAAGAAAATAAATCATAATCTTAAGAAATACATTTAAATCTGTATGTTAGAAGCTCCACTGGTGTTATATCAAATGTCAGTTGGTGCTATCACACACTGGCAGCTGGTGTTTTATCAACACATCTGAGAAATATATTTTTCTAGGGAAAATGTGAGCAACACAGAACAGCTGGTGACTCTACCCCACACTGGCAGGTGCGGTGTTATCAATACATCTAAGGAAACTCTCACTACACCGACTGCTGCCAGGTCACATATTACACCCATTTTAATCTCATGATTTCCTCTTGGTGCTCGCTCATGGAGCCCCACCTGGCCTGGCTCCACGCTACCTGAGTGACCTTCTGTAACTCTAAACATCCAACTCGAGCCCTTAGGTTTTCTCCTCGGACACATCCCAAGACTCGGGGTGCAGCCAAGCTTTGGATTAGTCTCCCAGAATTTTTGAGAACTCTTTCCAGAAAGCAGTTATTAACCTTCCTTTATATACACACACAGTAGAATATAAGGTTTTATGTTTTACTGCTGTGTTTATCAGCTCATATTTTACCTTGAATTTGTTGTTTTAATTCTTTTTTTTTGCTTTGATTGACTGTGAAGAACTTTATGACCGGTGTCTGTAAAATTGTTATATAATTAACTTTTGCTTGATCAATATAGAGATACAAACTGAGGTTCAGTGGGAAGTTTAACTTATTTACTCCCCAAAGAATTGAATGTTTAACGTGCTCTAGTTTGATTTGTGTCAGCTCGTGGATTATAGATGCAGAAGTTAATAAAAAGACAGATTTATGAAATGTTGCTAGATAAGTGTTTCTGATTTCTGACAGTCTAGTGGCAGCTTATAATTTCTGCATCCTTATCTGTGATTCAAAAGCACCTGTCAGAAGTGTCCAAATACCAACTGTTGTAATAATTTGATCAAGTTTATTAAAACTGTGGCTCAGGACATTTTATTCTCTTGCAAAAACACAATGCATTTTCTGCAAAAGGCACTCAACTGTGCAGGGAGAGACACTCACATGTGTTGTGTTCTGCTGTCCCACATGCCCAAGAACTTAAACTTAACCCAGACTGGACACGGCTTGACCTGGTTTGTCTGCAGGATTTACTTCTTACATCTGCTGTCTGGTCACTGAGGCTTAAACCCTGCGCGCACTCTCTTTAGTTGTGGTTACTCTGTGTGGCTTTTGCAAGACTTTCCAGGTTCCGTTTTGAGAAATGCAAGAACTTCATATTGTCTTGATGTTATTGCCAGATTGACAACTCATGAATGCATGTTTAAATGTAGAGATTAATTGCAGTAATCCCATAATTATCAACCACTGGGCTTCTTCCTTGGAGTCCAGGGATGTGAAGCTGACTTTGATGACACATTTCAAGCACTTTCCAGGTCTTTTGCCCAATAAGTTTCACACCCTCTCATTGCACATCTTAAATATCCTCCAGGTTAGTGGAAAACCTGTGAACGTGAACTTCAGGTAAAAGGCCTAAATTGATGTCTTACCCATCGGGGGAGTACTCCAGGTTGAACACCGCTCCGTGGGTCTGAGTGCTCAGGTTGACAGACTCCACAGCCGGATTCATCGAGCAGTACAAACTGGTCATTGTCCTGAAGTTATCCCTAGCTGGGTCCACAAACACCCCTCGTCTTATTGTCCTGCTCTGCAGCCATGAAAACAGGCTATTCCCCCTGCGGATGTCGCTGCCGGAGTCCCCACCGCTCCCCGTCTGCGGCGCGGTGGGCGCCTGGCAGCCGGGCTCTCGCTCTTCCGACGCCGGGGAGCTCGCAGTCCGCTCCGGTCGCTCCTCGCTGCTCCTAGGCGGTGATGGAGAAGCCACCGGAGCGATGTCATCCTCCACGTCCGAGTCGTCGATGTCAGGGTCTTCCTCTTTGTCGCTGCCGCTGTTGGGCCTGTCCTGCGACTCGTCGGCGTCCTCGCTGTCGCTCTGGTGCTCGGAGCTCATTGTAGCTTCTCCGACGTCCAAGCAGCCGTCTGCGTTTCGGGGCGAAGCGTCTCGGCTCAACGGCGAAAAGTTGACTGAGTCCGGTCACCTACCGAGCATGAAACCGTGTCTTCATGCACTCATTTGAGATGCCATGGCAAGGGGAATTTAGCTGCACAGGTTAGGCAAATTACATTTTGTTGTCGGACTTGGCAGAGCCGTGTCGCCGCGCGTCAAACCGAACATAGTTAGCTTAAATGCTACCGGAAGAGCAGATATCTGCCTTCAAGATAAAAGCACACATATGTTTTCCACGTGTGTGCGTGTTAAAAAAAGAAGCACAAACTATTAGAATTATCACCCATTCATTTGTTATTATAATCTAATTACTGTATCGCGGTTTATGTGACTTAAATTACGTCGCAACACCTACATTGTAATCGATAAATATTTTAAGATGAAGGGCTGAGCCGGAAGTTTCAAGATTTTGTTCTCGCTAACTAGACACTTTTCGTCCTGACCAAAACAAATGCAAAATAACAAGAAATGACGTAGTTCCGCTTCCGGGGCCAGTTTAGGGTGCATCCATCAGCTGGTTGCTTCCATCTGCTGGATAAATACTGCAAGTATGTTTCTGCATATTGCATCTGTTATTTGGTATGGAGGATGTTTTCAATCATAATACAAATCAAAAGATATCTTCAAGATTACTAAAATCAGTTTCTTCTTCTTCTGCAGGAGATTTCCACGATAAACACCTTGAACTATTAACATTTTTAAAAAATTGCTTAATGTAGAGAATACTATTGTGCACTACAAAAATGTCATATACCTCCAACAAAACTAAATAACCAAACCAAAAAACTCTATGTCACCAATTATCTGTTATCTTATGTATCTGCAAATTGACAGAAATGTGGGTCAAATAAAAGAGAAATCATTCCAAAATGATTGGTTTTGTTGGGTAGTTGCTTATGAATGATTCTACAAAAACATCATTTTGTGTTTTTGGACTAAAGGTTTTGATGTTCTGCTTGAATACAGAACATTTCCTCACATTATAAACATGAATATACTTAAGTAAAAATTTAACCTTGAGGCATGAAGATGCAAATGATCCCAACATAAGCTGCTGGGTAGACAGCTGTTTGATTAGCACTTTGGATTCATGGGGCCAGTTTCCAAGTTGGTAATCCAGCACTGGCTTCAGGCAAAAGTTGCAAAGGTGCTTTGTCACCTATCAGATTTAGATTCAGTAAGTGTGGCTCTATGTTAAAAAACTATAAGCTAAACTATTTACTGCTGGGTGTCATTTAAAATGCTTGAAAATATTAATTAGGTTTAGTAAGATTTCTTTAATGTGCAATCAAATTTAAAGTAGTGTTTTTTTCTTATCTAAATCGCTGTGCACTTGAATGAAATAGTTCTTATCTGCTGGCATTAATCGCGGTTGTTAGACTGCTGGTCTGCACATTATGTAAGCGCAGTGATTTGGTGTCTCCTTCTCTCTCCCTCCTCTTGGCACCAGGAGATGATGATGACAGACACCTATGACTCTATATTCAAATTTGAGTTGACATGCCGGGACAGTAGATCTTTAGGAAGAGGCACAGCTGCTGAGGAGCTGTTGCCCAAACGCGAGCTGCCTGGAGGCGCTTTAACATGACTGTGAGACTAAAGTACAGTTTACTTATTGATGTTTGCGTGTCTCGACACTGTGCCCTGTTCTGCGTGCGCCCTTAAAAGCTGACTGCGTCTCCCCTGCCACCCTCACTGTGGTGCATCCCACTGTGCGTGGCAGATGATGAAGGATCCCATTGACTTGACCGACATTATGAATCTGTTTTATTTTAATTGTTAGTAATTAGCCTGATTGGAAACACAATTGACGACAAGGTGCGTTTTTACCTTGCTTTAGGAGGCCAGCTGGGACGCACATCCTTCTCCATACGTTTACGCACGCGTAACGCATGTATTCATATACACGCCCGCACACTTCCACTCTGGCACATAAGTAAAAGAGAGCAAACAGCTGTACTCTTTCAGGGGCAGACGGCAAAAATGACAAGTATGTGGCGGGATGCTGCGCTCCATCCACACGGCGCCTGTGGCGCGGTTTTACGCGCGGCTGGTTCCGACTCATCCAAAAAGACTCCGAGCCTTTCTGAGTTTCTCCTGATCGTGTCAGTGATGTTGCTCGTCACAGTCCAGCCGGCATCCGCTCATCCTCAGTGTCTGGACTTCGAGCCACCTTTCAAACCTCAGTGGCACCTGGAGTTCTGTGTGGAGTACGAGCAGTTTGGCTGCTGCGACCAGCAAACGGACAACACGATCGCGGAGAGATACTGGGACATTATCGACCAGCTGGAAGTGGCGGGTTATGATCTCTGTGCAGACATGCTGAAGGACATCATGTGCCAGGTAAATATCTTTATTCTCTAAAGGTTGGATGTGTGCCCCGCCTTGCAGATGCTACTTTAATAAATGGGTATAAAATTATCACACATTTATTACATAATGTTGTTGAGGCACCGTCCAAACTCTCTGTCTACAAATTATTTTGAATGACTTTTATCTAATGATCGCTGACATCAAACTGATCCACATTGGTAAAGTGATACAAATGTAGGCTTCATGATTTAATTTGTTATAAGTGAATTAACACACAGTACTCCCTTACAGTCATCTTCTCTAGTTTAATCCAAACTTTAATTAGCAGAAAGGGAAATCTCATGTTAGAGGTCATATTTTGGATACATTGGATTCTTGTGTTTCTCACCCAACTTTGTGCGTTAATGCAACATTATGAAATCTTAAATAACAGCGACCACGTTGATGGTTCAGCGTCTCATCACAGGGTGAATCGTGTCTCTGCTACTTGCTCCTGCACTGTGTAACATCACTGAGAGGGTCTGATCACATGTTTACCTGAAGATACAAGTTTCCAGCACATAACATTGATTTGATGTAATGAGTTTTGTTTGTAGTCAGCACCTGCGTTACATCTGACAAACTGTTGCAGACCTGGGATTTGTGTTTGTGACGGTGGTGTTGCACTCAGAAACTGTGGGGGGCGCCAAGTCACACAAAATGCCAGTTTCTGTTTCATTGACATTGTAAACTTTAAATCATTATATGTGCAGAGTAATATGTTTGTCCTGCAAAATGCCAATTTTTTACATGATGTTGTTTAAGATGTGTGTAAAGGTGTGAAAAGCCTGAGCCTCAACACCCGAACATTAGATGAATGAATGCTTCCATAGTTTTAAAACAGTGGTGTGGTAAGTGGAGGGCAGGGGGGGAAACTACCTGAGTGCTGAGTGATTCCATAAGAGTGTCTGGGGAATTTCTCTCCCTGTGATTTGGCCTATAGTACATTGGTGTCGGCCGTATTTCAAAACCATCTCAAATTGTTGTTAGTGACTATCAGATAAAATGTATCCTGGCCTTTCAAATTACTTCAAAAACATGAGTGTTGCTGTATCCACCAGTGACTCACCCCTCAGCACCCCCAACTGGAGGGCCAGGTGGTAGAGATGGGGTGTATTGTGATTGTTAAGTTGCTCTTGTCCTGAAGTGTCTCATGTTTGCCCTCCCCAGGAGTGCTCTCCGTATGCCGCCCACCTCTACGATGCTGAGGACCCGTACACTCCTGTCAGAGAGCTCCCTGGCCTTTGCTTTGGCTACTGCTCTGAGTTTCACGGCAAATGTCGCCACGTGGTCAAGTATCTGACCGAGAACAAGCTGCTGCAGGACACCTCTGAGCGAGATGTGTCCACGTTCTGCAGCATGGTGGACCTGTCCGACCAGGACTACTGCTACCCCAACGTTTTGAAGACTTCGGTCCTCAACAACAAACTGGGAAAGGTGGCAGAGGACACCACAGGGTGTCTCAAGCTGTGCCTGACAGAGGTGGCCAACAACCTCAGGAACCCCGTGTTGATGCTGCACAGCGGCGACGACACACATCGCATGTTCATCGCAGAGCAGCTGGGCTTCGTGTGGGTTTACCTGCGTGACGGCAGCCGGCTAGAGCAGCCCTTCCTGGACCTGAGCGGGGAGGTGATAACCACCGCCTGGCTGGGGGATGAGAGGGGCTTCCTGGGCATGGCCTTCCACCCAAAGTACCAGGTCAACGGACGCTTCTTCATCTACTACTCGATCCAGGTCAACAGCAAGCTGGAGAAAGTTAGAATCAGTGAGATGAAAGTGTCTGCCTACGACATGAACATGGCTGATCCTTCCTCAGAGAGGTATGCAGACGAAAGGGTTCCATTTACTTTTTTTTATGGCATCAAAGTTTGGCTGTTGATGTTTATGTCTGCACCTACAGTAATTACTCTTTGAAAGACATATAGGATTATGTTGTCAAACCCCCTCCCCCCCATGGGCTGTAAATACACCAAAGCATGCACAAACATGTTCTGAGCTTAATACTTTAAATCCCTTCTCAGCCTGAGCAACATTACATTTTCAGGGACATATACAAAGAACTAACACAGATTTCTGTTGAGTCGCAGGTTGTCAAATACCGACGCTTTGTGTTGGTGGTTTGCCAATAACTCACAGCATCATATTATTATGTGGCGACCTTGGAATGAGACTGAACAACTGTCTCCAGACTCGCTTACATGCACCATCATGCACACACAAATATCTCCCCCATCAGATTAAACATACATAAAGCAATAGAGTTAATTAGTGAATCTTACAGGTGGGAATTTATGACTTTTGGACAGAGCCAGGCTAGCTGTTTCCATCTGTTCTTAGTCTTTATGCTAAGCTAAGCTAGCCAACAGCTGGCAGTGGCTTTATAATAACGAGAGTGGTATCAGTCTGAACATCTAACCGCCCACCAGGCTAATAATCAGATGTCCCACAAACAATCCTCTATTGTTCTGGCGTGGCAGGCAACAAGAAAACCAAACCTCCCCCTTTTTCTAAACCAGCATGACCAGATATTACAGAGCAGATCAAACAAAACTGTTTTGTGTAATTTGGGGTGAGCAGACTCTTTTAAACGCCTGAGGTCTGCCCTGTCATCACTTCTTTCTGTTAACTGCATGTAAGAGTGACATACACCAAAGCGTCTATGTCATAGTGGTAAAAGGCAGGATGAGCACGACCTGAAGGCATACTTAAAGATCATGGCAACCAGATATTTACGTCTGAAAAACAAGATTATCCCCCTTCAGTAGATCAGTAGCTCAACTGATCCTTTTTTTTTTGACATTCAGGGTCATTCTGGAGATTGAGGAACCAGCTGCAAACCACAATGGAGGCCAGCTGCTGTTCGGTCTGGACGGATATCTGTACATTTTCACCGGAGACGGGGGAAAAGCCGGGGATCCTTTTGGGAAGTATGGCAACGCACAGAACAAGTAAGGCCACTTCAGGTCTTTACTGTTAATCTTCGCTTTTCTTTTTATAGGTTGGTCAGGTTTGATTTCATATGATTTGACTGTTTATCCAAGCTCAAACATCCATCAATTGACATTTATCCATTGTTTTTATTCAGAACCTTTAGCCTGACAGTCTATTCTGGTGTTAACAGCTGACTAAACATGCAGAAGTGCAAAACTACATCCTAAACTAGCTACAAGCAGCCCTAACCCTGGCTGGGAACTTCTGTGCTAGAAGGCCTCTTAACTATTGCTTAATCCCATTTTTACCCAACCCAGGAGTGCACTGTTGGGAAAAGTACTACGCATTGACGTAGATGGAAGTGACTCCGGTGGAAAGCCATACAGCATCCCCCCTGATAACCCCTTCCTCGACGACCCAGGCGCCCGGCCAGAGGTGTACGCATACGGAGTCAGAAACATGTGGCGGTGTTCGGTGGACCGTGGAGACCAGGTCAGCGGCTACGGCAGGGGCAGGATATTCTGCGGCGACGTGGGTCAAAACCGCTACGAAGAAGTCGACATTATCGTGAAGGGAGGAAACTACGGATGGAGAGCCAAAGAAGGCTTCGAGTGCTACGATATGAAGCTGTGCTACAACTCCTCCTTGAGTGAGTGTTTTCTGTCCACGTCAAAAACTTCACCGATGGTTAAAAATAAAGAGTTATTTTCTAACTCTTTTATAGATCCACCACCTGCTACCCCCGCCCCCCCCATGTGTGCGGTTTTCAATCTAATTCGGATGCTTCAGATTTGATTTGAATTCAGTGCATCTTTCTCTGCCACCACAGATGACATCCTCCCTATATTTGCATACAGCCATCATGTTGGGAAGTCTGTGACAGGGGGATATGTGTACCGAGGATGTGAATCACCCAATCTGAACGGCCTGTACATTTTCGGAGACTTCATGAGTGGGTAAGATTGTTTTCGATCCATGCCAAAAGTTTTTTTTTCTCCAACTGTTTGTCAGCTTTTCAGGGGGGGGAGGAGAAACAGACTCTCTCCTCTGAGTATATTTGCTCAGCTGTTGTGCATTTTTTAAGAAGCCAATGTGTTTTTCAATGAATTCAAGACATACATACAATAAAATACTGATATCGGTAGAACATTTATATTCAACCACGTCATAAATACTTTGTTTTAAGCTCATGTTTGATCCAACAATATTAACTTTATTTGGACTTCAGGCTGTGTTTCATGCTCACACTTAAATTGAGACTTCAGATCGAGGACTTGAGAAAGATTTAGGACACGAGGGAAAGCTCAGTTACACAACCTAAGGATAAATGCAGTGTTCCAGCACACAGTTGTACCTCTCAATCACTTCCATCTGCCCTGTCCAGATGAGACAAAACTCCATCCATGTGATTCTGCAAGTAGGTGAGAACAAAGTCCAAATCCAGCCTCCGTCTTTTATCGCCACAGGTTCACAAAATGTGAAATTCAACAAGCTCTCTTTAATCAATACATAGATAAACACTCTGTTAAATGCCACAATCATACGAGCATAAACAAAAGAGCGTTCATGAACATACTCTACCTGGACCGGCAATCGCTGCTCTTCGCTGTAGGTCTGTGCTTTGTGCTAACGATGATTAGCTACTGATCGGGTCTGTTGTGCCTGTTGTTTGGCTCAGTTCCAGCTTGTATGCTGAGCTCAGCTCACCAGCTGCCAACTGACGCTTCTCAAGTTTGGCAAGAAAGTGAATAAGCACATGTTGAGCTATTAATCTATTATTTCTAAGTGATTTATATGCTGTTATTAATTCTAATGGAAAAATAGGTTCCAGGCTACTAAATAATAACTGTTTCTCAGCCTTTGTAGATTTTGAGAGACCTTAATGTTTGCCTATAACATCACACGTGATTCCTGTCCATCTTGCAGTCGAATCATGGCGTTGGAGGAGGATAAATCGACAGGAAGCTGGAAGGAGAGGAGTGTGTGCATGGGCGACAAGAAAACGTGCTCTTTTCCTGGACTTATTAATCAGTACCACAAGTTCATCATCTCGTTCGCTGAAGACGAAGCAGGTAACGTTTCAGTCGGCCTCTCACAGTTTAGTCGTGTATCGATTTAACGGCTACTTCAAGGGTATTTCTGTGTTTTTAGGGGAACTGTATTTTTTGGCTACTTCGTACCCCGGGGCCACGTCTCCTTACGGAACTGTTTTCAAGTTCATGGATCCCTCCAGGTGCAGTATCACACACAGCATTAAATCAAGTACTTTTAATCACATTAATACATGTTGCCAACTAGGAAAGGTAAGAGTAGGATATGTTGGAACATGAAACCAACAATTAAAGTGGACTAGTACGTTTCGGGACGACATTTTTTAGTAAGCTACAATCGTAGTTTTAAACACAACTAATCCTTCTTCCTGTAGAGTTATATATTTGAGTCGAGGACCAGTATTTAAAATAAAGGCAACGATTTTAAAACAAAGACACATTTCAATCAGCCAAGAAATTAATGGAATTGCCCGCGAGCCAGTTTCAGATCAGAACATTACTTCCTTGGTAAAATCCTATCAAAAAGGCCACAAAACAAATTTAATTTGACAACTAGATAATAGGCTGCTAAACAATGAACCTCATGTGCAGTGCTTGGATAGGCTTAATTTAATGATTTTCTCATCATTTCGTGAGCCATCACAAGTATTCATTACAGAACTTTGATTTGATTTAAGATAAATCAGTATCTTCAAGGCCAACGCTGCATTTAAAGGTCTTTTCAGGTCACAATAATACGAAGGATTTTCAAAGTCTACACCAGCGAAAACTCATCAATTTGAAGTTGTAAGGAAAGTTCAGTATTGACAACAAAAATCACTGATGTCCACAGACATTTTGGGGGAAAGATGAAAGTATTATCTCTGTTAAGAATCACTTCTCATTGAACTTTTGCAGGAGAGCTCCTCCAGGAAAGTGTAAGCAGAAGCAGCTGCCAGTGAAAGTGAGGGGGAAAAAGGTTCCTTTTACGCCAAGGGAACGTAAGTTACCCAAACTTACCTTTTATATTTTTATGACTTTTCTTCGTATAACTTTATTTCTCATTTTATAGTCTGCACATTCCTCATGTGGAGAGAGACACATGCAAGTTAAATTTTTCTTTGTCTGTGCCTGTCTGACAAAGTGGAGCCTCTGAAATTGAGCCTTAAACTGAAGTATGTGCATCGAGCTCTTCATTTTTCTACGAGTAAAAAATAGATTTGGGTCAATCAAGGTGCCCTAAATATAAACAACACATACACAACATGTTATCAAGTCAATTACACTGATGTTAGAGGTTTCTATAATAGGACATCTGTTCTGGCACGAACAACAAATTGCCTACATTTACTGTTTTACTCTTTAGTATGCTTGTCCTGAGCAGAAATCGCTTTTCTTCCCTCCCTGTTTCACATCTATACAGCCAAATTGTATAATCACATTGAGGTCATATATAAAATTATAAAAAGCAGTTTCCCAATATACATCAAACATGCTGAACAGAGAGGAAAACATTTCAAACATTCAGGCTTGTTTTCCGAGCTAAATATTCAGTCCAGCCTTTTAAAATTTAATACATGTGGCTGCAGAATTCAACAAGTAAAACTGTGAAAATGAGTACTTACTGACATCTGTGCCATTTCAGTGACCGTGCTGGACATGAATGAAAAACCCACCAGACCACCGCCGAGAAAATTCAAACTCACCACTAAACCACCGGTGACACGCGGCAAGGTCAAACCTTCGACGACAACAGCCAGCGTTACAAGCACCGCTGTGACGAGCAGCTGGGTCGAACTTTCGACGACTACAACCAGCGTTCCAACGACGACAAGCACCGCTGTGGTGAAGCCGAAATGGAAATCATTTAATAAGAAAGACAGGAAGGAGAATAAGTTGAAACCATGGAAGAAAAAGGAAAAGCTGAACAAGCAGGCAGCCAACACGCAAAAAAAGAAACAGAAATCCAAGGAGCAATTAAAAAAGACCACCGTGGTAAAATCCGTAAGTGACAAAGTAAAGCCGATGAAGACCAACGAAACTGCCACAGCTGAAATAAAAACTAACGCTCTACAAACCCCAAAGAGCCTGAGAGATCCTGACAAGGTCGTGATGAAGAAGACGCCCCAACGGAAAGGTGCACAGAAGCAAACCGTGCCCGGCAAAAACAGCATAAAGGTGAAAGAATCTGCGAAAGAATATCACGCCTTCGTGAATAAAACCCTGACGAACTTGAACGTGAAAACAAGCGGAAGAATGCAAAACAAACTTCAGGTGAAAAGGAAGCGAGCGAAAAATGCAAAAGCACTTTAAAACATGAGTTGTTATATTTTGTGTATTTTTACGAGGAGATCAACACCACTTTCAGGTAAACATGAAGCTACACTCAGCAGCCGATTAGCTTAGCTTAGCTTAGCTTAGCTTTCTCCCCAGATTTCAGTTAGCTTGATATGTAGACTGGTAGGCTTATCAATCTTATCTTTCTGCATGAGGTGCATGAGTACAAACCACACGTTATGCATGTAATGAGACAGTTTAATTAACAATTCTGGAACTGTTGGTCATAATTCATTGTTCTGACTTAAACACCAGCCTGTCTGTATTTAACACACATCAAAATGGGTTTGAAGTAAAAACAAAAATAAGCAGCAAACATAAAAAGGGAAAAAAAACCCCCAGAGCCCACTGTTGTTTAATCTCTCTCTAATTTTACAACACATGCAAGTGTTAAAAATAAACATTAGAAAGTGTCGGTGTGTGTGTGTGTATTTCAGAAGCTCTCTGTAATTTAACTCCACTGATCATGACTGAAAACCGCGGAGAGTGTGGCTCACATCACATAATGAGGCCTGTAAACTTAAAGCCACACCGACTGCAGCGTGCACTTACACAAATCTCTTAAATGTCTTCTCTGCTGCCAATCCGGAGACATACAACATGTTTGTTTTGTTTTGTTTTTTTAAAATTATTTCTGGAAAAACCACCGTCTGACAGTTTTTAACAGTTTAAAAGAAAAAAATTGTTATGAATGAAGGGTTACCCGAGGATAAAATGTACAACCTCCAGTCAACTACAACCCTGTTTCATAACGCGTGACATAAGATGACATTATATGACCGTAACATGACATAACTTGAACGTATACTGAAATATTCTGTAAGATGTAGAAGTTTAACATACCTTACTTACCATTGCACAAAATACAATAACATGCAATTACAAAATGACTGTAACACACCAAGACACGACAAAAACTTACCAAAACATGACCTAACATGACACTTACAGATACATCATGACATAAACATAGTATGACTTTAAGATAACCTCACTATACAATACTGTATCATAACATAACACAAGATGATTTAAACACATCGTACCATAACATAACATGACAAAGTGACATTAATATACAATGCTACGTTATACAATATTAATGATACGACACTATATACCATAACAACGCATGACAAGACATATTTTCCATATCTTACTATGGCATGACATTAATATACCATGCAGCAACACAACATAATATGGCATGATATAAACCTAACATGATGTCAACATACCAGACTATGACAATGTAATATTTACATTTTAGAGCATTTACAGGAGCAGTGTGGGGATCAGTGTCTTGCCCAAGGATACTTCGACAGGCAGACCAGGAGGAATCGAACCAACAACCTCCTGATAACAAGATGCTGGATGCTTACTGAGAGAAAAACTATACTACGACACGGCTTAAAACATACAACAACACGGCACGGAATAATATAGCAGGTTATAAACATACCATGACACGACATGACATAAAAATATCACCTATAAACCCTCAATTAAGAACATCACCAAGAAAAGTGCTGCTGCTTTGTATTATTACAGCAGTCACACACATAAAGAATATGAGTTTCTTTGACAAATCCTCTTGTGTAATTTCCGGCTCTCCTGCATACGACTGAAGCGACACTAGTGTGGAAACTTTAGGAGTCCTGCCATTTTTCAGGGCCTAACGTACTCATATCCCCTCACAACTTGCACCGCAGTCCTACATGTAAATTATACTGATTAGAAAAGGAAGCACAAGAGTCATTAAAAGTGATTATGGGTTTAAATGTGTAGGTCTAAAAATATATAAGGACTTGAGGTAGGACTACTATGTAACTTCTATATGGTGTCGTGTACGTTGAAGGTCCTTGAACCAAACACCCGAATAAATTACAGACCTACATAACTGTGTATTTGTGCGTAACGTCAAGCATTTAGAAACTTGACTGTTCACTCTACACCTAGAAAGGTTTTTCCCCTCAGACGTGCTCATTTTGTGCCGGTAAAGAGGCCGAAGAGCCGTCTAGAGATGACTCCTTTCCTGTTGTGCAACGACTCCTATTAGCTCTGTTGGTCATTAAGTGGCTGTTTTGCTGGAGGGGGCGACCTTTTGAAGTGCACTTTTCAGCAAACCAGGCACTTTTCTGTCACGTGAGTCGACACACAACGTGATGGTTTCCCCCCTCTCGGAGGGGATGTTTGCATGTTTCAGTGTTTTGTTGTTTTTCTTGAATTCCTTTCAACATAACTGACGTACAACAAGTTGCCCAACACATAAATAAGTAACTAGAACATAGATTCTCTCTTGCTAAATGCTTTATCATATCACATGTCACATCAACCTGAGAATCCCTCGACAGTAATCTTCTTTATCTCTAATCCAGTAGAATATCTCAACATCTACTAAATGGTTTGGTGTAAATTTGTCCCCAGATAATGAATCCAATGCAATTAACAGTGAACACGGCAAACACTCACGCTGATGTCATGGCTGTAGACTCTTAAACTTTTAGTAAAAAAAACTGAAGAGAGCATTTTTATTATTCTATATAAGTGGGTGACCCTCTGTGACAGTGGTTCCCAAATGGCGTGCCGTGAACCTATTATTAGTCAAATGCTATACCCTGAAAAAGCATTTTAAAAACCTTCCAGGAAACTGAAAACAAGAGGCTGTTTTGCACGGCTATGATTACAGGTGTGCCTTGAGATTTGATCACCTCTGGTCTAAGGTATAAAAACAAATGCTTTTGTAAAAGGACTCTGGAGTGCTCTTGCTTTAACATCAGCCCTCTGACAGCTCAGTGAGAAATATATCACCCCTCTACGACTTGTTCTCAGTGTAGAAATGATGATACGTGACTGACCGCAAAAAACCAAATGTCTCTTTGGGTCTGTTTTTATTTAGGAGTTAAAAAAAACCAGGAGCGGTACAAGGGCTGATGATCCAAACTGATTTTTATAAACATGTTTCACACAATATTCAACGAGGAATATTTAAGAAATGTCATCAGGTGTACGTAGAAGCAGAGTGGAGGCAATACAGGCACCTAACATGTTTCAGTGTCTTCATCAGGTCTCCAAACATGTGGCTGAAACATGTTTGCCATTGAGCCATCACTACAATAAAGACTTAAAATTACGTACTGTTATATTTGGAGAGTCTGGATATCTTCATTGTATCACACAGAGGAACCAGTGATTTACTTCTTCAGTGTTTTTATTCATTTTGTAAAGGCTCAGGAATGCATATTTATGTTTCTGTGTGTTGTGATCTCGTTATCAATTCAATTCAACGGTCACTGCTGCAGTTTGAGAAGCAGAGAGGTGATCGTCCTCCCTTCCACAGGCTCTTGTGGTGGTTAGGTAAAGGGATATCACTCCCTACTGGCCGTAACGTGCAACTAAAACTGGGTCTCAGGGTTTTAAGAGACCGAAATCAGGCTCAGGTGGCCCATTAACAGGCAGGTCACAGTCTTTGTTTCCATCAGATGTGTTTGTCTTGTTCACGCGTGGCCGACCCACTGCTGACCCTCCGCTGGTGAAACTCTGGATAAAAGTGTCAAGCGCATGACGACAGTCAGGCTGGAAAATATTAAACCCTGACACAAAGAACAGGATGAGTTTTCTGTTTCTCAAGTTCCAGCTTTAAACATTCACAGCAATACATTTTTTTAAAAAAACACGTCACTCTGACAGCAGCTTTGATTTCTAAAACATAAATGATCTTGTATATCTCAGCCTTGATGCCAATGATTTAATGATTTGTATTTACATTAGTTGCTTTCACACCTTAATATGTGAAAACGTGAAAATGTATTCAGACGTTCCAACAGTCAGACAGATAACACCTCAAACGCTCTGCTATATATATTTCTTTTCCATACCAGAGGTTGCCGTTGCTCAGCAATCGTTTCCGGCCTCATTTATTCCAGGAAATAATTACACGTGTAAAGTTTGCTGCGTAGAATTCAGGCAGTTTAATTTCTCTCTTTAATAGCAGCGTGTACTTACAGGATTTAATTACCAGTGAACTCAATGTGACGTGAGCTTAATACAGGCACCGTTAGTGTTGCATAACGTGGACGCAGAACACAACTCGCTGTGGAAATTGTTCGTTGTTGTTCTGCATCGGATCTCTGAACCACAGTCTCATCTCACAAACACTGATTTTTCTGTTGCAGCTTCAGTGTTCTTCATTATTTGTGTATAATACATTTATAAAAGTGCTTTCTTTAGTGTGAACTGGCCCAGTGATTTCACAGTGATAGTGCTGATAGCAAAGATTTTTTTCTCCCCCCTCCCAGACTTGATACTCGTTGGCTTGTTTCTGAGAGAGAATCTGACTCCCCCCTCCTTCGATCAGCGGATGATCTGGTACACCACGTCGCCGACCTGCAGGATGCCCGTCTGCTTCACGACGTGCAGCTGTCCAAACAGCGGAGCCGACTTGTAGATGTGCTTCTCGGATGGTTTGCACAGACGATAACTGCGAAAGAATCGTCATGAGAGAGCGTTTAAGGGACATGAAGGGTTTGAGATCAGACAGGAAAAGAGCCTTCTATGAGTTTATGTAGAAAACTGATGTAAATATTTTAGCCTAGTCGTAATAAATCAAAATGACATTTGTTAATTTTTTGGTCAGCAGCTCTCTTGTAATTTTGAGTTGAAAGCTGTCGAGCTTTCTGAAACTCGGTCCCATAATAATATATTCTTCTTCTTAAAGTTGCAGCAGAGCAGACAAAAAGGTACAGTTACTTTTTAACCACAACTAGTAAATGTTTCAAACAAGCCTGATCAAAAAAAACAAAAAAACAAACAGAGTCGCCCAAATGTGATCTGGCAAAGCAAAATTAAATGATCACGTTACCTTTTCAGTGTTTCCAGAGGCTCTTTTCTGGAGATTACACCAGTTTCAGGGTCAACTGTTGTGAAAACGCATCTGGAAACAACAGGAACAGATACGTGTGATCAATCCCATTGATCCTAAATCTCCACAGTTAGAAACACAAACTCATGCACTTCAAATGAGAATCATCTGTGAATCTAATCTGCGTCCAGGGGCACCACAGCGGTGACTGCGACGCGGCTTTTGGATTGATTGTTCTCGATAAATGAAGATGAATCTGCCTCTGATTAAAATCTGTGTTGAAGCATCAACTGTGTTACCGTCCACATGACATTACACGCTGCAGCCTCACGCTGCCAATCTGGAGCTCTTCCCATGAATCCTGAGAGAGAAAAAAAAACAGCAAAGCAAAGCAGTTGGTTTTTTGAGTTGGGAGATAAAATTAGTCCACGCTGCTCACACTGAAAAGGGCAAAGTATTAGTCAGAAGTAAAGGACCAAATGATCATTTCTCCAAACAGGAGGGAGAAGAAAACAGAACCTCACGGGCTGCAGTGTGGAGAAATACTGGATCTGTTATCCTTTAATAACATTTGTGGTTCTAATCTAATCGTAGCATCCCTTTCTGGTGTGTTTTTCTTTGTCTGTGTGCTCTTCAAGAAATCGGAAATATTTGTAGATAAAACAGCTAAAAACAACACACCTCCTCGAACGCTTGGCAGTCACTTATGACGATGTTCGGGCGGAAACGCTCCACCGTCACGTCCTTCTCCAGCTTGCTGCTGAGATCTTTCACAGAGGACTCGGACAGCAGCATCACAGGTCCTACATCTGGGTAGGCAACTTGCTAGATGTGAAAAAGTAAATATGATTAAAGAATGCAATAATCAGAAGAACAATAGCTGTCCGCATCCAGCCTGTGTACCTCGGACTTTGGGAAAAGAGGCTCAGTTTCCACTGACAATCTGGCTTTCATCTGAGGTTCGAAGTGCACCAAGCGAAAGGTTTGCCCCGTCCCCAGATAATCTGTGAGCCAGCGAGACGCTTCGTCGCCGCAGTCCCGTCCCTGAATGTTGTCGCCAAACACTCTGCAGCCAAAAAAACAAAACAAAACAGGAACCATTCAAACAAGACTGCAATCAGAGCTGCAACAAAAGTAAATATGGAAAAAGACTTGCTCTAAAATGAGATCTAATAATCTTGTTAAATCTTTAAAGGATAAAAAGTCAGGTGAAGTTTTGTTGTCAACAAAACATTTCTTTTTTTTCTTTTTATTTCTGCACAGAAGTTGCAGCAGCATTTGACAGCTGATCTGGGAAATCCAAGTCACTGGAAGCCCCAAGGTCCAAATAAAGTTGGCGCTCAGCCCGCCTGAAGCGGACGCAGGTGCTCAACCACATGACAAGTGTGTAAATACTGTCTTGCATTACGCAGGACAAGCTGTATGGAGCCATTTTGTGTTTTTATTTGGTTGTTCCCATGTACTTTAGTTGTTTCTGCTGCGACACTGTTTTGCTCTAAAGCTCCAGAAATGTTTTGTGGACTACAAAACTTCACCTGACTCTCCATTTTTCAGGGTTGTGTGTCGATAATGATTGAATTTTAATTTTTGTGCAAACTTTTTCTGTGACCAGCTGCAGAGGAGTGATCTCTTTCCCCGTGTGTCATGTCTCTCTACACTGTCAAATAAATGAAAATCAGAAAAAGACTGTGGAGCCAGAGTGAAATCCGGATGTGAGACCTGCAGTTGAGGACCGGGTTGTCGGCCTGTTTGAAGGGGAACCGCAGCTCCTCCATGTTTGGTCCGTTGAGACAAACGTGACCTCCCTCGCAGGTCAGAGACACCAACACCAGGCGAGGCTGCTGTCTGCCCGTCACCATGTGACCGTCATCTTTGACCACCAGCCAGTGACTGCACACAAAACAAACACAACTGAGGATTGTCCTCATTTGCAACATTTGGCATCCCTGGATCGACGCCAGCATCCAGACAGCAAACCTGCACTCTGAACGCAGGAAAGTAAACAACAACAGACTGATGACATCATGTGTTGTCAGTCATACAGCAGCAGAGGAATCCCAGAGTTTCATGAAGTCCCGCTTTGTTTTTCATGGTATCTGACCTTGAACATAACGTGGGTAATTCCCTCACAACAGCCAGCAGGGTTAAAGATTCGGGTTAGGGTGCAAAAGCTGCTGAATGTAATCTAAAGTCAAGGGGCACAAAATGGCACAAATAAAAGTCTAGAAAGTATTTTTGTTCATTTTCAGAGTCACACTATTTCTGTGTAGCAGTGAGACATGATGATAAAAAAATATAACTCCTGTCAAGTCGAGGAGAGCTTCGTGGTCATCACGACCTAATGAGAAAATGACTTTCTTCTGGAAAAAGACTAAATAGATATGAATATTCAAAGAGATCAAAATTATAGGACACATTTAAATCGCCTTTGTGGGCTTTACAATCTAAAGAAAACTAGAATATTTTAAATAAAAAAGATGGCAAGATGAGTAAAACTCTTGAAATAGCATCTCATAATTTGGACCTCGAGTATATCTTCACTTTGAGCAGCCATTTTTGTGTTATCATTCCTTATATTTAACATTTAAGAGACACCAGATGTATTGAAAACCCTCTGATAGTAAAATGGTAAATTAGGATGCTGCAGGTAAAAATGTGACCTGGTTCAAAATATGAAAAGTGAGTTTAATAAGGCAGATTCTGATCAAAAGTGGGCGCTTAAAAGTATCAATACAGCTGCAAGATTTCATAGTTTGATGCAGATATTTATTTTCTATTCATGTTGTATTTCTGATTTCTGACACCCACGTGGATTTTCATGCATCTTTCCGAATCAGACTTCCTTCCAGGTCCAAACAGCTCGAAAATCTATAATAATGCATCATATTTTATTGCTGTGCTTTTTTTTTTTTTTTAAATGCACGTGTTACGTAATCAAACGTGCACTGTGAACTGTAGTGGTGTAAAAGTTGTGCTGAACACACTGGACAGAATAAAATCAAGTGAATATATTTGGTTTTTTTTTGTGACCATGACTGTGACAAACACTAAATCTTCAGCTGGACACACTCACCGATCCTGCAGCTCTCCGAACTTCAAGCCGAACTTCTGGCACTCTGCGAGCGCCACAGACGCCGCTCTGCCAGACTTGAGAGGGTGAATGAGGAGCTGCGACACGACGCCTACACGAACAAGCTTTTCTGGCTTTCGCAGATATTTATATCCGAGGCCAAATCCCAGAAAAGCAACGCCGGCTCCACCGATCAGAAGAGCGGTTGTCTTACGCTGGGCCAGCGCGTCCACGACCAGCGCTTTCAGGTCCATTTTACAGCCCGAACAGACTTTCTGCACGACCACTGAACTTTCACAGGGGGAGGCTCTGCGTGTGACGTTCAGGGACCCTCGTACACAGACGCCAATAACTAAAAAGGAGCAATTCACAAACAAAATAACGCAACAAAAGTTCTGGGATCAGTTGTAAACAGGAGTAAACACAAGCTGTGGTAGATTCGCAATAAAAAGAGCAAATTTACATTCATGGAAAAGTTGTTTTATTTCTGCAATTAATATATTCAAGATTAATTACCCTTTCTTAATTTATTTTGCTTACAGCTCATGAAAATCAAATATCCAGCATCAAAATATAATAAAATATTACATAAGACCGATCACAAAAAAAGATTTATAATACAGAAATAACTTTTTCCATGATATTTTATTTATTTATTTATTTTTAGATGTCCCTATTGGTCGATTGATTATCTGCCTGGCCAACTATCAGATCTGATATACAACATTTTCCTGATTATTGGCATCTGCTTTAAAAATAAGCTGATTTCAAATTGCACTCATATGTCTCTGGTGGGGGCATGTTACCTGAAAAATAACTAGTAACTTAAGTTACTAATTTAGTGTTTGCACATAATTTAAGAATTGTATAATGTAACCAAAATAAAACTATTAATTCGTTGATTCTAGTGAGTAAAAAGTACAATGTTAGAGTACAAGTAACTCTAAATTGTACTTGTACATGTCAAAAACTACCATAAAATACTATATATATTAAGTGTATGGAAAATAACTATTTGTGGGTTTTTGGTTCTGTTAAAGAAACAGCAGCATCGTGTAAACAAACTGGTATTTAAAGCATTAAAATCCTAAAAATGAATGAATGTTTGGTTGTTATTATCGGGGAAAAAAAGAGCTTACATTTGAATGTTTGATTTTCTGCCATTACATTGATTATTTTTTTTAAAGCAGCTTCTGCTGTAATAAGTGTTTTCAACACATGAAGTTAGCGTACATGTCCAACATATTGCTGCTTAGGCCTTCACCAGAGAAATATGCCTTGTCATGCAAGTAGGTAATCAGCTTTATTCAGTGAAATACATTAGTGGAAAAGATAAAAAAAAAAAAAAAACAGGCTTCCTCACTTTTCATTTTTCTAAAAACGGAGAAGAAAGCGAGTGACGTGATGCCACAGTTGACCTTCTCAGTGGAACTATTTTTGTCTTTGACATAGATACTCAGGTCTATGGCCAAAGTAGAAAACAGCAGATGCTCCAGCCACAGGGGGTCAATACAGGGATTTGTCGAATGGATACTCCTTCTGTTGCTTTTCTGTGCACATCTAATGGCTGAAGGCAGATTTACAGGCAGCGGGCCAGCCATTACAAGCTGGTTTGATGTTGCAGTGGCAAGCAAATTTTGATGAGGGGACAAACTCGTAATCACTCCCTTTCTCACCAACTGAGACTGTGAAGTTATGATTCTGCTCCGGTCGATTGTGTTTTTACACAGGTATCAAGATTTCCTTGTTGTTTGACTCATCACTCACCTTCATGATGCAGCTCATTGACAAACTACTTTCATACTGAATCGTATATATATATATCAGTTTATTGTTGATTTCAGGCTGGATGTAGTATGTAAGAGTTGACGTGGGATCACAAGTAGATGTTGGTTTTTTTTTTCATTTTGAGGTGTAACAAGCCAAAATAATTGGGAATCCCTGATTGTAAAGCGTTTCTTACATCCAGTATTATATTCCAGCCTTTTTTTAAACTGGCCTTTGGTGAACATATTCCACAGATGGCAGCATGACTCCACACAGAAACACGAAGACTCTCCAAAACAACAACAACATAGTCAGTGTAATAAATGGAGGGACAAACATGTTACAGAAGGGAGGAAAGAGAGTGTTACAACACTGTACGGTATCCCTGTAATGAATGTTAAAGGGCAAGGTCGCATAGAAATGAAACTTCAGTCGCCTCCATGTTGATGCTGCAGCATTCTCCCAAACAACTGAAGTAGATGGAACATGGAGCCATTTTACTTTTCTTTTGTTCCAGAAGTTTCCAGGTGAAACTTCACCTGACTTTCCATCAGCAGGAGAGTTACTTTTATTTTCATTTTTGCATAAACGTGCCCTTTAACAGTGTTCAGGTTTCAGCTCAGTGGCTTCCCGTGTCCACTGATTAGAAATCATGTTTCTAGGATTATTACGTTTGTTTCCACTGACACTTTAAAAAAAAAAAAAAAAAAAAAAATGCAATTCCTCAACCAGTGCCTGGTGTCTCCTGGAAAATGTGTCAATACTAATTTCAGAGATCTCCATTCATTTAAAGCAACACTATGTGACATTTTCCCCTTAAAAAATAACTGCTTCATGTCTTGTAACAGGGTGAATAGTGTCCCTATTACTTGTTTCTGTGGTATGTAACTTGAGTGAGACGGTAGTTTGGACCTATGTTACGTCTGACAAATGCATTCACGTCAGCTGTGTTGTACTGTGAAACTGTGGGTGGCGCCAAATCACACAAAATGTGAATTTCTTTTCAATCTTCATGATGCTGAATCATGCTTGCTTGTAAAAAAAAAAAAAAAAGATGTTTATGCACCTTTATATGCTGAAAGCTCTAGGTTACACTAAAAATTAACTGGAGTTAATGTAGTGGAAGTTTCCTGGAAACTTTTATTAAATTATTTTATGATTATAGACCCGTATTAAAACATCTGGCTTTATAAATATGTGCCAAATATTAGTGATGTGCTGGTGGCCTGACAGAAAACACAACATCAAGACCTTTTTTCAAATTACTGCTGAAATGTTCCCATCATTTTGTCCACCCTCTGCCTGCTTGTCACCACATGATGATGATGACGATGAGCTAAATATAACAAAAAATACATACCGCCACAAACGATGACATAATGATACACCGCCATACTTTGCGCTCGTGACTAACCTGCTGTAGGTTGTCCGGAACTGGACTTCAGTCAGAATTCACAGGGGGACACCATCTGGACCGAACAGTCTTTTCTATACATTCAGCAGGCTTTTCTCACACCGTACATGTTGATGAGCAGCATGGAGACGGTTACAGCACATGACTGCGTCTTATACAGAACTTAAAGTGTTTAAAAAATATATATTTTATTAAGCTTTTCTGTAATTTATAATCCATTTATCTGGTGATCAGCCAGTAAAACAACAGTAAAACTGATAAAACAGTCAGAGGTTTCTGGATTAAATATCCATCTTTTTAATGTTTTCTGGGTGAAATAGTACAGTATATTTTTTTTTTTAACTACATGCAATATGCATGATTGTCTCAACCGTGCACACCTCCCTTGGCAAGTTAAGATAAAAAAAAAAATGTTTTTTTGACATTTATTTCAAGTACTCTGTGTTGTGTTCAAGTACAACTCGTGTTTTTTTTTTAAAAAAACAACATTTTATTGTCCCAAGTAAAACAGAATTCATGCGAGTGCATGTAGTCCTACTTCAAATCTAATACAGTACTTGCATGTAAGTGTATAGGCTGTTGTTTCTGGGTCACTTATTGTTAAAAGCATGTCAAAAGCATGAAGCATCATAATCATCATTTTTCTTTCATCATCGTGTGCAAATAGAACTTATATGTCAGCAATTTACAGTACAGTCACAATGAGTCCATTTCCTTAATACAGGTCATATCAGTGTGTCGAAGGCCCGGTTCAGAACTGGTGTTAACATCCGACCTGAGGGATAAGATCACAAGTGGACAGATATAAACTCGCCAATTAACACTTTAAATGACTTTTTACATGCACCTCGTGTGATCTTTTGTCATTAAATCTCACTTTCAAATGCAAATGTATGTTTTTCACATATATATCTTCATGTGTAACGTTTGCAGAATTAACAAGCAGGCACAAACAGTTAAGAATGTGTTGTAGACAGTGTTTTTTTAAGGGAATCTGTAAGTAGTTACTATTAACTGTATTTGTATCTTTATGTTTTGTGTTTAATTTCGAATTTACAAGAAGCCACTAATGATTTGGAAATTGCTGTAGCTGTGTCTTTTAGAATCATGCGATTTGGTAATGGAGCCTGGCGATTAAGCTGTTACCACACTCCTTTGACAAATCACACAATTTAGAGAGATACTGAGTGAGAAGAAACGTGTGAAGTTGTAGATCAAGCTGTTTTTCCTTCTAAAGTGACAGTTTGACACAGCGCCTGTCTGCTTCTTTTTATTTATTTATTTTTACAAATACAGTAGCACAGCAGTGACTAATATGGACTACTTCTTCGTCGCCTGTGGAGGAAGTTCCCAGACTCCCCTAAAAAATTGCGCAATTTTGTAAATGTTGCGTAAGGAGAAAGTGTATAAAGTTTGTGAAATGATGTCTATGACAAATGCTTAATCATTTGGGCCTTTTTGTAAATTCGGCAAATGTCACACATGAAGATAGTTCATTCTTCATGTAAAAAAACAACATGTCTATTTGTATGTAAACATGTTTTTATGCATATAGAGCAGGGAAGTAAGATCCAGTCACAAGTGGTCACTGGAGACGCATGTTAGTACCAGATCTGAACAGGGCCAAATAAACACCACACAAGATAAGATACTCTACTCGTAAGTAGTTTTTGGCATTTGTTTTATGTCCACTGTGTGTCACAGGGGCGGTTTTCCACCCAACAAGGCGAAACAATACATGGCGGAAAGTCAAAAATGAGAAATCCACCTTCAGATATTCAGAATATCATCAATCTGTGATCTATAAATCTTACAATTCATTTTCCAGCGCCCCCACACTCCCGTCGCCCTGACTTATGTAATGTTTCTTCAGCTGGGGCCAGTAAGTACAATTCTGAGATATTTGTATTTATACTTGACCTTTATCTTGAACTAAATTGTAGCTGCCACAAATAAACTTAACATAATGTCACATCATGTCGCTACTGAAAAAAAACACACCAAAATAGGCCCTTTTTCCATCAATCAGAGAGACTCTACGTCCTTTGTGGCATAACTGTGTGTGATTGACATCCATTGTCCAAACAGATAAAACTCCCTCCCATCTGTCACTCCGAAACTGCTCCCTAAAAATAGTTTGCATCTAGGCTACGGTTTGATCCAGATGTGATTGGGAAAGCTCTGCAAACTTCACGTCTGAAAAGCTGTGTGAAGTCAGAGTTCTGTGAAGCCTCGTTCTCCTCCAGGTCCAAAGAGCAGAGAGGAGAAATAGATTCATAAACCAGACATCTGACAGAGAATCATTAACCACGCTCAGCGACCAATCTGTAATCTATTTTTCTGCACCTGGTAGGCTGAAAGCTTTAAAGGAATATTTCAAAAATTCTGTGAAAATGTGTTGTCTTGAGGAAAGTTCTGCTTGCTCTGTGTATCACAACGATAGAATATAACCACTAGGTGTTTGCTTTTGTCATCCACCGTTAAATTTCTGTTTTTGTGTGGGCACCTGTGGTTTAAAGGAATTGTGCCTGAAATAATGAAGCCACAGCCAAGACACAGTTTAGAGGTGTTGGTCGAGGTATTTTGGACAGTTTATCTGTTTCCCCCGTTTCCATTTTGCTATTCTTAGCTAAGATAATGATTCACAGCTATTACAGTGATATCAATCTCGTCAGCGGAAGAAACACGTCTTCAATCTAAATCGCAGAAATGTCGAACTATTCCTTTAATATTGCAATCGCTGTACCGGTCAAGTAACCACATGTTTGGCGCGTAGTTACTCAAGTGCCAAATGGTGATGAATGTTACCAACCCTGCAGCGAATACCAGGCCTGTAAAATGAATCATGTTCGGTTTTTGTTGAGATCCTCAAAGCTGTTGATTCAACCTGATGGTCTTTTTTTTTTTTTTTTTTTTCTTTTTTCTGAAGCTGCGATCCGTCGTGTTGTTGTGTGCTTCAGTCAGCGCTGGTGAGTGTCTACTTCTGTCATAATGCAGTTTTTACTGTGTTTGGGGTATGTCATCGTGATTCTTTGAACCTCTCCACTTGTGACGTTACATAATTTTGCAGTGTTTGTGGCTGATGCACCAGAAAATTTTGGGCAGAGCGCGCTGAAAATCCCCAACAACAGAGGCAGCTACACAGGGAATGAGTCACCACGCAGATACCAGTGTGTGTCAGCTCTCATGAAGTTCTGAAAATCACGAGTTGTGTGTATATATGTTCTGAGGGGCCGGAGGGTGAACGGATGCCGCATCAGTCACAAATGCAAATAACACAAGAAAAAACAACTGACACTACAAAGTACAGCCTTCAAAAACATCCCCCCTCCCCCGAATTGAATCATTAGTTATGAGATTATTTGCAAAAATTCTGCAGAGCTGTTGTCTAAGAAGATTCAGCTTTTAACGGCTCAGCTGACTGAACCGGTTCTGCCAGTGTGCGATCACCTAAAAGTTACGGTTACTCTTCACACTCGGCCTCCAACTGACAATCATCTATGAGATTATTTTCACAGATAACCCGATGAATCATTCCAGCTCAGCACAACTTCCCGGAGCACAAAGTGACATCTTGAAATTGCTTCTTGTTTTAGAAACGGCCGAGTGCTAAACCCAAATTCTATATAAAGTTTGCTGTCATAAATCACAAAGAAAACAGGCCAGCTGCCAGGATGAAATGTTGGCAATGGGGTTAGACACAAAGCCAGTGACTGCAGTTTGAGACAGTGTTTCAACAACTAGGTACTTTTGACAAGGGACTGTGGCATTTCAACATTTGTAGGCAAGACATCACTGTATATTTTGCACAGTGACCGAGTGTTTCTAACGTCAAACCTCAGCACATCTTTTCCTCGGCCTAATCAAGCATTTTTTTTTTTGTGCCAAGAGCTAACTGGAGCACAAGAACAGCATTATCACAAGATGACATTGAAAATTAAACCAAAAAGAGGGGAAAGTCTCGACATGAAGTAACAGAAAGTTGGAACAGAGACCGTATCTGTGGTTGGCAGCCACAGAAGAAGACGCAGTGCAACAAGTACAGCAGGTTACGATGACTTCCAGGCAAAAAGGTCTGTAGATCAGGAGAAATATGATAGAGTTATTACCACAGGAGTGTACTGGTAAAATTAGGAAGATTGGTGAATTTTACCAGGAAGATGTTTGGATAATGATGGAAACAAATCAATTAATCGGTTGGCAAAAAATAATCTCTTCTTTTCAAACGACTCAGTGATTAATCAACTAATCGGTTGCAGCTGTGCTGTGAACCACAAGTGCTGCGGCGCCTTCAGCTGCAGTGACCCACAAAAAAAGCATATAGGACGCCCCTGAATACGACCTCAAACATCCACACACGGCGAGTTGTGCTCTTTCTTCTCAATCTGAGTAAGACTGTGCTGTTTACGGTACCGTACGAGCTTTTCCCTTTTGCGTGTCCTACAGTTGGTTTACTGGGATTATAGCACCACAAACATCTACTTGCAGTCACGTCCTTGCGGTGAGGACTGCCAAGTATCTGTTGTCCGCTTGGCAGTATAGACACATTGTGCTGTACTGAGAGCTGCTGTATGGGAAGGCTAGACGGAGCTGCGTCTCTTAAACACCCTGAAGGGAGAGAGAATGTGTAGGCCTGTTGTTATGGAGCTTATGCTCGAACACTGACGTGGACTGCAGACGCAGCCTGTCGACGAGGGCTCCATGTAGTGAGGACAGTTACTGTTCTGCTGCAGGTAGGCATCGGAGAACGTCAGCTCCTGAGGGATCATGGTGGAGCCCTGCAGCTTCTCCTTGCTCCTGTACCACAGGCAGGAGCAAATAGTCTGGAAATGCAGCACCTCGGTGTAGACACCTTTTAAATCTTTAGCCTTTGCGGTGTCGTCTGCTACAGGTGTGGAAGAGGTGGAGGCCGAGATGGGCAACAGACGAGCCACCTCTCCTCTGGGCTTGTTCACGGACATCAAGGCCCGCTGCTTGGCGTCCCTGCGCTCGTCCTCGGTGTTCATGGTCAGGAAGCGAAGCACCACCAGGTTGAGGAACGCTCCGATCACCGTCAGGCCCATCAGGATGTACACAAAGCAGAACGCCACGTACCGAGGGTCGTTCTGCAGCGCGTCGTCCCTCTGCAGAGCCACATAGTCTCCGAACCCGATGGTGGTGAGCGTGATGAAGCAGTAGTAAAAGGCGTGGAGGAAGCTCCATCCCTCGCAGTGGGAGAACGCCGCGGCCCCCACGCACAGGGTACTCATGCAGGAGAAGAAGCCCACCGTCACCATGTTTGCCATGGAGACCTCGGTCTGACGCATTCCCAGGCACTTCTTGGCTTGGTGCAGCAGGTACCTGACGAACGTGTTGATCCGCTCACCCAGGCTCTGGAACATGACCAGGGTGAGCGGGATCCCCAGGAGGGCGTAGAACATGCAGAACACTTTCCCTGAGTCGGTGCTGGGCGCCGCATGGCCGTAACCTGAACGAGAGGACATCACAGTATTACACCTCGGACACCGTGCACATGACGTGATTTGTTTTTGTAGTGCAAAGCTGCTTGATGATAAATAAAATAAAAAAGAATTGTGTTGTTGCTTGTCTAAAATCCACAGGCAACCAGCACACACGCCTACTACAGCCCATTAATGGAAAACCCACTCACACTACTCAGCTTGACTTTAACGTTGTGAATTAGCAGCTAGTTATTTTTAACTCCCACGCTGCTGTCAGCTGAGAAGCTTGTAAACACTAGAAATAAAAGAGAGAGGCATCACTGTCTTCACCTAAATTACCCTGAAGTGGCCTAATTGTGATGACACATACTGAGCCGGAGAGGAAGACGAGTCTTTGTTGTTTCTGTAATCTGCTGAATTTAGTGACAATCACACACCAATTACACCTGGTAGTGTTTTTTTTGTTGTTTTTTTAAAAGCCGATTCTGATACACTAGCAGAGTATTCTTAGATTTTACTGTTTAGGCAAAACAAAATAAAACAAACAAACCCCCCCAAAAAATGTCAGTGTAAGAAAGATATCAAAACATGCCACAACATCAGAATTAAACCGTCCACGGTGATGATCCAATTGTGATATGTCGTCCAGTGTTTAGGATTTATTGGCATCTAGCTGTCTTGTCTCATCCTCTTCCATACACTGGCTGCTAAAATCATGAATATGATGCTCCATTTCTGCCAACAGATCCCCCTAAAACCTACATAAATCACCTCTAAAACAACTCAAACTCTCTTGTTATTACCACTCGAGTCAGAGCCAAACATCGGATTTTTCAAATAATGAATAATTATTGATGCTTGAAAAAGTCTTGTGACAACACAGACTGCTGTGGACATATTTCCAAAAATCCTCCTCTAACACTCTGGATGGAAAAATAGTCTGTTTAGCTGCATGAGGATTTTTAAACCCTTTTCTGTCACGACAGTGCAAAAGCTGATCCAAACGCTCAGAGGCAGACAGGTAACAGAACAAAAGCACACAGGCGTAAGTACCAAACAAGAACAAAATACAAAAAAAGGACAACGCAGTCAGCAAATGTAGGTGAAACACGACAGGAAGACAGGACCAGAGAACAGAGATGCTGGGATGAAAATGGACAAACAAACAAAGAGAGAGGGGGAAAAAAACCACAGAGTTAAATACGCAGGGTGTGATTAAATAATGGGACACAGGTGGGGCAGGAAAACAGACAAAGACAGGAAGTGGAGAGTAAAGCACGACACAGGGGGATAATCTTTCAACATAAAACATAAAATCACAAAACTATAACTCAGGAGAGCGAAAACAAAAAACAACATAAAAATATCAACAACTTATTCATATAAAATACAAGTAATTATCTCATAAACTAGGCAAGGAGACGCCGATGCATATTTTAAATTCCACTCCAAGGAAAGGAAAAGAGCGTGAGAGAAACGTGAGAGGACATTCCTTCAGTCCACAACGTTTAACCCTTTGGCCTACAGCGAGCTACACCACGTGTCTGACACGCGGAAATGTAATCAGAGCACATCTTGACGTTTCTTCCGCAAAATAACAGATAAATATCAACTCACATTTCCTCTTCGTAAGTTCAAAAACCCACTTCCTGCACCACTGGTTTGCACCTCCATCAGTTGGGTGGACAGAATGATGCATAAACATTTTTAAAGAAGGGTTTTTATTAAAATTTTTTTTAAAAAAATGAGTGTTTACACAGACAACAATGGGCCTGAGGGGCAGTAAAACTCCTCAGACTTGGTTTAGGGTTTCACAAATTAAGGGAAAAATATGTAATTTGATCTTTATCTGTTCTTTGTAAGGAAACAAGAGGGGGGAACGACTTGAGAAACAGGTTGAACATCATTGTTATCGTGCAGATCGCTATCAGAGAACAGGTGTGTGCTTTTTAACAGTCGGGTGTTACAAAGATACACCAAAGGAAAAATCTGATGTTCAGTGCAATCGATCAATTGATTGTTGATCTACAAAATGTCAGAAAATACTAATTAGAACCATATTTCAGGATTGACTTCGAGACGAGGGATCTTATTTCAGGGTTGCAGCTCTCTCTCTTTTTTGTGTGTGTGCAGGGAATCAAATTCCCTCCAAAATTCCAGTGAAACAGAAAGAAAAGGCCCAACGTCGAGCTTCATTAAAAGGTCGTCTGGTGTTTCGTTTTTAGAAAGGTTGAGCTGTAACACGATGATTCATGCAGAGGTGAAAACTGTGGGAATTTTCCTCTTTTTTCCCTGGAATTCATTTATTAATAGAGCCCGACTGTATATGTGACTACCAGCCTGTCACACATGTCTCGGTTATCGGTTGTGAAAACTTGCAGAAAAGATGTCTGGGTGTTGTATCATGATAACATCAATCAATGATGACGTTTATCAAACTGTATAAATATCCGGTCTCCGGATCCGGATATATCAATATGGTTTTGCTCCCTAATATCGGTAAGTATTGTTAAGGCTGTATTCATTATTGGCATCTAATCAATTAATGTTGCAGCTCTGACCCAGAAGCACAAACTCAGACACAGTGGGACTCGATCATGACTCCAGTTTCTCTAAACATCTTTGCTCCGGCCCTGCGCTTCAGCATCGTCTCACGTCGAAATGAAGTAAAAGTCCGCTCACCTATTGTCGTAATCACAGTGATGGCGAAGTAAAAGGACCCAGCAAATTTCCACTGGACCCCTGCTTTGTGAGGTTTGAGCTGCAGCACGACGTGCTCCAGCTCCTCGAAGTTCTCTTTGGTCAAGTTGTATTTGCGCATGAGTTCGTACTTTCGGGCGTCGAGCCTCCTCTTGTGAGTTTTCTCCTGCTTCGACTCCAGGGTCTCGAACACGGCCGCTCCGACCACCAGGTAGGTGAGGATGCTGACGATGAGGGCGAGAGTCCGGGCGTTTTGTCTCTTCATGGTCGTAAATGAGAATAAAAAGCATCAAGTGCAGGTGGGAGCTGAGCGGAGCTGAGAGACTCGGTGCGACCTTCCTCCTGGCGGACTCCGGATCCAACAGAGGGGAGACTTTGGAGACGGAGCTGTTCTCTCAGCACCACCCCCACATCACAGTTGGGTTGCTACTGTATTTGGACTATTTGTCACCGACTTATATTTAGCCATGTGCGGGATAGAAACACAGGGCAATCCCACAGACGTACCAGAGGCGTCTCTTTGGAGTAAAAAAAAAAAAAATGCGCTCACCTATCCGGAGTTTTTTTATTTTTTTTACGCACAGGACAGAAACAGCTTTTCTGAGCCCGAACGAATAAACTGTTTGTGTTCTTCTTCATGCAGAGGTGCTTCCGCCACCAACAAGTAGTCCCCAACGCAGTGAAATAATCCCCTGGGCTGTGTGATTCATGTGTTCATTCACAGATAAAATATTTACCCAGTGGCTATTTAAACAGACTTCGCTCCATCGGCTCCACAAGTTGTCTAGCAACCTATAACCCTCCTCGTCCGTGTGCAAATATTTAAAAGTCACATCCTTTTCAGGTGAGCAGCCTGCGAGGGGTAACAAAAGAAAAGCAAGGGAGTGATTATGAAACATGATTCACAACGTGTCCTTTTTATTATTAGTTCATTTCTGGGACAATAGAGTTTAATATCAGAGAGGGAGAGAGAGAGAGAGAGAGGTTTAGTGTGTGTGTGTGGTTTCTTTTTTTCCCCTTCCTGCCTGATTAAAGCTGCACCAGGTGGAGGTGTGTGTGTGTGTGTGTGTGTGTGTGTGTGTTTTCTGCTGGTTTAAAGGATTAGTCCACAGTTTACTCACAACAGAAAGTGCTCATCGGTGTGTGAAAACAGCTGATAATTAACATTCACAGGTTGTGGGATGGGGGGGAATCCCCTCATGAGGCCATAGTGACGTCATCAGTATCTTATAGATTTGACCCCCCTTGAGAAAGTGGAGGTGAGGAGTTTAAAAGTCGTGCATGTGGCATCTAAACAATTTAAAAAAAAAAAAAAAAAAGAGCTCCCAACTTGGAAAATGGCTGCGAACGCCCCCTCGAGTCAGAACAATCAGCTGATACACACAATCTTTGCAGTGATCCCTCAAATGTGACACGTGTGACAAAGACACACTATGGATATAATGGCAGCAGGATATCTAACAGTGAGATCAGTACACTGAAAACAGTCACCTATCAGACAACATACTGTACATACCGACAGATATATTGGTGTATATCTCTCTATCGGAGGCCGATATGTTGGGCAGTCTCTCATCCTCATACCTAACTGGCATGACTGTTGCATTGTGGGATCAAGTATGTAAGTCTGCACATTATATACGTAACTTTAGAGACACATTTCATCATTCACGTGGGTAAACTATGTCACTAAGTCCTGTGTTTGTCTTATACACCTGTCAGACTCAACCTCCTCCCTGTAGGTGCATCATGACTACACACCAAACACTAAGGTGGCAATTCAGCAAGAATCAGGTCAGTGAATCTTGCTGAATGGCCAGACTGTGGTGGAGAAACGCACTAAGACCCAGCACATCTACGTCGTTTGACTTCTTGAGAAGAAACGCCTCCGGAAAAAGAAAGAACATGACACAGAAAGGTTAACCACTGATCTCTACCTCCAGATGACTGTCAGGGCTGATAATATCTGAACACTTTCTTCAGCTGGAGGAAACAAAAAGTCCCCACAAATTCAAAATATGAAAGTATTAATTCTGAGAACGAGGCAGGTCAAATAGAGTTTACATGGTTTTATTGAACAGTGTCTCTTTTTTGTTTTCACATTCAACTTGCAAGCTTGTGAACGCACCGAGGTCAGAGGAACAACTTGGCAACTCGTGAAGGAGGAGCACGTGAATGAACTATTAACAGGCGAGCTGGGTCTTTTGAGTTGCATTGTGGGAAATGTAGGATCCATACTACAAAGAGCACAACTCAGGATATTTGAGGATCTGCAGCCTCAATTCCAACCATTAGAGTAAATCAGTTTATCTGTATTTTATATGAAATACTGGGATTCAATAAACAGGATGGTAATATCCAAAATGACATGCATTATTATTTGGAAATGTATGAAACCAGGCGCACAAAGCAGCAAAAACTTTTGTTCAACAGGAAACTGAATTTTGATAATCTATTCATTAATTTCAAGTAATTTTCAAACAAAAATATCAAACAAATCTGAGAATTTGCTGTTTGTCTCTGTTTAATGTTATTATGAATGTAATATTTTTGTCTTTTTGGCCTGTCGGTTGGACAAAACAAGCAATATAAAGACATGATGTGCTCGGCTGTTTTTATACATATAGACAATTAAATGAAAAGAATAATCAATACAGAACTCAATGATGAAAATGATTAATGGCAATAAAGTTGTTGATGATTTGATTTCTACAGAACGTCTCACGCACCAGCTCTGATCAGACGTTACACCACGAGCACACCGGCTGTCGTGTTTTAATGTTTTAATGGGAATAAAACAGCACATTGGAGATGTTTGAGTGCTACAAAGAAAAACAAAACAAAACAGTGCTTTCAAGCAAAAGTTAAAACCAATTAAATAAAACTCATGGAGGAACTTTTACACTTGTCGGCTCCATGATTCTCCGGGTCTTTATGATCAGGTATGGCAGCAATGACATCATGAAAAACAACTGAACGGGGCCTTCATGAGGTATTTTTTTCTGACAGATCTTCAGGTCCCTGAGGTTTCTACAAGGACTCGAACTCATCGATCCTCTGCTTGGTGTTGCCCATACGGATCTGACGGAGGGTCTTGTACTTGTCTCGGCCGGCTCGGATGTTCTCGGCGTGGAGCGTATCGTTGTGGGTTTTCTTGTCGTTGTCTCGGGCTTGTGCCAGCTCTGAGCTCAGGGCCTGTGGAGGGACGACAGAGAATTTTTTGCTCTTGTAACTTAAGAATTAAGACTCGCTTTATCAAAACACAGCGCATCCGATGTGGAAAAGCCAGTGCACGTACAAGCGTACACCCTGACAAGTAATTCCTGTTCGGATGCGAATTGTTTCCTGGGACCCTGAACTCACCATAAGCTTCTTCTGCAGGCGCTCGTTCTTCTCTGCCTCGGTGACTCGCTCCTCCTCTTGGCGGTGGTCGTTGATGCCCTGCGTCTGCAGCTCGGCGCTGTAGGTGCTGTTCTCCTCGCTGTGCTCACTCTGCTCGTGGTCGCTCTCGCTGTCAGAGGAGGAAGAGGAGGAGGAGGAGGAGGCGGGAGCGGCAGGAGGTGCAGGAGCAGAGGTGGTGGAGGTCATCACAATTTGCAGCTCCTCCTTTGTCTTCAGCAGATTCTCCTCCACTTCCCTAGCCTGGGATGAAGAAGAGAGGTCTGGTTTAGTGTCATATCACATTGCATTGCATCGCATCAAATTACATCGTAACAACCTTGTGATAAAAAATGTGACAAAAGTGATAAAACACAGATAATAATGAAAAAGAAATTGTCCCCGTGACATAAAAAAACCCAAATAACAACCAGCTGAGAAGATGATGAAGTACGTATGTTCTGACATTTCCCAGGTAATCCCGGCACCTCCGAGGAGGCCGTACATCCTGACGATCATGTGTCGGAAACTCACCTTGTTGTGCCATGACTCAGCCTCTTCCTCCTTCTCTCTCTTGGCCTCCTCCAGCAAAGCGATCTTGCTGCTGTACTCGGCCAACTCTGCAGCCTGCGGGAGGAGGCACAAACCGTGTCGTCAGAACACCCGAGAATAGACACCTGTTTACCTTCAGTGACCTCAATTATCAGGACACGGTGTCTTTTTTTTTTATGAATGGCTGGACAGTTATTCATCATTTATTTAGTAATAGTCTAAATGTGGCATGAATAAATACATGTAGAACTTTTAATTTCACAGCATTTGCCTGAATGTTTTTGTCGCTTTTACAAATTCAGCTCGTAAAATGTCAAGATGTAAATTATAAAAACCCATTTTTACCTCAACAAAATCATCAATATTTTAAAGTGTGAAAGGGTCTTGGAAGATCTTCTCAAGCTACGAGATAAATGTAATCCAACGAGAGCAGGATAATCCCCCCCAGGCAAAGCTGTATTTGCTCAAATTGCTAATATGTGTTTATGCTGAATGCGGGAGCGTCATGTGTAATGACTGTTTTTCTATCACGACTTTCTCACGTGAAGGACTGGAGTACTTCTTGCACCGTGTACTCACCAGCTGCTCCTGGCTCTTTATCTGGTCCTCAGCTTGCCTGGCCAGCTCCTCCTTGGCTATTATGGCCTCCATCCTCTCAGCCTCCAGCCGGGCCGCCTCCTGCTCCACCCTCCTCCTCTCCTCCTCCAGCCTCATGGCCCTGTCCAGCTGCTCCTGAAGCTCTGCAGGACAAATTGAGTGAAGAATCTATCATACATTGAACAGGGTGAAAAAATTAACCACTTACGTTCATTGCTGCATTCTGGCACCTATGAAATAATAAGTCTGCATCAGTTAAAGCAGCGTTTTCGAACCTTTTTGACCCACTGACCCTTAAAATGAACTATCTGTGACACCCACATGATGAGATCTGTGAGCAGTTTATCTCTTTTAGTGAAATCTGAATTAAATGACCATTTACACACAGAATGGATGCAGCATCTGCACTTCCTCCCACTGTACTAAAATGAAGTCAATCATGTTTTAAACCCTTTTTAAAGTGTAAAACGACTAAATTAATCCACACTTATTAGAAAAATTATCACTTGAACACACAGAAGTGTGATGAGAACGACCTTAAGTGTCATGCTGTCATTCATCTTTATAAATCTATATGCACACGACACACAAACTTTAGAGAACAAATAAGAACATTTTCTGAGAAACTTCTGAACAAATAAAGTCAAACAAAAAGTTTTTTTTGTCAAGGAACCACATTGCTTCAGTTTGCAAATTTCACTCACTGTTGATTAATGACTTAAGACTGTTTTAATTTGTTTTTCTTAGATTATTATCCTTTGCAAATGTGCTTTTAACTTGCAGTGACCCGAAAACAGATCATCGTTCTGTACATTTCCCTAAAGAAATACAGGAAAATATGCAGTATTTCACAAGTAAAAGAAATAAAAGGGACAAAAAAAAGTCTGAAAAAAAGACATATCATTTTGGGAAACGTAATTTTTCGGTAGATCCTTTTAGATTTTTGGGTCTTAACCGCTGACTTAAAGCAAATAACAGAAGTGTTAACATTTCCCACATCAGTCCATCTTACAGTCTTTGTTTCTTCATCGTCTCAATGCATGTTGCCACTGTTTCTAGTGCAGGAAGCTGCAATTTTACTAATTTTATGAAAACACTGCTGCCCTGAAATCAGCCACGATCAGTTAAATCACAAGTGGTAAGAATGTTTTTGATGCACATCCAGTGACTTTCAAAGATCTGACAGTATTGTGACACTGAGCTGGAGTATTTACATATACAAATATGTTGTATGTTTTTGTATTTGTGCACAAGTAACTGTTAACTTGAAAAATCCAGCAAGAGAATGACTTCCATCCTTCTAATTTCACCTTTTAATTGCATTAAAATAACAGAAGAGGGCAGTAAAGCGATATTACATGTTAAAGATATAATAAAACAGAATATAATCACAGTTTCTTTACCTATGTATGTATGAAGCAGGTCTTTCTGTTTCATCAGTATGACCTATATGATCTGTGATGAGGAGAATACTTAATTTAATTTAAGCGTCTCACCTCTCTCTGCTCTCTTGGTTGTCTCTTCGAACTGGTAGAGCTTCATCATCAGCTCCTGCTTCTCTCGCTCCATGTTCTCCTTCTCTCTCTCGATGGCCTCCCTCCTCTTCTTCTCGCTCTCCAGCTGATCCCTGCGGAGCACATCGAGAGAAGACTGACAACGTGATTTCAGATCCTAATGTTTCATCTGTCTGAGGCTGTGACAGTAAAACACAAGATGTTTTAAACTGACTAATGTGCCTCTTTTCGGTTTGTTATTTCTACACATATATGCACAGACAGGACTTATGCACATGCAAGCAGGCGAGCGATGAGGGGTTCGGTGCCTTGCTCAAGGGCAGAGCAACTGCCACCCCCAGCTGCTGTACCTCTCCATCTTCTTCTGCAGCCTCTCCTCTCTGGCCTGAGCCTTCATCTGCTGGACCTCGATGCTGTCGGGTTTGCGGCGGCGCATGTACAGCTCATGGTTTCCAATGCAAAGCTGCAGGATGCGCTTGTTGACTCGTAGTCGTGGAGCGAGGATTACGAAATCCTTCCAAAGAAGAGAGAAAGAAAAGAAAACGTTTGGTTTAAAAAATCTAAAAGTGGTTATTTAACCATAACTAAACCATAGCTTAACTCTCCTTAAGTGTGCCTGTAAGCCAAATAAACAAATTACCCATAAATTTAACAAAAAATGTTGCTTAAATATATAATATGAATTTTTAAAGAGACTTGTCCAGTTTTTCTGTAAAACTGTACCACATTAGTCTGCATTCCCATTTACACTTAATTATAAATGCATATTGTTTTTATCTAATAAACAACAAAGAAAAAAAACAAGAAATTGTAAGGAACTTTAAAGAAACAATGTGACACAGTGGAAACGCTTTAAAAGGGAGATGATAAAAACTATAATTAAATGTTCAAGAGTAAGTGAAAAAAAAGTTTTACATTCTAGTCATCCTGAAAAAAGTACATACAAATCAAAGAAATTCTTCTTTTTGCTTAAATATCTGCATTTTCATTAAGTTTTTACAACATTTATCCCATTGAACACATGACTGCTGCTTCATGTTGCAAGACTGCATTCCCAACACTTTACATGAAGGAAGACATAACAGCCTGCCTTTTAGTTGCATATTAGCTCTTTAGTAGTTGTTATAAAGCACTCATTAATTAGCAGAAGCTGAATAAGGCCTCGTTAAAAACATTACTTACAGTAACTTTCCTGTCTATGGGCTTGATGATGAATTTCTTGTCGTTGAAAGAAACGTTTCTGATTTCACTCCAGGGGAATCCGATCTTTGGAGTCAGCCTGATGGATGGAGGAAAAAAAGAAAGATTTATAGGACTTAAACAGGCAGAAAACTCTTTTAGGGTTTCACTGAACATAGCGACAGGCGCAGTGCCACCGTCTACATTCATGTTGTAGTGGAATCAAGAGATTTAGGTCAATGGCCTCTTCAAAACAACAGCCACGCGGTCAAATGTTATTTAAAGCTCGACCCACTGGATGGGAGCGTAGCTGAGGTCGATGACTGCCTGTGTGTTGCCCTCCCGTCTGTAGCTGTATGTCACCAAATCAATACGCAATACACGCTGCAGGTACGTTGCTAGGGGAGACTTACCTGTCATTCTTCTCATAGATGTTCAGTCCCAGAGCGTCGACTCCCAGCCACAAGTCTGTGGTCTTCTTGTTCTTGATCTCGAAGTAGTTGACGCCGTACATTTCCAGATCCTGAGCAATCTTCAGGTACTCGAGCATGGCCTCCTCCCTGGGATTCACACAGATTCATTAATCTTTAAATCATATATAAGTGAGTCGTGATGTTGTGACCGGGCTACGGTCAGTCACTCTCTTTTGTTCCTAAGGTATTCATCACTTACTTCAGCATGGCTCCGTGCTCCTCATGCCAAACCTGGATTCTCTCCTCCCACTGCTCCTTGGACAGCTTGTGTTGTTCCAGCACCCTGAGAGGAGCGACCAGATATCAGAAACCAACTGGTGAACATGTAAACAGTCTGTGTGGACCTGCAGAGCTGCACCACACACACACACCGCCTAGTCCTGTCTCTCATGTCCACTTAGAAGACATGGTTTCATAACTGAGTCATAAATCTATGATGTAATTTCGTGATCTTGACCTCACCTCTTGGGCAGCAGGCGCTCGGAGGACAGGTAACCTGGCTCGTTCACTGTCCGTTTGTACTCTCCGTACTTGGCCTGCACGGCGTAAGAGGCGAGCAGGACAGCGGACTCTGGAGGGCAGTAGATCTCCTCTGACAGAATGTCCTCCTTCACCTGCAGGAAGAAAAGCCTCCGGGTGACGTCCTGGATCAGCTCCTCGCCCACGTCCTCAGGGTAGAACTTGGCCCTCAGCTTGAACTGCAGGGGAGTCTCCTTCTTCACGTCCTGGGCCATCACCTGAGAAATGTAGAGTAGAACTTAGTACAGGACAATCTATAATAAGCATTGAGTAGGAAAGAGTTTCTTCCCAACTATTGGTACCTGCAGGAGTTACAAGAGGTACTGGGACATTTCTGTTTAGGGGGAAATGCAAGCTACAACAAGCTGATTGCACAGAACATGCATCCCACCAGGAGCATATTTATGCTCATCTGTATGTTCCAAAGCTCTAAAGTCCCCAAGGTCCAATATGGTTGGTACATTTTCCCTCTTATTGTGTTGCCATCAAAACCTGATCCTGACACCTGGAACCTGAACCTTGGGAATCTAGGACCCTTTCTCTATTTCCCATTATGAGCCGTGTAAATATGTTGCCAGCGTGCTCAGTTTCTAAGGTGTAATGTTCCCAGGATACAATGTACCAAGGATCCTGAGTATCCAAGGTCCCATTTCCCCAGGATCCCAAGTTTCCAAGGCCTGATGTTCCCAAAGGGCCTATGTTTTCCAGCTCAACATTCTGTTAACACATATTAACCCTCCATGTGTTCCGGTTTGTTCCTGCACTCTAAGAGCAAAACACCGTGTCAGTTTTGATGACACTCACTCATTGAAGCCACACTTTTACCTTCTTCTCGGCGTTCAGCCACGTGAGGAATCCTTTGGCGTCGACGAACTGCAGCCCGAAGTACCAAGTCTCACGCAGGCCGATCGTCCTGGTAACCTGAGACACAGACAGAAGAGAAGAGACATGAGCACCTCCACCTTCACAACCTCCTCTTCCTTCATTTTACAGCACAAAGCAGGACAATGCAAATGACAATATCAGTCTGAACAGGCTGAAAAGCAGCTGAGGAGGAGAGTATATCTTAAAGCCTTTATCACAGACTTCCTGTCAGGTACAAAGGTTATCAGATGTATTCTTCAGAGGAAGAGGGCGTCATACTGTTGAGTGGTGATGTCACCTTTCTGTACTTTTGGATGATTGTTTTAATAAGTAAACTTTACAGTCGCTGAGGAGGACGCCTCATCGTTTGAGGATGTTTTATCATTTCCTAAGGGAATTCATGAGACAGACGAACAACATGACTGAGATTCTGGCTCAGCCGGTTTTTCTCTCATATTTCAAATGCGACTTCTTCATTAATGCACCGCTAACAGTAGTCAAAACATATCATAACAATAAAGCAATAAAACAGGGGCAAATTGTTGCACCAAATATTTTTATGATTGATATTTTGAGCATCGGTATATTTTGCTGATAAGAAGTTTATTTGGACTCCATCTAAATGCTGAAAGTGTCATTACTCTACAGCCGCGTTGCATTGTGCAATCAACTACTACATCATAATGGTAAGATAAAGCAAAGTTAGATTTTGAATGCAGGGCTTTTACTTTGCCAGTAAAGTGCATAATGTATGTTCAGCCATGAGATTTGCAACAAAGACGAGTATGATCCCATAAATCTGTGTAAACTCATGTGGGGCTTTTTCACACAGTTTCTTACAGACCTGGTCAAAGAGCTGCTTCCCTGTCGTGTTGGGGTGGAAGGAAAACTCCAGCTCTGCGTCCATGGTGGTGACGCGGACGTTGACCTGCAGCGAAAAAAAGTCATTTAGACCCATAACAATAAAGATTTTCTGTTCTGATACACTTAAACCTTCTTATTTTCATTTAGTTATGTCTCTGATATGAATCTGAATCCATCAATCCTGTATTTTTTTCTTACTTCTGCAGTCATTTTGGCCACATTTGCTTTTCTGACCACATGATGAAACCCTCCCGGAGCCGTGAAGTGGATTGTTCATGAACCATAATTGCTCACTATCTCATTAGACTTTGGACTACCCTTGCAAGGTGCCACAAGGTTGCAGATTAAAATATCAAAATACTCTCTGCCTGCCAAGTTGCCTTTAGACTTTACCATTGTTTGAGGGATCGACCGCTCTTACGACAACAGCAGTTACACTGGCGCATAAATCTGCTTTCAAGCATTTCTGGAGTGAGTTTCCCCGAAGAAAAACAAACTCTCGATACTTTTCAGAAAAGGCTGACAAACACCCTCCCCGACCCCGGCCTGCAGGGCCAGGCTGGAGGCCTGAGCTCGTAGAAAGTTACACAATCGTTTTATGAAGTTACACTAGAGCACACCCCGAGTGTCATAAAGATAAACCCGCTGAAACCTGGGCAACAAAACTGGAACATCCATTTATGAAACCTTGAACATGTTTCTCAACTGGTTCTCCTCTTTCCATTATCACAAGATGATTTCTTTACACCCCTCTGAGGTATTCCTCACTGATCCTCACTAATCATTGACTGTGGTTATCACCATCATTGAGGCAGTAATCCATTACAATTAATTAGCGTGAGGGGTTTTTTCTTTTCTCTATTTGTTTATATCTGTTCAAGTCTCACCAATGAATCACGTTTTTCAGCATTTTCCAGAACACACAAGCAACTCCTGCTGCATCAATGTGTTTGATTTCACGTTGGTTTTACGTCAGTCAAACGGGGACAGACGTCAGCGTGACCTCCCGAGAGGCTTTTCTCCTTGGAGAGTCAATATGAGCACAGCGCTGAAGTCATAATGCACAGCACGGCCTTTCTTATCAGCTTTCCGTCAGACTGATGCTGAACCCTTAAGTAACTCTCGCTGAGGGCATTTAGGACTCGCAGCGATTCGTCACAGGATGAAAACGTGATCGTTGCTGCATGTTTTAAAGAATCAGAGGAGGAGAATGAAGCTGTTAAATCACAGTCAGGAGTTGTTGGTGGAAGACATTTTTAAAAAAAAATCAGTGCAGTGTCAGCAGAAGTGGTCACCACGATTGTTATCAGGCATGCACGGCCGCACAAACAACATGCTGTCCGGTTTTAGTTTCACAAGCAGCATTTTTCCTTCTGGCAGGAATGTGTGCAGCCTGGGTCAAACTCTACAGCTGGTTAATGAGTAAATGCCAAGAAGGCTAGGTGTCTCTTGGGACTAACACACAAGCTTGAAAAACAGGAAAAAGATGTGACAAAAACCGTAAATGACTGAACCTAAGACTTCCGTTATGCTCATTAGTCTTACTCGGACGTGAAATATTGCAGCTTCTCTTTCAGGTGAATCTATAAATCTACGTTTCAAAACCAGGAAGAGACATCTCAGTGAAGCATTTCATTATCTCGTCGACTGAAATCATTGGTGTCTTACCGTTTTAGGCATCTTGGCTGAGTTCGGTGGGCGAGCTCCAGCAGAAGAGAGTGTTTCCCAGGCTGACCGAGGCTGCAGTGGCCGACTCCGAGCAGAACCTCCACCTGATAACGAACACAGCTCCGCTCTGGCTGGCAGACTCAAGGGCAGGGCTGGTGTCCTTTGAACTCGGCTGTAGATCGCTCGCAGTGACGTGGGAGGTACGACTTGGTTGCTATCACGCAAACTGCGGGACCTCCGCCTTCCGCTGTGACCACCAAGACGCACAGCTCCACCCAAAGAGGATCACCTGTCTCAACACCTGAAGCACTGCGACCTTTGGTCAGAGCCAGCGAGGGTATATAGGCCCGGACGTACTATTTATGTTGCCTGTTTGGAGGTGACACGAGTGAGTCATGGGCTCCCGTAAAGAGAACAAATGAAGATAACATCCGGAGAGCGAGTGACACAAACCTTAAGAAGTTTCATGTTTACACACTTTAATGATGATCATACAAATACAACATCAGACAGAAAACAAAGAGACCAAATCTGATCATGTAAACATCCACACGGCTGCAGATTCACTGGTTTTTAATTATATAAATGTTGGAATGAACAATTAACTGACAAATATTTATCCTGCAACAATTGAAAATAACAAGTCATCTCAATATTTTGCAGCTCCAGCTTCGCAGATTTCACAGAAAGAGACATTTGAAGACATTAAAACGGCATTTCATTAGAGTTTTAGAGGCTTTCTGTCAAAGTAAATCAACATTTTTTATATTAATTCATTAAAAATCATTTGTTCTTATCACTCTGAGAAATGCAGAGGACTCATACAATCACCACGTACAATGCTACACTATGTAGATAATCATTTCAGTCATTTTTCATGCAAAAATATCAAACATTTGGAGGTTAAAGCTTCTGAAATTTGAGGATTTGCTGCTTGTCTTTGTCATTTCTGGCAGTAAACGAAGAGTCTTTGGGTTTTGAACTGCTGGTTGGACAAAATAAGCACATTTAAAACTGTATTTCACTCATCATCACTTCATATTTGACGCTGGAGCTTCACTGTGTTGAATGATGTACGTGCAGAGTTTGCAGAGACATTTTGTCACCAGTCGTTAAACTTTCAGAGTGAAACAATATTTGCAGATCCTGTTTTTCAGAGAAGGTGTGGATGGAATTTTAAAACATAGTTATGAAACTTTTTTTGTAGAAAACAGCTGGTTTTGAACATGTCAACTGGATGATTTCACTCTGTATTTTCTTATGTTTATAAAAAGTGATTTATTTCATTTATGTAATATGTTTCTGCATATTAAAGCTCTCACAGATGATGAAGAATATGTAAACATTTAGTTCAAGTAAATAAAAAGTATTCTATCATGTGTATTTTGTTCTTCTCTTGCACCTGATTTCCTTCACTGATCCATGATTTTTGCACAGCTATACTTTACAAAGAGGTAAAATTGAGGTTAAAACTCATCTTTAATTTGAAAATGCGGCTGGTCCTCTGGTTTGAAGTCTTCGTTGGGACTCCCGTCCTCGTTGAGGATGCGCGACGCTGTGTAGCCCACAATCGGATACTTTCTTTTGTACGTGCCTTCAAAGACGCTGTCCAGAGACTCCAGCTGCTCCTCATCGAGGCCCGTCTGTGGAGGGAAAAAGTCATTCATTCCACCGATTGTAAGTCAAACACATTCTCAACCTTTTGGGAGACAATGCTGCCCAGATGATGAGGTGGATGAAGTGGCACCAGACTTGAACTCACAGTATCTGAGGTCAGGTCTGCTGGGTCCAGAGACATCTTGGCCACGGCCCGAGTGGAGTCCTTACCAACCAGGGCGTTGTACGGTGCGTCTTTTCCATAAAACTCTGCAGTGGGGAAAATAAAATACATGTTTAAAACAGTGCATCGTACGCAGGATGATTACTGTCAGTTAAAGAAAAAAAAAAAAAAGGTTATATCTAAGCTTGATTAAAACAATAATCTCACTCTAAATATTTCATCTCTTAATTTTGACTTTACATCTCATAATCATGACTTTTGTCTCATATTTATCACTTTTCATCTCATAATTATGATTTTTCCTCTCATAATCATGACTTTTCAACACATAATATTGACTTTTCATCTCATGATCATGACTTTTTCTCTCATTTCTTTATTTTCTTTACTTAAATTAACCTTCATTCCACAGTTTAAGTTAAATCAATCACATTGTTTTCATCTGGTAAATCCCTGTCCAGGGTTTGACTGGCTGGCCTTGTTTACCTTTTCCCTTGGTGACATCAAACACAACTCCTTTTACTGCCATGTAAATAGGCTGTCCCTCCTAAGACAGGGAGGGGGGACGAGAACAACGGAAAAGGGGAATAAATCGTTATCTCCTCGGGGTTTGCGTGGATGCACACAGAGCACAAACACAGGCACAGAAACACACCCTGGATTATGGGGTCGGGAATAAAGTTTACCTCCCTGCCGTCGTATCTCTTCAGCTCCTCCTCAGTGAACAGTCGGACAGGTGTGGTGGACGGTTTGTACGTTAATTTAACGTCTTCCGCTAAAGTCGTGCAAAAGACAACGAAGAGGACAAAAACCCGCATCGTTGCCGTAGTGGGCTCGTTTGTTTGGACGAGTCTGAAGCGGAACTGTGATCTGTCCGCTTCCCTGTGGCTGCGATATGGGGTTAATGCTGCGTTTGAGGGCGTCGGTCATTTAAACTTTCACAGTAGTAGTGTCACTGTTGAAAACATCATGGCAGATTGAGGCAGCAGAACTAGAATCTGCAGTTATAAACGGGACAGTTCAGAGGAAACAGCAGTGACGGAGCTCAGGAGTCTGGAGGTTTCAATAATTAATGGAGTGAAACTGTCCCGTGCGTAAATGCGCACATCGCCCCTCTTAAAGGAGGAAACACACTTAATGTTTCTGCTGCTGGAGTCCAGTACATGTTGTGTTGTTAACGTTTTCTTCATTTAAGATGAATCAAGTCATCCACCCACACTCACCCTTCGATTAATCAGAGTGATACTCGTTATGACTTGACCTGCCCGACCAGAGATCTGTGTGCCACATTACGCACAGAGACGCACCACAGCGCTCCTCCTCCTCCTCCAGTTAAATAGAGCTCATGTACCTGGTCAAACGGAGCATTTGTCATCATCTCTAATTATTTTTGATCACTCTCAGAAGTCAGACTCAAGTAGTCAGACAGGACTGTCAGTGACTTGTGTCCATGTTGCTTCCAGCTGATCAAACTCACACTTCCAGCTGTTGATACATTCATTTTGGATCACTTTGGCCGTATTAATGCATTTTACATACATTTTGATAAAGGTCTTTTTTTAATTATTATTATCATTTTCACCTCAGCTCATATAATAAGTCTGTAATACACTGTGTGTATCAGACACGGACAGCTGAAACTTGTGTACATATTGTGTACCATTAAAACTAAATAAAAGTATTTTTCTCAGCATAAAATCATACAACCCATGTTATTATTGCTTATTAGGCCAAATACAGTTCACACCATCTCTCTTGTGTCCTACAGGGGGGTTTCCCCTTATTATACAACTTCATAAAACCCTCGTGCAACTGATAAAAGACCATATTTGGTACCAATAAATGTTCCATGTAAAAAAGCAGCCACACAGGTCAAGACATTGTATCTTTTCTGTTTCTTATCAGCTGCATGAGGGTTCAAGAGAAAATGAATATGGTCCAGTTCACTTTTTAGCTGTTTGTGACCTGCGAGTGTCACCTTAAGGCTGCACTATGCAGGCGAGGAGGAAGGAAACAAGGAGACAAGGGAACAAGTTGTAGTATCGGTACGCGGGCTGTGGGCGCCTCTTTATTATCATGGGATGGGCTTTTATCGCCGTTGGTGTTTGTGGTGAGTCTCCCTCTGGAGCGGACATCTGCAACCCAAACACGGACCAAAGGGAAGAAAGAAAGAAAAAAAAAATGCACCTGTCATTTATTAAAAGTCGGTTTGAAACTTCGCACAGATAACCAAAGTTTCCTGTCGAGGAGGAGCAGGAGGTAGTTTCGGGTGACTGGAGGAAGCGCCAGAGGAATGCTCAGGAAAGAAACCTCCCGGTCATACCAAGAGGTGAGACACGCGTCACAGCCCTCCTCCTCCACGTCTGTGTTTGTGACCGAACACTGCTGTCAGAAGTTCATCTGAACGTTTGTCTCGCTGATCTCGCTGATCTGGAGGCAGCGGTTCGGTATCTGTAACTTCCTGACGACACGGAGGGTCCTCGAACCGTCTGTGGTGTCATGTGACTGTCGCAGTTGGAGCTTCCACACCGTGGAATAAGCTGACGGCGCGTTTTCTGAGTCTGAGTGGTGATTAAGTGGAAGATTCACTTCACATCATGTCTGATCTGAAAGAGAGAGTATTATTTCTGAGGTTCATTGACTAAATTAATACGTTAAAGCACCGAAACTGACACTTTATAAGCCTTTCTAAGTGTTAAAGGACAGTGGAGATGAATGTTGTTGTGCTGCAGTCACGTGTGTGATGTGTGTTTGTTTTGTTGTCTTGTTGTTCATATTGTGATGCAAGAAAAATATTATTAGATATGAAATGTAACGTTATCTTATAATATGAAGAGTTAGTCATTGAGTTCAAATGATTGTCCTGCAAATTATGGATATTAATAATCCACATTAGGGATGTTGATCATTAATCGATTAATCCCTGTTAAGAATTCAACCTGTTAAAGTTTTAATCGACAATAAGAGATAAAAACGTGAAAGAGTTTCTGATAATAACAGATTACAGATTTTTCAAATACATCCAAATAAAACACAAACTACTGTTATGAGAAGATATTTGTAATTTAAAAAGTGCAAAATTTAAAATAAATTTGACAAAAACTGATATTATGACATTTCATCCTCAGTAATTAAAATGAAGTCATTATTTTGTGTTATTTCATTTAAAATAACTTCATGTTTATCTTTTTCTTTTATCTCCTAATGTAGATGACTCTGATTTTAGATCAAGCACAGATCAAGTCAATGGTTAAAAAACAGTTCGCTGAAGGAAAAATGTCCAACATATTTCACACATTATTAATGATTGATTGATTAAGTCGAGAAATTACTTAAAATTTGCATCCCTACGCCACATAATATTATCATTAGTTGTTTTCTATTTCACTTCAAATCTGGGAAGTTGAGAAGAAAATTCTGCTGCATTATTATTTATTGATCCTTTTTTTAACCTGGAAATACAAAATCTGTTGACATCATGAAGTGCTGACTGTTTAAAATGATCTGTGATGATTTTTTTTTGCCATAATCTCAATTAATTTCTCATTTAAAATCACTGAAGCTGCAGCTCTCTCACATATCACACACTGATCCTGGATAGTGAATGAAAATACATTTTTCTGATCTGCTCTCTTCTTTAATGGCCTTTTTCTCGACGTCGCAGTTCAGTGATGACGATGACGAAGGCGACGCACGACCTCGAGTCTATTATGAAGACGATGCCAATGAGCACGTGGAGGGCGAGGAGCCGGACTACAGCACCTCGCAAGGTGATGACCCGTGAAGAGCCCCCGCGCCAATATGGAGGACAATAGAATATAGCACCATAGACGCTGAACATCATGTAGTACGACGTGTTATGATCAGTTAATCTATGTTATTGACGTGGTTCCTCCCCCTCGTGTCCCATCACAGAGGACGACATCAGAGAAAGCAGTCCATCGATGAGATTCAACAAAGCCTGCCTGAAGAACGTCTTCACCGTCGTCCTCATCTTCATCTACCTGCTGCTGACGGCCGTGGCCATCTTCCTGGCCTACCAGACCATCTCTGATTTCATGGAGAAGCTCAACAACCCTGTGATGTCCGTCACCTACAAAGAGGTCGACAGGTTTTCCCCCCCAGGTTTGTGTAATTAAAACACAGGATGGGTAATTGGCTTGATGGTAGTTGTTTGTAAAACAGCTAACAGTGTTTCTGTGCGTGTTCTTCGAGCAGGTATCGCTCTGTTTCCTGGCAACGCCCAGCTGTTGAGCTGCAGACATCACTACCACGACTACATCCCGCCTTTAGTGGACCCCGGCAAACCTCAGATCGGAGACTGCTGGTTTGAAGAAGTGACTTACTTTGGACCGTTTACCAATGAATCTGAGGTCGGCCAATAAAACATTCGGCCAGTGATTTTTATAGAGTTTGATTTATAGTCCTCTTGTAGGTTAAAGTTATTCTCATCTTTTTGTTACCACAGAAAAAAGCTCTGGTGGTCCGCGGCCCGTCTGATGTCAGGAACAAAGAGCTGATCTTCATGCAGTTCAGTCAAAATCAAACGGAGGAGGACTTCAGCGCCATCACTTACATGCTTTTTGCCAAGTATAATGACTTTGCTAAAAGGTAAATGCGAGACAACAAAAACACCTCCAGGGTAAACAAGGCCTCCGTCTGTTTTGGTTGCTCAAAGACAAACATTTGTGCCATAATTTGCCCGTCATTATTACATTTTTCTACAGCCATTACACTGTGCATGCTTTGTTAAGTTAAATCACAAATGTTTTCTACCGCCAGTTTAATTAAAACATTGTGTGACCTACAGCTCAGATTAAATAACATTATCATTGCGCTACTTAATGATTCATGGACCCGAGTGTTTTGTTGAAGGCTGTTGAACCCACCTGATGGTAAAACGTTTATTTGCTTTATAACTTCAGTGTTTACTTGTGCTTTTCTGCCTCTCTAGTGCAAATAGGTCCAAGTTTATGAGGGACTGTGAGAGGAATTACTCCATGTGGACCTTCTCCGGAGGATTCAGAACCTGGGTCAAGATGTCTTTGGTGAAGACGTCGGGGAACAGAAGTGAATCTGTCGAGTTTCGGCAAGAGGTATATAAATATTCTAACCAGTGTGCACATACTGGCATGAGCGATGCAGAAGCGTTCACTCGATCATTTTTGTCGCACCTTCCAGTCCACTGTGGTGACATTCAATGACAAAAGGCCGGATGCAGAGAAAACCAATCAGCTCTTCTTTGCTGTCTTTGAATGGCGCGATCCTTTTATACAAGAAATCCGGCTGGTAGGTTCGCCAGAGACATTTTCCTCCCGCTTAAAATGTCTTAAGTCCCCATCAGTGTGTCAGTCGGTAACACATTTGTTTGTTACTTCCGAACAGCTTGTGACCGCAAATCCCTGGAGCTCGGTGGCGATCCTCTGTGGCGTCTTCATGGCTCTCTTCAAGGCTGCTAATTTTGCCAAACTCACTATTCAGTGGATCATCAGGATGCGAAAGAGGCACCTGAGGAACAAACAACGGGAACTGAATCCGATTACTGACAACTAATGTGATGACACAGTTTATCCAAGTGATTAATCTGCACTTGTATTTTTTACATGATTGCGTTTTACGAGGTCACCACTCGCACATTTTGTAATCACTGTTGAGGATTGTCGGCACTGAGGAATGATCGTTCAGCACACAGTGATGTGTTGTAGCTGAATATCACTGCTAGATTTATCATCACCTTGGACAAGAATTCGGTGAAATTTTAGTTGCTGTTGCATTTCAAGAGAAGAGCTATTTCACAAACATTCCTGGAAATCATGTTTTTGCACACACGTCGAAGAAAATGTTGCTGAAGCTGAAATGTTGAGAATGTTTGTTCTGGTTCTAGAACTTTTTAAAAGCTGTTTCAGGTGTAAAACTGAGAAAAATGTGAACTTTGGTCAAAATGTTGCTGGATTTTAGATATGTGTCAATTTTAAATGTGTTCATAACTCAAAGGGAATTTACCAGGAACCGCTTTTCTTCAGTCAGCGTGATTATTTCTGTTCATTTCTGAAGTGTTTAGGTCAAATCTGTCCCGACTGAGCTTCGTCATACTGCTGTTTGATTTTAACAAAATGTAGAAATGTATCAGTGTGCTCATCAAAATTTACTTGAATTCATATCTTAATCGTTCTATGTATTATGTTCTCAAAATTTTTGGATAATAAAGAGATATTTTTATGCCTTAAGATATTTATTCCTTAAGCACACTCTGTCATGATGAGGACGAATAACCTTATCAGATGAGGGCTTAAAATGTCATGGCACAAAAAACTGCAATTGTGTACACATTTTGAATGATATGAATAAGTTGAATACATCCAGCTTTGCATTATGGAGCAGAATTAATACATTAAGAGATGTAAAAGGAAAATTAATTAGGTGTTTTCTCTGGAGATAAATGGCGGTGAAATGCGGGGGGAAAGGGATATTACCCCGAAAAAAGGTAACAAAGTGAAAATTATAAGGGAAAATTAATAAATACAGACTTAAATAAATGTCTGACAATCTTGAAAAGGGCTATGAAAAATAAAATATTATTATTATTGCTAAAACAGAAATATCAATTAATGAGTACAGTTATCATAACGTTATGTTGATACATTTAACAGCATATTTATTAAACAATTATTTTTTATTTAAGTTCAGTCCTCCATACGTAGTAAGTTTTCCAAACAAACTAAAACTGCACATTTAGATTACACGTTAAAGCTCAAACTGCTTTTTTCCTGAACAGAGATGCTCTTGAACGCATCGCCGTGGAGCATCACACTTCCGCTCCGGCAGGGGGCGCTGTGGATTTTAAAGTTGGACAATAAAATCCCACGAAGAAGAAAGCTCCAGTTTGGTGGGGGGCGGTGTTGTTTTTAGCCTCGGCGGTGGATGAGAATGCTGTAGTTCCACACACATTTGGATGTAAAAAAAGGTATCCAATAAGTCAGTTTGTATAAAGTATAAACATATCTTACCTCAGCTGCACTCCTAACGTGTTTATAATTAGTAAATCATTGAGCTGCGTTAGTTCTGTTATGGTTGTGTCGCTGGCTAGCATGTTGTTGCTAGCTTGCTAACCTACTAGCTAACCATGTAATAAATCGTACTTTGTGTTTGTGTTTTACTGTAAGTCTACCAGGATTCATAGTTAATGTGTCCTCTGATTTTTATTTTTGCTCATCGGTCCAGTTTTTATAGAGACAGTATATCGTTTATGATAATACTATCGAGCAGTTAGCTACAGCTATGCTAACAACAAACAAGGACCCAACCCTTTGCTACCTGGCTAAGTCAATATAATGCAGATTTTTCAGTGTTATTAAGCTTTGAAGTAAGACTTTTTGTCTTTTACTCACTTCGCATGCTTTCTAACGTCAGACATAGTTGTCATCTAAATTGCACGCATGATATGCAACTTATTGTGCTGCACACAACAGTTAGCAAGCTAACTCAACTGAACAAACTATTTTGTTTTGTGGAGACTTAAGCTTGCAGCTTGTTGTTTTTCTGTTTCTGCGCCATTACATGCAAATTGGCGTATATTCTTAAGTTACACGTTGCCTTCTCTCAGTTCTATCTGACGTTAAAGTCAGATGACCTTTTCGTATGTATGTACGAGCTTTGCAGAGGAAAACTTTATGGATGAATCCTATATTTCTTTACAGTTCTATGTCCCCTATCTGTTCATAAGCATTTGGACGTCAGTGGCTAATGTCACTGTTGAGAGATCAGATTTGGTACCTTGTACTGTTCTGCATGCTGCCTCCTACCCATGCAGTTCCTGAGACAGAGAATATGACCCATGGATCATAATGAGATCATAAATAGCTTCGCTTTGGTGCTCTGGGAGTGAAGAGAAAATGGTGATGGAAGGTACTGTGATGCATGTCATAAGTAGAATATAAACTTACTGAAGGCTATGAGATTTTTTTTGCACATATTTGACCTTTATAAGAAATGGCAGCTTCTGGGATTTGGTTACAGCTCTTGGCCATATTATGATTCTGATAATATCGATATTCATTGTTCAGCCTGAGTTTTTTTCTGTCTTAAGCATAATGTTTTGGCCAGATGTATCAGGCCAAAAAGACACAATACCGATAAATCCTTTGTATACAATTATCCACAAATATCCTGACTTGTCTCTGGAAATAGCATCTAAGAGTTATTATTTTATATCAAGCCAAGTGTTGCAATTTCTTCCGCATTCTTGCCCGCTCAGTGTCCCCATCAGAGCCTTGTTGGCTGTTTACTGTAGGACTGTTAAACTGCCAGTTTTCTATTCTGTGCGAACATTTGTCTTTGGTAGTTGACAGATTTGATTTAGAAAAAGCTCTTAAACTATGTTAGATTCTTAGGTGCCAATTTGTCTTTTTACTTGAAGAGGTCCAAAATATTGTCAGTTAATTTCAGTCTGCAGAGATCTTTACTTTTCATGAATTGATTTTAGGGATGCACAGGTTCTTTGGCAAAGCGTCGGTATTGACTGATGGCACTCACGAGCTGTGAGCACTGTAAAATCATTCTCATTGAGTAGGCAGTTGTGTAAGAGGCTTTAAAAGCTTTTGAATCATTTACTTTACAAAACAATCTTTATTTGAAAGGAGGTTATATAAAAGAATGTGTCATAAATTTGTCTGATGTGGTTTGTGCAAAGTGAATGAGACTGAATGACTTTCAGGCAGTTTAGTCATTTTTATGCTTCCCTGCCAAAAGGGGGAATAAATAACAAGAAAAACACAAATCCAGCAATAATCTGTCTAAGCATTGGTACTGGCTCATAATTTCCAAATCACTGCATCGCTAAGTGCTTTTTACTTCATCCTGCACCTGCATGAAAACTTTCTGGATGTTCATGCTGGTTGTTTCTCTTTCACTTCAGATTTTAGCGTTCAATTCCCAAAACCTCAACTTGTTTGCTTTTTTTTTGTTTTGTGACTTTTGTTTAGTCAGCAAGCTTTTAAAACTTTTCTCCATCTCCACATGCATTAACCAGTAACATTTTAGCTGAGAACATGCACTTGTGTGGTCAGTGACATCTTCAGAAGGTGATACAGCCACGGACGTATTTTCACCGACCTCTGACTCGCGGCCGGCGTTAGTTTCCCACCCTGTTTGTGAACGTTAAACAAGTCTAGACATAGCTCTGATGCTGCCTGCTGGCCAGAGAGCTGCTCCATCAGCAGACTGGAATTAGTACAGCGTCCAGGTTGAACTCTGCGCTGGTATTTGGGTTGTGGTGCAGAGGCATGTTGTTGCATAGCTAGGTGTCGTTGTTCAGAGAAAATGAGTCTTGAGCTCCCTCGACTCTGTTGGTTTGACGAGTCTGAGTTGTTGCTCAGAGCTCAGCTACAAAAATGCACTTCACAGAATTATTTTTGAATAATAAAACACATATATATGTTGCCCTGTCCTTGATGATTGATGAGTCCTTTAACTGATTTAAATTCTCTTTATTAACAGTAATGGGCTGATTGCAATTTGTGTTCAAGATGGCAAAAGACAGAATGTGCATCCTCTGTGAAACAGTCCACAACTCCAAGCAGGTAATTCACTCATGAACATGATTTTCACACATTAAATGTGTAAACACTGTATGATTTTATCTTAAACAATCATGACATCAGATTCCTGCATTTTGGGCAGTATGTGAGGCATTAATGTTGCTGGTACCGGTATCCAAAACCCCTGATATTAAGGGTCTGACCAATAATTAATAAGATAAGCTTTGTTTTCATTGTGTGTCTGCAGGAGATGGATGAACACATGAGAAGTATGCTGCACCACCGAGAGCTGGAGAAGCTCAAAGGACGGTGAGTTGGTTTAATCCAGGATTCATAAGGAAGCTTTTTGAGTTTCCAAGATTTGAAAATTGCTTGAATTACGTATACGGAAGTACATAAAACTGCTTATACTTCCAGAATATGTTGTTTTATATTGGCCAGCCAGGTTATTCAGGATACTAAGTGTACTTACAGACAGGTGACACATTTTGAAACATGAAACTTTTTCCTGTTTTTCTTTAATTGCTGTTGTGTAGATTAACCTTTAAATTGGCCCCAAGAAAACACAGTTTTTATAAGATTGAAATGCTTGAAAAGTCCCTGAATTCGACTTTGGAAAAGTTGCATGAACCCTGTTAATCTTAGACATCAGGGTCACAACATTTAGCAGAATATTTTGTATCATACTTAAAGACTATTATTGCATCTTATTCAATACACAATTTTAAAGTAAATTGTTAATGTTAATACAGAAGCTTTGACTTTGTTTCGAGACTTTTCTCCAAATCTATTTGGGTCACGAGGCACGTGTGCACGCGAGCACGTGTTCCTCACAGTTATCAGGCGACGGGATATATGGGCAGCTGTCTCAACTGTGGCACATATATTTAGACACAATCTCTCCGGAACAACAGGCGTGACCGATAGAAGGCAACTGGCTATCTTGTGACCCCCATGTAGATTACCAAAAGTATGTGGCCTGTCGCTGAGATGGAGGAATCTGGAGTGGAGCAAATGCTGATGAAAGGAACAAAGTTGTTGCTAAGATACGGGGATTTCATGTTAACGTTGAAGTCAGAATCAGGTTTACTGATTCACAAAAAGGTTAACTCAGGTGAACACAGCTCCAACACAGCTAGCTAGCTAACAAACTAGTTGATAACTCATTTATTATTTGATTCAAGGAGGGAAAGAGTGTCAGATGAGGCAGCAAAGTCATTTCTCCATCCACCAAGATGGTGAAGAGTGCATTGTGGTTTAGAAAACTGCCTGCCCAAGAAGTGTGATGGCTAAAGCTTAACTTTAAGTGCAGCTTGATGGAGCACTGCATGAGGTACATGCTGACTTACAAATTTCAGTTTCAGCCGAGGAATTCATCCTCGCTAAGTCAGGTTTCATTTCGCCCCGCCACTGCAGCTGAGAAAATCTTGTCAAAAAGAAAAAGTAACCTGATCTCATTGATGAGGTGTTTGCCAACTGCACGAGAGGTCAGAAAATGGCAGCATGCCTTGACACAGATTTGAAAAAGAAAATGAGAGGGAGCCAGCAGAGTCACTGCCCCTATCAGAATTACAGGATGACATACTTGGGAGAGGTCTTGAAGCGGAGGCTGTGGGCAGCAGCTGCCCGGGGCTCCGGTTACACAGGCCTTGCACGGGATTGGTCAGCAGGATGCTCGGGCCTGTTCTAATAACACATGCTGGTGTGGAGGGGGGCTGGATCTTGGCTCTCACAGAGCAGTGTGAGGTCAAATACAGACATTGCCTTCTGTAGAGTCTCAGAGTGCAGCGGACACCATCATGAAAGCGCACTAGGCTGAGGGCGCCGTGCCTCTCTCCCCTCCACAGCGCTGTGCTGCGTGGCTTGTCGGTGGCTGGACATAAACAGCTAGATTAACATGCTGTCTGGGTCCAGCCTGGCTGCTCCGCCTGTCCTCACTCTGCCACCCATGGCCTGCTGAAGAAAGAAACAAATACAAGATCAGGAAGATAAAGATTTTAACTTTATTTTTTAGAAAGAGAAATTTATAAGTTAGCTACCTCCTGATCTGTGACGTATAGAGAATTCGGTTATTTTCCAAGGATTGTTGAGTACTCTCCTCTCCTTGTTTTTATTGTTTGACTTTGAAGTAACAGAAAAGTAGAGCCAGAGAACGTTGTTGCAGGCTCTGCAGGCAAGAGAACCAAAACCACGCAAGATCAGAACGATGCCTGAAGGAACGATTGAACGGCCGCTCTCGCCTTCCCTCCCCAGGGACTGCGGACACGAGTGCAGAGTATGCAAGGTGACGGTGGTGAGCCTGACCGATTACGCCAGCCACATCTCCAGTCCCTCGCACAAGCAGAACGTGGAGGCTGCGGAGAAAAAGCATGCTGGGAACGCCCGTGACGAGGACTACTTCGATCAGGTTTTGGTGGATCTGATTGAGAAGAGAAAAGAACAGATCAGGTAAGAAAGAAAACACTTTTTTATGTTATTAACATTTGAGCTGCTGGAATAATAGTCTGTTGTGGCAGTATTTACAAAATAACATTAAATTAATAATCTGTATAGTTATTTATCTATGAAAAAATACTTTTTGTCAAAGTTATTGTCTTTTCAGCGCCTATAATAACTGTTTATTAAATTATTTGCCTGAAAATGTGACATTTTTGGATGTTTTATGAGTAAAACAGTCTTAAAATTTGTCAACATGGCGTCTGGCCACTGAACCACGGTCCATAAGAAATGTTGGCATTTGTAAGACTCAGTTTTGACAGTCCATCACGATGCGTCTTTGATTAACTGGCTAAGTTTATAATCTTTTTCTGATTTGACCACAGAAATAAGGGTAAGTCAAAGCTCACGAGCGCTCATTTGTGTGTACATGAGCCATGTATAGTCACATTTTGCTCTGTGGCGCTCACGGGCCTGTTTTAGCTGCTGCTTCACGTTGAGCTGCGGCTGGAGTCGAATATCAAGACCGCAGCCTAAAAAAAGCTCGACTGCACTCACAAAGTTCAGACACTGCCTCAAGTTTTCTGCCCTTTAGAAACTGTGCAAAAAAAAAAATCAGACAAACCTTCACTCCACCCTGTGACGTCTCCAGTTATTGAATTATTTATTAGATTTTCCTTTGATATGTAGTTGTGATTTGTGTCAAGACTGTTGAAGGCTGAAGCTGCTGTCCAGCTGTCAGCTTGTCACATGCCAGATCTTTTCCATCTGCAGGAAAGTCACGCTGTGAAACAAACCATGACACCTGACAACAGTGTGCCAGGAGATAGAGTTGCCAGGCAGACTTTTCAAGTCTTGTAAAACAGATTCTGTATCTGAAATAATGATTTTTGTGCAGTTGCCATTTGCAGCCCAAGAATCTTATACCTGCATAAAGTAATTTTTGCCAATTGGCAGCAGCAGAAACAAGCCGTGAACACAATTTTCTGTCTTTTGTTTGTAGAAAAGACAAAGAGGCTGCTGCTGCAAAGCTGGCACAAGAAGAAGAGGAGCGAAAGCGGAAGGAGGAGTTTCAGCGGAGGTTAAAAGAAGCAAAGGAGCATTACCAGAGGAACTGTGGCTGGCAGCAGCCAATGCAGGGGTTCAGTGGATCCACTCATCAAAGTTCTTGGTACAGAGGCAACCGATATAATGCCAGACCTGGAGAGGCACGACCCTGGCACAATAAACAGGGTAAGAGTGCCACCTGGCATGCACAGGAGCCTCCCAACTATCAGAATTGGTCATCTGGAGAGTTTACTGGTGGGAGTTTGCACAGCCAGGAAGGCTGGGGGAACAAGCAGTGGGATCAGGGTCAACGAAGTCGACTGCCTTGGCTCAGCAACGGAGGCAGTAGTCATGGGGTCTATGGCCGAAACAATATTTCACAGTGCCAACAAAGAAGCCGGCCTCTGAGCCTTCTGGGGCCTCCTCCGATGTATCCACCTGCACCCACTTTTTTTGCCAAGGCTCTTAACCAGTTTCAAAATCCAGGCAATGATCAGGAAGTTCAGCAAGATGATGGGGTTCAGAATGGGGAGGGCCAGACGGCAGAGCCCGACCACAACTGCAGTAAGAGCTCGAAGACTTTTGGTAGCAATCCAAAGCTGGACAAAGCCTGTCGCTGGTCACCGTATCCAGTCACCAAGGGTTTTGAATCTGCACCCCATAAGGATACTCACCCAAACTCACCAGAGAGCTACCCCAGTGTCCCCAAACCTCAGTGGCAGGACAAAGCACCAGAAACCAGTGCCTTTAAGAGGCAGTCCCGACCCGAGCAGAGACCCGGGCAGTTCAACTCGAGTGGGCAAAGTGTGGAAGATAAAGGGAAGCATAAAACAAACCCCCAAATCAAACCCAGAGATCGGAGTAGCAGCGGCAGTAGAAGCAGCAGCACTCAGGGAGATGGATACCAGAACTCCGCATCTGGTTCTTCCAATCAGAAAGCAAGTAAGCCAGTGGCGCAGAAAGTTCGGACAATTTTGGGTCTCAACATTGGAGCTAAACCCAGCAAGGCCTCCAATGAAGCGAATGCACAATCAAAATCAACCACAAAGCCGAGTGGAGTCAGTCCTCAGGCTGTTGGGCCTCTTCGATCAAGGCAACAACGGCAGCTCCCAGAAACGTTCAGGAAAGCCATGCAGACTGTGTTAGAAAAGAGGAGCTCTTTGGAAAGCTCCCGAAGCAACAGGATGGAAACGTCGCTGCACATTGTGGAGGAGCAGCAGAGGGATCATGTGCAGAGTCAGGTTGGAGTGAACAAAGAAAACAGCTGTAGGCAAAATGCTACTAAACCAAATCTACCAGACTTAGCCAGGCCAGAAAAGCCTTTGATGCAGTCTGCAGACAGCGATCAGTTCCTCCAGTCATTGCAGGTTAGCACCTCTACAATGGAGAGCTCTGAACCTGCAGCCACAAGCAGAGAAGATGAGGAGGACAGGAAGAAAGAGAAGGAAACATGCTCAGCAGCCGCAGATGAAACCATGCAGGCCGTGGAAGCAGGACAGAGCTCAGAGAGTGACACCTCCAGGAGTGGTGAAGCACAGCTGGCCTCAGGGTCAAACACGTCAAGTCTGTCCAAGCTCGACCTGCCTCCTGTTTTAAAAAGAGACCTGACCAAACACATCAGCTCCAAGAGTAAAACATTAGGCCTTGAGCCCAACCTGAACATCGCCAGACGGGTGAGAAACCTGAGTGAGTCGAAGAGAAGCGACACAGAAAAAGACTCGGGGCTCAAACCGACTGTACGGCAGCTCATCAGCGCCTCCGGATCTCGACGCAATGTGAACTGGGAGCAGGTGTATCAGGAGGTCAGGAAGAAGCAGGACAAAGGAAAAGGCATGCCAAGGTAACCTTTTGATCTAATACTTTAAATTGATTCACTGGGGAATTAAATGGAAACATGGCTCATTGTATTTTTGATTTGTCTTCTGTCATCCAGGTTTGGGATAGAGATGGTGCCGTTAGACCAGGAGGACCAGAGCCAGGAGGAGGATGACGTTCCCGTCTTAGAGGGTTTCCAGTGGGACTCGTTGTTGGACAGCTCCACCTCAGGCGCCTCCAGAAAACGCTCCTTATCAGAGAGCAGCGTCGCCCCTGCGTCCTCCCTGTTTACCTCCCTGATGTCAAATGAGTCAGCACAGGAGATGAAGGAATCCTCTGTTTCTTCCACTCCTGTATACGCTCAAGGGAACAAAGACAGTCAGCATCGGCAAGAGGTAGAACAGATACTCGGCCAGTTTGAGGCCAAAGCGCAGAAGCAGCCAGACAAACTGACGTCGGCGTCTGTGAAGGCCCTCCAGAGGTCTGATTCAGTGCTTGGGGACAGCAGCTCAGGGACGGAGCTGTACGATGGCCAGGGGACGGGAAAGAGGCGAAGAGCAGCGGGGGTGAGTAACGGAAACAGTGTTAAGGAAAACTCCACCAATTTACACATTTAAGTGTGTTTACAGGTCTTGAAGAGTACTACGACCGCAAATGTGAAAAAAATATTATTACTCTTTTAAAAAAAAGGTCCAGTATGACTAATCACATTTATTTGTGTCTGCTGCGTAGACACAAATAAAACAAACACAAAGTATTCTAAGCAGAATGTGACTCTTTTCTTTCTCCCTTGCAGGACGTGCATAGTGCGGAGACTTCCTGCTTGGAGCACAATAACAAAAGAAGGAAGGTTAAATCTAAAAGAGGTCAGTGTTCATGTGTTCTTTTATAGTATTTATTATTTTCCTCACAAAACAACAAATCAATTAATGAAGAAAATATTTGACAGATTAATAGACAGTGAAAATCCTCATGAAATAATCTTGTAGTTACAGTATGTTGTCTCGACAGCATTAGTGCAATGTGTTAATAATGCAGCTAAATTCTTTTAAAGATTATAAAGGTGACATGAAACTCTGAGTTGCGCTGTAGCTCGAGCCAAGACACTGATGATTCATCATGAGTGTCTTTTGGTCTCTGCAGAGCGTTTACAGATCGACCAGCTGCTCTCTGTGTCTCTGCGGGAGGAGGAGCTGAGCTGCTCCCTGCAGACTGTGGACACCAGCCTGATCCAGGCCCGGGCTGCACTGCAGGCCGCTTACATGGAGGTGCAGCGGCTCATGGTGGTTAAAGAGCAGGTAAAAACAGCTTGTGTATGAGTGGAAGACTGAGTGTTAGATGTCATGTTTCCTAAGTCGGTATCCACCCTAACATTACCCTCAGCAAGTAGTATTTAACTTTCTGATGTCTTACTCAGATTACTGGAGAGATGAGCACCCTGAGAAACAAGCGCATTGAGTTACTAAAAGGGATGCAAGGTAAGGACATGTCTTGGTATGAAATATATGAAATTGTATTTAGAAATGCGTTAAGTCCATTCACATCACACTCTGACTGTCACATGACTGAAACTGAAATAAACCGTTGAATCCAGCTTTTATTGTGATTCCTCTACAGGTACCAGGGTGGAAGAACCTCCGGTCAAGCTGAAAGAGGAGAAGACTGATTCAGTACAAGCTGAGCCACAGGTTCCCTCCTCCGTTACTCTGTCGTCTGCTACGGACTTTGCAGCTACTGCTGTCCCCAGTCCCAGTCCTCCTGCCGAGTGCGCCTCCCCTCCCACCTCCAGCCTCCCCGTAATGCCTCATGTAGTTATCAAGCAGGAGCCTCAGTCTCCTGTTCACGTCAGCTCAGAGCTGGACCCTGTGGACGACACAACCCACCTCGCTCACAGCACCACTCCAGAGCTGCCTGTCGCTACTGCTGCAGCCTCTCCACCAGGTAACTTCATCCTTATTCAGTGCAGTATTGAAACTTATCAGTAATTGCATTTGAATGACTTAATAGCAGTGACACTGCTGTCAGTTTTCTTATTTTATGGATTTATCATCTGAATCTCTGCAGATCCTGCCCTTAACTTCCAGCCATCTCCTGACAAAAGGCCTGAACTGTACCAAACTAAAACAGAACATAACTGGGAGAACTTCAGCGTTCCTGCAGACAGCAAAGAAAGCCTGTCAGGACTGGTCGAGACAACAGAAAAGAGCGTACAGGCAACAAATAACTGTGTCACCCCGGACTTCAAACCTCCCTTAAAGCTTCTGTCAGCCAGCAGGAGGAGCTCTGAGGTGGGGAGTGTTGGTGACTGTGCAGCCACACAGTCCCTCCTTGAGCCCCCGTCAATCCTGAATCTGCCTTTCTCTCCATCTGATCTGAGGAGCGGAAAACGTGTGAGGAGGCTGAAGAAGAGGAAAGCGCTGAAGAAGGCTCAAGGGACGGAGCCGCCCGAGAGCAGCGACACAGAGCTAGATGGAGAGGCCTTGAGTCCGAGGTGGCTTCGACCTCGCCGGAGACCCAGTGGAAGCTCTCAGGTCAGCACCTCCACGCAGCCTTCAGAGGATAGAGACGCTGACGTGAACATGGAGGGGGGCGAGGAACCCCCAAGGCAGCTATGTCCAACCATTAAACATGAGACATCAGACCCCAAGTCCCCCAAACACATGGTGGAACTTCCCCAGGCGCCCCCCTCTGAATTAACGTTGAACTTAGATTCAGAGGAAAACATGGAGGTCAGCACAGCCTGTTTGCAGCCCCACGTGGATGCCCTGGTCCCAGACTCCTCCAGACCTGAACCACAGAGCCTGGCTTGCAACGAGGTCACCTCCACCAGTGACATGGATATATGTAAATCCTCTGAGAGGTGAGACCTACATTTTCATTCTGCTTTCATTTTTCTTGTTATAATCTCACTTATATTGTCAGTACTGAGTCATAATTTCCACCTTTTGTCTCCACAGCGACGTTCCGTTTCTTATCACATATCCAAAGAGTGCGAAGAACTCATCAGGTATGTTCACCTGCCAAGAGCTGCTCATGTTACAAAAAATGATTCCAAAACAGTTGTAAGAGTGTTTAATTTAGTTTATCAGTTTGAACATTAAATATCTTGTTTTGTACAAACTCCTTTTGGTAAGCTACAGAAATTTTCAGACACACCTTCCTCATTCTGACTCTAGTTTTTGTTTACTGCACTAAATCAATACAGAGAAACTGGACCCTTCTGCTGGTCTTGATGTTTGAACACAAAGCCGATCCTGACAGCATCTGAGCAGCCAGAATTAGACATGTCGTACTCTTTGACCTGATTAAAATAGACTCTGGAAGGCCCAAATTACTTTTTATGGGCAAGATATTCATAGAGCTGTTAGTTAACTTGCAGCACGTTGAGTTCAGAGATGAATGAACTCAACTTTCTGAGAATACATATATTTAACCTGAGGATATGACCACTGGTGACTCCTCATTTAACTATATCCTGACCATTGAGAGAAAATATACTTTACAGATTTGTTCAATTTAGGTACTCCGGTGATCAAAATGAAAGAATTAGATACTGTAAACTTTAGTTTCTACCATAAAAAATGCTCTTTTGTTTGTATGCCCATGTTTGTATTTTTGTGTATTTCGTTTCACAGACGCATCATCTGACCATGGAGAGGACGATCTGCCCACTGAGGGTGTGTTCGAGGGCCACCAGGAGGCAGTGAACGCCATGCAGATCCACAACGGGCAGCTGTACACGTGTTCAGGAGACCGGACCGTCAAAGCCTTCGACTTGGTGGTGAGTGTCGTCTAAGAACTTCCACTGCTGGTTTTTTCATTTTTCTGTGGATTGAACAGCCGAACAAACCTTTTTTCTCGTTTTTCTTGTTGCAGACTCATAAATGTGTCGGCGTGTTTGAGGGTCACAGCTCCAAAGTGAGCTGCCTGTTGATATCCGCGGCTCCCTGCCTGCACCATCGCCTTTATTCTGGGTCCAGTGACCAGACCATCCGCTGCTACAGTCTCAAGGTGAAAACACGTTTTCTTTTACTGATCTTTGCACATGATTTAAATTGTTTAATCTTAAATTTTTATCCATGTTTGTTTTCATTGTCTTGGTTGATTTGCGCTCTTCTATTCACCACAAATTGCCCCAAAGTATAAATAAAGTCAGTTAATCTCTGGACTTCTTCTTGTATACTCGCAGACTCGAGAGCTGGAGCAGCAGTTCTCTCTGTCAGACCGAGTCCTCTGCCTCCACAGTCGCTGGAAGTTTTTGTTCGCTGGTCTGGCAAACGGCACAGTGGTGACCTTTAACCTCAAGGTGAGACATGCAGTGTGTTTTGATAAGTAGTAACATTGACATGCAGCAACAAACATGCTGTAGATTTTATTCTGTTTTTCAAGATGAAATTTTGTTGAAGGTCTGAACACAAAAGCAGATAAATTAGGAATTAGGTCAGTTTCATTTCAGTTCTGTGGAGAAAAGGTTGAAACAAGTGGCTTTTATTTATTTATTCATTTCAATTATTTGTGTAGACAAACAAGCAGATGGACGTGTTCGAGTGCCACGGGCCGCGAGCTGTCAGCTGTCTGGCCTCGTCTCAGGAGGGAGCTCGGCGAATCCTGCTGGTCGGTTCTTACGACAGCACCATCAGCGTGAGAGACGCCAAGAACGGACTGCTGCTGCGCACGCTGGAGGGACACACCAAGACTGTGCTCTGCATGAAGGTCTGTCGAGTCTGACGTTTGAGCTGCAACACTGACACTTGTTTACTGTTGCTGGTGTGAATTTAACATCTTAAAACCTAGTGTTTGTTCTTGGATGTTAATTCCTCTTTGTTTCTCTCTCTCAGGTGGTTAATGACCTGGTGTTCAGTGGGTCCAGTGATCAGTGTGTCTACGCACACAACATCCACGTAAGTCATCTGTTCATCTCTTTACAGATATTAAGGATTTGATGTTACGGTTCTACGTGGTTATTACAATTGTCGTTGTTATATTGAAAATAAAAACATGTAAAAATGTGCCTCTTACAGACAGGAGAGCTGGTGCGGGTCTATAAGGGTCACAGTCATGCTGTTACTGTTGTGTCTGTCCTGGGGAAGGTGATGGTGACCGCTTGTCTGGACAAACTGGTCCGCGTCTACGATCTGCAGGTCTGTGTCCTTAAATAATCTGTCTTTTCATACTATTATAAATGTCTTTTAGCCAGTTTGCTCACACATTTTGGAACGTGGAAGCTGGTTTATGTATTTTCACATATTCATACAAGAAAATCTGAAATGATTTCCACTTAATTTTTCTCTCCACAGTCTCATGAGCAGCTGCAGATTTATGGTGGACACAAGGACATGGTGATGTGTATGGCCATCCACAAGAACATGGTGAGACTTGTTTCAGTAATATACGCTGTATATTTGAAGATGTAAACAAGAAAAACATCAAGACAGTCAGCAGCAGACATGTGTAACATGTCAGTGAATAAACTAACCTGTCTGACTCTAAAACATAAATATCAAATCTTAAATCATTGTTTTGTGTTTCAGATCTACACGGGCTGTTACAATGGCAGCGTGCAGGCCGTCAAGCTGAACCTGATGCAGAACTACCGCTGCCGGGTAAGATAGGGGACGGGGAGCAGAGCTGAGAGGTGAAAGGAGACTTAGTGAGATGATGAATGAGTCGATGAGGCTGGACTTCATTTTGATGCATTTAGAATTGAATTCTCGTGTTCACATTGATGTTTTAGATTGTTAAACATCTCTTCCTGCTACAGAACTCCAGTAATGTTGCCAGGAGAAATGTTTGAATGAAGTAACGTCACCTGTTTGTCCAGCGATGCACCAGTATTCTTTAAAAACATCAGTCCCGGGTGGTTAGTGATTAACGTTGACCTGTGTTGACAGTGGCACGGCTGTTCGCTGGTGTTCGGGATGATGGAGCATCTGCAGCAGCACCTGATCAACGACCACTCCAGCGCCAACGTCCAGACGCTCAAGTGCCGCTGGAAAGACTGCGAGGAGTTTCTCTGTGCACGCAACAGCTCCAAACAGGTATAAATATGTAATTTCTATGCACATTCCAGGATAGCCTTCCCTTAAATTGATCCTCTTCTCTTTTCACTGTGTTTAAGTTATTCATACCTTGCTTGACATTTTAAGTCTTCATGTCTTTGTTGCAGGGGATGCTGGTGCACCTGAAGAAACACGTGGAGGAGATTGAACTGGAGCCTTAAGGGCTGCTCGAGCCCTCTTCCCTTCCCCCCCCATCTTTCCCCCCAACTCTTAACCTCCCATATTGGGGGGGATGTTCTTGGGACCCACTTCCTGTCGAGTGGCGTCCGACGACTCCATCCTTAATGTTCGGTGTTGGAATCCAACCATAATACAATCATAAAAGGAGGGTTGGATGGGCTGTTGTTGTTGTTGCTGTTTTTTTTTTACGTTCTACAAACACACGCCTTCCTCTCTCTTTCTCTGACCACTGCAGTTCCTATTTTCACTGACCAAACTAAGACAAAAAAACATGTGACTTTGTGTTAATTGAAGAAACTCGAGCGTTGCCAGAATCAGAGGGATTTGTCGCACTTTTCCGTTGAAGCCGCAGTGGAAACCAACAGCCATCGTCCGGATCAGTTGACTTTAATATGGCATGGGCTGAGAGATGTTTTTAATCGTTGTTGTGCAGTTGTGATGTGTCATGTCGAGCAACTTCTAGTTTTATTTTATTTTACTGAGACATATTCACTCAAAGTGACTTTATAAGAATAAAGAAGTGATTCAAAGTTTTTAGAAATTGGTGGTGTTGTCCGCCGAGTCGTGTTTCAGTTGTTTTGAAGGAGTTTAATTGAAGTGACAGTTTATTCTTTTTTTTTTTTTTTTGGTTTGGTTTTTATTTTATTTTCAGAAAAAAACAAACAATATCTAACAATCACTTTTTTGTGTTGTTAGCGGATTACTTCTTATTTATTTTTTTTGTTGCTCAGTGATATTAAGGCGTTGAGGGACTTTGGTGCAGTGTCGTGTGACTTGGCCTCAGGTTGCCATTTTGAGAATTTACATTTGCAGTGATGACAGAACCAAGACGTGGTGGCGTTTGTGTGTGTGTGTGAGACTGTGTGTGTTCCTACATGTGTTTATCTGTGTGGGTTTAATCTTCCTCAACCCTGTTTTCCACGAGTGAGTGTGACGTACTGTTTTCACGAGGCAGTTTCCTCCTCGGAGATGTCGTTCTTTTTGGAATTTATTTTATGTTTGGAGCATCGAGCTGCTGTATTTTCCACAGTGAAGATAGTTTTTCTAATGAAGTGTGGAGGTGAAGGATGTTTCGAGGAGGTGTTTGATGGAAGAGCTTGAAGGGAAGAATTAGGAATTCATCTCCCATGCCATACCTCACCCTCTCAAGACAAACAAATCGGTTACACAAAGGCAACCGTTTTTAGCCAGTTTTGACAGCCCAGCCGATGCTTTCTTTAACACACTGTGGTGTGGTGACAGCTCTCTTGGTTGTGTCCTCCTTTGAGGATTCTGTTTCTCAGCAGAGTAACCGTGACGTTCTCGCAGCCGCCGTCTTCCAAACTCGCCTCATCCGCTCGTTATTTATGACCGAGGAAAGCGTGCAGTCCACCTCTTACCTGGCATTCCTGAGTTTCTTCAAGTTTTTCAGTCGTAATCGAAGTTGTGAAGAGATATTTTATAAGAAAGTGCAAAACATTGTTAATTATAAAAAAATAATAAAAAATGTTGCAACAAGATGAAACTGTTTTCTGTGTGTCTTCGTGTGTCATGCGAACATTTTTAAGGTAAAAAAAAAAAAAAAAATCATCACAATATCACATCAAATGTACTGGTAACGCAGTCAAACCAATAACTACAAATTTATTTATTGGGTTAAAATGGTTAAAAATTGCAGTACACTCATTTTGACCAAAGCCTTAATAGGAAGAAGGAAAAAAAAAATCACAAAAAAGCTGCAGTCCAACCCATTAGCCATATTCTTTCAAATCCATATCTGAACCTCGAACGTCGATGTTTCTTTGTAAAAACTTGTCAGCTCCACAGTTTTGTTCTTAAATCTCATCCATCCACATGAAGAGCTGAAACACAGGCAGACTTGGACATGTTGTCGAGGAGGAGGAGGAGGAAGGGGAGAGGAGAGCGGGGTGGCGGGGGGGCGTTGAGATGAACAAAAGAAGCCTGAGATTTGCCGACTGGTGACGTGACTGATTACTGAGAGCCCACAAACATCCAAGCAGGATCGTTTAATTCACAAAAATAAGTGATTAAAAACAAGATGCGGGGCAGAGAGATTGTGTTTGGGAGGCCTGAGGAGACCATGCAGAAAGTGTTGTTGGTGTTTTATCAGAAGTATAACGGGATGTTAGAGTGATTCACAAGTTTATTCACTGTCCACCAGAGAGCCCAGTTCACGGGAATGAATACAGGAAAAAAAAATGACCTTGCTGCTCAGTTTGATAACAGAAGAAGAACACAAAGGGGGGTTGTTAGATGGAGGTCTGTGAGGTATTGTGACAGAAAAAAAAAAGAGGTTGTGTGTGTTTGATGCCTGAGAAAAGTACCGTACAAGTGTTTTTCAAGACTGATATTTGTTTTTTTTCGATGGTAATGGGAGGACAAGAGCAGAGAAAAGGAAATGCCTGAGACCGAGATAGAGGCAAGTAAAACTGAAGAGGTGAAGATGGAAGAAGCAGGATGTTGGGACTTGAGGGGGAGGTGAAGTGGATGAGAGCTAACGACGATCGGGCACACTGAATGTTGAGGTAACGGCTGGCAGGTCTGGTCCTCGTGTGGAGTGGAGCTCACCTGGGAGAAGGTGGCCTGTCTAGGCGTACATGGTCAACTGGAGCCACTGGGGATGAAGAGGAGGGAGACACTGAGTAATAAGTCTGGTGTTTAGTCCTTTTTTACTGTGGCTGGATTTCACTCAAATTACAGTTGAGGAACTAAATAAGCTCCGCTAAACTCTACTTTTGTTGACTAAACCTCACAATTATCATATCATCCACTGCCAATTAGAGTAAGATTAAAACTCTCTTGGGAGTGATGTATAGTGTTGTATTATAGGCGATTATAGGAGCCAGGAGAGAGGGGTAATATTCTGAGAAACATGTCCATGATTGGTCAGAAATGTACGAGAATTTCCAATTACCAAGTCACAAACCTGCAAGAAAAAAACTCAGAAATCCTCTGACATTTTCCAATGAAAGTTGCGAATCTTAGACAATATTTATGTTTATTTCAGGCAAAGAAGTTTAATTTTCTTTTAAATATAAAAGTTTAATCATGGAGTTTTTTCCCAGACTAAAACTTTTTCTCTAGTTCCTCTTCTACTATTTTTTAACCTACAGAGGCACAAATAAGCCATTTATGTTGTGTTTTGTACCAGCAGTTTTATACAATTCCTATTCTTCCTGCGTGTGTTGTGATTTATATATTTAAGTAAATACTTCATCCAATACTGCTTCAAAAATCCCTTCTATGTCAGATAACCAGTGGTGAAATGTAAATAAATGTACCATTATACTTCAACTGCATGACAGCTCAGAGGCAAATGTTGTACTTTTTACTCCACTAACTCTTATCCAAGTTTTGTGAAGCGACTTCACAGTTGGCATGTTGTCGTCGCTCTTACCTCCAGGACACTGAGCCTGATTGTACCGTCTCCATCCTGATCAAAGGCCTGGAACGCCCCTGAAGAGAAAAAAGACATCACGCTGCATCTCTGATTCAACACAAGAGCCTGTAAATTCAAACCAAACTCAACCCGGATGGTGCTTTATACAAAACATTAACAGCGGGTTAGGAGAGTGGATTGTTGAAGGACCCGTTCATATGATCAGACTTCGTGAATAAGGCTGATAAAAAGTGTATTTTCACATTAAAATCTTTCCAATGGAGGTGGCAGACAGCTTGGACTGAAACTCAAATACACAAAAAAACAGAAACATATTAAGACACACAGTGAAATACGGATGCAAGACTGGAAGACACCGCAGCTTCTACACAAGATGTTAGTAACGGTGCACTGACTTACTGAACATGGCTTCGAGCCGAACCAGGCAGCTGATGAAGCTGTCGAAGTCGATGTTCATGTTCTCGTTGGCGTAGCGCATGGTGATGATGTCGTACAGCTGGTTGTTGAGACGGAAGCCTGAGCGGGACACAAGACACATGACTGTACAGTGACAAGAACATTTAGAGGATGAGTTCAAGCTGTAGGTTCATCTGCAGCACACACTGAATTAAAGCCTACTGCCTTTAATCAAACTTGTGAAGTCTGTACCAAGTTTTTGAAGACTAATAAAACTGTTTCTGTATTATAACAACATAAATCTGCATTTTTGAAATCGTGACTGAGAGAGTTACCTGCATCATTGACAGCATTCCTCATCTCGTAACTGTTGATGCTACCAGACTGGTCGGCGTTATAGTGCTTAAAGATTCCCTGAAAGAGAGAAAGTGTGAACTTTATACTTGCAGACTAAAGGCCGGGACGAGTATTACCTGGAGTCCTCAAGTCATTTGTAATCATCATGTTCGAAATTTCTCATATTTTTCTAAAATCACTTAGTATTTGAGCCACGGAGCGTCTGGTATTGACCTTAATGAGCTGCAGATATTCTTGCAACACAGGCAGAAAGTGGGCAAAACAACTCAGTGCACATACGTAGGAGTTGATTCTTGTCCCGTACAATAAAAGGCTGTGAATGATGTTGTGAAGTGTAACTGCTCTTTTATAGAATGAGAGAGAAGTAAAACTGAATTCCCACCTGCCACTGTTTGATCTTATTCCACAGATGTCTGAACTCCTGAAGGTTGAGTCTGCCTGTCCCATCCATCTAAAACACAAGCAGTTAAGACCAGAACCGTCCAACATATCAGTCGGTGTCCACTCACAAAACAACCTGCTTCCTGTTCCAGTGTCGGTCTGTGAAACATCAGCTTTCCCACAAAGTGGATTGAGTTTTATGTCAGTAAGAGACTCTTATCATGTGGACCACGGGAGGATTTAGCGTGTTGTCCATCACATTAAAAAAGCGTATGATTCATCACTGTGATCATGCGGCCTAGGCCCTGTGAGCGTCCATCACAGACCCCGCCATGGGTCTCGGCAGGGTGTGCCTCCTACAGACAACACAGCCAGCCCGAAGCACTCGATACAAAGGATACGTCCATCAGAGCAATCATGCTCCTGCAGCTCTCCAGGCTGAAGCCCTCCGTGTTCAGGTCCTTATCTGGAGGGAGACACAGACTGACGTGATTCTTCATCCAGCTAGAAAACATTTTCCCCATCAATTAAATGCACAGTATGTAATTTCTGGCGTCCTTTTCTAGGAGTCTCTCAATCACAGTGATGGAGGAAAATGATGCTGTTCTGATGATGAGTGTGGGAGTATCGATCCGACAAGTGGAAATGTTAGAGCAACAGGCGACGAAAATGCACAACACATACGAGGGAAAATACCTATTTCGGACTCACGTTTGGTGATCACTCTGTTGAGAACGTTTTTCAGTTCGTTGGCTGTGATTTCCATGTCCTGTGACAGAGACCAGAGCGGAGGAGGAAACAGTAGAAGAAGAGACGAGACGACAATTCAAATCTCACTCACTGAATACACAGAATTTACCTGAGGGCGACGTCATGCTTGGTTTTGTACTCACCTCGCCGGCTATCTCCTGAAAAATAGTCCTGAACTGCTGGTCCTCCTCGCTCTCTTCCCCCGCTGAGGCCGGCGCCGGCTGAGACGTCATGGAGCCACGAAGTAGAAAGAGAGAAAGAGACGAGAGGGAGAAGATGTGAAAGGAAAAATCTGTGAAAAACTTTATTTTTGACCCATCACTCAGCACATTAAATCCTCCTATGTGTTAGAAATCTTGATTATATTATCAGGATTAAGGAAGAAACTAAAATGGAAGGATTCCCTTTAATTGCTCAGATGTAAAATGGGGATTTGCACACTTGTTGTTAAAAAACAGAATGCTGGAGATCTTTTCCAAGTGCAAAAGCAAAGAAACGCACTCACCACTGGATGATCAGCCTCGATCCTGTTCTCTATCTCCCTGGATGAAGACGAACAAACAGCAGTCACGATGCTGACAACAACATCTCATCTGGAGCACAAGCCTGTGCACTCATCTGTTCACTACAGCCAACCATGTTATTCTCAGCAGGAATTCAACAGAACACTTAAATAAGTTTGATCTCCTGAGACTCAAACAGGCATTTGTTTCATACTCACGCTGGACTAAAAAAAGGGCAAAAATGATTCCACAATTAAAGCTGCAAGTAAGATCTGTTAGTCGAGTACCACCTGTTCTTCTTCCAGTCAAGAGAACTGTCTCTTGATTGTTCGTATTTTGGGCCGTCTTGGTTGCAGAAGGTGTCGTCCTCTTGATTTTACACTTTAAATTAGCCTTAAAGTAAGTTTGTAAATGAATGAATGACTCACACCCTTCTGGTGTTCAAGTAGATTTGAACTAAAGCTACTGATGTTATTATGATTAGCAAAAACAAAATGGTGAGCTGTTTGCTGTTCACATCCGTCCCGCAGCCCTGATGCACAGCCGGGTCCTGGTCCATCAGAGTGCAGCCGGGCTCTGCGAGCTGTCTGGTCCTCCAGGGCAGCAGGCGGAGGGACGGTGGGTGGATGTTTGTGGAGGCTTGAGCATGCAGTATTGAATATTTTTGAAAGTTTACCGGTGCATGCCCATATCTGAAGTCGCTTGTCCTAAAAAAGATTCCATAACAGCTTCGAACTGGGGCCGATTTCTTCCAGTTCTACAAATCAAATTGCCGTTAAAATCGTTCGTTCTTGGCGGTTTTTGTCCCACCCACCAAAGCCCCCACCCTCAGAAACAAACACACAAACACCCCCACAATCACCATTAAACTCTGTATTTTCTAGGCTAACTCAATCCTGCTGCTGCTACTTTAAAAATGAAAAGTAGGGCTGGGTATCATTGGAGATGTATCTACTGTGGCTTATTTGAACTTTCTGTTTCATACAGTGTCTTAAAAATAAGACACTTAGGTTTACTGATGTTTAAAACACAGATCTTCTTTTGCTCTTGTGCAGAAAAATGGCCAATAGAATCGCCTAGTCATGATTTCAGCTTCATATAGAGGAATGGTACCAATGAGAACAAAATGACTCTCAGAAGAAATAGAGTTTTGGTTTTAAAGGAATCAAGTGCAGCTAAAACCGTTTTATCATTTGAGTCCTCAACCTAATTAATATCTTAAAGTTTATAACAGTTGGTTGGACAAAATGAGACATTTGAAGACTCCCTCGACTGGGAAACTGTGTTGCTGGATTACTGGACAGTTGACTGGTTGGATTATTTGAGAAAATATCGGAGGAATGAATCAATAATGTAAATAATCAATAGTTGCAACCCTGAGTAGCGTCGCATCTCTTTGTGAGGTGAAAATCACAACTTGTTTTTTAAACATAAAGAAGAAAAAACACTTTGTATCAAGGTCTTTATAATAACTGGCCCAATTTTGACATTTCTACTTAACAAACGATCTTAGTAGGAGTTTAACAATGATTAGATCAGTTAGTTAAATTCAATGAATATGTTTGTAATGCTGTTAGAAACAATTTGTTGGATTATTACCTTTATACTAGCGTTTATTACAGGGACCTCAACATCATTTATCAAAACAAGCTCTTGATCTTGATGTGAATCCCAGTTTCCTATTTTAATTTTACCTAAAAGCGCCAAGACTTGACATAGTTCTGACACATGTTGTATTTTAATACCCAGCCCTACTGATAAACATAGAAACAACATCAATAGACTGTGAGAAGAATCTACTAACAAACACATCTAGCTTCATTATTGTTGCTGGGGGGGAGGTAACGAATGCCCTCCTCTTGCCCAGCTCGCCCCCTGCAGGCCGCCCTGATCCCCCTCACCCACTCACTCTGAGGTGTTCCTCTTTTCAGAGAAGACTCGCAGGATGAACTCTCCCTCCTGGTGCGGCTCGTACGTGGAGGGAACGATGACGTACTCTCCCGGGGTCAGGCGGAAGCGCTGGGTCACCTCGCGCAGGTTGATGTAGGACTTGCAGCGAGCTTTGGAGGAGCTGAACAGGAAGAAGTCTTTCTGCATGTGCTGCTTGTTCCCGTGCATCTGGAGGGGAAACAGTCGTATTCACACTCTCGTAGGTTAGTCAACTTCAGGACTGTTGCATAACAACTGGTAAAGATAGTAGAAATGAATATAATAAAGACAAACTGTGTTACTTACCTCCTTTGGCACCTGTAGAGAGACAGAGGCAACATCAGGGTTTTAAAGTTATTAATGATGGTGGTGTATAAATATGGAACATGTCACAAAGAAAGAAGTGCAACCAGTGCTATAAAATCTGCTGATCAAGAGCAGGACACCTCGTAAATGGCGAATCCGATGGTGAACAGGTTGGCTCCCATCTTGCGCTCTTTCCGCCTGTTCTTCTGCATCAGAGCCACCACGAAGGTGCAGCCCACTTCGTTGTCCTCGGGATCGTCGTCCTCCTCCAGCAGACGGAGGCGGTACTGAGGGTTAGTCCAGAAAGTGTCTGCAGATTTCACAGGTGTAGCATTAGCAGTTTTATTTGTTCGGAGCGCTTCAGTTTGTGAGAAAAGGTGTGACTCAGGTACCTGGATAGTTCCTGCAGCCTCCAGCGGAGCAGCCTCTCACCCAGCGACCTTCGTTCACAGAAACCGTCCACTTGTGAATCTTGTCGTCCTCCAGGGCGTCGGGGGTGAGGTTACAGATCTCGATCTTGGTGTAGTTCTTCTTGAAGTCCTCGAATGACATCCTAGACGGACAGAGAAGAGATCGGGACATTTCTAGATGTGGCGTCACAGTTTTGACAGCTCTGAAAGATGAATAATGAAACCATCTTCTCAAAACTCAGAGCCTTCATCCATTTCTCACAGCTGTAGGTAAACTGTTAAAGATGCGACTCACCAGAACTCTCCATCCTCGGCACTCTGGTGCTGCAGCTTCTCTTTTTCAGACTTGGAGAGCGTGGCCCACTCCTTAGAGCTGTTGGCAGAAAAAGGCAAACACACACGTTCAATCATCAAACTCTAGATCGGAGCAAAAAACGGAGAAGTAGGGCTAAAAATTAAACAGTTAATGACGAGCAAAGATGGTTAAAATCTCCTCACTTGTCACTCCAGGGACCGTTCCACTCCACTTGACCCCACGGGTTCCTGAGACGCACCAGACGGACTTTGGCCTCCTTGTGCTGCGACGCTTTGCACTGTGAGAAAGATGAAAACAGTGGAGACTGTTACATTTGAACTGTATCGGACCATTCGGCTTGTGATCGATGAGCTTTACCTCCTCCACTGCTGTCACAGAGTAGGCGTGACCCTTCACAAGTCCCGTCACGGTGCGAGTCTCAAAACGAGCAGGAACCAGAGACTGCAGACACACAGAGCACATGTTGGACCGGTGTGCTAACACATATCAAATGACTTGTTTCGACAAGAAGAAGTCAGCGAGATGAAGCTTTTTCACTTTGGACTTTTCTCCTCAAAATGCCTGACTCACATCGATGGAGCAGCCCATGAGGGAGCCTCTCTCCAGAGCTTTCTTCATGATCTTGTAGAGCTCTTTGGGAGCCTCCTTCATCTCGTAGAACTCAGTGACTCCACCGGTGAAATCCTCCATGGCCTCGGTGGTGTTTCCACCCTTCAGGGCCTCGTAGGAGCCGTGAAGCCTGGACGGAGGGGAGCACAAATCAGTTTTATTTTAAGTTTGTGTTACTTTACTCTGACTCTTGTGCTGCTATCGTCTTAGCCTGCATGTCTAAATGACAAATCTGCAGTCCAGTAAAACAACAAAGGTGCTCTGTGTAGTTCCTGACCCTGTTTAAAAAACAAAAAGCCCTCAATGAAATGAAGAAGCTCTTCTATCCTCCAACACAGGATAAAACAGAGTGGTTCTCACTTGGCATAGGCCTTCTCCAGCAGGGCGCTCCAGAACTCGTTCCTCTCGGCGGACTTAGTGAAGACCAGCTGGTTGTTGAAGGTCGGGATGCGGTCGTCAATGACGACATCGACCCAGTCGCCATAACGCCAGAACTGAAGGGCAGGAAGGAGTAGAAACAATGCTGAGGATCAAAGGACTGACAGGATTATCTCTTATAATATTATCTTATGTTACATGTCCACTAAAGAATATTTCTATCCTCATACGGCTCAGTAATCTTAATGCATATCAGCTGGTCAAAACTAAAATCTAAAATTTTTTGAGGATGGATTGAGGACAGAAGCTGCTCTGTAGTCTGGTGGTCGGGCACTAAATCAAAATATACCTTCCTTGTCGCTGCTTTAAGGAGGATAAAATGCTAAAAAAAAACAAAAGGAGTGAATATTGGGTTGTAGACTGTGTGCGTATGGACAGCTGGGATGTTTTCTGACCTGGAAGTGGAAGATGCCGCCATATCCCTCTGAGAAACTCTGCTCCTGGGGAACAACGCGGTACAGAAGCTTCTCGTTCAAGGTGAGACAGGCGATGGCAGCCAGCAGCCAGCAGTCACCTGCACACAGAGAACCAGCTCATCTCAATTCACACAGACAACTTTACTGTCTTGTGATACAGGAGAGAAACTCATACGTAGCCAATAGTTTTATAATGTGTTTGAACAGAACTTGAGGTGAAGCGTTGTAACTTTTAACCAACATCTGATTAAACACTCTTGTGATTTCACTCTCAACACTTATTCTCTGCCACATATTTTGTTTTTGCTGGAGGAGAAAGATCGCTGCCGAGTGCTGACGTTTGTGTTTCCTGATTGTCCAGGTGTTCGTGTGTGTGTGTGTGTGTGTGTGTGTGTGTGTGTGTGTGTGTGTGTGTGTGTGACAGCTGCGGGGCTGGAAACAATGTAAGTTTTTCAACAGGTTAACAGCGTCTGCCAGGACCTTTGTCCCTTTGGTCCCCTTTATTTGCAGTCTGAACTGGACAACAATGAGAAGTGCTGCTGGTTGGATTCCCTTCCAAAAGAATAAGCACAATATGGGGAGGCCGCTGCAGGCAGAGAGGCCGTGTGCGGGGGATCGATTGGGATATTTTGCTCCCCTGTCACCCTCCAAAGCTGCCTGAATACAGACTGTGTTTGCCTGTTGAATACAACATGTATAACCTCGCACAGTCCTGTCACACTCTTTTTGTTGTAACCACCCTTTTCCCCCCAAATTCCTTGTGTAATTTTGCTTCTGTCAGTGACTTTTAACAATACCTAGAAACAATCAAAGCGCCAGAAAACAATGACAGAACAGCATTCACATGTTTTTAAATGGATTCCCTCCTTTCAGTCCCTCTACAGATGTTCCGTTGTTGTTATTTTAACGTATTCACAAGTCAAGCATCATTGAAAACGTTCCTTTTCATCTGCTTCATTGTAGTCTGGTGCAAAAAAAAAAATCGAAGTAATACTGCACGAAATGTCAGTGTCAGCCAGCACTGTGATGCTATGATGCAATTAATGTTCCCAAAGTGTTAGATAGAAGGTATAATTTACCAAGATCTCCCTGGCAGATGTCTGTCCTACTGGCTCCTCCAACAATGAACTGAGGGTTCTCACAGATTTCCTGTAGACAACGATAAACAAACACAGTTAACTTCAGCAAAAGAAGGAGCAATAATCCATCTGAGAGCTGCTGGTGCATCTGATTCAGCTAGTTGGCGGCTTTTGCGTCACCTTCTGTACATATTGTTAAACTCTCTGAGATGAACTTGATACTTGATACTGACAATTTAAGCATCTGTAAATGGATAATAAAACACATCCTTTATATTAAGAGTCATTCAGCCAAGAATTGTGATCAGATCTCTAAGGAAACTTAGTTCCAGTCCATCCATGTCGGACAGGCGGCGAGTGTTTTAATCCCATCAGCATCTCCAGGTCAGATCCCACAGCAGCAGCAGCAGTTTTCCGTGCAGGTTTGATGTCATTGCGTGTCAAAAATAACGTCCCACCTCCCACATGTGTGATCCATCTCCTCTTTATTAAACTTTGTGTGTAGGTCCTGTGTGCCAACCCGATGTATCCCCCCCTCCTCCTACCTTGGGCCTCTTCCAGACGATGTTCTTGACCTTGTTGGACTTGTGTCCGAGCTCCTTGAAGCCCAAAGACTCCACAGTGGCTGGGAAAGAGTCATCCTCAAACAGGGTCTTCCTCCCAAGGCACTCCTGTCTCAGGACGCTGAAGTCCTGGCTGTTGAAGCGGAGGGGCTTGTTCAGAGACCCTTCCCCGTCTCTCCTCTCTCGTTCCCGGATCAACCGGTCGCAGAAAAAGCCAGACGGTGTATAGGGCATCCTGTCTCTGCTGGCTTTTTTTCTTTTTTTTTTTTTTTTAAAAAAAAAACTGGCTTTTGCCACTTGTACTAAAGTCTTACAAGCCTAAAAACCCTGGCATAAATCCAAACGGCTAATGTCTGATTGGCTCCTTCTTTGTGTGACGTCCCCCTCCCCTTCGTCACAGAGCAGATGCAAAAGCTCGCTGTGAAAGAGACATTCACTCCACGTGCATTCACCTTTGCATTACCATACACATACACACACACACATATGCACAAAAACTCACATTTCACATAAACGTCTATTTGTTGCCCTCCCATTGGTCAGAGGTGGACAATGATCTCTCCCTGGCTGTAGTGATACGTTGCCATCATTGTTGGGTGACACAAAGGCCAGCGGGCCGAGCCAGAGGGCATGTAAAGAGTGGTCGGTAGATGCCCTGCCTCAGCAGAAGGCATTCAACCCCTTTAAACCTCTTCTCAATGGAGCTCAGCGTTGAGCAGTCTCAGCATAACCACAGCAGGCTAATGCTATCAAGAGGAGTATCATCCATTTTTAGCGCTCTGCTGGGGAAAAGTACAAATTCACTCCCAGCGTACAGTAGATGAATCACCTCGTCCTTGTACTGGATGTGTGTGTGGTGGATCATCATCAAGAATCACAACAATCAGTCTTGATGTGATGATTCGGAGGTGGTGCTTCCTTTCAGGTGTGACTCACATTCAGGTGGAGAAACAAAATGCAGAATACCTCAAAATTTGGGAACCACCCTGAAAAACAAAAAACTAAGGTCGACCGATTTGGCTTTTTCAGGTCCACTGCTGATTATTAGATATCAAAGATGAACAATATTTGTAACTCATCCGTAGTAAGAATGATAATCTTAGTGTCAAGTACAATTCATTTTGAGATACTTTTGAGTTTATTCGTTATATCTTTTCTTCATGACACTTATTAGATAAATTTAATTTGTTTTTCTGCAGATTCAGATTATTTGATTGTTTAAAGGATATCAATCAAGATTATGTTGTGGGCAGTTTATTGTGTGAGAGGATGTTGCATCAGAGCCAACAATCTGACAAAAAAGGTCAGTCTCGGTCTCTTTTCATCCTTTCCATTTTCTTTTGCTTTTAAAAAAATGTAATAATGTGAGTGCTTCCTGGACTCAAATTGAGTTTGTTAGAGGTGTGCTTTGGATAGAAAATACATGTAGAGATAAAAAACCACAATAAAACCTCCCAGATACTCTCTTTTTAAACAATTAAAAAGTCTTTATAGTCATGCAAGTGGTTGATAATCCATGAATATTTCTGCTGAACACATCTCACTTTATATGAAGGTCCAACACGATCACGACACACTATTTCCTTTTAGTATCTAATAGAAATTTGGTTTATTCAAGCATTTCTTATTGTACCACTCTATATCACTCTTAAGTAAGCGAACATCTGGAGTTAGGAGGGTTAAGTCAGGTCACACATCACACCCACACAACGCACAAGGTATTAACATAGCATGACAAGATGTTAGAAATAAATGAGGGTTTGTTACGAGTGAAATCAGTTTGACATTTATTCAGTAAACTTTCACTCAACAACTTTAAAAAACACAGTTTCTCTTTGATTATTACAATTTCATAATTCACAGATTAAGATGTTTCTCTTCAGTCAACTTGTGTTAAAAGAAATACAGAATTCAGTGGGCTCAAAAAATCTAATCTGAAATCAAATACAATTAAATAATTAAAAATAGAATTATTGTGGTGCATAATTTCCCTCAAGTGCTGGTTTTGAGACATATGTTAAATACACATGTGTTTGTATAAGAAATCCATTGGAGTGATAATCAGTGACGTTGACAGTAAACCTACAGTATCTGTATCTCCCAGTCTTCTGTCACTCTGAGGTTCAGGTCGCTCACTGTCAGCATGCGGCTGGACTCCGTGTACTGAAAAGCAGCAGAGGAATCTTTTGCACCTGGAGATACAAACAAAAGATATATATAAATATTTAACGTCTTTTATTGCTTCTGTTTCTCTTATTTGTATTGTGTATTGTTGTCCTGTCTGCTTATTGTTTGGCCTGAGTGTTTGTCGCACGCTGTTCTCGCCATGTCTGGCGTGGCACTTTGTAAACTCTGCTTTTAAAGGTGCTACTATAGTTGTTTGGCAGATGTTCCTCACCTGACAGATGCACGACCACTGTGGACGGTTTCTTCTTCACCCCGAGGACGGTGACCGACTGAATCACCGTATCACAGTCGAACGTTCCTTCTTCACTGGCAGGACTGCGAAACGCGACGACAGATATCAAATCACCACGTGTGAAGTGTTCTCAGTTCAGAAACTCAAATAGTTCGAGCCCTCAGCTTCTTTTCACATGTGGTCTAAAACTGGATCCTTCATTTCGGAGGTGTGACTTATGACTCACCGGCAGAGCAGACGGCCTGACAGCATGTTGAACCTGCGCAGACAGAAGGCCTTTCTGTCCCGGTAGCTGAAGGAGTGGCCGTCGTCCAGGTACAGCTCACCATCAGCAAGACCCTGCAGAGAGAACGGACCGCCGTCAGGAATATACTAATTAAATGATGCAAATGTCACAGGCGCCAGCCCTCATAATACAACTACAATCAATGTCAGCGAAAGCCAGGTTCGCTCACCTGAGAGCTGAGGGCCACAGTGATGTTGAGGGGGAGCTCCTTGTATTCGGCCGTACAGGAGCCACTTCCCACCGACCTGCAGACCACCGAGCCGCCTCGCTGGAACACAGGAACCTGCGCAGAGGAAACACCAGGAAATCAGTGTCAACTTCCAGAATATAACATCTGGCTTTAACTACTGATGGACACTCACTGTGTCCAGGGTGACTGGAAGACTCAGAGTCCTGCCTCCTTTATACGACTCTGCAGAGTGGACATCATACCACACCTACAAGAGAGACAAACCTTAATACAACATCCACACTGAGGTGTATCGTGAACACATCAAAACATATAAATATGGTACCTGGTGGTTGATTTACCTCATCAGATCCTGGAAGTAAGACTTTGATTTCTTCCACGTCTGGTTTGATGACAGGACAGGCCAGCAGAGCTCCACCTGCGTGATGTCAGAGACAGTTAAACCAAGAGAGAAATAAAAAACTCCAGTGTACACTGAAAGAAGATGCAAAAATAAAAAAAGCATTTATCACCAATCATATACGGGTTGTCCATGCTGAAGGTGCTCTCCTCTCTCGGGAACTCCACCCACAGAGGTCTGTACAGTTTTAAATAAAATGAGCATTTCTAAATGTTTTGTGCACATTTAAAACTTCGCTAAAAGTCGCTGATCTCTCGTGCCTGAAGCTACAGAGGGTTTCTCGGGTTTACAGTACTTCCACTGAGCAGCAGATGGCAGCAGCACTTACCTGAGTGGAGGCAGACCTGAGGTGTGAGCCTGGTAGAAGAGAGTGTACCAGAAGGGCAGCAAACAGTACCTGAGTACAGACAAGAGAGTTCAAAACCCGCCTCTGCCCTGGGATTGTTTAAACATTAGAAAAGAAAAGTCAGAAACACATTACAGATTTATAACGCATGTCTGAGAACACCTTTAACGCACCTCTGTTTGATCACAGTGCGGATTGCAGCGGTGACCTCCTCTCCAAACAGCCAGGGCTCCCGACGCTTCGACCATATGGCGCAGTGACTTCGGAAGAATGGCTGCAGAGCGGCGGCCTGGTACCAGCGCACCAGCAGCTCCGGCTCAGGGTCCCGGAAAAACCCACCGACATCGGCTGAAGCAAAGAGGAAAATATCAGACACAAAAAAAAAAATCATAGGTATAATTTAATATCTAAAGAAATTAACAGTGAATTATACTAAGCTCACCTCCACAAAATGCTATCCCTGTGACGCTTAAAGATAAAATCATTGGAATCGAGATCTTCAGATATTCCCACGTGGCGACGTTGTCACCGGTCCAGACCGCTCCTGCATCCCCAACAAGTTTAATCCCAGAAGACAGTGCAGTTCAGGACACAACCATGAAAACATCGCAGTTTATTTTCCATTTTAAAAAATGTACCATATCTCTGTGACCCAGCGAAGAAGGAGCGTGTGAGGACGAAAGGTCTCTCTGAGCCCCCCGAGCGAGCTATCAGACCCTCGGCTGTGGCCATGTGCTGTGAGACAACAAGGGAGAAATCACAATCGAATGTTAAAACGTTAGATTACAAACATGGAAACTATATCCCTGTTGCGTCAAGTTAAATCACCTGGTAGAAGCCGTACAGGTTGTGCAACTCCCGGTGTTCCCAGCCCCCATGATGCACTGCGTCCTTTGGCATCGTCTGCTCCGGCCCACCGAACACAGACGGTTCATTCATATCGTTCCACAGAAATAACGATGGCGTTGATCCCTGAATCAGACAATGAACAGTTAAACCACAACAAAACTGATCTCCATACGCTATAAAGCAGAGACATGTGACACGATTCAACATCATCAACTAGATTGTATCCTGTTGGGTCTTAGCGATTAATGGGGTTGCATATAAAGTACACACTAGTATTGACTTGTGAATTTCTTACTTACCTTGTACTCTTCCAGGCTGAAACATCTGGAGTACCACGCTCGAGTGTCTGGATTAGTGAAGTCAAGGTAAGAGCACGCACCTGTGGGAGAAGTTATCAAAAAATCTAATTAGAGAGGAAACGGCTCAAAGACTGTTATATCTTAAGAAATGTGATGATTATTTGATCACATTTCTTAGAACTGAAACTGCCCAAGTGAATCAAGAAATATATAAATGGCTCATTGAATAAAATAATCTGACATATATTGCACCAAAAATAATATTAAAAATAAATGAATGTTACATAAATTGAGTTCTTTTTCATTTGTTTTGTTTACATTTTCAATTTTATTAATTAATTCTTGCATTTATTATATTTATATGCTATGCTATTGCTATTATACATTTCTGTATTATTTCTGTAAATCACCTTTTGCCTTGTATCCACCCCATGTATTTATTTATTCTCTAACTATCAACTTAAGCCTACTTTTATTTTGAATATTCATTTTGGTGCATTTAAGAGCATATCAATTTACGTCTTGATCTTCTTTTGATTATGGCAGTTTCAGTCTCTCAGAGGCTTCATGGCATTAAGTGAGATTTCATTTTGTTATTTTCAGAATTAAATAAAAACATTACCAGGCCAGCATGAGCCCAGATAGATCTGCCCCTCTCTGTCCCGGACAAAGTGCCCGCCCTCTCTGGCCTCATTGTACAGCAGCCAACCAGGATCAAACTTGAAATGGGGATCACTGATAACTACCAACTGAAAGGTAAAAACAAACAAGATAAAACAGAATAAATGTGTAACAAATGAGGCAGTAAACACACGAGGCATTCTGACAGTGACCTTTCTCTTCTTCTTCTGCAGGTGGTGCTGCAGCGCAGCTGGTTCAGGGAAATTATCAGGGTCCCAGGTGAAGTAACGCTTCCCATCCGTGTGCTCGATATCCAGCCAGATGACGTCGTACGGAATATCGTGCTGATCAAATCCAGCGTCGACAGCCTTCACGTCAGCTTCGTCGTTGTAGTTCCAGCGGCACTGGTGGTACCCGAGTGCAAACAAAGGGGGCAGGGCTTGATACCCTGACAGAGGAAAATAATCCTTTTCAAGATCTGAGGTTGACTTTTTAAAATTTTAAATACATTCAGGCTGCAGACACACCTGTCAGCTGAGCATACTGGCAGAACAGCTGCTGTGGACCGGGCCCGAGCAGAACCACGCAGTCAATCACACCACTCTCTGACAGCCAGTGTACGTCAGTCTGCTTCTGGATCTCTTTCACTGGAGGTGTTTGGTCATCCTGCGTGAGTTAAAGGGTTTTTTAAGTGGTTTTGAAAGTGCAATTTGGTTGAATCTGATTGAAGAATTTCACCTCTCTAACTTTTCAACAAGGGAACAACAACTTGAACAAGGGTTACCTGATGCTCAGGTGGGCTGTAGTGAACGTTCACATATGTCTCGGATGCGTTCAGCCAGAATAAACCCAAAGTCCTGTCGGGCTTGTGGGCAACCAACAGCGGCACCGACCCGTACAGGCCAAAGCGGCTGTACACGTCATAGGCGAAGACATCCAAGTTGTACAGTCGATACGGTTCACCATCTCTGTGAAATGAAATCAATTACATGATGATGCAAATAAACAGAAATAGATACTTTACTGAATAAACTTTATTCTTTGCTACCTGGTGTCTCTGAGCTGCAGGTCGTCAGCATGTTCTGGAAGCCCGTACACGTGACTGAACCCGTGGAAACAAAGATCTGACCCAATGCTGCTGGGACCTGGACATAAACAAGATGTATATTTTAATTTTCATTCATGTTTCTTTGTGGTTTTCCAAATAAACTACAGTGTACTTTAAATATTTCTGACTTTCCACACAATCTCATGCGTTCATACCCAGATTTGAACTCAAGTTTTTTAAGGTTTGAGGACTTTTTAAGCACCTGCAAAAACCTTGTTTCATTTTGTCAAATTCCTCAGGAGAGGTGCTATGTCAATACTATTATTATGTTATTATAATACATATTATGAGAAGATTGAATCATAAATAATATTGAAAATATAGAATCATGTCTGCCTCGGAGAAACACACACAACATTCCTCCTCAGTTAAAGGTACAAAGACAAACTCCGAATTTTAATATTTATATACAATGAGGTAATCAAAAAAATGTATATTTATAATTTATTTTGTCAATAACTGAATAAACAAGCTGTTCTCAACTAGAAAATAAGGTCCCCAGAACACTGTTTGATGCTAGAAAGGTGGCAGGGTCCGCCACATATAAATAAAGTAAAACAGAATGAAATTGTCTCCTTTAAGGTCAGTTTGTTTCATTCAAAGAAGATCTTTCTCTTCTGATTAGAATTTCTTCCCAAAAACTACATAGTGCACCTTTAACTGCGTTACAGTACCGTTAGCTTTGATATCCACAAACGTTTTGAACGTCTCTTTCCATAATGAACTTGTGTGTTCGTCTTCAAGCTGCCAGAGAAACAAGAAGAAGAAGAAGAAATGTATTTATAGACCAGATTAGGCTTTAAGAAGGAGTAATATTACATTATCTCACCTCACTACTATCAGATGTGGCCCTTAGGACAAACAACAAGGGGAGAAACACAAGAACATTTCATTTAATTCCAGTCTTCATGTGTTGTTTTGTTTTTCCAGTGAGCATCCGTCACCTGACAGCCTCACCTGGGTGGATCCTGCAGAGTCTCGAACCACAGTTTGCCTTTAGAGTTGAACGTAACCATCACCTCGTCCTCGCACAGGATCTCCAGACGGAAGGGGAAATGCCACACACGAACCTGGTGACGCCCCGAAGACCAGGAGAGGGTGACGGAGTCCTTCGACTTTCTCTCCACTCTCATCCTGCCACATGATGACAGAAGTGAATAATAAATGATTTCTCCAACAAACATGGGAGTCACAGCTGTGCAACTAAACACAGACAAAGAGCTGCAGATGCAGATCTTACCGTTCTCCCTCTGGTTCCCCCACAAGCACATCTGGAACTCGATAGCGTGCTTTAATGGGCTGGAGCTCGTCGATTAGGATCCTTACGGTGTTGTTTTTGCAAGGTAACACAGAAAGGAGCAGCGACTTCTATGAAAATCAAAATAAGTCAATTATTGAGACACTGTAGGGAGGTTTTATCTGCATTTTTAACAATGCCAGTGAAGGTTATCAGGCATTTTTTCAGCTAAAGAGGGGGTTTGGGTTTATCATAACCTTTATTGTCCTTCAGATATGCACGACAGCAGAAAAATACTGGCAACTTGTGCAAAAAAACAGGAAACAGACCACCCTTCACTTTCGTTTTCCAGTAAATACAAAGAGTTCAGACCTGTGAGTCAGGCTGCAACAGTTCAAAACGGGCCTCCTTCTCTGTCAGCACCATGGTGTCCAACTGGGTGCGATACTCCGGGTTTGGACCTCTGACCTGTCTCCTGACAAACAACATGACCAGACATGAGGAAATTCAAAGTGACGACAAGAAACTGATCACACACACATACAGGTCAGGTAATTGTGCTTAATCACATAAATACACACATTATCTGTGAATGAAACCTACTTGTAGAAAGCGACATCATCACTTGTCTTGAACTTTGATTGCTCTGCAGGAACAGCAGCACTGAGGAGCAAGCAGAGAGAAAACTAAAGAAACACCAACATAAAGCACAGATTTACACTTTTACTCACATGGACACCTTATTTCAAAATAATGTGTCATCTAACACATTAAGACACTTAAAATCTGCACACAAATAAGCACAAGATACTCGTAATGCAGTCATGTAAACATAGACAATGATTAATAACACATTGTAAACACACTATATGGACACCTGACCTCTCTCAGTGTCTGTCTGCACACATGTAACACATCAGAAGTCTGACAGCAGCTGCTGGTTACCTGACAGGTGGTGGCTGGATCACTTCCGACATTTCGAGCAGAAAAAAAGGCAGAAAATCAGAGCAGGTACAAGCCGCTTGTTGTCTCCAGGAATGAGAATAAACTCTTACTTCTTCTGTGTTGACTCGTCAGCTCTCTGTGACGCTGCAGGACCGAGCAGCCGTCACACCCCCCACACTTCCGGTGTGGATTTTCAAAGTAAACTTTATGAATCCACTCGTCTCCTTCATGTAAATAAACCCTGGGAACATGCGCATTGGGACTCATTCAGACCAAATTGTTATGATAACATATATATATACATATATATATTAATATCATTTTTAAACTTTCACTTACATTTTTAGTTTAGTTACATTTTTTAAACCAACATCAGTCCTGATGATAAATACTTAGTATTCATTCATTTTCAGGATTTTAACCCTTTAAATACAAGTTTGTTTACATGATGCCACTGTTTTTTAAATGAAAAACACACAAAAAATGTATATATTCCATCTACTTAATACATAGTATGTTCATCTTCATATATGTCTTTATAATTGTCTATCATGAAGCTTATATTTTTGATTTTTTTAACCTTTATATTCATTCTGTGCATAGATCAGACCATCAACCTAAACAACAACTATTTTTTTTTTTTATTCTGCATTATATTACTTTTTTAAAGTTGTAGGAGAGCAGGGTCTTCTAGGTGAAAGGTTTTTTGGAGTTTGCTCCCCTGTAACTTCTGCTTTGCTTAATTTCTTTGTCACATGCCATCAGATGTGATTTATGGGGATTTAGGAACGAAAAGAAGAGAATCATTGGTTTCTGGGGAAGTCTGATGAAAGGAAAAGAAACAAAACTCAGCCGGGAAATGTATGACGGTTTTATTTCATAACTGTATGTGTCACCATGGATTTAATCTGTCCTGCAGACATTAGATAAATGAGGGTTTTCATATATTTGATTGGCCCAGGCTATTTGTAACCTTCGAGTTCTTAATCATAGAACTCTTAAAATAACAGGAAGATACAAAAAGTCTGGGAGGGAATGAAATATTTTGTACTTTATTTGATGACAGTTACCTGGGGTTTGCATATTTTGTTTTGTTTGAGTGTAAAAACACAAGTATCCTTGATAAAAGAAATATATATTTGCCTAAATAAACTGAGAAACCAAAGATTGTATGTAAGCGAAGAGCATTAATGTGTCACCTCCATTTAAACAACTTGCTGGGAATCTATTCTGGTTGTTCACTATTGTATTGTTTTGTTTGTGTACTCCACCACAATGAGGCAAAATAAAAAATATCAGAAAATCAGAAATCAGAAGCCTCCCTCTGTCGCCATCTTGTGGCAGCTTCCTGAACTACAACTAAAAGCCAACAGCCGCTGCTGTGTTCTGTCGCCATCTTGTGGCGGCTCGCTGAACTACAGGAGACAGCACCGGACCTGGAGGCGGATATGACTCCGTCCTGTAGTAGATGCACAAATGAAGATGCCAGATGCACAGACGCGTTGGTCATGTTTTCTGCTTTTAGCATCACTTTTCCGTGTCGGGACAGCGGCGGAGGTGTCCGTATGGAAGGTGGACATCAACTCGGTCAGTGTTACGCCCTCGACAAATGCAATTTTCAACGGTTATTTCCGTTGCATGTCGTGCTAAATCTTGCACAGCAGCTGTTAGCCTGGAAGCTAACTAGCTGCCTTGCAAATCTTCATGTCGCTGTATCTTCCCACCTTTTAGACACACAAAGGCTTTGACGGTGTTAGTTTGGGTTGTCGGACACAACGCGGTTCTGATTCAGAACGAGCTAGCTTAAACTGCTCGCTGTTTAAAGTCATAACGCTGCCTGTCAGCTGTGTTTTAACCTCCTGTAAGGTAGATAGCGACAGTTAACGATGTTTCCGAAGCAGATAATATGTTGGGACGTGATGGTATTTACAGGTGTGTTTGAGCGGTTGAGCTACAGTCAGATCATGCGAACAAAGGGAGTTATGTTGTGGATTAGATAAACAGGTTATTGTCTCAGTATAAGACAGAAGAGGCTACTGTTAAAAGTCTTGACACTAAGGGGAACTATCTTTCAATCAGATACTCCATATTTTCATAGGCATATACTTACTTTGCATGTTTACTCAAAGTCAAAATTCACAAGCTAATAATGTATGTAGAGTAGTTAAATTGTTTCCAGCTTCAAGTTATTTACACATGAATTCATAAACACTTGATTGCATGTACTTGATTCAGATTCAGACAACTTTAATAATCCCACCAGAGGCTTGGCTGAAATGTACAGAAACATGTAGACACACATAAAAGGAAATGTTAAAAATGATATAAAATCTGCCAAGAGGTTAAGTGGAATAGATGTTATCGTGTCTGCTTGTAGTCAAACTAGTTTTAAAATAACTTCATTGGTTAGTTTGATAATTCATGAGGGATTGTTTCAGTCATTTTCAAGCAAAACTGCCAAACATTTGTTGGTACCAGCTTCTTAGCTATGAGATTAGCTGATTTTCTTTGTCACTTGTGATACTGAATGAAGAGTCTTTGGGTTTTGGACTGTTTGTTGGAGAAAAGACAACCCGCAGGACTTGTTTTTCTGGAAAGTCTGCACAGGGAACCTCTTCACACTGTGAACAAAATATCAGTGTATGAAATGATAAATAATGCTGTTTTTTGTCAGAATTTCTTAGGCATTTTAGCGACTAATTGATCAATTGATTCTTCTGTAGATGCAGGCAGGTTAATAAACGTGTCTGCCGTGTTTTCAGACGCAGGATGCCGTGTTTCGGAAGACGCTGTATGCCAACACCACCATCTTCATGAAGTGTAAGTTCTCTGATCTCCGTGTTTTCTTTGAATACTCTTAAATGATGATTGGGGGCATTTTATTGTTAATGTCAACAGTGACGGTGCCACTCCCACAAGCTCCTTACTGCATCCACCTTTATATAGATGTTATGATACAAAGAACAAAGGTGGTTATGTTTGATAGGTGGAGTATTTACTAGAACAAGACACTCATTATGTACTGCCAGGAAGGCCACATGAACGTAACGTTCAGGTACAGTACATCCTTGGTTTTGGTGTTGGTGTTTAATCTGGCGCCTGTCCAGGTTGTGACACAGAAACACAGAAACACAACATGAATAGTTAAGTATAAAAAGGCTCTCTGTGTCCTCTGCTCTGTCCTCTGAATTTGTATGCAGTTCCTGGGGGATGATTCAGATCCACATTTTTCAGTTTTGACCCAGTTACAATATACCTCAAGCTGGTTTTGTTTAAAAAAAGCTAAACTAAATAAATTTAAAAAACAAAAAACAAACAGTAATTCTACTTTCACAAGAACTCAAAATGATGCTGGTTCTAATTAGAGATCATTTGTTGTGTTGATTGTTGTTCAAGGAGCATTAAGACTGCTGGGTTTAACATTAAAAATTTAGCAGTGACATTGTTTTGCTGACATTTACACTCATGGCCTTCACCGGCTGAAGTGCAGTCACTTCACATGGGCCGGATGTCCTACAACCTGCAGGACTTGTTTACCTGGAAAATCTGCATGGGGAACCTCTTCACACTGTGAACAAAATGTCACTATTAGAAATTATGAAGTTGGACAGCATCTATCTCATCTGCTGTGCTGTACAGACGTATTGTAATGTTAACTTTTGATCACCTTTTACTCATTTTGTATCTTTTTTTTTTTTATTTTACTGTGCACTATAACTGTAAGACTAATTAAATGTTGTTTTACTTTAACATCTTTGCAGAAAACCCCCCTCTTTGTCACAGCTGTTAGCAGGTGTGGGGTTAAAGTTGCAGACAAACTCTCCCACACTGTCTAACTTGCAATGTTCGGTGTTAGACCTTCAGCAGGCCAGATAAATGGTTATCCCAATGTATAATGTTCTGTGTTGTCATGACAAAAAACAGAGATTAACTCCTGTAACATGATGATTTGGACCTAAGACCTTATTACTGTCTAACCATCCATTGCTCTGCCCGCTGAGTAACTATTCACTTTTATCTCTCTGCAGTCCAGGGTGACATCGGGTCATGTGATAGGAACTTGGCCTTCAACATCAGCTGGTACCTGCGCTCCTCTGTGTGCTACAATGAGGTCTTTAACACACCAGTGAGTATTGACTCTTGTCTGCTGATGTGTGAGTCTCATTTATTTGTTTTGCCATGAGTCACACGAGTTACTTTAGAAATGGTTGGTAGAAATCACTCAAAAATCAAATCCTTTTTGTGGATTTTGTGCAAGAACGACAAGTTTATATACATGATCAAGCTTTTTCTAATCTAAAAGTTCACTTCACTGAACTTTCCACCAGTTCGGGGTTTTGATTTCCCACTCAGCATCAGCTATCTGTCAGTCAGAGCAGCTGGTATGCTCTGCCTGAAAGTGTTTTCATGGCCTTGGGCTCAGCTTCCATCTTTGTGCCAGCGCCGTCTCTTTGTCTCCAAGCATCTCAGACTCAGCTGCTGCTTTGGCTTTGATGTACTTCAACTTCTCGCTGAAGAAAGAAGGCCAAAAAAAAAGGACGTATCGAGGTCACCTGTACCCTGATCAGGACATTTTTCATTCAGATGTGTTTTGAAATGTCTGCCTCTGTCAAACACTGACTTCAAGCAAGATGAGAGCAGTTTTCTTCTTTGGATTTTGCTTTCAAAGTCCTGCCTGATAGTGAATGTATTATTCTGCCTGTTAAGTCTGCAGTCACTGTCCTCCATTCATTTGTTCTAAAGTTGCAACATGAGTAGTTTCATAGTGTCACTGATTTCCTCTCACTGTCATTTATAGGACAACAAAGCCATGAACATGTTCGGTATGGACCACATGTTGAAGGACGGCTGGAGCGGCTTCTACAGTCAAGGCTACATGTACTTCGACAACTGCTCGTCTCTTTTCTTACCGAGGGTAAACACAACACACATGAATCACCACTTTGAACACAAGTTTAGTGCAACAGTTATCTAATGTCTGAGAGTTTGAGGTCACTTCATCCTGGTTTCTTTGCTCTATCTGCTCTCCAAGGTGTATTATCCAGACTTCAACCCATATCAGCCCCTCACCAGCCCAAAGGTGAGTTACTGATGATGGATGGATTGACCACATTGACAATACTAATTAAATGCTCTATAGAGACTGGTTTTATGCATGTGTTTGTGTTGTATCTTCAGAGTGACCCATCCAATCAAAGTCTGTTTTGGCCCGACAAGCCGGTAAGACATGTTGTTACTACTTTTATGTAAATGTATGTTTTTTATTAGAGGTAATTTCCTGTGGAGCAGCTGAAATTGTTTTCCCCTCCCATAAAGTTTTTGTGTTCCTCATGATCCACAGGAACAGTTTATGTCATGGTGTATTGCCAGTTCAGAGAAACACTCGAGGCTATGACGACTATGATTTTTTGCTCACAAACGTCTTTTTGCAGGATATCAGCGCAGTGGCCAAAGCTTGGCAGGACAGTCCATATCTGTTCATAGTCAAGGTGCAGCCTTTGCTCCGCGGGATAGAGGATGATGACATTGGAGCAGAGCAGTTCAGCTTCACTTTCGCAAGTGAGAAATACAATTTTACCCTGTAGATAATCTGTTGTAGAAAGAAGGACCCGTGTGTGTGTGTGTGTGTGTGTGTGTGTGTGTGTGTGTGTGTGTGTGTGTGTGTGTGTGTGTTAGGAGATGTGACTTCTTGTTTTTCTTTCCTCAGTGAAAGTTGAGATGAAGGGACCACACGACTACTCTTCTCCAGCAGACTGGCCCCTCATGATGGTGTGTACTAAATTAAATAGAGGAAGGTTATTTTTATTGGGGGATGCCATATCAACAAAACACAGAAATGTCCCCAGCCTGAGCACTTGTCTGTCCCTCCTGTCCATCCCAGTTCTTCATGGTCATGTGCATCGTGTACGTGCTGTTCGGGGCTCTCTGGCTCTTCTGGTGTGCTTGCTATTGGAGGGATCTGCTGCGGATCCAGTTCTGGATCGGTGCTGTCATCATCCTCGGCATGCTGGAGAAAGCTGTGTTTTACTCAGAGTACCAGAGCATCCGGTACAAAGGAGACTACGGTTGGTCGATTTGATATATTTGATTGTCTGTGAGATCATTTTTTTTCTCTCTTCTATTCATTACAGTTTGTTATAATCATAATTCTGTTTGTGTGTCTTCACAGTTCAAGGTGCTGTTATTTTTGCTGAGCTGCTTTCTGCGCTCAAAAGATCTTTAGCTCGAATCCTGGTCCTCATTGTCAGTCTCGGATATGGCATAGTCCGGTAAGTGTCCTCATTTGAAATGGACCTTTTTATCTGACGTTATGTCTTAATATCAACCAGTGGGGGACTCACTGCTAATACTCCCATTTCAACCTCTCTCTACACTCTGTAGACCCAGACTGGGTACCACAGTCCATCGCCTCGTAGCTGTCGGCCTTCTCTACCTGCTCTTCTCCTCTGTGGAAGGTGTGCTCAGAGTGACGGGTGTAAGTATCATCTATTTATAACCTCCACCAGCCTCTCATCAGCCACCACCCAACAGCGAACATTCTCAGTATAATTTAGCCTGTTTGGAATACAGTGACAGTGTCAGATAATTCATACAAATACAGCACATTCGGTAAAAGGTGACTCCACTCATAAGGTACTTATAAGTAGTCGAAACACCAACAATGACATGCAAGCACTCTAAAGCCTTTGTATTCGATTTATTTTCTTAGTTCCTCACTAAAACAGGACGTGACAGACCTATTTTTGAAGTTGTTATCTTTTCATGTCATCCTTTCACAACCTGTGGTTGGAGCGGTAACAACAATTGCAGTGTCACACAACAGCAAACACCCCTGGAGCAGCTGCTTCATCTGAAATTTAACAGAGAGGCTACTTGTGTATTTACAGTGCAACCACACAAACTCACACTCAAGCCAGCCTGCTTTTATTGTGAAGTAGCAGCAGAAGGGAGATGCTTGGTTGTGGTGTGTTGGTTTGGCTTTTATCAATGCGATCAATTAAAAACAACTGGAATGTTGGATTTTCATGCTGCATTGTTTCTTGTAAATCCTGTGTGTGTGTGTGTGTGTGTGTGTGTGTGTGTGTGTGTGTGTGTAAGAAAATCACACCCTGCCTGCGAGTGATGGAAATGTAAAATACATTTGAAGAAACACTGAATGATTACGATTATAATTTCACAAAATATTATGATCTGATACGTGAAACTTGATTTAAAAACTTAAAATATATACATTTTGAAAAACTCTAAACCAGTATACCACTGCAACCCTACTCATAATTAGTATCAAAAGTGAGATGTAATCTTATGAAAATCTTAAGGATTACAACTTGAAGGCAACACTCAGAAGGCCGTGAGAGTAAACTGTTCAGCGATCCTGTTAAGTGGACTCAATGGGCAGCACTGGATACACTAATCTATATCAACTAAACCCCGGACTGAAGGTTTACTGTATCCTAAAATAAACCAAATGGATGAGAAAGAAAAAACACACTCGCAGCTGTTCTGTAGACCATCTCTATTCCTCTTCTAAGCCGTAGATCATAATTTTCCCTGAACCCTCTGCACTACAGCAGATAGGACATTATCGGTTCTAGCCTCCACAGTCTGATTGATGCTGATAGTGTTGGTGTATTTTTACATTAAACTCTTGCCCGGCATGGCTTTCGAGGCACTCTGTGTAAATAAACATGATTTGAGTAGAGGAGACGATAGAGAGAGAGAGAGGAGGTTACGCTGGGATTTAGTCTCTGGTAGGCAGACAAGTGATGATAATAAAGAATGACAAATTTGATCTAAGAGTGATATTCAAATGCAGCCAAAGGACGCTGCAGCAAATTCAAAAAAGCCATAAAAACACGGAGATACACAAACAAACATTAGAAAAAAGAAGGCAGGAAGAAGACTGAAGAGAGGTTGTGTAGTTTGTTGAGCAGATGTCTTTTGTCAGGAGGCAGATCTTAACACAAGCTTATCTCATGTTTAAAAAAAGCACTGTGACTTCCCTTATGATTAATTTATTCTGCTCACTCAGTCCTGTTTACACATACACACAGACACACACAGATACACTCAGACACACACACACACACACACACACACACACACACACACACACGCTGTCTTCTTTTTTTCAAATCTGACTCTTACCTTCTTTTTCCAGGGTTTCTATGAGACGGTGGCCCTGGTGGCCAATCTCAGCCTCTCCCTCATTGACTCCTGTGTCATGTGGTGGATATCCTTTTATCAAACCAGCCAAAGACAGCCACTCGGGACTGATCAGTCAGGATTTGCATTTTCAGAAATGTTGCATGTATAAGCTTTTAATTATGGTTTGTCCCAGTGTATGTAGAGTAGGTTCTCCTTAATTTACATCTACATTTTCATCAGTCTGTCTCAAACCACTCGCCTCCTGAAGCTTCGGAGAAACGTGGTGAAACTCTCGTTGTATCAGCACTTCACCAACACTCTCATCTTCTCTGTTGTCGGTGAGTACCAACTTGCTTCAAGATGGATTGCCTCTTACAGACATCAGAGTAACACCGTTGTTTACTTTGTGTCCACAGCTTCCATCATATTCATCATCTGGACCACCAAAGTCTTCAAGCTGGTGGACTGCCAGACGGTCAGTTTGTTTTCTGCTATTGCATTTCTGTTGAGGTTCCTTGGTCTTGTCATCTCTGTGGGTTTCTCGTGCATACAGAGATGAAAGGCGAAGCTTTCCTTGCAACCCGGTAACATCCATCTCTGTGTTTCTATTTGTATCTTTTCCACAGGGTTGGAGGGACTTGTGGGTAGACGATGCCTTCTGGCGTCTCCTGTTCTCCACCATCCTGCTGGTGATCATGGTGCTGCTGCGGCCCTCTGCCAACAGCCAAAGGTCAGAGTCGGTCAGGAGCACCAAACTATTTCTGTCATATCAACCTGCCAGCAGCATTTCATTTCTGGTTCTGTTTTCTCTCAGGTTCTCTCATTCTCCTCTGATTGATGAAGATGATGAGGAGGAGGAGGCGAAGGAGCCCATGCTGAATGAAGCTTTTGGTAAAGACCTCTTTTGTGAGACCAGCCAAGGGTTGTCCAAAAAATGAGAACACAGTGTCCGACAGTGTTTACGATATATAAATAGACTGGGTACTGTTTAGTGCAATTCAGATGTCTTGCCTTAAATAGCAGCTGTTTTTCTAAATTCAACTCAAGGCCATGGGCCAGGTTTTGTTTCAGGTGAGCAGACTGAATGCTTATCGATCTACAGCACAGTACTTAGTTAGTTAGTGAAGCTCAGATCCCAGGACCAAGAAAGGCTGCAGGGATAAAAAATGAGTCAGTTTTCTTTGTTTGTCATATCCACACCCAAGATCTGGAAACACTGACTCACCATCTTTTCAGACGTCTTAATCACTCCATATTTAACCATATTTTTTGTTTGCTGTCCTGATGGATAATGATAGAGCCAACAGTGTTTTCAATTAGATTCGTGTTGCAGCTGCAAATAACTCACAATTGGCTTCAGATCTGATTGAGACGGCCTTGTCATCCGCGGTGTTGTTGTATAACCTCTGCCACTGAGGCCATAATCTAAATGTGTTCACGCAGATATGATTTAATTTAGAGATGTTCATCTTCTGATCACATAACAGTATAAATGGAAAATGAAATAACCTTGTTGTGTAAATCATATTATTGCACAAGAGACCTCTGTGTGATTTTAACTGGCTTATTTTATTTCAGAGGGAATGAAGATGAGAGGCTCAAAGCCCGATTCTAATGGCTCCCAGAAACTGTTGAGTAAAGAGGTGGGTCAAATGTTTTCTGTCAGCATGTCTCTACTTATATTCTTTAATGGTTTTATGCACAGATGATTTAATAATTTCTAAACACTGATTCTTCCAGGATGAAGACTTAAAATGGGTTGAGGAGAACATTCCTACCACCGTAGCTGATGTGTGAGTAAAGTAGATTTAAATTTTAGACATTGAGCTGATGGGAGGCAAAAGTAGTTTGAACTATAATAATATTATAGATGCAGATAAAACGATGTACATGTAGCAGTCTGTGGCGCTAGTTTAAACTAACCTTTATAGTGAAGTCCGATTTATTCCAGTGGTTCTAATCTTAAGTCAGGCCACTCCAAAGGATCACAAGATAAATCTGAGGGATTGTGAGATGTTTAATGGGAGAGAAAAGAAGAAAAAAAAAATCTTTTGATACGTACATTTTATTTAATATTTTAGACTCTTCTGTCATCTTTTCCAAAAATATCAGATCATTTGATCTCTTTGGGATTCAAATTCCCAACATTGACTTTGTGAGAATACGTTTTCAAAAATGATAATCCTTCTAAATCTGTCATATTTTTTCAGCTTATGTAAGCGTATTAATGTAGCTTACGGTATCTAATCAAGGGCAGATCAGACCAGAAACATATACTGTTAATACTCAAACTGACCCTGGTTTGGACCATGTGAATGCACTCATTCCCTCCTCCCTGTGTTTTCTCTCTCCACAGAGCTCTCCCTGTAATGCTTGATGAGGAAGAGGTAAAGGGTCCTTTTACTTTCCCCCTGCTAGTCCCATGATTTCTGTATACAATGCTCCTGATTATGGCATTCACTGTGCTATCATTCCATGGTCACATTACTTCACATGCAATATTCTGTGTTCTCTTTCTTCCAGGAAATCCTGAAGACCAAGATGGAGCGATCCAAGATGGAGTAGAAGTAAATGTGAGAATGAAAAGAAGGTGATTTCACTGAGGCAGCGATGAATGCGTTCTGAGTGATCTTATTACCAAAAAATGTGGGCAAAGCCAATTGTTCTCTCCGGACACTTTACTTTTTTTTTAGTTTTATTCCACAGGTGACGTGTAACACTTCAGTAAGTTCAAAGACACGTGAATAATGTGTTTCTATGAAGGCAGTACTGTCTGACCCATATGTGGATGGGTTGATGTCAAGATTCTGGGAAATTCTGTTAAACTGAAGGAATTGCACAGCAGAGCACTTTGATAAATATTTTATTTGTGTCAAAGATGTTTCTTCATTGTCACAAACATGACCAAAACCAAGTAGAAACTGGGTACTTTAATACGATGCCCTTCTGGAAAATATAATATTTATTAAAATCTTGTCTTGTGGTTTTAGACTAATACAATATTTAATGAGCCGTGTGGTTTCAGGATCACTGGGGCAGAAAATAGAAAACACTTTCGAGAAGTTTAACTTTTAACCACCTGCAAATAGCAGAAGTGACCCCAGCGTCTGATTGGCCGAGCTTGCAGGACTGTGACGACTACTTTCGAATCTGTTCAACCACAAATCATGATGCTTGGCAGTTTTCTCAGCCAAGAAATCATGAGGAGGGTAGGAATGAAAGGGAAAACACGTCGAAAACGCTGCATAATAAGATTATATTTAAGCCAACACAGTAACGGACACTTTCCTTCAGAGGTGTCCTGAGGCTGTTTTTATCATGTGTTTTATTGAATTACGTATTTTATAGTTCACATTAATAAAGTATATTTAATATTGAAATGTGCAAGCAGCTGTATGGTATGATTAACCATTTAGCCAGATAACTAAAAATCAATGTTTTCATGCTTTTTATGTCACGAGTGAAGATTTCTTGAGTTCATTTCTTGTAGCTGCACCAACAGATTATTTATGTGCATGTGTTATTCTTAACACATAATTAACACTTGGTTGTCTGGCTAACTGAGTAATCCTGAAATATAGAAATAAAAAAGCTACTGTGACTTTATGTGAACATGGCTTGAACTGATACTTGAAGCATATCACATTTGTCAGGGTAAAACATGCTAAATCTGTGTTTTTGGGGGATCCTTATGTTGACCAGAACATACAACCTCTGGGCTGGGAGAATATAATGACCCTCGTGGTCATGTGTTTCCTTTCAAAGCCAAGTATACGCAATCTTAAATGCAGTTTCATTAGAAGTGTCCACGTTGTGCGCATGAGCGTCACATTTCTCTGAGGTGTCATCCGTTCACAGAACAGTTCAGCCATCGGAAAAGTGCGACTCAAAACATGTTCCTGACCCGTTTTCAAGCAAAAGTCTAAGTGGAAAGATGTTTATTTTCATCTCTATAAAAATTGACGTTTTATAGCTTTTCAGCTGCGATTTAGGTCTACTTTGAGTTACTCTCACCAAAGTGAAACCGTTTTTTTTTTTGTTTTGTTTTGCTACTTAATCACAAAATCTATTAATAAGCCTCACAGATGTGGTGTGGTTCACTCTATGTATGTCATCTTGTCTCACACCCTCTGCCAACTGGGCCAGAGTTCTAAAATTTAGTAGCACCAGGTAGTTATTAAAATAAAATACTTACTAAAGGAATAATTTTAAAAATGCCATAATTAAAGATAACTTTGAGCCTAACTCCAGAATAAGCTTAGAATTACAGCACCGTCCTTGTGCAATCTACTGCAGTATGTGTGGATATTCTAAATTCCTTAATTTATGTTTTTTTAAGTATTTATCCAAGTCTTTTTATTTCAGAGAGACACTGAAGCCCAAATTCTGGATGTGAGTCTGCATTGTAATGTGAAGCTGATGATATCGTATGGCTTTTTGCGTATGTCCTGCAAATAAAATTTGTATTAAAACATGATTACAAAGTCTGTTTCTGTGTGCAGTTTATTACAAATGTTTTATGTATTGTAAGCAATTATTAAAGATGGATCCAAACTGCAATTAAAACAACCATGTTTCTTTATCATATTTTACAGTGAAATACAAAATATGAACTGCTTTAATGCACTGTAGTTGGCAGTCAAATTGATTTTACATTACATTGAATAGATTTTTTAAAAAAAAAACTGAAAGCAAAATGTAATAAGTCTTGACAACATGTCATCTGTAGATATATTCTGAGACCAAAAATAATGACTTTCTGCTTGTTTCTCTATATTTTTGAATGATAGTAACAGTTGTTACATTTTTAAGTAAATAGCTGTAAAGAATTTCTTGGTGTATCAATATAAATATCACATTATAGATTGTATTGTCATTTTAATCCACTTTTTTCCTTAAAATCCACACAATTCTTATTTTGACAGGCTTTTGAAGCCCTATGAATAAAGTCTCGCGAGAATTACACATACACACAGGTACAGAAATATCTACGCTTCTATTTGAAATCTTAACGATTTCACATTCGACTTTAATCTCTATTATTTACTTATTTCCCTCTCTATTCATATTTTGGCAGTTTTTTTTAAGCGCCATTAGTAAAGTCTCGCGAGACTTGTACAAATATAGTCACTGCACCTTTAATGCGTTCCTCGTGAGAGGAGCCGTACGGACTTGAGTCACGTGCCTGTCAAACCCCATTCTCTCGCGCAGCCGTCAACACAACTGAGGAAGTGGCAAGAAGCTAACCAGGTTAACGAGAACTGAACCACTACGGCCAACGCAGCGGTTATTAGTTGTTTTAAGCTGCCTAAAGGTTGAGTTTGTCTTCATCGATGAAGAGACTGACTGCCGTTGTTCGGGTTTCTGTTAGCATGGAGTGACACGGGGCACTGTTTTGGAGCCGTTGCTTGCTAACTTCTAAGCTAGCAGGCTAACGATCAGCTGTTGTTTTGGTCGGAGAGATAGCTGGCTAGCCAGGCAAACTGCATAGCTCTACAGAAGTCTGCAACACCAGGGTTACCCGAGCAGATTTCCTCATCGACTGTCGAAACACTGAGCTGCTCGGCCGGTTAATGGCGACACATGAAGGCGGTCCACCCTGACAGACTCATCAGCGGTCAGTCAGTCAGCTGTTGTCCGACAGGCGTCGACTCCGTGTGGGATTGATCCATCAGCGCGGCGTGTAATTCAATCACCGATACAGCTTCAAGATGCACGACGCGTATGAACCAGTGCCTATTTTGGAAAAGCTTCCTCTTCAGATCGACTGTCTTGCGGCCTGGGGTGAGTTTGTTGACACTGAATTTATCCCACAGCTCATGCTTTCACATTGAAGTGGTTCCCTCTGGGTGTTGTTGAACTGCAGTCTCAGGTGTCCCTCTTGTCTACAAGTGATGCATTACATAACCAATGACATGAATGATCTTCCTGCAAGCATGTCACAGCACGAATGTTTATATTTGATACCATCAATCTGACTGTTTTCCTCCCCTCAGAGGACTGGCTGCTTGTGGGAACCAAGCCAGGTCATCTTCTTCTCTACCGAATAAAGAAGGATGCAGGTAAGACGTGGATGAGGAGTGTGTGTGTGTATGTGTTTGTGTGTGATGCATTTGATTAGTTGCGTATTTGCAGACATCCTCCAGTCATTTAATTATGTCTCTTTTCCTTATTAGGCACCAACCGCTTTGAGGTGACGCTGGAAAAATCCAATAAGAACTTTTCAAAGAAGATTCAGCAGGTAGATACAACTGACCACAGAGTAACCAATTGATGCATAAATCAAAAATGATCATTCTGCTGGGGGAAGATCAAACTCAAATACCATCGCTACTTACTGTGTTCTATGTTCTTAAAAGCGAAAGGACTGTGAGAGTAAACATACATCACGTGAGTCTGAATCAGAAGCCAACTCCCTCTCATGGTATGATTCTGGGAATCAGACAGACATCAAGACGAGTTCATATGCCAATTTAAAATTCCAGAAATATTTAATGTGACTCATTGGCTGATAAAGTGGGTAAACAACTGAGGTGAGATGATGGTGGTGACATCAACGTGACTTCCTGTTTAATCTTGGACTTGTGTTTCTGTCTCTTTCTACAGCTGTATGTTGTCTCACAGTACAAAATTCTTGTCAGTCTCCTGGGTAAGTTTCTATCTCTAACACATTTACACATTTCACCATGAAAATATTATATTTTTGCATTGACACAAAGCCTAGCATTCATCATCTGATATCCAATGTGTTTCTCCTGCAGAGAACAACATCCACGTCCATGACCTCCTGACCTTCCAGCAGATCACGGTGCTGTCCAAAGCCAAAGGAGCCACGCTGTTTGCCTGTGACCTGCAGGTCGGTTACACTCCGCTTGTGGTAAAAGCTTAGATTTCAGGCGCTTTCCCTGCATTATAGTTTATGTGCAGTGCTGCTTTCATATTTGTGTATCTGTATTTCCTCCCATTCTGAATCTTTCTGGTGAGAATAATTTTCACTTCCGCCTTCACTCACACAGCTGTCAGTTATAAGTGTGGTTAGGAGAAAACTGCGGATGAGTCACTGTCTACTTGGAAGCCATTGACCAGGGAGCTGAGTGAAGTGGTTTATTTGATTTTATCAAGTTAGGCTTTGAGTGTTTTTGCATGCCTCAGCCAATGTATTGTAATGCATGTACGGGGTAATTTACATCACAGCTGACTGACTTCCCTTTAGCTCACCATTGTCTTTTCAGCAGTTTGAAATTACGATTTTAATGTTGTTTTTTGTTGTGTGGTTAATAAAAAGAGACTTAAAAGATCAAGATCTATGCTTTCTTAGCACTTCGATACGCAAAAATGAAAAAAGGGGCTGGCGACATAAGAATAGATACAATCCTTTTTGTAGATGTACAGTGCATGTCAACATTTCCTTAGGCCGAATCAACACACCTCACATGCTGCAGCCTCAGACAAGCACGTAAAACAAACCACAGCAATCCTACATATAACTCATACTCCTGTCTCAGAGTTGCTATCACATCGTTTACAAGAATCAAAACCATCATGATGGTCCTTGTTGAGGTTTCTGTTAGTTGTGTTTTTACTCTTAATTGAAATTTATGGAAACAGTGGCAGCACATTTAGACGTTTTTACAAAATAATTTTTAGTCTGATACACTCAGTTTTCAGTTAATGGATTAAAACATGCAAAAAAGAAAAAAAAACTGGTATGACTCCCATTAAACTTTATGGCACAGTCAACGACAGTCATAACAATGATTTGTTCCCACTCCTGTTTCCACGTTTCTGTGTAACACTCACATTTTCCCCAATTTGAAGTCTTGAATTGTATATTTTCTCTCTTTTGTCTGCAGCAAACCAGCTCAGGAGAGGAAAGGTTGAGAATGTGTGTCGCAGTGAAAAAGAAACTCCAGCTGTATTACTGGAAGGACAGAGAGTTCCACGAGCTGCAGGTAAAAATGAATATGTTTGAGATGTGACTCACTGCAGTATGATCCAGATTTTTTTTTTTCCAACCATTGGACACATTTAGACATCCTCATGTTTTCTTTGTGTCTGACAGGGGGACTTTGGTGCTCCAGATATTCCAAAGTCCATGGCCTGGTGTGAAAACTCCATATGTGTTGGTTTTAAACGAGACTATTACCTCATTCGGGTATGTGCTACAGGAAAGAATAACACTAAGCTTTTTGCACACAGCTGTACTTATCTGCTGCAACCTACAATTTAAAGTGTTACTCCACCCATAATCTGTCGTTTGTGTATGAAAGCCTCATTTCTTTTCAGACGTGCAAAGAAGCTGTAAAAGTTTTGTGCTGTGTCTAATGGAGAAGAGAGTCTTTAGTCACTTTGACTGTAAAAATGGATTCTAATAGTGACACATCGAGACATCCACGGACGACATTTAACCACTTTCCATCTTTAAGCTCAGTTTGTTCTTGTCACATTTTAAAGATTTTCTAAAATATGGCCAGATATTTGTGTAAAACGTTCTAAAAATAGAAGTGACAGAAACAACTGCATTCACGTTATGCCATGATGTCTATGTCCTGTGTTGCAGAGATGTCTGCTGAAGTTAGCATGCTAACCAGCTAGTCCCCCAATTTGTTGTCCTGGTCAGAGTCGCTGTGAATCGCCTCTTTCCTCTCTTTTCAACTCCCTCTGTCTTTGAGGCTGTATTCAGTCCGACTTTGGTGCAGAGCCATGTTCGGCTCTACGTCAGGTGGTCAAATCAGTTAAGCTGAGCCTCGTCGTCTGTGTTGACTTTCTTAGTGATCCTTAGGCTTTAGCAGGTCACGGAAGACCCCGAGCTGGATTGTTAAGGGGGCTGCCATCGGGTGGGATGACGAGGGAGCTAAACTTGGGATTTACACTTTTTGAAAAAGGAGATTCGTTTACCAGAAAAGAATAAAATACAGTGGACCTCAGAAGATAAGAATGATGATAAACCCCAAAAATGAAAAGCAACATTTTTTTCCCCAATATGAATAAGTCTTTAAAAGTGATTTAAAAGAAGATGCTAATGTGGCCGGCAAGAATTAATCAGGCCGGTCGTTTAACAGCCAAGGGGCACCCAAATATTCATAAAATATTGGTGCATAAAATATGGTTTCAAACACGGCCTTAGTCTTAGTATTCTGTATTTCATAAGCAAAATTTGAGACTGGGTGGGACTGTTGTCCTGACTTATGAATGATTTGGCTCGAAGCTTTCATATTCTCTGTGAAGGGGTAATTATGCAAGTGCCGTTTCAAGTCTCCAGAGAGTGTTTTATCGGCTGGTTTTGGAAGGAGTATCACTTCGAAATGATCTTTTTATACCATTTCTGAAAAGATGAGAAGTAGACCGTTATATAATTAGTTCCTGTCTGTTGTGTTGTCCTTGAAATGTGGTGTTTATTTTCGGCTTCTTCCTTTTGTATTTCTTCCTTCTGTTATTCTTATGTTCAATGAACGTTTTGTTGTGTTATCACTTGTCTAATCAGCTTATCTTTGATCTTTTATTGTTGGTCTCGAGCCCTTTATGATTGACCTTTTACAGATGAAGCTTGTAAGATGTTTTTAATAGGTTCTGTATCTTCTGGCTCACTTCTACTAGATGGACGGCCGTGGCTCCATCAAGGAGCTCTTCCCCACTGGGAAACAGTTGGAGCCTCTGGTTGCCCCACTGGCTGATGGGAAGGTGGCTGTGGGTCAGGATGATCTAACCGTGGTGCTCAACGAGGAGGGCGTTTGCACCCAGAAGTGTGCCCTGAACTGGACAGACATCCCTATAGCAATGGGTAAGGACGAACCACAACAACTCGTACTATGAACATGTTTTTATGTACAATATTTCTGTGATTCTGCATTTATTTGATGATCCTATATTTGTTTCTGTTTAAAAAAGCTGCTGCATACCCTTTTCAATTCGCGTTTCTGTCCTTTTATGACTCCTGATGTCTTTGCTTAGAGTTAACTCGTATTTGATATCAATAAGAACTGACAGCGAATACAAAAGGTCACATGCTGAGTAAGAACACCCAAAAATTCCTCCCCCAGCAGTCAAATGTTGATTAGTCTTCCAGATAACACAGAAGGTGTTCTGCCAAAATGTGTCACCCCTGGCGGTCGATTCTTCTGAGGGGTAGAAACAAAATCAGCCAAATTTTTTGTTGTGCTTTCTTTGCACTCCAAAAAAAAACCTGCAAGAAATTCACCACATTACACAAAGTGAACCTAGCTGTCAATTTAATAAACACACATACAGAATTTATGGCAATTTAGATGTAAGCATCTATTGATTTTTTCCAAGGACATTGCTTGCTGTAAATTATCAGACTACTTAATTTTAATGAGTTTGCCGACAATAATAACCTCCTGCGCCGGCCGCAGAGGACGAAGCACAAGGAGAATCAGGTTTTCAGAATTTAGGAAAATCACTGTGCAGGACAAGCGGCTGTGGAGAACGCTTTTACACTTTTGTTATGTTACACTCAGGTTTATTCACCCTTATTAGAAAACAGCATCTAAACTATCATTATTCAAACTTCTTGGTGTGGATGTAATCTGAGATTTACTCTTTACTCTTCTTTCTGTAATTCGATTGAAATTTCAGTTCCTGTCTGTTAAAAGCAGCGGTGGAAGAAGTTCTTAGATCTTTAAGTTCAGTAAAAATAGAAATGCAACACTCTAAAAATCCTCTATTACAAGTAAAAGTCCTGAATTCAAAATATAAACCGTTATTATTTTAAAACCTTATATTTTTAACTCAGTAATGTAGGATTCAACATTTCTCTCTGAAGAACGCCTCAGATAATATTATGATATATGGCTGTAACTTTCTTATATGTTGCTTGTATTAGGAAGTCTAAAACATCCAAGTACAACTTTTTTATTTGAGTTCCTGTGAAGTATTTAGTATAAATACTGCCAATCATTTTCTCAGTCGTCATCGAGCCATTGTCCGTCTTCTCTTCCTCAATGTTTCCTTCCTCAAAGCGAAGTCTTTCCACGCTGTCTGAGCTGCGCTGCTGCTTTCCACATGTCAGAAGAGGAAACATAATCTTATGTCAGCTTTTTTATCCCGTGACTAAGGCACCACAGGTCTGGGTTACTGATGAGCTTTGTGACAGAAGTGATGCAGATGAGCTCTCACGTTGTTTTAAAGGCCCATCTCTCTCTCTCTCTCTCTCTCTCTCTCTCTCTCTCTCTCTCTCTCTCTCTCTCTCTCTCTCTCTCTCTCTCTCTCTCTCTCTCTCTCTCTCTCTCTCTCTGTCTCTCTCTGTCTCTCTCTCTCTCTCTCTCTCTCTCTCTCTCTCTCTCTCTCTCTCTCTGTCTCTCTCTCTCTCTCTCTCTCTCTCTCTCCCTCTCTCTCTGTGGTCATTGGAATGCAGAGAGGAACAATACAAAGGGGAAATGAAGCCTCCAAGCGGTGGTTTCATACAGTTTGCAATTTCCTTGTTTTTGATATAGTCAACATTGAGGCTTTGGCGTGCATCAGCAGAGGATGAGCGCTGGTCAGTTCAAAATGTATCTAACTGACCATACCGACTGTGAATGGCTGGAAGAGAGGGCCATGTGAGTCCAACCTCGGGCCCGTCTAGATGGCTCTCTCTGGCTGGATTTCCTGTAGATTAGCCCTGAGGTCTTCACTCCATGATCACAAATGAGGCACCTGCTCTCAAGACAGAGACTTTAAGCTGGACTGACATCAGAACGCTCACATCTCATTGAAGCAGAAGCAATTAAGGCTATTAACTGTTTCCTTTTTCCAAGCAAATATGCCCTCCAGTAAATGTTTCCTGCTTCTCCAGTTTGTGGATTTGCAGCTTCTCTCTTGGCTCTTTCTCTCTCACTTCTCTCTGGCTTTCTTTAGTTCACAGATATTTGTCCTCATAACAGTTTGGACTCAGTTGACCTGCACAGTGATTGTAACCCTCATGCGTTCATCCAAATGTTTTCAGAGCATCAGCCTCCGTACATCATTGCCGTTCTCCCTCGGTACGTGGAGATCCGGACCTTCGAGCCGAGGCTGCTGGTGCAAAGCGTGGAGCTGCAGAGGCCTCGCTTCATCACTTCAGCTGGGTGAGTAATCTGTCGAGCTGAATAGTTTCCAGCAACTTATCCTTGCAAACGGACTTGTGCACTAGTTTCTTTATATTGTTATTAATCAAATGGTGCTAAGATTGGCAACAAAATAAAAGGACAATGTTGAGTTTTCGTGGCAAACTTTTATGTTATAATGAGAAACGTTTCCTGTTTTAATCAGATTACAGATTCTGTGATGAATGTTAGCTCTATTTTTAAGGCTAGCTCTCCAGAACATCCCTAAAATAACTTCATGTGTGATTTGCTGCATTAATCACGTCTCTAGTTTTTTTTTTTTTTCCTCTCATGATGATGATGATGATGATAGTGATAATGAGCAATTAATTAACACACTTTAGTTCTGAATTTAATCATTCTAATGCTGTTTTCTCCTCTTGTCTCTCTCAGGCCAAATATCGTGTACGTTGCCAGCAACCACTTTGTGTGGCGTCTGGTGCCCGTGTCAATATCCAGCCAGATCCGGCAGCTTCTTCAGGACAAGCAGTTTGAGCTGGCTCTTCAGCTGGCGGTGAGATTCAATTCACTGTAAAATCTTGTTATTAAATTCCTCAAGATTCAATAAGCATTTTAGCTCAAAGGACGGAACATTGAACTTACTTATCTTGAAGAGGTCTATGTTGAAACCGTGAGATGCTCGTGGCTTTGCACATTATTTTCAGTCCATCTAGAGATCTAGCTTTCAAGAACTTCATATTCTTGGAAGCTTTCTGAAAATAATCTTAAAACATTTCCGCCGTGGAGCTAATGCTAACCCTTTTCTTTTTTTGCTGCCAGAAGATGAAGGATGATTCAGACGGTGATAAGAAGCAGCAGATACATCACATCCAGAATCTCTTCGCCTTCAATCTGTTTTGCCAGAAGAGATTTGACGACTCCATGCAGGTGTTCGCCAAACTGGGCACAGGTAAATGCTTTCATCGCTCACAGTGGACACCTGCTTTCTGTCTGTGCAGGCCAAATTTGTAAGACAGCCACACTTGGATCAAATTGTACATGTTGTGACATTGATTTCTGTGGATGGAACACATGGCTACTTTTCACCACACAGGACTCCACAATTTCCAGGATTATCACGAAGGCCTCGCATAATTCTTGACAATGATTGGTATTAGAATTTCTATTAGGCTAAATACGTAATACCCACTGACGTTTACATTAAGCATGTAAATAATGCTTATTTTTCAAAGCAACCCGTAGTTTTAACGATAGAAAACTTCTGGACTCTCTCTGCTACAAATTGCTCACTGACAATAAGTGCCTGTGGCTCAGACATTGTGACTTGAAAGTAAATATTTTGTAGTCGTTAGCTTTGATGAGGTGTTTGGATTTGTCTCACTGGCTGAACATCACCTCTTTTATTTTAATGATGTGTGTTTATGCATCGGAGCCTAATTAATGTGAATCTGGTCATAATTTATTCTGACCGCTTGTATTTTTTTATGATACTGAACTCATTAGACGTCTGTTTCCTATTGTATCTATTGGTGGAAATGTTTTTATTCACATATGACTTTCACATTTGATGATGACACATTGCGTGTCCGTGTGAGGATTTATTCCACAGTGATGACAGACTTTCCTTTCCCTTAATGAGCTCTTGATTTCAGGTCTGGTTAACAAAAGATTTTTCTAACTAATGTTTTTTCTAGTGTTTTGTGTTTTGTATTAAAAACTCTGCAATCAAATCATGTTCCCCTTCAATCAATAGCTGATAAACAAACTCTTATATCATGTGTGGAACAAATTATGACGCATTACTTCTCCTGCGCTCTGCAGATCCCACCCATGTGATTGGGCTGTACCCAGACCTGCTCCCGGCGGACTACCGCAAACAGCTGCACTATCCGAACCCTCTGCCCACCCTGTCCGGGGCAGAGCTGGAGAAGGCTCATCTGGCTCTAATTGATTACCTCACCCAGGTGTGTGTGTGTGCCTAAGATGTCCTTTGCAACACTGAGAAAGTTAGAAAAATTTGTGGCAGTGATCCGTGTTGTCAGAAACTCTTTTATCCTAAATGAGGCTCAACTAATAGGAGAACAAAAACCCAAAGGTTGTTTCAAATAAGGAGGTAAAGTATAAAACTTTTTTTATTTTTCCACACAGAAACGCAGCCACCTTGTGAAACAGCTGAACGACTCCGACCCTTCCACAACATCGCCGCTCATGGAGGGAACGCCTACTATCAGAAGCCGCAAAAAACTCCTGCAGATCATCGACACGACCCTGCTCAAATGTTACCTGCATGTAAGGCGCAGACTGTTTTCTTTTCTTGCTTCGTGTGTGTTGTGATGTTGTTGTTCTTTTGTTGTGAACAAAGGAGATCTAGTTTCTTCTAAAATGCTTCACATGTTTTTCATACAGTTGATTTTTAATTTGGAATGAAACAAAACGTTATTAGAAACACAGAGTATATGTTTTATCTTAAGCCATTTCTTTCTGTTTTCTTCAATACCTCTGAAGAATCATCATACTTTTGGATTAACAGCCAACCTGCAGTTGTCAGTGAACCCGGTCCAAATGTTTATATTTCATGATGAAAGTTATGTCGGCTCTCAGGATTCTGGCACTTACCACCATCCACTTTAAGCAAAATGGCATGCTATCACAAGAAAGTGATTCCAAACAATTTGGCAGCAAAGAGTAGGCAGTAAACTTTACCTCACACGCAGCCAAATCACTTTCACTTTTGGCAGCTCCTTAATAGATTTACTTTGAGTAACAAAATCTGAGTCACGGTTAAAAGTGCCCGGAGTTCTAGAGGTAGTAGTTGCAGTTAAAATGGGTCTGGTGTTGATTTTCAGGAAATAGATGGCGGGGCAAAAAAGAAAAGCAAAACTCCACCAGGCAATCTGTGTCAAACCTCATCTACAGTTAAAGCAACAAAACAGTCTAATTGGACTCCAGAGTCTTTTTCCATTCCTGCACGTTTAGAAGCCAGTTCTTTTGATTTAGGCATCGAGGAACAGTGCCACCAGGTGCTTCCCTATGGAGGTTTAATACACTCTATTTAATTAGAGGAACTCCCAGGCATACAGATTACACTGGAGGGATAACCTCAGAGTGACTGGAGATCCTCAAAGACAGTGTGAGTGCTTCAGAGTGCCAGGCATCTGCACCAGATTATGTAAATGATAAACACACGGTGAAGCAAAGGGGATGAACTAATCGGTAATCGCACATCTGGCTAGATTTCAGTTTGGAAATGTGGTGTTCATGTTTTCTGCTCTTATCAGACCAACGTGGCCCTGGTGTCCCCCCTCCTCCGACTGGAAAACAATCACTGCCACATCGAGGAGAGCGAGTGCGTCCTGAAGAAGGCCCACAAGTACAGCGAGCTCATTATTCTCTATGAGAAGAAGGGTCTGCACCAGAAAGGTGAGAGTCTGTTCACTGGTCCAACACCTGCCCCTGCAAACCTGATGATCTTATCAGGTCATATCATGATTCATGAGAACTGTTGATTTAATTATATATACATGAATTCAAGGTCTAAAGTTTGTATACTGACTTCAAGACACTAATTTATTTACATGGACAGTGTTTCCATCCTAGTCAGGCTCTTTACTCTGATCTAAAATTGCTCTTCTTTTAAACATATATTTTTCTTGCCAGCAGTTTAACATCACGCCATTTTTCAATTTAATGATCTGCCTACTTCAAAAGGAAAAATGTATTTACTTTAACTTTAGTAGTTTTAACTTTTTCACCCATCTCTGTCTCAAAGAACTGTGACTGATGCCAAGTCCTTATTTGTGGATGTTGAACTGAACTGTACTTCTCTGCAAAAAAAAAAAAAAGTTTAAATTCCATTTTATTACGTGTGATTTGGAGCTCAGTAATTCATTTGAAATGGTGGGGATTAATATACCTCCTTGAGCTGTCGATGGCTCCGTTGGAATAACTGGAAGATATTTCACTCTGTTGAGATAAAGTTCAAATATCCCTTTTTTAAAAACCAGTTTTATCTCTCTATGCAATAAGAAGGCACAACGTATATTATTAACGCGGATAAACAAGAAGGTAAATTAGTCGGACAAACAGTGATTACACTATGGTAATATGATGTATGATAATTTAAGGACATTTTGTCGCTAATATTTTTGTGTTTATTCCTCAGTAAATTCTGACATTAAGAGTGTTTTTATAGAGCTGTGTTGCTGCAGCAAGAGCTGGATTTTATTCAAAAGGAAAATTCATTTTGGACAATCACTTTACAGCGAGCAGACATCGCATAAGTCAATCAGCTGGATTTTGACTGATATCAGAGTTCAGTTTTAGTTTTACAGAGTGTGGTTAATATGTTGCAGACCACAGCACTACAACTGAACACATACCAATAAAACACAATGAAACATCTGCTCCCAATTTCCCGGTCAATTTGGAGTTCGGGATTTGAATGACGGATCACTTGATGCCAGACCGACGTCATCCCTTATCAGCGCTCTCCTCTTCACCTCCCAGTTTAAATACAAGAGCCACTATTTTCTGATTGTTGCATTCGTTTTAGTTGCTAGTTTTGTGTTTGTAACAAAGCTGCATTCTCAGCACGGGGTGGATCAGCTCCACGGTTTATCTCAGAGGAGGTTTCCTGCTCGTGGTCGACTCGCCATCCTCGTAGATCAGAGCGCTCTTAATGTCGTTTAGTTTCTGGCGGTGTTCGGCTGTAGATTCTGGGCCGCTCTCTCGCTGGGAGCACGGCTGGTTTTAATCAGCCTGCTGCAATTTGTGCTTGTGATATCATGCTGTTCGAGACTGCCTCTCGATCTCTCTGCCAATTCAAACCAGCTGTTCCCGTCAGCCAATTAACACCGCGTGTGCTTTCGTCCAATTTCTGTCGACAGAGGGATTATGTAATGCAGCGCAGACCAGAGATGATGACATTCCGCTACTTTCCATCAGTCAGACTAATCTCACATTTGCTCTCACTCCCCTCTCACTCGCCTCTGGTCACCCGGTTTACCCTCTCACAGCTCTGCAGGTGCTGCTGGACCAGTCCACCAAGGCCAACTCTCCACTGAAGGGCCACGAGCGAACAGTGCAGTACCTCCAAAGATTGGGTAAGGACGAGCCAACTCAAGTCTGTTTTAGCTCGGTGTGTCAGAGTTGTCATCTCTGTTGTGTTTAATTTGTTGCATTGACTTTTGGAAAGCCTCTAAGAAAGCTTTCCCCTCTGATTGATTATGGATGCTGGATGAAATGTTCAGTATAGTCAGCATTCTGTCCCGTATCATGGTCTGCAGTCTTTCATATGTCAGGCATGTGTGTCAATATTTACTGTGTCTATGCACCAAAGACGTCAGGATAGTTTGCTGTACTTACTCGGTTCTTGACAGTTTAAATAGCTGCTGCCAGTGTTTTTGTTAAATGTATGAGTTTCAGATTGATTGTGACACTGTGGTATAAGGATTGGGTAATGCATTGTCTTTTGTGGCCCATGATGGGGATGATGAGAAGCCTTTTTCAAATCAGTTTTATTTTTTGTACCCATGATAGTTTAGACCACTTTTCCCTAAAAGAAAAAATTGCATTTGGTCACAAAGAGGATGCTGTTTCTTTAAATTGAAGGTCTTTCTGTTGACAAAAATATCTTGAGAACCATCCAGGAAAATAAGGTGTAGTTGAAACAAATCTCAAAATCTGTGTGGAGGCTTATTTTTCCTGCTTTCTGCCAACTACAAACAAATAACACAAAAAAGCCTTTATACCTGAATTATTGTTTTTTGGAATAACAGCCTATGTTTTTTGGCAGATCTACTACAAATATGTTTTTTATCATCAACAGCTCTGAAACTTTTTCGAGTCAAGGACAACAACACATTCTCAGTTGATTCATTAGAATATTACTGACATTACTGACGCTGCACAGCTTCGTAGCTTTGTTTTAATGAATAAGCTGATTTTCTTCAAGATTGTTTGAGTTAACATTTGGTCAATAATGTCAGAAAAATGGTTACAAAGTGTCAGTTTCCAAAGTCCAATGTGACATCTTGAAATGTCTTTCTTTTCTTTGAAAAAATTACTTATTCCTTATTTAAATCCTATATTATATTTGTATTTTTATGTCATATACTGGTTTAAAAAATGTGTTAATGCACATGATGTTGAATTAATGTTGCAGCTGTGTCTTTTTTTCTCCAGAAACTTATAAAATATTTATAGTTATTTCATCCTGAAAGTTTTTCAGCAATAATGCCAGCTGTTTCTGCATTTTTTTTTGACAGGATGTTTTCTGAGCCTGATTATAAACTTGATCATTCTTTGGTGCAGTCATACTCAGATATCTGTTGTAATCCCTCACCCACACAGGAGTGGAGAATCTGGGAATCATCTTTGAGTTTTCTCCCTGGGTGTTGAAGATCTGTCCTGAGGACGGCCTGAAGGTGCGACACAAAGACCTAAATAAGAAGTCTTTTTATTCTGTATACCTCTTTAACCTCCAGTTATCACGATGAGAGTCAACATATATTACTTTCTGACGTCCATCTCGAGTGTCTGTCCAGTAAACCTGGTTTAAGACTTTCTCTTCCTGTCCAGATCTTCACAGAGGACCTGACAGAGGTGGAGACTTTACCCAGACACAAGGTGCTGAACTTCCTGAAGGAGGGCTTTAAGGAACTCACCATCCCATATTTGGAGCACATCATTTACATCTGGGACGATAAGGGCCCGGAGTTTCACAACGTGCTGATCCAACTCTACCTGGAGCGGGTTCAAGGCCTTATGAAACAGTACCTCAACTCGCTGCCAGAAGGTACGAGTGTTGCCACCCCCAGAGAGAGGTCTGAAATAACCAAACAGAGTCCAGCAGAATAAACACAAAGTTTATAAGATAAACAGTAAATGGGACAATAGAGGAAGGCTGAACCAAATGTATCAGTCAGACCAAGCTGGACTCGGGTCTAAGCCAAACAATAAGCCTGATATAAATAAAGATTTGACTATCAGGCTGATCAGAAAGCAGAAAACAACCAAAGTAAAGAATAACAGCAGGCGGAGTTTGTAACAATGAGCAAGAGAAAACTCTATTCAGCTGTCGCTCTCAGATAGAGCAGAAATAGCCAAAAAATACACTGAAAAAAACTTTTTTTAATTTAATCCTGATACACAGACTTGATGAGAAGTCCTTCCAGATACAAAGACATTTAATTATATATTCTGCATGTGAAGAAAGCCTAGAAAGCAAATGGAGTGCTTTAGATAGAAGTTTGATTCCATCACTCCATGTGGGTTCAGTTTGCCGTTGCTTACTCATCCACTCGTAGTTCGTCCGTCGTTGCTTTGTGTCAGGACTTATTACGAAGTCCATCCGTCTCTGTCTCTGTTTGTGTCTTTTAATGATCACCCAGGGACCCAGTGTATTGAAATGAACCTCGCTGCCACCGCGACTCCACTCGCAGCTCATTAATGTGCTCTCCGTCGGAAAAATAAACTAATAACTCCACATCATTATGAAGTATATTACAGCACACATCCTGTGATATTAAGATACTGTTTCTCTGAGGTTATTTGGATTCTCAGGATGCCGTAATGCTGAACAGGGTCGCATTTCATTACTGACTATAGCAGTCTGATGAAGCAGCAAGTTTAGAGTTTTATATGCATTGTTAATAATTGTTGTATCAGTAAAAATGTAAATTATTTTCAGGTTGAAATCAAATGTGCCTTGAGAGCTTTCTTCAAGAAATAAGCAAAATAATTATGTTTACATTCAGCGTGAATCCTTCGAGGAGAACCTGCATCGTTTACAGCCATGTTTCGTCTTCTGCATGCTCACAATTCAAATCAAACATTTATAAACATATTTGTAAATTTATTGCCATCTACAAACTCACTGCCAGATGCCAATGCATTCTACATACTGGCCCTTAAAAAAGATCCTCTGTGCTGTTGTAGGAGTTCCAGCTGTTGCTGCGGGGAAGGAGGACGGTGATCTGGGAGAGTACAGGAACAAGCTGCTGTCTTTCCTGGACATTTCTACCAGCTATGAACCAGCCAAACTCATCAGTGACTTCCCCTTTGATGGTAAGAGCTGGATTTACACGGCGGACAAACAAGACATCGCTTGTGTTTGCTTAATAGATACAAACAAGGTTGTGAGCTGACAAGATGACATTTCACTTCTAATCCTTTGTGGTGATGTGAAAATAACAATATCAGGGTATCTAACTCTCGTGCCCAAGAAAACAAAGCATTTCATATATATATTTCCTGTCACCTCATCCACATATGTTCCCGGTCACAGTGGAAAGTTTTTGCAGACTCGTATATGTTTAAGCTGAAGGGTGTAGCCTTCACCTTTGACCTTGTTTTCCCATCCTCAAGGCTTGCTGGAGGAGCGGGCTCTGCTTCTGGGTCGCATGGGTAAACACGAGCAGGCGCTGTTCATCTATGTGCACATCCTGAACGACACCCGCATGGCTGAAGAGTGAGTACTCGCACGAACGACAGAATCCTGCACCACTGGGTGGGAAATTATCCCCCAACCGACCGACAAATGTTTGTTACTGGAACTCCAGCAGCTCATTTCACCCATAATGGGAAATTAAATTCTGACTGTGAAAGAGTCAGAAAATAAGTTGCTCTCTGCCCTGAAATCATATTTAATTGCGAGCTTGTTTTGTGCTGCGGCAAATCATTTAGTCACGGAAACGAGCAGAATTTAATGTTTTCATCTTTCCTCGTGATTTTCTCTGTGTGCTCCGCAGATACTGTCACCGGCATTACGACAGTTCACAGGAAGGGAATAAAGATGTGAGTAGCTCTTGATGTGTTTTTCCTCCTGATTTGTGTGTTTACGCTTATGTTTTATTTGCCTTGTCCTCTTGGATTTTTCTTTTTATTTGTGTCCTCTTTGATGGCTATTGTAGCTGTGTTGTGTTTGTTTTTTTATGACCACTTTTTCCATTTTGCACGCTCTGCTGCCTCCTGCTAAGTGCCTTTGTGCCTGCAGAAATTGCTCTACAAATATAATGGATTATTTATGCCCGAAGCTCCCGGTGACACATTTCAAATTCACCAAAAAGCATAATCTCAGACAGCTGATATTATCTGTTCCGTGTATAAAATGTTGTTAGACTGTATGACCAAATGATACTGAAATTGATGTGCTGAATATCAATAAAAAGGGCATGGGACTGAAGGGGAAAATAAGTGAATAATTTCGTCTTATTATTATTCTCTAAAGTTCAGAAAGATCCCTGTGTGTTTTAATTCTGCATTATAGTTGTTCTTTACTGTTCATATCTCTCTATCCATGACAAATCTCTGAAGTGTAAGCTGCTGTATTTCCTCCCCTTCAGGTTTATCTGTCTTTGCTGCGAATGTATCTGTCACCTCCTGACGTCCACTGTCTGGGGCCCATCAAGATGGAGCTGTCGGAGCCTCAGGCCAACCTGCAGGCGGCCCTTCACGTCCTGGAGCTGCACCACAGCAAACTCAACACCACCAAGGTAAACAACAAGAGAGCAGCTCTCCATTTCTTTACCAGGGAGACTTGGGCGCAGACAGAAATATCTGTATTTGGACAGAGGTTTGCTTTTGACGAGTGCATTAAATTCTTCACACTTTTCCTACACTGCAAGCTCCCATGTGGCACTTCAAAGCGTTCATTAAATACAAGGTTGATTAATTTATCATTTATACTAAAACTATCATTCATATTGCTTCTTTTGTCCAAGCAACAGTACAGCTCCTGCTCTTTTTTCTGTCTCTCCTCTGTAAAAGTTGGCACAGAAATGTTTCTGTCTTAAGTTTATCATCGTATCAGAGCGCAAGAATTATCTCCTAATTTGACCCAGCTCTTTATTTATTTATCTTAAGTTGATTCCGTGCCATCGCTGTGATTTCGCAATCACGGCTAATTCAGACAAAATGCGTCCCTGAAACTGATAGGAGTCGGCTTGTTTACACAGGATAAAACTGAGATGGAGTAACATGATTAACGGTGACACGCGCTTGCATAGGATTTTGGCATTTGGTGTGAAATTAAAGCAGCGACTGAACTAAACACAACTCATTTAAAGATTTGATTTAGTTTGTTTTTAGAGGGAGATGAGAGGGTGTTGGCACTGTCGGGGGTAATCAAGCTGCTGCCTTTGTGATAGAAAACATCCAGAGGACCCGAAAAAAGATTTCCACCGGGGATCTGATCCCCCCTTGAGAGGCGTCTGTGATTGCACTGTGAATATCTTTTGATGTTTTTGACTACCTGAACCAAAATAGCAAAGAGTTAATTGAATAAAAGCTGTTCCGTTCAAAGCCGGCTCATGACCTATTTTGCTCGGCAGACCTTCGTGTCGACTGCTGTCTAGTAAAGAAAGATACTCCTGTGAGAACACTTCATGAAGATATTTGGTTTGCTGTGTTTTTAGCTGCAAAAAAATCATCCGACACACTCCACGTCAAGGAGAAAAACAGTCACTCAGCACATTGTGTATTCTTTCTTTCCTTATCTTATCTCAAAGGAGCAGAGGCCCGGTCTTTGAAACGCCTCCACTCTGCCTCTGCAAATATTATAATACAGAAAAAAAACGAGCAAGTTTATCGGTCCTGAGCTATAGTGTCATTGTAAAGTGCGCCGTAACAGACTGTGTTGTGTCTGTGATTTAAAGTGGATGTGATTGTGTGTGAAAGGCGCCGCTGAGCTGTGTTCGACCGCAGACATGTCAAATTAAGAGTCTCTGAGGGGGAACGCTGCAGGTTCACATGAATGCTGAGGTTAAGATGCAGCAGCCAGCAGCTCTCCATCTTGTCTTTCTGTGCCACTCTGCCTCCCTGCGCTCCATCACTGACTTTCATTTCTCCTGGCCGCTGTCACAGCTTCTGCCTCGCCCAGAGAGGCCAACTGCCTGCTGTTAAAGCTTACTCTCTTCAATAACTCAGTGCCATTTTGTTTTTTAACTGTGTAAGATTCTTATCAGGAGTCTGAGTGCAACTCCTAGATCGTGTTTAGTCTCCCTCAGACTTCACGCAGCAGCTCACAGACAAGTTATTCTGATTTCTAAAAGTCTGTAAGGAGAAGATACGGTTGCTAATATCCTGTTTGTGGGTAGCAGACATCATAAATGAGGCACAGCGAGATGCCGCTCCTAGGAGAGAGTAATTTTGTTTAATATTATTACCCTGAAATGATTAATGAGCTATGTTAGTATTTTTTAATTATTATAATAAATGGGGGAATGACTCTATTTGAAGTGTTAGTGTTCCTTCTGAATCCAGTTCAGTGATTATGTTTAACCGCAACATGAAAATTAGCTCCGCTGTCAGAGAGGATGCTTATTTTCATAAATTACACTTTCAAAATTAATTTGCCTCTGAGAGGAGAAGTGTCCTCCGTCTGATCCACAACGTTCCCTCTGATAATGAAAGAGACGTGATCTGTTTCTGAAAACTAATAATGTCAGGTCAACACTATTTAACAAGCCAGTGGGTTTTATTTGTGTGTGTGTGTGTTTTTTTTTTTTTTTTTTTGTAGGCCATCAATTTGCTCCCAGCAAACACTCAGATCCGAGAGATCCGGGTCTTCCTGGAAAGCGTCCTGGAGGAAAAGGCCCAGAGGAAACGCTGCAACCAGGTGCTGAAGAGTCTGCTGCAGGCCGAGTTCCTCAGGGTGAGTCCAGCAGAGTTTGTTTACACGGTGGATCACAGCCTTATGTGACCCCTGAATACAAAGTACTGTCTGTTCGCTCCCCGTGGTCACAGGTTGCAGGTCCATTAGTTGAGAGCAGTTCAATTGAACATTGATTTTTCCTTGTCAGATTGTTTCACTCGATTAAGGCCAAACTGAAATTAAATCGTCTGCTACAGCGAACACATCTGCTCCGTGTAACGCAAGTCCTCTGTTCCTCTTTGAGAAATCAGAAACTGTCAGTTCTCTGACTTGTTTTCAGATAAACACTCAAACCTTTGCTGCAGTAATTTACAGTCATCTGTCAAAGGCAGTCACAATGACTAACGGCCAGAGAGCGGCCAGCTGCAGCGCACAGCAGCCACAGACTTCGAGCAACAACCTACATCAGCTCTCCTGCTAAAGTCTCCTTCTTAATAAACTTAGAAACACGCGTCTTGTTCTGCAGCTTAACGAATGAGTGACCAGTCGACCTTTCATTCAAAGAGTATTTCTGACATTTCCCCCAAATACTTGTTTTCCTTTCTTTGAAACAATGAAAAACTCTTAACAAGAAACACATTCTCAGTTGGAGCTCGCAGAGTTTACACAAGGAAAAATTGGAGGAAAGTCCCGAAACTAAACAAAATATTTGTGGTGCAGTGACTTTATTCTTATTTTACTAAAGCCGCTGTGAGCGTTGTCGTCATTTTTGCAAACTGCCTGTCCGCTTTGCAGCTCTTCCGCAGATGAACGGTTTGTACCTTGTAATCTAGCGCGCAGGTAACTCTGCTGCAGAAACATTTTTAAATCTTAATTATTATATTATTTCAGGTGCAGGAGGAGCGAATCTTCCACCAGCAGGTCAAATGTGTCATTACAGAGGAGAAGACATGTAGAGTCTGCAAGAAGAAGATAGGAAACAGGTAAAACTGTCGCAGTGAAGAGGCTGAATTTGTATTAACTTTTTAATGCTTTCCTCACCGAGACTGACATATTCTTTCTTATTTTGTATCTTTATGTTTTTATTTTGGGACAAATCTGGGAAGCGTTAATGTTTAAAAAGCAGACAGATATTTAAGCGCCTCTCTGTTATTGAGGAGTATAATCAAAACCCTCATTAATTCAGTAATATGACACTGTCAGTGTTTAATAACAACATGTTCTATCTCTTTTTATGAGATGTTTTTGTGTCTGCAGTCACAGTTTTATGAACACCATTTTTACGCCCTGAGCCGACGTTAATTTCATACCCTGTTCATTTTCATTCCACCGTTTTCTCTCTTTTAATTAAACTTTTGTTTATCTGCAGCGATGCAGTGACTAATAATCCTCCCAACAGGAAAGAAGTGTTCTCATATTTGTTTATCTCTCTCTTTCAGCGCGTTTGCCAGGTATCCCAACGGCGTGGTGGTGCATTACTTCTGCTGCAAAGACCGCAACGTGTGTCCCACGGAGCAGTAACGGCTCCACCTGACAAAAGACTGTTGACTAATAAATAATCCCCTCTCCCCTCTCTGTTCTGTGGAGCTCGATTCTCAGACGTCGTTGAACTTTTTGAAGGATGGAAATGCTCGAAATGTCAGTTGCCAGGCTGTGGAATCAGACGCTTGTATCCAAAGCACCTCAGAGGAGTGCAGACGTTTTCTAACCTGAGTTAACCTTGAGCACAGCCGTCGACATGCTCTGAAGAGCTGAGCAGAGCAGGACCTCCTCCTACTCCTCCTCCTCCCGAAAGCGAAGGCTGCGACTTTCTTTCTCTGTGCATGAAGTAACAGGAGGAATGTCCAGGGTCGCTCAACACGAGGGGAGAAATAAAGAGAAAGAGGGACTCTGACATTTGAAAAGCATGTGTCACTGTAACGCTAGAAGGGATTCACTGCCCTGCACGCCGACTCAGAAGAAAATGGGTGCTATTGACAGACGCCCAGAGGAAGAGGAGCTCTAACAGCAGACGTTATAGCGCTCGTTCTCACCAGGAGGGCAGTTTAATTTAATCTCTTCTCTCTCTTCCTGCCTCTGCACTGTCTCCCAGCCCTCCTGTAAGACTGTGTCGGCCTCAAACACTGCTTGATTTGCCATATACACTCTGCAGGAGTGCTGTTAAATGCCTTTTGTGACTCTGAAGATTGTACTTACAGTGAGGTCTGACGTCTCATGATGTTTTTTGTTAGCATGTGCTGGTACAGACTAAGCAAAACTTAAGTGTTCGTCCAACAGTGCATTAGATGTTTTTGTATTTGATTTAAACATGGACTTCATGGCTTCTCATACTGTCATCATTCATGGTTACGTTCTTTTGTCTTCATTCACTGTCTGTACGAATGATTGCGACCACGCGACATCTTCTCTCTCGCCTGTCTTTGTATTAACTTGACATGAAGTAAAGCTCATTGCGGGCGAGACTGTGTAACTTTTTAACAGCAGACAAAGTCAATAAAGTGGCAATAAAGGAATTATAAAACAGAATATCCCCTTAAGATGCTTTGAAGACATTATCACTATTATTGAGCTGAGTTGATCAAACTAGACTATAGTTATATTGAATCCTCTTTTAAAGGAGCAATTCTTAAGACATGGACAGAATTTTAGTTTAAAACATAAAACAAAAATGTACCAATATTATCAACAGAGTGAAAAAAACATGTCAAGGATAAACAAAATAATTAAACAACATGAAGAAAGAAAGGAGATATTTATACATACAGACAAGCTTAACTGCTTCAACAACTCCTTTATAAACACACACTTAAACTTTTACAAGCTATACTTTCAAGTTTTGGACTGTTAATCAGTAAAAAAAACAAGCATATTATATAAATATTAATGTGGACTTGAAGAAATTGTAAATGACTATACTCACCTTTTTAAAAAAACATTTATTGACTGAATGATTACCTGAGAAAATAAACTGCAGATGAATTGATAATGAAAATAATCGTTTGTTGATGCCTTACATCACTGTTAGCATTGTCTGCTAGCATTAGCTAACGTAAGCTACTGGTCATATCAGTCCAAGAGAGGCGATAGCAGCAACATCGCTGTGTGTGTGATGTGAATTAAACTTAAGTTTAAAAATAAAAATTGTGATGTTTCTTCTCTTGAAGGTTGTGTAGCCTCGCTCTCGGACGGATCACAGAAATACGGCACTTTAAAAGTGGATGTGCGTCCTGTTTATTTATTGTCGGATCACGTATTTGTGTTGAGAACTGGACGTAATGTGATTAATCTGCATTTTAATAGCAATATTGTTCTGAGATGTGTCTGTTTACCGTCCACCTGGGAGGTTATTTAAGATGTAGGACTCGCCGGTTTATTTGAAAATGATTCACAAGCAACGAATGTATATTTTAGATCTGACAGTTGACTTAACATGACTCACAGTTGACTTTTAACCACTTTGTGTGAATATTTTGGTGAATTCCTGCAACATTTTTACGTTAACTGTCCCACAACTTGTAGCATTATCTGCATCTCCTGCTCCTTTAAATACTCCCCCCCCCACTTGTCTACTTTTAAAAGTTTGCACACACCTTCTGCCAAGACTGTTTCTGAATATGTTTTTCATGTTAGTGGGAACACTTGTCCTACTGTGTGTACTCTGTATAAAGACTGCGAGTGTTGGAAGTTATTCGACTCTGAGGGGCGATGCATCTGTCTGTCTGGCTTTAATCAGTAATAAACAAGCGTTTCCACTCATGTTTGTGTCAGCCAGATGTTCACACTGGTGCTGTTGGTATTTACTGTCTGAGTGTTTACAACTTATTTCTGCTGTCGCTTCAGTTAAATTGATGAAAGAGTGTAAACGCGTGTTGATGTAACAATGACAGCAAAAGAAAAATAAGTAAATTATGATTTATTTACATTATTTTTAAATACTGACTAATGACAGTCATTTTTTGTCATAGATTAGATTTATGGCATCTTATTTATATACTTAATCAATTTGATTTTAACCATTTGAACCTAAAATCTTAGTTTTCAGTATGAACATTATAATTGGTATAAAAGTAAAACTTGTGTTAATTTAAAATGAAAGTACAGTTTTTAGGTCAAAACTGACTTGTACTACTTACAATGTCTACTTTTATAATAACACTCAATAATAACATCATTAAAATGAAGTGTTATTTGACTAGTGAATATTTGACTAGTTAATAGTTATTTCACTGTAAAACAAAGAAATGTTTTTAAACTATTCGTTAAGCAATTACATAAATATCTTTCCCAACATTTTAATGGCCTAAAAAAATTAACTACACAGTTGTTAATGACCATGTACCAAAATATTATATACAGCAGTTACAACCACATTATCTTAATAAGTATAAATGTTGGTTATTACAAAGTTTTACCTTTTATTAAATGTATTTCTGCTGCATGGGTTTAAAATACACCTGACAGGTATCTTTACAGTCTGTGCACATATGCAGACTGAATCAGGAGTTTATTAAAGATATTGATGTGTTTTTTTAAAGTTGTACGTGATGTTATAAATTTAGGCCCTTCCAGTTCCTGTTCCCATAAATGAAGAGGGGCGGCCATATCTATTCATGGACAGTCAGCATCACTCATCTCTCATCCCAGATCGGCCCATTATCCCCGGCTCTGCGGCGCTGGAGAATACCCGCACTGTTACTCGTCCCGCTAATGGACTTCCTAGACTAGAGCCGAGCCAGCTGGAGTAACAGAATCACAACAGCCCGAGTGCTCAGCAACGCATTTAGTCACCCAACCTCACGAGTGGAGTCTGCCAACCGCTCTCTACATCAGGGCCTCGGACGGATCTCTGCTGAGTCCTCGTCTGGGCAGGAAGACAGGATCTGGATCTGGGAACTCGGCTCAGGACGGCAGAATCTGCTCGGCTGATCGGCCCGTCGCTGGAGCATACGGAGCGCTCCGGCACGATCGTACCAACGTCCCCTGTGACTTTGAAAAAGCAGTGTCCATGAGGCTGAGAGAAACACTGAATAATTCATCCCGCTCCAAATCATTGTAGCTCTCTTTTCTCAGTGTGTGTGTGTGTGTGTGTGTGTGTGTGTGTGTGTGTTTTACTGCCATGCTGTAATGTCTTGGAAATGGTTCACCAGTGTGTAAATGGAAAAGATGTTCCAGTTGGAAGCTGTGAGGCCGGCAGGAGTCTTTGCCCAGTTTAACCCGGCCCACCTTGGCTTTGTGGTCCGCAGAGCTGGCGGGGAGAAAATACTGAACCTCCTCAAGGTTTTTTTTTTAACGAGGGCTTCACGAGCAAATAATGACGGCAGTGACGACGCGATAAGTGATTTCAGGTTGCTGAAACTTCCATCTCTCTGGGTTAGTCAGTGGGTTTTGTTTTCGCTTTGCAGCTGTGGTCCTGACAATCAATCAGTCTTTAATTGTGTGGCGCCAATTCACAACAAAAGTCGTCTCATGACACTTTCTAAATTGAGCAGGTGTAGACCAAACTCCTTGATTCATTTATCTGTTTATCAGTGACCCAACATTTCCTCCAGCACCTTGGAGCAGAACCGGACCCGGTGGTGGGCGACCATCTGTGTAGACCAGAACGGGAACAGGAACGATCCTACTTTGACTTTTCCTCTAGAGCTCCATGACGTACAAGCGCTCACTATCTCAACATATGGTCCTACTAGATGGATTGGCACAAAATCCGCTCCTGACACACAAATATGAGCACACTTTTTGAATTTTCTCATATTTAAAGGCTTCGTCAAGAGGAAGGGTTGAGGAGGCAGTGGGAAGCAGCTGTAAGGAAGGTTTTTTTTATGCGAGTGACTCCTCCGTTCTCTGCAGTGAACACACGGAGAGCTTTCACATGACATATACAGGCCTACGTATGTTTACGACCGTGCCTACAGCGGCCCACGAACAGCATTTAGATAGCTGCTAACATCACTGAAGTCTCTTTGTCTTATTCCTTCTGTTTTCCATGAACCCTGCACCCTGCTGGTCTGCAGCCTGCACACTAATTTTCACAGTTTGAGGATTGTAGAAAACCTTTTTTTTTTTTTTTGCTGAACTTACACTTTGCTGACTGTGGCTTATAAAAATCCCAGACTTACTATAACGTCCAAACACACACTGACAGCTGGCTGCCTGCTAAGCCGCAGCAGGGGGCTTGAAGTTGGGCATTAATACTAATTCATAGAAAGTAAGAGCTCTGAAATGGATTTTATTTTTTTTCCCCCGGAGTCTATTTCTCTATTTGTCATCCGCTTATGAGAAATGTCTTCACAAGCATCTGTTTTTGATCTTATCTGGACGAGACATGATTAGCATCCCTGTGTTTTGTTATGAAGTGTGTTTGGTAGGTGTGTGTGTGTCTGTGTGTGTGTGTGTGTGTAAAGACTGCTGCTGCCTCTTTTATTTCCTCCTAATCCCCCGTGTGCCTTTGTGACAACACGGTTCTTCGGTGGCTCCCTGTCTGCTCGCCTCCGGGCAGTCTGGCGTTGGACGCGTCGTCACCCTTGACAGCCGTTATCCACCTGATAGTGCGGGCTATTAGCTTTTGTTCCCTTCATCTTAGCATTCAGGTATTATATGCCGAAATAAACACATGCAAAGAGTAGCGGGATCCCTTTTATAGTTGCTAATATTTGCTCATGGTTTCGTGTGTGTGAGTGATTTAAACCAGGACACAAGCGCACAAACGTCGGTGTACTTTCCTGCTCGCAAAGTTCTGTATCCTGCTGCTCCACCCTGCTGGTATGACTTTCAGAAAACAAACCCACAGATGATGCTTTGTTCCAGCAGACATCACTTGGAAAAAAGCTGTAAGCTGCTCATACAACTTGACTGATTAAGAAAACAGTTACAGAGCTTATTTAAGGATAGTTGGTACAGTAGCTCCGAGAGAGAGAAGCCAGTCTGAGAAAAAACAGCTGCGAGCGATGTGGTTCAAAGTTTTCCCGCATGCATTTTGTGTTATTTTACTTTTATATGCTGGTAACTGGACAGAACAGAAGATATTAGGTTTCATTAAGTCATTTCAAGTGCAGTTACACGAAAGATTGTGAACTTCGAGGCTATGGGGCAGATTTTGGTGTCAAGTTCCTGAGAATCAGTGACTGCAGCATTCAACAGTCACACAGGGATCAAATCTATCGTAGCTGAGACAAAGATGAGTGTTTTCAACATCCTGAGCTGCAGACTGACGGCTGAAAAGTGGGTTTCACTGCAAGACAGTTCTGAGTTTCTGTGGAGGTTTTTCTTTCCCACTGTGAGAACTTCTCCTCGTTGAATCCGCTGTTAGTCTGCAGCCTCTGTGAGTGAAGGAACTACCAAAGTTTTACAGCTGCCTCTCAAAGTCTGCAGGGAGTGCTTTCATGCTCAGAGGCTGGAGTGTGACTTTAAATGTGGAACATGGTCCGATGTAAAAAGACTTAAGTGATCCGGAGTCGACTCACTAAAGCTGCTTATTGTTGACGGTCCCCCTCTGGTCTGCAGCAGAGCCGCATGGGAAAGACCTGCACTCCTTCCCCTTCCACATCAGGACAGAAGCTCAGATAAATTCCTGCTCGACTGTGTGTGTGTGTGTGTGTGTGTGTGTGTGTGTGTAGGCTCTCTGACACTCTATGTTTGCACAACACGCACACACATGCAAAACACACAAGAATGGACTTGTATGTTGTACAGCGCTTGACGATCGCCGGTTACAGCCGAGAGGCGATTGGCTGACTTTCCACTATTATCATTGTGGAATTCCATGGAGGCTTACGGGATTGTGTGTGTGTGTGTGTGTGTGTGTGTGTGTGTGTGTGTGTGTGTGTGTGTGTGTGTGTGTGTGCATCTACACTAAGAGGTCCTTGTGTGTTTTCCCTCTCATCTTTCTGACGATGTGAGCGCAAACATGCATACTGAGACCTCGGTGTGTCGTTACTCCTGGAAGCTAGAAAACTCATTCTTGAGTGTTTGTGTACAGTTTCTGTGTGTGTGTGTGTGTGTGTGTGTTTGTGTTGTGTGGATACTGGGATGTCTGTGTGTCTTTGTCCGCTTTTTCTGAATCACCATTTTGGCATAGTTGTCTGAAATGCCAGAAGTGATTCTCGGCGGAACTAAAAAGGGGCTGGTGATGGTCTGTGGGAGAGTCTGCAGAAAACACACGCTCGCACACAAGAAAACAGAAATCTACCATCTCACTTCTCTGAATTCTCTCCTTCTCTGACCTCCTCAGAGACAATACAATCAGACATTCATCTAGCGCCAATATGAGGTTTGAGGCAAAATGTCTTATCTTGATCTTATCTTGTAATTTCTAATCTATAAAGCAGCAGAAAATGATTTACGAAAGCTGGAGTTGGTAAGATTGTGGTAACCAGCAAGAGCGAGAGCTGGGAGATGTGTTAGCAGCTAGTTTGCAACACTCAACAAGCTCTTGCTCCTCTAATATTTGCATAATAAGTCTGTTAAATGTCACAATCTTATAAACACAAGCAAAATAACCTGCATGAACGTGAGTCGGTCCAAAAAGACTGACGGGTACCACAGCTACTCCTTATCGCTGAGGCTGTTTGCTTTGTGCTAACTGGACTAGCTTGGCTCGGGGGCTGTTTGCTTCGTGCTAACAGTATCCAACTGCCTAAACGTCTGAATGAACATGATCAGCGGACATGCCTATTGTTAGTTCTTGTGGAAGTCTCCGGTCGTATGCAATAAGTGCACTCACAGCACATGAAGGCAGGCAGGTACATAGGTAGACAGTCAAGTAGCCCTCGCTTTAACATTAACAAAAGCACCAGTAAGGCTCCTTATTATAAAGCAGAACTCTTTTGTTTGTACATTTCTGCAAAATATGTTAATTTCTTTGAGGGGAAAACAATAATCTTTTCATTCTGCTTCTCCAGCTTGCTCTGATTAGTCTGCTGATCCTTTTTATGATGTTTTTTTTTTTCTTTTTATTGAACATGACTTGTAACTGTCTAACATTTTAGTCCCAGTTCCCACCCAGTAGACTCAAGTCTCCCATCTTTTCCTCTTTCTTTCTTTTTTTCTTTTTTTTTTGCACTGCCGACATGGGAATGTGGAGCTTTGTCTTTCCGTGAGTCTCAGGAGAAAGACTGTTGACACGAGTGGTTGACCGTCACAGCCCCTCGCTTCCTCTCCGCTCCCAGTAATCTTGACATATCCGAGCCAGTTAATGGCCGGCCTGCCAGGTCCAGAGGATGTGAGTGTGCAGTATTCCCCACAGAGCTGCCAGTACCAACACCTCGCTATGACGGCCGTGTGCTTTTTATCCTCTCCTTGTCTGAATATGCAGAGGATTTTTTTCCCCTCCCTGCTTTGGGGCCGTCACTGTCTTTCCCAGAGATAACAGTGACAGCCGCGGCGCGTCCCTGTCCATACGCATGAATACAAATATCTCCCAGCCTTGAGCCAGATGTGGCTCTGACCCCTGTGACCTTCCCCTTTCCATACACGAGCTGGATGCGGGCCAGATCTCGTGGGCCGATGGGTCTCTCCATGACGGGATGGAGGAGAGGGAATAGCGGCTTACATGTATAATGAGATTAACCTCCAAGTGCACAGCTTCAGAGAGACAGCAGACACAGTGGATCGACCTCAGCCTGCAGCGTGGTGCGCTCTCTGATTTCTACAGGGCGTTTACAGTCGTGGCGGTCACGGTACGTCAAAGCATCCAGATCCTACAATTCCCATAATTCTGTTTAAAATGCAGGAAAACAGGGATGTGCCACAAAATAAAAGCGCACGTGAAGTCAAAATGAACTGAAGTGGCCTCGATTCGTGAGAAAGTGATTGCTCCAAATGCATCAGACACAACAGTTTGCAGCTGCAGATGGAGATTTTCTCCTCATTTATTGATTTTGTTTCTCCCTCCCGCTGACTCTGGATCAGATTTCTTAGATGCTTATGTTTGGGAGAAACTTGGCATTCTCAATTCCTGATGTTTGTGGTGGTCTATCCAGCTGTGTGGATGCCTCACACACACACACACACACACACACACAGCATGCTGCTGTTAGGTGGGGTTAGATGAGCTCATACTGTGGGCTGTTTTTTTTCTGTTTCTTCTAGCAGAGAAGGACTAAGATGAAAAAAATGCGCCCTCCTCGGCTCTGTTATGCCTTTGGGGTGTTATTGCTCTGCTCTGATTTCTCTTGCTGGTCTGTGCAGCCGTTTAAAGGCCGTTATGGATTTTGGGAGCGAGGGGTCCTCTCGGTCTAATGTATTCTGACATTTTTTCTTACGCCTCTGATTTATTCCCTCTCTGAATAAGTCATAGTAGCAGAGGGTCATCTGTGCAACTCCAGATTTAACTCAGGAGGACTTGAATATTTATGATTCTGCTGTTCAAAGACTGCAAAAGGCTCCTCGTCTCTTTTTTTCTCTCTCTCTCTGTCTCTCTTTCTCCCCGTTGTGATCAATTCAGCTGCATTGCTTAATTTGCTCTTTGTGAGCTGCAGGCTCTTGATTTAAATGTATAATGTAGAATGCATGGTTCCGAATAATGAGTCGTCTTATGCAGGGAGGATAAATACGTTGCAGTAAAGGTGCAGATTTTCATTTTGCTTCTGCACAAATCTCATAGTCGTATTGAGCAGTGCAGGGGTTTGGGGGTTTTTTTGGGTTAATTTGCTCCAGTTTTAATTTCTGTTTTCCTTGAGACTATTTCACTTCACACCGAGGGAAAAGGGGACTTCAGATTGTTGAAATTTAATAATGTAGCTGAATCTTTGAAAACTTTCAGCGCCACAGATTCAATTTTCTTCACTTCAGCTGTAATGAGGTGAAAGCAAGAACCTCAGAAACACACCGGGAGAATAAAATGAACAGACCCTTAAATAAAAACAATAAATCACAAATAAATATATGTACTAAATGCAACTTTGAATACATGAACTGAGGAAATTCACTCCAGTGCATTTCCATTTTCTGCTGTTATGAGGCAAAATATTGTACTTTTATTTATTTGTATTCTTTCATTATATGCATACTGCAGACAAATGCTGGATATTTGATCTAATAATTTATCTATAATAATTATAGTTAAAATGCAGTACTTCTGCTTCGATGTAGCAAGTAAACTGCAAAGTCTATCTATCTATCTATCTATCTATCAATCTATCTATCTATCTATCTATCTATCTATCTATCTATCTATCTATCTATCTATCTATCTATCTATCTATCTATCTATCTATCTATCACCTCCTCCTCCTGATCTGCAGCCATATGTGGCTCAACCCAGGACCTCAGCTGCTGGATGCAGATTGGACATCCTCCTCCTCATTGTAGCCAGTGTGGATGGATGGTGTGTGTGTGTGTGTGTGTGTGTGTGTGTGTGTGCAGTGTTTGTGTGCAGGGGAATGATATGACGCGGCGCTAGGACCGTGGCTCTGCCAGTGCGCAAATCCCAGCAGAGAGGCAGCGCTCCGGCAGAGAGAGGAGCCAGTGCGAGGAGAGATAGAGGCTGCCTGCCTGCCTGCCTGCCTGCCTGCCTGCCTGCCTGCCTGCCTGCCTGCGACTCAACCCATCACCGGCGGGGGAGGCTGCACCTTCTGCCGAGGACGGACCTGAACCAGCCGGGCTCTCCTCCGGAGCCCTCCTTATGGGCTCACCATGCGCAGGATACGGGCCAACGCCATCGCGATTCTCACCGTTGCGTGGATCCTGGGGACGTTTTATTACCTGTGGCAGGACAACAAGCCCCAGTCGTCGCCTTCATCGTCGGCGTCGCAGACCCGCGGCAGGGGCCATGGGCAGAAGGTGGTGTCCGGTCGGCTGGAGATCCACCGGGACGACAGGACCATCCCGCTGATAGTGAGTGAGCGCGGCTGAGAGGGGAGAAAGAGAAAGGGGAGAGGAGAGCGGCGCGGCGCGGCGCGGCGCGGCGCTGCGCACGGCGCTGTCGCTGGAGGCGCCGAGCTGCAGGAGAGTGTGTGCTGCATGTTGATGTGCATGTGTGTGAGATAAACACCTGAGGTGATGGGGATGGTGGTGGAGGTGTTGGTGACGATGCACAGCTGGGTTTCACCACAGGAATATGTTGCATCGGCTTCATCGCATCCACCTCCACTCTCCTCCCGTGCAGCTGTGCCACAATCATTCTCCGGGCTGCAGGATCAGCAGCCTGCTGCTTATGTTCGTCGGTGTTTTCCTGCCTTTCCGTGCCTTCCCCGAGCCCGAGGGGACCTCAGGCACACGTAAGAGGCTTTCCATAAGTCCTGTGCGCCGTGCGCAAACGCCTCGTTAACCGCGTTATTGCTGAGACCTGTTTTGGATCTCACGGACAGGACACGGAGAGTGTCATTATCTGCCTGTTTCAGTCAGGTCAGGTCCGCCTGTTGTCGCAGGAGGAGCAGTCATGAGAATAACCTTTGGTAAACACTGCTCCTGTAGGTGTGGTGGTGCCACAGCCTATAGACACAGTCCGAGCAGAACAGAGCATGCTGGGTCTGGGTCCATGCCAGCTCATATTAGTCCACTTGGCTGCTGGGCTCTCTGATGCATGGAGTGTAAAGAAATACTGGACCTGTAGCTTGTAGGGACCAGGTGTGGGATCCTTGTGCAGCAGATGTTTAATGAACAGCTGTTTAAATCTTTACCAGGCAAAAAATGTAGATTTTTTTGTGGTTCCGGCTTCTCAGATGTGCAGATTTGCTGTAATTTGTGTGACTATAATGTGAGTATGTTTGAGTTTTGGACATCTGGTCGTTTTCCTTGACTAAATGATCAAAATGACTGCATTAACAGAAGAACCATCAGTCAGTTGGAGGCTTAAGGCTGTTTTTCATCATCGATCAATCAGCTGATTATGTTCTTGATGAATCCATTTATAGTTTTGTCTATTAAATGTCAGAAAATAGTCAAAATACCTCTTTTAAATGTCACGCAAGTCAAAGGTTCAGGTTCATTTTGAGCAGTTTTGACAGAAAGTGATGAAATCTTATTTTTTTTTATCATTAAATCTGAATATTTTATTCATGAGATGTCATCACAGGTGCTCAGAGTCTGAGGTGATGCCTTCAGATGTCTTGTTTGTCACTTTATTAAGATAGAAAATAATGAAAGCGGCAAGTTTTAAGGAGCCTTTTCTTGAAAAAAATAATGAAATGATGAATTAACTGGCTCACTGTCGAAACTGTTGAGTAAAAGTAAAATTGTTGACAAACAAAACATCAAATTCTCACGTGTGGGAAGCTGGAAAAAGCATATATTTTGGCATTTCTCATGTTTTGCCATCAGAATTGATATCCATGCTTTATTCCAGGAGAAATTGATACAAATGTTGAAAAACTCACACTCTCACAATGTGAGTAACAAAATTCCCGGATCTGCACCAGAAGGGAATGTGGTGTTTTCTGGGCGGGCAGTTTTGTAAAGATGCGTTCAGTAAATTTTGTTCATTCCTGCCAACAAACCAACCAACAAACCAGCCTCCAATTCAGCTCTCGAACAAACCCAACTTATTTTCACGTTTGACAACGCCAAACTTTTCAGCCTGATTAAAAGAAAAATCTGCGCCACGGAGAAATTCACGGACTGTAAAAGTGAGTCGAACTCCAATTAAATATCGATGAGAATATGAGATTTTTTTTAGGCGGAGAAGATGAATTGCTCCTCTGCTGAAGCTGCGTCTACCGCTTCACCCACCGAGCTGACAGACATATCAAGTGATTCTGTATCTCACGGAGGAGACAGGGACTGTTGTTGAGGAAATACAGCACACAGGAGCCTCCTTCACTATTTACTAGAGCAATAAAATAGTCTCAGCTGTGGTCGAGGATGTGTGCCAACATGTCAAGATGTCTCGCTCCGGCGGCGGCAGATTCATTAAAGCGCTGTTCGCAAGATTTAATAATGCAAGGGCAGATGCCAAACGGTGGAGCTGTTGTGGCATTCGTGCTCGTAGGCCTCCACCTCCTCCTCCTCCTCCTCCTCGTGGTGAATAAGAAAAAGAGGAAACTGTGGTCTGCATATGTTGACGATCAAGAGGAAACAAACGTGGAAGCACTTTTGAATAATCTGCGTGTTCGATTGGCCGACGGATGATGAGGTGAACTGTTGGCGAGACACTAATAGATGAATCTAATCAGCTGCTCTTTGAACCGTAAAGTCGATGTTGGGATGTTTCCTAGAGGAGCTTTTTTTTTCTGTTTTGTAATCTTTAGTTTGTTCAGCAGGTCGTTCACCTTCGTCACCAAACTGAGATTTCCTCTCTCGTTTGTTCTGGTAATCTGACCCGTCGCTCCCCGGCTGCCAACAGTCCACCGGTCCAACAACAGCAGGCTTTCTTTCTTTCTTTCTTTCTTTCTTTCTTTCTTTCTTGACTTCCTCCCCATTCCCTGTCATTCTTTCTTTCCTTTCTTTTATCCCTCTGTCCGTCTCTCCTCCCTTATTATTTTCTCTTTTCTATCTGTCCCTCTTTCTTCTCTTTCATCTTCCCACCATTCTTCTGCCCTTCCATATCTTTCTATCAGTTCCTTTTCTTTTCCCTCTCTCTGTTCTTTTTCCTTTCCCTTTCCTTCTGTCCATCCTTATTACTTTCATCATTTTGTCCTCCCCTCATTCTTTCATGCTTCTTCTGTCGTTCCTCCCCTCAATTCTTTTTTTCCTGTCCATCTTTCTTAAACCTTCAGACCTTCTTTCCTTCCCTCCTTCATTCTTCTTTTCTGTCGGTTCTTTCTATCATTGCAGTTGTTCCTTTCCATTTTCTCCTGTCTTTCCTGTCTTGTCTTCCTTTCTTCCTTCGTCCTTTTCTTCCCATCCTTCTCTGATTATTCTGTCCTTTTCCCTGTCTATTCCTTTTTTCCTTCTGTCTGTCTTTTCCCTCTCGTCTTTCCCTCTTTTCCTCCTCCATACTTTATGTCTTCATGTTTTATCCTCAGTCTGTTATTTCTACTATTTCATTTCCTTTCTTTACAGTATCACCCTTTCTTCTCACCAGTCTTTTGCAACTCTTTCCATCTGTCCTGCCCTCTTATTTCATTATTAGTTCAATATTTCTGTCTTTTACAGTGTTGTCCCTCCCTTCCTTCTCTCTTTCTTTTTTCCTCCCTTGCTTCCTCCAAGTCCTTACCTCCCTCCCTCCCCCTTGTCTCCCTTCTCTCCCTCTTTCTTTCCCCCTGAGCCCATTCATTAGCAGCATTTGATTCACTAATGACATCATCTGTGAAATCTGTTTGCACTGGCTCCACGTTTTTTCCCCCCTCCCCTTCATTTCCTCTATTGAGTGGTCCAATTTCCCAGCACCACTTTTCAGCCTCTTACTACAGTGTGTGTGTGTGTGTGTGTGTGTGTGTTCAAAGTTATCATTAGTTTCTTTCTGTGCTGCACATCTGTTGTCTCGACCTCATCACCAGCGGTGGACATGCTGTAAACATCTGGACACAGTTTGTCAGTTTGTCCTTACATGATTTTTTAAACGCGGGCGATCCGATTCTTCCAGAACTGAAACATCTAAAACATGTTATCCGTCTCGATGTTCAGTAGTTTTTCAGTACGTGTCCTCAGATCATCTGCCGGATTAACTCCTCAGTCTTTAAACTCTTTGGTACTTTTTTTTTCTGACTAATCCAGCAGCAATTTTCCCTTTTTTTTATTTGACACGTGACCATATAAACATTTCACAACAGAGCTGAGCTCAATGCGGCGTTAACAATCTTGTCTGAATGAGGATTAGCTACATTTTCCATTACAGTAATAAACACAAAGCGTGAAGTTATTACAGTAAACCTCCACCAGTGTGGAACAATTCAGTAACTTTCACACACATCAGCCCTTTTTTGTCATTTAGTGAGCTCCCGTTTGAGATCGTTTTAGTTGTTTTTGTCCATTAGTGTAAAAAGCAGAAACACTCATGAAATGGTTTGTTCAGAAGTTACAGCAGCAATGTGAAAATGTGAACATACTCCAGAAAGTAAAAGCGCGTTACATGGATAGATTAGACAATAAATAATATTTTTATTGCCGTGTCCACATTGGATGAGCGATAGAAGTCTTTGATTTGTTCCATTTGACGTTTATTTCTGTGTTGCAGTGATGTCGCTGAAGTTAGCATGCTAACCAGCTACACCCAGCCCGTTCTGTCTCACGTAAAAACTCGTCTTGTGGTACAAATAAGTCTCGTTTTTTCAGAATAAATCCTCAGTTCACCTTGAAAGATACTGAAATATTCCTTCTCTACATGTTCTTACCTGCTGCTGATGTTTCTCTCCTGTTCTCGTCTGCCATCTTGTTGCCCCTGAAGTCACTGTTTTGGTCAGAGCTGCTGTAAATCACCTCCATACTTTACCCCCTGTTGTCGAACTGACCTCGACATCTCATGACTACCTTCGAATTCTGGCCATATTCTACAAATGATTCAGTGATTCAAGAGGACTGGTGAAGCTGTAAGTAGTAGAGCCCAGACACTGATGGTGATGATGGGATGAAGATAAATAGCTAAAGACTCTGATGCACGTCACAAGTAATTGCTTTTCAACACTGAATAATCTGATTCTGCAACGTAACCAAAAATGATCAAGTCAATATCGAGTATAAAATAGCAGGAAAATGGAAATACTGAAGTAAAATATCTCACAATTGCCCACCAAGATTTTTATTTTTTACTGCAAATGTGCATGAATTCCAAATATAGGTCATCGGGCTCCTAGATTACTTAGTAATTGGTATCAGCTCAGTGAAGACACCATATCAGTCGATTCCCTCGCTGGAATGACAGAAGAACAAAGTGGTTTTTTCTTGTCTGGATGACATGTTCGCAGACAGTCCTCAAACACATCACATCATCACTACATGACACAATAATCTGCGTGTCCCGTCATCTGTCAGCCTCAGAGCTCCGGCAGCGCTTCGTCTGCAGCCGGTCAGACAGATTTGACTCGTATGTGATTTGTTCAGTCTTTATGTCTCGGGCCTGACGGAGCAGGCGGACGTCTTCATCTTCCAGTTGAGCTTCATATTTAATTCAGCGGACTGGGCCTCTGAGTGCCTTCTGTTATTTTTGTCTTAATATCCCCAGAGTACCATTTTTTGTAGCTTTTAATATTTGGTCATGATGGTCCTTTTGGAAAGACATCATATCTACGTACAGCAGCCATCTGATGTTGGTGTAGATGAAAAATGGTGGAAGAATTGACTTTCTGGTTCACCTCTGTGCTCCTGGTTCATGTCAGTAAAGAGGAAGTGGCTTAAATTAAACAGTAGTGATAGATAGAAGCTACATGAATGCTAATAAAAAGATGTAAATTATTTATCTTCACATGTGATCGTGAACATGGCTTTAAATCCTGCAGATCTGTGCATCCTTGCTCTAAAAGGAATCATAGTTTTTAGTCTTAATTCCAAGATATTTGTGTGTTATTTATGTCTGTAAATTTTCCTGAAAATCTCCTCTGAGTCCTTTGCATATTTTTGCATATGGTGGAGCTCTATCGCAGTCTTCTTCCATGTAACAAGCGGACTTGTTCTTCGTGGGAGAATTTATGTAAAACTATCCCGGAACGCCGATCGCGGCAAGTTCAATTGAAAGCTGCTCTTGAAACATCAGCAGTGCAGACGTGGTTTTGGTCTCTTCAATTTCTTCTGCACATGTGTTACTCACCTTTCTACTGGCAGTTTTTTGTGAAAGACTTTGCATTTTCATGACTTTAGGCTTGTTCTGGACAGCCTCCCTCCACTCCATTAAGAAACAGAAGCTAACGAGTTCAGAGATGGAGTTTTTGGTTCTCCTTTCTATGCAGACGCTCGTTGTCTGTTGTAGGTTTCAGGAGGGACATATAAGCTCATATTCGGCTGAAATTCAGAGATAAAATAATCTTTTGTGTTTCTTGACTTCCTCATAACATATCCACAAGTTTTTCATCTGCTTTCCCTGATTTGTGCCCGACTCAGGCGCCAGCATTGACTTATTTACCTACATTGTTATGATATGCACGTTAGCAAACAGCTGTTAAATGTATTTGATGGCTTAAAGTTCAACATTCACTCTCTTTTTATCTCTGTTTTTGGTCTCCAACAACTCATGAGGGAAATATCTTACTATCTATAGCCGCTAAATGCTCCACTGTGTTCAGCAGCTTCCCGCTAACAGCTTTAACAGCTTTAGTCTGTGAATGTAACACAGTGATATTAAGTTCATTTTCAGCTCTGTCTCAGCGTCTATCTGTGCACGGCGGCCATGTTTGTGTGCGGATCCTTGAAAACTCTCAGGCTTCCTTCTCCTGAGAGACTGGAAACGAGGTCAGTCTCACACCTGAACCTGCTCGGGAGCTTTTTTTTCTAAATCCACCAGCTACACCTTCCTTTAATAAAGCAGCTCAGAACAAAGTGTCATCCTCTTCTTTTCAGTTTCCCCTTTTTCTCCCTCCGTCCTACCATCATCATCCATCCCGTTGACTCTCTTTGATGAAGGCTTCTCTCATCTGCTTTCATGTATTCAGTGGCTGTTTAAAACCTCCCACTCAGGAGCGTTAAAGCTGCTCGCGGGGGAAACCCATTAATTACCGCGGCTTTATATGCTGTGTATTTTGATTTGATGGCTGCCCATCCCATTTTGCAGTGTTAACACTGACACGCTGACCTGAATAAGAAAAGCTGCATTTACATTTTAATTATTTTTCTGACTGCTTCTTTCAGACCGGCTGGAAGGGGAGCGTAACTTTAATTCTCAGAGGAGCAGGGTTGCAGCAGGGTTGCAGCAGTTGTTGCTCTTGATTTTTTTTTTCTTTTTTAGACTTTCTTTGTCAGACATTGCCTGAATATAAGAGGAGAACTGTCACTCTTTAATTCTGGCTGCTGAGGCTCAGGAGCGATAGAAAGATTTGTCCACTGATGTCAAGGTTGTTTTTTTTTTTTGATTTCCCAGTTCCTTCCGTCCGCATGTCAAGGTGTCCTTGAGCAAGACGCTGAACCCCCAGATTGTTAACAAGGCGTGTGTGTGAATATTAAAGAGCTTCATTTACTAAGGAGGCAGAGAAGCGCCGCATGTAAATCCATTTACAACCAATCAATAAGTTGATGAACAGAAATTCAATCAGCAACAACACTTGATTCTCTGCTGGTAACATTTTCTATGAAATCATGGTTATAAGATTTCATGAATCTTAAAACATGGATCATAACAAATTATTGTGTCAATGTCGATAATGTGTTGTGGCCTGTTGGGCTTCAGGCCGATCTGCTGGTTCTGACACTGAATTTGGTATCTGGTCATATTCTGTTGTCACGTGTCCTTGAAGTCTTTTTGGAAGATTTTTCACTTGAGGGTTTTATTAAATGTATTCACATCCAACAGTGGAATAAATAAACAACAAAATGTTTTTCCGAGGAACACATTAAAACAAGACTGTAGCAGACCGGCGTTCTCTTCACGAGGCTGACAGGTGGATTTGGCACTCAGCCATTTCCGTAACAACTGTGGCAGTAAAGCGGTTTGTTGACAGAAGTGACGGCGGCGACACAGTGGAGTGTTTGTTGACAACAAAACAGCCTCTCTGTGGATTAACGCGAGTGACAGAGGACACATTTGTGTTTGTCATTTAAATCCCTCAACATTCTCCAGGTTTTAAATCATTCATTCTTTTCTTTGACTTGAATTTTAATCATTTATTTCTTCTCAGCTGTCGTGAGTACGTAAAGACGCACCTTGTCGTGTCCTCTGCAGGTGACCCAGCCCCCGCGGGCGGAGCAGCAGAGCCAGCTCCTGGGCGGCCTCGATGAGAAGGCCTACCTGGCCGGGAAGCAGCTGAAGCCGGGAGACGACCCGTACAGAGACCACGCCTTCAACCTGCAGGAGAGCGACCGGCTGGGCAGCGAGCGAGCCATCAGAGACACCCGACACTACAGGTGAGCAGGGTTAAACCTCAGTCGAGGGTGCGGTCAGTCTGTTTGATCTGCACAAGCAGATCGAGGATTAATCAGGATAGAGCTGCACGTGGATCTCGGTGTACTTCTAGATAGATTCAGGCAGGTTTATTTGTACAGCACAACTCAGACACGAGGCACCTCAAAGTGCTTTACAGGGGCAAACAAATTACGTTCAAATACACTGAAAATAAGAACGATCTGACCTCTCCCTGCTGCTGGATTCACTTTAAGCTGTTTCCATCCAACACAGGGGGTAGACAAAATAATATCAACACTTCCTTTTTCTGGGAAGTTTTATTCCTCCAGACGTTCTGGCTCTGCACCCGGGTCTCTCCTCCAGATTCGGATGGATTTGAGTAGCGACAGATGCGGTGCAGCCCGTCTCCACACAGCTCTCCACACTTGGCAAATGCCTTTTGTTTCGTTTTTGAAGAAGGGAACACAAGTGGCAGGAATTACACATTGTGCTTTTAACTTCTCTTCAGTTACATCAGTTAAAATCACCCCTAAAGGAATGAAAACAGAAGGGAAGAAGATTTTACATTTTTTTTAATACTCTAATACGGTAGAATTCAATACGTATAGATATGTTACACCATCAATTTTCACACCGCTGAATCCTCATTGTGTTATTTTTGTTGCTGTAAACAAACTGATTTAATTGGTTTACGACAACAGAACCGCTGGTGTGTCATATATTTCATCTGCGTGTCTTCGGACTTGTTCTCAAAGCTCCCAGCAACAGGTACCAGATTAAAACGGAGGGTCAGAAACCTGTGCTATTGTTGCCTGGCAACCGGATATTTTCACGTCACTACGGCAACAATACAGAGGCGACTCTGCGGGGCACCGCTGCAAATCACTTCAACCACCCCCCCCCCAAAAAAAAACTAAGAGCCTGGTATGTTTGTGTTCAAAGGCTGGACACGTAGACGTCTGAGGCAGTTTAACACCCACACGCCATCTCTGAAGAAACATAAGTTAAAGCTGCTTCTTCTCTCTGCAGGTGTGCATCTCTGAATTATGACACAGACCTTCCCTCCACCAGTATCATCATCACCTTCCACAATGAGGCTCGCTCCACCCTCCTCCGCACCATCAAAAGGTAACGAGATGGGACGCAGCTGGACTGATTAGACGGGAAACACTGACTTGTGTTTTTGTCTGATCTCCGTCTCTCTCTTTTTTTCTTTTGCCCTCAGCGTCCTGATGCGAAGTCCTCCGTCTCTGATTCAAGAGATCATCTTGATAGACGACTTCAGCTCGGACCGTGAGTTTGTGAGCTTTGTTAATGTTGGTGAAAGCTGTGATTGGGATTATAAGTTTGGGTTTGTGCGGCGTTTTAACTTCTTTCAGCTGATTCTCGGGCTATTGTGGCTCACTTTCACTGCTCTTCTTAGTGTCATTTGAAGCTGCAGTGGTAAAATCAGGCGAGAGTAGTTTTCATCACAGATCTAAGATCAAGAAGGACGGATGGGTGAACGGAAGAAGAGAAGAAATGAGACGGTGAAGCTTCATTTTCTGCCGCTTTGTAACAGGGTGGTGTAGCTGGCGGATTTAGAATAGGCTCCTGACCAGGTTCACTTGAGGGTGACCTGATTTTCAGTCTCTCTGGAGAGGCAGTGCGAACATTTTCAAGGATTCACACACGAGCCTCACACCAAGCCGCAGACAGACAGAGTTAGCGTGTAGCTGGTGAAGATAGTGGAGCGTTTAACCACCGAACAGCTGAGGAACCCAACTGCTTCATTGTGAATAATCCAGCTGCCTCAGAAGGTGAAATAAAAAAAGACAAGCTGTGACATCTCGATATTTACAGAACGGGCCTGCCTAATTTGTTCCCTTCGTCAAGAAAAACCCTCCCTTCTCCGTTCTCTAGCGTCCCATTCCCAGCGATGTGGTTGTTGACCGCTGCTGGGTGGCCTCACCACGAGTCAAGAAAAGTCTGTCTGGAAACAGGATCCGATGCTTGGCGATGCCTTTCTCTCGCAGTTTTTTCACCGAGTGCCATCAAAGCCCCTTTGTTGTTTGTGGACTTAAACTGAAAAAATCTCAGTGGAATCTGATAACATTGTCCTCGTACGCTACCAGGCATTTGTCAACATACAACTGAATCATCTTTCCCGGACGTATAACCTTTAAAAGTGGATCAAAACATCCCGCAGTATCTTTCCCCGACCTTAACCGAAGGGCTTCTGGTTTCTCCGACATGTAACTTGTCAAACAATTTGAACCCGTAACTTGTATATTTCTAAAAGATCCCGGCTGCGGCCCGGCCTGCCAGGTGTCGAGCTCTTTTCATTCTGTCGTCTGCTGTGAATGTGCGTGATGTCAAATGTCAAATGAGTGTTCCAGTCAATGAGAAAAGCCAAATGATAACAAAAATGTAGACGGAGGATAACGCCTGGAGACAGGAGAGGCTTTTAAAGACTTGTCACACAATTCGGAGAATGGGAGCTGGGAGCATCCTGAGGATGATCAATGATGCTGCGGCTTTAACAACAAAACGACGGCAGAAAATGAGCCGCAGCAGCTTTCAAACAACGACAAACTGAGAGTTAGAAGACTAATTGACCTTGAGATTTAAAAAAAACAAAAAACAAATCGGTTAATAGCAGCGTTAAGTGCCGGGTTATATTTTTATGTAGCTGTGGAATTAAAGGATCACCGCACCGTTGTAATTATTCCCCTTTGTCAGCATTAGGCAGAAGGACTTACATGAGCTCATGCTTTACACTGTCCACAGCGATTTCTGTAATTACCACCACATGCATCTTCTGTCTGTGGGAACAGCACAGTGACCTACATTCACTGTGTGCTCAGACACACACACACACGCACACACACACTTAGAGGTGTCAGAGCTGGCCAGACATCTGAACAGTAGTGTCTCAGCGGCGGGAGCAGCAGGAGCTCGATTAGCTTCCTAATACCTTGTTTTCTGCAGCCAGCTCACCTGCAGCCACCTCGAGCTCACAAACAGCCCTGTTTCTCGTCCCTGTTTTGGATTTCAGGATGTTTCAGCATCAATTATCATGTGAAACTTGTAACAAAACACTCCAAACTCCAGTTCCAGTTTGTGGTTTTTAGTTCTTGCCTGTGAGCCATTAAGCCTCCCATTAACCAACTACTCTGTTTCCTCCAGCTCTCACTGTGGTCTCTGTGTTGCTCCTTCCTAATTCTGTTTTATTAGACGTGATCCCCACCAAGGAACAGTCAAATAAAGCTGCTGTTTCATCTGCCATTTAAAGGCAGGAGGCAGAGCATATTCCTCTAAAAAGCTTTTTTTCCATGGTCTCTTTATACAATCAATTAATTAGTCACACAACTTACAAACCAAATGTTCTTATTGTGATTTTTAAAGCTGGAGATGATAACGTTGGAGATTCATTTCCTGCAAAGCCACTCGGCAAAATGTGTCTTTCACACGTAAGAAACACCTAATATTATATCAGTGAAGGAATATCAGTGAATGAAGTTTATTCGGGAGCAGAGAAACATGACAGGAACAGGGAAACACAACGGCAGGAATAGGGAAATAAAACAAGATGAACGGGGAAACACACAACGGATAACTCCATGAAAACTGAATTAAAGACTGGACTAAAATACAAACTAAAATAATGAGGGGATGAGGTGAGGTGGAGAAACACAGGTGAGATTAATGAGTGTAGAAACTCTAGGAACAGGGAAGGAGCTGGAACGATCACTAAGAACAGGGCTAACAAAGGAGAAGCAGTGCAGGTGTGGAGGTAAAGCAGACTGGTGAGATGTAAAAAACAAGATATAAACCCTGCAGAAATAAAACAACGTATGATCGTGTGTATGAGAACAGATTCCCACAACTGTCTTCTGTTAACAGATGTCATTTTACAAGATGAAACGCTCTATAAATCACTTTCCAAAGACTCATTTTGAATGAAATTAACTAAATATGGTTTGAGAACCAGAATCTAAGACCTCGTGTTTTATTTGTTCTGACATTGTTCGTTGCCAGGCGACAATTACTGACTTGTATTTACAGTAAATCACCGATTTTACCATCTGGATGCAATACAACAGTCAGAGCAGACAAACGCTCTGACAGCGTAACTCTTCCTCTGGTTCAGGAATAATTACACTTAAGTGTTGCGAAACCCAGTTCACCTAAATTACATAAAACCCATTTTTTCACTGAACTTTCACGTGTGTCACTATCATGTTTTCAAAAAGGAACAAAAGGAATAAATGGATGAACATTTTAAAGTCAGGGAGTTAATACATGTAGGCAGGTGAGGCAGTGAGAGTGTGAGCTGATTTAGTAGACGTGGCAGGCGGACGGGTGGCGGCGGTGGTGGTGGTGGTGGATGTCGGTCATCCTCCCTGAGTGTAATCCTATTAAGGCTTTCCTAAATCATGAGGACGCCGTCCTCAATCAAGGACGGTGATCTTTAGTGTGAGTCCAGACGACAGCATGTGACTCCACTAGTGTCGAGACGAAAATAAACCTCTGTAAATACCGTAAGCTGCCGTTCACTGTCTTTTAGCGGTCAGTGTGGAGGAAGCTGATGACAGCTCACTATTGATTATCTTCAATTTTGCACATTTACACGTCATTTTTTTAAAAAAATGATTTAAGTTTGTAACTGTTTGTGTTAGTTTTCGTAAGCTGGGAGAAGCTCTTTTATTTCAACTGTGCCCTGTTTTATGTGTTTTTATCACCCGCGTTTTTTTGTTTTTTTTCTCACCCACATGCTGATGGAAAGTTTCATAGTCAACAAAACATTTCTGGGGGTTGACAGCAAAAGTGCATCTCAGCATTCTCCCTAAACAACTGAAGTAAATTAGGACCAAAAGAACAACAAACACAAAATGGCTGCACACAGCTTGTCTGACGTAATCCAAGTCTCCAGAAGCCCCCGGGATCCAAAATTGATTCAAACTCACTTTTTCAAACACTGTAGCTGCTAAGCTAGAAGAGTTACTCGTCTGAAGGTGAGGAACAAGATGACTGAAGTTGTTGAGGACTTGTTTGAGACTGAACAGCTCCGGACATCTCATCCTTCCAGACGCCCTGACATCCCAAATTGATTGAAACGATGTTTCACCGCCGACACACAGTTGCAGGTTGCATGCTAATACTTTTAGCTAAGCTGATACAGTGATGATCTCAGCTGATTTAAAGGGTGTAAATAACATCTTTTCCAATCAATTTTGGATCTTGGGGCTTCCTTAGCTGTACGGACACATTGTACGATTCTCCGCGCTTGTTTGTTTATGTTTACGAGGATGCTGTAAGACTATTTTGCTGTTATCCCTTAACTGTGTGATTTTTTTTGAAGGCATTTAAGAAATCACTCTTCACTGCGTTGTTAATCCTTTGAAAACACACTTCGTGTTCAGAACGTGGGTCGAAGCAGCACACACTTTCTCCAGTTGTGTGCATGTTACTGACTGTATAATGCATTGCAAGCGCACACACGCGCACACGTGGACACAATCTGGCTAAAAGTACACAACATCTGCTCGGTGGGTGTGATCTGTGACTTTCTGCTCATCTTCCCCGAGCAGTTAAAGCCCCCCTCCTCTTCACTCCACACACACACACACACACACACACACACACACACACACACACACACACACACCAGCTGTCCCTTCCTTATGAGCAACAGTGAGGCATTAATACACTCCTGCCCTCTCACACACTCACGCGTGTCCCCAGTGAATCGACAGCTTAAATGCAAACAAACAGGTTTGTACACACAGCAAATTTAATCAAGCGGGATTACAACTCGTCATGCTTGTTTCTGTCAGCGCCAGGCTGAGGAGGGGGCCCGCCTGATCCGCCCACAATCCCCGCAGCCAGATCATACTCACTCTATGCTAATCCTCTAAACCATGAGTCTGTGTGTGTGTGTGTGTGTGTGTGTGTGTACCTGAGTTTGCATGTTGTTTGCAATGACGTCAAGGCGTGTGTGTCAACGCAATGTCAGCATCAGCGACTGCTCACGTAGAAAGAAAGGGAGTGGAAAGATGGGAACGGGCTGCTCGCTGGATCTGTTTACGGGAAAAGGGAATTTTGAATTAAATCATCCTGCGAAAAGAAACTCAGAGACCTTCATGAGACTTTGTGTTTATGTGTTTCTGATTATTCGCAGGACTCTGATGAATGTTTGAACGTGGTGTGTTTTGGAGTCATATCATGCTGAGGCGTCTTCTTGTGTGGTGTGTTTCTTTTGGGGGGGGAGGCTGGCAAGTGACGGAGTGTGAGACGAGGCTGGGTTTGGAGGAGGACGGGTGTGTTTCTCAATGTGTGTTCTGCCTTCACCATAACATCCCATCTCCTCTGCTCTCCTCCTCCAGCTGAGGACTGCCAGCTGCTCGCTCAGATCCCCAAAGTGCGCTGCCTGAGGAACGGCCGGAGAGAGGGTGAGTGTGGGGCAACAGCTGGGTGGGGGGGAGATAAACTGGCCTTCGATGCAGAGTTTGTCATTCCTGTTGCTAAGGTTTCTCAATCACAACAAAACACATAAGGACATAAGGAGCGTTGGGTCATGGGAGATGTTGTCTGCGATGTTAAACAGCCGCCGCTGCTGATGAAAAAATCAGTATGAGTCATGCAGAAACGTTCACAGATGAGGTTATGTTTTCTAGTTTTACTCACATAATGTTTAGTCACATTCAACGACTCTCTGCTGGAGGTTACAGCGACAGGCGACCAAATGAAACGCATCGTTTCCGAGGACTAAATTACAGATTTCTCTCAGTTTGGAAATTGTTGCAAACATTTATGGTAATGGACGTACACAACTCAACAAAATACACAACAGAGGAGTCATTTAAAGATATTTTAATGCAGAGATGTTATATACTTTAAAGGTGCTGTATGAGTTATTTTAAGCAATCAAGCATGAAGGAGGAACAAAAATGTCAAAGAAATGTCACATAATGTTAAAAGAAAGTATTTCCTGGATAATCAGATTTGCACCAAAGTTTAATGGGGTCAATTCTGGTCTGAGACCGATCCGAAAAATCCACCCACATCACACACTTGGCTTCGTCGCTTCCTCTCGGCAGATACACGAACATGACACAGTAAAACGTATCTGCTTTTTTTTTTTTTTTTTTTAAAGCCCATTTCATCCTTGTATTAAAACCCACAAAATGTAAAGAAGAAAGCATTGTGTCCGAGGAATCTGGATTAAATTAATCCCTGAATTAGATGAAATCCTCGACCCACAAAACAACAAACTCGGTCCAAACTAAAAGCCAGAACGATGATGCTGATTTATTTGGATGTCTCACAATAATCCCTCTGACTCAGGTTGCTGCTCGTGTTGCTGCTCTCACCGCACACCAAAGACTTTGTTTGGGCTTATGAACCACATGCTGACAAAACACAAGCATATTGGATTTAGGCCAGCAGTTCCCGACTGGCATCCGAGGTACGGCCGGAGCCGGCGTCAGCTCAAGTTTACTTTGAAAGACTCTCCAAATCCTCCACACAGAATAAACCATCGAGTTCAATCAAAATCCTTTTTGTTCGCCTGTGGAAGTCTAAAAAAAAAAGGGACTATAAAAGTTTTTTAAAAAGTACAATAATCACCATAAAGACGCAGAAAAGAGAACCTGCCTGTGTGATACTGAAGATCTTTTTACTCTCGCAGATGGTTTCACACCCTCAGACGTCGTTGACTTTCTGTCCGTTAACGTGTTAGTCTGCTGCCTGAGATCATCCAGCGTAAATGTGCGCACAGTTACAACAAGCAGGCACGCAGGAGGCTTTTGTTGTTAAAGATAAGAACCGAGGAAAAGACTCTGTAATCTGTAAACTCCTCTCAGACAAAACTCGTAACTCACTCAACTCATTAGCCTCGCTTAGGAGCAGTCTGGTACGTTACGTGTTCATTTAATATGTGATAATTCTGCATTATAATGTCTAAAACAACAAGACCTTTGCTGTATATTTTGTCGAATTGTGCAAAATATCCACAATATACCCAAAATAACCAGCTCCAGCTCAGGAAAGTCAGCTAAAAAGACAAAATTCAAGGTGAATAAAGCTTTAAAACATTATGTTTCTTTACATTTGTCATTGAATGTATTCAGATATATACAGTGGCAGTCTGATCTGTTGGACACTGAGCAGCTCTGTTGAAGCATTCGGGGTTAGGGGCCTTGCTCAAGGGCACCTCAGTGGTGCTGATGAGAATGGAGCAAGTGCTGCCTTTCACTCCCCCCCCCATCAGATTTATCCCGCTGGTCCCGGGGATTTGAAACAGCGACCCTCTGGTCACGAGCTCGCTTCTCTAACCTTCACCGCTGCCCCTGGGATAGATTTTCCTCTGCAGCGACGGTTGTTGGGGTTGGACCTGCAGCTGGATCCGGGGGAACCGAACCCCCAGACCTCCTGATTAGTGCACGACCCGCTCTGCAAATGCACTATTTTGGTCTGGGTTGAGTAATGTGCTAAAAAGTACCCTTTGGTTTGAGGAAATTACTGAGCCTTTTCTAAAAATAAAACTATGTGTTCTTGACCTGCTTTTAAAGATTAATGTCCTCAGGAACCGAAGGGACTCGGAGCTGAGACCCACAGATCAGAGCAGGGAAGGGAGAAGCTATTGTGAGACCGACTAACACGTCGTCGGTTTGGGTCTTTTCAGGGGATTTTGTTGACGATGACAAACTTTTGGGACGTTTCGTCTCATCTTTGCTGTAAAGATTTAGAAAACAACCCTAACTAGCAGCGCCGAGCCAAGCTGCTTCACACGGTCTCTGTTAAATCTTATTTATTCCGTTCAGCTTCAAAGAGAAGTAGACACTAATGATTCATATTTCTATGTGGCACAAACACATTTTCACCCACGGCGATGCTGCACGATGTTCAAAAGAAGAAGCTATAATTCAATCATTAGGTGTATCAGAGAAACTTGACCTTCTCATCAAGCACCAAGTTAAAAACAAAACAAAACACATAAATCAGACAAAAACAATCATGTGAAAGGTATCTCCAGCTTTTGTTCTCATTTAAAAAAAAAAAGAAAAGCACAATTAGCTAACAAACACTTCACAAGTTTCTGTTATTTTAATGATCTCTGACTTTGGAACAAAACTCTTCAGCTGATGAGATGCATCCTTTTAATTAACTGTAGCTGCTGCAGGAAAAAAAGACAATTAGCCTCCCCCACAGTTCTGTGTTGAATGCAAATCACTGTGATTGCACATCTGATGCAGAGAGACACCTTTACTGCCGTTCGTCCGCTGCCTGCAGTGATTCTGTGTCCTCTGAAATAGATTTTACCCTCAGCTCCCAATTAACGCTTTTTTCCTAAAACAAGCTATTTAAAGTGGCTGTTAGGGCAAAAAAGTGTGACACACTCTGGTATCTACTTCAGGCTAATCCAATCAACTGGTTTCATTTCAAAAGCCTATTTGTTCTGGAAAAGCTTTTTTAAACGTTTCCGGTGGAATTATCTCCGAAAACAAAGAAGAAACAATTATTTCATGAGCAAAAGGCTCAAAAGGAAAACACAGAAGAGATGCATGAAGCATTTTACGCCCACTGCGCTGAGCGTTTTTACAGAAACACAGAGAATGTTGGACTTCTAAACGCAGTTTAATCAGAGTTTGAAGCAGAGGAGCGTTGTAATCGAGGATCAACAGCAGATGTTCAGTAATAAGACAGAGAGACTCGAGTCTCAAGCAGCCATCTGGAAAAAAAAAAAACAACTCACTACCTTTCTGGAATTTTTCTCTCCACACATCATGCACCAAGTCCTGACACGAAGCAACACGTTCACAAAGAAAGTAATAATAAATTCGAGCGAGGCTGTGCACTAATTATGACGGTGGACTTGCAAATGACGGTTTATGGAAAGAATGTTAAAAAAAAATGAGTCCAAACATGCAGAAATTATATTTCCTTGTGAGCTGCAGATTCAAACTATACATTCATAGTCATAGTCCTGTTTATATGTGTTTAACGTATCTTGATGCAAGTTCATGACCTCTTATCACAGGCTGCATATGTCTGTAATAGAGCTGCAGCAGTTAATCAACTTGATGACGACTGTTTGATTAATTGCCAACTAGTTTGATTATCGGTTTGAGTAATATTCAAGAAAAAAAAGATTCAGACTCCTCAGATTGCTGCGTTACATTGGACAATAGTCCATTTATTTTAGAGTAAATTGATGATCTCTAGTTTGTGGACAAAGAGTATGTCGTCTTGATCTTTTTGAAACACCTGATCGACATTTTATTACTATTTCCTTTCATTTTCTAGACCAAACAACCAATCGAGATAGAGATTAACTGAGAAAATAATGGATAGAAAATAGTCACTCCTAGTCTGTAGGCGGGTTTCTATCTGCCAACTTTGCATCGTTAATGCACAAAAGTTTAAATATTGAGAATATGTGTTCACGTTTGGTTGGAATGGATACGTTGCGACCAAGTTGTAGAAACGGACTCAGAGATAAATGAAATCAACCACTCGTCTAAAGACACAAAAGACGTGACATGTTTGTGCCTCATTGATTCTTATTAGATGGAAGATAATGCCACTGTATGATTCAGCAAATATTATCTAGATTAAGCGCAGAAGATGTAGCTCACATGATTTTGTCAAACACCAGAGCACTCATCGTCCTCGACACTTCCACTGATGTTGCACCTGGCGGGTGTTTTAACGACTTTGTTAAAGCATGTCCACAACTTTGAAGGCGATCTGCTGTGTCGAAACACGGAACATGTCTTTGTTTTCCTTGCAGATGCCTGCAGTGTCAGAAAGAGGCAAAAGCGATTGCTCAAGTGTGAATGAAAGATCTGATAAATACTAATTTGCTGTGGCACTTAACAAATCTGGGCATTTTACCATCTTGGAAACCAGATCCAAAATGGAGGCAGTTACTGGAACAAATCCCACACTGCAGAGTACTTCACAATAAAAAAAAAAACAAGACAGAAGACATTATCCTGAAGCTTCAGAAGTATTTTTAGGATTGAATTGTGATTTTTAATAAGGAGCCAGTGAAGAAATCTGAACTGGTGTCACATGAGACCTTTTGGAAGGATTTTTTGCAAGTGCAGGCGATGTTATACTTCTGTTGACAGGCCGAGAAGACGGTGTGTAACAAATACATCGACTATGACGTGTTAAATCAGTGAAGTGACCCACAATGAGCTTCAATTTCGTGCCAGCTGTCACTTTTCCGACACTCAGCATCAGAAATATCCCAACATGCAGTGAAGCTGGAAAATACTGGAAATACTCGACCGGTTTGACTTCAGTATCGGTTTTTTCTCCCTCCCCTTCAGGTCTGATCCGATCACGTGTGCGCGGAGCCAACACGGCCTCGGCCTCCATCTTGACCTTCTTGGACAGCCACTGCGAGGTCAACACCGATTGGCTGCAGCCGATGATCCAGAGAGTCAAGGAGGTAAACGGACCCACCGGCTCACAGTCTGCCTTCATTCACACGCTGCAATTAGACACTTGATACACACAGCTCACACACACTCACACACACATACATTTGTTTTCTTCTTCGGGGGATTTTGCTCCTTTTTCAGGGGAGATTTTATTGGCTGTGATGTCATAGGTTGGCATCGCCTGCAGTTAAGTAAACACTCAATTTGTTCAGCTCAGTTTTAAGTCATTCTGTACCAGATGTCACACTTTACCACCGCTGGAAAGATTACGGCCATTTTTCCCCAACCAATCCATTTTCCACTTGCCTCTCGAGTGCTTCACTATCAGTCGGTGTGTTTTGTGTCGCGGCGGCGGGTTTTGTGTTTTGCACGGTCGGAGTGTTTGTTCTCGCTTCGGGCTGCACGCCGGGTTGTTCTCTGATCAAAAACAGCCTTTTTTAAAAAATGCAGTGGGAAGATTCTCCGCATTCACACCGTCCTGAAAATGACATTTTTCAGCCCACCAGGGACACTGCCAGCACATCTACACACGGATGTTACGCTGTTCAAAAAACGGGAACGGGATGAAGTGCAGAAGCAGCCGCTCTCCGCTTGCTCATTTTTAATTTCGCTGGTATTTTCATGTGAACCTTCAAGGGCATTTTGGCCGTGAGCCCTCGCTGCTTCTGCATCAGTTTCACAATTCATGCGAGCGAAGCGTGCGCAGCATGTAAACACATCTTTTAGAAAAAAAGGGATGAACACAGTTTTACAGAGACATGAGTGTCTGGGATTTTGAGCAATTGTCTGTTTGCTGGCAGTCTCTTCTCTCCCCTGACATCACTAACCTGCGACTGGGCTCCAACCAGCACTGCACATCCTCTGCCATCCCCCATCGCAGACCCACAGTCCTTCTTGCTCTGCAGCGGGAGCTGTTTCACTTCACATTTTTCCACAGTAATTACTTCTGCTCTCATGTGTGCTCCCGCGAAAATCCGACACTGAGCTGCTTCCAGCGCGCCTCGTGTCTTCATCCATTTCTTGTCTCAGCTGTCTCAATTCACTGAGCTATTTATTCCAGACTCTACTATAATGGCACTCAATTCACAGACATTCGGCTATTTTATCGACTTCTCCTCCACTTCCTCCTCTGCTTTTAACAGCTCCAGTGCTTCTCCAGCGCTGCCAACACACTAGGATATACTACCTTTTAATTAAAAGAATAAGTCGGCATTTTATTCTTTTTCCTACAGAGACTTAAATGAGACTCTCAAGTCTGTACTGTAAATATGTCGCTGAAACTAGCAGTCGGTTTCGGTTAGCTTAGCATAAAGACTGGAAATAGAGGGAAACGGCTAGCCTGCAAACGTGTAAGAACTGGCCACCTGTTGAACTCACATGCCAAACAAATAAGCAGCAACATTAAACCAGGATAACTGTTATCTGCTGCTAACCTCAGCTGCCATTAGCGAGTTAGCTGTTCATTCATCGGTGAGTCTCCCCCAGATTAAAGTGTTTATACTGGGTTAAAATAATCGATTCCTGCACCTAAAAAAAAAATATGCTGAAGTATTTCTTACTGTATAAAAATGAGCTGTTTTTTGCCGAAGGCCAGACGTCTGCACTTCTTTCAGAAAGTATGCCAGACATCGACCCAAAACTAAATTCAAAAACTCTGCATGCGACGAAAAACTCATCTTCAAACCACATATTCAGATGTCTGCGCCGTACAAAACCCCTCCATGTTTTATTCAGCAGACTCTTACACACTGTGAGTGTGTGCACATCGTGTTGGTGTTTCCGTACACTCATCCTCGTCTCTGGGCAGCTGTGACTCATCCAGCTTGCATTACAATCTTTTAGTCTGGCATTCATGAGAGCGCCGGGCTCAGCGATAATTCACCAGCTCCTCAGTCCAGATTCATGAGTCTTCGTGAGACCGCGGCCGTGGGTTCACTGGGGCCTCTGAGAGCAGGAATACTGATAGAGGATTCGCTGCTCAGTCTGTTCTTTAATGCAACTAAATGGCAGTTTTTCATTTATTAAGAACATTAAAAGAAAGTGCTTGAATTTAATAAGAAATGAAGTACAAGTAAAGAGCTTTTATCTAGTAATTCAAAGGAAAATGCAGATACGTTTCAGCTCTTTTTTTATTCCTCTTTCTTGTCCTGCGAATCAATCCTGCTGCCCCCTCATAATTACCCCGGGAGCCGACTGGGAACCATTTGTCTAATAGATCTGACACAATTAGCATTTTAGCCAGGAGGCGCCTCTCAGAAGTGAAGAAAGAGTCTCCGGTGGTTCAGAAAAATGTTTTTTTACACTGGCATTAGCTGGAAATTCAGCGGAAAAAAAAAAAAACCCCAGAAGAACAAGAAGCAAATATTGCAGCAGTTAGAGAGCCAGTGTTGGAAGAAGTATTAAGTATTCAGATCATTAGTGGAGGTAAATGTGAGTACTTTATATACAGGTTGGTAGTTTTAATTACAGCAAAACATCATTATATTGCATAAATACAGTCAAATCTGTCAGGTCAGGAGTAGAAGTGCAATTTTAGTGCAATAATTCACCAAGTGGCAGAAAAATCAAAGGCTTATTACAATGTACATGTGTCAAAGCTGTAATAATGCCAGTGCATATATGCGCTCAGACATTGATGTGACATTACTGCCTGTTGAAGCAGAAGAACAGAGATTCTGTGTGCACAGAACACATTTCCTGGTTGTGGATTATAAAGCTTTTCACCTCATCGTGTAAATCATTTCACTTCTCCACAAATTGTCAGTTGAAAATGCAAAAAAAAAAAAGAGAAAAGAATAAGGGTCAACTCCTTTTTCAGCTCCGCTCGAAGCAGCCCAGATGTGACGAGCGTCACGATCTCAGCACTGTGACACAAATTCAATCAGAGAACGAGGAGAGATCATCGAGGACATCCATTTTGGACGTGCGGCCTCTTCATGCATTACCGAATCACAGAAGCTCATTAAAAGCCCGATAAATGTCTATTGCTTAAAGCTGTCGAGAGCATCACTTTCCAGATTGCTCTCTGGCAGAGTGGCAGTTCACACTCGCTCTTCCCCCGCACGCTTTACTGCAACCAACACAAAGTTCACCAGGGGTTCAGTCTCTGTGCAAAATGAGCGACGGCTCTAATTGGAAACAGACATTCGGATCGTCCCCGTGTTAAGCTGCTCGACTACAGCACACCAACACACACATACATATATATGAGGATGCCTTATGGGCAGACGGCAGCGTTGGCGCGCACACACACACACACACACACACACACACACACACACACACACACACACACACCATCAGCCATCAACAGTTCTCTGCTGTGTTTACTTTCTGGTTCATGTCACTTGTGCAGCAGGAGGGAGTTCAGAGTTGATTTGTCATGAATTCGTAATGAACTCCAGAAGAACGAGCTCTGCAAAACACAAAGACTCAAAGCATTAAAAGTCGGCTTTGATCGTACCTTTTTTTTTCTTTTCCAGTCCATTACAAAGAGGGAGGAGAGCTGGTGCCTCTTACCTGCAGTGCCATTTATCCATCTAGACTGTTTTGGGTGTGAGTTGATGAGTTTTGGAGATCTCTGCCCTCCTCCGAATAAAATGGAACCAGAAAATACATTTGAAAGGCCGAATCTGACGGCCAGATTAGATTTTCACTGATTGGTATTCAAGACGTTTTATAAGAAAAGCCAAAATGCAGTCAACGTGTCACCTCTTTCGCCGGACTTTAATCACATACGTGCCTCTAAGACACTTAGATGAACTGTGATATTTCACTTCACTGAAACGTCTTGCAGCAGGATTAGTCTCATCATTCCTCTCGATGGAAGAGTTCTGACCTCTTAAGACGCATTTCTCCTCTGCACGCACCTTTTATTAATTAAAGTCGTGCCGGAAATCCCTGATCTGCAATCTGTTATTAAAAACCCCATCCTAATTATTCAGATAGCTGTCGAGCTATTTCACTGATAATCTGCTTAATATAAAGATAATTACTGTAGCTGGATCTGCTGTCAGGGATAATCGTGACCGATGTTGGTAATCGTTCCACCTCTGCGGCTTAAACGTTATGGATTAAAACATATCCAGCAGTTTAAATATGAAATGTTCAATCATGTCTAACGTGCTCGTCTGTCCCTCTCCTTCCCGTACAGGATCATACGCGAGTGGTCAGCCCCATCATTGACGTCATCAGCCTGGACAACTTTGCTTACTTGGCCGCCTCGGCCGACTTGAGAGGAGGTCAGACACACACACACACACACACACACACACACACACACACACACACACACACACACACACACACACACCATGCTCAGTAACAGCTGACAACACACAGCTGGAAAACCCCCTGTTTCATAAAGCCCTTGTTATATTACATCACCATCCCTGCCAGATCAAGTCGAACCTCGTGATTCCTAAATGGATTAAAGTCAATCTGGGAGCGGAGCGTGTGAAGATTTGAAGACTTTTTTTTATTCAACAGCTTTTGAATTCTTTTGCAAAGGATTTGACATCATGGAAAGCAAAACTCAGCAGGATTTCTGTTATCTGTCTCCTTGGCTGCTTAAGAACTGATGTCTAGACGAAGCGCTTGTAGATTAACCTGCCGGATTTAACATGTTGTTCTCTGTTTTGCTCTGTTTCTCCTCAGGTTTTGACTGGAGCCTCCACTTCAAATGGGAACAGATTCCCATCGAGCAGAAAATGGCGAGGAGCGACCCCACGCAGCCAATCAGGTGAGCCGACAGCACAGACTTCCTCTTCCTTTACAGTGTCGGGATCCTTCGGACCAAAGTGTTGAATACAAATCTGAAGTATTCATCATAAACTTAGATTTATGTTAATGTATGACATGTTATAGATATACTAAATCAAAGAGGGTGTCATGCTGAGGGGACAAAGAGGAAATTAGTCTTGCTACAGAGATCCTAGACCATAAAAATATTAAATTAAACCTGCACCAAAGTTAGTAACAGGATTACTTCTTGTTCAACAATGCAAAACCTTTACCACAACTTTCTCCTCAGCTGATTTTGTTGCTCTTTGTGCCCTTCGTCCTTTGCTCAGTACTAAAACACTACTTGGTTCCCAGTTTCCAGAGCGGTTAAGTGATTAAATACAAATTAGTTCACAGCGTCTCGGCACCAAACTGAAATATTAAGCTAATAAAAACTAGATTTAGACACAATGAGCCTCTATAAAACCTTTAGATTTGGTAATAAACCAAATCACCACCTCGAGGCCTTTATTTAATTTGCCGATAATTCACTTTAGTGGTTATTAAATTAGTGCAAAAACAGTTAACACACACTTTGCCCGGAGCTCTGATCCCTATAGAGTCGCCCCCCCGCGTATCTCACTGAACTATGTAAATAACTATGTAGTTACAAAAAGGGCGTACTCGCCTTTATTCTGTGTTACTGTCTGGATTTTATGTTTATAAACTCAGATTAAAACATGGATTCATACAGTTTGTCACTGTTAAATCCTGCTGTTTAAAATGTTTATGACCCTGCTGCTATTTTATCTGTTGTTTTTTATCATCAAGTCTGAAGGCTACGTAATTCTACATTTTATTCTATTCTATTGCAAGTCACTTCTTCTTGATTTGCTCTTTCTAACCATTCTAGCCATTGTAACTTCAGTTTTTGATTAATTGATTTAAAATACAAGCTAAGTTAAAGGGGGATGGTCTTATCTGCAGAAGCAGAAATAATAATCATCATGCCATCTTTCAAACTGCTTCAGCTGCATTTAAAAACGTATGTGTTTAATCTGATAAGAGTTTGAGAGCCTGTTATCAAGTCTCTGCGAATAAGCATGTGAGTAAATTTAATTAAATGGCTCCTTTCCTCCTGATTCTGCAGGACTCCCGTCATCGCCGGAGGGATTTTCGTCATGGACAAGAGCTGGTTCAACCACCTGGGCCAGTACGACACCCACATGGACATCTGGGGAGGGGAGAACTTTGGTGAGCTCGGTGATGATTATGAACTTTTACTCCAATCAGAGTAATTTTCTATGAATCATCCTCTGCAGGCATCAGAACGTCTTTAGAGACTAAGTACACTAGCCTCTACCGACAACTTTAACTTTAATTTCTAAATGGTGTTTGCATTTTGTGAGCAAGAGATTATTACACAGAATATTGCACCAAATCACTGCATGCAGCCTTCTCCAAATTTAGGGAAGGGAAATCAGTGAGGCACACTGGATTTACACCCTCTCTGTCCTCCCGTGACACTTTTCACACCATTTGGTCGATCAGCTGAAGCCCCATTGAGCCGTCAGCTACTCTCAGACTAATAGGTATCAATCTGACTGCTCTGTTTTGTTGGAAAATAACTGTTGTTGTCAGTGATGTCATTGTCCTGAAACGAAACGCATGAATAACGATGAATAAATCATACGAAACTGGACATTTTGATGGCTGAATCTCGTGTATTCAGTCTTGTTGGGACCTTCCTGGCACCGGGTACCTGCAGATGCTTCTGGATGCTGCAGAGGCTCAGCCGTCTGTCGTGCCGAATGTGTCCTTGGAATCTGCAAGGCAGCAGAGCATTAAATTATCGGCTACAACAGCTTCATACTGCTGATTTACAGCTTGCGGCCATCTGCTGCAGGACAAATGTAGCAGGTGAACGATCAGACCCGTATTGAGATGATGGAGATCAGGCCGAGTCATTGGTAGACAGACACGGAGACGAACTCGACGTGACCTCCTCCTCTGTGTCTCTCTGTCCTCCTGCAGAGCTCTCCTTCAGGGTGTGGATGTGCGGAGGAAGCCTGGAGATTCTTCCCTGCAGCCGCGTGGGTCACGTGTTCAGGAAACGGCACCCGTACGACTTCCCAGAAGGCAACGCTCTCACCTACATCAAGTGAGTGGGTTGATCTGCTCGAGGGAAAAAAAAAAAAAGCTGACATCCTGTCTGCTGCACCGTGTTATTACACCCACAAAAAAAAAAAAAAACACAATTTACTAACTGCCAGGAAGGTTAATCTTTTAGTCCGCTTGAAAATCTTAAGTGTCACATGATTCAGCAGCGCGGGTCAGCGTGAAGTTAAGAGCTTTAGCAGGAAAACTTCACACTTTGGTTTGACTCAGGTGAGGGATGAGGAAAACGTTTGCAGAGCATCTTCACCCAGACATCATGTAACGTAATCTTTGTAACCTCTCATGTAACCTCTCAGTCCACATCTTTAAACAGTTGTTTCGATGGGTGTAAATATTGACAAAAGATGGAGCCTTTCTCTTGAGCCTGGACTATTTTTTCCAGGCTGCATGACACAATATATGTATATGGATCATTTCTAAATAGGTATTTTTCCATCACAATTCTGTTTTAGTGAGAATGAGAGGCCAGAATGCAGAGGGAAATGTTCATTTTACAAAATATGTGTGGACAAAACCTGGTTCAGCAACAAAAACTCTACTGAATTTTATAACTTTATAGTTTTTTGGTGCTGTAATTACTTTGAAGTTGTTTCTGCGGCTGCAATTTCCTCCCCACCAAAACATTAAAATGATTTTTAATTGCAGCCAGTCGTTAGTATGCAAGGCATTATTGTTTCTACCCAACAGGCAACAAGAATAGAACTCAGAGCGAATACAGTTACATTTCTGTATTCTGCAGAAAATATAGTTTTAATAAAAATAGTGCAAAACAGGTTGACAGTTGCTTGAATTACCAGCTTTATGCTGTCTTCATGTGCTGTTTCATCACCAGCTGGACATAAATATCTCGTCTGCAGAAGTCGGATGCCTGAATGCCCACGCTTGCAGCTGCACCTACAATTTAAGGGGGAAGAAATGCCTGATGGAGATGTTTTTGTTGATGTCTGAAGCCTCCTCTGTATCACACTGTCATTAGAGCCGCCTGCAGGAATGCCAGCAGCACTGTCATTACTGTGTCTGAGCAGGTGTGTGTGTGTGTGTGTGTGTGTGTGTGTGTGTGTGTCTCTGTGCAGGAACACTCGACGGGCTGCTGAGGTGTGGATGGACGAGTACAAGCAGTACTACTACTCGGCGAGGCCGTCGGCCCAGGGCAAGGCCTTTGGCAGGTCTGTCCATTAAACTGTCGCCTTCCTCTGTTATCTCATAAACAGACAGCAGCTCGGATGTAGCTCCGGTTATGTTCGATTGTATCTGCTCTCAAATTTTTCTTGTGCATCTCGGATAAAATATTCCACCGTCAGATTATGCCTGTACCTCTCCGGTATTAGCAGAAAAGAGTTATTGCTGCTTCAACACTTTTAATAAAACCCTCATCAGCTCAGCGTTGAGTCATCAGCAGGATGCTCAGCTTTTAATATATTTCTCTCTCACATCCTCCATTCCTCTCTTTCCACTTTCCTCTCTCTCTCTCTCTCTCTCTGCTTGTCTCAACATGCTCTTGTGTTTTTTCTTCTCGTAGCATTGCAGACCGTGTCACGCTGCGGCGGAAGCTGAACTGCAAGCCTTTCCGCTGGTACATGGAGAACGTCTATCCTGAGCTGAGGTGCGACACTCAATCACTGTCACTCGCTGTTGATTCTTTCCATCTGACAGGGCTTGTTGCTCGGAGGCGAGACGATCCCCTGCAGACATATTTTAGGATATATAAGAAATACTTCGAATAATAAATTATATCTGTTGTGAAAGTTTGCACCCAAACACCATGAAAAACAGACAAATGGGAAAACTTTTTAAAAAGTCTGATGATTTGAGGAGGTTAAGAAATGAGGAAAGAAACATTTAGAGGAAAGAAAATGACACAATAATAACTGCAGGAACATATTTTCCCCAAGCATTTAAATCAGAAATCATCTTGCAACTCCTTGGGGTGTAATGACCCCAAAGTTCAGAGCTGATGATCTAAATATATCAGATTTTTATGGGAATCTCTGAGGGGGTTATCGATGCACAGCTGCCTCCTCCCTGCTGCTATCTGCTCCACGTCACACAGCCAAATAACTGCGGTCTCTCGAATTATAATTGTATATTTTCGTAAGCACGTCTTGTCACAGGGCTCATTACTTGTGGTGCGATTCATTTACTCAACAGGGCAACGAGTCAATTCGATCCATCTGTTCTTCATTGTTGTAATAAGACCTCTCATTGGCTGCTCTCCTCCTCTCGTTCAATGGCTCCCTCAGGGTCCCGGAGCAGGAAGCGGTGTCCAGTGTGCTGAGACAAGGCGGGTTGTGTTTGGAGGCCCGTGGGACAGACGGCCTCGGCCTGGCGGAGTGCAGGGGCATCGGCGCCAACAGGCTGCAGTCGCAGGTCAGGACTGTGCCGCTGGGGGGAGACTGTGCTTCTGACATTTAAAAGTCTGAGAAAATGTGAAACTGTGCAGGAATACGGCCTGATGATTTTGATGTCAGGGCTTATTATTCAATTATTGCACTGATTAGAGTTTATAGAAGGCACAGGGACGACAGAAAACCTCAGATTCTGTGAAAGGAGCCCCAAAATATATTGGATGTTTGCTTAATATAATAAGATTGAATCAAAAAATAGCATTAAAACATTTAAACCAGCAAAAAAAACCAGACACTCTGGTGCCTGGATGATAAACGTGTCTCACTGTTGCTGGGCTGCACAGCTGATGAACACATCACATCAGGGACTTCATGTCAAAGCCTAATTAAAGTTTACTCGCATTAGTCAACATTAGTCACCGTTAAGATTGTACCATCGCGTTAATCACGCAGCCCGCTGACTCTGCTGGACATCACGACTATTATAACGTGTGATGTTTGTAGACTGAAGCCTGGGGTTCAGAGGGAGGAGGGCAAGTCAAACAGAAAAGGTTTAGGATGAGAGTGCGATGCTGACGCTGAAATGAGCTTCACGCTAATGAGTGTGAAGAAGACTTTGATTCCAGGCGGCATCTCTTTAAAACAGCCATGGAAAAAAATGTCATGTTTTGTGCACAGTTGAGTTACATTTAGCTGGAAACACTTCAAGATTTATTGGGAATGTAGTTACAAAAAAGAGAAAGGGTTAGGGTCCAAATGTAGTGATTTTAAATGTTTGTGATAAATTAAAGGATGAGGTATTCCTCTATAGGTTGGGAAAAGTCTTTATAGTTTGACTAAATTCTCCTTCTGAAGCTCAATAAACTATTTAGAAGTAAATCTCTTTGGATTAGCTGGAAAATGCATCGTCACAAAGCTGAAGACAGGCTGTGTTTCTGACACCGTCGTCGTATTTCTCACAGGACAGAGACGCTACGAACATGTGATGATCGTGAAACCACAAGTTGTACAAATGAGTTCAACCTTACAGCAGTAAACATCAGATATAAGTGAAACACTGGCAGAGGACATTTACTGCAACATCAATACTTTCTATAAAGTACATTTTGCAGATAATACTTTTTTTTAATGTACTTTTGACTCCGTGCCCTTCACTGAGTTTTTTCTGTGTTTTTTTCAGAGATGGGAACTTATTGAGCCATTGATCCGGCAGCAGGACCTCTGCCTGGCCATTTCAGCCTTCACAGCGGGGTCGAAAGTCAAGATGGAGCCCTGTAATGCAAAAGAGCCCAGACAGGTAAGAAGAAACACAGTCAGCCTTTCGAATCCAGGCCTTTCAGCTCAGTGCAGTTACATTTTGAAGATTTTAAAGGTCTATAATGTGTAAAGTGAGCCCGAAAAACAAGCCACTCCGTGAGTTAACTAAGGGTTAACAAAAGAAAGTGGAATTTGCTTTAATCCCGCACGCTCAGTCAATTTAAGAGCAGGTCTTAGTTTTTCCAAACGGTTTTTCCCCGTTTGTCCTTGATGTGTCACTCACAGCGTTGAACCCAGACATGAAAGATGTGGAGATAAGTGATGCTTCAAGGACAGATGCTCAGCAGCCCTCCTGCCGATGATGCCAGGAGGCTCGAACCATCCTGAGCGTCCTCACAGCGCTGATGCTGCTCACGCCAAAGGTCGAGCTGCTGACTTTATAGCTGCAGTAGAACAAGCGCTCACATAACTCCAGACCCCACCCTGTTCCTTCCTCGATCTCCCCTCTCCGTGAATGTCGAACACTCCAATCCCATGTGGACCCGCGCCGGCTCCAAGGTTGATTAATGACATCGGAAAAGGGAGTCATTTACTCAAACCATGTGTGTGAGTGTGAGGGACTCCTGCCAGGTCGTCCTCTCATCTCTCCGCTGAGATTTTTTTTGGGAGGTTGCCCATCAATAAGCAACCAGTTTTTTTTTGTTTTTTTTTTGCAGTGGGAGACTTTTGGCCTCTTGTGTTTAATCCCCCTATGAAAGGGGAAGAAGAAAAAAAGAAGTCCTTGTGTTTTGGATTTTGCTCTCTAAACGAAAGAGTTCTTAAAAAGATTAACTCCTGGAGAAACAAGGAACGAGCTGTTGGATGTGTTTCAGTCGTGTCATCCATCAGAGTGATGACAGAGGCTTTTCCCTGATCGGTCCTGCATGAAAGCAGCCTGGAACGGTTCTGCAGCGTTTTCTCTTTTCTCAGCCTTAATGATTTATGTGAAATTTCATTTTCTCAGACAGATAAATTCGACGTGTAATCCTGCAAGAATTTCATTAGTTTGGGTTTCACCGGGGGAGATTATGCCCGATGCTGCTCCGTACGCCGCTTTTAGAAGCTCGTCCAATAAAACTAAATTAAATGAAATATTTGGGAGTTCTTTGGCATGAATTAACCAAATATCATGACTTTGAAACTTTTCTCGGAAAGTTCAAATCAGCAACTTTATCACAACAAGCATTAAGGTCATATCGCAAATCACTAATCAGTGTTCCTGAACTGTTTATGACTCTGACATTTAATTTCCTCCTTGTTTTTGTTGCACACACACACCAGCATACACACCTAACAGTTCATGTTTACAGTAGGAGACACACCCACATGCACACAGACACACTCTCCTTCCTCTGGTATCTTAAGATTAACCCGGCTGTTCACCTTTAGACTTTGATAAGCCTCCATGTGGCTCCAGATATCTGTGCTCAGTCTCCTCGGTTCAGCCTCTAACTGTTTAATCACTGAGCTAATAAAAACGAACCACTTATACCTGGAGATTTATAGACAGCCTGTTTACGGGGATCACACTCTCCTCCAGCTGCTCACTTCGGTCTCAAGTTTCTTGTCGGACTTGTCCTGGAACTTTTAATGAGAGAGTATTAGATTTAAGGAGAATAGAAGAAATCTGGTCGACTGCAAAAACAAAGTGATGACATGATTTGTTTGTAAGTAAGAGCTGGAGGCAATCTGGCTCCCCTGATGAACTGCACATTTAAATCTCCTTCTTCAGAACATTGTACGCTGCTGAAAAGCGGCAGAGGTGTCTAGTAATGTAAAGTCGTTATGTATCCTGCAAAAGATGCAGATGTATCCGCTGCCATGCCACCAGAATATGGAGAAGCTTTATTCCTCAGGCTGTTAGACTCTTCACTTCAGGTTTCATATGATAAATAAATGATCCTTTAATCTTTATTAACGTGATAATGAAAGTAACTAAAAACTGAAGCTGTGTAACTGAGTAAAAGAACAATATTTCCACCCTCAAATGTCGCTGGTTGGGAGTATCAAGGAGCATGAGATGGTGAAGGTCAGATTGTACTTAACTGTGTATTTAACCGCACATGAGTAATACTCCGTAACAAATGGTGTAAAGCGCTTTTATTTTATCAGTTGAAACAAATTGTTCCTTGTGATGTGGGACGGCGGGCTGCCGCGCTCTGCAGCTGGCCGTACTACGATTTTTCCACTGCGAGTTCTGCAAGTCAATCATTCATGTGATTACTGTTATCCAGGTCTGACTCAGTCCATTACTCACGGCTAACATGAACCTCCTGTGCTGATACACATCATTTATGAGCAGCCAATAATACAACCCAGAGACTGAGCAAGGACATCTGTGCTTTCTACAAAACTCAAATGACAGAGATGAAGTTGTTCCTTTTCTCTCGCTCTCTCTGCAGAAGTGGAAACCTAAAGGCACGGCTCTGCAGCACATGGTCAGCGGCCTCTGCCTGGACAGTCAGACCCCGACGGGCCCTCTGGTCATCACGCAGTGTCGCCCCCAGGTGGCCAGCCAGTCCTGGGAGCCACAAATCATCACCTGAGCCACAGTGGACGGGGACGAGGGAGAGGGAAGGGAGAGGAGAGGAGCAGGATCTGGACCCGGCCTGCAGAAAGACTCTGAGGGTGGAGGGTGGGTGGGGGGGGATCACATCTGCACACTGTCTGACGCCTCGCCGAGGGGTGAAAGGAGTGAGAACTGTTCTTCTGTGATGTCAACTTCAAGCTCCTGCTCATCGTGTCTCGGTGACAAGAGCGTCGCTGAAAACGTTACAAGGCCTCATCGAAGGCTTTTAGTGTACAGTGCTTCATCCCCTCGAGGATGCTGCAGTTCTTCTACGTAATCTAAGCTTTTCGCTGAAAACTGTTGCACATCTCACTTTTTATTTTTCTGTCTCTTTCCTGGTCAACGATCTGCTTAAAAACTGGAGTAGTGAGCCTCGAAACAACGTTGAAAGGGTGCATTCTGTACTGTAGCAAATGCGTTGAGGGTGCACCTGACCTACTCTGAGTCAAAGTCACTGCTTGTCGTGAGGCCGAGTTTTAGGCTGAGGCATGTCTGATGACGGTGTGGACCAGGGCAGCTTTATGTATAGCCAGCTAAAATCTCAGCTTTTTTTTTGTTTTTTTTGAATTGCTGAAAAGCAGTCTTGAAAGCACCATGCAAAGCTCTGTCAGGAACATTATTTATTGTTTTGCATGGTCAGACCCAAAGAATGTTTGTTTTCTTTTTCTGTCTCTCTACAAAGTTTTATGTAAATATTTGAAGCAGATACTGGCTTGGTTTTGGTGTAAAGTACTCTATATGTTGTTTGAAAAATAAAATGTGGTAACAAAGGAAATATTGCTCTAGTTATTTATTATTTTATGCGGGACGTCGATTAATCGCAGTCCTTACAGGTGAATTGACCTAAACATCAACCTGATTCAGCAGTTCCCATTTTTCTATCTCTGCTCTCCTTCCTGCTGTCGACTCCTTTGTTCCCGACATTGCCATCACCTGACCTCTCAGTCCACCTGTGGGCTTCCACCTGTTCCCACTTCCCCATCAGCCCGTAACAGCCACTCCTTTTCATTCTTTGCCAGATTGTCTTGTGTGCTTATGATTTACCAGCCCTCACCTTCTGCCGTTTGAGCCTCTTCCCCTTTTCCTGACCCCTTACTGGAACAGTTTGCCCAACTTCCCAACCACGGATCAAACTGAACTTTAAAATGTACCTGCCGACCTGAGCCCTGGGGATCAGGTTATCAATACAAAATAGAATCAATAAATACATTCTGATGTATTGCAATGAAGCTATCCAGCAAAAGATATAGTCTTTAAATTATCCCATACTTTACCAGCTACATTTTAAGTGATGCTTACACACAAATGCCTCAGTAAGTATATTCAAGTCATACAAACTAATATATATTATCAGTACTTTTACTAAGATTTGAGAATATTTTGTTACTCTAAAATTTAGATACAGGACCTTTGTTCTCAAACAGAGTAGTGTGCTTCTTCTCCCAACACTAAGAAGTCTGGTTATGTCATGAAACCAGATATAAAATGAGGAACAGATGACGAGATATATGCAGATGGACTTAATAAGTAAGATTTAATTAAGCACAGTAAGACTGAATGTAAATATACTCAAGTAAGTATAATTTTGAGGTATTTGTGTTTGTTTCAGTGAATTTTTAGCTACCCGATATCTACAATTCACTACATTTTGTTTCATTTAGTTTTTACACTGGTGTATTTATTTGATAACTTTAGTTACTTTGCAGAATGTATGCTGCATCAGATATATAATTAATTTATCTTGTAGTTTTGATACTTAATTACACTTAATACGAGATAATTTTACTCAAATACTATTAAAATGTGTGGCTTTTGTTTTCACCAAAGTCATTATTTAACACAGTAGCTTTACTTGTACTCAACACTGGTCTCATGTTACTGCAGTAACATTTAGTGACCTCAAGGGGGCAGAATATCCTCACAGATGTGTGAAAGGCTCACATCTATGTTTTATTACTCTGTCGTTGACAGATTGATGGATGAGTGCCTGTCGTGAAAAGAAGGAGTCATAAAGAAGAATGGGTTCAAGATAATTAAGAATAAAAGAATTGAGAAAGTGAAAAGAAGGATGACAATGTGTGTGTGTTTTTTAGAGAGAGGTTCACTTTATATTAGCTGGTTCACGGTGCAGAGAAACACTTTGGTATGACAATAATCAGCATAACAGGCTCGACAACTCTGTTAACCAAAGGGTTTTTCTTCTCTGTTGATTTTGCAACCTTCCAGGCCACAAGACATGCCACACTGCAGCTTAGTAGGCTCCGTAGCTATGCAAGGAATGCGACTTAATGCTGATAAACTTCTGGCCTTTGAAAGGGGCCAAGGTTTCATCACCAGGGGTGGAGGGGGTGGAGGAGAGCATGGAAGAAGCTGGAAAAGAAGAAAATAAGACATACTAATATATTAGTTTTTTCAATACAGCATGGCGTCAGACGTTTGCTAAATGGGGCATTTAACTATGTGGTTTCACTGACAGGGAGATATTTGCATACCAGTCAGACAGAGAATATATAATGAGGAATCAGTCAGGTGACAGAGGCGGGTGGTGAAATGCACCCAAGGACATTCACTGAAGTTTAAATTATAGATACCTGAACTCAACTTGAGCTTTAATATCATACCTGTACTCCACGACACACATTCAGTGATCAAGTCAAGATCAATCTAATCTTACAATTGTACTTATTATAGATGCAAACTGTCACTGACGACCAAATACAAAAGTCACATGCTACTTGCTGTACAAAAGAAATCAATAAAGTGATAATACTTCATCAAATGCAGAACTTTTAAGTTGTATCCAAGTGTTTTTACATCATGTCAATTAATCTAATATAGCATTGACCCACCAAATGTTTCTACAGTTAAAGATAATTAAAAGTATATAATAATGTTTATGCAGCTTGATTATTTTGGGAGGTAAAAATGCTCTTAAGATATGTAGGATCCTTGGATTACTGACTATTTTTCATAATCTGCATACAGAAAGTTGGAGGGAACCATGTATGATTTTGCATTTTAACAGTAAGCTAACAGTAAGCTATATCAATACATATAACAACAACAACAACAACAACAACAACAACAACAACAACAATATATTACAATACAGTACAACAGCTCCTTGGAGAGAATTACCGTGGGCTGTATTGCTTTATACACTCTTGCGTGGCTAAATCTATAATACTACTTCATATTTTATTACCAATGTTGATAATTAATAGGTAAATAAATGCAATAATGTAGTGAAGTAGAAGTAACGTGTAAATACCCAAGTATAAATAGCTAGAAAGTACTTGGTTACATTCCACTACAGATGTAAAGATCTCTACTCTCTCTCAAAAAAAATAAATAAAAACAAAAAAATGCAGTAAAAAAATAAATAAAGAAAATCAAGTTTTCTAGGTCGCACCATCACCTATCGATCACCTCCGATCAGCCAATGAGATCGCACGAAGGCGGTCCGTTGCTAAGGAGGAAGTTTGGTTGAGTCCCGCAGCAGCAGCCATTCAGCAGCAGTGGCTGAAGCGATTGGACTGTGAGCGTCTCCCCCAACTCTTTCTCTGGAATTTGAATTATTTTGGCACTGCACGGTTCGTGATACATAGGTGACGGCTTCAACAGGGCATCTTCTGGGTCGCAGCGGTGATCACAGGTACGTTGAAAAATGAGTAACGAGTGTTTTTTTCTTAACTAGCGTGCCCGGTTAACTGCTTGTTAGCTCGCCGAGCTAAAGCGGCACTAGCTTGTGTTTTCGGATGCGGCACACGCAGCTATGTTAGCTCTTAGCTCCCTGTAGAAGACCCAGTTGGTTAGCTTACCTGACCAGAGAACAGAATGAGAGAAAAATAAGAAATGTGAGCCGTGAGGCTGTCTGCCTTCCATCACGCTTGTTTAGAAAAATGTCTGTCTCTGCCCTCCTTGAATGAGCTAAAAGAAGAGGTTAGCCAGCTAGCTTTAATTAAGTAGCTAACGACTCTCAACTCACCTGATTAACTTTAACAGATGAAGGTTACATGGAAGAATAATGAACCCAACCCGGGGTTCAAATGGTGGAATAGCTACCAGCTAGCTCGTAATCTGACATGTCATTTTCACGTTGTCACACGCATCTCTTGTGTTATATCATCGTTAGTAATGTAGGCTCGATTTAAGGGGGTGTATTCATTCGCATTTAAGTTTAGTGACTTAGCAAGTTTGTCAAAATGTGTCTCAAGCTAGGTTAAAATCTGAAAAAAATCTGATTTTTAACAGACAGATGTTCAGCACACAGCCACAGACAGGTTGATCGCCTTGAAGAAATAAACTGTGACTCATAGTCTCAACACTCACATTTTTGTGGAGTGTGATAATCTTGCCCTGGTTAGATCATCCGATTTGGTAGTGATTTCATTGCTAGATGTGAAGCTCATGTGTTTGTTGACTGCTTGGTTCAGCCACAGAGCAGTGAGATTTCCATTCTGGACTGCCATCCTTGATCAGATAAACATCAGTGGTCAGATTACCTTCCACATTCAGACTTTAGAAAGATGGCCCCATTGAAAGATTGTGTGAAAGCCACAGCAGCACGCCGGCCTGTCAGGCTGACGTATCCTGTCTATTCTGCCACATTTTTATCTTTTCATTATCCAGAATTGTTGAGTCATTATTGTTTTGTTAATGGGGTATGTGACTTGAGTAAAGCAAGCTGAGTTATTCATTTTGTGGTGTGGATCTGGATCGTCAAAGTAAAGCGCGGAAAACTTGGGGATGTGCCTTTTGTGTTTTTAATTGTGTCTGAATCCAACGTAAAAAGTGACAGTTTAAATGATAAGTTCAATCATTGTGTACTCATCCTCATGCCGATTAAAAGTCGGGTGAAGATTCGAAGTACATTAGAGATTTATGGAGCTTCACAGCGAAACAGCATTGCATCATTCTCCTATATGGTTTAGCGGCTGGTATCAGTATGCACCTTTTGTGACATAATAAAAGCTATGGTAACAATTGGACTTTGTCATTGACAGCCTACATTTAGCAAAAATACAAAACAATGACCAAAGATTCAAATATTTGGATGCAGGCCTAAAAAATATAAAATTACTAATACCTATAAGCCATCACCAAAATAGTTGGGTATCAGTTGACTAGTTGACAACTAACTGATTTATCATTTATTGGTTCCTCTCTAAAGTGATGTGTGATCTGTCTTTTGGGACGGGATTTCATGTCTCCATACATGAAACAGAGACAGAAGGATGATTTGGGAGTTTTACCCCCCCCTCACTTTCTCACAGTTACTCATGGTTTTAGCTCGTCTCACAGAATAAGGGAGGTAAGATTGGCTTTTTGCCACAAAACCCACTGTTCAAGTCTGTCAGCTGTTTGAGAGAGGAAGATAATGCAAGTCTCTGTCCAAAGCTTTGTGATTCACTCTGTGGGAGAAACTCGCGTTACTCTCAGCAGTTCTGTTCCCAAAGGAGAGGCCCTTTTCTTGGCAGTGAGCTGTACATGTGAATGCTGAGTAGTGATGCAACATGGGTAGATAAACTTGCTGTGCGATGACGACGCAATCAAAGGACTTCACTTTAGTCCCTCTGATAGCAGCGAGATAGTCGTGCCGCCGGTGGTGAGAGCAGGGTGAGCGTCAACGTCAGCTTAGCTGTGAGTCCAGTGGTAACTGAATTGATACGAGGTGACAAGAACTGGAGATATGTGTCTGCGTTTCTGATCCCCTCTACTGACATCAAATGGTCCGGATCAGGATGAATTGTCTGTGACCGTCTCTTGACTGCTCACCTATCCTTGTTGACTGTTCATGTTAATCCTTTTGGCTGCGGTTTAGATATGGACCATTGAATGTGCCGGCCGTTGATGTCATCCACAACGTGTGCTTTTTGTCACCATCACAGTTCAACAGAAGTGTTGGGCACGGCAGGCATATTTGGAGTGATATGATAAAAAGCTCAAATGTTTGCTTATTCAGTTTGATTTGTGCGGGGAGGTGAGAGTAAGGACACATGCACTCAGGTGAACTGAGATGCCTGAAAATCCGGTTCTCGTCCAAGTTTGTCGCGCTATCGTTGATTAGAAGTGAGAAAGTAATCCATGTCTTTGTGTTTTTGATGGCATGATATCAGAAATTATGACAAAGAAGAACGCAGACAAGTCACAGCAATTAGAGTGGGATTAATCTTGACACTCTCCTCTGCCAAAACTATGAACCTTTTGGGAAGTTGGCAAAACACTGCTCAATAAGAGAGCGGCTTGCGGTCTGGAGATTTATTTTTCTACAAGCACATCAAATTCAAATCTTCTGCTCAAAATTTGTCTGTAAAATTGAAATAACCAGTGAAATTATTGTAGTTGCACCTTCAGAGGACATATGTTCATGTGAGCAACATTTGCATCCACTTCCATGTTGCATTGGTACCTCTTGCATCATTACAAGAAGGCATACGGTCTGTCTGCACTTGTTAGATCCAGAGCTCCACATTCTGAGCTGATTGGGACTGGATCCAACAGAGACACTCTGAGAAGATTCAACCAGAGGGGAGGTTTTAGACTCAGGATCTCAAATGTGCAGCTGACCCCATTTCAACATAAGTAGCCTAAAATAGGTTCTGTGCAACCACAGAGTTGAGTTGAACTTGTATCTTTGATATGTTTGTTGGTAAACAGTGTCATCATCTAGCACAGAGGGAAATGCGTGTTGTTGGTTGTGACCTTTTCATATAAAACATTCACTGTTTCCAGGACGGATTGTACACAACACAAGACGTATACAAGGAGAAGAGCATAGAGCATCTTTGACTATGTTTAGATGCACACACACACACACACACACACACACACACACACACACACACACACACACCAATCAGGTCAGGTTAGGAAGCGGGACATGTTTATATTTGTTGTTCTGACCGCCTTTAAACCCCAGTCTCCGTAGTGTGCGGTTAGCGTGACATATCATTCCATATTAACTCCAAAAACAGATCTAATGTTGCGATCTGCTCTATTGTGATCAAATGTGGACAACATGAGATGTCAGTCAATTAAAAGACGCATGTAAAAAGTCACTTAGAAGAAACGTAAAAGTTTTGTCTCCCTTCTCTTGTAATTAAAATTTAATTCAAATGTGAGGTATTTACTGACAAAAAACGTGAAAAAATATTGTAAACATAAGACCTGTAACATTTCTTCCTCCACTCACATTACTTTTTAGCATAACTTAACATTCTTTATCAGTTTATTTTAGTTTAGTGATGTTCATGCACATCTTTGAAATCACGTCTCTGCTCTCAGTGAAGAATGGCTACATTACTACAGTGCATTTAGTCTCGCTGTTTAATACAAACCATGCAGTGTTTGTGTCTGTCGGCTGGTTCGTAGTTCCAGTATTTTGCTGGATCAGCACTCATTTAAAAAATGAATAACAGTGTAAGGGTAGGTGCTGCACGGTGTTTTACTGCTTTGAACGCAGCTCTTTGAGTGTCCCCATTTGGGACAATATCTTTAGCTTAATTAGGTCCAAGGGGGTTTGTGCCTCCTCATTTTGCCCTGGCTGTTGAGACTGTGGATTAGGGCTTGGAGGGTTGGGGGTGCGTCACTGTATGTACGGAGTTACCTTTCAGGTTTGCGTCAGTATCACTCCTCCCTGCGTATGGTATGGGGCTAAGGGACTCCCTTTGTCTCCTTAGGCCCCTGTATAGAGTGATACCTGAGCCTCCCGGGCTGGAACAGCTCATGCTTTATTCAGCCCTCTGATCTCTGGTTTAATTACGAGTGACCCAGGGTGGAGTGATGGGTGGTGTATCTCACAGGGTGGGAACTTTGTCCTGGCTACCAGTGCCAGCAAGAGTGCTGGACATGAAAACCTTTTGACTGAAGTGTGTTTGTCACCCTGTAAAGACACATTTATGTAGAAAACAACAAGTTTAACCCAAAAGTCACCAAAATGCAACAAATACATTAACTTGAGATCTACTCACACATGACAAGTATCGCAGTTTAGAACGTTACCTCTGCACGTCTGTGTTTATTGCAGAGCATTCTCAAAATCTGTATTGTTACTTGACTTTACTGACATTATTCCCCGATTATGATGTCAAGGCTCCATGTAGCATTAACATTTCAGCAGTGGAGCATCTGTTCTTCAGTAGCCACATTAATAATATAGTTTAGAGTTGATTTTCCCACTTTCTGCACGTGTTCCAAGCGCAAGTAGACGTTTTCATCTCATTCAGATCGAGTAACGGCTGCTTATGTGGTGGAACTTTTACTCAGAGACTCAGGGACATGCACAGAATTAAGATCACCAGCGACCTCTGCCATGTTTAGAATTACTGGAGGGTCCCTCGGTTATAGTAGTAGTGGGTGAATAGGGCTTTGGCTGCAAAAAAATAAAGAAATCAAGTCATCTACTCTCTCATCTGCTCACCATTTCATCATATTATCTGCCAGTAGCAGCAGTTGCTATTTTGGATTTGAGAAGTTTGGCCTGTGAATAAAAAGTTTCCCACTCCTCCTTTTTTTTCTGGCTCTCTGTCTGTCTTCTCAGGTTCTCTCCAATACTATTTTTACCACCAATACGTGACATAATCAGATTTGTGATCTTTTCCAGAGGATATAACCTATATATGAGGAAGCGAAGGCTTATCCTGCAGCTGCGTACTACATATAACTATGAATTAAAGCTTTGCCTGATGTTGACACAAAATCTGATTCATTTTTTTATCGGCTTTATAAAACCACATTGGTAAATCTCAGTTGTCAGTTCTTCTATTTGAACTGATGTAAACATGACAGTGTGTGGTTGGTGTAATAACTCCCTGTCCAAAACTAAGTGATGTGTGCTTGTCTGTGTTTATGTCTAATGACTCCCTGGCCATAAGCATGGATGACATGGATACTATTCCCTCACACATTGTTGTGCACAGTTTCCATTAACTTGACTGAGTGCACACAATGAGATGACATGAACTCACCTCGAGTCCACCCGTTGTTTTTTCCTTCCGCTGAACAGGTTTTTGTGCAATGGCAAAACAAAATATTGAAGAGTAGAAATATTTATCAATCCAAACTCTGGGAATTAAAAGTTCACTTTAGTGTTGAATCTCTGGTCCCCAATCTTTGGTGTTGGTTACATTATTTTTGGCCATTTTAACATGTTTATTTAATTGATCACTAAAATCAGCTACGTCTTTTTTACTGTGTTTCATGCAGGCATAGTTCTCAGGCAGTCAAAGCAGCATTTTACGCTGGTGTGTGTGAGATGTTTGACTTCATTTCTTTAATACTTAAAGGTCTGTATAGAGAAATGTGTTTTTAATTTGCACAGTAAGACATACAAGGAAATACAGCTTTGGTATTATGACAAAAGTACATGTTTTCAGCTGGCAAAAATTTAAATCCATCTTTAATAATATTGGCCTCATAAAGAAGCTCTCTCCTGTAACATCTGTTGTTACTCCAGGCCTCACTCCTTTGAGATCAGACTGTGCTGACTTGTGGTTTGCAGGGAAGCTCCTTCTGGCCCATATGGGGCTACTTGGACCGGCACTGGCTGTTGTGTAACTGCATTGTGTCCGATCCAAAAGTCTACTGGCTACTGTGCTTCTGTTAAATAACTGTGCGACATGAGTGAGAAAAAGACTCAGCGATGAGACACTCATCTGTGATGGCATAATTGAGTTATTTAATTGCAGCAGTGACTAAAAGAAGTTGATGTAGCTGCCAGTGAGCTGTTCCACTGTGTTGTTGACAGTGGAAGGAGGAGCGGCACAGCAGTCAACATTGTAGCCTAGGCTAATCGATGTTGAACGTTCCCCTGCACAAGAACGGCGTCAATTATTAATGAGCTGAATATTATGTTCTGCCTCAAGTAGAGAAGCTTTTTGTTTATAAATCATTGCTGCACGTTTGCCACACACCAGACTGTACGTGAGGGAAAAGTGAGATGGAAAAATGATTTTCTTTGCTTTGCCAGTTCACATTCCTCTCAGATAATGTGATGTAAGTCAGGAACAGGTAGTGAAGCCTTTTTCCTGGGTAGGAAGGGGTTATCAGTGTTGAGGGGCAGTGGGGAACGTGTTTCCTGTGTGTTGCATCACTGTGCAGCAAGTGCTGCCCTGAGCACTGCAGCTTTTTGTTTACCACAGAATTACAGGGACAGGTGTGTGAGCAGCATGTGTGTGCACATTTGCTCTACGTATGTTGAGTATGTTTCGTTGCAGGGGAAAGTGTGTGAAAATCCCAGTGCATGTGCAGTAGCAGGTTCACACACTCCCCACCATTGCACCATTCCTCCACCACCGAGCGGTCTGCGGAGAGGGATGTCTGGCTTGTGAGAGTGCCACTGTGCTGAGTCGACAGGAGGGGAACAATTGCTTCACTGTGCTGCTTGTCCATTTGGCCGCCTTCATGCAGCATTTCATCGAGGGGCACCGTCGGCTTTTGGCTCTGTGAGCCTTGTTGACCAGGCCTTTGCCTGCTGGTCACTGACCCGTTGTGCCCACGGTGCCTGCAGCTCGTCAGCCCTCTGAGGGCTGCCGATTATCCCACAGTAATTGGTGCCTGGGCTCTGGCTGATCAAAGGTGCCCAGCTGATTGTAGAGCCCTGGTAATTTTCCATTCTCTGATGCTCTGCAGTCCTTGCCGGTTCGTCTGCCTTCCTGCCTGACTGCCTGCCCAGACGTCGTCTTCGGCCGAGGCTTGACATCTGTCGTCCTTATTATACCTGCTTTCCTCATAAGAGATGACAGGACAGGGCTGTCCTTTCTTTGCCCTTTAAAAAAACAAACATCCTCCTTCTTTGTTTGATTAAGTTTGTGACTGTAGAAATATGGACAGAACTCAAAATCAGATTCTCAAAATCAATATATCTTAAGGTAAGAAGTTCAAACCCTGGAGCCATTGTTTGTCCAACAGTCGTGAAGTGAGACACCTACACTTCGTCGTGCTGTACCGGTTTTATAGTTCATCTGAACTCTGTACTCGCCGATTTTGCTGATTAGATTCTTGAAGGTGTGGTGGTCACTGACTTCATCGGCTTTATCTGCATTCTTAAAAAACCTCACACAAACCCATCCAGCATGCTTCAACAATACTGCCATGCTTTTGTGCTCATTAAAGGTCTCCCTAAAATGTGAAATGATTTTATTGTTCCTATTTTGGCTGCAGAGAAAGAGCCTGATTGCCTGGCTGTCTGAATGGACATGGTGAAATTACCTCTTGTTTTACAGCCCTCTACTTTGGACTCTTTTATAGAAGTGCTGTCCAGCATTTCTGGAAAAAGTAGCCATCTACCATGACTGATGAATCATTCCTGGCACTTGAAATAAAACTGCACCATGGAATATATCGCTTGCTATTTAGAGACTGTTGCTTACATATATATTAGTTACAAACATGGTGTTTTTGGACTGAGACTTAATGTAAACACAATATAAAGTCATTCTGACTGGCAGTCCTAGTGTTCATAGTCCAGCCTCACACCTTTACAAGTGCTGTCCAGGCTAGTTTAACACGCCACAGAATTATTGTTAGAGGGTAGATTTTCCCAGACCTTGGAAACTGGCAAATACTGAAATGTTCTCTGTTCCTCCAAAGGCACTGCTGTGTTGGCTAATCTAATTTAACTGCACAGCTAACACAATTAGAGCCATTAAGACTTCAGCCACTATTGCCTGGCAATGTGGCATAGTCTCCATAGGTAAAATACACATAACACATGTTTAAAGTAGCTGTGAACCTCATTGGTGTCATTTTCTAGCCCTGTTCCAGCCGTTGACCAAATCTGCCAGAGAAACATTCTGGTAGTACTTGCAGTTCGGCTAAATCTGTTGCGCAACTTGGTATTCTGTAGTCATCCTTCGCTTTGACAAATAGCCCGACCAGAATACAAAGAGTCGAGCTCAGGTACGTGGAGAGAATTCCTGAAATGAGTGATCAGCTCCTCCGCTGCACTGAACACTACGGCTCCATTTACATTCATGCTCACAAGACCAGTTTGGTTGGCTGATTCCTGACGTCAATACAACGCCTTGCATCATGTGGACTCCTATTACTGCTTCTGTCAGTTTCCCTTTCCCCCTTAAAGGTGAATGTCGGGTAGTTTGTAGACTCAAATTGCTGTGTGGTCAAAGCAGTGTGTTTTTGCTCTTATGTATTTCTGGATAAAGATGGCTGACTGAGTCTCATCCCCAGGATGCCAAATACCGGCGCTTTGGGTTGGTCGCACGGGTTGTCAGTCTTTCTCTGTCTTCGTCAAGAAAGTTACATGTTGTTGCTTTAGGATCAGTTCACCTGACCTCGAGTGAGGTGAGCAGGAAATGATCTGAGTGTGTGTGTGAGTGTGTGTCTTCGTACTGTATCATGTGTTTCTGTGAGTTTTGGCCCGGTCAGAGGGCCAGTGTAGTCATTCCATGTCTGCTCACTCAGCAGGAAGTTCCTGTTCCACTCTGTCCTCTCATCACGCCTGCTGCTGGACAAACACTGCTACTGAGACACACATATGCACGCACACACACACACACACATACACACACTGACCAGGGTAATGTGTTGGCGTTTCCCAATAGTGTTGTTTAAAAATGCTTTATTATTGACACAACACATTGAATCAGCAGTTGGAGCCATGCAGTGGCTTCTCTGTGTGATATCGATTCTTCTGCTGGAGTATTTTTCCATGTAATCTAAATTCTTTCTATTCCTCCAGTCCTTTTCATTCATCTCCATCTGTAACTTTTTCACTGTTTCTGTCACCCTTTCAAAAATCAATTTCAAGCTGTCACCTCTTTGTATGTTTCTGCCCGCCTAGTAACTCTGTCACGTCTGTTTGTTGCCCTCCTGTCTTCTCTATGTTCTCAAGTGTATACGTGATGTATCACAAAGTGCCAGAAAGTACGTGTGAATGTCTGAGGCCAGCGGTCCAGCGTTTAAAGCCCCGGCAGAATTTTTCCCCTGCAGCTACCCCAGATGATGATTGGGAGAGCAGTGAAGAGTGACAGGCCTTCATCACTCAGTGAACACACATACTGACACCATTCCTCACTGCAGGGCTTTCCTCACCTCTTGTACACTTGCATAGCCAGGCTCAAAGGTCTTTCTGGCCCCATAAATGAACATAAAACAAGCTGTTATGGTTGTTTTTTGGCTGTTTTTAAAGGAATACCTGCTAGTTGCAAGGCTTTATTGATGATTTGAGTGACATGTTTTCACTTTACTTGACCATTTCTGAACCACAGCAGACAGTCTTGATTTCCATCAGCACCAGACTGCAGATATGATTCATTAATCTTGAGGTTTGAATATATTTTTTGTCTCTTTTAGCAGCCTCATCTTGTCCTAGCCCAGTTTTGGTATTAGCATACAGCCTCATTTGCATCATATGTTGTGACAATGTGACTTACCAACTGCTACTGTAAAAGGTATCTGTTTGCTCCACAATCTCTGTTTACCAAGAAGAGGGAGAGAAATTATGATAATGGTAAACAGTTCTCAGGATAGCAATGACATTAAAGCGTAATATAAACAGTCTGCAAACCACCACTGACAGCCAGATTTAACTTTCCCTTTATGCATAGCACTGTGCATTTAAAAAAAATGATCTCTCCCTGTGCAGTAAAATTCTTCCAGGATTGGCTCAGAAGCTCATTTGGGGAGCAAATTAATTGGCCTTGATCACTGCATAAATGTTCTTTCTTTGTAGGTTTTCTTTGATGCCTAAATTGATTCACTTTCTTTCTGAATTTGTGAACAGTCGCAGCGTTTAATCGATAAAATGTTGATATTAATGGAGCATTTGCCTGCGGCTCTCAGGACAGATACATTTCTGCGGGTCGGTGCCCTGTAATCATAGGTCCTTTTTAAAGAGGCAAAGTCATTCGGCAGCTGCAGGGCAGATATCTTCTCGGGGTTGCTTGAACTGAGGGAAAGCGAGAAGGACTGGAGGACTGCAGGGAAGAAGACGAGCAGAGTGTGGGCCTCTCACTTCTCAACATTTAAGAGAGGTTGTCACAATACTATGACACGTTATATTATTAAAAAGAGATACTCATTACCGCTTTCAGTACCACAGCATAAAGAAATAAAGACACACAAAATAATTTTTTCCGCCGTCTTTTTTTCCCCTGCAGATTATCTCTTAAGTGTTTCAGCATAGTTGTGTTTCCTGTGATGACAGGCAGCTAAAGAGAGACTTGTCAAAATTGTTTATCTCTTTTTTTTCCAATAGCTTCAGCTTTTGAATACTATTGAGTGCGGCTGTCATCGTTTTAAACAGGTTGTGTTGATTTAACAATATTCACAGAAAAGTAACCTGAGATGAGTGTTGCCGTAATTAAAAGGCTAAAAGGCATCGTGACAGGTAATATGAAAAGGGATTTGATTTGAACTCCACTGTTTAATTTCTTTTCAGGTCAGTTCATTTAACTGCGCTCCTGTATGTAAACAGAGTCATCTGGCAAAAGGTTTCACTCAGCACTGTTCTGATACTTTGCCACCGATGATTGTTTTTTTCTGTGGTATTTGCGGTCCTGATAACTTCCTTTGGCATTAAACTGTACTTTAGACTGGTAGTAAAATAAAAAGCATTTTAACAGCTAAAAGCTGGCTGCGTATGTCAGCAGTAATGACTGCGTTTCAAAAGCGCGGCCACAGACTGTCACAGCCTGATGTGGTTGAATCAGAAATGACAGTGCTGCTGCAGCACATGACGAGCTGGGTGTCAACTGTGAGATCTCTGGTGATGGCTGACTCCCAAACCACCAATTGTGCAGAAGATGTGCCCCAGACTGCCTCGAACACACCGCTCAACTATTGATGACTTCCTCTTTGTTGTTTTATTTTTCTCTTTTGAGTCAGCAGCTCTGCAGGAAGTGCCTGTCGGTTTGCCCATCTCTGTCCTGAATGCTAACAGGCTCAAGCTGGGGACAACCAGACCTGTTTAACTTGACAGAAACAGCGTGGCTGTGTTGGATATGCTGTGACGCAGTCTGAGCTGTTCCTCTTGGGGGAAATGGCCTGTCAGTTTGTGGCTAAAGCCTCAGCTTTTCTTGACGTTTTCTGTGGTTGGCTGTAAAGTGAATGTTTATCACATGGGACTTTAACCAAAGTTCTCGGCTTGTTACAGCCTCAGTCTACTCACATATCCACGTGGTCCGCTGGGGTCAGGTTGCAGTAAGTTAACAAACAGTAGGATCCAAGAATGGGCAGCTATCAGGTTTTGGTCAGCAGAGGTTGTCCTTAATTCTCAAGTTGTTATATGTGCGTGAAGTCACAGTGCAGGGATATAAACTGCAATCTTAGATCAGCATTCTTCTTCTGAGACTCTATAAATGTGCTAATGCTCGCTTTTTTGTTGCGAGTAAGCCATAAGTAGGATTAATAGATCATGTATTAACGGCACTTTGCCGAGGCCTGGGTGAATATGTAACATTGTGTGTGTTTCCTCAGGTCAGTGCAGTGCATTGGTAAAACACATAGTTTGTAGGATTCTGGCCTGAGCCTCTCCACCTTACTGCAACTCTTCTAGTGGCACTTTACTTCCCTCTTTTAACAGCAAAACTCAGTAATAGAGTCAGACTTTAAAGCCTGGAGATGCCAGAGTCATCTGTTTCACTTGTGCACATGTGCGAGAGTGTGTTTTTGAGAGTAGATCATGTTTTACATTTGTGTGTGTGTGGCAGGTTTGGGGTTATGCGAGTGTGTATCCACTTCTCCTTGTGTGTACTCCCTACTCCCGCTGTGTGTGTGTGTGTGTGTAATGCAATGATGTCAAGGGGAAAAGTAAACATGGTTTCCATGAGTAGCTTTTTCGCTCCGAGGTTTACTCAAAGTTTCCCAGCCGAGGTCACTTCTAGAGTCAGGGACAAAGTGTTACGGTTCACTCTGAGTGATCGCCTCTGAGGAGGTTAAGCTTCTGTCTCACAGTTTGCACAACACTGATGTCCTTCCCATAAAGAAGAAAGCTAGCAATTTCTCTCAACTTAAAAGAAAAGGAAAATGTGCATTTTTGGTCACAGGCTTAAGTGCATGAAGCGCATGTTTTATTTTCGATAAAAGAAATAGGCAATTGCACGTAATTTTAGATCATTATTTGGATTTGGAACTTTATATCAATCAGCTTTTTGGCCGTTTGAGCATGTAGAAACAGCGGCTGAGCCTGTCGGTGAGAGAAATCACAGATTAGCAGTTCAGCTAAGCAAATCAGTGCACAAAAGTAGAAACAGAAAAAGAAAGGGAAAGCTCCCTGAGCCTGATGCTGTTGTTAAAACCTCAGAGGTCATATAAACACTTCTATTAATGAATGTGCTTTCATTTTCTCTGTGATCTCTCTGCGTTACCTGAGTGTCTGATTGGTTGTGTTGTGTGTTGTTATTTTCAACCTCCTCTTTGACAGTTCCTTTTACAACTTTTTATTAGACATATTCTTGATTTGAAATGGGCATGGGAGTGACAGAGTGGCTTTATCACAGTAGCTTGCGTATCTGCAGTCCTAAACCTTCCAGGTTTTGAAGGCAGAATATGACTTCTGCACTTGGTGGCATGGAGAGGTATTCCACCTCCTGGTGTTGGCTTTAGTCTGTGGTGTGTTCGAGTGCAGCATTTTGAGCGAAACACAGGTGGCGTGAGGCTGACACAACATTCAGCTTACCATTAGTTATTTGATGTCATTTTGGTGTTTCTGGGCCCAAAGAAGTCAAGCGGGGTCGACCAACAACCATCAGATCTGAATCTTGCAATCATTTGGCTTAGGTGGTGCTGAAAAAATTGCTTAGGTGTTGCGCCAAAGCCTTAAAATGGTAGGGAAAAGCCTAAGATGGCTGTTTTAGGTCAGCTGTGGTAAGAACTACAACAGCCACTTTATAAAGACATCTTCCCACTGCTGCCACATTAGTGGGCATGTATTGTGTTCTCAGCAGCAGTCTACCATAAAGAGGGTCCAGGACTGATGGAGTTGGGTCACTCAGGCCACAATATCAAACCCCTCCAAGCAGGCCAATGCTTTCAGTCAGCAGCCACCCTCTCCACTGCATGTTTACAGCTCTATTGATTTAATTGAAACTCCACTCCATTTGGCATACCATCTCCTCTGGCAAGAATTTTTGAGAAACAATCACAAAACTGCTGTTTTGGGGCAAATGCACAGGTCATATATCTTAAGGATGCCTCCTCTGTTCCCCGTGTTGCCTTTCGATGGAAACCAGGCCAGACCCTGCCTATTGATTCAGTCTGTGAATCATCGCTGGGGCATGCCTGAGGGGAGATGATACAGTGACAGTGATTTGCCACTCCCTGGTGCCAGGCTACTGCCCTGCTCGTTTAAAAGTGGCCTCAGCTGTTGCCCAAAGTGATGTGTGGCTCCCCATGTTGAATGGACGGCTGGCTGGTTGACTTGCTGTTGGGCCGGGCCCCTTAATACCTCGCCTGACCGCTCCTACCCACACACACGCATAACCACACAAAAACCCAGATGCACAGATACTGATGTACACACACACACACACACACACACACACACAGTTTGGCTGGCTGGAGAGTAAAGCAACTCAATATCCCCTGTGCAGCAGCAGTCTGGGCCCTATTTTCTTTCCCTGTCTCAACCCTAACCCCGGTCAGTCATGTGTATTCAGGAAACGGAGGTCATGGTGTCTTGCTGGGGGCAAGGAACAGATTGAAGGACTCTGAAATGATTCAGGGAGCGAGTGAGCCATGCAAACAGTAGCCAGCACTCCCTATTTGCACCATTTCCTTCCCCTGTACCACCCATTTGTATCCTTGCTCCCTCTCTGGCTCTTGTTCTGCCCATTAAATCGTGAACTTCCTAAAATAAATGCTTTTCAGGAATAAAAATAAATACTGACTCATTTTTCCTACCGACTTGTTTCAGGATTTTTATTAGTTCAGCTTGCTGTCAAGCTAGTAATTCTCTCTACTCTCGTGGCACTGCAGCAAAGAGCAGGTTAAATTTCAGTTCAAGACATTATAGTCCCCTGAACCCATTGCACTTTTCATGGATCTGCATCAGTCTTTTCATCATGGGTATCAGGTTGTGTCTCTGGGTCCCTGAGCAGACACATGCTGTACCTAGCAGACACGGTGATTCTGGTGATTGTGGGGACACTGATGGTTCAAAGTGTACAGATCATTGAAGCAGAGAGCGGTGTGCTAAGCTGGAGCAGCTGGCGATGAGTTAAACTTGTTTACCGACAGTCTCCCTTTACACCAGCGTGAGCACACTGTTAGTACTGCTGTTATTTCATGTTCAGCCTTCTGAAGTCACTTATAGCAGCTGGCTGTGATGAAGGCAGGGGTGATAGTAATTTGGAGTCACAGTTAAGAATCTGATGCGGCAACAAAAGAAGAACTGTACCTCAAAGTTACACAATGCTTGCAGCGTGTGAAACCCCTTTAAATACCACTGCATTAATTCAATGTGCAGGTGCAGGCTATGATGCTATGCATAATCTTAAAACTAATTTAATTTGGAAACTTCACCTATTAAGAAAATTTAATTTAACATAACACATAGCCTATAACAATTACAATATCTAGTCAGACTTGATTGATACTGTGGCTCTTACTTGTTGTGTGTTGGCAGTTCATTACACATATTAATGCAGAAACTGTGACCTGACTCACCAATTTATTTCTTACATGGAACTAGAGGTCGACTGATAATGGATTTCTAAAAGCGGTTAGGAGAAAACAGAAAAAAAAACAGCAATAGCTGAGTAATTGTCTGATGATAAAAGTATTTTAATTTAGTAACATCACAGTGAAGTTTATTAAGCTATTTGTTTATTTCAATTGGAAAAACAAATAACCAACTGGATAGTTGCCTTTAGAAGCTGTAAGGAAAAGAGCAGATGTCTGTTGATGTTGATGTTATGGTAGCATTTATGCGCATCTCTCAAGGAGTCACCATTGCTGATTTTCAAAACGAATAGCCACTTCTTGGTCGTCACTGTTAAAAATTGGCCGTAGCTGACAGTAGTTCCTCATAGATGGATTTGCAAGATTACATAATCACATGATCTTGCGAAACCAGCTGCCTTGCAAGGTAACAGAAGCAGATCATTTTCGTGAAACAACAAAATAAGGCTCATTACACCACCAGAAAGATTGTCTGTCAGTTTTTAGCATTTTTAGTTGTTGTTGTTATAGTTTTATTCTCTAAAGCACTTAAGTGATCTCTGATATCAGGACTTAATGTGGCTCTCTTGAGAAAGACAAACCTCTTTATAAACCACCTCTATTTTTGGTTAGTCCAGAAGTTGTGCTCTCTGGGGAAAGCTGTCTTTTTGAACAGAATAAATGTCAGCTCAGATAGAAAAATGTTCTCTGGTAGAGGGAAAAAGTCTGCACATTTTCAGCCGTGATCCCAGTTGTTTAGTACACACGGCATGCCACTACTAAATGTATATAATGACATTGAACAGTCTCAATTTAGGTCAGACTACCCTCGAGTGGTAAACTGGGCTACAGTAATTAATTCACCATGCATGTGACCCAGAATATCACATTAAGGGGTTAGCATTAATGATTAGCGTTAATGAAGGGAATCAGACGGACGCCCCATCTCGCGTTGTTCTCTTGCACTTGAACGTTGAATGTCAATATCACACATTCATTAAATCAGCTACAGCCTCCAGCAATAACGTAACGTGTGTTGTAAGTGTTTCAACTCCAGCTGTGGACAGTTTTATTGCACGTGTTGTTATTGGTATTGGTGGTAGTAGTTTCATGCCATCACAATAAACTCTCCAAGCAGGAGGCCTCTGACCTTGATCCTGGTCCCACAGTTTGATCCTGGGCATCGGGAGTTCTCCCGGGCTTGGCTTGGCCTGGCTTGGCTTCCTCTTGATGCACTGCATACTTTCCTCCAGATTTTCTCCTTGTGTTCTTTTTTTCTACCCTTCTTTTTACATAAGCATGGCAAGCTACAAACTGGGGCCCGGAAAATTGGATTACCACGGTTACAGCATTTTTCAAATTCTCCCTTCATATGGCCGTTTGGGAGCAGACCAGAGGTGCTATCACCTCAAGTCGGCCGGCTCCCCGATAACAGGGTTCAGCAGACATGGCAGCCAGGCGTGCTTTGCATTACGGATGGCTGGCAGGCCTTATTGATCCAGTCTATCCTGTCTCATTGTTGCTCTCCAAAACTATAAACTCCGCCTGAACACAGATAACACGGATTTCCCGGAACGGAGCGGTATAAAATAGGATGAAGCGCAACGGCTGGCACAGTGACGGGGCAAGTCATGAAAGGAGACAGTGGGGATTTTTTTGTCTTGAATTGCTGCCCATTCTTTCTCTGTCTCTTGCTCTCACGCTCACTCACTGTCCTTGCCTCTCCCCCCCTCCCTATCTCTTCTTTGAAACCCAACCGCTGTACTCATCCCTAGGATCCTTCTGCAAGGATTAATCAGTTTTCCATTCTTGGAGAGATTATTCAAATACTGTTACATCTACAGCCAGCAGCAGAACTCCCTCCCTCCTTCCCGAGCAGCAGCAGAGCAGCAGCGAAGCACTGACGAAGGGAAAAGTCCCGTTCTGATTCTTCCATCCCTTTTAAGTTTTGTTTGTCCTGTACGTCTCTTTCTCTCTCCTCTTCTGTATATTTCTGTCTTAACGCTTCACCGACGTTGTTCACTGTCAGTGTCCATAATTATCCACCGAGTACATTGAGGATGTAGCATGTGAGAGTCTTTCAGGAGTGCTTTGCTTTTTGTAATCCACTCTTGCTTGTTTCTGTGTACATGAACACAGAGAATATAAATGGTCCTTGTGTAATTGTCCTCATTAGAGAAGCTAGGAGAACAGCCAGAGATCCTCACGGCACCAGACTATAGGAGCTGTGACAGCTCCAGCAGAGATCAGATCCTGCTTTCCTACACCAAAGCCTTCACCTCCCCACCCGCCTCATCCCTCCTCCCTCTCCTGCCTCCCTATCCTCCTTTCACCCTCTTTTGCAGATGACAAAAGGTAAATTAAAGACTGCCCAAGTGGTGTTTTATTTTTGATGCTCTAATGTGACTGCCCCCTGACACGATGCAGTCAAACATGTTGTCACGCTGTCCCTCAGTGAAATTGTGTTTGCAATCTGTGATGCTTACACCTGTCATGCAACCTATTGGCATTACTCTGCAGCTTGTCGACCGACTGAGCATGTTCAGTCATTCTGATCGGCTGTGTCAGCTAACCCTTAGACTCCATAGGGCACGTTTTCGTTGGCATCTGGCAATAACATGGCAGCCATTCTAGACAATACTTCAATAAGAGGTGTCCCTGAAGTAGCTCTACCAACAGCAAAATGTAGAAAGTCACTCCAATTATATTTACCTGTATTTGTCTGCTTCACTTGAAAGGATAACACCAGTGTAATTCTTTGAACTATTGCCATTAATGCCTACGAGGATCAGAGACTCTGAAGTATTTGCCAGAGTCTGTTTTACTGAAGGTTTTATTCAGCACCTTGAGGTTGTAAGGTTGCACTGATTTGATTTGTTTTTTTTAATCCAGTTAAAACTACTTTTGAAGACGTACTCTTGCTGTGGGGAGCATTATACTTATTTTTAATGAGTCTGGAATAAAAACAAACTTGAGGCAACCTGTGCAAATAATTTTTTAACACAACCTCTGCCCTGTTCTATAACTCTTCCAATGCCCCCTCTGTCCCTCCTGCCACTAATCTTGACTTTTACCTTCTTGAACCTCCTTTTCAACTCTCCCTGTCAGTGATTGCTACTCCACCTTTGTCTCTCACCTCTCCTTCGTTTTTTTTCTGGCACGTGGCCAATTTAAGGGCTGAAAACACCTTACATGACCCCTAACCATCCCACCATCCACCCCAGCACTCTCTCTGCAGCAGACGGACACATCCAGACTTTCCCCCTCACTGCTCATTCTGTCCCTCTGGCCCACTCTGCTTGGCCTCCATCCCGGTCACTGCTCACCTTCCTGCCAGCACACACACACAAAAGAGTTACCTAATGCTGGTAGTACTGCTGCTAATGCAGATTTCGTACATAAATGCCATGTTTGACCCTGGATAATGAACATGTGTTCAACCTGTGTTTCACCTACCAGTCTGCTGTTACAAGTTAAACCAGGGTTGATACTGTTGTTGACACAGGTCGACACTTTACTGATGCATACCGGACATAAATTTAGTGTAAATACCTGCACATACTGTTGGAGGGGTTGAATTGGTAAGGTATTCTATATTTATCATGAATGCTCTTACACCAAAGCCAAGCTAGGATATCAATAGACAAGGTTTAAATCGAGGTCCAGATTAGGGTTAAGGAGCCAGGCTTGGATTATATGCATCGTGCAAATCCATGGTGAATGTAGATCTATGCCAAGTCATTGTGTCAGTCTGAACACGGTGCAAAGAACTTCAGTACCATGCCCAAAGAAATTATAATCTTCTAATTTTATAATACTCATATCACGTTCCTGTGAATGCTTACACTTGCTGTACACTCATGCATCAAGTGCAGGCATTTACCGTATATACACTCATCTTTCAAGCATACGCTTACTTTCCCACGCACATGAGTATATGTGGTTTCGCTTAGATTCCTGCACTCTCCGTTTTTATCACTCAAAGATACTGCAGTACACTGGAGAGAAGGTGTGTGGGTTGTAAGCTGGCAGTAGCAGAAGTGTTAAGTGATTTAGAAGGTGAGTTTGTTAAGGTGTTGTGGGAAGAGGCATAAAAACTAAAGGGCATCAGTGGACCAGCATAAAACTGTGCCACTGAGCAGATGGCTTCTTTAATCAGGAATTCATGCCAGAAATCTCTTTTGGGAAAAATGTTAAAAGAATAGTGGAACAAGCTGTAAAACATGGACATAGTATCAACTTTACTTTACTCAGGCCTGTTTACAAATCCAGGAGAGAGGGCATGATATTTGCATTAATTTTGTGTTGTGTTTGTGGCTGTCTAACGAATGTTTGTTGAATATTAACATGTTTTATCTCTGTTTTGGTCTCCACCAGGGAAATATCTGACTATTTAGCTACTAAATACACTGAATTCTCCAGCTAGTTGGTTAGTTTGTTTGGCTACTTTTTAAGTGGTGTGTAGGAAGCATACAGTTGTTTTATCCAAGCTTTTTTTGCTACTGGATTCTGCATTGATTAGTGCAGAATTTGGGGCAGAAAACCAAACAACTGGCTGAAAGAGGCTAAAGCAGCACAATGTGATAGTGCTGTGTTGTTGTTTGTGGACAGTTACTATGTTGGCAATCATTGAAACTGACGACAGATATATTGACGATATCCTTTCAAACAGGTTTATGTTAACTCAAACAATGTTTCTCATAACCCTACCAAGTTTGTGTGTTCCCTAAGCAGAGCAAAATAGTGACAGTAAACTGCAAATAAATAGAAAATAATAAATGAGCTTCATGTAAAAGCAGTAAGTGAACTCTTATATGTTTCAAAGGGATACCAACTGAGAGAGAGTCCTTTTTGCAGCCCACTCAGCTATGATGGCTTGACCCCCCTTCCTTAGTTGAAATATTATTCCTGGAGCTTAATTAATTATGATATTCTCAGAACAATCCAAACATATAGATATCAGATACACCTGCTAAAACCCTCTCTAGGGCTCTAGAGGACTACAGTCAATAATTATCTGTGGGTTTGCCACTATGAGCCACCCCCTTTAAGTGACATTTGATCCATTGTTCTTATAGAGATAATGATTTGTGTGGCTTTACATAATCTAGCAAGCAAAAACACCACATGTTTAACGATTTTAGCTTTTCCAGATGTGCTCCGAATGTGAGGATTTCCTGCGACTCTCTTTCATATCATAAACTGAATATCTGAATATAAACAAGCAATCTGGAGGTGTTTACTTTCTCCGACATTTGTCACAGTTTTCAAACATTTTTCGACTTAATACGAATACAAATGGAGAAATAGGCGACAGATCTAATAGATAAATAGCCAGTCTTTGCAGCTCGCAAACTAACCTCCATCTGGCAGGTATTTGCAGAAAATGTGTGGTTGTTAAGTTGGCTTGTATGCCAGCACCAGCTGTTTCGAATTCTGCCTGGCTGTAATAAATAGGAATGTCTGTTTTTTTTTTTTTTAAGCACATCATTCTACAGTGTCACAAACAAACTTGTGTTCTTAAAGATGTGTTAAAAAAAAACACTGCCTGTGTTCACGAATTTAGAAGATGTGTATGAAAACACTGGCACTTAGCGGTGTTTGGATGTGTTTGATGACAATATGACGAGACAAGACTTTCTCTCAAAATGCTTGCGCCGTAAATTCGAGACAAATGCTTTAATTTGTGACACCGAAGGAAGAAGAGGCACTCAAGAGCAGACAAATCTGTTTTCCTGCTGCTCCTCCTCCGTCGCTCTGCAGGCTGGAAGCATGCAGCCTGTCACTGGCACTGCAGTGAGCCCAAACATGATATGACCTAAATAAACCAGAGCGAGCGGGAGTGAGGGATGAAGCAATATATTTTTTTTCCCCCTCTCACTCAGTCGTCTTGTTTTCAAACACTTAACTCGACTGCAGGCTGCAACTTGTGCATGGTCAAAATGCAAACACACACATTTTTATACACACTAGAGTCAAGCTGAGTGCTTTTTATGGTTACACCTGCAGAGGTATTTGGCTCTTATAACAAAACAGGTGCTTTTACACTATAAAGCACCTGTTTTGCACCCTGTTAGTCGTTCTTTCACCCCCTTTTGCTCAGAAAGCTCACCTTGTGAATTCACTCTGTTCCCACAGTTTGGCTCAGGGGGTCATGATTGTTTTTCTGTGAGTTATGCTGCAGTCTACAGATAATAGAAAAGAGAGGTGTTAGCTGTACCACACAGAAGCCAGAGTTTCCATTGCAGAACATTTTCGTAAAAGAGGGAGAAAAAAAATCTACCAAACTTCAGACATAATCTTGACTTGAATATGACTAGTGGCTCATAGTGGCTATAATTAGAAGTTGTGCTTACTTGGCTAGTAAAAAGCTTCATCAAACAAACACATAACTTCTTGTTTTTACATGTCGCATAACATGAAAGTGTCCACACCTTTATTGGTTGAGGTTTCACTGCAGGACAACCCCTGGAGGACTGCAGGCGCTTCAAAGGTGCTTTCATGTATCTTTGCTGCCATGGTAGAAAGAGCTGTTATTGGCTATCAACAAATCAATCACCCAGGATTATAGCCTGTCATTTTCACCCGTACAGCTCTATTTTTGTTTGTTAAATTATAATAAAGCGTTTATTATATAAATTTATGATATATAACTGGAAAATAGCATAATACTGTGAAACTGTGATGTTTTCTGAGATGGTTATTATACCTTGAAAGTCTCGTAACATCGTAATGCTTGTGTATTTCAGCTGATGTGTTGATAGGGAACTTGTATATTTCTAATATGACTATCTGCATCAACCCTGAAAATCAAATATCAGTCACGCTCAAGTTTCCTGAGATCAGGGTCCCTTCCAGGCCCCCGCCCTTTTGTGTGTGTGTGTGTGTGCGTGTGTGTGTGTTTGTGTTTGTGTGTGTTTTGGTGGCATGGTCAGACCTGAAAGCTTCATTGTGTGCTGCTCACAGAGCTGGAGCCTGAAACAGACAGATAAGAGATCCTCACCCCGAGCCAATACTGGCTCACAGGACAGGTTTCACTATGCAAACAGACAGCTAGGTCCTGTCAGTGTGTGTTTGTGTGTGTGTGTGTGTGTGTGTGTGTTGTTGAGTTGGTGCATATGTGTGTGGTCACTGTGAGCATGCATGTATGTATGTATGTGTGAACACTGCTATGTTGCTGTGAATGTGAATGTGTGTGCGGACAGTCAGTTCTCCTGGATTAAAGACCTTTTTAATCCCGTCCGATCCTCATCAGCTCAGAAGTTAATGGGTAGGACTTGTTAGTCAAGGAGTCTGCTCTGCTCACGTGTTAAAAGTTAGAATTGCACGGCCGAATGACTTCTGGTCCTCAGTTATGAGCTGCTGAGGGAGACGTTAGCCAGGCTTTCCGTGATGGATGCACCTCTCAGCTTTAGTTTGGATCAGCAACTTTTAATTGGGTCTCTGCGTTTTTGTGCCTCCTAATCTCCTCCCAGAGCCAAGAAGTCATATGTGCACTGTTTAAAGAAGTGCTTTTAGTCTAATTAATTGTGCTTTTTAAGGGTTTTCAGGGAATTTCAGTGTTCGACTCTGACTGAAAAGTCTGACTCTGACTCGTAGCCTAAAGCCTAAACATGAAAGGACCAAATGAGTGAAATGATGGCTTATTATATCTCGGGTCTTATTTTCATAGCTGCAGCCATCGGTTCTATTGGTCATGATATTTGCGTTGGAGCGCAGCCAGATCGCTAAACGGGTGTTCAGCTTTGCTAGATAAGCTACCATTTTATTGGAGGTTAAACCAAAAGTAAGCAAATGCTTATTATTGTTAATAATTCCTCAGGACAGGTTGGTAAGTATCATTGGTATTCCTCACAGAGGCCTGATTTCTTTGGTCAAGCTATTGATTGCAGACATCATTAACTATCTAAAGAATGGTTGATCATTTTCTCAATTTATTGATTAGTTGCTGTCAGTCAGTGGTGTGGAATCCCAAGATGGCATTCTCAAATGTCTTGTTTTGTCAATATCCTAAAGATATTCCGTTTACTGTCAAAAAGGAGGAAATATTTACATGTCAGAGGCTGGTTTGAAGAATCTAGACTTGTTTTCTTAAGAAATAAGGCACCCAGATTAAGTGATTATTAAAAACAGTGTCTGATAAATTAGTTGTCAGCGACTAAATTATTAACATGGCAGCTCTAGCTGTAATCTTGTAGTGCTGTTTCCTCAAGTGAAAAGTTCCCTCAGTAAGAACAGCAGACTGCACTCAGTGTCCTCTGTTCTCTTCTGTTTGGGCCGCCTTGACTCCTAACACTTCCGAGACTTGAGGTCTTTTGTTCCCACTTGTGAGTCAGAACGACACTAGTTTGCTGTGTTTGTTCACTGAAGTCAGTATTTAAAGCTTTTCTATTTACGGACAGGAGACAGGACACATGAAAGTGGTACTTTGGCTCTGTGGTTCAGCTTCTAATCTGGTATCGAACACAGGAAGTTGACTAATTTCTATGTTGACATTCACTCTTGACTGCACGTGATTTGGTTCATTTCCCAGTCACAAACTTTTATTATGACTTGCTGTTCTGTTGTCACCTTTTTAACCGTTGCCTTTTTGTGTAAATTATCCAGCTTTTCTTTAGCTGCTGCTGAAATCTCAGTCTTCACCCTTGGATTGATAAAATGTCTCTCTCTGCTCACAGGGAGCTCAGCGATGAATAAGCTACGGCAGAGCTTCCGCCGGAAGAAAGACGTCTACGTTCCGGAGTCCAGTCGGCCGCACCAGTGGCAGACAGACGAGGAGGCGGTCCGCAGCGGCAAATGTAGTTTTGCAGTCAAGGTGACTATCCTTTACACATAAACACACCTGAAAACAAAACCTCACAGACACACGATCTTACAGAATGCAGCGCTGACCTTACTGCTGCACATTCGTACCTCTGAGAAACCTGCAGTCTGCCTGGCTCCCCAAGGACGCTGCTTGTGATTAATTATAAGCATTCAGAATCTGTGAGCACAGCTTTTATCTAGGTTGCAAGATTATGTGCTGGAGCCTTTCGAAACCTATGTGAAGCGTGTGTACAATTGATTTCTAGCCTCCAAGAGTATTGAAAAGTACTTTAATCACCATTAAGATATGCACAATTGAAGAATATGTTTCATTAAAGCTGACAAGTAACAATTCAAGGAGGGGGCAGCGAAGACATGTGACTCAGTGTTCAGTGTTTCATAAATAGTCCAACTGGACCTGCGGTGCTGCAGGTGATGGAGTGGGGAGTTTGCTATATTATGGCAACAAAACCTTCCACTTTTGCAAACAGAAGTGCAAGGGTACACTTCCTCTCATCGCATGGGTCTATAGTCTCTCTTCACTCGGAATAAAGAGGAATTGAAAACCACAGAGACAAGAAATGGAAAGTTTTCCCTCTGAATATATGAACTTTGGGCAGTGAATGTGGATTGTTCACGCCTCGTGTACAGGTGATGGTTTCATGCTTCTTGTGTGTTTTTTTTTATTATTTTGAGCAAGAAACTGCAGTGTGGAGGGGTGTTAAGACTACCATGAGATTTCTGATCTTAAAGGAAAAGTTCACCCAAAAATGAAAATTCAATCTACTCACCATGTGAAGTTTTGCAGTCCATAGAACATTTTAGCATTTTCAATTTTTGGGTCAAATGTTCCTTTTACGTTGGACTTTGAGACCTGATGTGGAACAGGTGTGCTGCAGGTGTTGCCCCATGGCTTCAGGTCATTTGCGAGCACATTTCAACCAGTGTGTGAAACGTACAAGATCTCCTCTAATCTGTCTTCCAAATGTCACACACACACACACGGACGCACACACACACACACACACACACACACACACACACACACACACACACACACCTTTCCTCCCCACCTGCTCCCCATAAATTGTATTTTCTCCATCTAGCGCATTGTCTTTGATCTTTGTCTTGAAAATGTTTTTACAAATTGTCTTTTCAAGTACTCTTAGATTTGTTTCTTTAATTTTTCAGTATCAAAGTAACACGGTAACACCAGGCTGTGTAGATGTAAATCTGCCAGTTGCAGGGATTGTCATAAACGTCTAAAAGGTTATTAAACTGCTTACACCTGTGTCAGGACTGTGTGATTTTTGCCCTTGTTTGTTTGTTGGTTTGTCAGCAGAATTACACACAAACTTGGATGGAGGATGTGTATTCACCTTCCAAGACCCATCCTCCAACCAAATAATCATTCAGATCTTTGCGTAATTACGTCTACTTTGTTTGATATCGGATTAGGCATTATTGTAATAAAAGGGACAGACTCTGAAAGTCTGAAAATATTTGGCTTAGGTACCTTGAAAGCGCTGGAAAAGTACTTACATTTTACCACACAAACCCTGCAGTGGGCACATTTTGCCAAGTTTTAAACTGTAACTCACTGTCGTTGCTCTGCTTCAAAAATCTCCAGACAAACTGTTAAAGCAGTGAAAGCAGTCAGTGAATTACACATCAGCTACTTCGGGCAAAATAACAATTATCTGATCTCTCATTGTCATGCTCTCCCTCTTGTACTTCTGCAGCTACACACTCTTCTCCACCAGCTTTTGTTTTTTTCTCTCTCTCCGCACTGGCTTTCATCGTGCCGGTGCAACCTACCATGCTACTCCTGTGTGTCCCTCCTCCCCCTCCTGCTCCCTGTCTCGCGCTCTAGGTGCCTCAGAGGAGCTGTGGGTTGGAATAGATGTGTTGAATTATCAGTGACAGCTGCACTGAAGAGTAACCAAAAGAGGGTAGGAGAGGAGATGTGGAGAAGGAGAAGTGTTTCAAATTGGTGTTCAGGGAAAAAGAAGGATCTGGGCAGGTGGAGGTTTCAAGATGGGGCGAAATAAGCCTTTAATGTTGTGGCTTGGGACTGAAGCAGAAGCCCAGCTCGTCACTGACTACCTCTGACTGCGCTCAGCCTGTTATCATTGTGTCATATTAAGCAGCAGTAGCGTTTGTGTGCATGTTTATGCTTATGTATGTTGTTTTTGAGCAGAAATATGCAGACCGACAGTTATTCATGATTCAAGGTGATTGTCAAAGGCATAGAAATGAAGACTTGCTTTCTGTATGGAAATACCTGAAGCCTGGAGATTAGATTGACTTGCTTGTGTGTGCGTTTAACCAGTGAAACAGATGAGAAGTATTTGTATGCCCTTGGTTTAAACCGCGTAGACTTATTTGTATGGAAATTAATGCGTTCATTTTTGTGTCAGCTTGTTTTCTGCAGTTATTCACACGTTGGGAAGAAGAAGTTTACAAAAGCTGCGCACAGCGGGGAGTTTTTTTATTGAATTTGACAGGATTTTTCACTGAAACTGATTTATGGCCAGTACGCTGAATTAATTCCTGGAATCCATTTGGAGTTCATCCAAAGATTACACCAACAAAGCCAGTTTCAGTTAATTATAATGATGTGATACTTGGGAAATGCAACCTTGTGTCCATGCCACCCTCAGAGCCTCTGAACCAGATGTGCTGCTAGGCATTTTAACTCAAAACTGGTTTGCTGTATCAGGGCTGTATTGCTAAACTGGCTGCTACATATCCACTGAACAGTCCTATGACCAGTATGAATCTCCTTATCATACACTCAGGGCAAGAAAGCAAATAGCTGTATTTCACAAAAATGTTAAGTAATTCTTGAAGATAAAACTTGAATATTCAAACAATACAGAACTGCTCTTCTTTACTGTCTAGATGTTGTCTTTACCCCCATCCTCCTTATCATTGGCTGCTTCAAATGTTTACATAATGTGAATTTAAGCAGATGTTTCCTTCGTGTTAACTCTGCTGGTCTTCTACAACTGGAAAATCAACACTAGGGCCAGGGAAATATAAATACAGTCATTCATTTGATGTCTTTCCTTATCAAACACAAGCAGTGCAGTGGCAGCAACAGCACAATGATACGAATATCACGACATGTAAACTGCATCTAATCCCAAACCCACTGTGGGATTAGTGGCAAGTGGAACTAATCCCAGAGTGGGCCTGTAAACAAACCTGGATTTCAGAATCAAATTAGCCTACACGTGTAAAAACACCAGTCAGGAGATATTAGTATCACAAAAAACGACTGTTCACCCCATTAGCACATGTTGTCTTCTTACCTTTTGAGACTTGGTATGAACTGTCGAGATATTGGCTGCCTTCTCACGAATGTAATGTAACCAGAAGGCATGGGTGGATAGCTAACAAAGCTAACTAAGCTAGCGTCACAGCTCAGTCAAGGAGGATGTCATTAATTTTAACATCCCACGCCATCACAAGCACGAGCCTCTCCATGAGACGGCTCTCACACCAGAACAAATAGCACTACAGGTAAGAGGGAAACTATGTATTAATGCTTTTGGGGTGAACTGTGCCTTTTAAGTGGGCTTGGTTGAGCGCACTAATGTTTGTGTATGTGTCGGCTAACAGGATGGAGTGAGATGCTGCAACAAAGCATTTGTTCTGAGTGACACGTCAGGCTTCCCCAGCCTTTACTCATCTCACCTCAGCCACGTCTCCAGGCTGATCCCCCCCATTAATGATGCTGCTGCTTTCATTCTCCTCACTACACATTGCTGCCTGCTTGCATCAGTATTGTCCTCGTGCACACAAGCGGCTTTGTGCACATCCCTGTCTGTTTACGTGCGTGCGATGGCACACATGTGTATTCCAAAAACGCCGACAGTGTGACTCACATCTGTGGCGTCACACTCTCAAAATAGCAGTGCCAGAGGACGGAGGGGAGTCTGGCGTTGGTCAGCGTCACTCGGTTTGTGTATCTATAAGGAAAGGGTAAGGACTTCCTCTCCGGCCCCTCGCGCACAATGGCTGCTGTGGAGGTCAGGGTTGTGACTGCGGAGCGACCCACAGCAGGGTGTGATGCTGCTTCAGGTTCCAGGAGGGAGGGAGGGAGGGGAAGGAGTTTCGAGGCTTTTCCGCTCATTCAGCTGCAGTTAAACGCAGTCACGTAGGATTTCAAAGTAATTCCTGATGTGGGCTGCTGCATGGCTGGAGCTCAGGGTTTCCCTCAGGAAATTGGTAATTGGAGAGAACTTACGTGGCGATCGATAATTCACTGCAATTTCCCGAGTTTGACAGATTCTGATCAATCTCGCCTCTTGATTAATTAGTCACTAGGTGCCAGTCAAAGTAGGGCTGCACAATTACCTGAAATACTATTTACATTGCTGCATGGCAAGGTGCAATCCAACTATTTCATGAAGGTAACTGTGAAACAAAACAGCATTATAATGAATTACTGCAGTGCTGCAGAGATACTCTGTCCTACAAACCTTGTTTTTTTGGTACAGATCCCAACAGATGTCGCATTATCTATTGATTATTCCCACTAATCATGAATCATATCCCAGTTGTAATATCTGTCAGAATAATTGCAGTTTGATCTTTTTTCGTTTCTTTTTTTTCCCTTTTTTTTTTTTTTTTACTATATCATGCAGCCCTAGTCTAAGCAATTAGCTCTGTCTGTACTGTATTGATTACTGCTGGCGTTGGAGGCAATCTGGACAAAAAAAACAAAACACTGTCCACTTCACTTGCAAGCAGGAAAAATGAAATAACACTTCGGTGTACAGACGATCAATCAAGTTATTTTACAAGACAAAAGGAGAGACCATCTTAAATAGGTTGGTTTACCCAGATGGATGAGGGCTGTTCCATATAAAAATAATATATATAATAAGAAATAATAACTACATTGGGGAAAATACTTCATGAGGGCACTATAATTAATTCTGGTACAACTTCACCAGCCTCCAAACCTCATAAAGAAGAGAAAAAGTCTTACAATGTCAAAACTGCATCAACAGTCTTTGTAGAAATTACTATTTGTTCGGCTAGTTGGCTCCATCCACAAGTGTTGGTGGGGCAGTTTTTATATCATGTGCAACGGCCTGCTATCGCCATAATATACTGCAGGTCAGAAGGCGATGGACCTTATTGTTTGGACACAGAAACACAGAGAAGTTAGCTGCTTGTTGACCATGCTGTGTGTACAAGGGAAGAGCAGCTTTGTTTTCTCCCACTCTGTTTCTGTCCTCTCCTCATGGAATCGCAGTGTTTATCATTTTCTCCATGGACAGAATTATGCATCAACTTGGGAGTAATTGAACTGCGACTGACCTCAAAATGGTAATTAATTGGGCGTATAAATCACCGACGCCAGCCTACTCGGGGATAAGAGCCAGTCTGCACTCATTTAAATACCCAATCTAATTCCAGAGTTTATTATTGTAACCTTATTTAAACTTCAGCAGAGATAGCCACAGGAAACCTTTTGTCACAGCATCGCTCACACTCTTTTCCTATCTCTCCCCTGCAGTACCTGGGACATGTGGAGGTGGAGGAGTCCCGAGGCATGCACATCTGCGAGGATGCAGTGAAGCGGCTGAAAACGGTAGGTCTCACTAGGAAACCCCTCCGTGCTTCCAGGAACGAGGCAGCTAAATACCACACTCCCCCCCTCCCCTTTTTTTTTTTTTTATCTCTTTCTTATCTTTTCCTCCATTAGTTTCCCTCACTGATCTACTGACTCCTTCTAACATTTCCTTAATTTAGTGGCAGCTCTCCTTCATCTGTCACCAAGCGGTATTGTTCTTTTTCAGCCATATTTATTCCTGCTTAGTTTACTCTGTGCGTCGAGGCTGATTGTTGCCATTTGTCAGTGAGGGTCTCCACCCATCTTGACCCTCAGACAACCTCCAATGGGTGTCGGGGTCTTTTCTGAGTGTCTCTTCCTCTCTCTCGTAAACTGGCTCAGCCACAGGAGATAGGCCGGCATGTACTTCCTGCTGCAGTAGATTCCGGCGGAGTTGCGTAAAAAGAACAAATTCCAGTTTGGGGAGCAGGGGAGGGAAAGGGGGAAACCGTGGAGCAATTGCTTTTCCATGCTGTCAGTTGTTAGCCAAGGGCCCCACCCAAGTTATAAACTCCTGATTCTCTGTAGTCGGAGCCAAACCTGAGTTGGCAGGTCTGATTCTGGATACCCAGGACAAAGCTACATTTAAATTCAGTGCCAATAAAGGTAACAATATTCCTGCTAGAAGTGTCTGCTTTCAGTTTCAGTTTAAATGACTCAGATTAAAGTATTCCCACCCTGTTTCTTTTATCAGTGCCGGTTCTCTTCTTCTAGATAAATTGTTGATAACGGCCTTTTGAGTCATTTCACATGTATGACTCAATGAGCTGTTGAAGACTACTCAAGCTGTTGAGAGCCATTTGTTAGTTTGATTATCCTGTAGAACGCACTCAAGAATAATTCAATATTTCACGAGTGCAATTTAACTGAGAGTAAAACAATTACAGTTAGTTTAATAAAACAGAGGCTGTATAACCAAATGAGTAAACACAAACGCGCTTCACACTTCAACACTAGTTTCGACACATCCTGGCATAAAACACACACATGAACACATTTATATTGGAAACAAAAGTGTTAACACATACATCGCACGTGTGAAAATGGGTGCCACACATCACACACACACCACACATCACTACATTTTCATACAGCTCTTATATTTACTCACACATCTTGAAACCCATGGCAGCATGTGCGCAAATTTACACACAATTTCACAGCCTCTCACAGTGGCACACACACACACACAAACACACATTTGTAGCACATATACACACAAATACAACGCTCTCGGATAGAGCTCACAGGCAAATCATTTGCACATACAGGAAGAAGTGCACCCAGAGGCTCAGCAGATAGACACACTGTATACACACATATACATGCATACACTTATAGGGATTACACAAAGCTTGAACTCACATAAACACACATAGTAGCATACACTGGTGCTTGATAAGGTCACATGGTGCACACGCAGCCTGGAGGCTGTGAGGTCTTATTGAGTTACAGTCATTTTAGCAAGGCGGACAAAATGGAGCCAACTCAAAAGGAGAGGCGGCTGCTTGAGCCTCATGTCCTCCTGCAGGCCGCCACTCTCTGACCCTCCTCAACCCAATGACATTTCCTCCTCTGGCTCCTCTGCGTCTCCACTCCCTCGCCTCCTCACCAACCAGAGGCCCTTATTCGTAAACCAGCACAGGCATGGCTTCATTGACCTACAATTATAAATAGGGTGGGAAATTAACATGTGCCATGTTAATAAAGCGAGTCAGGCTTTTCAAGGTCCTCTCCTGCGATGTGTTCATCTGGAAAAAAATGTAACATTTGCTGTTGAGCTTTGTGATGTAGCTGCCGCAGTTACATTCCTGCTGAGAAGACTTCATCCAGTTGAGCTGCAGCCTGGACATGGAAGTTTACCTGTGTGCCCGAGAGGTTCACATTACAGCAAATACCACAAAACAATCACTGCTGGTCTAGGTGCTTGTTCATTCAGATGAAAGAAGCTTAACTAGACTTTAAATTTAAATGCCATCAGACAGGAAAAATAGCATAGCAGGAGAGGGTTAGATCCACATAAAAATATCACCCTTCAATGATTCAGCAATAAACAAAAGATCTAAATCATGAGCCTTAATCAGCATTCAGATTGGTTCCTATAAACATCATTTTCACCAGGCAAATGAAGAATGACGAGCAATCCAGTCAGACTGGCAGCTCGGCACCATTTGTGTTTGATTTCATGTCTCAATTTTTAGATGAGATGAATTAATTATTTTTTTTTCCGGTGTTGTCAGGAGCTCTTTGAGAAAAATGGAAATCAGTCTGGTTGTATTTGTGAGAGTACTTGGGAACACAACATTTCATAATATTGGACTGTTAATTTTTCTTATCATTCAGCGCCAGTGCTCAGTGCAGCGGAGGAGTCACTCTGCCCTTCATTTCTGATTTATTTTTTTGTGACAAGAGTCAGGTTGTTAAGTGTGTGGCCTGCCAAGCTGTGATCGTGTGTTACTCTGTCTGCAGTGACGCAACTAAAGAAGAAATGTGAAGTGATTCGACTGACAAAATGAGGTTTGACTTGAGGGGTTCTCAACTCATGATCTGAATCATAGATGTTCACATCTAATGCCGTTTGAGGTCTCTGTGAAAAGTTTTATAATCTTTGTTATGATGGGGCCAGCAAGGCGGATTCTGCTGCCTGGAACAGAGCAAAATGGTGATATACAGTGTTACCGCCCCTGCTGCCACTTATCTGTGTTAAATCTAAATTGTCCAGACCAAAGAAGAGCCACCCTTTAAGCAGATATACAATTAGCGTGGCCCTGATAGTTCCCAGTTCGTCCTCACTGACTCTCTAATAAGCTATCTGTTGCCATGCAACGAATACAGTTCCTACCAACAGAGAGGATGTGAATTGATATTGCTCAGCAGCAAACTCTACTTCCAGGAACTAATAAATAAATTTGCTCAGGAACCAGGCCCCACACCTGTAGGCACTTAATATCTGGTGAGGGCCGTTTCCTGAAAATGAGCTAAGAGCAGACCGACGGCACAAACAGCCCCAACACAAGCTAAGAGCAGAGAGATGAAGAACAGGGAGCACAAATAAGAAGGAACAACATGAAAGAGTGTGTGTATGTGAGTGTGTGTAGGTTTCCATCCTGTGCTGGAGGGTGTGTGTTGGTGGTCTAGCTGTCAATGTGTGTGTCTGACAGCTACAGCTCAGAGCCAACTCTATTGTATTCCCAGCAGCCTTTGGGACGGTAATGAGAGTTTTCTCACAGCTCCGCCACCCGTGACTCAGAGGGGAGGATGGAGGCGGGTGGTGGAGGAGGAGGAGGAGGAGGAGGAGGCTGCACTGCGGCACCATCAACCTCCAAGCTGCCCTTTTGCGTTGTCATCATGACATCACTTCCTGCTGCTGTTGGCTGTTGGCCCGAGGCTGGAGGTGTATTCTGTGTTTTGGCAGTGGGAGTGTTTTTGATTTTGTAACTCGGGAGCTCATAGTGACCTGGAGTGTTTCCTGTGTGTAGTCAGGGTGGAGCTCAAACAGCAGGAGATGCTGAAAGAATTTCAATTGTATTTTGTACATGAACACCCAGTAGCCTCAGGGCACACCATTGACAATTCATCTGAGTCCATCAGACAGTGTGTATAAGCTGGTGGTTTAAGCTAAATATTTCATAGTGTCATGACATAAAGAACTTCCTTAGATCCAAGTGTAACTCTGCCATCGCCCATTGGTATGTGGACTTCCATTTTAAAGCCTTGAGTTTGACGTTATAGCTGTCACCATCTTGGTCTTTTGGAGTCAGAAGTGACCGTATTTGATATATCGATTAAATATCGACCTGTCACAGATATATCAGTATCACCCCCCTGCTGGCTGTTGGAAAGAATTGGGGCCTAAGGTTTCACTTTTCAGACCAGGGAGCTCGATCCATTTTTAATACCCTTCCGCCCTCCTTTGGAGATGATTTCTGAGTATGTATATTTACCCAGAGCTACGTGATCTCAGCTCAGCTCAACAAAAAAACTGTCACAAAGAACAATTATTATTCTCACCGGGAATCATGATTTAAAGGCAACCTTCCTCCTTCTTCTAGCTGCGCAGGGTGGTGGTTTTAAATCTTTGACAACCTGTCAGGCGCAGAAGCATCTCTTCTGTCTCCTCTGATAAAGTACTCTCGCTCTCGCTCAATAGATATCGCTGTTTCATGTTGGTAGCAAATGTTGTAAGGTGTGAATTGTTGCTCAAAGTAGGCGAGCGGCAGATGTTACGCAAGATGTGTGATTCGTTGTTGCACATCCTGCCTAGTGGTTAGTGCTGTTTTGATGCAAACCGCTTGCTGGTAGTACCACTGAAAGGTTTGCAGCGTTGGCTATTTTAAAAAGAGGTAAAGTTTGCACATTATTATTTGTGAAGCTTGTTGGCTGCAAAGTGGTTTTCCTGCTTCAGTTGTTTGATTTTTTTTGCCATGTTGGCTTCACCTTGATCTTTCAAAACTCAGCTGTCCTTTCTGCCCAGAAAGCTTTTCTCCCCTTCTGTAGCTTCATCCCAGTTCACACATTGAATGCCTGAATGTTGTGTTACTTTTTTGTTTCGTGTTATACATTTTTTTGTCTTTTTAAGCAGGTTTTTATTGTGGTGTTGCAGAGAAAATATCTCCAATTCCCCTCCCCCAACACTTGCCCTCCCATTGAAGCTAACTCAACCCTGTAGCGATTTGTTTCCTCTAACCATAGCTTACTAATACTTGCTGTGTAAACTCTACCATCATCTGCATGTCTGTTTTGCTCTCACAAACACACGTACACGCACTAACAAGTGCTTAGCTCATTTCAAATGAATCTCTGGTGCTGGTTAACACGTTAAATCATGCATTAACATGGCGCTCAGAGTGCCGTCTCCACCATGGCTGTGTAACAGGAGCAGAGTGGCACTCCTTTTCACAGCTTATGGGGAGGAGAGGAACTCTCTGGGGAAGAAGGGAGGATTAAGACTAGGTCGGGGTCTGGTTCTGGTTTCTTTATGTGGTCACGGCGGCCTAAACTTGACCCCCGACTCTTGCCCGAATGGTGAATAGTCACAGGTTTGACTCAGAGGTCAAACCGCCATCTGTGGGAATCTGTTTCTGTCTGCTGAACAACCATGGAGTGACCACGTCTCGGTCTAGGAATCAGAAGAGAAAAGAATGAAAATGGGATTTGGGATTTGGGATTATCTCCTCCAGATACTCACGTAGACACACTCCCACACCTGAGGGTCCGCCATCTTTATCTCCTCCGTCCAGGCAGCTTGGTGTGCTGTGTTAGCTGTGGGACTGTACAGCCGTGTAGGGTTTGTTGTTGTTTGTTTATTTAAATCACAGAAGAAACCTCGGGGTGTCACTTCCTGCTGTCGCGAGGGCTCTGCTGGGAACAATGATATGGTTTATCGGCTTCCTGTGTGATAGTACTAATCATCATTAAGACAATAACAACCACAACATCACCCATCAAAACCTCCATGAGTATGGAATCATGTGGAGCTACTTGATCCATCGCTTCACTCACTCACTCACTCATAACACAGCTTCACCTCCACCTATGAAAAAGAAAGAAAAAAAACCCCAAATCAAATCCCTTCCTCTGGGCTCCAGACAATTTTTAGACTTCTTAGGTAACATTTTCATGCCTTGTTCCTCCCCCCGTCTCCTCCACCCCTCTCACCCACCCTCCCTTCTTACCACATCCACTTCCAGGACAGGAAATTCTTCAAAGGATTCTTTGCAAAAGTAAGTTATTGCTTTGTGTGTCTTGAGTGTATCTCTTTTATTATGAGCGTTATTATTATTTTTCCTTCTCTCACGTAACACCTCACCTCCTTTGATCACATCTGAAGGCTGGAAGAAACACACACTCGTACACAAAGCGGGTGGGGGGCGTCTGTTTGGAGAGAGACAAACACAATGATGCATGTGTCTTTGAGCAGGTGGGGTGGTTTAGGCTGGGGTGGGGCACTTTTTTTTGTGTTTCCGTGTGTGTGTGTGTGTGTTTGTGTTTTGTATTAACAGGCGTGCCTTCTCTCCCTTCAGCTCTTCTTCAAATGAACCAAGAATTGAACAATGAACAGTTTGTGTGAATGTACTTTCTTGTGAACACACAAATACTTTATTGTTGTTATTCTAACAAACGGGGCCACCACTGTTGACTGCATCAGTGCACCGTTTCTCAAAACCAAACCTCTTGTTTCTTTTATTAAATTTGGGGTCCTACTGAATGACACAGCACTCAGAAAAAAACTACTTCTCTTTCATGTCTTACCTGGTGTTTTCTCTTTGTTTACAGGTGTGCTTTGTGTGTGTGTGTGTGTGTGTCAACTGTCTTTTTTATGACTAGGTGCCAAGAAATGGTACAAAGGGAAAGGAATTTATTGGGGCATGAAGGGACAACAGAAAGTGTCCTTGTTTCTTACCCCTACCTGTTCCTGTTGTGTTTTGTTCACAGGCTGGGAAGAAGCCAGTGCGAGCCGTGTTGTGGGTGTCGGCAGACGGTCTTCGCGTTGTAGACGACAAAACAAAGGTAATAAGTTCCTTCAGTCGTTCATCACAGGCTCAGATACACTTTGATCAAAAAGAAAGCGCGGCCAGAGGAAGTAGACGTGGCTTTAGTGAAGGCGGAAGCTGCTGAGCGCCAGTAGTTAATGATAGTGAGCCTGCCTTACTTCTGGTCTAGTGACCTGCAAAGGGCCCTCCTTGAAAATGTGTACTCAGTGCACCTGCAGGATCAGATATAAGTTAACCATAAAGGTTACATTGACCCCTGCTGGAAGAAACCAGAACTACATCAAACCTTTTTGTTAGGGCACCTGCTTTGATGACCAGTGTTCATGACTTCTGTGAAGCATTTTCCATTTTATGACAGATGGATGTTTATGAAACGAAGAGAGAGACTTCTTTTTTTTACCCTTTTACACACCTGTAGTGATGAGCTTTGTTGTCAAAGACCTGAGACAAATAGAAAGTTTTTTACCAACATCATTTCACTGATGATGCTTTTTGCAGGACTTGATTCTGGACCAGACAATAGAGAAGGTGTCATTCTGCGCTCCGGATCGTAACTTTGAGAGGGCGTTCTCTTACATCTGCAGAGACGGCACCACGCGACGCTGGATCTGTCATTGTTTTATGGCCATTAAAGACTCAGTAAGCACCCATCCTGCAATACTGTTAAATCATAATTGATGTTCAGTACATGTTTGAAGACTGCTCACACTTCCGATGAAATATTTAGGACATATAATGTCTTTAATGTGTTTCATTAAATCTTTATAATGGGTTTTTACCCTGTTCATAACTGGTTTTATGACCTTATTTTTTTTGCATTGTCTTTTTCAGGGCGAGCGTCTCAGTCACGCTGTGGGTTGTGCATTTGCCGCCTGTCTGGAGCGAAAACAGAAACGGGAGAAGGAGTGTGGGGTCACGGCAACCTTTGACGCCAACAGAACCACTTTCACTCGTGAAGGCTCATTTCGTGTTACTACGGCAACAGAGGCGGCAGAACGGGAGGAAGTCATGAGGCAGCTACAGGATGCTAAAAATGGTCTGTAAATGTAGTCAATTTAACGTCAACACAAGTCAGAATTGGTGGGGTTTTTTTTTTTTAAAGTTTAATTTCATTGCTTGAATTTTTCTCTTACAGCAGAGACAGATGTTAATGTTGCTGGAAACTCGACCATGGGTGTGACGAACTCTGCGGCACACCAGACGGGAGGCTCACCATCCCCCTCGTCTTCCCCGCCTCCCTCTCTGGCCACCCTGGGACCCCAGGCGATACCACGCAGACACGCACCGGCCGATGTTATCGCCAGACAGGGCTCCTTCAGGGGCTTCCCGGTCCTCAGTCAGAAGACTTCTCCCTTCAAACGACAGCTGTCACTGCGAATGAACGAGCTGCCCTCCACCATGCAGCGCAAGTCTGACTTCCCCATGAAGAACACAGGTGAGGCCAAACTGTCAGGCTGTGCATTAGCAGGAGGAGGACAGCCCAGGTAAAGAAGCTGCTCCCTAGTCTGTAGTTTGCTTCTATTATTAACTTTTCTCTCGTGTTTCCCCTCCAGTCCCGGAGGTAGAAGGAGAAAGCGACAGCATCAGCTCGCTGTGCACGCAGATCACATCGGCTTTCAGTGGACCCCCGGAGGACCCCTTCTCCTCGGCACCAATGCCCAAACCAGCTTCATCCCCACAGTCTCCTGTCGCACCAGGTAACACCAACAAAACCTCTTCTTAAATCCTTAATATCTAACATGTGTAGCTCAGTCCTTTGGACTAATTAGACATTTTTGCTGCTCTGTATTAACCGTTTCAATGAATGAGTTCCAGTTGGCAAGAAATGGCTAATCTTCTAGCATTGATTAAAAAAACTGAATCATAATGTAGAGCAACATTTTTTAGCTTCTTGTGGTTATAAAAAGACATTAATTTAGAATAGAATTTATTTATTTTTTTTGCACTTGCCAGGCCAAACTTCCTCTCTCCCTAGGGGAGAAGGGAAGTACACACTAATAGATTGGTTGTTTGCTGCAGGAGACCGCCAAATGTTCTCAGTGGCCAACATTTGTGGCCAACAGTCTCATTCATTGCCCACATTCTGGCTGAATTTCTTTGTCATTCAGCTCTGTAGGAAGGGACTAGACTTCCAGCGACGATTGTTATGCTTGCAGTTAGAGAATGTGTGCCTGCTCACATTTGTAACGTGTAAATTACGTGTGTGATTAACACTTGCACGTTAATATTGTGCATGTCTAACAAAAGATCGCTCCACGTCACCCGACACACAGGCTTGCTCGTACTAGCTTCTGTCTCTTATCTGCTGTAGTGAACGGCACAGCTCCCGCCTTCTCTGTTCCTGCTGCTGCTACTGCTAACCCCACAGTTCTGCCCCCCGCTCTGCCTGCTCGAGACACTAACCCCTGGGCTAAGACCCCAGCAGGGGCCCCGGCCTCGGCACAGCCAGGTAAGCAGCACTTCAGAGAGGCTAAATTGAAAAAGTTTGCTATCACAGGGAACACTCCTATACTTGCATCATGTTGTCGAAGATGGGACCAGAATACATGGATGTCAAGTTGTTTAGGAAATATGTTTGATGGTTGGTGGAAAGTCCAGCACATAACCTGGCATCATAGCAATGGCAAACTGTTGTTGTTACACATCATTTTTTTATGAATTAAATAGATTATATATAATGTGTGTATAAGTGAGCTTTGGATGTGATGTTGGGCTGATTTTGTTCCCTTCAAAAAGAGTCAGGTAAGCTGTTTTCAGTCTTTATGTTAAAGGCTGATAGCGGTATTGGTAAACCTTGGCCCCTTATCTACATATTTTGGTGTGTATGGTTCATACTTACCAGACATCTTGTAATCGGTCCAGTAGATCTCCTCAGATGGCTACAGTTGCTGCAGTTTAATCCTGTGGGGCAACTGTGACAAAGTTACATGTGCTAAAAGTGCTTGTTTTTGCCCCTGGCAAGCGAAAGTTTTTATTCCAAGTGTCGGACAACAAAACTGAAACGATTCCAACAGATATAGGCCTTTTTTTTGTTTAATAAGTATTAATCATTTACACACCCAAACACAGTATAGGGCCCAGGTTTAAGAATATCTAAATTCCATTTTAAGCTAAGAAAAGCTAAGCTGGCCAGCTGCTGTCTATGGATCTTCTTTTTTATTTCTCCAACAGAAAGCCAATGAACACACTATTTTCCCCCAAATTTCAATCTAGTTCTTTAGATCAGTTTTTGACATGTATTCATGCATATTTATTTCTGTTCACTTTCTGCCAACAGGAAGTAACTGGTCATCCCCTACTCCAGTGATAGTGGTCCCCCCCACATCCTCCCCAGTCATGCCCTCCCACAAACGCACACCATCAGAAGCAGATCGCTGGTTAGAAGAAGTTACGAAGTCGGTCCGTGCCCCGCAGCCTAATCCAAACATGGCAGCAGCGACGCCACCCAACCAGCCGTTCACAGCCCCCATGCCGGTGCCTGTGGCGTCTGCTCCCTCTGTTCCCCCGGTGGCCTTCATGTCCTCTCTGCCCTCCACCGTGCCCATGTTGCCCCCTCGCCAGCCCGCCTTCCACTCTCAGGCTCCAGCCTCCTACCCGATGCCGAACGGGCTGCCGTTCCCTCAGCCCAGCGTGCCTGTGGTTGGCATCACTCCCTCACAGATGGTGGCTCATGTGTTCGGCTCCGCCACGCAACCCCAGCCATTCCCCGTCCCGGCCTCCACCACACCCCAGCATGATGCCCAGGCTGTCGCCAACGTCAGCCCGTTTATCAAACCCCCACAGGCCACAGCAATGAACCCTGCTCCCCTCCAGCCATCTAATGGTAGTGTGACCTTCAATGGGGCAGACAGCTGGGCTGCTTCGTCCCAACTCGCTCCATCATCCCCAGCCACTCAGCCCCTCCCACCGCCGCAGGAAGATGCCTTTGAGGCCCAGTGGGCAGCATTGGAGGGCCGTTCACGCCAGCGCACCACACCCTCTCCGACAAATCCCTTCTCCACTGAGCTGCACAAGACCTTTGAGATCCAGCTCTGAAGACTGTTTGAAGTTAGAAAGAACTGGCGATAAGGAGGCCATTTTAGACGAGGGAGCAGACAGGTTATTGACTAAAGAAGAAAGGGGAATGTCCTCCTGTCTCTCTTCATCTCGGTTTCAGTGGACAAGCTCAGCAGGGGAGAGACGGTGGAGGGCAGTGGGTGAATCAGCAGGGAGCAGATCTGTGCACAACAGTAAGGGGAGAAAAAAAACAAAGCAGGTTGCTGTTAACGAGGGTGCAGCTCCCCAGGCATTTCATTAGCATCGTCTGTATTGTTTTGTTTGTGCTGTGGAGCGCAAGGTCGTCATTACCCTGTGGAATATCTGTGCTGAGCCACACCCAGGCCCCAGTCAGCCCCCTACCACCCACCCAGGTGTGGTGGCTCCCCTTCCCTGCCCACCTTCACTCAGCCCTGCTCCCAGCGCCCCCTGTTGACAGGACGAGACCTCCCTCACCTGGCAGAAGAACTGCAGCACTGAGAGAACTCATCTTCCAGATGAGAAGTTCTCATTAACAACTTCCCAATCAGAAGAATAGAGTGAGACAATGCCAAAATCTTTATTTTTATGCATTAAGTATATTTTAAATAGCTTTGGAATCTAACAGAAGAGTTGTAAGTAATCGTGCCAAAGGCACAGGCTAGCTACAATGAGTTACATGTTCGTGTATACAAGAAATGACCGTATATATTATACATAAATATATATATATATATCTATAAAGAATCTATACTGTACACACAGCTCACAGCAGTGCTAATTTTTAATGTGATGTAAAGAGATTTTGTGAAGGGACAGCTGCTTTACTTTCGTGTTTTATTGTTTTATTTTTGAAGAAAAATCTTTTGATTTCCGTCTGTTCCATCCTGTGATTGGATGCGAAGCATCTCACTGTAAATAGGGAATCATTGCAGCAACAATCAATGTGGACCTAGCAATGGTGGTGGTGCCCAGCTGGTTGCCTCTCTTACCTGTGCTCAGTTTTCAGTAGTTTAGTACACATCAGAACTTCACATTTTACTTTTTTCTGTCTTCATTGTCGTTCTTTTTTTGTGTGATAATCGTTTTTTTTTTTCTTATTTTGTTTTTTTTATTTAACAGAGTAGGATGAGTCATCTCCTCTTTCTCCACATCTTATATTATTATTTTTTAAGTAGTTGATTTCTAAACTTTTATTTTGCACAAGCACTAAAGTAGATGATTTGACCTCACAGGTGACCTTGATCAACATGGGTTAGTCAGTTGCGTTGCTGCCTGCTGAGCTGCCCTGACCTCCGTTAGCCTGCTGGGGTTCTGACGGTCAGCAGAAAACTACAGGGAGATAAATAATTAAAAAAAACAAAAACCGTTTCATCTCTCACTGTCATGATTTCTCTCTGTCATGTTTTTATTTTTTTAAATCAAACCTGTGAATACGATCTATTATCTGATCTATTTTTCCATTTTGTAATTATTTCATTACTTTATTCCACTTCTTCGGTTGAAGCTAAAAGATTGAATAAATTGATGGTGGTAGAGGAAACGTGGTCTGTGTTCTTGAGTGAAAACCTTCATGTTCATGCAAACAGCAGAATCTGTTTCACACTGATAATGAAACAGGTAATACTCCTTGGGGTACAATTATTTTTATGTTTTCATAAAAAACAACAAACATTCAGTGATTCCATCTGTTAAAATGTAAAAAAAAACAAAAACAAACAACAGAAAAAACCTTCATTTGGTTTGTTCGTAAATCCAGTTTATTTAATCTCTAATAAAAATAATGATTAGTTGCAGGCCTTGTAGACGCATACATAATATTTAAAGAAATCAATGGATTTCAAGGAAAATAATTGCAGGTTACAAGAAATTTTGCTGCTGAGTAGATTATATTCTTTTGACAATTCATGTCTTTGCACTTAAGCAATAAGCATCACAAAAGCATGTAGGGTGCAATTACATATAATATAATATACTTATAATTATATTACACTATATTCAAACAGATAAGATTATATAAACAGTGTTGTTGAGCAAATAGTTTCCTGTGTGGCTGCAGCAGTGATGCTGTTGTGTTGGTTTTGCCTGTTGTTACTCCCTCCGGCCGACAGGTGTCGCTGGCCGGAGATCTGCGCCCCGGTGCGGCAGCGCCATTATAAATACAGGCCGGAAGACATGGTTCAGTTCAGCAAAGTAAAGCAAGTGTACATGTGTGAAAAACTGGCGTTGTGTTGTGTTAACACGTAAAGGTAAGACTCAAACTTCTCGTATCAGTACATAGAAGTTTTATTTGTTGTTATGCATTAATGTGTTACGTTCAGCGGCAGTTAGACGGGCTGTATAAACCGCAGAGGTGACAAGTTAGCAAATTAACCGGCTAGCTGTAGCTGCTAACCAGGAAAGCGCTGTGTAAACTTCGCTTTAATGGGCAAATCTAACTAGGCTAAGACATGAACTCATGCCCGACGATATTACCTGTGGAATAAGTTTTCATTTCAGGAGAGAGAGTAGTTTTTGACGATGTTGTGCCACATCTGGTGGTTAGTAGAAGTTGTGCTGCTAATGCTAGTTGCTAGCTAACTGATAGCCTTGCGTTCACTTCAGCTGTCAATTGACAGCACACACACCAGAGCTCGGTGCTGCATATGAACTCGTGTGAACCCTAAGACTTAATCACGTAACAAGACACTTTTCAATTTAAAGAGCGCTGCTGTCCATCCTGGTCTTGGATTAAGCTTAGTGGCTTGCTAACAACCATTAGCAAGCGAGCTAAATAGGTAGCTAACGTGGCACAACTTGACCTGTGTAACACAAAATCCAGTGACCCAGTAAATTATTGCCTGTCTTGGCACTGCAAGCTGTTTTTTTAGTCGGACGTTATTTACTTCTCTAGCTGCTTGTTACCAAACATGGCGCCTCTGTAGTGTTTACAGTTGTAGACAGGATCTAACATTTTGATAGTTCTAAGTTAGAGAAAAGCGAATTTGATCACAGGACACAGACAGGAGCACATATGTGTTAATACCTGCTCTGTTTATCAGGGTCACATAATCTGACACATCAGTTTTGGGTTCATTGACATCACATCTATCAAGTTCGTTTTTTTTTTTTTTTTATGCACAAGTTTCTCCATCGGATAATGTCAAACACAGATGAAACATTAAATATACTGTTTGTTTATTAATGGGGGGGCTGTTGTGTTGATTTTCTTGCTCCAGAGAGATGCAGTTCCTGCACAGATCACAGAAACGGAGCCAGATTTACATGGGACCCCACTGACACAGGAGAGGTGAGACATCACTCACCTTTTCCTAACAAGAGTTCAGTTTAGGACATGCAGATCTGAACACTGTCGATCAACTGGGCTTGTGGATTGTTTTTGTTTTTTTGCTGTTATAGGTTTGCACTTTTCAGCCAGCTTAAGATCACTACAAGCCAACATGTCTCATCGAGGGCCTTTAACTGCTGTCATAACAACAGTATTAGGGGCCACTTTAGGAGGGCTGCTCATATGGCGAGTTTACCGAACGAAAAGGAGGAAGCTGCCTTCCGTTCAGAAGGCGGCTGATCCTGTGGAAGCTCCGTGTCCTGTGGAAAAGGAGTTTCCAGCCGTGGAGTATCAGCTCACCCAAACACCTCTCCAGGCGAAAGAGTTGAAGGCTGTGGAGTGTCAGACCACACAACTGCCGCTTCTGCAGATACCGTCTTCCGAACAGCTGCTTGGGGCGAAACCAGTGATGGTGAGCTCTGAGGAGGAGTGGCTGCAGCTGTGGCCACTGATGCAGAAGGAGCTGTCTGTCCTACCTGTGCTGGGGCTTGACTGTGAATGGGTAAAAGTCGCCGCCGTAAGAAATACCTTTCTCATGTTTTTATATACCAAGAGGAAAAATAACGTTTCCTCTAACATTTCAAAACTGCTCCTGTTTTTTTTTTCTGACCTGGCTGTCGTTTCCCGTCACAGGTTTCTGTGAAAGGCAGAGCCTCTGCGGTCTCTCTTTTACAGATGGCTACATATTCAGGTCTGTGTGTCCTGGTGAGGCTGCAGGCGTTTCGCAGCAGCCTGCAGACTTTCCCTCTCAGCTTAATGGAAGTCCTCCGAGACCCTCACATTTTGAAAGTCGGCGTCGGTTGCTATGAAGACGGAAAGCGTCTGACGCGTGACTACGGTCTGTCGATGACATGTACAGTTGACCTGCGCTACCTTGCCTTAAGACAAAGGTAGAGTCTGTTTCTTACTATTTGTTTATGCTGGCCATGTTGTTTGTAACTTGCAAATGATCCTTTTGAATTCTGTCTCCATTTTCAGGCTAACTACAGTGAATAATGGCCTCAGTCTGAAGTCTCTGGCAGCAGATCTGTTGAATGTATCTCTAGATAAATCTCTGGCGCTGCGCTGCAGTGACTGGGAGGCAGATCAACTGACCCTGGAGCAGGTGATGATTTATTATATTTCAGTACTCCCCACATTTTTCATACTTCACATTTTCAGCTCTCCTCAATGAATAAATCAGCACTTTTAGATGATTGAGGAGTGTGAGGAGCTATTTTGAGTGTCCTCCGTTCTAGAAATCAATTTCATTTTCCCATTTGACAACATTCGGTGACTGACAGTTGGAGTGCTTCACAGCTAAAATTGGCATGAAACTCTCCTGGTTGAATCATCAGCATAAGAAAATATTTTGTTACTAGCTTGTGAGTATAAACATGTACTGTAAGGTGAGAAGTGAAGATGCATTTTGGCAAGAAACCTTCAATCACAGAGCTTGAAATTCTGCTAATAAGCTGTATTTTGACTTAACTTTGAATTAATTTAAATTTTCCTTCATCTGAGCGGATTAGGTGATAGGGATATTTCCTGGAAACAGGGGCTCCACCCACTTCACTACTTGATACTGTTTTCCTCTAAATGTTTTGTCATTTCTTCACTCCAGATGACTTACGCTGCCAGAGATGCCCAAGTGTCCATCGCTCTCTTCCTTCACCTCCTCAGCCTCAGCTCCGAAGCCGGTCCCGTTTTATCCAGCGGGTGTTCTTACTCTGAGTTGGCCGCCCGCTGCCAGGGCCTGGTGGACGTGCCCTTCAGAGGCCGAGGAGACGGAGAGGACAAAGCCGCTGATGGAGAGAGGAGGCGGAGGACGCGGAAACCACCCACTTATGAAAGCCCGGAGTCTGGAGATCAGCAAGTCCCAGACCCTCGAAAGAATAACAAGAGGAAACCGCTGGGTGTGGGCTATTCTGCCAGGTGAGGATGGATGTCATACTATCAAAGTCAAGAAAATATAACAATCAGCCTTTATTTATTGTCTATAAACAGTTGAAACTCTGCAGAAAGCTGCTGAATGGACAAAAATAGAATGCTAGATGCTGATTTTACCCTTGTGTCTTTACAGTTTTATGATTATTGTTTCAATGAATGTATTGAGTTTTGTTACAGGAAAAAAAAAAATCTCTGAATCAACCTTTCTGTCTCTGTTACAGGAAAAGTCCTCTCTATGATAACTGCTTCCTCCATGCACCAGATAACCAGCCTCTGTGTACCTGCGACAAGAAGAAAGCCAAATGGTACCTAGATAAAGGAATAGGAGGTACACTGGATAACTCCATGTGAACATTACTAACACAGCACAACATTCGTCTTTAAACCTGCTGTGCGGTGCTTTTACATATAAATAACATCTATTACATTGTCAAACTTTGGTAGTAGCTAGCTATATTTCATTTTTCTATTTCACAGTTGTCGACTGTATATCGTGGCACATATAGTCCACACAATGCCTAACCTATTGCTGCCAGAGATACTTTTTTTACATCTTGAATCTTTGGTGACTTTGCCACGCTGCGCACCACAAACAATGTGTTTGTTTTTAAAGCTACAGCAACCAAGAGTATGGTGGGGTCTATGAGGAGCATGTTGACGGTGTTCGGTTAATAACTCACATTGCCAGAAGGGGGAGACAAAAGTTCCGTACTGCAGGTTTAAGATATACAACATGCAATTTATTCCTGAAGTGTGTTCTTTAATTTTCTGGAGGCATTTCTTCATCAGGAGTCATATGATGTAGATATATTGGGTTTTAGTGTTTTTCTCCATGTGTCTCCCATCGACTGTGATACAGCTGTCACCTCAATCTGGCACCAAAGCCAGATGTGGTGACCGAGTGACCCTTCCTTCTTTCTATAGGAAGTCGTTTTTTGTTTTGTTTTTTTATGTCTGGCTGCTTCAATTTAGTCAGTTCACCCACTGCCAACTTGTTTGAATCACAAACACTCAACATGCCTGCCTTAGGCTAACAGCAGTTGAGCAAGTACACACGATGTGACAAAGTTGCATGTTGTAGGTTTTAACTTTTCTGTCAATTCATTGTCACGATCTGAGAGAGTAACCCTGTTATTATCTGCAGGCTCCTGTTAACACCTTGTCTACAACAGCCTCAAAGTGAAAGCAGCCAAATCCTGAGTCACATTTTTAGTACTGCTGCTCTCTGAAGGCATTTTGAAGTGTCAGTCGGTGCCGTTACCCAATTAAGGAGGAAGAAAATAGACTCAGGACACTTGGGGGTCGATGTTGCATGAAACACAAGCTGCTTCACAGTATTTAGTGAAATTTAAAACTCAGAGAAGCAGCTCAAATGTGTCTGGTGGGAACAAGGTGTTGCTCTCAACTTTGGCTTGCATGTCATGATTTCTGCATTTATATCTCTCAACATAAAATTGAAATATCTGTATCTGCCCCAGTTCTCCAGAGTGAAGATCCTTTTGTCGTGAGGTTGCTGTTTGAGCCGTCGGGACGTCCCGACTCCCAACAGGACTATTATCTCACGGCGAAGGAGAATCTGTGTGTGGTCTGTGGCAAAGCAGATTCCTACATCAGGTTTGACTTTTAAGTTAATCTGTAATTTAGGGGGGGTTTTTGCTAAAAAGCTGTCTGGTGTTTTTTTTTGTTTGTTTGTTTGCTTTTTGTCCAAATGCAAAAATTTCCAGGGATATGAGTCAGAGAAAAGCCACAAAATCCTCACCCTTCAGAAGCTTTCACCTTTATTTTTATGTGCTTTTTAATTGACTCAGATAATTGGTCAATAAAAAAAAAAAAACTCTTCCAGGAATACATCACAAAATTTTATGTCATGTTTAATTAAGGTGTGACGCATGAGTTCATGACAGATTAATTCATATTTTCCTACGTCCCACAGGAAAAACATTGTGCCGCATGAGTACAGACGGCATTTTCCCACCGAGATGAAGGACCACAACTCCCACGACATCCTGCTGCTCTGCACCAGCTGCCACGCCGCTTCTAACGTGCACGACGGCTTCCTGAAGCAGCAGCTGGCTGAAGAGTTCTCCGCCCCTCAGGGTTGCGAGGAGGGAGTCCGCCTGCTGGAGGACTCGGACCGAAGGCGGGTTCGCTCGGCGGCTCGGGCTCTGCTCACCGCCGGGGAAGGACTGCCGGAGCAGCGACGAGAGGAGCTGCAGACTTTGATCAAGAGCTTCCTCAACACGGACGAGGAGCAGGAGCTGACGGACGAGGCGCTGCAGCAGGCAGCCGGTTTGGAGACGAGGTGAGTTTACAAAACCAAATAAATCTGTGAATTTAGACTTAAATTTATATCAGTGTGGTTATTTAGTCTTACCTGAGTTTGAAAAGGTTTTCTTCACCTAAACCTCAACCAAATGTTTTATATTTGCCAGTATTATCCTTGCACAACACACAATGCTTAAGACATTAAAGAGACCAACAGATGTTTTGAGCAGGAACTTTTTCTGTTTTTGAAAAAACCTCTGGCCAAACATTTCAATGGTGACACTTTTAAACCACCTCAAACATGAGTTGTTCAGACGGGTGTTTTGAAAAGATGGACGTAGCCTGAATCCTTTGAACCAGAAACCATTCCAAAGACACACCTGTGTCCATCTGCAAGTGAATTTTCTCAATTAATTTGTGAAAAAAAGATATTTTTATTCTTCTTGATCAGAATCGTCACTTCACAGTGGGTGGAACTACTTGTAGAAAAGTTTTACTCCAGTGAAATTCTTCCACTCACTGTATTTGGCACTCATGTAAATGGTGAAGTCAGAATGTAAAACATACGTCCATGTAACACTGCTAATGATAATCCAATACTGGCCCACGTAGTTCATCAGTCTACTGCGCTGCCTGAAGTCTTTGTAGAGGAAGTGATTACACTGTACAGACTCTGCCGTCTCCCTCTGACCGCTCCTCTCTCCTCTGAAGGATCTTTAACGAGGCGTACATCCCTCACGGTCTGAAGGTGGTGCGAGCCCACGCCGAGCGGGGCCTGCAGGGCCTGATGGTCCTGGAGCGTCGCTGGAGGCAGCACTTCCTCAACACCATGCGCCCTCGTCACCTCCCTCCTCTCTGGTCCGTCGACCACAACCACGGCAAGTTGCTCCGCAAATATGGAGCGGACCTGCCCATCAAACTCAACTGAGGACCACACGCAGCTACGGACCAGTTTTCTCCAATCTGTTAATTTTACAAGCCAAATTGCTTTTTTTTTTTAGAGAGAAAATGAACAAGCTTATCTACCAGCAAGGCACCGAAATGTAACCAGCATGTGGTGGCTGCGGCACTCTGAGGTCGTAATGAGTGTGTGTGAGCAAATACACTCGATCTCTGATGGACGATGTTTGACATGCCGAGTGCCGGCGAGCTGCTGCAGCTGCTGGATCGCTACCTGGACCTGAATGAACTGGAGCAGAGACTCTACTTTTGATGAAGATATCAGCACTGATTCTTAAGAACACTAACTACACAACGCCATGGTGGATCAGATTGCATATGGCCACTTTTTTTTAAATCATGAAGAAATCTAATTATTTATGAAATGGTAAAAATATTGAAATTTAAGAACATATTTTAGTAAAAGCTCCAGCCTGCTCTTAACTTCCCCTTATGAAATAAAGTAACCTCCCCGCTCCCCCTCTGCAGGTTAGCAGCTTTTACCTCCATCAGTCTGAGAATGAACGACCGCTTTGCAGAGAGAGGGTCATTTTATTATGACCTTAAATTATTTGGAGCTCCACCCTGCTTTTGTTTTCACTCTATTGTCTGTTTTAAGTCAGTAGATGATGGATACGTTTCCCAGAAGCATCTTGAAATCAGATTTCTGGTCTCGAGGTGCCTGAATGTGTTCCGTTTGCGGGGGGAGACGAAGCGTAAACCACAGTAAAGTTGGCTCCTTTAGTTGATCATTTAAACTCCTGATGTTTTGTGTCCTGCTGCTGACGCTCCAGATGTTCGGGACACCTTCCATGGCTCATGTTTTAATGTGCCTCCTAATCCCCGAATCAAACTGGAGTCGCAGCATCTGGACACGACGACCGCTTTTCAGTCTCACCACGACGTCGTTTCACAGAATCCAACCTGCACAGTGAAGAGAAAGGTGCCAACTCCAATGTGATTTTTCTGAATATTACCTTAACACTAAACCCCTTCCTTTGCAAGGCAGATTTCTCTTTTTGAGTGTGATGAATTTATTTACAACACGGCTGCTTTGTCTTTATCTGTATTTTCCTGAATGTAAGCCCTGAAGCTGTTTTCCTAAATTGTGAATGATAAAAAAATAAATAAAAGTCATGTTTGTATTAACCTTTGGTGATTTGTTTTGTTGTTGAACACAAAGGCTGCAACTGATGATTATATTCATTATCTATTAATCTGCTTATCGTTTTCACAATTAATTGTTTAGTGATGAAGCAGTTAGGGGGATATTGAACATTTTTCAGGCCCTTTGATAGAGAAACTGAGCAGGGACCCCAACTTATGTTTAAAATTCTGGCACTTTGATTTGCAGGTGATGAATACCAGGCAACACATTTGGAATTACCACAATAATTACCTCCAAAATATATTAAATGACCAACATATTTCCCAATAAGCAGTTTATAAACAACTGGTCATTTCTTTGATACCTTTCCAAGAAGTGTCTGACTAAAATGGTAATGGACTTCAAATTTCTGTAATACTTTTGCCATCTACTGATCGTTCAAAGTGTTTTACAACACTTTCCACATATTCACACACACTGAATGGCAGACGCTGCCATGCAAGGTGCCAACTGCACATCAGGAGCAATCTGGGGCATGCAGCTCAGCCAGGGGAGCTGGGATTTGATCCAGCAACCTTCTGCTTACTAGACAACCTGCTCTACCCACTGAGCTGCAGCCACCCTAGTTTCCATCTACCTTCCCCTCACCTGGCCACTAAATTGAAGTAAATTGCCGCAACTGATTTCTGTCTCACTTCTGCAGGTCAGTACATAAAACGCATTTTTAAAACTGATTTTGTGTAATTAATTGGCTGGTAATTTAAACAAATATTTTTGTATGCCATTACAACCCCTACATACCGTGGAGGACCCCTGTTGCTGAGCCAGGGCTCCAGGTTGGAGCTGTTATTCCTGTTTGATTCCAATCGTTTACTTCATGTTAGAAAATGAAGTGAAAAAGTGCTGCACCTAAATCATGTGCTAGTGCAGCTAAATGAGAAAGTTAGATGCACCAGTGCAACCGGTATAAAAAGCGTCAAACTGCTCAGAGCAGAAAAAAAACAATAAAAGCTGAAACACTCTTCATTACAGCCATAAACGACTTCAATTTAAAGCAACTTAATGTAACTTTCTTGCCCAGGATCACAAATACTGACACTCAACAATCAGTTATCTTCATCCAGATATACTAAAAAATTACTCTCTCGCTCTTGTGAACACTTGACACACAAAAACGACGACATTCACTGTTTGTTTGTTTTTTTTATTTCTTACAAAATCACAGTTTAATAAATAGTCTGTAAAAATGAGTACAAAAGCGGTTTTCTTAACATTTCATATATGAATCACTCGTGACTTTCAGGTCAAAGGAGTCTTCAGTTGGATTTTTTTTGTCAGGAATGACATTTTCTTTTTTTACAATCTAGTTTTGCTGAATTAAGGCCTCTTGATTTTGGCATCAGAACAATCTGTCAGTCAAATGTTTTGTATCTGAAGTTGAATTAGTGTAGCGTTATGAGCTCCCCTGGTTTCACAGTTCAGTCAGAAAAATAAATAAATAATATTAATAAAATAAAATTTAAAAAACCACATTTACAAATAAATACCAAAATGGCTCAACATGCAGATGTAATCAGTTTGTCCTAAAATGCTGACAGAACTAAGCACATTTCTAACGGTCAGTGTTCGACACTGCAGACAGAACGCGACAGTAACAATGGCACATGAGGCTGCTTCGCTCAAAGGGAATCCACCAGAGTTCACTTCTTCCTTCACCTTGAGTCTCTTTAAAGTGTTAAAGAGGAGAGAGAGAGAGAGAAAAAAAAAGAGGGCGGACGTCGGGAAATACTTTCTTCAAAGATTTAAAAAAAAAAACAAAAAAACATTTTGGTGGAATTCCCCTTCTTGAGACGTTTTAGCGGTGACAGGGAGTGCAATCCTGTGTTGTGAAAGACACTCTGACATCTTTACTGCATTACAGTGAAACCTCTGAGGACGGACACACACCGGACGATTCACGACCTCAAACTCACAGGACGTAATTTTGGCACAAATTCTGTTAAAGAAAACACAATTTAGGAGATTTTGTCTTCTTGTGAACAGTTACGGTAAAAGTTGATGCTGCTCTCATGTCTGTGTGATTAGTATGTTAGCTTAGCATAACGATGGAGACAGAGCTCACCAATTATACTGCAATATCTCCTTTCTTTAACATAGTAAAGCGTTTATTTATAGTCCTGTTTCGTGACTGTTAGTCTTATATTGACTCTCTTTTAGCTCCAGTTTTGGTCTCTACCAGCTCCAGAAAAAAACATGTCTGGTTTTTAATCTCCTTTAATGAATTCTGTTCCAGGTAACGCACCTAATATGGAACCATTCAGATAATTTCAAACAAAGATGAGGATGTTTCTGAACCCTGAAAGATTAACTGGGCTGCATTACAAAGAATGCGGCGATCATGAGTTTGGGTGATGATTCTTTGGAGGTAAAAGCGACTTCTTCTATGTCGTCATTTGATGCATAAAAAAGAAATAATTTGGCACATGATTCCTCCGTAACACAGCATCACGCCCTTTTTTACAACTTGTTTTTTGCAAGCTTTAGAAGCACTGGTTTACAGAGCCATGCTAGCTGTTTGCCTCCGCTCATACCTTATGCTAAGCTAACCGGCTGCTTACAGAAGCTCTGCATTTCGCACACAAACATGAGAGTGTATTCATGAATCCTCTGGTGTGTGTCCACCTGAACTACTGCAGAGGATCTCAACACTAAATTACTGCATATTATAACTCCTTTTGTTCATCCCAACAAAAAGACGATTTCACATATAAAAAAACAATGACAATCAATTCAAGACATGAGAAGGCCGGTTTGATTTAAGCCCCAAATCTCTGGAAGTTAATCTATGTTTTTTCTTCTTGAAGGAACGGGTTAACTTTCACATTTCAGAACACCAGTATTCAAAAAAAAACCAAAAAACCTCACATTGATAATCTTTTTCTTTTTCTTTCCTTAAAAGGTTGAATTAACGATAAGGCATATTCTAAACGTTTTCCAATTCACAGGTCAAACCTTGGCCCCCGACGGTGTCTTCAATAGGTCGGCTCTGAACTTAATGAATTTATTTTTTCACAAAAATTAGAGACATTCTGCGGCTTTAACATTTTGACCTTCAAGGTAAAATCTACAAAGAATATTTTGCACAAGTTTCATGAGGGAGAGTCGTAACAACTGACACACATGACCTCTCACGTATTCTCACATGAACAGGATTCACATTTTCCACACAGACCGATAAAAGATTGTCACGTTAACATAAGATGCTGCAAAAAAAAAAAAAAAAATCATATTGCTCCACGATGGCTGCGTGAAAAATAAGTCTCCGGCTCAGTACGGCGGGCTCCAAACTGATCGTATCATAAATAAAGAAGAGAATCTAAAACGTGAAGCGGATGACTCCTTTAGTTTTTTGTTTTTTTTTTGGTCAAAGGCTGTTTGATGATGCAGAGAGGCTCAAGTTCTGTACAGTGTGTTGTGAGAAACAGCTGCGGTTTTGGTGTTTTTTTTTCCTTCTCAAACTGGATCGTTGATGCCGTTAGGTGACCCTCAAACCCTCCAAACACAATTTGTAAACTACACAGGGCTTCGATGATACATTCATAAGGGCGTCACGATTCGCCAAATCCACAATTTGAGTTTTGATTTTAAGGTCGTGATTAAATTAAATTATTTGATTTGAACATATTTTTCAGCATTGAAGACTTGGCTGTTTCCAACAAAATGCTACCAGAATGCATTGCACAGCTGCTCAGATGATGGCTCCCGTGGACACATACCATTAGCAGGATTTGTTTTATGCCCTGACATTTATTTCTGATTTTTTTTAAAAGGATAGGGTGCATTTTACAACAACAGCTTGACTTTTCCTATGTTGACTTTTTGAAGGTTAAGTTCAAATAACTTTTGCCAAAAATAGATTCCAGTTTTAACATACGGTTTGAAATTTTGTCTCTTACAAAGTTTGATTTCTCAGAAAAAGAAAGTTGATCGTCTCCATGCAATCACGACAGGTATCTAGAAGTGCAGCTGCAGGCTAAAGGTGAGTTTTTGAGTGCTGATTTTTCCTTTGGACGTGCTCAAGCAGGTGAGAAAGGAAATACTTGAAGAAATACTGATCGTGCGGAAATTCAGATTTAGAATGAAAATCGTGACACCCTTACAAAATAGTCATCATGGTTTTCATCCGACGACGGGCGAAGACCTCCCCTCTCCCTCCTCGCTGCACCACCACTGCTCCTAACAACCCTAACTCATTATTGCTTGCATGTTAATACGTAAAGTATGAGAAGAATCTCTACAATTATTTCACAGTCAGACTCCATGAGTGACGACGAGGGTCCGAACTTATAAACAAAGAAAAGCACGACTCTGCCTGATCTGTGTTCCCCTCGGTTCTTTTCTGCTTTAACACGGACACACTCCAGTTTGTGGGAAGAGACACAACATGGACGTTTTGCTGGTGTATTCAGGATGTAGCAAGTCACAAATTTCTTTGGAGTTTCATTCGATAAGCCGAGATGATGGAGCCTGCAGGGTTCGTTTTTTTTATGTTCGGTCCCGTCGCAGGATGCGATGTTTACACACACTCTCTCTTTAGATCCACGCAAACCAATTTAAATAAAGACACACACACACACACGCTGATCACACACTCGCGGCAACTCATGTGAAAACACAATTGGCACAGATTATCAAAATAAATACCCTGGAAGCTTGGCACTATGCAAAAGAAACTTCACATTTGTGAAAGAAATCTTATAAAAAACTATTGAATAATCTCAGTCTAGTCCACGTTTTCGTTATCCTCACTATTACTTATATACTATATGCTGATGAAGGTTACACCAGTGTCGTAAACCTCTGAATGACTTAACTACCACTGAAACAATATAGCTCCTATTCAAATAGATTTTTTTCCACAAACGTACATCAAAATGAAGTATCTAACATCTATCGGACTATAGATAGTGCTGTTGTCTGGTATGCATCTCTTTATAGTGCCTCTTTATTTTTTCCACCTCCTCTCTCGTCTTTCAAACAATCAGTTCATTAAAAGTGATCTCTGAAACCCAGAAACTAAACTCTGGGAACAGAGAAGAAGTCAAGTACACCTTCCTCCCCCCCCTCAGACAGCTGTTCCTGTGTCTGTGTGGACGCCTGTCAGAGCAGGTTACCTCACAGGTGTCCCTCCAGGATGCTGGTGACAGCCTGGTCCAGCGACGGGCCTGACGTGGCCCTGGTCGGGGCTGCAGAGGGGCCCTGCAGCCGCTGAAGCTCCAGAATGCTGTCGATGGCGCTCTGCAGATGTTCACTGAGCATGTTGTCCTCTTGGAGCGGAGGAGGCGGCGGGCTGAACCGCTGCTCCGGCCGAGGCGACGCATCCAACCTGTAGCATTTCAGTTTTGGTGCGCTGACATCTCTGGGAGGCAACTCGTAGCCACCAGCCTGTGGCTCTGGCATAGAAACAGGGTTTGGGGCTTTTATTTTGGAATTGGGCGCTGTCTGTGGGACTTCCTCTGCCGAGTCACAAGGCAGAGCTCCGTTGGAGATCTCCTCGTCGTGCTGGGGATGCTGGGGTGCTCCGTTGGGTGCCTGAGAGTGACGTTCGTTCACAGCTCCGCCGCCGTTGGTCAGCTGCCCCATGTGGTCCCTCTTGTGTCCTGGGTCGCACGCCGAGTTGTGAACCACCTTACGGGAGCCGGACTCCTGCTTGATGGTGAGCCTGAGAGCCCCGCGGGAGCTGGAGCGGTACGTCTTCAGTCCCGGAGGCCGGTCGGACAGTCTGGTGGTCCAGGCTGGCGGAGAGGACGGGCTGCCAGAGGAGACCGGGTGGGAGGGGCCGGAGGAGGGGGCGCCATGCGGGGAAGACGCTGATGTAGCCAAGGCCATCATGAATGACTCTGGAGGAAATGAAGGTGAACAGAAGTCATTTGGACTGAAATCATTACAAACCCATGTTGAGCCAACAGCAGTGCAGAAACAAAGATGGGTTTAAAGGGTCAGTTCACCAAAATCACCTCATCAAGCCATAAAAACAGTCTTAGTCCAAAACATTATTACAGACAAACCTTTAAGGATTAAGTTTGTTTTACAAACCTGTGCATGTCTACATCCTGCAGTACATGAGGATTAACTCTTCTTTATTCTTGTTGGCACTGAGTCTGGCCCACCTTTGTTTACTTTTTCCTGTCTAATCCTTTATTTTTCCAACAAAAATCCATTATTTGTATGTACTATATTAGCGTGACTATGTAATATTTGTTCAAGGACTATTATTGAAACATGCATCTGCACCAATGTAAGTAAATTACGGGGTTTGTAAGAGCCTCTGTTCCATTTGTGTATCATTATTTTATACTATATTAGTCCCAGCCTGACATTTAACAGTTTTCAAGTGCTTCCTTCCCCCTTTTTCCAACTTTTTAATTAACATAACAACCCCACTTTAATTTGCTCTTAACCTCTCACATGTAATTTTCTCGTCACCATGCGGAGTCCCTCTCAGCACGACCCTGCTCCACATTTACACAGCTTAATTACACATTCACACCTGGGAACTGCTCCGGAGCAAATATGGAGGTTAAGTGCCGCGCTCTGAGGCACCGCCAAATTAGTGTGTATGAAAAAAAATATAAAACAAGAGTGTCACTAATTCACTTTATCATCCATATTTTATGCAGCGGGGATTGGAAACTGCATCTTGCTTGGCAAAAACAAACAAGCGTAAAAAAAAAAAAAGCATCTGCTATCTACAAACAGACGTGTAATAAAGAAGAAGATGATGATGGTGACAGTATGTATTTCCTGCTGGGACACTTACCTGGGTCTCTGCGGACTCTCCGTCTGTCCTCCGCTAAAGCGCATCGCTCAGCCTGGAGGAAGAGACGCTCCAGCATCACCATCTCTGCCGACGGACTCTCCTGCTGAGGAAACCAGTTCACATCCCCCCAGTTAGACACACGGCGCCATCTGTCTGCTCCGAACACTACTGAGAAGACGCTGAAGCTCGTTTAGTTTTTCCTCTCTTAATAAATGTAGGTGCAGAGGACGAACTTGGACTCACCTGGGCTTCTCTAACCAGTAGCTGCCTGTATTTGTTGACCATGTCCTTGGTGCGTTTCAGCAGGAAGCCAGACACGGTGTCAAACTCCTGGTCCACTGAAAACACAAACACCTTCAGTCACATTCACTGTTGAATGAAATGATGTCCAGCTTTTCTCTCTCACATCTGAAAGTATAATGAATATCTTGGATTTTAGGAGAGGATGACTAGATTATTAAATAATGGGAGGTGTTTAGAACTAAATTAAGAACAGAAACAATAATAAGAACGACACCAGAAACCAGATAAATTCTAATCGTTCATCTAACAGTCTGTCTCTGCCGTTCATTTGTTCACATTAACCAAAGCATATGATTTATTTTGGATCTTTAGTTAATCATTTTCTTTTTTTTACAAATCATTTCACCGGCATGAATCATCAGGTCAGTCCTCAGCCGGAGGTCACCCACCTAAGTTGAAGTCATCCTGAGTGGGCAGGTGACCAGCGCAGGTGTGGTACGGCAGCAGGCGTCTGACAGCGTCCTTCAGCGTGGAGAAGGCCGGGCCGGTGAACGGGCTCTGAACCGCTGCGTGGTCCAAACAGATCCGCTGCTGAAACCTGAGGAACATGAAGGTTAAAGCAGGTCATTACAATACAAAAGAACAGTAAAATAATGTGTTTTCACTGCGAGACGGGAGAAAACACTAAATCGGTGCTGTGCTGGGTGTGAATAGTCAGAACAGTTTGCAGGTGTGGGCTCAAACGTTGCAGGGACGGGAAGTAAACGTCTGAATTCCAGCAGCAGTGAGCGGGAGCTGGATTAAGAAAACAGTCGTGCAGAGCTCCAATACAAATCCCTGACATTTTTTTAAGAAAGTGACACACGGTGAACCTTTGGGTCAGCTGTCCTCCTTTGCCCAGTTGGAGTTCAGGCCTTGGTAGTTGTGTTAGTACCGTCAGATGACCCACCAGAGGTCTAGTTGTTCTTTAAGTACAAGTAGTATTAGTGGCCACATTATCAGCAGCAGTAGAGACAGTAAAAGTAGTCCTAGAGGACTCAGATTAAAAAAAGATTACTGAAGGATCAGAGTTAATCCACGACTGTGAAACCAGCCAACTGTTCATTAATTAATAAATCAACTGGCTGATTAATACTGAGGTATAAAAAGCTTCTTTGCAGCAGCATCACATCCAGAATGATCCTGAATGAGCCAACGCAGGAGTCGTTGAAGAGACAAAGTTCAGAGATGAGCTCGTATTAATCCGCTTTCTAAAAAGATGAAATAAGTAAAATCCTCCACTTTTACGCCAACTCAAAACCCAGAAGTCTTAATTAATTAAAGCATCATCGCTGAGCAGAGACAAAAGCTTGATACACATTTTCTGAGACATGTTTTCAGATCGTTGTAACCTGTTTTCGTGCATTGTCAACGTTCACTGATAAAGCAGAAGTGTTCCCGTCTCAACTTGAGTGATGTTTTCTATTTCACGGTTTATTTCTAAGGTGTCGCTCTCTTACCTGTGGCGGCGCATTGCTGGTGTGAGCCTCTCCTCTCGCTGCTGCTCCAGAGGACCTGCCAGCTGGCAGCCAGGCAACGTTACGGATGAGATCAAAGGATGGAGACAGGAGCGCGTTTGGAAATCATTAATAATACGTTTGCTGCATTTAACAAAATGATCATTTCAAAGCCTGAAAACCAGAGCCAATTCAGTTTAATCCACACGGGAAATTAGCTTTGACTCGTTACACAAATTATAGTATCTGTTACTCTCGATGCAAAACAAAAAGGCACAGGTGAAGACGATTAGAGCTGAAACGATCCGTCAGTTCATCAGTTACAAATTCATCAGCTATTCTTTTTTAAATAATGGTCATATTTTTGCAATAAAAATGGCCAAAAAAGTAATTTACAGCTTCTAAAATCTGAACTGTTAATTATTTTTTGAGTTGAGTGTGATGAAAAATTCAACATCTTTGTGTTTTTAACTGTAACACACTTAAATATGTCAACTTGTGAACAATTTTCACACTTTTTGTAGACCACAAGATTCATCAGAAGGTACCTGACAAGTTATTTAACAAAGAAATAATCATTCGATGCAGCCCTGGAGGTAATTTATGCAAAAATTACACTTTCAAATTCATTTTTTTACATTTATATTTAGATAATACAGACAATATATTGTTTTACCTACATGAGTTCACCCTGAATTAAAGAAACATGCTGTTCCTCTTACCTGTACTGTTTGTCCATATAGTTTCTTTGGTTAAATTATCTAGTTTTGGAGTTTTCTCTATATATATTCTCCGATATATTGGAACTAGACGGCACTCGGCTTGTGGTGACTCCGACTACCAGATTCTTATCATTTCATCATCGGGTCCAAGTGGACATTTGTGCTAAATTTTAAGAAATTCCCTCAAATCATTCTTGGGATATTGCTTTCACAATAGGAATGGACAGAAGGATGAATAACCTGAAAACACTGCCAGTGCAGAGGCATAAAAATAGTGCTCACAACAAGGTCTGTGGATTATCTTATGTAACTGGGACATGATTTCTGGAAACAGACATTAATGTTGAGTTTTATAAATGTGATTTGTTTGGATGCTTTGAGCACCACAGGCTGAGAGAAAACAGGCATCCCTGACTTTTATCTCCAAAACTCGACAACTCAAGACCCAAGATAAACCGCACTACAGGTATATTTTGGGGTAAACTGTCCCTTTAAATGTACTCAAATTAAAGTTAATTAGATGTGTTTCTCACCTTGGTGCCGGTCTGCTGGCTCGTCTGGATCGGGGCACTCTCTCCGGGAGCTGAGGGCCCGTGAGATTGGACTCCCTGGGCTGCAGGAGAGGGTGGCTGGACATCGAGAGTAAACGCTTTACTCTCCACGACCAAGGCAGCTGTTGGCTCTGAAATAACGATGACACAGGTGATGATTGTGTTGCAGATCATAATAATCATACCAGCGATAAGAGAATCATTTGTTACTGGAACTCACTGTTTTGTGTGTGCTGTTGGACAGCAGAGTCGTCTCCTCCTTTGGAGAGACCAGCAGCTGTGGGTTCAGGCTGCTGCTGAGGCACCGAGACACGCAGAGGCGAGCTGTGGACCGAAGTGTTGACTGAAGACTGAGGCTGGGGGACAGACAGCTGGACCTGGAGCTGGGGCAGAGGCTGGGAAACTGATGACTGGATCTGGTTCTGGGCAAATAATGCCGGCGAGACCTGGAGCTGATGAGGGACCTGGTACTGGACCTCAGGCGCTGTGATTTGTGGGACTGAGCTTTCAGGCAGAGTGATCCGAGGCCCGGTCGGAGGGGAGAAAGTTGCTGGAGCTGATCCGTCGGCGTCCTGACTTGGAGGGGAGGGGCAGATCAGCGGCGCGTCGCCTGGGTCCGAGTGAAGCGGAGAAGCCTCGACACACTGGTCGGACATCACGGCGTCCTGACCGGAGACGGCGTGGCTCTGTGGTTGGCTCTCTCTCTCACTGGGGACCGGGGAGGCGAGCGACTCCATCGGCACCACTGGCAGCGCTCCAACCAACAACTCAGATGTGATGGGAGAACTAAGTGCTTGCTGTGGAAGAAATGATGAAGAAAGAAGATGGAAAAACAGCCGTTGGATTGATTTCATACATCCTGTTGGAAGCAGTCAGCTAATAGCTCCTTGTTGCTGTTTTTCTTTGCATTTACATTGATTTATTTTCTTCACTGCACTTTTATTGCCTTTATTAAATTTGGGAGAACTTACTGCATTATTGCAGCGGTATTGCACTGTAATTTGTTTAACTTAATTCCACTTTAACTGATTTTATTTTCCTCTTTATTGCATTTTAACATGGTGTTCTACTGCCGGCTTTGCGGATCTTTACGTCGTCTCTTGCTGTGCAAATAAACTCACTTTGCCTTGAGCAACGGCAACAATAGCAATTGTCATTTGTGGCTGGGAAACATAACATATGCCCATATGACTTCAGCAGTTCATTACGTTCTAAAAACAGCCTTCTTGAACATCACAAATTCAATTTTTCTGGTGTCACATCTTCCATCACAAGCATTTCATCAGTGAATCTGCAGGAGCTTGTTGAGGCTCTGACCTGTTGCAGATGGTGCATAAAGGCCTCGTTCTGACTCATCGAGTGGGTCACGTCCTCCACTACTTGGGTCATGTCTGCTGGGGGCATCAAAAGTTTAGGGATCTCCACAGGTGGTGGTTCAGGAGGAGGCTGCAGGACTGTGACTACAGGAGGAGAGGAGGACTGCAGCCCTGCTGAGGGGGGCTGCACAGACACATGCTGGAGGACGTGTCCGTAGGGCTGCAGAGACGGAAAAGAATGACAGGGAGAGAGTTAAAAACTGAATTTGTCCCATTTAATTTAACGTTAACTGTGCCAGTTTATTCTCAAGTTTTAGGTATTTAACTACAAATCCAGTACATTAGTCTGAAATTTGTAAATAAATGGTTCACAGTTTGAGATTTTTGGAGTCCAGCCATAAGGACTGCATTTCAACATTTGCAATTACCAAACCGGATATTTTTAACGACAGGTCAGGACATTTTGTCTTAGTGGCAACATCACTGAATATCACTGATGAGATGTTGGGACAGCAGCCCAAAATAAAGTTTTTACAACAAGATGTCTAGACAGTTCCCAACAGAACCATCTAAGTCAAAGCATAATCTTTTTCTATTCTTTACCAAATGTTTTTTTAAACTTAACCAAACATAAGCACAGAGTTTTGACAACAATCAAGTAAAAATTGAACATAAAAATTGCCAACATTTATTCTGGCGACAGGGTTAAAGAAAATAGAAGCTGCAAAGAGAGAGATTTCCTGATTATTAGTTCCTTGCATCGCTCAAGCTTTAAAAATACTGGAGCCTGCATTTCCCATGATGCAACTCACACACACATCTTTTGATTAAACCCTTTCTCAATGGTAAATGCCCGCATCTCTCAGAACTTCACAATCCGTGTTTATACCACAAGCTTTTTGTTTGATATATTTCTCAGAGCCTCTGGTGGCACCATTAGGTTTCTCATCTCGAGTCATTGTTGACACTACGTTACTGTTTTCACAGGCTGAGTAGCTCCTTGAACATGAGGAGTTAACTGATGGGGAGGATTGGAGCACCCATCTGTACGGTGTTATCTCACAATGACTTACAGTTCTATGCAATATTGACGACTGAAATTAGCCTAACCCATTTTTTTTGTTTTACATTTTATAAACTAAACCATTAATTGGCAGCAACAGAAACACTTAATATTATATGCATGCAACATTAAGCAAAATATATTCAAACTACTCTTAGACAGCAGCATGGTTTGCTACCGTAATACGTGTGTTGCTACATAACACACCCAAAAAAAGAGGATTTGATCCAAGTCTCACCTGTGGTATTTGGTGGAAGGTCTCCTCGGAGCTGGTCCTCTCCTCCTGGATGGCTCGTTCTGGCAGCAGCACCACGGAGGCCTGCTGGAGGCTCAGCTGTGCGTCTGTCATTCCTGTCTGAGGAGCCGGGGCCGGGGTAGCGAAGGGCAGCCCCTGAACTACTGAGGGGCCGTTAACGATCGAGATGGAGGTGAGATCTGGGGGAAGCACCCCTGAACTGTTGATCAAGGTTATGTGGTTTCCAAGAGCGGGACTGTGGACCAGGGTGGCACGTTGCCCCTGTCCCCCCGGAGTGTAGGTTCCAGCCAGCTGTGCTGGCATCTGGAAGACAGTGGGGGGCGCTGACTGTAGATGCAAAGGTCCTGAAAGCACAGTGGCCTGGCGGAGTGCTAGCTGCCCTGTAGGGGTGGTGAAGACAGGGCTGAAGTTCAGCTGTCTTTGGGGCACAGTTAGAATCTGAGAGCCATCTACAAGCTGCCCGGCGGAGGGAGTCAGGCTGTGGACAGATGGGCCTTGGTGACTGGTGGTCAGCAGTGGTCGAGCTGCACTGGCAGGCTGGGAGATCGTGACAGGGCACTGGCCTGGAAGAAGGAACTGGTTTTGGCCTTGGAAGAGTCCCTGAGGCTGGAGGACGAAGGAGCCGCCCTGGTTGACCAGCTGCAGGCTGACTGGTTTGGGGAGCTGCTGGGTGGGCTGCTGCGTTGAAGCAGCAGGCTTCCCGCCTGGAGTTTGGGAGAGTAAAATATTTGGTGAGGCAGTCCCAGGGACAAACGTGAGACCTGGAGTGTGTTTTTGCCCTGAAGGCTTGGGGCTAATTTGAACCAGTCTTGGCTGGATGCTGATGGGCAGCTTGGGTTGGATGGGGAGAGGGGCGCGCTGCAGGACGATGCCCGGAGCTGCTGCTGCTGTCGCCCTCAGGGTCGGGGTGATGAGAGGACGACTGGTCATACTGGGAACAGCCTTGTGGATGATCATACTGGATCCCTGTGCGGGACTCAGGGAGAAGGAGGTCTCTGGAGAAGCAGCAGGGAACACATTTCCAGGGAGGAGCCCCATCAGCTGAGGCGGGGCAGCAGGTTTTAGAGAGGGGCAGCCTGGGCCGACAGCCAGGAGGGAGGGCTGGGGAGGTTCCACTGCTGCCTGGGTGTCTCTGGGCAACACCGGCGTGACGGGCAAGGTCACAGACTTGGGTATGAATGGTACTGTGGGTGGAGAGAGGAGGGGGGCAGGTGAGTACAGGGACAGGCTGTCCCCAGTCTGGGCCAGACCTGCCTCCAGAGCCATGGTCTGCTCTGTGATCTCAGCCTCCTGCAGGCTCTGCTGGAGGATATCACATGCCACCTCTGCCTCCTCCGCTTCCTCCACCTCTCCCTTCTTTGCCTCAAATCCAGCCTCCACAGGCGTCCCACCTTGCACCACCTGTGGGTCTTCCCCACCCTCCGGCGATGACAGGAGGGCCTCCTCCAGGAAGGACAGATCCACACACCCGGGTGGAGGCGTGTCTGGGGAATCCCTGCCATCTCCCAGCAGAGAGACGGGGCTCTGGAGGAAGAAAACAGTGGGAGAGGGACAGAGAGTGAAAAGGACGGGAGAATTGTGTGATTAGAAGGACTTAACAGGAAGCAGTTTCTGGCACAGAAGGAGAGAAATAAATCGTCCTCCTGGGGAAAATGCTGGTTGTTGTGACGCTGCTGGCTGTGGATCCAGACACTCACCGGGGCATCTGTGAAGAGGGAGGGCTCCCCAGAGGAGGAGTTAATGAGCAGGTCTTCAGTCTGCAGCTGGTGGGATAAAATCAGACGATTTTTAGGTTGGGCTCACAAAGTCACGGCGAGAAATGCTCTTTAGTGTTACATTCTGACTCTCTATCACACTCTCAGCCCTCCTCCACACATCTCGCCCGACCGCGAGCCAAGAAATATTCACTTCTCACATTTATCATTTGCACTATTGATTTTCTTATTTGAGTCGCTCTCTATTTAAGACTCTTTTGTTACCTCATTGGTCCCATGAAGGAAGTCGTTCAGGGCTTGGGGGTCACTGCGAAGACGAAGGAGAAGGTGGAGATTAAAAAAAACGATCAAAATCAGTTTAATCTCAGAAGATTTTGCACACAAAGTACGAGTTCAAGAAGAGATCGGACCACATCTAAAGTCTAAAGCAAGACTTACCACAAAACATCAAGTAGACAAGTCCCATCTTCATCCTCCATGTCAACTAAGAAGAAGAGGGGGAAATTATATAGATGAGGGATCAATCAGCGAGGGAAAACCAATGCATTACACACATTTTACTGCTAACACAGCTGCAGCTACTTGTTATTTTTTTTATGGATTCATCTCTAAACAGGATTTAATACAGACGGTGATCTAAGTCATACTAGCAGTATCTCTAAAGTCACCATTCATCATCTGAGAAATATCTAAAAAAACAAGAGGTCTTCTATCCCAGTCTGACTCAGAGCAACACATGGATTACTCTCCTCTGTAGCTCATTCAGAAAGCTGTTGCCCCGGTGTAACAAGGACAAGAAAAACGAACACTCTTATTCTCCTCTGACAACTTGCTTCCCGGGTTTAAGATCCTCCTCTCGGGGTACAAAGCTGCTAATGGCCTCCACAGTGCCCTCCGTTTACAAACCCAGCTGATCTCTCAGATCACAAGGGATGAATCTAAATTATCTAACAGGATATTTTAGACTTGCACTGACAATGACTTCATTTAAAAGCAACTTTAAGGCGTTTTCTATTTCATTTAGCGCTCTCCTAAAGAAAGTTACTGGTGACAAACTGAATAAATGAGGGGAAAAACATAAAAACAGCAGCTCTGGGCATTTTCCTGGCATGGTCTGGGTCCACTTGTCCCCCTTAGAGGTAAAGAATCACTGCAAATCAATACAAAGTTGTTCTGAGTGATCACCTTTATCCCTGTGATGACACATTTCTATTCCAGGATGACAAACGATCCCATGCACAGGACACCAGGGCCCACTGAAGCCTTTGATGGGTATGAAAATGACGTGAATCAGATGGTGACTGACATGTTAGTCAGCGCTCTGCACCACCATCATCAAAACACCAAGAGAGGGAATATCTTTTAGAGGAATGGTTCATCCCTCCGGTAGAGTTCAAGAGAGTCAAAGCAAACGTGCAATGAAGGAACTGTTTGCTTATACACAGATGTTCACCCATCTGTATTTATTAATGAAGGAGTAGCGATGTGTACAGTATCTGTAATTACTTTCATTTCTCTTTTATTGTTTGATTATCATGTAAAGCACCCTAAACTTCAAACTACTGCTTGAATTTCTCCAATTAATCTTTTATTTGGGCTATTAGAAGTCAGAAAATGGTGAGAAATGGGCATCAAGAGGTCCAAAGCCCGAGGTGACATCAGTAAAATGGACTTCAGCAAATTCAATTTAATACCAAAGGCTGTGATGACAGTTTGAGATCATCTCTCAACATTTTTTTAAGTGTGAAACCAGCAGATATTTTTAAGGAGACCTCAGGAGAAATATCTGACGTGAAGCCGGGACATCTCCAGCTGTGATTGTCTGGACAAAGCTGAGTGTTGTTAATGAGACCTTTGGTTCGTCTCCAGCTGTCTTTGTGGCAACAAAACAACCCTTTTCCTGACCATAACCAAGTGGTTTTAGTGCCTAAACCCAACCAGACCATAAACAGTGTCTCAAACTGTGGCACAACATAATAATATAGATAATTTAACCAAGTGTGACCTTATCCGTAGTTTGCAGAAACATTGCCAACTTGTTTTCAGTTGAGAATACAATTTGAGAGGCCGGAAGAAACGACTGCTGACTTAGATGATTGACTGGTGGTCAAAAAGAAGTGGATATATATTAACTGATGTCCAGACCGCTGGTTCCCAAACTTATTTGACCCCTTGCGATCTCGTATTACAGCTACTGCTCTCTAAAATTGTTTCATTCAAAGGATTTTTTAGTGGTGAAAAGAGGTGAAAGAGTACAGTATTACTCAGTGTTTAAACCAGAAGACGGGTGGAAAACTGCTTTTTGTGTCCAGTTAACGGCTGAGAAAATGTTTAAAACATCTGAGAGGCTGGAGGCAGCGACCGCTGACCTAGATAATCGATTATTTATCAAAATATGCATGTATTAATCAGCCAATTGCTTCAATATGAAGGTCCAGACCGGTGGTGACTCAAATCAAACAAATGAAATGCTTTTTAGAAACCAGACCTGGTGATGATGCACAGCATTACTGTGTGTGTCATCACTCCACCTGTCTGGCTGTCATCCAAGCACACTACAGCACCTGAACCTCCTCATGAAGTCTCACTCATGCGTCCACTCTCCAGAAGGACACAGAGCACATCATGAACCTACTTCATATGTGAGAGGCCCCATACAGAGCGGTCGAGCTGAGTTCTGGTGGTGGCCTCATGGGAAGTCGTGGCCGGGCTTCAGTGTCTGGAGGCGGGGGGATGCCAGGCCGAGGCGGCGGGAAGGAGACGGAGCCGGGTCCTCCCTCTGCTGGGGCATCGCTGCGTCCTCACGGGGGAGAGGCTGCAGGTGAAGGAGGAGGAGGAGAGGGTGGAGGGGAGATGCTGTCAGGTCACTTGAGGTTACCAGCAGCCAAAACACATTCCCATCTAAGCTGTGAGACACAAGATCAATATCTGATTCATCGCGAAAAAAAGGGGGGGAGGAGGGGAGAGAGGCTGGATCTCTCACCAATAATAACATCATATCTTCTGGACTGTATTGATCATGCCTGGGGGGGCTGCTGCTCGCTGAGGAAACATGGAAGCTATTGTTGTGGATATCGCAGACATGAGAGGCAGATCTGGACGCCCTCAGCTGTAAATAGACGGCTCCCCCTGCGCCTGGGATGATGAGACTCGTCCTCTCCTCCTCATGGCTGCGAGAAGACGCATCGCTCGGCGCGGCGCAGCGCAGCGCACCGCCAATTACAACATTACTCAGTCGCCTTGTGCTCAGCTTCCAGCGGGACGTGCGTTTAAATTAAAAAAACATACAAATAAAAAGCACCCAGACGAGCCTCCCTCACTGCTCCCCCGCTGACATATTCTTGTTTACAACACGACAACCGCATTAACACCCCTGAAGGTACCGCAGCGCCCAGTGAAATCCAGGCGAACGACCCCTTCATCTGAAACCTGCAGCGGCGGAGCGCACGCTATTCCGAGGCAACAACAGCACCAGGCTCCACTGATGCGTTTATAGGTTACGTAAGGTGAATGTGTGTTCACGTTTAAACGAAATGTCCCGATGCATTTTATTTATCTTAATGATCATTCTTCTCTCTCTCCCTCCTCCTCATCCTCCTCCTCCTCCTCCTCCTCTTCTCCTCTCTCCAGAGTGGGACCACGGCAGCTGCTGTAAATCATATCGCGGTAACAAAAGATGCCTTGTGTTAAAATACCGTTTCCACGCTGCCAGCCCCGAGCGATTCCCCCCTTATCGTTGTGCCATTAGAGTAATTCCGCAATTCAGAAAAACACAACCGAGAGGAAGGAAGGAGAGAAGGAGAAAAAAAAAACTCACCCCTTCTTTGTGGTTTATTGTCCTGTCAAGCGGGCCTCTGCGCCATCGATTCTCACTCAGTGGTCTTTTCAGATGCTAAAAGGAGGAGAGGGGGTGGTGGTGGAGGAGGAGGAGGAGGGGGGTGGTGGATGGGGTAGGGTAGGGTGGGATGGAGGAGGAGGAGGAGGTGGTGGTAGTGGTGGTGGGGTGTGGAGAGGAGGGGGGGTACCAGGGTGGGTGTGAGAAACAGGCTGGGGAGAGCCGATCACAACACAAAGGTGGAGAAAAATACAACCGAGCAGGAGGAGCAGCAGCAGGAGGAGGAGGAGGAGGAGGAGGAGGAGGAGGAGGAGAGAGGATCCAGGAGAGGAGAGGAGACACTTCACACATCCCTGCCACTAATGTCTCCGCCACATTTTATTGATTTTCCTCTTCAGACAGCCCCTTCAGTCCACGCAACTGTAAATACTTTCTCCCAGGGAGAGATTTTAAAAATCAATATTTAGAGATGCGCTAATTTGCCACAACCCTTGTGCCAAAAGGGAGGAAAATTATCATGTGCAGGAGTGTAAAAAGGAAACTGACACCAGGAGTAGAGAAGGAGGAAGGGAAGAAGGGAAGATGTGGAGGAGAACAAAACAATCATGGGAAAAGAAAAACAGGATCAAACAAGGACATTTTTAATTTTATTCCACATGCACAACTATCTTTAGTTTTACTTTTCTATACTGTTGAGGGGAGAAATTACTGAATGAAGGAAAAGGAGGAACAGTGAAGAAAGAAAAATGGTTTAAAAAATAAAATCAAGGGAAGGTGCAAAAGGAAAATGAGAGGAAGAAAATTAAACATTTTATTGAAAATACCTGTTAAAGATGGACACAGTGAGGGAGAAAAAAAACGTGGAAAATAGAAAGGCAAAGAAATTAGGGATAAACAAGACAAACAAAAAGGAAAAGGGAAGTAGTTATCTGATAAGTTATATAGTTTGTCACTTTATTGCACAATAAAGGGGAATCTGTCTTGTGCACTACTATAAAGCAAACTGTCACCATTAGAGGGACTTTATTAACATTGTCTGGTCCAAGGGAGAGAAAATATATATATTTTCCTTGCTGCAATAAAAAATGTTGTTTATTTCTACTGAGCAAACATGGAGGAAACTGTCCACATGATGCCATTTAAGAGATAGAAAACGTGAAGCATGCAAAGGATTGAAAAATGGAGGAAAGAGAGAAATGTCAGGGCAGTGCAGGAGAATGAAATTTCATTATCTGGTCCACCAAAAAGCCCAGGAAAATAAATATTTTCCCCAGGAAGTTATAAAACATTTATTTGTTGGTGTACTGAGGAAAAACTGGAAAGCAAATTGATATCCATAGTAACATTGAAAATAGAAAGGAGAAAAAAATATATTCTTTTAATACAACTGCCCCTGAAGTATCCATTTCTGAAGACCAGGAAATTGTTAATATTCTCCCAAAGCAGAGATAACAGGGAAAAAAACAAAAATCAATACTTTGAGATGGCGTGTTCGCTCCTGTATTGAGTGAAAGACGAGGAAATTACTATGTGCATTACAGCAGAGCAAATTGACATCCTCAGTATCACTTACAGGCAACAGTACACAGAACAAGATGGAGGAGGGGAAGAAGGGGGAAGAGGCAGAGAATAAGACAGTAAAAAACAAAAATACAGAGCAGAATGGAAACTACTTTGTGCAACAATGACAAGATAGCAGGCTGTGTAGAAAATTTAAAGGATACAGAAAACATACAGAAAAATAAGAAATCTGAACAGAAAAGGAAAAGGAAAAGACCGAAATAAAAAAGGGACAAAAAGAGGGTGCAAAAGGAGAAAATACTACAAAGACAGACAAGAAATCAGCGGAATCACTGAATAATTCAGACTGAACATCATTCTCAAAAAAAGGGAAGTTACTATGGCTGCTACTGCAAAGCAAAAATGTTATGTTTCAACAGCACGTTTTACCGTCAAGACCAAACTGTTCAAGAGAGAAAGAACGGAGAAGATCAACAGAGAGAAATGAGGAAGATGGCAGTTAGAGGAAAAGGACACTATAAATGTTGGATGGAGAGAAAACCAATGAAAAAGTAGATAAAACAAAGGACACAACAACAAAAGAAAACAAACTCAAATCAGAAACTCTTGTTTTGAAAGGAAATCTTTATTAATAAGTCAAACATTACAATACAAAACACTCCTCCCCCATGAGAAAAAAAAAAAACTTTAAAAACTTTGCCAAAAACTTCTCAAAACAATTTAAAGTGGTCTGAACACAAGTTACTGATAAGAAAAAATGATATTGATCCCCCTCCATACCTCCACCACCATCCCCACCCGACCCTCCACCTCCTCAGAGGCCTCTCACTTCGCTGCCTGCTGGGCCTGACGGCGGAGCAGCACGTAGATCTTCTCTTTGATCCAGTCCTTGTTGTACGGCTGGTACGTCTGTGTGTCGGCGCGATACCTGAGGCAGCACGGAAAATTATACTCTGTTTAATTTTTCTGTTTTACTCGACTTCTCTGTTTGCTTTGCCCTCTGCTTGAGGTCCAGAGAAGCAACCCGGCAGTGCTAAGGAGTGGTTGTTTCTACACAGGAGCTTGAACCTCACATTTGAAACTGTCCAAACTAATTGAAATATCACAGTGAATTGACGGGGCTTCAGGCAGAGCAGGTTCCATCTGCTCTAACTGGATATTTGCAGTCATGTGGGTGAAAATCCTATCTCGTTCTACATCTTCTGGAGCAGTTCTTCCTAAAAAGATATCAGGTTCTAAATGATTATATAGAGACTGTTGGGCCAGGAGTGGTTAATCTGTTTCACCATGAGAGGACAGAACAATAAAAATGTGCACAGATATGGATTTTGTCTATTTATGTATTAAATAATAACATCTGTCGATACAATAATCAAGTTGTCCTGTGTCTCTGCCTGGGGTTTATAGTTTGAAGGGATTTAAGCTGTTTCCTAAACTGAACCACACAGCTCACTGTGGAGTAACTCCACATGAAGTCACACTCACAGCTTTGCAGAGGGAGGGTGTGAATCAACAGGTAAACTGTGGGACACACGTGCCAACCTCGACATGAGCAGGAAAACAGCATGGACACTGATAAACACAGAGCTCACGCCGCTGTTGTGGTGTGTGCCATTTCCCTGCAAACATCTAAAAATGTGTAAATATTTTGCTGTTAAATAAAATGTGTAGATTGAAGCATTTTAATATATTTTCATATTTTCGAAGTTCTTATATCACTGTGTGTATCATGATTTCATGCCAAGCTATCAAAAGTACAGTCAGCCATGTTTACGTATCGATACCTGACTTTAATTATAATGATATTCCTGCCAGTTGACTGCACATGTGCTTCTGTTTAGAAGTACTACAGGATCAAAATGCTGTTAGAGGATTTTAAAGTGCATTTCAAGTCCTCACTAAGTGGTTTAGGATGGCACACAGAACAGTGATCCCTCCACATGGTGGTGCAAACAGGAAGACAAGTATTAATACTTTCTCATTGCGTTGTTGTATTTAAATGAAGAGAGTAAATCACAGGAGGACATTTCCTTAAAAGTGCTTCCACACAAAATTCTTTAAATTCTGGTGGATAGGTTTTTGAGCATTTGTGCACTTATACTGCTGAGAGAGAATATTTTGTGTTCAAATGCCCAAAAGAGTGCTGCAATATTCAAAATAACACTGCAATATTTTGAGGCTATAACAAGAAGTACCAAGTATTTATCTAGACATTTTGAAATCTCCAAACTTACACCAAACAGCTGAGGTCAGCCAGGTCATCGATGAAGTCAAACAGCTGGCTGATGTCGTATGTTATCGATGGGCTGTTGGGGTTCATCCTCTTTAAATGCTCCTCGTACATCTTACACACACCTGTGCAGACGACATAAAACATGATTTATCACATGCTTACACTGTTAAACAATCATGTGAACTGATCAAAGAAAAACATAAAAGAATGATCTCCCTTTTTCACTAAAATAAACCATGGTTGGGTTCTCAACCTAACCAGGCCTGATGACAATGACAAAGACACTACATTACTACATGATTTGTAATATATGTGAAAAATAACCGTGTAAGAAGAATTGAGAAATGACGACAATAAAATAATTCTATATTTAAACATAGCTGGTAGCTGGATTCTTTTTAATACTGTCTCACCCAGAATACCCAGAATTCCCTTGTGTGCATTTACACACAGCATATATGTCAACAGTAAATATGCACAGATAAAACTCAGCTATCTACAGATAAAGACACAAACAGGATTGTAAGCATGTCTGCAATTAGAGCCGAAGAGGAGGAATGATATCATAGTAAGAGAAGGGCACAATAGGACGATCAGCGCACCTTCCATACACTCGTTGACAGATTCATAATCAGCGTATGTCCTTCCCTCTGGCCTCTTGGTGGGCTGCACCAGCAGGATAGTGTGTGACTGAAAATAAAAACAAGAGATACCTTATTAGACTGAGGTGCAATACTTCTCAAAGTGCATCATCTTTGAAATAATGAAATGGCTAAAAAAAAAAGATCTATTCCAGGTGGATAGATATTCACAAAGTGTGCATAACTGATTGTTTACTTCATTCTGTTTTTGTAGTTAAGTCAACAGAACCTATAAGTGTTGCAGGGTTTTTTGCTGTTGGTACAGATTAACTCACTCAAACTAAGACACTGCATGGAGTTAACCGATGGTGGATGACTACTGTTATGTTTAATAACGTCTAATAATTGAATGTTAGCGGTTAAAGCTGAGAGTTAGCAAACATTACAATTAACCATATTCTTTTATGACATGTCGATCTGTAAACATGTATATGCATTTGCAAGATAATAGTCTAGCTATTCGAAAGTTGCAAAAAGTAGTAGTTCTTCGACATTTATTAAGATTAAAATACGTTTTTATTCATTAAAGAATAACGAACTGACGCAGAGTCTAATGCGGCATCTTTAAATAAACTATCTGCTTTAGCGAACACTGACTTCAGCGAGAAAAAAGTAGCCTTAACTAACAATTTTACTAATGGCAACAAGTTTAGTAAGAAGAACGTTTTTTTTTTTGTTTTTTTTGTCTGAGCTTGTCAGTGTGGTTCACAGCAGCTGCTCAAGTGCCAATCGTCCCCCACATTCATGCTAACGTTAGCAAAGAGCTTGCAGGCTTATTTAGATCATTTTCCTAGCGAAATAAGATGTTAAACCCGACACACTGCTTTGTCTGGTCAGTGTTTTCATGGATACACAAAAACATGTGGCGTAAACACTGTATCATGACGTACTAACCATGTTTTAATTGAGTTTTTGTTGGTTTCGGTCGATTTTCTTGGATCCGTGCCTCCTCTCGAGCGATATGACCTTTGACCCGGAAGAAGAACAAACCAAAGCCCGTGCTCATTCGGATTTAAACGATTCTGAATTTTGTTGTTATTTTCCGCCTGCTGTTGATTTGAATGCTAAAAATTGGTGGACACGGTCATACACAAATGAGTTTGTTTTATCTGAGCACTAAAATTAATCCAGCGTTAACAGAATTAATTAAAAAAAAAAAAACCTTAAACAAATCCCAAACAATGTTTTGATCTTGAACGCTCCCTGAAGGCGTGCGAGCGGAAGTAGTTTACTCCAGCGACCGGAAGTTCTGCGAAAAGACAGGAACAACAAAGAAGAGAAAGTGCCCGGGTTTTAAACCTACTTGAGAGCACACCAAATCAAAAACCCAAGGAAATTAACTATCGTTCCCAGTAGGTAAGTTTCTGTCTCTTTATCCCGCTCTTCATAAACTATATTATGTCTGAGCGGTGTAAGTTAAGCAGCGGTAGCCGCCCCGCGCGGCCGCTGCCTGCTCTGCCGTTATGACATTATTGGCTAACGTTAACTAGCCATTTTAGCCTCTCGCTTGTGATAAAACGCCTCTGTGTGTGATGATGATGATTAGATAATTAGCGTTACCACACTTTGGCTTTTACGTAATAACCAAGCAACAGTAGCGAGTAGTCATTTTTAACCAGCAGCTGTTCAGCAAAATGTTTAATAATTTATTATATACCGGCATTTAATCAGTACCGTGAACGTTACACAGAGATAATGATTACACATCAGATTCCTTCTTATTTATCGCTATTGGCACAGTTGCCTGCATGTTTTAAGAGGGATAATGTAGGTACAGATTTTTTCAAGCCTTCCTCAATATAAATTTTCACATGTCAGTGATTTTCTCTTATTTAAATTACAATAGAAGCGCTGACTAGTAACCCTTTAAATGGACATATAGATATGCAGGTTTGTGGATCTCTGGGAATTAAGACAGACCTATCCACCTGTAATAGACAGGTTAACATGGATTATTACTATCATCATCCAGAGTGAGAGTTTTTTAAAAAAAAATCACTGTGAAGCTAATTTCAGATCACAAATCTGTTTCATTTCACTTTACAAATATAGAATTCGCACTTTCTATCTTTTGAATCAGTGTTGTCACTGATGTACCCATTTTCTGCTGCTAGACTTAAAAAAAACCTAGATATCTTTTAAAGTGCATAACATACAGATAGATTAAACACACACCAGACAGACAGAAATACCAGTAAGAGATCGTCTGTAGCAGCTGTTAATCAAAGTCCAGCCAGACATGAAACATTCAAATTAAATTGCATTTCAACAGTTGTCTTAAAAATGAGTCTCTAACACAATATTTTCTCCTATTCTCTTTCATCAGGGCAAAAGAATTTGGTTTGCATGTGAGGTTAAGTGTCTGCCGAGCCAACCATGGCGAACAATGCAGAGGATATCGAAAACAATATGGTCAGTATGAAAGAATGCATCCCAGTCGCTCTAACACTTGATCTCTGTTCGTCCGTGTTGATGTATTGGGTAATGATTACCAAACAGTTTTTGCTGTGTGCAACCCACTGTTTCCGTGTCAAGTCGGTGATGAAAGAGAGGTCTATTTCTTAGTCAGTTTGAGGCGCCGCTCACACTGTGGAGGAGTTTGACTCTGATAACTTGGCTTTTTGTGAAATAAGTTATGATTATGGTTGGTTATGTTCTGATCAGGACAGATGTTAGACTTTAAAAGAATGTGAATGCCACTGTTTCTACTCTGCTGTCTGAATTTGGCTTATACTGTAAATAAAGGTGTGGCTTTCCTGGCATATTCAAGAGGTCAAAGTCCGCTTTTACTGTCTGTCACAGTCCACTTCTCAATGCTAAGCCCTGTCAAATATTTTGTTTACCCCATAACAACTGTGTATGTACATTACAACTATATTTCTTAAGTCGTGGGAACTACAAACATGCAATTTCTGTCTTAAACAGAATATTATGGTCGGTCAGCCAGATCATCAGTGAGGTCAGACAGCTGAGTCAGGCCAGAATGCCTGGAAGAAGTTCTGATATAATCCTACAGTGTTAAAGCTCTAAGTAACTGGTTATTTTAACACAAATTCACTATATTTCATTGCTGTTGTGTCCTTTGCACCAATATTGACCTTATTCCCACGCCCGAGAAAACAATGAGGTGCACTGTACAACCACACAGTGAGGTCATTTTGTACAGTGGCCTGTTTAAGAGCCTTGGCTGCTTTCACTCCTAAGAACCGTCTCTGGAGATGTCTCCTGTCTTCATTTCTGTGTACCTGTTGAGATTGCTTCATGTCCCGACTCGCCTGGCAGCCCTTAAGTTCACACAGTCTTCTGTGGATGCTTTTTTAATAAGTCCTGATGGGACAGATCCTCAGGCAGAGTGGGAAGGAGCACAGCGTTGTAATCCTTAGAGGAACTGGTTGAGTGAGTGTAAATGTTACAGATATGATCTGTAGTGCAAACACGGATGGCTTGATAACAGTTTGCCAATGTTTGTCCAATCTGTAGGAATTTTTGCCAATAAAAACAAAGTAAATCCCTCTTCTAAAATGCTTTTTTTTCTGATAATGTTATGGTTGGGTTGAGATACTTGTTGATCCAGAACTGCTAAAGAGAGAGGACAGAAAGACAGATTTGTAAGTATTTATGTGGAAAAATATGAGATCAGATTTTCCAAGAAATCTCAGGTTTTTCAAGCTCACATGACATTTAAAAATAGACTTTTTTAGACAGATTGAAATAGGGGAGAAGTCTGTTTTTAAGTCAGGAGCCTGTTTCACAAAAGAAAGAAAATACTGCTTACACTACATTTGACAAATCATGTTTTACTTAAGCTGCAACAATGAATTGATTAATTTATGGGGAGATAAAGGTGGAGACGAATTACAGACTAGTCACTGTTACATTGCACACAGTATCTTACTGTATGCATAAGTTCATTGGTCCATGAGGATATTCCAGAATGTTTCATAGTCTGTGTTGGACAACGCCTACATGGAAAATTTGATCAGCAAGCATGATCTAATTTATTCGGAGAAATCCCCGAGCTGTTATATCTGTGCTCGATCTATGTTCTCCATGTTTTGCACATGGTGTGTGTGAATAATGTGTTTGTAATATTCTATTCAAGCTGTTCCTGTACATTTATCACAATTTAAAAGTAAAGTGATTCTTTCTCCGTATCCGAAGGACCAACAGGAGACCAATGTCGCCCCTGAACCCACCCTGCAGCCCCAGGAGGCTACAGTGACCAGAGCAAGGTCCAGAGGAGGAGGAGGAGGTGGTGATGGTGGAGGTGGAGGAGATGGTAGAGGAAGTGGCAATGGCAGTGGACCAGAGCAGAACGGGCAGCCCCCCGCCGCTCGACCCGCCCGTGTGGTGGAGGCCGAGGAGGACGAGGATGAAGAGCTGACCTTGAAATACGGGGCCAAGCACGTCATCATGCTGTTTGTTCCCGTGACCCTGTGCATGGTGGTTGTCGTGGCGACCATAAAGTCCGTCAGCTTCTACACGCAGAATGACGGGCAGAGATTGTGAGTGTTGTAAATTCTTATCGGACAGATTGCGGTAATAACATGGGACCAGATCCAAAGCTCATTAGGTGTTTGAATGAAATGCAACAAGGCCAAAGTGCCACTAGGTGGAGTTAATGCAGTATATACTGTTTACGGTATATCATACCTACATACTCAGAATACCAAGACATTAGTGTAATTGCATAAGATCATTAAGGCTGAAACTGGCTCCGGCACATCAACCTAACATTTACTTCTTAAGCTCTCATTTAGAGCAATTTAATCCTTCTGAAATAGCAGTAAGATTAACTCACTCACACTGAGAGCAGCCAGCTGTAATGCAGGGTTTGTACGGGGGCAGGAAATCCTTGAAAATGCCTTAATTTTTGAAAAAACTGGTTTGAATTTGGATACTGCTTGAAATTCTAACTGCATGATTTCCCTAATAAACTCATTAATAATTACCCAGCCACGTTATGTATGACGCCAAGTGTACTTTAAGACTAAATTTTGAAACAGGAAACCTTTTTTGTGTTCATCTTGAATTTGTCATCCTTCTGTTGAATGCTGTCGGGAAACATATACTCCGTTGGTTTAAGCACAATAACATCTGATTTAATGTGACAAAATGAAATAGTTACTGTGGGTAAAGTCTTGTCAAGTAAATCTGGAAATAATCAGACAGGTTGAGGATTCAGAAAGAAAGTGTAGACATTTGGTTCAAAAAGTGCTAGCAATCAACTCTATCTTTAACTTTAAACTGTTTATTTTGTCCTTTTTTGGCAAATAAATTACCCTCAGTTTGTAATATATATCCTCTTCTTTGCTGTTTGACTGAGATGTGTCTTTGTAATGTCACCTCCAGGATCTACACACCGTTCCCTGAAGACACGGACACCGTCGGACAGAGAGCCCTCAACTCCATCCTGAACGCCACCATCATGATCACTGTGATCATCGTCATGACTCTGGTGCTGGTGCTGCTATACAAGTACCGCTGCTACAAGGTACATGCTGCGACTCTTACATCAGACAGGCTGGAGTCCCATTCACTGCAGACTATAGCTGAATAACACGATAGTGTTTATTTAAATAGCCTTCCACAGACATTTTGACATATCAAGCAGAGCACATGTGTTACTAAAAATGATGATGATTCCATTTTATTTAACTGCACTCACATGCATAATAACGTACTATCTAGTAAATAGGGAGTGTTTGTAGACACGACCAAATCATTAGAGCTCCTGGATGGGCTAACGGATGACTAATAAACTATTTTCAGAGGGGACGTTTTGACTTGCCGAGCACAGGTGTACCAGCTATTAACATGGCTTTATTCCATTTAGGTGTGCCAGGTTCAACCCCCTGTACTCTCCTGTTCTTTCAGCATGCTGGCACACTGTCATGAGCCATTGGTAATGGTATTAGGTGTCTAAGTCGTTCTGTAACAAACAAAGGTTAACAGAACACTACACTGACCTGAGAGGAGGTTAATCAGGCTAAAAAAGTGAAAACAACCTGTGGGACCTTTAAATAATGGCAGTTTGGCTCTGTGTATTTAGCGATGTAAACCAGACAGTTAGTGCTGAGCTCAGCAGTACAGTGGATTTATTTAACTTTGTCTAAACTCTCTCGGTCTTAACCCCGCCCAGGCTAGTCGTCCAAGTGGTTTAAAAAGATCACTGATTTGATGACTCTGGTCTGTTCTCCCACAGGTGATCCAAGGATGGCTCTTCCTCTCCTCCCTCCTCCTGCTCTTCTTCTTCTCCTACATCTACCTCAAGTGAGCCCCACCCTGACATTATATTTCATTTGACAACGTTGCCACACATTCTCGTGGATGTCAAGTTGGCACATTCTTCACAGTGATGAATGTATTCAGTCTCATGTCTCTGCTCCATCCAACAGGGAGGTTTTCAAGACCTACAACGTGGCCATGGACTATTTCACCCTGGCGATAATAATTTGGAACTTCGGAGTGGTGGGCATGATGTGCATTCACTGGAAAGGACCGCTGCGGCTCCAGCAGGCCTACCTCATCATGATCAGCGCCCTCATGGCCCTGGTTTTCATCAAGTACCTGCCAGAATGGACCGCCTGGCTCATATTAGCCGTCATATCTGTCTATGGTAAATCCTCTCGCTCTCTCTTTTGCTTTGTGGACTTCTAAGGGGAAAAGATGGAAGTATTTATCCAACAGCTGATGTTTTTTTGCGCATCGATGCTCAATCATCTGGTTCTTTTTAGCAATTGAGAGAAAAAGGGAAAACTAAAAATGTATAATCTGACTGTCTTTATTTAAAATTAAAATTATAGCATATAGCTTGGAACATAAAAGCTTATTCTAATTTATTTTTTGGGCTAAAAGGAAGAATGTGTCTCAACATCTTTACACAAACAATTAAAGGAAACATGTTTTCTGTGAGAAAAGGAAGTTAAAAACAAAATTGAGCCACAGCAGTGAGAAATTACTGGTTGGTTCCTATCAGCTGCTTCCTTTGTGATTGTCAGAGGGTAGAGATAATTTCTTAAATATTCAAAATATATAAACAGGTCATTTACAATTTATAGTTAATAGTTTTTGAGTTTAGAACAATCAGGCATTGGCAACAGAGGCATTCTGGGTTTTTCCCTGTCAAAGAGTAGTAAATTATTGCTGTACTTTCCAAAAAATACATTTCTTGGTCAGTATGATGACCATTAAGGTTCCAGAGATTCAGATCCTGTCACACTGTGTAAATCCAGCACAAGTGAGGGCTTGTATTATCCAAAGCTTCTGAGCTGTTTTGACTGCACACTGAGCATCAAGGACAAAGAGTCTCTAGTTAGTGTGTTTTCTGACACTTCTTGTTTCTGTTAAGTTCCTTTTCCTTTTAGTGGATCACAGTCTAAAGTTATTCTGGCATACTCAGATTCAGTGCGCTCATTTCATTGAACATTTGGGATTGTTACTGGGCTCAGTGTTCTTTGAGGGGTGATCAAACCTTTCCACTGACTCCACTCTGCCAGACACAGACACTGTGTATTTTCACTTCAGTCGCTGCCTCTTGTTATCACAGATGTCACATCAGGCTGCTGTTTTTTGGTCTCTCACAGAGGCCTCTGTTTGGTGGCTAACATCACTTGTCTGGACTCTTTCCTCTCTCAGATCTGTTAGCAGTGCTCTGTCCCAAAGGGCCGCTGAGGATCCTGGTGGAGACGGCTCAGGAGAGGAACGAGCCCATCTTTCCAGCCCTCATCTACTCTTGTAAGAATGACACACATTTATCAGAAATCAGAAGTGGTGCTATGAAACGCTTAATGTTTCAAAACACACAGAAGCTAACATTTGTTACAGTAGTTTTTTTTTCATGATTTCTGCTTTTACAAATCTGGACTCTCTCTCTTTTTTCCCCAGCTACAATGGTGTGGCTCGTCAACATGGCCGACACTGACAGGCCAAAAAGGAACTCGACAGAAGCAACACCACCTCAACAACAAGCTCAAGAAGGTGAGCGCGGCGTTTTAAACCTTTGGGCAGAGGGATTCAGTGATTCTGAAGTTACCTTTCGAACAGTGCGCTTGTTGTTTAGTCTGACTGTTATCACTCGTCTGCAGCCTTGTCGTCTCCGGCTGCCACCAGTCTGTCACAGGACGACGGGGGCTTCACCCCCAACTGGGTCAACCAGCAGCAGCACCAGCTGGGGCCGATCCAGTCCACCGAGCAGACCAGAAGGGAGGTCCAGGAGATGCCGTCCGCTCGGCCTCCTGTTGAAGACGACGATGAAGAGAGTGAGTGCTGACAGAAGAATATATTCAGTTTACAGCTTAAATATGCGTCAGGTTTCACGTTATGACTGAAGATGATCTATTAGATCGATTAAATCCTCTCTGTTTCAATTGATCGGGCATTCTGTTCAGCTAGATTACAGTCAGCAGCAGCAGCTCTTTAAAATACATCCTCTCCTTCCTGACAACATTCAATGAATAATGAAAAATTAATCCATCGTATGACTTATTAAAAAGCTTGGCGCAGAACAAGGCACAAGCGTCTGTCTGTCTGAAGCATTTGGATTATTATTTGGCAATGGAAGCCATTTTGTTCCACTTGGGTTTTTATATTAATACAGTTTTATCCGCGGCAGATTAATAAAAACATGCTTGAACATTTGTAACCAATAAAAGGGGAATTATGATTTTGGGGCCATTAACTGTCAGCAATATCTTTATTTGGTCAGGCAAATTAAGTATTTTACATGATGATGAAAACAATCGCTAGTTGCAGCCCGAGTCTTTTAACCAAAACAATGAGCTAAAATGCTAAAATTCTCTCTCAGCTGAGGGAAACAGGAGACAATTCTCTGGGTTTGTCACTACTTACCATTTGATTCATTGTTCTAAATATGGGTTATAGCAGTTTTAATGTTTTATTCCCTGAATGGGAGCTGCTGTGTTTCTTGGAAAGAACCTTCTTTATAGACCTCATTATAATCGTTTTAGATTTACCTCCCAGGCCTAATATGAAGCCAAGCTCTGTAATTCAACCTTGTGAATCCCCAGATTGTCTGACTGCCTCCTCTCAGTGTGTAATCATCATCTTTCAGTTCCTTCTTCTCCAAACACATAAAAACATTTTGGGAATGTTTTTATGTGTTCCCTTCTCTGTGAAAATTAGTGCGTATGTGAACACGACCTACATGTTTGGCTCCAGACTGTTTTTAGTCGGAGCAGATTAGGAAGCGATTATTCATGGCAATTGCTAGGTTTCATGTCCGTACCATTCGGGGGCCAGCGCTCTTTTTAACATAAGGCTTCAGTAAATATGGGGTCTGCGCTCTTGTTTGTACAGTAATTACAGTTGAGAAAGGATTTCTATGGGGGTTGGAGGGCGTGGGGCTGAAGCCGATCTCGTGTTTGAATTGACTCCACCCTGAATGTGGTGTCCTCCTGTGTTTTCAGGGGGCGTCAAGCTCGGCCTCGGAGACTTCATCTTCTACAGCATGCTGGTGGGAAAGGCCTCGGCCACAGCCAGCGGCGACTGGAACACCACGCTCGCCTGCTTCGTAGCCATCCTCATCGTGAGTGACCACAGCTGCTTATTTTGGTGTCAAACTCGAGTCACCGCAGCCCTCATCCCTGTCTGTCAGCACAGCATCAAACCCCACTTTATGTGAACCACTTGATTGTATGACAGCCTGTGTTTTTTCCCCTCCAGAGCTGAAATGTTTGGTACACACTTTTTTTTAAAGTGCTGTTTCCTTTGTGTTTGTCTCCACCCCCGCAGGGCCTGTGTCTGACCCTGCTCCTCCTCGCCATCTTCAAGAAAGCGCTCCCCGCTCTGCCCATCTCCATTTTCTTCGGCCTGGTCTTCTACTTCGCCACAGACAACTTGGTACAGCCCTTCATGGACAAGCTGGCGCTACACCAGTTCTACATTTAGCAGGACGCTGCCCTGATAACCCTCACCCACATAGCCCTCCGGCCAACAACACCAGAGCGGTCCCTTTACAGCCGGGGGAACAAAGGGCGATGCAGGGGCCCCTCCTGCCCCAGCATCCCCTTCTAAGAACTCATGACGACGGGACACAAGTTGTTTTTGTTCTGCCTTTCTTTTCCGACGCCACGGGAAGGCATCCCCCACGACAGCTGTTCTTAAATATTTTAATTCTGTTTATAACCAAGAAGTGACATTTCTCGCTCAACCTGGGACCTCATCTCCATCGGTCTCGGGCTCCGTAAAGAGAAAATAGTGGGGATTTTTTTCTTGCCGTTATTTATCCAGGGAGGCTTTCTAAAAGCTCGTCTGCTCCTTTACAGCAGCGCCCTGCGTCACAGCCACTCACATCGACACCAGTGCGACCACGCTCTTCTACAGCCGGGGCTCTACAGCAGGTGCCTTGCTCAGGGACACCTTGGCGGTAGCTGTCAAGCAAAGGGAGGCGGTTTTTTTATCAAGTCTCCCTTCAAAGACTTTGATCGTCATTTTCCGACTCGTGAGCTGCCACCACCACCCCCCCAAACTCGACCCACGATTTAAAAAAAAAAAGCCTTCATCAAGCTGGACACTCTATGATGATATTGATAATAGATTGGTAAATGTGTAGTTTGATTGTGTTTGAGCTGTCAGTCACCAGACGTGCTTTCCTCACCGCTGTTAAGAATGGTTTGAAATGTGTTTTTCTTCCCCCCACTTTAGACACATGAAACCAAATCTCTGGCGCCGGAGCGATTCACACCCCGAAAGATTCACGCTTGAAATCTTTCTCACGAGGGGGAACAAAGTGGACGATTTATTGTGTTTGGATTTGAATTATGAGTCTTATTGTGACACTGACGCATCAGATATTTCACTATGATTTCTGCCCTTAAATCACATTTGAATTCAGAGCCTGCAGAGGGAGGAAAGTTCGCATACACACACACACACTGACACACTCACACCTGAGACTTGCCTGCCACGTCAGTCACGTACTGTCAGCCACTGAGCAGTTCTGCTGGAGCAGTCGGAGGTTCAGTGCCTTGCTCAAGGGCATTTCAGTAGTAGTAGTTGATGTTGTTATTGTGGGACAGAAATGTGCTTTTCATTCTCCTTCCTGACTGAAATTTTCTTATTTTTTTTGTGTGTTTATTTTCCCACCTGTCCAGGGATTGTAACCTGTGATCATCTGGTCACAAACTCTGAACCTTTAGGCTATAGCTGCCCTCATGACGCTCGCCTGGTGCTGTCTGGAACTATGCTACATCAAGAACAAAAAAAAAAAAACCCACATTATTTCGACGATACACAAATAACTTGTGTCGGGTTTTTTTTTCGTTTTTTTTTTCAAGATATGCAGATGAGAAACTTTGTACTTTTTGAATCATGGGGGTAAATGTCAACAGGGTCTTACACACAAAAAAAGGAACATCTGGGAAGAAAAAAACGCTGAAAACAAATAAAACTTTTGACAGAAATTCTGTGTGTGTATTGAGGAAAATACTAAATCCTGATGAGTGAGGGAGTTGTAGATTTAGTTTGATTTGATACTTGAATTTGTGAGGAGTTTTGGAAAAAGTTATGAAGGATTATTAGTGAAACTGGCTATTTTTGGTCAAGTTAAACTCAAACCAAAAAGTTTAAATCAAGGCGATTTATGTACAAACAATCGAGATGTGTATGAACCCACGCTTCTGAGCTGATAGTGGAGGACGAGCTGCACTGATCGCTCCGTCGTAGCTGCACTCACACTTGCAGAGACGAAACCAAGAGGGAACAACGTAGTAATATTTGTTCTGAATGTTTGTTTGTTTTTCTCCCTTCTTCCCTTTCTGTTTATAGGGAGTATGTTGGGTGACTGGCTTTTTTTCTGTCCTTCACATGCATATGTGTGTTATGCAAGGTTATTCAATTCAGATTTTGTTTTTTAATAAATAATGAAACTTAAAATGTTCTTTTTGTTTATTGTCTCGACGTGCAGATTCTCCAGCCGGTGTGTGAGCCAGTGAGGACCACAGAATAGCACTTGTGGTTGTGGTGGTGGTGTCAGTCAAAATACGGGTGTGTCCAGTAAGAGAAGAGAACAGTTGCTCTTCTTTCACATGTATAAATGTCATGTGTGGGTACAAAGCTGCAGGAAATCGAGGCCAATGAAAAGAGGGAGCTCCCGTTTTTATAATCTTTTTTTTTTTTTTTTTACAGACAAACCAAAGTAATAATGCTACACAACAGTTTTTACAGTAGGGAATTTAAAGGGTTCTCCTCCGTTTTTAAATGTAAAAGTCAGTTTACTTCAGCCTCACTGCATGACATCACACACCAGTCGTCGATAACACAGAGGCAGTACTCTCTTTATATTTAAAGCAGCTAAGTCTCGCCATCAAGAAACATAAAGCTGTGTGATGTTAAACTTGGGGTCAAAGGTCAGGGGAGCAGCCACCCCTGGAGCTGCCTTCTGCTTCCACACCGTCACAAAAACAGCTTTGTCTCTGCTGCATCATCTGCACTGATGATTTCCAGCGCGACTGACGCAAAGCATTTTCTGCAGACGGTGGGAACATTGTGGAAATTCCTCGGCGTGCTGATACACTGGCATCCCGCGCTCGCCGTCCCCCGATGCCAACTGGCCGACGGGCGCAATTGGCACGTTGCCCGGAGCGCTGGACGCATTAACTGTCACCATGGGGACCGTTTGGCCTGGCTGGCCGGGACAGTGGCACAGTATGGCAGTTTACCCAGAATGTTTAGCCTCATACTGTGACTTACCTAACAAGCCCTCAGCGAGGCCTCATTCTGGCATGTGAATCCTCGGCTGGTGAACAACTACAGAGTTAATTCCAAAAGGCTTCTCGTGCATCTATTCCAGACACCTGTTCTGGTCAGATTAGGTTACAGCATCCACTTGAGGCTGTTGGGCCGCATTCCCAGGAAAGATTAAGACTATTTTCTCCTGATGATGAAGAAGATGAAGAGTCCCCATTGAAAGAAACTGTTTTTAAATTGGACGTCACATTTCTTCTTCAGACTCGTTTCACTGACAAATGAGCCTGTAGTGAACTGAGATAATCTGTCAATCACTTTTATCCGCAGCAGACGCTGTCGCTGTGTGTCACACTATTGTGCGTTAGAGGTTTCCCAGGATAGCTCTGCTAAGGGGATTACTGAACAGGGAGGGAGATCTGCTCCATGTGAGGTATGTAAGACTTGAATAATCACTCCAGACGAGCAACAACCAAAGACACTCGACAAGACAGGAGAAAGGAGACGTAGCTTTTACACGAAGAAGGTGAATAAAAGCATATCAGAGATGTCTAAGGACAAGCTGGAGAGCCTGGTGAAGCACATGGAGGAGACGCTCTCGGAGATGGAGCAGCTGAAGCTGCACTGCGGGAAGCAGAGCGAGGAGCTGAGCCAGCTGGTGGTGGAGCTCCGGAGAGAGAACCAGGAGCTGGTGGAGAAGTACAACCAGCTAGCCGCTGAGATGAAGGAGGCCAAGGAGATCATAGAACAGCTACAGGACACGAAATACGCCTTTAATGCAAAGGAGAGGCAGGCGCAGAAGCTCAGCCGGCAGCTCTGAAGGCCCCACGAGGAGGATGGAAGCATGGCTGGATGTGACCTGGGCACAGTGAAAACAAGGCTGGACAAGGCAGATGGAAAGAACAGCTTGTTGCAGAAGATTTCTAAATACTGGGTGGGCATGAAGTCTAAACTGGTCACAGCTGTTTTCTTTAACGTATAGAAAGTTTTTTTCTGTCTGCGTATACATTTTAGGCCTGGAGGGGATTGGACGCATGGCTTAGTAATTTGAATGTTAGCTTAAATCCTGTGGCTTAGGGCTCCTTTTAAAGCCATGGCTAGACTTAATGACCAGGAATCAAAACTGGATGTCTCTATGAAATGTGCAATGTGGAAAATGTGGAGTCTGGTTTTCAAAGAGGGGTTTTTTTTTCTTTTTTTTTTTTTTCAAAAGTTTGTTCATAAGGCATTGTGCTCATTAGGTTTCTATAATTAAAACAAGAACATGCCCGGAAGCAAAGGCTGCACTGCCCCAGTAAAGATTTTATTTGGATGTTATTTTTGGTTTGTTCAGTGACCAGGAGAAGTGGGTGGTCACCGGCTGGATGTTTGGCTGCTGTTGAGTGAAAGTGTTAAAAATACCTGATTTTTTTTTTCCTTCCCGTCTCGACCTTGTGGGACTTGAAGCTGCCTCCTGCCACATTTGGTTACAGGCTGTAGAGACACAGATGAGAAAAGAAGCAAATGTGTTACTCATTCATTCATTCATTCATTCATTCATTCATGTACCCAAATAAAATGTTGCAAATGTTTGATTTCTTGAAATCCTCAGCAGATTCCTGAAGCTGACGATCATTTGAGTTTCAGACTTTTTGCATCATGTACGTATGTTGTGATTTTTGTGGGCAAAACTAAAAAAGACCTAAAGAAGGTTTGACGTGTTTTTATTGCGACTAGATCTGCTGTTAGATGTCTTACTGTCTTTACCAGCGGGCACAAACACACAAAGACTCAAATTGAAGGACTTTTAAAAGTGTTTCTTATACTTCAGATTATTTTGTGACCCTTCAGTAGTCACCCAGGACCCACTGGGTGATTCAAACCCACTTCATAGCAAAAAGTTGAGTTATTTCTGGTCTGAACCATGTAGAATAACAGATTAAACATCTGTAAGGTTTATTTCTGGTGGCGGTGGGTGTAAGGCTGTTATAAATCAGAGTGATGCTTCAGAAGATCCACCAGAAAAAGTTTCCTAAGTCTGATGATGACGATCGAGGAACACGGTAATTAGGTAACCAAAATCAAGAGGTATAATCCAGCTGGAAGTGTCAAATGGTTCAGTCGATCCACATCTGGACAGATTTGGTCTCTAACAGTGAGAGTTTACGTATGTAAGAGGAACTGCAGATGTTAAAAGTCCTGTTTTTTCCCACCTCCTCTCCAATTTCGGCTTCAGGGTTCAAAGTTTATCTCAGACTTTCTGAAAACTCAAGTTCAGCAGTTGTTCGCTCACCCGGCAGAGTCGGAACCTGAAGGTGAAAGTTGAGTTTGTTGGTCTATCAAATAAACTCACATCATTTCTGTAAGAGCTAAATAATCTCCACACGTCTTCTTAGAGATGGAAAGAGACTAACTGCATTTACTAAAGTACTTTCCTTTTGAATGAGCCGAGTAGAATTTGCAGTGCTTTTTCCATTTAATGCCGCTCTACTACAGTTACTCCACTACTTGTAAGATATTGACATGCATCAACAATAACATTATAATAATGTTTGACAGTATAACAACTTAAGGGCCATTTTACTGCACTGAGTTCTTACTTTTGTTACTTTAAATTACATTTCATGCGTAAATTGTGGTGTTTGGTACTTTCACTTAAGTAAAGGATTGAAGTGTTTCCTCCAGTGATGCTTTATACTGGTGATGAAATCAGAAAATACAGTATATTGTTGTGAATAATTACACATGTGTTGGATTATGGTGCACAAGCAGCGTAATTGGAGAAGCTGAATGGGCATAATCTGTTTTTTTCAGGAGCTATATGTTGACGGCGAGCTTGACTTTTCCCACAGGAGCCGCTGTGACCTGACGTCTGTTGATGGTCCACTGAACCTCAGAGCAGAGCAGACACGCAGCTCGCATTTTGTTTAGAGTTTTCCTTTCCCTTTCCAAAAGCTCATGGTCACCTGTGACATGCTTTCATTTTAAACATTTAGACTAAAGTCATCCTGTCTGGCCCAGACGTGGAAGGCGATCCCCGAGTGAAACCAGATAAATAAACATGTGGCTCGAGTGGGTTGAAGTTGTTTTTCTTTGGGTTTTTTTACTCACATGTGAAAAAGAAAAATGGCTCTCTGGCAGTTTCACACTCTTTCCAGATTGTCTTGGTGAAAAAAAAATTAAGAAAATAAAAAACATCAAAGATGAAAACAGTAGGAAGTCGACACCAGACTGGTAAACATAACACCCAAGATGTATTTTTACAATCCACAACTGCATAACTTCCGTCGTTTGAGTTGTTGGGGTGTTGTAGAAGAACCTCACCCCCTGCAGAGAGAAGAGAAAGAGCCGAGGGGTGAAATCTTTTTTGGGGAACATATATTGGCAGTTGTTCAAACCCAGCTGTAGCTGTGGCTGAGGTGGTTTTCCTCCTTAAAACCCCAAATATTCACTTTTTTGAGTTATATTTTTGAGATCAGTCTTCTGAATATTTGAGAAACACGACTGATTAAATTTGTGTCTGATCTATAATTTGGGGTTCTGGAGGCTCAAAATAAAGACATTGTTCATTATCTTGATTCCTCACGACTTTTTCTAATTTTATGATGACATGTTTTTGAAAACTGCCTCGCAGACTCAGGCTGTATCATCTTGTGCAAGACAATTATACGTGTTGACAGAACTTTCTGTGCTCACCCAACCCAAATGAGCGTCTTTGAATTTATGTTACCAGAGTTTTTTTATTTGTTTGCGAGCGGTTTAACATTTGCAGAAAGAACATATGTGTAAAACTTCTTGGTCAACATAAGGAAAACGCACATCCTCTTTGTGAAAGGCAACAGTCTAGTTTTAGTTTAAATCAAATATTTAATTGACTGATTTTATTGTCACTGCTGAAGGTGCCTGAGTGCTGAAACATTATCGAATTATAGCAAACCGCATATGGAGCCGGAGTGTGCAACACCTTTTTCACTTTTTAGTGATCAGCACCTTGTTAAAGCCTTTGGTGTGTGTTGCTTTTCTACAATATTTGTGCAAAATGTCTCATAACATGTTCACATTCCATGTAAATTACCTGATTTTCATATCGGCTGGTGAAGATTAAAGTGGTAGAAATCGGTGACTGTAGTTAAAAAGTCTGTAAATGTAAAATGTCATTGCAGAATCACGGTCCAGACAAAATACAAGAAATTACATTGAATAAATTACAAACAAGCTCTTGTAGTGCGAAACCTCATGTAAGATAAAACCTGGATGATTTTATTTTCACACACATTAAGGCTGTAAATACATTTAAACATGAGATTTTGTAAAAGAGCTCAGAGAGAATCGGCTCCTGCAGCAACGGACATTTGTGAGGACACAAATGCAAGATACAAGGAAGCTTTAATAAACAGTCAAAATGAAAAATATATATATATATATAATCCAAAAACCAAGTGCAAGATGCCAAAAATACAATGTAACAGCACAAAAGCTAAAACAAAGTACCAAACAAGAGCAAAAGACAAGTCAGTTAAGACGGGAAGAAACAGAAATGCAAAGCCAGGAACGAAAAACAACCAAAAAACATGAAACATACCACAGGGAGACACTGGGAGGCTCAGGAAATAACACAGGTGAGTAACAGGTGAGACACAGGTGAAACATGGGACTGACAGAGACACACACACACGGGCTGATTACAAACAAGACACAGGTGGACAAAGAAGAAGGAGGCCGGCAAATTCACACAGAGGGAGGAAACGAACAGCAACACGTGACACGTGAGGGCAAAACTTCAAAATAAAACAAGAAAACACTGAAACAGAAACATGACGTCATTATGCGCTACATGAAGTTTCTCTTCACCACATCTGAAAGCATGTTCTTTATTAGTGTTCTCAAGATTGTTATTTGAAGAGACGCTCTACCGCCGGGTTTCAACATTTGTAAGGGTTACACAGCTGGGTATGTTTAAGGAGACCTTGGGACAATTTCAAGCTGTATTTGTGCCGACAAAACAGGTATTTTAAGCCAGACCATGATGTTTTCCTAACCCTGACCAGGTGGGTTTTGTGCCGAAACCTAACAAAATGATAAGCATGTCTGGACGCCTCTGCACTGAGTGTCAGTTGCATTGTGGGTAAGGTATATTGACAAGAATGCCGAGAATGTAAAATGATGTTTCTGCGGAATCTATTCTGAATCTTTAACATGAAAACCCCATACATCCTTTAATGACGACCTGCAGCCAGTGCCAACAATTAAAGGGGCAACATGATCACACAGAGTCCAACCAAACATACAATCCCATGTTCTCCTCTTATGACAATGTGAGGTAACATTTGGGATCCATTTCCAGCTGCAGATTTACAACCCTGCCTTTCCATTAGACCCAAACCTCTGACAGGAGATGACTGTGGATGATTACCCTGGCATTACATGTACAGTACGCGCAGCGGGAGCGCGTTATAATGACGCGTTTTGACATATAGGATGTGCTTATGGGGGCCTGACAACAAACGGGAACGCTGATTAACTGTTATTTTTACAGTCTGAAATTACAGAGTGCGTAAAAAAAGCTCCACCGTGCCCGTCAGGAGGGGCTGTAATTGGGCTGGATGAGCTGCTGCTGGTTAAATTGCGCGCTGATGACGCCGCGGAGGAGGTTTAACCAACAGGACTTTCTCCTCTGCTGCTGCTCGGTTTCCTGTCAGAGAGGGAGGGAAAGAGGGAGAGACCAGACAAAGGTTCCCCAGCCTGGTAGTCCTGCTCATATATCCAGGACAGCGCAGCTCTTTTTCAGACGCATCTTCAAGTCAAAGCTCCGGAGAGACACCAGCTGTCTGTCTGTCTGTCTGTCTGTCAGTCCCGCTGCGCCCTGAACGGTCCTTCCGCAAGGATCCACCGGCGGTTTTAGGACTCCAAGAAACCGCATTTCAAACCACTGAGCAGGGTGAGTAGCCGCATCTTCTCACCTTCAGGACAGTGGAGGTGTCTTTAAAGATTGTGACAAGTAAGGAAACATTTATTTTGTTGCGCTTCTTTGGGAGAATTGGCTGCTCATGGAGAGTGGGAATAAGTTTGGCAGAAGAAGAGGTGAAAAAGAAAAAGGTTCAAGTCTGTGAGAAGGGATATGAAGAGAGAGTTTGTTTTATAGACTGAATTAAAGTTCACATTCATGTTTTTTTAAGGAGAAATAACAAAATCAAACTAATCTGATTAGTGCGTAATGGATTATTCTAGAAATATTCTGTACATAAAGGAGTTAAAATAGACATGTGAGATTAATAAAGTCATAATAAACCACATGTGAAGCCTGAAGACACACTTTAAGTGGATATAAACAGACAAAACATCAAACCTATGACTTCATAGTTCTAGAAATATTCATAGTTTGTCCCTCAGGATCCACTGATGCTTTCCTGGACTGACCAGGTGCCCGGAGCAGACATGATTCACACACAGAGTGCACAGAGCGCAAGACGCTGCTTGCCCTCCTGGCTGCTGAATAATAGTTAATTGTCGAGATTAAAGAGTGTGTAGCCTGAAGCCAAAGGCTTCATGAGCTGGTGTCACAAGTGAGTGGAGCAGGAGTCTCAGAGAGGTTTGTTTCAATAGCTCAGACTGAACTCAGGAGCTCAGAGGAATATTGTGTTTGCTGAGAGGATAATCAGCCAGATTAGTGGATTAATCTTAAAGGAAAAGTTCTCTCTGACAGGAAAATTCAGACGTTGGCTCCTCCACGTCACACCGACAGAACGTCAGGTGAAGTTTTGTCGTCCAGGCAACATTTCTGGAGCTTCACAGCAAAACAGTTTGGCATTATTCTAATAAACAAATGAAGTAGATGGAGACTTGTTTTTCCAGACAGCTCACACGATGTAATATAAGTCTCTGGACGCCACGAGAGGCTGAATTTATCTTAAAAATATGTTATTTACACCCTCGATGCACCGTGAAGATGACGTGTGAGCTGAAGCTCTTAGAAACAATAAATAATGTGTTTATATGTAGACTTGGATTATGTCAGAGGAGCCATTTTATGTTTCTCTGTGTTGTTTTTGTATGATGTTTTAAAACAAAAAGCTCCAGAAATGAAACCTCACATCTTCCTACTTTCCATCAGGATGAGCAGCATTTCATAGTCGTAGCACATTTTCTGGCTCCAGCCTCCCAGATGTGAGCAGCTGATCGTGTTTAACGTATTCTCAACGTACGTGTCGACTAAAACAAGAAGTTTTCTGGTTGCTGTGTTGCTGACAGACTGTTTCTTGACTTGACTTGAACAGTTTCATGGTAAAAGACACTGATTTGAATCTTACTTTTTGTTTATTAAGCATGCATGAAAGGTCAATAAACAATCTGGCTGCAATACTACAGAAATAATCAGTCAGTGTACGGATTTGTTAATAGTTGTGAGATTAATTTACAACAATTGTGACTCTTAATCCATCATCTAAAGTCATTTATCAAGCAGAAATGTCAAACATTCACCAGGACCAGATCCCCAGATTTAAGGATTTGCTATTTTTTTCTGTTTTACCTCACTGTAAGTTGAATATCTTTTGGGTTTTGGACCATTGGTCGGTCAAAACAAAGTTTGAAGATGTCACTTTGGGTTCTGGAAGCTTGTATTGGTATTTCTCTAATTGATTAATGGGGAACACAGTCAACAGAATAATCGGTAATGAAAATGATCATCAGGGCAGCCCGAGGCTGAAGTGGGGGATTCCTTCCTTCATCTGTCCGGAGTTATTGAGATGTAAATGAGCGCTGTTGGCCCAGACAGAAGAGAACCGTCCCAGATTATCGCCACCCAGGGAAGTTGCTGAATTCGGGGCTTTCGGTGTGTTTGTGTTTGTGTTAAAGAGAGATCAGACATGCTGACTCCTCTCCTCTCCTCTGTGACATCATCGTCTCTCTGACTTCTTGCTGGGCGTTCGCGGCTCGCAGGGTAACTTCCCCTCGCTGCCGGGGTGTTTGTTCGTCATGGCAGACGGGGGTCAGAGGTGGTTTGGCAGCTCCAGACGACCCCCCTTCGGCCTCTCTCGCTCTCTCAGGGGGGCAAGAAACCCTCCATTTGCCCTGGAAAAAACAAACAAACACTCTCTCCTCGTGCAACAAAGGGTACATTTTTAGCTCAGTTAAGCAATTAAGCGATGGGATAGAAGAGGGGAAATGATAAGTGTTGCCCCGCGAGAGGTGTGGTTTTAAAAAGTACTGATTAAGATTCTATTTTAAACATGTTACAGGCTGTAAAATATGTGACGGTTTGTGCTTTTTTTAGGAGTGTAAAATCCACATAATTTCATGTTGTTTGTTTGAGGGCTGCAACTAATTAACCAATTCACTACGGACTACGGACGGGCAACATGGCATCAGACCAGACCCGGGAATCTGATCTGAAAACAGCTCAAAGACTTCTGTTAATGCAACAATTATTTTATTTGGAAGTTGTTTCTTTTATTGATTACTTACTTACCTCTCTGCCATGTAGCACCACCATGTTTCTACAGTAGCCTAGAAAGGACCTTTTGCGTGTTTTCCTGTGTTTTTTTTTTTTTTTTTTGCAGGAAGTAGGTGAGGGGTATTCAGTTGGTTGCAGTCTGCAGCCTCAGTGCTAGATGCCACTAAATCTGACGCATTGGACCTTTAAAATGACCAAAAGTTCAGAGATATTTAGTTTAAGATCAACTTGTATTCAAATTAGAGGCCAGGGAATGTTTTGGATTTGGAAAAAAGTAGCAGAGGGAAGTAAAAAAAAAGAAAAAAAAAAGATGATTTACTCGTCTGTGAACTTCCCTCTCCAAAGCCACAACATAAACTGCAGGGTTGCAACTCTGTGTCTGTCCTGGTTGGTTGATGGAATAACAATAAAGAATAAGACTAAGGAATTCTAGGGATTTTACAGTTTTTGTTGTTTGCATGGATCTGAGTGTAAAAATCAGGCATATTTAGGTGGCCAGTATCGACAAGTGATCACAATTTGATGCAGATCCTACACTTGGAGCGATACAGGCTTTGATTAGATTCAATTAAAGTTGGGCTTTAATGGAGGTACTTCAGGTGATTAATTTGCTGACAAGTTTCAGCATTTACCTAAGGAATCCCAAAGTGACGTCCTCAAGTTGCATCTTTTGCCCAATCAGCAGCCCGAAACCCAAAAGTCTCTTTATTTACTGTCATACATGATAAAGAAAAGCCGCAATTCCTCACATTTAAGAAGCTGAAACCAGCGGATTGATCAACTGATTGATTGATTGACTAACTAACCGCAGTAGCTTTAGTAAACTCAGAATGCGGCTGTTCCGTCTAACCAGAGCTCAAACTGAACATCTCCAGCAAACAAGGTTTCATCAGCCCAAAAAACATTACAGATGCAGATCCAGCTGTTGATCATCTGCCGTGGTTTGTGGCCGCGAACCAAACCACAGAACATGCTGTTGCATTTGTCTGATGAGCTGCTTAAAGTTTTACAAAGAAACCATTGCTTCATACACATGATTTATGACTGATTTATATTCTTGGCAACATTTGGAAGTAGCGCTGCAGGGCAATGAAACCGTTTGTGTTCAGCCTGTCTGCCCAAACCGAGGCTTTGTGTTTTCTGATCGTGTTTACTGTTGTCGGATCAGATAAGAAGAGTTTCATACTCTGACATCTCTTCGGTCCTGCTGTATATTTTGGCCCGCGTCTCACATCAATTACAGTCTCCGCTCTTGGTCCTCTGGCTTATTTCCGGGGAAAAAAAACTTGCTCAATGTGTAATAGCCTCTGTTAGTCACAGTGACTAACCATGGATGTCTCGTCCTTTTTTTTCCCCTTCTCTTTCTCTCTCGCTTCCAGGGAACAATGAAGATGCTGCTGCCTCTGGTAATCCTACAGCTGCTCCTGGCACCGGCGCTCTCGGTAAACTCCCACTCAAACGACAGAACGTTTATTAACTGTTTGATAGCTGATAAAGTCTTCTTTTGCCGAAGATTTACATTGGAGATTTCAATTGTATCTTCAAATTGAGTTTGCACAGTTTTTATTCTTGACCTGAAAAACAGCTGCTGCTGCTGTCAGAAGAATGAATTATAAACTCAGTGAGATTTGTCAAAGAAAACACGAGTTAATGTTGTTGTTTTTCTCACTGTGATGTCGTGTATAACCTGCTGTCTCGTGTCCAGGTGCCCAGTGTGGATCACTGGGACACGTGGGGTCCTTACGGTGAATGCAGCCGCAGCTGTGGCAGCGGCGTGACCATGAGAACCAGGCGCTGCATCACCCACAGGTACGTCTCTTCCTGCCGATATCTATCTTTTTATTAATGCACATAAACATGCCTGTGCACACACTCGCAGCCAGCCTCTCTTTGATAGCCTCAGCTCATTGTGAGCTGCTGAACACACACACTGTGTTTTTCTCCCCTCCTCTCTGAATAAAACTAATTGTGAGGTTCATGGGCACAGACTGTATCTTGATTTTAAAAGAATGCCTTGAAGTCACGAGGACGTGGGCTTGTCTTACATCCAAAGCACACTGCAGGGAGGGGCCCTTTAACGTTAAAAGGACCTCTTTTAGCTGGGTGTTGCCCTTTGGCTGCTGAAGAGGATCAGATGGAGGAGCGAATATTTTCTATCTGCCCCCCCTTTTTTTTTAGGCTGAGGAGACTTTTCAGAAGTGGCTTAGCTGCTCACGTGTCTGGGTTTTTAACGTATAATTTATTAAAAATACGGTCCTCTGCCCATTTTTAAGGCTTTACTTTACATCTTGACTCAACATGGCCGAGTGAGGAGTCATAAATTCGTGCCTGCTGTTGTTGCCAACGTATACTGTAAATACTCTGCTCATAGGAATCCAGCCGGCGTGTTGCCTCATGTAACACATAAAGTCATCCGTGCTCATGAAGTGGGAAGTGACGTGTGTCTTAATTTAGTTTACCGCAAAATGTTCAGATCCTTTACTTCAGAATACTCCATGACAAGCAAACGTGGTCTGAACACAAGATTACTTAAAGGCAGAATGAGTAAGTAGACTCACAAATAATCATTTATGACCAGTGCCTGCATCTACAGAGATCCTTCCTTCCACTCGCATTTTCATTTCATATTGCTGTGAAAGTTTCCTGGTCGTCAACCTTTGAGCAGTGAGTGTGTAGCTAAAAAGAATCCGCAGAAATTTTACTTTGACAAGAATGGAGGTGCGCCTCAGTTATTGAGAAACAGTTCTGGGGAATTTTGATAAAAAGCACACAAGAAAGACGCCTACGAGGCAGAAACGTGTCTGTAATGAGCCGTTTCTTTACCGTGTCCAAACAGTTTTCACCTTATTTGGTACTTTTGTTGACAGCAAACTGATTGATATCGCAGGTTCACAGGAGATGTTTTCTCCACGCTGATGCTCCGCGGTGCAGGTTTCCAACATGTCCGTGCAGTCAGTGAGTCAGACTGTTCCCCTCTTTCTTTACCTGGCTGATGAATAACAGAGTCCTGCCCTCCGCTGCATCGTAGGATGAACTCTGTCATATCTTGCCTGCCAGGTTTGCCAGGATCACACCTTTAAATACTATGATTAGACAGCTGTTGACTCATTGTGTGCTTTACAGGAACTCCCAACTTTACCCGACATCCATTTATAAAATTTCCTGACCTTCATCCAAAGACGTTAAAACAGACTGTAATCTATTTTAATTTACTTCGATCAATCATTTTCACCTTTCCACCTTTCTGTCATGTATCGTTTTTAAACAGAAAGTAAAGTGCGATGTTTATTTTCCACCCCCGGGTGAAGAGTTGGAGGCAGGATGTTGTCAGTGACTGTTTGGACATGTTTTTAGTCTCGGTTTTGGCGCTCTGACAGGAGTGTGTCTTGTTTTTAGGCTTAAGGGCAGGTACTTCTGGAGGTGACTTAATCATGAGTTATCAGCGTGGCTGGAAGGGAGGGAGGCAAAACAATCTGCTGTCTCACGGTGCACGTCCAGGTTTGTGAGAGTTTAAGGCTCAGCAGTGATGATGTTGAGGCTTCTCCTCTTGCTGAGAGCTCTTTTTTTTTTTTAAGGCACAGATTAAAGAGGAATGTTTCTCAACATCTGAGCTGAAACTTGTTATTTCTGCACTCGCAGACAGTCTGAGCTGCGTATTTGCATACGTGCGCCGCAGCCTCACCTAGTCATTAACTGTTTCTGCATTAAAATAATGACCCATAAACTTTTAATGAAATGAAAAGATTCAGAAGGGGATTTTTTTACCCCACAGATCAAGCTAATGAGAACGCATATTTGTGGTTTTAAAAGGGGCACACCCATGATTTTACACATGAATGTCAGTTAACTTGCCAGCTAAACATGTTTTTCCAACTCGAGTGAGACAAATAGAACACGGGCAGTGTTAATTAAACCTGCGAGGCCTCGATGTAATGATGCTGTAATGATGCCAACGACCTGGAAAACATTATCCAGTGATTAAAATGTACATTGACACAATATGTCAATGTCTATATCTTTATCTAGTCTGTGTAGCCAGACAGAAACTAAAAAACCCGTAACAAACAGGCTCAAGTTGTACGACTTCGGTTCGGCTACAAAAAGATTGATATGACAGTAAAGGGGATTTGTTGAATATAGTTTGTGAGGCTGTTAGCAGAAAGTGTTAATCAGTGCACCAGGGATAAAAAGTGATGAGCAACCGTATTTCTTTTGAAATGAGCTCAAGAAGAAAGGCCAACTTTTAAAGCAGACATGAGAGCTCTGTGGCTTTTTAATAGCTTTCCAATATCTGATAGATAACTCGTCATATGTCCTCAGGGTTTAGATTAAATTACAGATCTACAGAACAACGCCCAGGTTCGTAGCCGACTGTTTGTATACTCATCTTGTTCGACTCTGTTCTTTGAGCTTCGGCAAGATGCAGCTGATAACGCGCTACGGATGACTTTTCTTCTTGGCTCAGCTTTAAGGGAAACTACCTCATCCCTCGGTTCCATTTATCAAAAAGGAAATCAGGGAACAGTTTCTCATAATGATGCTTTATCATCCACATACAGGACTGATGGAGGACACAACTGTGTGGGACCAGAGAAGTCTTACCGCTCCTGCAACATCCAGGTGAGCAAACACATCCCAATAATCTTCCTCTTAAGATATTTTCTCGTATACTTGGTACTTTTCAGTCACATGATGTTGAATTAAATTAAAGTTTCTTCTGTAATTCTTGTGAGTTGTCGTCTGACCTCTCTGCTGCCTCCCTTCGTTTCCATCAGGACTGTCCGGAGGGATCCAAGGATTTCCGTGAGGAGCAGTGCTCCCAGTTCGACGGCACCGTCTTCCAGGGGAAACTCTACAAGTGGCTGCCTTATTACGGAGGTCAGAAGAGAAGCGAAAGTGGTCGTATTTCTGGATTTGTGAGGCCACATAGTGGACATGAAATTTAGGATAAAGAATTGACAGAGTGTACTTTTATTCTAAAATGAAACTGCTCCCTCTGACAGCTGAGAACCCCTGTGAGCTGAACTGCATGCCGAGAGGAGAAAACTTTTTCTACCGCCACCGCAGGGCCGTGGTGGATGGTACACCCTGCCACCCCGGGCGCAGGGACATATGTGTGGACGGAGTCTGTAAGGTACGCTGCACGGAAAATCAACACAGACATGAGAATAGACGAAACATGACACAATAAGAGGGGAGAAACTCAACTACGTATTTCCTATTAGCCTGTTAATTGTTAGGAATTACTTGTAGACTGTTCTGCTCTCTGTCCGACCCTGAACTCTGACCCTGGAGGTGGCTGAGTCCTGTTTACTTTACCAAACACTGAGGAGAAGCAAAGAAGTTGAATACTTTCTTAAAAAAGATATATAACCAATTGACTCATCTGTGCAGCAGATTTGATGAAAAAGCGTCATTAGTGTCCATAAAGTCAAAGTCAGGGGAGTAAAATCGTCTCAGAGGTTTTGAGCTTCGCTTCATTAATCGGAGCGGACACAGCGAGAGGATTAGTTTCACTATGTAGTAATGTCAAACACTTCTGCTCTCGTTCTTTTCTCATCTAATTATCGCCCCAAGCTTCTCCTCATGAAACACCTCCTCCATTTAACCTCTGTCTTTGTGTCTTCATCACCTCCTCTGTGGGGAGCCGCTGTCCAGAGTCCACTCCGCTCACGTGTCTTAGTTTTTTACCTTATTGTTTGTTTACTTTGAAAAAAAAAGTTATGTATTTAATCTTCAGCTTCAGCAGAGTTGTGTTGGTTTTCTGACTGCTGCTTCCACAGACACATCGTGTCCCCACAGATGTACCCATCTGTTCCACCTTGTTAAATGTTAAATCAGGTCTTGTATTGGTTTGGCCCCCTGAAGTGGTGTTTTGGTTTGGCTGCTGAACCGGCTATTCTGTGATTGGACTTTCTGAGGGTTTTGTGTTGTAATGTTTACATTCCTGTCATAGGATAACACCGGTACATGCAAGCAGTGATGGAGGAAGTAGCCTATTACTGAAAGAATCCTTGATCTCAATGCTTTAAAAGAAGCAGAGTAAAACAATCGGTTGTATAGATAAGTAGGCAGCACCCAGTCTGAACGTGGATGGTTATTGCTCATCAGGCAATCTGCTTATCTTCTTCCCGACTTGTTCCTTTTTCAGCGTCTGGGCTGTGACAACATGTTGGAGTCTCCTCAGCAGGAAGACCCCTGCCTGCAGTGTGGGGGTAATGGACAGACCTGCCACCGGGTCCAGAACAGCTTCTCTGTGCGCGACCTGCCAACTGGTACGTTTCCGATCATTACGTTTGCCACACCGGCAGACTTCCCCCTCACAGAGGGAGCGAACAGATAAAGAAAACGTTTGAAAGATGTTGGCAGTATTCTGCAGGTCTGTCTCTTTTTTTTGAAATCTCAGGCTACAACCAGATGTTCATCATCCCTGTTGGAGCCACCACCATCAGCATCAGAGAGACTGTGGCCACACGTAACTACCTCGGTGAGACTTTTTAGAAAACACAGGAATAGTTTTTAATTCTCGAGGATGTTCAGATGTATTCTTTGCATACAATGACTATAACGTCTCCTCCAGCTATCAAGAACCTGCGTGGCGAGTACTACCTCAACGGCCACTGGGTAATTGATTTCTCCAGGGCGACACCCGTTGCTGGAACCATGCTGTACTACCAGCGAGGCGCTGAGGGCGACAGCGTCCCTGAAACCATCATCGGCCGCGGCCCCACCACTGAACCCCTGGTTATTGAGGTACGATTATACACACTGAATTCATCCCATCTAAAAGCTCTCACTGTTCTGTTGAAGTTGAACCTTTCCGTGCACCCCTCTCCTCTCAGCTGATCAGCCAGGAGCCCAACCAGGGAGTGCAGTATGAGTTTTATCTCCCTAATGGACGCTCCAGAGAGGGCTACTACTGGAGTTATGGATCGTGGTCTGCCTGCAGCAGGGAGTGTGGATCAGGTCAGAGTCTTACACTTAAACATTTCAAACAACTGTGTGTGTTAAAAGATTTTATTATCACAGTTAAGTCATTCTGTTCCCTCACCAGGATACCAGTCCCGTTTGGTCTTCTGCACCATCGACAACGAGTCGTACCCCGACTATCTCTGCGCATCTCTGCCGAGGCCACAGACCAACCGTACATGTAACCCGCAGCCGTGCCCACAGACCCGCAGGTAAACCGCCGTCATGTTACGCTGAAGAAATGTAACATTTAAGTAAAATGAGGACAACAGCAGCCAGAGTTCATTTTTGTTCCACTGAAAGTGAATGGGGCCTTTGTTTTTTTTTGCTGACTGCTGTTGGTGTATCACGACTGTCTGAAAGGATGGCGTACCTGTATCCACCCAAGTTGTGGAGATCCTCAGAAAGACCCAGAGCCTATGTGTTCAGGTAACCCAGGATCTGTGGTCGTAGTGAAGTCTTAGGTAGCTGCAAACACAGGGGGGGAGATCCGAATCATTAAGTCTTCATTTGCTGATTTCCTGAACATGCTCAATTGGTTTTAATAAATCCCTTAATCTTGTAGATGACACATCGTAGCTACTGGCCTCTTAAAAGTGTAATAAATGTTGATTTAAAGTTCTCCCCCTTCAGATGTGTTTGACTGTAGCATCTGTGTTTAGCGCCGAGTCTGTTTCCCCCATGTGAGGTGAGAACGGCGGCGCGGGACAACTGTCCAGCTCAGAGATCTCCCTTTCAACCATTTAATGATCCTCATTCATCTTGGACACACTTAACGTTTCTCTACGGGGAGACCAGGTGGTGATTTGATGGCAGATCTTTAACCTCGCAACCTGTGGCCTCTGTGCCTGATCCCTGAGCTGGGCTGCTGCCTGATTGCTTTAGCAAACTGTAAACACTCCTCGTCCCTGTGTGTTAGTGTAGCCGTAGTGTTGTGAGGTGTTCGCAGGTCAAAGGTCGTCATGCAGGAGGAGGGGGGGGGGGTTAGTCAGGGATTGTGTACATCTGAATGAGACACAGCAGCAGCAGCGGCGTGGTAGTAAAGAGCCGGGGCTTCAGTCACTGACTCTCTGGTATTTCCTGCTTCTTTTCTTTGATGCTGCTGCTGCTTGGAAACCTGAGATGTTTATGAAGCTCGGGTGACGCTTAGTGCACCCTCATTACGCCGCAATTGAAAGATACACTGCATGGACGACCGGAGACGTGTGTGCTAGAGTTTGGGCAGCGATTTGGGGGATAAAGATCGCCGGTTGTAGTGTTTGTTTTCTTCTAGCAATCAGTGTCTGTTCACAATAACCAGGAAGTGAGACACACTTTCTGTCTTGTCGCTGGAAGTCACTTTTTGGTTTGTAGAGTCTCCAGAGAGGATGTGCTGTTTTTAATGGAATCATGCATCTTGTAGTTTAGTAGTTATTATCTTAGTAGCTGTGTTGTTAGAGCGATGCATCCTTTTCCACGCGTGCATTTTGTTTGAGGGGTTTCATTCCAAAATCCTGATCAGAAACAACGTTTTTTTATGGAAACACAGAAGGTTGATGTTTAAATTCTGCAGAAGCCATCTGTCAATTTATCGATTTGTTGAAATATGTAAAATAAATCGACTCAATTTTAAAAAAAAATATCTGGTTACAGCTTCTCATATGTTAGGATTATTTATTTATTAATGTTACATTCAGTTTTGGACAATAGCAAACAATCTCTCAATATGAGAATTATAGATGGACATTGTTTATTATTATTTCTCACTCCTGGGTGTGACTGGTTATGGTCAGAAGTCAGCCCAAACAAGATCAACCCGGGTAAATGCTGATCTTGCCCGGAAGGGGAGTGTCAAAGTTTACACATGGCTCGCCAGAAAAAACAAACTGGGGCTTCAAAAAAAAAAACTTGTCTTTTTTGGGATGAAACTCTTCACGTTTTCTCGGCTACGTTACAACATCTCCTGACTTGTGTTTCGTGGGTTTCCCAGCTGGAGAACCGGTGAGTGGAACGCCTGCTCAGTGACCTGCGGTGGAGGCTCTCAGATTCGCAAAGTGGAGTGCATCTCCCAGGATGCCGCGGGCCCCCGCGTGGTGGATGATGCCACTTGTGCCGCCTACGCCGAGGCACCGCCTTCTCTGCAGACCTGCAACATGCACAAGTGCGCCGAGTATCGTGCGAGTAGATGGAGCGCGGTGAGTTTACTGGCAGACTGATGGAATAAACTGATTAAATAAAGAAACTACTTGTTCCAAAATCAAGATTCTAAGTTTCTGATCACTTTAAGTTTAGCTTTGATAACCTAAAATCATAGAAAATAAAGTCCTCAGTGTTCACCATCTGTGTTTTAAACCTGTGTTGTGTGCAGTGCTCAGTGACCTGCGGTTCAGGTCAGCAGACCAGGGAAATCACCTGTATCGGTTCAGGAGGAATGAGGCTGGAGGAAACATCCTGCAGCACTCTGCACCGCCCGCTCGCAGTCCGACCCTGTGAGATGGCGGTCTGCCCGAGGTTGATCAGCTGGCACGTTGGAGAGTGGGGCCTGGTGAGAACGGCAGAAACAAAAAACAATGCAGGGACACTTAGTGTGGCCGAATGTGAAATCATGCCGGTTAAAATCTCTCTCTGCGTTTCCCTCCAGTGCACCACGAGCTGTGGCTCCGGCTCTAGAGACCGACAGGTGATCTGCTCGGACCAGGACAGGAACCTGTACCCTGCTGAAAACTGCCTCGCCAACCACAAACCCTCCACAGTGGAGCGCTGCAACACCCAGCCCTGCTACAGCCCACAGGGTGAGAATAAAACCACCTCGTAATTAAACCTGCATCGGATTTATTACCTCATTAAACAGTTTCCTAACTGGTTTATGGCTTTAATCGTTAGTTTCAAGTCTTCTTGAACACAGCATGATGTTCATTTAGTAAAATTATGGTCCCATTAAGTTGTGCTCACTGGTTTGTTGTTGTGGGTCTCCTGCAGTGGTGCCCAGTGTTCAGGACCCACGAGGGCACGACAACACGCAGACTGGTTTCCAGCCCTACGTGCCCGACCACGCAACAGGTTTGACTCCATCTCGAAGTTCATTACACAGGCAGTACTGAGGATGTTTTGTATGTGAGGTGATGGACGCACACTTTAAACCAGAACAATGTCAAGAATACTGAAATGAACCACAGAGCAAAAACACAACGAACATTTTGAGCCTCAGGGAGCTGAATGTTGTCTGTAAAATAAGTAGAAAAGATGTAAAAACATTCATTCTGCTCTTCAGTGAAGGACAAAGGCTCTGAATTGACATCTTTTGGGCCCGTCTTTGTGTCTGTGGCTGTTCTCACTTTACTAACTCTTCCTGACTTTTTTCTTTTTTGCTTACTCATTTCTGCTGGCTCTTTTTTTTTTCTCACTGTGTTCAGAGCACCAGTCACGAAGCAACGGGCCACAAGTCATATTCAATAAAATCCGGCAGTATGAAGCCACAAGCCACAACCAACAATTGTCACCGCGTGGTGGGTGTGATGCTCTAAAAGTTGCGCTGACCTCCTCTTTTAATGGCCACTTAGCAATAATGTAGCTGGCCACGCGTGCATATTTTGTCGCTTGTAGTTTGAACATAACGTTTTCTTTTTTACTTTTTTATCTGTTTTCGTCAGCACTTACTCTTTGGCTTGCTGTCGTCTTTTTTTTTTCTTATATCTGCTACCTCTGTTTTTTATTAGCACCTAGCTGATTCCTTAACTCATCACAAAGGCCCTTCATCGAAAATTAATACAACTCACTCTGTTGAAGAAGAGCTTCTGAGCATTTACATAACTGATGAGTGTTGTACATTTTCTTAATAAAGCAAAGTGGAGGTGTGATGGCACTCTGATAATTGCTCCCCTCAGCTCCCCTGCGCCTCCTCCTCTCTGCTGATATAACTCCTGTCACTTTGTGCCCATCGGCCCCTCCTTTTTTTCCCCATCCAGCCCCTGTCCCAGCACTAATTATCCGGGCCTGATTGACATGTTTTCAGGGGTCCATGGACACTGTCAGCCTGATTAAAATATTTCCAGAGCATTGAAGTGTGCAAGTGCTGGCTGTGGTGTTTTTCTGGCATGTTCTGGCATTCGGGAGCACCGACACAGTGTTCAGGAATTTCCAGTTTGAGGTCTGATCACAGGAGCCACTTGTCCCAGTTCATTCTCCGTTGTTCCCCGCTTCAGCTTCCTGTGAGGACTGTGTGGCCTCGAGCACAGTAGCTTCGACTCGATTATACATTTCTAAAGCAATGTGTGAACTCCTTTATTGCTCTGTGTTGTCTATTTAAACACCATGAACTGTGGGGGTCTAGTGTCCATGTGTGAGCTCCCCCCCCCCCCACCCACCTCACTTGGCTTCATCTCAGTCCGCAGGCCTGAGACCGATCTGACCCAGACCAACACAGTCCATGACCCTCACGGCTCCGCCCCGGCTCTTCACTGCAGCCAGTCCTATTACGGCTGCTGCCCCGACGGACGCACTTCAGCTGGGGGCCCTCAGGGTTTGGGCTGCCCATATGGACCAGCTCCCACTCCTCGCCAGCCATCCTGCATTCAGACCAGGTATCCATCTCCATCCTGTCATTACTCTGTGGTTGAGGTTACATATGGAGTCTGTTTAAGAGCCTTTGTCTGGGTGTCACTTTTATAACTGTGCTCCAACCAGAGGTTGTTTGGGATTACGCATGACCAACATAACTACCACTAAGTGACCACAGTGTGGTTAAAGGTTTCTTGGAAATGAACGTTGCAACTTTTGCACATTTTTGTTATTTTTGGCTCAAACTTTGGGTACAAAGTGTTTTATTGTTTGTATCTGCTCACACTTTGCTCTTGCCCGTCAGTTATGGCTGCTGCAGGGACGGAGTGACGGCTGCTCAGGGCCCCAACAAGGAGGGCTGCATGGAGTATGTGGCCCCTGCACCCACCGTAAGCAAACATACAAGAAATTCTATATGTAGCGAAGAAGAGATGGACTGTAATGAAGATCTGCCAAGAATGAAAACATTAGAAAACAGCAGCATCATTTCATCTCAATGCATTCTCCATAATCTTGCCTGATTGTTCTAATTGTTCATCTCATGTTCCCACAGGCCGCTCCTTCTCTTCCCACTGAGAATGCCGTGCAGTGCCGTAGAACCACGTACGGGTGCTGCTACGACCGCACATCAGTTGCGAATGGACCGAACGGCGAGGGCTGCCCCAACCCACCCAACCACAGTAAACAACAAACACGTTATTACAAATTGATGTCTGGTTTTGTGGTCCTGCTTTTTTTTTTTTGTCTTTTTCCAAAATCACATGTGGATCTGTCCAGTACAAACACACTCTGAGACGCTCCGTTCCCACTGATTGAAGGGTTTGCTCACAGGATTTATTGTAAGCATGGGAAAATATGCAGTTTATCCACGGACGCCAATCTTCAAACTCTATCACGGGATCAGTATAAATCTGGTTTTCTGTTATTTCGCTTTAAGTCTTCAGGCGTTTCAGTCAAAGATGTTCATCGCCAGACTACATGTTGGTAACCTCGCCCCTTCTGTTCCTCTGCTGCAGTTGAGCGCTCCATCTGCTCCCTGCCTCGTGCTGCCGGCTCCTGCAGCGACTGGATTACCCGCTACCACTTCGACGTCGTCACCTCCAAGTGCATGCACTTCTGGTACGGAGGTTGCCACGGTAACAGCAACAACTTCATGACCCGCGCCGAGTGCCAGAGGGCGTGCCAGGTTCCTGCGGCGAGCCAGCCGGGCCCGGGCCCAGTCGCTCCCGCTGGAGGTCCCGCCCCTAGGAGAGAGCCCACCCCTGCAAGGACCCCATCAGGAGCAGGCACCGCATCTGGAGGAGGAGCTGGAGCAGGTGGATCCACATCTGGAGGGTCAACAGGTGGAGGCTCACGCAACATGGGCAGGATTTTCACCGTGCAGGGAGGCTCGACCGGCAGCACCGGCAGACAGGCCACAAGCGCCGCCACACACGCCCACAGAGGCAGAATCCAGCGCCCTCGTCGGCCTACCCATGGTACTGCTGCCCAGCACACCGGCCCAGCAGCGAGGTAAGACCCTGAAGACCCAGGGAGCGACGAAAAGCTCACTCCCTGCCCCGTTAAAAGCCTTCCTACCCCTGCTGAAGGAGCCCCAATGAGGAGGGGAAAGAGTGAGCTGAAGGAGAGTGAAACACCGTCCACAGACAAATCATGTGCATCAATCATTTACCCCCAAAAATATGATGATGATGTTGATCTTAATGATCTTTATCATGGTGTCATGAGTTTATATAAAACAAAACCGAGTTAAGAACAATCAATTCAGTAACACAACAAACATTTTAAAAATGGATACCAGGATACCACTTCTAATTTTTAAATATCTTCAGTGAAATGTATCAGTTACCAATCAAGCATTTGTAAATGTAAAATGGAAGAGAAGCGACGGAAGAAAATAGCCCCAGTAGCACACGTACGTCTTGCAGACATCTGCGTGAGTTGCGTTGGATAAACGTTTGCTAATTGGGAAGACGCCTCATCAAATTCCTCCCCTGTTAGCAAACGCTTCACACACAATGTCTTTCCAACATAACTTAACTCAAAAGTCTCCAAGACATATGTGTGCTATCTTGGAGTCAACCTTGCCTCAAAACAAGCTCAACACCTCCTGAAAATCTTGTTTTTTCGCTGACCTCTGGTGGTTCGTCTCGTCACATGGCTGCAGTGATGGAGAAGAGGGCTGTGGGTGTAGCAGCTGTGGTCAGAAGTAAACCAGAGAGGGCAGTGTTGGTGTTGAGTTACTTTTAAAAGGCATCTTATTAATCAACATTTCTGCTTTTAATTGTCTTTATTTACAGCAAGGTATTCTGCTTTGTTTTATGTGGATCTGCTCTATAGATTGTTGTGATGCTAATATAATCCAAGGCCTTGCTTTGTAAAACACACCACAGCCACGCCACCGTCCCTCTAACTCCACAGACTCTCACGCTTGCAGCAAGTAGCGGCACCTTGTTTTTTTTTTTTCTTTCTTTAACCTCGATAAAAGAGGTTCTGGAGAAGTTTTACAACCTCACAGCGACCCTAAAACGGACAGCTCTTCTGTTTTTAATGCTTCTGGGACTTTTCACTGTCTGTGTCCGAGTTCATCGTTAGTCGTCTCGTGCTTTGTTTTTGTGCCTGCCGTCTCACTGTGTCAGTCGCCACCACCTTGATGTCACTAGATCAAACTAATAAAGGTTCTGCTGTGATGCTCCATCTGTCTTTGTGTGTGTGTGTGTGTGTTGTCACTAAACCTCGTCACCTTTTATTTGTGTAGTTGTTTGTGTTAGCTACATCACGGGTTTTAGCTTTTTCTTTGGGGGACACGGCTTCATGCTGGGAAATGTGGGTTTTTTAAAAATCGTCCTTTGTCTCTTTGTGTGTTTTAGCATCAGCGTTGATTCACTGCATCATTTGTTGCTCTGTGGGTGAAGGGTTCATTGTCTCGTCACTGTTTTTCATGTTGCATGGGCCGTTTGTGTGCCACAGCTGGGTTTCTCCTCTGTCTCTTCTGTCTGAGCTCTCTCTGACGCCAGGTTGTGGGCAGTCTTTATGCTTTGCTTTGGTGACTACTAATCAGAGTACCAACAGTGGAGCATAAAGTGACTCTTTCACTCTCCTCCTCCCTTCTCTTTCTTTGATTTTCCGACTTTTCTCCTGATCATCCTTCCCTCTTTTCCTTCCTTCCCTTCCTTCTGTCCTTTGTCTCCCCCTTCCTGTGCCCTCAGTCTGACCCTGGGAGGAGTGACCATCGATAAGAGCGACCCGTCTCAAGTGGAGGCTTTAGTCGGACAGACGGTCGTGTTGCCCTGCAGGGTCAGCCCACCGCCGTCCTCCACCGTCATCGTCGAGTGGAGACGAGACGGCATCCCTCTGTCTACTCGCAGGTCGGCAGAAACACACACTCGTTTCATAAACATTTAATTTTGATCTCCGTCGGTGGTTGTGATCATTCTCTACCTCTTCACTTTCTTTAAGGCATCACCAGCAGCCCAACGGTTCCCTGCTGGCCGGCCCTCTCACCAAGCTGGACTCCGGTTGGTTCTTGTGCGTGGCTACTCGTGAGCGGGAGAGAGACCACCGCTACATTTACCTGTCCGTCACAGGTGAGGCAGCCAGCATCTGCATGACGTCAGGAAGTTTCGTAGCACTGGTTTGGAATATCGCAACAATTATTGGATGGATTGTCAGGAAATCAGGAAAAGATGTTCAAGATTTTGGTTGATTTTGGTTCATAATGTCATTCCCATTGGTTTTAGCTGTGTTTAGTGCTGATCACAATATTTAAGCATGCTGGTGTCAACATTTAGCTCAAAGTGACACTGTCTGGTAGAGCATTTTAATTGTTGTGTCCACAGTTTAGCTTGTTTTTTAAATGAGCAAAGAATATTTTTGTCCTTATTATAGAGAGAAACATTTTTTATATCTGTCGTATCTATGTTAAACTCCACAAAGTAGATCGAGATCAGCGCACTCTAAGAAAGCTCCAGAGAGGAACTTTCACCCGGTGTGCATTGCAGCTAATTGGGGCCAGATTCGGTCAAAACCCCAATTTGACCGACTTTAACCCCAATTAGTCCGTCTCGGTTGAGGTGAAGCCCTGATGTCATAGTTGATGTTAGAGGTTGTGTCACAACACAGTGACCTCGAGAAGTTAGCTCGTCTTTACGCCTGATTAATTAATGTGAGTGAATAACAGGAGCATTTGTACAATCTTCTGTGCAGAGGGATCGTCTCCGCTGACTCCGACCTCCCTGCCCGGAGATGGTCCGATCCCTCGGTAAGAACAATCTCTGTCTACTCTCCAAATGCAAAAGGCTTTCCACCACTCAAAGCATTAACACAATCTGACTCCTGTAACTTCTCTCAGGTTCAGTATCGAGCGGTCAGGCTCATCGTTAGTGGAAATGCGATCAGGACAAACAGCCAGTCTTCCCTGCAGGATCCTCCCTCCCTCCGCTCTTCAGGCTGTCAACATTCAGTGGACTAAAGATGGACATCCTGTCAGTGACGCCAGGTAATCACCACACTGCTCCACTCATTTATTCACACTATATCTGATTTTGGAGTGTTAGAGTCTTGAAAAGCCAGTTTAGCTGTAATAAATACCCACTAATTGCAATTTATTCCGGTTGAGCATCAAGCATGAAGGTCAAACATCCAACTTAAGGAACAAAAAGTGAAATACATTGAAGGGGAGGTTTTTAAACTTCACATCTGTAAGATTAGTGTCTTCAGTGCTACTTAAGTGAAGGCTCTGAGCACTGAACTCTGCTGTGTTGCAGGTACACGCAGCATTCAGACGGCATGCTGATCGTCGGCCCTCTCAGGTCTGAAGACTCTGGTGTTTACACGTGTACGGCATCCAGCCAGCAGCAGCTGGAGCAGAAACAGCTGCAGCTCAGAGTCCAGAGTGAGTTTCATTCATGTCTTTAACATCACATTAAACACACGAACAATGCATGTCCAGAATGAATTCAACAGACTTCCATTGTCGTTGTAATTTCACTTATTCACCAGCAGAGGTCAGAAGGTCTGAGTGTGACTACAGTAGACTGTGTTAGAGGTTTAAAGTCACCATCTCACTCTGGTTTTACTGTCCAGCGGATCTGAAGATCACCACAGCGCCCAACAACATCCAGGTGTCTGAAGGCAGCACAGCTCTGCTCCCCTGCGTGGTGTCAGGAGACAACGTCAACATAGGCTGGTCCAGGTAGGAACTCTAAAGCATCGTCATCCTGTTGGACCTGATAATGAGTTGATGCCTCATTGTGGGCCGACCGATAATCAACACGCATTTTGTCACTCACAATAAAATAAAGTGAACAGGAAGTAATCAGTCTTGTCTTCTTTGAGGTAATTATAACAAAGAAAATAAGACTGTAAAATATAACCACTCTAACCACTTTTAAATATGCTAATTAGATTTTTATATGGTAGAAGAAATGGTTTTCTTCTGTTGAGGTGACAGATTTTTGTAAATGGGACCATTTAATGTTAAATCTGTAAGAAATTAAAGCCTCTATCAACCATCAGGAGTAAAACAAGGTGCACCGAGCTCATCAGCCTTGAACTGGATCTCCGCTCTCTCCTCTCTCCCGACAGAAACGGTGTCCCGGTGCGTCCAGACGGTCGTAAAATCCTGCTGTCCTCTGACGGCAGCCTGATCCTGAACGACGTGAAGCCGTCAGACGAGGGCACTTACACCTGTAACGCTTACACCGGAATCTACTCTGTGAGCGCCACAGCTGAAGTTAGAGTCACTAAAGACACACAACAAGGTGAGAATAAGACCTGGATATTCTCCCAGATTAACCAGGACCACTGTCATCTTTTCTCTCAAAGAATTTGCAAAGTGTCTTGTTCTGATTTCATGCATGACAAAACACTCTGTCTTTTATTTCTGCTGTTGCAGGTGACGATGTGCCACCAGAGTGCGTCGACCAGCCTGAGCTCGCCAACTGCGAGCTGATAGTTTACGCCCGGCTCTGCTCCAACTCGTACTACTCCAGTTTCTGCTGTGCCAGCTGCACCAGGCACTCGCAGAGAAACGACAGGTTCGGTCGGCTAGGCTGAAGCCGAGGAGGGGTTACAGACTCTGGGCTGGGTGGGAGAGGGGACGAGAGGGGGGAGGAGGAGATGATTTTGGAGGACTGCATTTTGAAAAACCTTCCAACACTGAACTTCTGCATTTGCCAAAATGAGTAAAAAAAAAAAGAGCACAAATCTGAGCAGTTTAAAAGCGCATCGATAAAGGGACTGATACTGTAGACGTAGATGCTGTGAACCAGAAGTCTGCAGGTTGTGAACACGTTGTGTTCAGGGAGTCTGTTTGTACACTGCTGCATTAAACACTGAAACACTGAACAGAGGCCGTACAGTAAAAAAAAAAGTCTGTTGAATGTTACGAAGCTATAAAAAATCACAAGTGATTGACTCACTGGACCTCCTGCACATGTTCTCTGTTTTCTAGAGAATGATGATGATTTTACTTTCCGCCCATTAAATTCCAGTAAAAACCCTCCACGTGAAACGATTCCATCACTGCTGTACTTGTTGTTGACCACTGCTCCTTTTTTTTTTTTTTTTTTAAAATCTATATTTTGGAATTCACAGATAAAAGTTTGTGTTTTTCTCTTCGCATTGTTTATTTTTTATGTAATTATTTGATAATAAAATCATATTTTAATTAAATAAAAGCTTTTAGTTTTTGAATAAGTTGCTCCTGCATGACTTTCCTCCGGGATCAATAAAGTATCTATCTATCTATCTATCTATCTATCTATCTATCTATCTATCTATCTATCTATCTATCTATCTATCTATCTATCTATCTATCTATCTATCTATCTATCTATCTATCTATCTATCTATCGACTTGTGTTATCAGTCTGAACCACAGGGGGTCATTCAACATGACGAAGGAAGAGTCTGACTGAGCAGCTTCATGCTGAACTTCTCTATAAATCGTTCCTGAACTGTGCTGACTTATTATTGAAGATTAATCCATGATATCTCTTAGATTACATGACCAAAACTAAAACAACACCAGGCTGTTATTATACTGCTTGAATGAACAGTTATGTTTGCTTTCGTTGTGAGTTTTTTTGTTTTCCAAATTAAAACCAGTCAGACTGACAGATTATGTGTATTTTTGCAGATATAACTGTGATCATGAAGGTTTTAAGATGAATTTTACTCTCAGTTGTTAAATATCAGAGGAAGTTTAAGTGCTGATGATCTGACATGAGGTCATTGTAGTCGATCTGTTACTTCTTTAATTATAGTAATATAGGCATTTTTTCACTGAAGACATCAACTTTTGTTCACTGCCGCACTGTCACAACTTTTTTTGTGTTTAGTATCAGTGAAATGAGACAGAAAAACTGTATTTCATGATGAAAAAAGCAAAAGTTGGTCACGTATTAATAATTAGATTTAAATAATTATACAAAAACAAAAAAAATAACATTTGAAACCCAGCATAAACACATTAACATGCTTAAAGATTAAAGGAAAGCTACAATACAAAACTCCTATATGAAAACCTCAGATTTATAAGAGAAGGTTGCATATTATGCTTCATTTCTATGTTAGATAATATGGTTTGTGAAGAATAATGTGCAGTATTAAAAACACAGACTGATAATGTTATGGATGTATTTTGTGCGTGGTGGAGGTGTTTTTAATTTTAGTTCAGAACCAGTTTACGTTCCGCACATGAAACTGCAACGAGTGATAAATTCTGTTTTGCGTTACGTAACCAGAGATGAAAAACAACAGCTTACAAATTTACCCCCAGGGTTTTTGCAGGAGGAGATATTATTACCATGTTCACAGATGTTTGACCCGACATGTTTCTGTTGCGGTCTCGCCGACTGTGTTTCCTGTTTGTGTGGCTGCAGCGAGAACAAACATGTTTTTGAAGGCAACAAATGGAGAAAGTAGAAAAGTGTTTTTCTGCCGTTTGATTCCCTCTGGAGTCATAAACACATTTAAAAATGCAAAGTTGAGTTTGATGGGCGGTTGTTGAAAGTAACTAAGTGCTTGAATTCTGTTATTTAGTATCTAATAACCATTTAGAAAGATTTATAAACATCAGTTGCAACTTTGCAATAAACAATTAATTAATAAATGGTTTATAAAACATTTCATTGTTTAACTAACATATAATAACTATAATGTATAATTTGGCAGCAGCTGTTTGAGCTGTTACAAACATCCATGTTCACTGTGAAATGTAAAAAGCTTTTCTTTATTTGTGCAAAGTGTAAAAACTAGATGTGACTTGAATAAAAAAAGGTCAAATGAGTTCTTCAGTTGACACAGAAACTGAAGTGTTAGCAGCTGTTCGCTCAGAGATGTGCAGTGCAGGGTTGTTGGTGCAGAGATGCAGGTGTGAGCCGGAGGTTGCGGTGAAGAGGAAGGTCGCACCTTCGTCATTTCTCAGCACAGAGAGCGATCTGCAGGCTGCTGTGTGACCACATCCTCTCCTCTGCTGCCGCTCTCTGCTCCCCTGCAGGGTTTCAAACCCTCACCAACAACAGCTTCGACCTTCTTCTGTGCACAGATGAGACGGATGATTTCCCGTTTTTGTTGTGTGGTAGACTCACTCACACTCTCACATTTACTTTCCTACTCACAAAAGATAACTTCTTTATTCATGAGGGGAATATAAACTCTCATGTGCTCCTTTCATTTGTGCAGAATGGAAAAACTAGATATGACTTGAAAAATAATGAAAAACAACAAGACATAAAAGGTCAGATGAGTTCTAGAGAGGATTAGTTGATGGAATTCAATTTAAATCAAATGTCACTTCAGTCATCTCTCAGTTTGATCACTGGAAAAACTTCTTAAGTTTCAAATGAAGCAGTTGATCTGAGCGGGGATGTTTCAACAAACTGCACGTGGGCGAAAAAGAGTTTATTTCTCAGAAAACAGGCAGATGGGCGAGCCGCTAAAAATATCCACCTGAGATAAGACGTGGGGTTACTGCAGGCATGTTATCAGCTCTGTTGACACCAATTTATAGCAACAGACGAGTGAAAGCTATCTGTGTAACTCTGTCTATATTTAAACGACCATTATGTTCTGAACCGTGTCTGACAGGAAGATCAACACGTGCCTTTTCTGTACACTCGATCTAAATACTGTTCGACTGTCTGGAGACGTCATTGCAATCACAGACAAACTCACTGAGGACAAACTTTAAGATGCTCTAAAACATTTTTATTGAGAAGAAAATTCAGCAAACAGTTGATTCACAACCACGAACACACATGCAAAGAGGACTTATTATCATCATTGTGAGTACGTATAAAAAGGCCACACTAGATCAGCCTTAAAGGTGCAATATGTAAGAACTGCTAACCGTAGCTGGTTAGCTCAGTTAGCTGTGCAGCTAGCGGTCTGTGTGCTAAACATTCAAAAACAATTCATAGATGTCACAAGTTCAAAACTGTCTTTCCTCCAGATTCAATTTCAGTGAAGTCCTACAATTCTTTCATATTACACCTTTAAGGTTGTAACAATAGTATATATACTGTATATCTACAGCTGTATTTTAGCAGAATTGAGTGAAAAGGAAACACAGTGCAACATACAAAATTGCCTAAGTTTTTGTCTTCGAAGTTTTCAGCCAATATTTACAGACACCAGCAACATCCCGGAGAAGCGGATCGCTCAGACTCAGCTCTCAGTTGTTCCGCTTTCCAGATGAACCCTGCAGAACAGACAGAACAGACACATCGTCATGACTCTTTTTAGCACTTGTTCCTTGACATGTAACATTTGCAGAAGCAGGGACAGACAACATGGAGACGGTGGAGAACGAACCGGAAGCTTCCACACCAGAAACATCACGAAGGCGCCGTAGATGCAGCCCTTGACGATTAAAACGCCGTAGGTGAGCTTGGCGGCCTGACTTCTCTTCAAATAATCCTCTGCAGAAAGAAACATTACAATGAGTGACAGAAACACACACACACACTCATACAGACATAATGAAACGGACTGTAGAAAGGTTGAGGTGATACGAATAAAACATCTAACATATCTGTGAATTGTTGCAGAAAAGCACAATGACAACATTTTATTTTGGTGAGCTGGCTGCAATATCATAACTTGGAATATTTCCAGTATTTACATCACTTTGCAGATTAAATGCTACATTAGAACCAAAGAAGCTTATTTATAGATAGTATTGGTATATAACTGTATATACAGACACGTAAATATATATACGTTAAACTTTTTTTATTGATATTTAAGTAGACAAAAGACTTTTAATCAAGTACTATCTGTATTAGAGACGTTCACTGTCACTAAAATAAGATTTTAACATGATATCTTTACTTTTACTTAAATTTGACATTTCTGGGTGCGTTTTATAACACAATGCTGCTTTTTTTGTACATTTATATACATGATATATGTTATATGTATTATAAAAAAACACCATGAGTGTCTTTTGTAGACTGTATGATTATAATTCAGGCACTGAGGTGAACAGAGGCAGAAAATAACGTATTTACCTGTTGTTATGTTTTTTCCAGTGTTTAGAGCTATGAAATGGAAAAGAAAAGGAGAGATTAGTTACACGTGTTTCCATCAGCAAGAAGATGTTTGCTGTTTAAAGGAAAAGTTCACAGAACTACATTTCTGATGGGGAATTTATTGTTCATTTGATTGTTTTTTAACATTTAAAACAAGTCCCCATCTACTTCAGCTGTTTAGGAGAATGATGCAACGTTGTTTTGCCGTGAAGCTCCGGAAAAATTTTATTTGGACTAAGAAACTTCACCTGACCTTCCATCAGAGTTAAGCAGATAAAGACAGAGTGTTCACGTTTGGGTGAATTCATCCTTTATGAATGAACATACCTTTTATGCCATTAATTGAATCTGTATAGTTTGCAGTTACTGTCCCATTGAAGAAGCTGGCAATGCAGTGAAATTCATTGTCGGGATTGAACCATTCTTTGGCGTCGACCTTCAGCCTGCTGGTGATTTTGTAAAACCCTCCTTCGTTCGGCTGTGCGGGCATGTTGTCCGTCGCCACACCCTTCTTTCTTTCCTCATTACCGATCTCCCAGTGTACACTGACATGGTCTGGGTAGAATTTGCTGATGACACAAACCAGCGTCTTCTTCCTTTTTTTTGTCTCTATTTTGTTTTGGCACTCCTTCGTTGACGGTGGAAGCACTTCCACTGTTGGTGGCTTAATTTCACTGTCTTTTGCTGTGAGGAGAAGGACACAAATCAATTAACCAAAGCTGCATTCATACAGCAAACCGGTGCACGATAACCCCAAATGTAAATGTGACATCTTGACACCTGGATTTTAGATGTAAACATCAGGGTGCAAAAAAAACACAAGAGAACTTTTTCACACTGAACAGTCATTTAAAGTGAGTTTAAAATGTGGCTTTCAATGCAGTGATCTTACCAAGAACTGTTAGTCTGGTTCCCCCTCCAAATTCAGCAGGATAAGTGTCTGAGCACACCGCTGACTCGCATGTAAAAAACTGACAAAGATCTACCACAGCCTAATTTATTCTTTAACGCATACTGGGGGTTTTTCACAATCAAGGATCCCACTTTAAGAATCACATTTTAAGAAATGAAGGAAATTTAAAGAAGGAAATCTTCCCGTCGTCTGATCACATGCTAGCCATTGTAAATACTTTAATTACATTTTATGTCTTGAAAAAAATGCAGTAAGTCAAGAGAGAGATTCACCTTACTTCATAACTTTTACACTTTGTTTGGCGTATTTGACGGCACACTAACACCAGGAAATCACCAAGCAAAGACACTAAACTTAACTTCATCTTTCTCAGACTTTCACTGAAGGAAAGTCACAAGACACACATTAACATCAGGACATCCTTTTTAAAAAAGAAAATATATATTATATATATTTTCTTACCCAGCACAGTCAGTTTGGTTCCACTGCCAAAGTAAGCAGGGTCGTAGTTGTTCACACTGATACAAGGCTGCAGGAAAACTGCAGAGCCTCTCAGAACTGACAGGTGCAAAACTGGGTTTGTTTCAGATAAAGTAAAAAACTTAAAACGTAGAAACAAAACACCTGCACACCCTGTCAGCTGCCTCTGAGTCAACATGCATTTCACTGCATGAGATTAAAAACAACCCTGATATTTGACATTTTAGCCGCCAAAGTTTGCTGTTGAGGAATATTCGATCAGTTTATGTTGACATGTAAGTATCTTACCTAAAACAGTGAGTTTGGTTCCAGCTCCGAAATAAGCTTCTGACTGTGAACTCACAGCATTTAACAGAGATGATAAGAACTCCATGTGAGAGTAACAATCTGGGCATAGAGCCAGGTTTTTGTTTTTTTTAACTGCTGCGGTACTTTTACAAGCGAATACAGCCAAAGATTGTTTCTCTGAGCACAAACTTACACTTCTTTAAAAGACTTTTTGTACTTTGTGTACTGACATTAAAATAAAGGTCTGAACATCTGAGCATCTTAACACTGGACATAATTTCCTGCTTATGTATTATCCAAACAAGTTGTGACTGAAGCTCTGTGAGGTGGTTTTGCTGCAGGTTTTCTTACCTAAAACTGTGAGTTTAGTTCCAGCTCCAAAGTAAGCTTCGTTGTAGGAGCACAGAGACTCTCAGCGGTGACAAAACCTCTTCCTACAGCCTCTCTTCGTCTCTGACACTCTGAGATTATTCCAGCTTTCTCACTCTTTGACTGTAAAAACTATACTTGACTTACTATTGACTTACTATATCAACATCTATTCAACATTTTATGCTGGTTTAATCTACTTATGTGCAAAAACATTGTACTAAAAATGTCTTAACAAAATAATATTGAGCAATATTGAGCGCAATTCAAAATTATTTCTTACCTAAAACAGTTAACTTTGTTCCTCCACCGAAGAAAGCCTCCCTACCATCATTGTCACAGTGCACTTGATCGGTGCTCAAAACAGCCCCAGATGCTAATACGTGTGAACTTTCCTTTAAAAGTAACATCTACCGCCTGGTTTTGCAAGTTGCAAGAAGTACAGACTAACAATCATGACAGAAGCTTCGTTCTGACACAGAATTTAAATTGAACGCTCAAATTAAAGTTTGATTTCTTACCTAAAACAGTTAACTTTGTTCCTCCACCAAAGTAAGCCTCTGTATTCTGAGTCACAGTGCATTCGATCAGTGCTCAAAACAGCCCCAGACGCTGCTTTGACTTCTCTTCTTCGGTCTCTAGTTTTCTAATAACTGTAACTTCGCTTTAAAAACCAACAACTACAGCCTGTTTTTGCACGTTGTAATCAAAGCAAACCAGCAATTACAACCCTGTTAGATTTTTATTAACTTACAGAGAAGAGTCAGTTTTGTGTCCGGGTCAAAATAACAACAAAAACCTCTGAGCTAAAGTCAAAGTGGACTTCAGCGCAGTAAGAATACAGGTTAATGAGATATTTTGTTTGATTTCTTACCTAAAACAGTTAATTTTGTTCCTCCACCAAAGTGAGCTTCTGTGTTACCACCAGTCACAGTGCATTCGATCACTGCTCAAAACAGCCTGAGATGCAGCTTTAACTTTGCTGCTTTATCTTGTAATTTTCTAATAAATCTAACTTCTCTTTAAGCCACTACAGCCAGATTTTGCAAGTTGTAATCAATGCAAACCAACAGTTATGTTAGACTTTATTTACTCTCCAAGAACAGTTAGTTTTGTGCCCGGGCCAAAATGAGCTTCTTTCTGACACAGAATTTTATCTGAAGAGCAAAAACCTCTGAGCCAAACTTAAACTGGACTAACAGAAACACTTAACATTACATCTTTAAAAAACACTGTTTGATTTCTTACCTAAAACAGTTAATTTTGTTCCTCCACCGAAGTAAGCTTCTGAGCCAGTACCAGAGTCACAGTGCACTTGATCAGTGCTCAAAACAGCCCAGATGCTGCTTTGACTTTGCTGCTTTAACTCATAGTTTTCTAATAAATGTAACTTTCCTTTAAAACCAACGACTACAGCCTGTTTTTACAAGTTGTAAGCAACGCAGACCAACAATTACAACCTTGTTAGACTTTACTTACTTACCAAGAACAGTCAGTTTTGTGCCTGTTTAATCTAAAGAACAAAAACCTCTGAGCTAAAATTACACTGGACATGATTGCAGATAGTTTCTTCCAGAAACACTCCAATTAAGTTTGATTTCTTACCTAAAACAGTTAATTTTGTTCCTCCACCGAAGTGAGCCTCTCCCTGAGTCACAGTGTGCTCGATCAGTGCTCAAAACAGCCTGAGATGCTGCTTTGACTTAGCTTCTTTAATTTCTAGTTTTCTGAAGGGCAAACACCTCTGAGCTAAACTTAAACTGGACACACAGAAACACTCACATTAAGTTTTAAGAAACACTTTGTTTGATTTCTTACCTAAAACTGTTAATTTTGTTCCTCCACCGAAGTGAGCTTCTGAGCCAGAGTCACAGTGCACTTGATCAGTGCTCAAAACAGCTTCAGATGCTGCTTTAACATTGCTGCTTCAAATTCTAGTTTTTAATGGAAATTACCTTTAAAACCAACGACTAAAGTCTGATTTTGCAAGTTGTAATCAATGCAAATCAACAATCGTGTTACACTTTATTTACTCACCAAGAACAGTCAGTTTTGTGCCCGGGCCAAAATAAACTTTGTTCTGACACAGAAGAGCAAAAACCTCTGAGCTGAACTTAGACTGGACTAACAGAAACACTTACATTATATTTTCCAACACTCTTTGTTTGATTTCTTACCTAAAACAGTTAATTTTGTTCCTCCACCGAAGTAAGCTTCTGCAGCACCACCAGAGTCACAGTGCACATGATCAGTGCTCAAAACAGCCTCAGATGCTGCTGTGACTTAGCTTCTTTAGTTTCTACTTTTCTAATAACTGTAACATCCCTTTAAAATCAACAACTACAGCCTGTTTTTGCAAGTTGTAAGCAACACGGACCAACAATTACCACTCTGTTAGATTTTTACGAACTTACCAAGAACAGTCAGTTTTGTGCCTGGGCCGAAATAAGCTTCGTTCTGACACAGAGTTTAATCTGAAGAGCAAAAACCTCTGAGCTGAACTTAGACCGGACTTGCGTGCAGCACGTTTCTCACAGTAACACACAAATAATGATATTTTTATCGATTTCTTACCTAAAACAGTTAATTTTGTTCCTCCACCGAAGTAAGCTTCTCTACCACCACCAGAGTCACAGTGCACTTGATCAGTGCTCAAAACAGCCTCAGATGCTGCTTTGACTTTACTTCTTTAGTTTCTAGTTTTCTAATACATTAAACTTTTCTTTAAAACCAACAGCTACAGCATCTTTTTGCAAGTTGTAAGCAATGCAAACCTAAAATTCCCACCCTGTAAGACTTTATTTACTCACCAAGAACAGTCAGTTTTGTGCCTGGGCCGAAATAAACTTCAGTCTGACACAGAGTTTAATCTGAAGAGCAAAAACCTCTGAGACTGGACTAACAGTAACACTCATATTACATTTGACAGAACACATTGTTTGGTTTCTTACCTAAAACAGTTAATTTTGTTCCTCCACCAAAGTGAGCTTCTGCAGCAGTAGTCACAGTGCACCTGATCAGTGCTTAAAACAGCCCAGATGCTGCTGTGACTTAGCTTCTTTAGTTTCTACTTTTCTAATGGATTAAACTTTCCTTTAAAACCAACAGCTGTGGCATCTTTTTGCAAGTTGCAAGCAGCACAGACCAACAACTACCGCTCTGTTAGATTTTCATTTACTCTGAAGAGCAAAAACCTCTGAGCTAAACTTAGACTGGACTAACATGAAGACTCATATTACATTTTACAAAACAGTGTGTTTGATTTCTTACCTAAAACAGTTAACTTTGTTCCTCCACCGAAGTAAGCCTCTCTACCACCAGAGTCACAGTGCACATGATCAGTGCTCAAAACAGCCGCAGACGCGGCTTTGACTTTACTTCTTTAGTTTCTAGTTTTCCGATAGATAAAACTTTCTTGACTTCAGCCTGTTTTTGCAAGTTGTAAGCAATGCAAACCTAAAATTCCCACCCTGTAAGACTTTATTTACTCACCAAGAACAGTCAGTTTTGTGCCTGGGCCGAAATAAACTTCGTTCTGACACAGAGTTTAATCTGAAGAGCAAAAACCTCTGAGCTGAACTTAGACTGGACTAACAGTAAGACTCATATTACATTTGACAAAATACTTTGTTTGATTTCTTACCTAAAACAGTTAATTTTGTTCCTCCACCGAAGTGAGCTTCTCCAGTATTAGTCACAGTGCACCTGATCAGTGCTGAAAACAGCCCAGATGCTGCTGTGACTTAGCTTCTTTAGTTTCTACTTTTCTAATAACTGTAACTTTCCTTTAAAACCAACAACAACAATTACCACTCTGTTAGACTTTATAAACTCACCAAGAACAGTCAGTTTTGTGCCTGGGCCGAAATAAGCTCCGTTCTGACACAGAGTTTAATCTGAAGAGATAAAAACCTCTGAGCTGAACTTAGACCGGACTAACAAGAACACTCAAACTGAGTTTTACAAAACACTTTGTTTGATTTCTTACCTACAACAGTTAGTTTTGTTCCTCCACCAAAGTGAGCTTCTCCAACACCAGAGTCACAGTGGACTCGATCAGTGCTGAAAACAGCCTCAGATGCTGCTTTAACATCACTTATTTAGTTTCTAGTTTTCTAATAGATAAAACTTTCCTTTAAAAACAACATCTGCAGCCAGTTTTTGCAAGTTGTAAGCAACACTAACCACCCTGTTAGACTTTACAAACTTACTAAGAACAGTCGGTTTTGTGCCTGGGTTGAAACAAAAAACCTCTGAGTTAAACTTAAATTGGACTGAAACACTAAGACTACAGATTTTAAAAAAAATACTTGTTTTGATTTCTTACCTAGAACAGTTAACTTGGTTCCTCCACCGAAGTAAGCTTCATAGCTACCAGAGTCACAGTGGACTTCACCAGTGCTCATAACAGCCCCAGATGCTGCTTTGACTTTGCTGCTTTAGCTTAAAGTTTTCTTATAAATGTCATTTTCCTTTGTAACCGACAACTACAGCCTGTTTTTGAAAGTTGTAAGCAATTCAGACCAACAATTACCAAGATTTTATAAACTTACCGAGAACAGTCAGTTTTGTGTCCGGGCTGAAAAAAGCTTCTTACTGACACAGAGTTTAATCTGAAGATCAACAGTCTCTGAGCTAAACTTAAACTGGACTTGAGTCGACTCACAAATTAATAAAATACTTTGTTTGATTTCTTACCTAGAACAGTTAACTTTGTTCCTTCACCGAAATAAGCTTCATTGGCACCAGTGTCACAGTGCTCCTGATCAGTGCTCAGAACAGCAGCAGATGCTGCTTTGACTTTGCTGCTTTATCTTGTAGTTTTCTAATAAATGCAACTTCCCTTTAAAACCGACGACTGCAGCTGCAGTTTTTGCAAGTTGTAAGCAAATCAAACCTGTCAGTCACCCCCCTGTCAGGCTTTATCAACTTACCAAGAACTGAATCCTCTGAGCCAAACTTTAAATGGACGTCAGTGCAGTTACAGATACACTCGAATTACATATTAACAAGATACTTTGTTTGATTTCTTACCTAAAACAGTCAACTTTGTTCCTCCACCGAAGTAAGCCTCTCTATCAGAGTCACAGTGCACTCGATCAGTGCTAAAAACAGCCTCACATGCTGCTTTGACTTTGTTTCTTTAGTTTCTACTTTTCTAATAAACGTAACTCCCCATTAAAAGCAACAACTTCAGCCTGTGCAAGTTTTAAGCAATACACACCAACAATCTCAATCCTGTTTGACATTATTTACTCACCAAGAACAGTCAGTTTTGTGCCCGGGCCGAAATGAGCTTCGAACTGGCACAGTGTTCAATCTCAGGAACAAAAACCTCTGAGCTGAACTTAAACTGGACCTGAGTGCAGTTGGTTTCTCACACAAACACTACAATTAAAATACTTTTCGTAATTTCTTTGGTTTCTTACCTACAACAGTTAGTTTTGTTCCTCCACCGAAGTGAGCTTCATAACCACTAGAGTCACAGTGCACTTGATCAGTGCTCAAAACAGCCTGAGACGCAGCTTTTACTTTGTTTCTTTACCTTTAGTTGCTTTAAGTGTGTATTATAATAAATTCCACTACATTTTAAAACCCAAAATTCAACACCAGCATTCAGCTGCACTGCTGTTTGTTAGGTTTTTCACAAATTTAATGTAACAGAAAACTTTTACGTTAACTTCTCTATGTTTTACGTCTCTCACAGGTGAATTAGTCAGAAGAATATTTAACATCTTACTCACCAAGAACAGTCAGTTTTGTTCCCTGGCCGAAATGGGCTTCGTAATTGGCACAGCGCTTCAGCTTAACAACAAAAAGTGCTGAGCTGAGCTTGAACTAAGAAGACCCAAATACATTGTGATTCTTTATAAACTACCCTGATTATAAAGCCTATTCATTTTGTTCGATTTCTTCATCGACTTACCCAAAACAGTCAGTTTCGTTCCTTTCCCGAAGTATGCTTCAGCATTGTCACAGTGCAGAAACACTTAGCACGAAACTCTGATGTCTTTCTCCAGCACAATTCATTCTGGGACGTCATTACTTCTGTTATATAGACTCTAAAGCGATGTGAGATCTATTAAAATACAGCAGTGAAGTGAAATATTTACCTAAAACTGTGAGTTTGGTTCCTTGGCCGAAGTAAGCAGGCTGAGTGTTGGTCACAGTGTTTTCACTCCAGCTCAATAATTCAGCTTTTTCGTAACAACAGTATTTTTTTTTTCCTTTGCTTTCATACATTTACACAATTAAACTAGTTTAAGTTTCCTGCAGTTATTTTAAGTCGAGAAAGCTCCAACTTACCCAAAACTGTGAGTTTTGTTCCTTTTCCAAAGTGAGCTTCGTTTACGTTGTCACAGTGCAGAAAAGCTGAGCATGAAACTCTTCTGACTTTCTCTGCTGGAATTATCTTTAGAAACACTTTTACTAGTAATTATGTTTCTACGAAGACTCTAAAGTAATGTGACATCGAGCAAATTACAGGAATGAATTAAAATATTTACCTAAAACTGTGAGTTTGGTTCCTTGGCCGAAGTAAGCAGGATTAGCCTGGTTCACAGTGTTTTCACTTCAGCTCAATACTGCAGCTTTTCTGTACACAGTTTTTTCCTTCATATTCATACGAATATAAAAATTCTGTTTTTACAAAGACTCTAAAATGAAGTGGCAGCGATTAAAATCCAGTAATAAACTGAAATATTTACCTAAAACTGTGAGTTTGGTTCCTTGGCCGAAGTAAGCAGGATCAGTGTAGGTCACAGTGTTTTCACTCCAGCTCAATACTTCAGTTTTTTGACAGAAACAGTTTTTTCCTTCCCTCTCATCAACAAACACTTTGACTACTTCTGTCCCAGTGAACTGAAGCTACGAAAGCTTTGACTTACCCAAAACTGTGAGTTTTGTTCCTTTTCCAAAGTAAGCTTCGCTTCGATCATCACAGTGCAGAAATACTGAGCATGAAACTCTTGTGTCTTTCTGTACTAGAATTATCTTTAGAAACACTTTGACTAATAATTCTGTTTTTACAAAGACTCTAAAGTGATGTGGCATCTAATAAAATACGGTAATGGAGTGAAATATTTACCTAAAACTGTGAGTTTGGTTCCTTGGCCGAAGTAAACAGGCTGACCTTGGTTCACAGTGTTTTCACTTCAGCTCAATAATTACAATAATTACAGAAACTGTTTTTTCCTTCACTTTTATACGAACACTTTGACTATTTTTGTTGCAGTGAGCTGAAGCTACAAAAGCTTTGACTTACCCAAAACTGTGAGTTTCGTTCCTTTTCCAAAGTAAGCTTCGTTTGCATTGTCACAGTGCAGAAATACTGAGCATGAAACTCTTTGTCTTTCTCTACTACAATTATCTTTAGAAACACTTTTACTGACATATTCTGTTTTTATGAAGACTCTAAAGTGATGTGGCATCTAATAAATACAGGAATGAAGTGAAATATTTACCTAAAACAGTGAGTTTGGTTCCTTGGCCGAAGTAAGCAGGCTGATTGGAAGTCACAGTGATCCCACTTCAGCTCAATACTTTAGCTTTTATACACAAACTGTTTTTTCCTTCACCTTCAAACAAATGTTTCAGATAATCTAATTTTTGTCTCAGTGAACTGAAGTTGCAAAAGCTTCGACTTACCCAAAACAGTGAGTTTTGTCCCCTTTCCAAAGGGAGCTTCATTTCCAGTGTCACACTGAACATCTCCTCCAACAAAAAGTCACAAAACTTTCCAGAATCAGCCTGCTGAGACAGTCTGATAATCCAGAGGAGGAAGAAGTTTCAAACATGCAGGATGAGCTTCATGATGTCCAAAGTTGTTTAGTTTGTTGTGACGATGGCTGAAAGAGGAATCCAAATGCCCCAAATATGACCTGAAAATCAATAAAAAACTATTTTTTTCTACCTAGCTACCTTCATATTAATTGACTTTTCGATATCAAAGTGTTCAAACATCTTTTAAACCCACCGATTACTGTTTTTTTTGCTCTAAAGCAGCATGTAGCCGCCTAAACAATGGGAGTCAATGGGAGGAGGTTTTTGTACGACGGCTCTATGGGGATGTATCACCGTGGCCCCCTGTCCCCACGATGAAAAACCGTCACACAAAAACCTGATGCCGCTTTATTCCCCCCCCCTCTCCTTCCCCCACCCAGCTCCCCCGTATCTCAGCCCCCATCTCGGTGTGCGTCTGTGGGAGCAGCTGTGCAGGTCGGGCTGGGTGACGGCTGAACCAGCTCCAACCTGACTGCTGCTATTTCTGTGACGGCTAAGAAAAGAAGCAACAACAGAGGGGAGGTAGAGATAAAACTGGGCTTTGTTTGGGTGGTTTGTTCGTCACTCCTCGGAGGAAGTGACATCACTGCTGGTCACACCTCTTTATCCTCGCAGTTTATCAGTGAAGCTCATTTCTGTCGGGTTCACGATGTGCCAGCATCCTCCGTTACTGTGCCAATTTCAGACCGTGAAATAACTTAAAAGAACACTTAGGGGAAGGGCATGTCCAGTAACTGGTTAAAAAAAATAGAAAATCATTATTTACTGCTCACACAGATATTATTTCTCACTTTTCTGTATCGAGCCATCCAGAACTGATATTTCCTAAGATTGTCGCCTGTATTAATTGGTGACAAAGTGCAAAACTCCAGCTTACAGAGGATACAAGTGGCAGGATATTTTACAGTTTAACAATACCTATTATTGTCTAAGATGGCATTAGTTCACTGAACAGTAAACCTCACTGGGAATTGAATAATTATAGATATTCTCAAGCATCTTTTTCTGCATAACATACCCTAAAAAAATATTTTTCATATCGAAGCAGATTGGGTAACAACTATACCAACATATTGGTGATAGACCAATATCTGCTTATACTATCAGACAACCGATATTATTCTATATATCGGTCAGGATCAAGGTGTTTGTATGCACAGCATGTCTCACAGTAAATAACCATCATGTCAATAGAATTAATTATCATGTCATATGCATACAAAACTTGTATGCAAATTTTTGTATTGTATATTAATTTGTATTAAAATTTTTAAATGCTTAATGTGGAGAGTGTTTTTAAAAGTGAGCTCATGCATGCAGAGACTTGAAGGTTTCCCTCCTCTGGTGCCTGCTGCACACTGCATCCTCAGACAGAGTCGTGTGGCAGCTGATCTTTCCAAACACAGCCAGATGCTTTACAACTGCAAAATGACGTGTTATAATCTGAAACACCACGTCATTATAAGATTTTGTGCTGGCTAATGTGACATCAGATGATTGTTTACAACTTTTATTTTAACTTTACTTGAGGCTATTTCTTTTCCTATGTTTAATATGATTTCCTCACCCTGCACTCAACATTATCTGCCACCAATAACACAATCTAGACTGCTGTATTTTCCCACTCTAAAAGCATAATATTGTCACTGGAAGTCATTCTTATTCTACATTAATAGGCAGTTTGATATCAAACCAGTGGAGCCACAGCTCCTTCCTGCCTGTGTGCCATCTGTGACAGTCAGTCTTGTTATTTGTATGACGGTCTGCTCTGTGTGCATCACTGTGACTGGCAGCACAGTAGTAGGTGCTGCTGTCATTGAGAAGCAGCTCACTTATTTCAAGAGTGAAGCTGTTTTTGGATGCGTCGATAGAGGACTGAAAGTGCCCGGATGTTTGCTCATGTTCTTTGATGAGAAACTCCACTGGAGCTCCGTAGTGGTGTTGTCGGTACCAGAACATGGTGTAGCTCATCATGTCGAACCCTGGACCCATGCTGCACTCCAGCTTCACTGTGAGTCCAGGGTCAGATATCTGATCTCCAGACTGAAGAACTACAACAGTGAGACCTGCAGCAGATGAAGGATAAAGTTTCTTTGTGTTTCATCTCAGTAAACAGAAGACTGAATGCAGATATGATAGATGAGAGACGAACATTGGATGTGAACTTGACCTTTCAAGTGTCGGTCAGCTGTTACATCCATTATGAGTTAATTTACAGAAACCTACCTGAGTGTAAAAGAAGTGAGAGATAAATGAGTGAGATCAGCATGATGAGCCTCCGTCCAGATGAAGGATGGAGTCAAAGTGTTCAACACAGAGGAAACACAAAGTCTAATGCTCCCATGATCACATGACTGGAGGGGGAGGTCCTGCATGTATCATACTCAGCAGTAATCAGCTGATACTTTCAGGTGCATGAAGGCTCAAAGAAGGCTGAAGTAGATGGAGACTTGTTTTAAAACGTCAATCAATAAAGCAATCAATAAATAAAATGGCTTAATTCAGCTTGTCTGGCATAATCCAAGTCTCCTCTGTTGTTTTTTAAGCTTTAAAAGAATGCTAAATATAAAAAGTATCTTGTAGTAAATAAGTTTACATGAGCACAAGCTGCATGTTCATTTACTTCTTCGTCAATTATCAATATAATATCAAGAATCAGAGCCAAGTAATCAGAATAATTATGTCAGTTGTCAAACAAGTAAAACCCTGAGCAGCAGCTGTCACTAGTTTCTGTGTTGCAGGAGGTTTTCAGACAAGCGGTGCTATTAAACCACATCACTGTGTGCTGGCAGCGCAGAAATACACAGCTGAGTCTGATGCTTTCACTTCATGAATGATCAGAGATCCTTTCAGTGTGTCTTCTCTTTTAATCTGGAATCTGGACTCCTTAAACTGGTCCTCATAGGTCGGGTCACTCATGAGGACTGTGTATCCAATAAGGCTCATAGTCTGACTGCTCTGTTGGTGTTGGTACCACAGCATCACTTGGAGGTTGCTGTCATCATGACTGCAGGTAATGTTGAGCTCCTTCGTCCCTTCAACCACAAATTTTGAAGAGGGCTGTTTAACTTCAACACTTGACACTTTTCCTGTGAACAAAGTCAATTTAAGTCAATGAAATTGTTGTTTGTATTCAGTTAAAATGGTTGCTCACATGCTGTACAAAACTACAGTACTTGATATGTAAAAGAAAAGTCATTGCCCTTAATTAACGTGAGAAACGACAACCAAACCTTTGAAAACTAAAACTGTATCTAACGCAGATATGATAGATGAGAGACGAACATTGGATGTGAACTTGACCTTTCAAGTGTCGGTCAGCTGTTACATCCATTATGAGTTAATTTACAGAAACCTACCTGAGTGTAAAAGAAGTGAGAGATAAATGAGTGAGATCAGCATGATGAGCCTCCGTCCAGATGAAGGATGGAGTCAAAGTGTTCAACACAGAGGAAACACAAAGTCTAATGCTCCCATGATCACATGACTGGAGGGGGAGGTCCTGCATGTATCATACTCAGCAGTAATCAGCTGATACTTTCAGGTGCATGAAGGCTCAAAGAAGGCTGAAGTAGATGGAGACTTGTTTTAAAACGTCAATCAATAAAGCAATCAATAAATAAAATGGCTTAATTCAGCTTGTCTGGCATAATCCAAGTCTCCTCTGTTGTTTTTTAAGCTTTAAAAGAATGCTAAATATAAAAAGTATCTTGTAACAAATAAGTTTGCACGAGCACAAGCTGCATGTTCATTTACTTCTTCGTCAATTATCAATATAATATCGATAATCAGAGCCCAGTAATCAGCATAATTATGTCAGTTCTCATATGACTAAAACCCTGAGCAGCAGCTGTCACTAGTTTCTGTGTTGCAGGAGGTTTTCAGACAAGCGGTGCTATTAAACCACATCACTGTGTGCTGGCAGCGCAGAAATACACAGCTGAGTCTGATGCTTTCACTTCATGAATGATCAGAGATCCTTTCAGTGTGTCTTCTCTTTTAATCTGGAATCTGGACTCCTCAAACTGGTCCTCGTAGCTCGGGTCACTCATGCGGTATGTGTACCCAATAAGGCTCATAGTCTGACTGCTCTGTTGGTGTTGGTACCACAGCATCACTACAAGGTTGCTGTCATCATGACTGCAGGTAATGTCGAGCTCCTTCGTCCCTTCCACCGAAAATTTAGAAGAGGGCTGTTTAAATTCAACACTCGCCATTTTTCCTGTGAACAGTTCAAGTTGTTGTTATAGTGAAGTTGAATTCAAGCAGTGTGTTTCATAGTTTTCTCCTCTCAGTGCAAAGTGGAACAGATGTTGCATAATAGACACAGAAAACTCATAATATTGAGTCTGGCTTACTTGTGAGCACGAGCAGTAAAATTCCACACGTGTATAAAGCTGGAGACATCCTGGAAACTGAAGTTAAAGCCACATCGTATTTACAGTTACAGCTTATATGGAAATCTGGTATCAGAGGTGGAGCATTCACATGGTCCTCTGCTCTGACAGACTCATTACGAATGAGCGATGACTACCTTCCCTTCTACGTCACACCTCCTCTTCCCCACCTTCTTCCTCTGCACACAGCTGATCTGACTGATTCTGCTTATTTGCACTTAATGAACGTGAAAAACGACAACCAAAGTTGTGAAAACTGAAACTGTATCTGGTGAATTTAACCAGAATTTGAGTTTTATTTCATTTCTTGTCTCCAACATGAAGCCTCTTTTATATTCTCTCCTCACTGTTTGTTAAGAGCCAAACCAGTGGAGCCACAGCTCCTTCCTGCCTGTGTGCCATCTGTGACAGTCAGTCTTGTTATTTGTATGACGGTCTGCTCTGTGTGCATCACTGTGACTGGCAGCACAGTAGTAGATGCTGCTGTCATTGAGAAGCAGCTCACTTATTTCAAGAGTGAAGCTGTTTTTGGATGCGTCGATAGAGGACTGGAAGTGTCCAGCAGGTAAGTCGTACTCTCTGATGAGATATTCCACTGGAGCTCCGTAGTGGTGTTGTCGGTACCAGAACATGCTGTAGCTCATCATGTTGAACCCTGGACCCATGCTGCACTGCAGCTTCACTGTGAGTCCAGGGTCAGATATCTGATCTCCAGACTGAAGAACTACAACAGTGAGTCCTGCAGCAGATGAAGGATAAAGTTTCTTTGTGTTTCATCTCAGTAAACAGAAGACTGAATGCAGATATGATAGATGAGAGATGAACATTGGATGTGAACTTGACCTTTCAAGTGTCGGTCAGCTGTTACATCCATTATGAGTTAATTTACAGAAACCTACCTGAGTGTAAAAGAAGTGAGAGATAAATGAGTGAGATCAGCATGATGAGCCTCCGTCCAGATGAAGGATGGAGTCAAAGTGTTCAACACAGAGGAAACACAAAGTCTAATGCTCCCATGATCACATGACTGGAGGGGGAGGTCCTGCATGTATCATACTCAGCAGTAATCAGCTGATACTTTCAGGTGCATGAAGGCTCAAAGAAGGCTGAAGTAGATGGAGACTTGTTTTAAAACGTCAATCAATAAAGCAATCAATAAATAAAATGGCTTAATTCAGCTTGTCTGGCATAATCCAAGTCTCCTCTGATGTTTTTTAAGCTTTAAAAGAATGCTAAATATAAAAAGTATCTTGTAGTAAATAAGTTTACATGAGCACAAGCTGCATGTTCATTTACTTCTTCGTCAATCATCAATATAATATCGATAATCAGAGCCCAGTAATCAGCATGATTATATCAGTTCTCATATGACTAAAACCCTGAGCAGCAGCTGTCACTAGTTTCTGTGTTGCAGGAGGTTTTCAGACAAGCGGTGCTATTAAACCACATCACTGTGTGCTGGCAGCGCAGAAATACACAGCTGAGTCTGATGCTTTCACTTCATGAATGATCAGAGATCCTTTCAGTGTGTCTTCTCTTTTAATCTGGAATCTGGACTCCTTAAACTGGTCCTCATAGGTCGGGTCACTCACGTAGACTGTGTATCCAATAAGGCTCATAGTCTGACTGCTCTGTTGGTGTTGGTACCACAGCATCGTTTCGAGGTTGCCGTCATCATGACTGCAGGTAATGTTGAGCTCCTTCGTCCCTTCAACCACAACTTTAGAAGAGGGCTGTTTAAATTCAACACTCGACACTTTTCCTGTGAACAAAGTCAATTCAAGTCAATGTGTTTTTTGTTTTTACTTACTTGGCTGCAGAATAAGCTCAACATAGTACAGATGCTACAGAAACTACACTACTTGATAGTAAAAGAAAAGTCATATAATATTGAGTCTGGCTTACTTGTGAGCACGAGCAGTAAAATTCCACACGTGTATAAAGCTGGAGACATCCTGGAAACTGAAGTTAAAGCCACATCGTATTTACAGTTACAGCATATATGGAAATCTGGTATCAGAGGTGGAGCATTCACATGGTCCTCTGCTCTGACAGACTCATTACGAATGAGCGATGACTACCTTCCCTTCTACGTCACACCTCCTCTTCCCCACCTTCTTCCTCTGCACACAGCTGATCTGACTGATTCTGCTTATTTGCACTTAATGAACGTGAAAAACGACAACCAAAGCTGTGAAAACTGAAACTGTATCTGGTGAATTTAACCAGAATTTGAGTTTTATTTCATTTCTTGTCTCCAACATGAAGCCTCTTTTATATTCTCTCCTCACTGTTTGTTAAGAGCCAAACCAGTGGAGCCACAGCTCCTTCCTGCCTGTGTGCCATCTGTGACAGTCAGTCTTGTTATTTGTATGACGGTCTGCTCTGTGTGCATCACTGTGACTGGCAGCACAGTAGTAGGTGCTGCTGTCATTGAGAAGCAGCTCACTTATTTCAAGAGTGAAGCTGTTTTTGGATGCGTCGATAGAGGACTGGAAGTGTCCAGCAGGTAAGTCGTACTCTCTGATGAGATATTCCACTGGAGCTCCGTAGTGGTGTTGTCGGTACCAGAACATGCTGTAGCTCATCATGTTGAACCCTGGACCCATGCTGCACTGCAGCTTCACTGTGAGTCCAGGGTCAGATATCTGATCTCCAGACTGAAGAACTACAACAGTGAGTCCTGCAGCAGATGAAGGATAAAGTTTCTTTGTGTTTCATCTCAGTAAACAGAAGACTGAATGCAGATATGATAGATGAGAGATGAACATTGGATGTGAACTTGACCTTTCAAGTGTCGGTCAGCTGTTACATCCATTATGAGTTAATTTACAGAAACCTACCTGAGTGTAAAAGAAGTGAGAGATAAATGAGTGAGATCAGCATGATGAGCCTCCGTCCAGATGAAGGATGGAGTCAAAGTGTTCAACACAGAGGAAACACAAAGTCTAATGCTCCCATGATCACATGACTGGAGGGGGAGGTCCTGCATGTATCATACTCAGCAGTAATCAGCTGATACTTTCAGGTGCATGAAGGCTCAAAGAAGGCTGAAGTAGATGGAGACTTGTTTTAAAACGTCAATCAATAAAGCAATCAATAAATAAAATGGCTTAATTCAGCTTGTCTGGCATAATCCAAGTCTCCTCTGATGTTTTTTAAGCTTTAAAAGAATGCTAAATATAAAAAGTATCTTGTAGTAAATAAGTTTACATGAGCACAAGCTGCATGTTCATTTACTTCTTCGTCAATCATCAATATAATATCGATAATCAGAGCCCAGTAATCAGCATGATTATATCAGTTCTCATATGACTAAAACCCTGAGCAGCAGCTGTCACTAGTTTCTGTGTTGCAGGAGGTTTTCAGACAAGCGGTGCTATTAAACCACATCACTGTGTGCTGGCAGCGCAGAAATACACAGCTGAGTCTGATGCTTTCACTTCATGAATGATCAGAGATCCTTTCAGTGTGTCTTCTCTTTTAATCTGGAATCTGGACTCCTTAAACTGGTCCTCATAGGTCGGGTCACTCACGTAGACTGTGTATCCAATAAGGCTCATAGTCTGACTGCTCTGTTGGTGTTGGTACCACAGCATCGTTTCGAGGTTGCCGTCATCATGACTGCAGGTAATGTTGAGCTCCTTCGTCCCTTCCACCACAACTTTAGAAGAGGGCTGTTTAAATTCAACACTCGACACTTTTCCTGTGAACAAAGTCAATTCAAGTCAATGTGTTTTTTGTTTTTACTTACTTGGCTGCAGAATAAGCTCAACATAGTACAGATGCTACAGAAACTACACTACTTGATAGTAAAAGAAAAGTCATATAATATTGAGTCTGGCTTACTTGTGAGCACGAGCAGTAAAATTCCACACGTGTATAAAGCTGGAGACATCCTGGAAACTGAAGTTAAAGCCACATCGTAGTTACAGTTACAGCTTATATGGAAATCTGGTATCAGAGGTGGAGCATTCACATGGTCCTCTGCTCTGACAGACTCATTACGAATGAGCGATGACTACCTTCCCTTCTACGTCACACCTCCTCTTCCCCACCTTCTTCCTCTGCACACAGCTGATCTGACTGATTCTGCTTATTTGCACTTAATGAACGTGAAAAACGACAACCAAAGCTGTGAAAACTGAAACTGTATCTGGTGAATTTAACCAGAATTTGAGTTTTATTTCATTTCTTGTCTCCAACATGAAGCCTCTTTTATATTCTCTCCTCACTGTTTGTTAAGAGCCAAACCAGTGGAGCCACAGCTCCTTCCTGCCTGTGTGCCATCTGTGACAGTCAGTCTTGTTATTTGTATGACGGTCTGCTCTGTGTGCATCACTGTGACTGGCAGCACAGTAGTAGGTGCTGCTGTCATTGAGAAGCAGCTCACTTATTTCAAGAGTGAAGCTGTTTTTAGATTTGTCGGTAGAGGACTGGAAGTGTCCAGCAGGTAAGTCGTACTCTCTGATGAGATATTCCACTGGAGCTCCGTAGTGGTGTTGTCGGTACCAGAACATGTTGTAGCTCATCATGTCGAACCCTGGACCCATGCTGCACTCCAGCTTCACTGTGAGTCCAGGGTCAGATATCTGATCTCCAGACTGAAGAACTACAACAGTGAGTCCTGCAGCAGATGAAGGAAAAAGTTTCTTTGTGTTTCATCTCAGTAAACAGAAGACTGAATGCAGATATGATAGATGAGAGATGAACATTGGATGTGAACTTGACCTTTCAAGTGTCGGTCAGCTGTTACATCCATTATGAGTTAATTTACAGAAACCTACCTGAGTGTAAAAGAAGTGAGAGATAAATGAGTGAGATCAGCATGATGAGCCTCCGTCCAGATGAAGGATGGAGTCAAAGTGTTTAACACAGAGGAAACACAAAGTCTAATGCTCCCATGATCACATGACTGGAGGGGGAGGTCCTGCATGTATCATACTCAGCAGTAATCAGCTGATACTTTCAGGTGCATGAAGGCTTAAAGAAGGCTGAAGTAGATGGAGACTTGTTTTAAAACGTCAATCAATAAAGCAATCAATAAATAAAATGGCTTAATTCAGCTTGTCTGGCATAATCCAAGTCTCCTTTGTTGTTTTTTAAGCTTTAAAAGAATGCTAAATATAAAAAGTATCTTGTAGTAAATAAGTTTACATGAGCACAAGCTGCATGTTCATTTACTTCTTCGTCAATCATCAATATAATATCAAGAATCAGAGCCCAGTAATCAGCATAATTATGTCAGTTGTCATATAAGTAAAACCCTGAGCAGCAGCTGTCACTAGTTTCTGTGTTGCAGGAGGTTTTCAGACAAGCGGTGCTATTAAACCACATCACTGTGTGCTGGCAGCGCAGAAATACACAGCTGAGTCTGATGTGTTCACTTCATGAATGATCAGAGATCCTTTCAGTGTGTCTTCTCTTTTAATCTGGAATCTGGACTCCTTAAACTGGTCCTCGTAGGTCGGGTCACTCACGTAGACTGTGTATCCAATAAGGCTCATAGTCTGACTGCTCTGCTGGTGTTGGTACCACAGCATCATTTCGAGGTTGCTGTCATCATGACTGCAGGTAATGTTGAGCTCCTTCGTCCCTTCAACCACAACTTTAGAAGAGGGCTGTTTAAATTCAACACTCGACACTTTTCCTGTGAACAAAGTCAATTCAAGTCAATGTGTTTTTTGTTTTTACTTACTTGGCTGCAGAATAAGCTCAACATAGTACAGATGCTACAGAAACTACACTACTTGATAGTAAAAGAAAAGTCATATAATATTGAGTCTGGCTTACTTGTGAGCACGAGCAGTAAAATTCCACACGTGTATAAAGCTGGAGACATCCTGGAAACTGAAGTTAAAGCCACATCGTATTTACAGTTACAGCATATATGGAAATCTGGTATCAGAGGTGGAGCATTCACATGGTCCTCTGCTCTGACAGACTCATTACGAATGAGCGATGACTACCTTCCCTTCTACGTCACACCTCCTCTTCCCCACCTTCTTCCTCTGCACACAGCTGATCTGACTGATTCTGCTTCTTTGCACTTAACGAACATGAGAAACGACAACCGAAGCTGTGAAAACTGAAACTGTATCTGGTGAATTTAACCAGAATTTGAGTTTTATTTCATTTCTTGTCTCCAGCATGAAGCCTCTTTTATATTCTCTCCTCACTGTTTGTTAAGAGCCAAACCAGTGGAGCCACAGCTCCTTCCTGCCTGTGTGCCATCTGTGACAGTCAGTCTTGTTATTTGTATGACGGTCTGCTCTGTGTGCATCACTGTGACTGGCAGCACAGTAGTAGGTGCTGCTGTCATTGAGAAGCAGCTCACTTATTTCAAGAGTGAAGCTGTTTTTAGATTTGTCGGTAGAGGACTGGAAGTGTCCAGCAGGTAAGTCGTACTCTCTGATGAGAAACTCCACTGGAGCTCCGTAGTGGTGTTGTCGGTACCAGAACATGTTGTAGCTCATCATGTTGAACCCTGGACCCATGCTGCACTCCAGCTTCACTGTGAGTCCAGGGTCAGATATCTGATCTCCAGACTGAAGAACGACAACAGTGAGTCCTGCAGCAGATGAAGGATAAAGTTTCTTTGTGTTTCATCTCAGTAAACAGAAGACTGAATGCAGATATGATAGATGAGAGATGAACATTGGATGTGAACTTGACCTTTCAAGTGTCGGTCAGCTGTTACATCCATTATGAGTTAATTTACAGAAACCTACCTGAGTGTAAAAGAAGTGAGAGATAAATGAGTGAGATCAGCATGATGAGCCTCCGTCCAGATGAAGGATGGAGTCAAAGTGTTCAACACAGAGGAAACACAAAGTCTAATGCTCCCATGATCACATGACTGGAGGGGGAGGTCCTGCATGTATCATACTCAGCAGTAATCAGCTGATACTTTCAGGTGCATGAAGGCTCAAAGAAGGCTGAAGTAGATGGAGACTTGTTTTAAAACGTCAATCAATAAAGCAATCAATAAATAAAATGGCTTAATTCAGCTTGTCTGGCATAATCCAAGTCTCCTCTGTTGTTTTTTAAGCTTTAAAAGAATGCTAAATATAAAAAGTATCTTGTAGTAAATAAGTTTACACGAGCACAAGCTGCATGTTCATTTACTTCTTCGTCAATCATCAATATAATATCAAGAATCAAAGCCCAGTAATCAGCATAATTATGTCAGTTGTCATATAAGTAAAACCCTGAGCAGCAGCTGTCACTAGTTTCTGTGTTGCAGGAGGTTTTTAGACAAGCGGTGCTATTAAACCACATCACTGTGTGCTGGCAGCACAGAAATACACAGCTGAGTCTGATGCTTTCACTTCATGAATGAGCAGAGATCCTTTCAGTCTGTCTTCTCTTTTAATCTGGAATCTGGACTCCTCAAACTGGTCCTCGTAGGTCGGGTCACTCATGAGGACTGTGTATCCAATAAGGCTCATAGTCTGACTGCTCTGTTGGTGTTGGTACCACAGCATCGTTTCGAGGTTGCTGTCATCATGACTGCAGGTAATGTCGAGCTCCTTCGTCCCTTCAACCACAACTTTAGAAGAGGGCTGTTTAAATTCAACACTCGACACTTTTCCTGTGAACAAAGTCAATTCAAGTCAATGTGTTTTTTGTTTTTACTTACTTGGCTGCAGAATAAGCTCAACATAGTACAGATGCTACAGAAACTACACTACTTGATAGTAAAAGAAAAGTCATATAATATTGAGTCTGGCTTACTTGTGAGCACGAGCAGTAAAATTCCACACGTGTATAAAGCTGGAGACATCCTGGAAACTGAAGTTAAAGCCACATCGTATTTACAGTTACAGCATATATGGAAATCTGGTATCAGAGGTGGAGCATTCACATGGTCCTCTGCTCTGACAGACTCATTACGAATGAGCGATGACTACCTTCCCTTCTACGTCACACCTCCTCTTCCCCACCTTCTTCCTCTGCACACAGCTGATCTGACTGATTCTGCTTATTTGCACTTAATGAACGTGAAAAACGACAACCAAAGTTGTGAAAACTGAAACTGTATCTGGTGAATTTAACCAGAATTTGAGTTTTATTTCATTTCTTGTCTCCAACATGAAGCCTCTTTTATATTCTCTCCTCACTGTTTGTTAAGAGCCAAACCAGTGGAGCCACAGCTCCTTCCTGCCTGTGTGCCATCTGTGACAGTCAGTCTTGTTATTTGTATGACGGTCTGCTCTGTGTGCATCACTGTGACTGGCAGCACAGTAGTAGGTGCTGCTGTCATTGAGAAGCAGCTCACTTATTTCAAGAGTGAAGCTGTTTTTGGATGCGTCGATAGAGGACTGAAAGTGCCCGGATGTTTGCTCATGTTCTTTGATGAGAAACTCCACTGGAGCTCTGTAGTGGTGTTGTCGGTACCAGAACATGGTGTAGCTCATCATGTCGAACCCTGGACCCATGCTGCACTCCAGCTTCACTGTGAGTCCAGGGTCAGATATCTGATCTCCAGACTGAAGAACTACAACAGTGAGACCTGCAGCAGATGAAGGATAAAGTTTCTTTGTGTTTCATCTCAGTAAACAGAAGACTGAATGCAGATATGATAGATGAGAGATGAACATTGGATGTGAACTTGACCTTTCAAGTGTCGGTCAGCTGTTACATCCATTATGAGTTAATTTACAGAAACCTACCTGAGTGTAAAAGAAGTGAGAGATAAATGAGTGAGATCAGCATGATGAGCCTCCGTCCAGATGAAGGCTGGAGTCAAAGTGTTCAACACAGAGGAAACACAAAGTCTAATGCTCCCATGATCACATGACTGGAGGGGGAGGTCCTGCATGTATCATACTCAGCAGTAATCAGCTGATACTTTCAGGTGCATGAAGGCTCAAAGAAGGCTGAAGTAGATGGAGACTTGTTTTAAAACGTCAATCAATAAAGCAATCAATAAATAAAATGGCTTAATTCAGCTTGTCTGGCATAATCCAAGTCTCCTCTGTTGTTTTTTAAGCTTTAAAAGAATGCTAAATATAAAAAGTATCTTGTAGTAAATAAGTTTACATGAGCACAAGCTGCATGTTCATTTACTTCTTCGTCAATCATCAATATAATATCAAGAATCAGAGCCCAGTAATCAGCATGATTATGTCAGTTGTCAAACAAGTAAAACCCTGAGCAGCAGCTGTCACTAGTTTCTGTGTTGCAGGAGGTTTTCAGACAAGCGGTGCTATTAAACCACATCACTGTGTGCTGGCAGCGCAGAAATACACAGCTGAGTCTGATGCTTTCACTTCATGAATGAGCAGAGATCCTTTCAGTGTGTCCTCTCTTTTAATCTGGAATCTGGACTCCTTAAACTGGTCCTCATAGGTCGGGTCACTCATGAGGACTGTGTATCCAATAAGGCTCATAGTCTGACTGCTCTGCTGGTGTTGGTACCACAGCATCACTTGGAGGCTGCTGTCATCATGACTGCAGGTAATGTTGAGCTCCTTCGTCCCTTCAACCACAACTTTAGAAGAGGGCTGTTTAAATTCAACACTCGACACTTTTCCTGTGAACAGTTCAAGTTGTTGTTATGGTAAAGTTAAATTCAGGCAGTGTTAAAATTTTTAATCTCTTGGTGCAAAATGGAACAGATGTTACATAACATTCAGAAAAAAGTCATAATATTGAGCAGAGACTTGAGTCTGGCTTACTTGTGAGCACGAGCAGTAAAAATCCACATGTGTAGAAAGCTGGAGACATCCTGGAAACTGAAGTTAAAGCTGTGCAACAGTGACAAATAACCAAAATACACTGATTACTTTCATATCAAATGTACAGATAAAACATGTACTGATATCTAGTATCAGAGGTGGAGCATTCACATGGTCCTCTGCTCTGACAGACTCATTACAAATGAGCGATGACTACCTTCCCTTCTACGTCACACCTCCTCTTCCCCACCTTCTTCCTCTGCACACAGCTGATCTGACTGATTCTGCTTCTTTGCACTTAACGAACATGAGAAACGACAACCAAAGCTGTGAAAACTGAAACTGTATCTGGTGAATTTAACCAGAATTTGAGTTTTATTTCATTTCTTGTCTCCAACATGAAGCCTCTTTTATATTCTCTCCTCACTGTTTGTTAAGAGCCAAACCAGTGGAGCCACAGCTCCTTCCTGCCTGTGTGCCATCTGTGACAGTCAGTCTTGTTATTTGTATGACGGTCTGCTCTGTGTGCATCACTGTGACTGGCAGCACAGTAGTAGATGCTGCTGTCATTGAGAAGCAGCTCACTTATATCAAGAGTGAAGCTGTTTTTGGATGCGTCGATAGAGGACTGAAAGTGCCCGGAAGTCTGCTCGTGTTCTTTGATGAGATATTCCACTGGAGCTCCGTAGTGGTGTTGTCGGTACCAGAACATGCTGTAGCTCATCATGTTGAACCCTGGACCCATGCTGCACTCCAGCTTCACTGTGAGTCCAGGGTCAGATATCTGATCTCCAGACTGAAGAACTACAACAGTGAGACCTGCAGCAGATGAAGGATAAAGTTTCTTTGTGTTTCATCTCAGTAAACAGAAGACTGAATGCAGATATGATAGATGAGAGATGAACATTGGATGTGAACTTGACCTTTCAAGTGTCGGTCAGCTGTTACATCCATTATGAGTTAATTTACAGAAACCTACCTGAGTGTAAAAGAAGTGAGAGATAAATGAGTGAGATCAGCATGATGAGCCTCCGTCCAGATGAAGGATGGAGTCAAAGTGTTTAACACAGAGGAAACACAAAGTCTAATGCTCCCATGATCACATGACTGGAGGGGGAGGTCCTGCATGTATCATACTCAGCAGTAATCAGCTGATACTTTCAGGTGCATGAAGGCTCAAAGAAGGCTGAAGTAGATGGAGACTTGTTTTAAAACGTCAATCAATAAAGCAATCAATAAATAAAATGGCTTAATTCAGCTTGTCTGGCATAATCCAAGTCTCCTCTGTTGTTTTTTAAGCTTTAAAAGAATGCTAAATATAAAAAGTATCTTGTAACAAATAAGTTTGCACGAGCACAAGCTGCATGTTCATTTACTTCTTCGTCAATTATCAATATAATATCGATAATCAGAGCCCAGTAATCAGCATAATTATGTCAGTTCTCATATGACTAAAACCCTGAGCAGCAGCTGTCACTAGTTTCTGTGTTGCAGGAGGTTTTTAGACAAGCGGTGCTATTAAACCACATCACTGTGTGCTGGCAGCGCAGAAATACACAGCTGAGTCTGATGCTTTCACTTCATGAATGATCAGAGATCCTTTCAGTGTGTCTTCTCTTTTAATCTGGAATCTGGACTCCTTAAACTGGTCCTCGTAGCTCGGGTCACTCATGAGGACTGTGTATCCAATAAGGCTCATAGTCTGACTGCTCTGCTGGTGTTGGTACCACAGCATCACTTGGAGGCTGCTGTCATCATGACTGCAGGTAATGTCGAGCTCCTTCGTCCCTTCAACCACAACTTTAGAAGAGGGCTGTTTAAATTCAACACTCGACACTTTTCCTGTGAACAGTTCAAGTTGTTGTTATGGTAAAGTTAAATTCAGGCAGTGTTAAAATTTTTAATCTCTTGGTGCAAAATGGAACAGATGTTACATAACATTCAGAAAAAAGTCATAATATTGAGCAGAGACTTGAGTCTGGCTTACTTGTGAGCACGAGCAGTAAAAATCCACATGTGTAGAAAGCTGGAGACATCCTGGAAACTGAAGTTAAAGCTGTGCAACAGTGACAAATAACCAAAATACACTGATTACTTTCATATCAAATGTACAGATAAAACATGTACTGATATCTAGTATCAGAGGTGGAGCATTCACATGGTCCTCTGCTCTGACAGACTCATTACAAATGAGCGATGACTACCTTCCCTTCTACGTCACACCTCCTCTTCCCCACCTTCTTCCTCTGCACACAGCTGATCTGACTGATTCTGCTTCTTTGCACTTAACGAACATGAGAAACGACAACCGAAGCTGTGAAAACTGAAACTGTATCTGGTGAATTTAACCAGAATTTGAGTTTTATTTCATTTCTTGTCTCCAACATGAAGCCTCTTTTATATTCTCTCCTCACTGTTTGTTAAGAGCCAAACCAGTGGAGCCACAGCTCCTTCCTGCCTGTGTGCCATCTGTGACAGTCAGTCTTGTTATTTGTATGACGGTCTGCTCTGTGTGCATCACTGTGACTGGCAGCACAGTAGTAGGTGCTGCTGTCATTGAGAAGCAGCTCACTGATTTCAAGAGTGAAGCTGTTTTTGGATTTGTCGATAGAGGACTGAAAGTGCCCGGATGTTTGCTCATGTTCTCTGATGAGATATTCCACTGGAGCTCCGTAGTGGTGTTGTCGGTACCAGAACATGGTGTAGCTCATCATGTTGAACCCTGGACCCATGCTGCACTGCAGCTTCACTGTGAGTCCAGGGTCAGATATCTGATCTCCAGACTGAAGAACTACAACAGTGAGTCCTGCAGCAGATGAAGGATAAAGTTTCTTTGTGTTTCATCTCAGTAAACAGAAGACTGAATGCAGATATGATAGATGAGAGACGAACATTGGATGTGAACTTGACCTTTCAAGTGTCGGTCAGCTGTTACATCCATTATGAGTTAATTTACAGAAACCTACCTGAGTGTAAAAGAAGTGAGAGATAAATGAGTGAGATCAGCATGATGAGCCTCCGTCCAGATGAAGGATGGAGTCAAAGTGTTCAACACAGAGGAAACACAAAGTCTAATGCTCCCATGATCACATGACTGGAGGGGGAGGTCCTGCATGTATCATACTCAGCAGTAATCAGCTGATACTTTCAGGTGCATGAAGGCTTAAAGAAGGCTGAAGTAGATGGAGACTTGTTTTAAAACGTCAATCAATAAAGCAATCAATAAATAAAATGGCTTAATTCAGCTTGTCTGGCATAATCCAAGTCTCCTCTGTTGTTTTTTAAGCTTTAAAAGAATGCTAAATATAAAAAGTATCTTGTAGTAAATAAGTTTACATGAGCACAAGCTGCATGTTCATTTACTTCTTCGTCAATCATCAATATGATATCAAGAATCAGAGCCCAGTAATCAGCATAATTATGTCAGTTGTCATATAAGTAAAACCCTGAGCAGCAGCTGTCACTAGTTTCTGTGTTGCAGGAGGTTTTCAGACAAGCGGTGCTATTAAACCACATCACTGTGTGCTGGCAGCGCAGAAATACACAGCTGAGTCTGATGCTTTCACTTCATGAATGATCAGAGATCCTTTCAGTGTGTCTTCTCTTTTAATCTGGAATCTGGACTCCTTAAACTGGTCCTCATAGGTCGGGTCACTCACGTAGACTGTGTATCCAATAAGGCTCATAGTCTGACTGCTCTGCTGGTGTTGGTACCACAGCATCGTTTCGAGGTTGCTGTCATCATGACTGCAGGTAATGTCGAGCTCCTTCGTCCCTTCAACCACAACTTTAGAAGAGGGCTGTTTAAATTCAACACTCGACACTTTTCCTGTGAACAAAGTCAATTCAAGTCAATGTGTTTTTTGTTTTTACTTACTTGGCTGCAGAATAAGCTCAACATAGTACAGATGCTACAGAAACTACACTACTTGATAGTAAAAGAAAAGTCATATAATATTGAGTCTGGCTTACTTGTGAGCACGAGCAGTAAAATTCCACACGTGTATAAAGCTGGAGACATCCTGGAAACTGAAGTTAAAGCCACATCGTATTTACAGTTACAGCATATATGGAAATCTGGTATCAGAGGTGGAGCATTCACATGGTCCTCTGCTCTGACAGACTCATTACGAATGAGCGATGACTACCTTCCCTTCTACGTCACACCTCCTCTTCCCCACCTTCTTCCTCTGCACACAGCTGATCTGACTGATTCTGCTTATTTGCACTTAACGAACGTGAGAAACGACAACCAAAGCTGTGAAAACTGAAACTGTATCTGGTGAATTTAACCAGAATTTGAGTTTTATTTCATTTCTTGTCTCCAACATGAAGCCTCTTTTATATTCTCTCCTCACTGTTTGTTAAGAGCCAAACCAGTGGAGCCACAGCTCCTTCCTGCCTGTGTGCCATCTGTGACAGTCAGTCTTGTTATTTGTATGACGGTCTGCTCTGTGTGCATCACTGTGACTGGCAGCACAGTAGTAGGTGCTGCTGTCATTGAGAAGCAGCTCACTTATTTCAAGAGTGAAGCTGTTTTTAGATTTGTCGGTAGAGGACTGGAAGTGTCCAGCAGGTAAGTCGTACTCTCTGATGAGATATTCCACTGGAGCTCCGTAGTGGTGTTGTCGGTACCAGAACATGGTGTAGCTCATCATGTTGAACCCTGGACCCATGCTGCACTCCAGCTTCACTGTGAGTCCAGGGTCAGATATCTGATCTCCAGACTGAAGAACTACAACAGTGAGTCCTGCAGCAGATGAAGGATAAAGTTTCTTTGTGTTTCATCTCAGTAAACAGAAGACTGAATGCAGATATGATAGATGAGAGACGAACATTGGATGTGAACTTGACCTTTCAAGTGTCGGTCAGCTGTTACATCCATTATGAGTTAATTTACAGAAACCTACCTGAGTGTAAAAGAAGTGAGAGATAAATGAGTGAGATCAGCATGATGAGCCTCCGTCCAGATGAAAGATGGAGTCAAAGTGTTCAACACAGAGGAAACACAAAGTCTAATGCTCCCATGATCACATGACTGGAGGGGGAGGTCCTGCATGTATCATACTCAGCAGTAATCAGCTGATACTTTCAGGTGCATGAAGGCTCAAAGAAGGCAACAAAAACATAAAATGGCTCCATTTAGCTTGTTTGGCATAATCCAAGTCTCCAGAACACAGAGATCCTACAATCATTGAAAGAGATCTTTTTTTACCTCACAGCAACAAAGAATATTTCAGCTTGAAAAAGGTGTAAATACAGACTTTTCAAATCAGTGTGTGATCTCAGGGCTTCCAGACACTTGGATTATGCCGAGCAAGTTATGTAGAGCTAATTTTGTGTTTTCTTTCTGTTGTTTTTTAAGCTTTAAAGAATGCTAAATATACAATTATTTAATGATTTTGTAGTAAACAAGTTTACATGAGCACAAGCTGCATGTACACTTACTTCTTCATCCGTTATCAGAATTTGACTCCAGTAATCAGCATAATTATGTCAGTTCTCATATGACTAAAACCCTGAGCAGCAGCTGTCACTAGTTTCTGTGTTGCAGGAGGTTTTCAGACAAGCGGTGCTATTAAACCACATCACTGTGTGCTGGCAGCGCAGAAATACACAGCTGAGTCTGATGCTTTCACTTCATGAATGATCAGAGATCCTTTCAGTGTGTCTTCTCTTTTAATCTGGAATCTGGACTCCTTAAACTGGTCCTCGTAGCTCGGGTCACCCACGGGGTATGAGTACCCAATGAAACTCATAGTCTGACTGCTCTGTTGGTGTTGGTACCACAGCATCACTTGGAGGCTGCTGTCATCATGACTGCAGGTAATGTTGAGCTCCTTCGTCCCTTCCACCACAACTTTAGAAGAGGGCTGTTTAACTTCAGCACTCGACACTTTTCCTGTGAACAAAGTCAATTCAAGTCAATGAAATTGTTGTTTGTATTCACTTAAAATGGTTACTCACATGCTGTACAAAACTACAGTACTTGATATTAAAAAGAAAAGTCATTGCCCTTAATTAACGTGAGAAACGACAACCAAACCTTTGGAAACTAAAACTGTATCTAACGCAGATATGATAGATGAGAGACGAACATTGGATGTGAACTTGAACTTTCAAGTGTCGGTCAGCTGTTACATCCATTATGAGTTAATTTACAGAAACCTACCTGAGTGTAAAAGAAGTGAGAGATAAATGAGTGAGATCAGCATGATGAGCCTCCGTCCAGATGAAGGATGGAGTCAAAGTGTTCAACACAGAGGAAACACAAAGTCTAATGCTCCCATGATCACATGACTGGAGGGGGAGGTCCTGCATGTATCATACTCAGCAGTAATCAGCTGATACTTTCAGGTGCATGAAGGCTCAAAGAAGGCTGAAGTAGATGGAGACTTGTTTTAAAATGTAAATAAATGAATAAATGAAATGGCTCCATTCAGTTTGTCTAGCAGAATCCAAGTCAATTATGTCAGTTGTCCCCTGAGCAGCAGCTGTCACTAGTTTCTGTGTTGCAGGAGGTTTTTAGACAAGCGGTGCTATTAAACCACATCACTGTGTGCTGGCAGCGCAGAAATACACAGCTGAGTCTGATGCTTTCACTTCATGAATGATCAGAGATCCTTTCAGTCTGTCTTCTCTTTTAATCTGGAATCTGGACTCCTTAAACTGGTCCTCGTAGCTCGGGTCACCCACGGGGTATGAGTACCCAATGAAACTCATAGTCTGACTGCTCTGTTGGTGTTGGTACCACAGCATCACAAGAAGGTTGCCGACATCATGACTGCAGGTAATGTTGAGCTCCTTCGTCCCTTCCACCACAACTTTAGAAGAGGGCTGTTTAACTTCAGCACTCGACACTTTTCCTGTGAACAAAGTCAATTCAAGTCAATGACATTGTTGGTTTTATCCAGTTAAAATGGTCGTCCATAAGCTGTACAAAACTACAGTACTTGTTATTAAAAGAAAAGTCATATAATATTGAGTCTGGCTTACCTGTGAGCACGAGCAGTAAAATTCCACATGTGTATAAAGCTGGAGACATCCTGGAAACTGAAGTTAAAGCTGTGCAATGGTGACAAATAACCAAAATGTTTTGTCAATAATGTTATTTCAGAAGTTGCATTTTCCCCTCGCTGACAAAATATAAAATATAAGACCGAAGATCATCTAATAATATGCTGCTCCATGTCTCAGTTGATGATAACCTCATATCTTATGTTCTGTTGACAGTACAGACACTTAAATATGCTCCATTGATCACCTGCTGTTGTGATTGGCTGAACACCAGTTCACTGTTGGACCTTGATTGGTCACTGATCTCTAACTTGGAATGCTCCGCCCACTTGTTACACTGAAGGTTGTACAATCACTGCACCTGCACACGGCTGCAAATAAACTAAAAACTAAAGCTAATGTGCTGACAGTTTGATAATGTAACGTCAGGAGGGTCATGCGGAGGATTTAACACATCGTAGCTTTGATAAAACTGCTGGTGGAGAGTAAATTTCAGCTGCTTGTTAAACATAAAATTGTTCTTCACACAAACAGACATTTTTCTTTTCAGCAGTGAATCACATGCAACTTCACCTCACCAAGGTAAGAAGTAGTGCTGACATGTTTGTTATCAGTTACAGTTGTGTTTCTGCTTTTGTCACCTCACAAGTTAATTGTGAATTATTTGTTTTGAGTGGCTGAGTTTTTCTGTTAGCGGCTATTTGAAACTTGTAGGATGTTTTCATGCTGTTGATTTGGTGAAAGATGAACATTAATGGTAGACTTGAGTATCTTTTGAGTGTTTTCTGGCTGAATTAGTTATGAAATGTTTGTCCTGAAGCTGTTGCTTTGCAAAACTCTTGTCATGACTTATCTGTCAGTGCCAAGCATGATTGTTTTCCTGTGGAGACTTCCCTGAAATCAGCAGTTGCTCACTGGAGCTCACTGTACTGATTTGCTGTATGGGACATCCACAAGACATCCTCAGAGAGATCAGGCAAGCAAATCACAAGGGCTGAGTATCCAAAACACAGTGAAAAGTGCTGAAATCTTGCTACAAGAGACGACAATGAACTGGCAAGGAGGCAGGGGAACACAGGCAGGAGGGGATAACTGGACACAGGTGAAACACATCAGGGCGGGGCAGACAATCACACAAGGACGCTTTACATTTTCTTTTCTCCTCAGTAAAATGCCAGATAAAGTTACTCCATATGTTTTTGCAGCGTTTTAAGCATAGCTTTTTGATGATTATTAGGATTAAATTTGTGTATTGCAATTCCACCTCATTCCATTTCACGCCCTTAAAAGAAAATTATCAGTAAAAACAACTGATCCCTTTCATATTTAAATGATTTTTTGAGACTGTGTGACTGTGAATAATCACATCATTTCCAAACTTATTGTGTTTTTAATGCCAGAGAAGTCACTGAGCTGTCTTGAGTTTAATTCCACCAGCCCTCCACTCTGAGTCTTGAGCATGAAAACAACAGAGAGAACAGAGAAGAGGGTTTTTAGTAATGAGGCGCCATTAAACCACATCACTGTGTACTGCCTGCGCAGAAATACACAGCCGAGTCTGACAGATTGACGCTCTGAATAATCAGAGCTCCTGCTTTTGTGTTTTCTCTTGTCATCTTAAACCGATGTTCAAACTGCTTCTCATACACGGGGTTGTTGCTCATGTAGCTGTATCCAATGAAAGTCATCAAACCGCTCTGCTTCTGCTGGTACCAGAGCATGTTATAGAGGTTATCGTCATCATGATTGCATTTGATTTCTACCCTGGCGGTGTCGCTGACTATCCTCGGAAAAGACGGCTGAAACGTCACACTCGTTGCTCGATCTGTTGGAAAAAGACAGATTTTTGTAGATGCAGAAAGTGAAAAAACATTCATATGATTGTTTTTTTTAAAAAAATGATTGAAAATGACATAATTAATCGTTATGTTTGCAGCTAGTTTCATTACATGGAAGCAAGATGAGAAGAAATCCGATCACAGCCGGAGACATTTTGGAGTTTGTGCCTCCTCCAGTGACACTCCTCAACTGCAAGTGCAAACATCTCACTAACAGGAAGACGCTGAGGGGTTTTTAGTGAGGGAGCGTCATTAAACCACATCACTGTGTACTGGCAGCGCAGAAATAAACAGCCGAGTCTGACAGGTTTGCACTGCGAATGATCAGCTTTCCCTTCGTTGTTTCCTCTTTTGTGAGCTTGAATTGTTTTTCCATCTCCCCTTCGTATGTTGGGGAACCTTGTCCGTACACATACCCAATGAGAGTCAGAACCAGGCTGTCCTTTTTTTGCTGGAACCAGAGCATTTGTGGTTTGCCACTATCATCATGGCTGCACTGAATCTGCACCTCACTGCTCTCTTTCACTATCTGCGGAGGAAATTCTTGAAATGTAACGGCGCTCACATGACCTGTGGAAGAAGGAGATTTAGAAAATGTTACTGATGCAGAACAAAAATGAGGAGAAAGTCTTCATTTTAAGCTTGACTGTTTCATAGATGATGATAAAAATGTAATTTAGGATGACATTTGAGAGCTTACTGTAAAAGCAGATTAGGAGTAAACCAAAGATTCGCATAAATGAAGACATCGTCAGGCTGAATGATGTGAGTAAAGTAATGTGCTGAGAAGAATAAGACTCATGGGGAAGAGTGAGGGAGGTGTTTATCAAGGGCTGAGTATCCAGAATGGGGTAGGAAAACTGCTGAAAGCTTGCTACGAGTGGACAAGAGGCCGGGGAACACACACACTTTATAAACAAGGCAGGAGGGGATGACTGAACACAGATGAAACACATCAGGGCGGGGCAGACTATCACACAAAGACAGGAAAACAGATCTGAAAACAAGAGGGGAGTTAGACGCCACAATAAAACAGGAAACAGAAAGAAATGACTGAATAAACATGGAAACAAGACCTTCGCTTGATGAGACCTGACAACGACTAATGTTATAATTCATTGTTATAATTGTTTTTCAATCATCTTTTACGCTTTACATTTTCTTTTCCCCTCAACAAAGTGTCAGGTAAAGTTACTCCATATGATTTTGCAGCATTTTAATCATATATTGTGACAATTATTGGGATAAAAATGTGTATTGCAATCCCCTCCATTCCATTTCACGCCCTAAAAGATAATTATCAGTCCAAATAGTTGAACACTTTCATATTTAAATTATTTTTTTAGACTGTGTGAATGTGAAGAATCGCGTATTTCCAATCTAATTGTGTTTTTAATGCCAGAGAAGTCACTGAGCTGTCTTGAGTTTAATTCCACCAGCCCTCCACTCTGAGTCTTGAGCATGAAAACAACAGAGAGAACAGAGAAGAGGGTTTTTAGTTATGAGGCGCCATTAAACCACATCACTGTGTACTGGCAGCGCAGAAATACACAGCCGAGTCTGACAGATTGACGCTCTGAATAATCAGAGCTCCTGCTTTTTTGTTTTCTCTTGTCATCTTAAACCGATGTTCAAACTGCTTCTCATATATGGGGTCACTGCCGATGTAGCTGTATCCAATGAAAGTCATCAAACCGCTCTGCTTCTGCTGGTACCAGAGCATGGCATTGAGGTTATCGTCATCATGATTGCATTTGATTTCTACCCTGGCGGTGTCGCTGACTATCCTCGGAAAAGACGGCTGAAACGTCACACTCGTTGCTCGATCTGTTGGAAAAAGACAGATTTTTGTAGATGCAGAAAGTGAAAAAACATTCATATGATTTTTTTTAAAAAAATGATTGAAAATGACATAATTAATCGTTATGTTTGCAGCTAGTTTCATTACATGGAAGTAAGATGAGAAGAAATCCGATCACAGCCGGAGACATTTTGGAGTTTGTGCCTCCTCCAGTGACACTCCTCAACTGCAAGTGCAAACATCTCACTAACAGGAAGACGCTGAGGGGTTTTTAGTGAGGGAGCGTCATTAAACCACATCACTGTGTACTGGCAGCGCAGAAATAAACAGCCGAGTCTGACAGGTTTGCACTGCGAATGATCAGCTTTCCCTTCGTTGTTTCCTCTTTTGTGAGCTTGAATTGTTTTTCCATCTCCCCTTCGTATGTTGGGGAACCTTGTCCGTACACATACCCAATGACAGTCAGAACCAGGCTGTCCTTTTTTTGCTGGAACCAGAACATTTGTATTTTTGTGCTATCATCATGGCTGCACTGAATCTGGACCTCACTGCTCTCTTTCACTATCTGCGGAGGGAAATCCTGAAATGTAATGGCGCTCACAGGACCTGTGGAAGAAAAAGAACATTTAGAAAATGTTACTGATGCAGAACAAAAACGAAGATTGATTGTTATTTAAATAATGATAAAAATGTAATTTAGGATGACATTTGAGAGCTCACTATAAAAGCAGATTAAGAGTAAACCAGAGATTCGCATAAATGAAGACATCGTCAGGCTGAATGATGTGAGTAAAGTAACGTGCTGAGAAGAATAAGACTCACGGGGAAGAGTGAGCGAGGATGTGTGTGTGTGTGTGTTAACTCATCACCACAACCTCATGATAACAAATCATGTGCTGTGCCTCCATCTGTTGGCTGAATCTGTTCTTCAGCACTGTGCTCCACTGCTCATGTCATACTCCAAACTTACCCAAGACCTAGTTGGAACATTGAGGGTCTTCCACGTTTGCTTCATTTTTTTTTTTAATTTTTTATTTTTTTATTTTTATTTTTTTTAGGAATGCAGAATAATATTGACACCTCGTCGACTTGGTTGAGGAAAATGACAATTTAGCATTTCTATCAAAATGACAGGCTGAGGAGATGACACTTTAACTATGCACATGTAAAGCAAACCAGTGAGCACTTTTCTTATTTTACGACAGCAAATTTATGACCAGTGTGTAATACTGTATGTCTATATGTTCATGGAAAAACATGTACGTCTATCAATCAGACAAAATCCTGGAAAAACTTAAGTGAACGACAGTTTTAAGAATTGATGAATCATTTCTCATCTTTTCAGTTGTGTAGATATGCTGCTTTCGTTTTATATGTGACAGCAGATTTATTTTTCTGGGTTTTGGTTCATATTTGCACATTTTATCAGACTAATAGGGAAAATGATCACCTGATTGATCAGTAATGGAGGTGATTGACAGACATGGTGGAGAGCTGAGCAGGTAAAGACGACCTGATGGATGAATAATGATCCTGATCTGTGTATCGCTACGTAGTTATACATACATTAAATCTCTGATCATGATCTTTCTTCATTAGTATCTACTGTACCTCACTGCAGTGCAGTGCTGCTGTAATGAAGCAGTTATAACTGGTGTTGCTGCTCTGTCACATGGTGTCAGTGGTTTCCTGGTGCTGTGCTGTTATCTGCTGGGTTATTATGGAGGTTTTTGTACGAGACAGTCACTGACTTTATCACTGTGCATACTTGCTGCTGCAAAATATTCTCCACTGTCTTCAGGGTGTCTCGCTTTCAGGATGTGAAGATAAGCTGTACTCCGTCCATTTCCACTCACTTTAAAGTGGCTCTGAAATGATGTCTCAACAGTCGGACTTGTATTAGTTATATATCCAATCAGCTTCAGGGCAGTGTCTCCTGGTGAGCGCTGGTACCAGAGAATAGTGTCATAGCTCGAGATCTGATGTGAACAGCTCAGGTTGAATTGACCATCTGGATTCAAAAACAGTTCAGCTGGAGACTGAGATACTTGTTTTTCTTTATCAAGGTGAACTCCTGTAAAAAGATGACAACATAATGTTAAACAGTGCTGTGATGATAAAATGTTATTGTGTGTTTGAATGAAATTCCTCCAAATCAAATATTAGTGGATGTAAATATTACATTCAAGATGTTTATTAGGGGTTGATATCAAATCCAAAATGAATGTGTTCATGAGTGCACAATACCTTTAATCCAGAACAAAGTAAGGATGGAGACGATGAGATGAGACGGCTTCATGTTGAATGTGGAGAACCAGTCAGAGTCTCTGCTGTGCTTTGTGGATCAGAAGGAGGGACAGGAAGTGATGTAGAGAAATCAGAGCACATGTTGACTCCTTTAATGAAATTACAACAGTTTCACTTGAGGCTAGATGGAAAATAATTAGGTATATATTTACATGTCTAGTATCTATGAGTGAGTACAATGTTATATGATACTAGCAGATTATTATTACATAGCGACTGACTACCTTCTATGAAAACATATCACAAATAGGACATTACATTAGGTGAGAGTTAAAAGTTACAGTCAGGCCTTGGTGGAGGTATGCACTCTACTGAGAGAAAATAAAGTTCAACAACAGTTTTAAGAATTTATGAATCATTTGTCATCTTTTTAGTTGTTAAGATATGCTGCTTTCCTTTGATATATGTTTCAGCAGATTGACATTCTGGGTTTCGGTTCATATTTGCACATTTTATCAGACTAATAGGGAAAATGGTCAGATGATTGATCAGCAATGGAGGTGATTGACAGACATGGTGGAGAGCTGAGCAGGTAAAGGCAATCTTTGTGTGACTGGTGGATGAAAAATGATCCTGAACTGCGTATCATTACACCATTATATATTGATTAAATCTATTATCATGATCTTTCTTTATCATTATCTACTGTACCTCACTGCAGTGCAGTGCTGCTGTAATGAAGCAGTTATAACTGGTGTTGCTGCTGTGTCACATGGTGTCAGTGGTTTCCTGGTGCTGTGCTGTTATCTGCTGGGTTATTATGGAGGTTTTTGTACGAGACAGTCACTGACTTTATCACTGTGCATACTTGCTGCTGCAAAATATTCTCCACTGTCTTCAGGGTGTCTCGCTTTCAGGATGTGAAGATAAGCTTCTTTCGCTCCATCTCCACTCACATTAAAGTGGCTCTGAAATGATGGCTCAACAGTTGGACTTGTATAATATACATATCCAATCAGCTTCAGGGCAGTGTCTCCTGGTGAGCGCTGGTACCAGAGAATCACGTTATAGGTTGAGATTTTATGTGAACAGCTCAGGTTGAATTGACCATCTGGATTCATGAACAGTTTAGGTGGAGTCTGAAATACTTGTTTTTCTTCATCGAGGTGAACTCCTGTAAAGAGATGAAGACACAATATTAAGAAGTGCTAAACTAGAAAGTGTCAACTCAAAAAAAAAAAGTGGCTTCATGAATGTACAATACCTTTAATCCAGAACAAAGTAAGGATGGTGACAATGAGATGAGACGGCTTCATGTTGAATGTGGAGAACCAGTCAGAGTCTCTGCTGTGCTTTGTGGATCAGAAGGAGGGACAGGAAGTGATGTAGAGAAATCAGAGCACATGTTGACTCCTTTAATTAAAGTACAACCTATGTACCTGACAAAAATCAGGTATATTTACGTCGCTATGGGGCGCTGATTGTACAGCTGAGCATGCTAAAATAAACAGCAACTTTTCGCCACATTCAGCAACAAACTCTATTTAAAAAAACAGATGTGAATCTGTTAATGTTACTTTTGACCCGATTTTCAGCAATATTTGTGAACTTTGTGATATTTACTTCTCTGGTAAAAATATAATATCAATGTTGAATATAAATGTTAAATCTAAATGTTAAATCTAAATCTAGATCTAAATGTTAAATGTTAAGTCTAAATTTAAGTGTTAAATCTAAATGTTAAATCTAAATCTAGATCTAAATGTTAAATGTTAAGTCTAAATTTAAGTGTTAAATCTAAATGGTAATGCTAAATCCAAATTTTAAATTTAAAACTAAATGTTAATTTAAATCTAAATGTTAAGTCTAAATTTAAGTGTTAAATCTAAATGGTAATGCTAAATCCAAATTTTAAATTTAAAACTAAATGTTAAATATAAATCTAAATGTTAAATTTAAATATGTATGTTAAATGCTAAGTCTAACTTTAAATGTTAAATCTAAATGGTAATTCAAAATCCACATTTTAAATTTAAACCTAAATGTTAAATTTAAATATAAATGTTAAATGTAAATATAAATGTTAAATGGAAATATAAGTGTTAAATCTAAATGGTAAATATGAATCTAAATATTATATTTAAATCTAAATGTTAAATGTAAATATAAATGTTAAATGTGAATCTAAATATTACATTTAAATCTAAATGTTAAATACAAATGTTAAATATAAATGTTTAAATCTAAATCTAAATGCTAAATGTTGAATCTAAATGTCAGGGGTGAATTTAAATATAAGCTAATATCCAAATTTACACTGCCTGTCACCAGAAGTACCAAAGTAAACGCGGATTGAAGCTCAACAAGTGCTATCCACGGTCTTCTTCGGGTAGTCAGACGGAGTGATTGTGCTGTCGTGATCTCATGTTGCCTGCCACCATGTCCAGCAACTTAGCTGGAAACACTGGTGGGGCCAGTACACCTTTTCACTGCAGCAGCAATTCGCCAATTCTCTGCCGTTGTTTCCTCACACAGAGACAAGCAGCTTGATGTTTGATGGGTCAGGATCTCAATCCCAACACATTATAATAACAGCATCCATATGATTATAAACTGTCAGCAGGTTCATGTTTAGATTAACAGGAGGACACCTGGGGAAGCATCTTGAAAAAAACACACAGATGTCGTCATCATCATCATCATCATTTATGACTGTGTATCATCACATAATTATACATTAATTAAATCTATTATCATGATCTGTCTTTATTATTATCTACTGTACCTCACTGCAGTGCAGTGCTGCTGTAATGAAGCAGTTATAACTGGTGTTGCTGCTGTGTCACATGGTGTCAGTGGTTTCCTGGTGCTGTGCTGTTATCTGCTGGGTTATTATGGAGGTTTTTGTACGAGACAGTCACTGACTTTATCACTGTGCATACTTGCTGCTGCAAAATATTCTCCACTGTCTTCAGGGTGTCTCGCTTTCAGGATGTGAAGATAAGCTGTAGTCCGTCCATTTCCACTCAATTCAAAGTGGCTCTGAAATGATGGCTCAACAGTAGGACTTGTATTACTTATATATCCAATCAGCTTGAGAGCAGTGTCTCCTGGTGAGCGCTGGTACCAGAGGATAACATAATAGCCCGAGATCTGATGTGAACAACTCAGGTTGAATTGACTATCAGGATTCATGACCACTTCAGTTGGAGTCTGAGATACTTGTTTTTCTTTATCGAGGTGAACTCCTGTAAAGAGATGAAGACACAATGTGATGATTAAACCTTGTTGTGTGATTGAATGAAATTCCTTCAAATAAAAGATTAGTGGCTGTAAATATTACATTTAAGATTTTTTAGGGTTTAATTCCAAATTAAATCTAAAACAAATGTCTCCATGAGTGCACAATACCTCTAATCCAGAACAAAGTAAGGATGGAGACGATGAGATGAGACGGCTTCATGTTGAATGTGGAGAACCAGTCAGAGTCTCTGCTGTGCTTTGTGGATCAGAAGGAGGGACAGGAAGTGATGTAGAGAAGTTTTAAGAACTGATTAATCACGGTTGTGTAGATATGCTGCTTTCCTTTATTATATGTGACAGCAGAATGAATTTTCTGGGTTTTGGTTTATAGTTGCACATTTTATCAGACTTATAAGGAAAATGATCACCTGACTGGTCAGTAATGGAGGTGACTGACAGAAACAGTGAAGAGCTGAGCAGGTGAAGACGACCTGATGGATGAATAACGATCCTGATCTGTGTATCGCTACGTAATTTTACATTAATTAAATCTATTATAATGAACTTTCTTCATTATTATCTACTGTACCTCACTGCAGTGCAGTGCTGCTGTAATGAAGCAGTTATAACTGGTGGTGCTGCTGTGTCACATGGTGTCAGTGGTTTCCTGGTGCTGTGCTGTTATCTGCTGGGTTATTATGGAGGTTTTTGTACGAGACAGTCACTGACTTTATCACTGTGCATACTTGCTGCTGCAAAATATTCTCCACTGTCTTCAGGGTGTCTCGCTTTCAGGATGTGAAGATAAGCTGTTTTCTCTCCATCTCCACTCACATTAAAGTGGCTCTGAAATGATGGCTCAACCTTAGGATCTTTATACCACATATATCCGATCAGCTTCAGAGCAGTGTCTCCTGGTGAGCGCTGGTACCAGAGAATAGTGTCATAGGTTGAGATTTCATGTGAACAGCTCAGCTTGGATTCACCATCTGGAGTCATGAACAGTTCAGGTGGAGACTGAGATACTTGTTTTGCTTTATCGAGGTGAACTCCTGTAAAGACATGAAGACATAATGTTAGGCAGTGCTTAATTTTAAAGTGTCGACTCCAAAAAAGTGGCCTCATGAATGTACAATACCTTTAATCCAGAACAAAGTAAGGATGGAGACGATGAGATGAGACGGCTTCATGTTGAATGTGGAGAACCAGTCAGAGTCTCTGCTGTGCTTTGTGGATCAGAAGGAGGGACAGGAAGTGATGTAGAGAAATCAGAGCACATGTTGACTCCTTTAATGAAATTACAACAGTTTAACTTGAGGGGACATGAAAAAGAATCAGGTATGTTTACATGTCTGGTATCTATGATTGAGTACAATTTTGTTATACTAGCTGATTGTTGTCATATAGCGGCTGACTATCCTCTGTGACAATATATTATAAATAGGATATTAGATTAAACTTGAGTTAAAAGTTACAGTCAGGCCTTGGTGGAGGTATGCACTCTACTGACAGAAAATGAAGTTGGACAGCAGTTTTAAGAATTGATGAATCATTTATCATCTTTTCAGTTGTGTCGATATGCTGCTTTACTTTATTTCATGGGACAGTACATTGCATATATTTTGGTTTTGGTTCATATTATCATATTTTATCAGACAAATACGCAAAATGTTCAGATGATTGATCAGCAATGGAGGTGATTGACAGACATGGTGGAAAGCTGAGCAGGAAAAGACGAACTTTGTGTGACTGTGGTGGATGAAAATTGAGCCTGATCTGCCTTTATTAGTATCTACTGTACCTCATTGCAGTGCAGTGCTGCTGTAATGAAGCAGTTATAACTGGTGTTGCTGCTGTGTCACATGGTGTCAGTGGTTTCCTGGTGCTGTGCTGTTATCTGCTGGGTTATTATGGAGGTTTTTGTACGAGACAGTCACTGACTTTATCACTGTGCATACTTGCTGCTGCAAAATATTCTCCACTGTCTTCAGGGTGTCTCGCTTTCAGGATGTGAAGATAAGCTTCTTTCGCTCCATCTCCACTCACATTAAAGTGGCTCTGAAATGATGGCTCAACAGTAGGATTTTTATTCCACATATATCCAATCAGCTTCAGGGCAGTGTCTCCTGGTGAGCGCTGGTACCAGAAAATCATGGTATAGCTGGGGATCCGATGTGAACAGCTCAGCTTGGATTGATCATCTGGATTCATGAACAGTTCAGGTGGAGTCTGAATTACTTGTTTTTCTTCATTGAGGTGAACTCCTGTAAAGAGATGAAGACACATTGTTAAGCAGTGCTGTGATAATTAAATCTTATTGTGTGTTTGAATGAAATTTCGTCAAATCAAAGACAAATGGATGTACATTTTCAATTTAAGAAGTTTTTAGTGTTTATTCCAATTGAAATCTGAATGTACAATACCTTTAATCCAGAACAAAGTAAGGATGGAGACGATGAGATGAGACGGCTTCATGTTGAATGTGGAGAACCAGTCAGAGTCTCTGCTGTGCTTTGTGGATCAGAAGGAGGGACAGGAAGTGATGTAGAGAAATCAGAGCACATGTTGACTCCTTTAATTGAATTACAACAGTTTCACTTGAGGCACCTGGATGAAAAGAATCAGGTATATTTACATGGCTGGTGTCTATGAGTGAGTTCAATTTGATGTTATACTAACAGATTGTAACATGTTTTCATAAAGTCAATAACAGTTTTAAGAACTGATGAATCATCTGTCATCTTTTCAGTTGTCTAAATATGCTGCTTTCCTTTATTATATGTGACAGCACAATGAATATTCTGGGTTTTGGCCCATCTTTGTACATTTCATCAGACTAATAGGGAAAATGATCAGTGATGGATATGATTGACAGACACTGTGGAGAGCTGAGCAGGTAAAGGCGACCTTTGTATGACTGTGATGGATGAAAAATGTTCCTGAACTGCGTATCATTACACCATTATATATTGATTAAATCTATGATCATGATCTGTCTTTGTTATTATCTACTGTACCTCACTGCAGTGCAGTGCTGCTGTAATGAAGCAGTTATAACTGGTGTTGCTGCTGTGTCACATGGTGTCAGTGGTTTCCTGGTGCTGTGCTGTTATCTGCTGGGTTATTATGGAGGTTTTTGTACGAGACAGTCACTGACTTTATCACTGTGCATACTTGCTGCTGCAAAATATTCTCCACTGTCTTCAGGGTGTCTCGCTTTCAGGATGTGAAGATAAGCTTCTTTCGCTCCATCTCCACTCACATTAAAGTGGCTCTGAAATGATGTCTCAACAGTAGGATTTGTAAACCTTATGTAACCAATCAGCTTCAGGGCAGTGTCTCCTGGTGAGCGCTGGTACCAGAGAATCATGTTATAGCTGGGGATCCGATGTGAACAGCTCAGCTTGGATTCTCCATCTGGATTCATGAACAGTTCAGTTGGAGTCTGAATTACTTGTTTTGCTTCATCGAGGTGAACTCCTGAAAAGAGATGAAGACTCAATATTAAGTAGTGCTAAACTAGAAAGTGTCGACTCCAAAAAAGTGGCCTCATGAATGCACAATACCTTTAATCCAGAACAAAGTAAGGATGGAGACGATGAGATGAGACGGCTTCATGTTGAATGTGGAGAACCAGTCAGAGTCTCTGCTGTGCTTTGTGGATCAGAAGGAGGGACAGGAAGTGATGTAGAGAAATCAGGGCACATGTTGACTCCTTTAATTAAATTACAACAGTTTCAGTTGAGGAACCTGGATGAAAAAAAATCAGGTATATTTATGTGGCTGGTATCTATGAGTGGGTACAATTTGATGTGATAGTAGCAGACTGTAATATGTTTCTATAGAAGGTAGCCGGCCACATTATGATAACAAATGGGATATAAGAATAGGCTTGAGTTAATGGGGACAGTTGGGCTTCGGTGGAGGTATGCACTCTACTGAGAGGTCAAGTGATCAGTCGACTGACAGAAAACAAAGTGAACGACAGTTTTAAGAATTAATGAATCATTTGTCATCTTAGATATGCTGCTTTCTTTTATTATATGTGACAGTAGAATTAATATTCTGGGTTTTGGTTCATATTTGCACATTTTATCAGACTAATAGGGAAAATGATCACCTGATCAGTAATGGAGGTGACTGACTGATGCAGGTAAAGACGACCTTTGTATGACTGTGATGGATGAAAAATGATCCTGATCTTTTTTACTTTAATTACTGTGTATCATAACATACTTATACATTCATTAAATCTGTTCTCATGATCTTTCTTTATTATTACCTACTGTACCAGTTATTGTCATGGTTCTGTGTCTTCTGGTTTGATTTCCATGCCCTCTCTTGTCCTTTCAGTGTCCTGTGTCCTTCCCTGTCTCTCCATTCCTTCTTGGTGTGTGTTTGTCTCCCCCTGTCTGTGTTTGGCGTTCAGTGTGCTGCTCATCAGCCAGAGTGTTCCCGTCTGCTGCTCCACCTCACCTGTTCCTCCTCTTGTCATTAGTGTCTGTGTATATAGTCTTTGTCTTCCTACTGGTGTTTGTCCGTTCATTACTTCTGCTTCTGTTCCTGCTTCTTATCGTGCGTGATGTCTCCTCCAAGTTCCTTATCTCGTGTCTCCAGTCTCCTGTTTTGGTATTTTTGGGTTTTGCATTTTGCATTTTTGATTTGAACTTTGCTTTTTGGTTGTACTTTGTCTTGCTGTTTTTTTTGCTGCTTTGTTTTTTGGTCCTCAGACTCATTTTGTCGCCCTTGGTTTTTGTCTTACACTCAGCTTTGGTTTCAGTAAAGCTCGCCTTTTGTTTCCCCGATCCTGCCTCCTGTGATTAACTGCGTTTGGGTCCATCTCCTTTTAGTTTTCCCCTTTAAACCCCTTTGTGACAGTTATAACTGGTGTTGCTGCTCTGTCACATGGTGTCAGTGGTTTCCTGGTGCTGTGCTGTTATCTGCTGGGTTATTATGGAGGTTTTTGTACGAGACAGTCACTGACTTTATCACTGTGCATACTTGCTGCAAAATATTCTCCACTGTCTTCAGGGTGTCTCGCTTTCAGGATGTGAAGATAAGCTTCTGTCGCTCCATGACCACTCACATTAAAGTGGCTCTGAAATGATGGCTCAACAGTTGGATTTTTATCAAACATATATCCAATCAGCTTCAGGGCAGTGTCTCCTGGTGAGCGCTGGTACCAGCGGATAACATAATAGCCCGAGATCTGATGTGAACAACTCAGGTTGAATTGACTATCAGGATTCATGACCACTTCTGGTGGAGACTGAAATACTTGTTTTTCTTCATCAAGGTGAACTCCTGTAAAGAGATGAAGGCAACATGTTGAGCAGTGCTGTGATGATTAAATCTTATTGTGTGTTTGAATGAAATTTCTTCAAATCAAAAATTAGTGGATGTAAATACTACATTTAAGATTTTTTTAAGGGTTGATATCAAATCTAAAATGAATGTTTTCATGAGTGTACAATACCTTTAATCCAGAACAAAGTAAGGATGGAGACGATGAGATGAGACGGCTTCATGTTGAATGTGGAGAACCAGTCAGAGTCTCTGCTGTGCTTTGTGGATCAGAAGGAGGGACAGGAAGTGATGTAGAGAAATCAGAGCACATGTTGACTCCTTTAATTAAATTACAACAATTTCAGGAGGCACGTGGATGAAAAAACTAATCTATAAGTGAGTACAATTTGATGCGATAGTTGTAAATTACTATCATAATGCAGCTAACTACCCTCTATGAAAACAGTTCACAAATAGTCTGTTAGATTAGACTTGAGTTTAAAATGACAGTCAGGCTTTGGTGGATGTATGCACTCCACTGAAACCGTTTTAAGAATTGATTTTCTGCTTTCTTTTATCATATATGACAGCAGATTTAATATTCTGGGTTTTGGTTTATATTTGTACATTTCATCAGACTAAAAGGGGAAATGATCACCTGATCAGTGATGGATATGATTGACAGACACGGTGGAGAGCTGAGCAGGTAAAGACGACCTGATGGATGAATAATGATCCTGTTCTTTTTACCTTTATTACTGTGTATCATTACCTAAGTATACATTCATTTAAATCTATGAGTATGATCTGTCTTTATTATTATCTACTGTACTTCACTGCAGTGCAGTGCTGCTGTAATGAAGCAGTTATAACTGGTGTTGCTGCTCTGTCACATGGTGTCAGTGGTTTCCTGGTGCTGTGCTGTTATCTGCTGGGTTATTATGGAGGTTTTTGTACGAGACAGTCACTGACTTTATCACTGTGCATACTTGCTGCTGCAAAATATTCTCCACTGTCTTCAGGGTGTCTCGCTTTCAGGATGTGAAGATAAGCTGTTTTCTCTCCATCACCACTCACATTAAAGTGGCTCTGAAATGATGGCTCAACCTTAGGGGTTTTGAAATACATATATCCAATCAGCTTCAGGGCAGTGTCTCCTGGTGAGCGCTGGTACCAGAGAATAGTGTCATAGCTGGGGATCTGATGTGAACAGTTCAGCTTGGATTCACCATCTGGATTCATGAACAGTTCAGGTGGAGACTGAGATGCTTGTTTTTCTTCATCGAGGTGAACTTCTGTAAAGAGATGATGACACAATATTAAGAAGTGCTGTGATGATAAAACCTTACTGTGTGTTCTAATGTCTTCATGAATGTACAATACCTTTAATCCAGAACAAAGTAAGGATGGAGACAATGAGATGAGACGGCTTCATGTTGAATGTGGAGAACCAGTCAGAGTCTCTGCTGTGCTTTGTGGATCAGAAGGAGGGACAGGAAGTGATGTAGAGAAATCAGAGCACATGTTGACTCCTTTATTTAAATTACAACAGTTTCACTCAAGGGTAGTTGATGTGCAATTTCACAAAGTGAGTACCATTCAAACCTAGCAGAGACACTGAGAGGAAATGAGGTAGAAATCCCAGGATGGAGACGGTGACGGCAGCTGTCTGGTGAAAACCACAGTTAATAAAAGATGGTGATCAGTTTTTGTGCAGCTGATGGGAGATTTGACTCAACGTGCATCACAAGCTGCACAGTAGTACACCGCACTGTGCTCAGACTCTTTAAGGTCCTGGACAGACAGAGAACCATTCTTTGCTGTATTCCCACTTAACTTTCCAGCGATACTGACATGCTCTTTATATATTTCTTCATAGTTGACTCTATTGTAATCTACATATCCAATGAGTTTCAGAGCTGCGTCTCCAGGTGACTTCTGGTACCACAGCATTACTGTGTAGTCAGTTTGTCCGTGAGTACAGACAAGTTGTACATCATCTCCCTCGTTTCTGATGAGAGCAGAGGGATACTGATGGATCTGAACCCCCAGAGAAACACCTGCTGCGATCAGAGCGGGACAGATTATTGATTTTTAAACGTGAAGTTGAGCAGTATAATTTGTTCAGAATGAAAAAGTTGTTACCTGCGATGAAATAGCACAAGAGATATCTAATCATCATGTAGAGATCTGACATGAAGCACTGAGTTGATCTAAAGTAACGGATGATTTTAAGAGTTGAGTGATGATGTAGAAAAGAGGAGTGGCTTCGTGTGGCTCTATATATGCTCTTCCTTTCACCTCATTCCCAGAAAGAAATTACGGAATTAATGAATCTTTTGGTCTGGTTTATGTTTTACTAACCCTATAAAGTAGATACATAGTTGTATTTACTGACGATGCGACTGCAACAAACCAGAACACAACCACAGCAGCAGGTGTCTGGGAGCACTTTATTCTGTCTTATTCAAAACCACGATATAGGATGGTGGAGAGTTTTTGTACAGTTCAGAGGGGATTTTTGTCAGTGTGCTTCTCGAGCTGCACAGTAGTAAACTGCACTGTCCTCCTGTCCTACAGCTTTGATTATAAGAGAGCCATTCTTTGCTGTGGTCCCACTCAGATCTCCAGTTATATAAAAATTCTCTTTATATGGATCTTCCATTGTTTCATCTTTGAAGTACAAATGTCCGATGAGTTTCATAGCTGTTTCTCCAGGTGACCGCTGGTACCAGAGCATCACTCTGTAGGTAGTCTCATTATGGCTGCAGAAAATCTGCACTGTGTCACCAGGTTTTGTGACGAGATCGGAGTGAGACTGACGGACCTGCAGACCCAGACACACACCTGGACAGAGAGAGAAAATAAAGAGGTCATGAATTTAAAGTGAAACAATTTCCACATACAGAGCAGCTTATTATATGTGAGGAAGCTGTTTACCTGCTAGGCAACAGAACAAGACACAACGGATCATTTTGACCCCCTCAGCAAAAAAAGTCCTTCATGAAACACCAGCCAGAGTTTTTAGGGATATAAGATAGATCGCACAACAGATCACACCAAAAATGAACTGACTCCTTCTGCTAAACTGACAAAGTGTTAAATAAGGCGGCGAACACAGTGGCATCAAACCAGGAGCAGCTGGCTGGGAGGAGCCTGTTCACACTCTGATTAGAAGCCATGAATGCTGATAAAGGTCTGAGAAGTTTTTGTGTGAGGAGAAAGGAAGAACAGTCACTGTGCTTTCTTTGCTGGCTGCACAATAATACACCGCGCTGTGCTCAAGTCCAGATGTTTGGAATGTAAGTGAGACGTTCTTTGCTTCATTTCCACCCAAATCTCCAGTGATATTGAACTGTTTATATGGATTTTCAATTGTGGCAACTTTGTAGTTCAAGTATCCAATGAGTTTCATAGCTGTGTCTCCAGGTGACCGCTGGTACCAGTAAATTACCCTGAAGTCTGTTTTATCATGGCTGCAGAAAATCTGCACGGTGTCACCAGGTTTTGTGATAAAATCAGCTGGAGACTGACGGACATCGACACCCAGACAAACACCTGGACAGAGAGAAAAAAAATATAGAAGTCATTCATGTAAAATGAAACAATTTCCACATTCATAGCAGCTAGTTGTAAGTAAAAAAAAATAACTACCTGACAGGCAACAGAAAAAGAGATAAAAGATCATCTTGACTGCCTCAAAACAAAAATAAAAGTTACTCAGAAGCATTCAGATAACACGTCCAAACTACATGTGGCCGAGGTTTGAAAAGAAAAGTGGAGTGAAGATGTGACAGCAGACATCACATAGAGCAGCTGTCTGGGAGGAGCCTGTTCAGGCTCTGATTCAAAACCATAAGTGTTGATAAAAGTTGGTTGAGAGTTTTTGTATTAAGGAGAGGGGATCTGCAGTCACTGTGCATAGCTGGCTGCGCAGTAATACACTGCACTGTGCTCAGGGGCCTTCAGGTTGTATATGAACAGAGAGCCGTTCTTTGCTGTCGTTCCACTCATATCACCAGTGATGTTAAAATCTTCTCTGAAAGACTCTTCATATTCTCTGTTGTTGTGATACACGTGTCCGATGCGTTTCAGAGCTCGGTCTCCGGGGGATTTCTGGTACCACTGCATGAGATAAAAATCAGTCTTTTTGTGGCTGCAGACGAGCTGGACTTTGTCTCCAGGTCTCCCGATGAGAGCTGGAGGAGTTTGGTGGACTTCAACACCCAGACAAACACCTGGACAGAGAGAAAGAAAATAAAGAAGTGATTCATTTAATATTTAACAATTTCTACATTCAGCGCAGCTTATTGTATTAGAGGAAACTGTTTACCTGCTAGGCAACAGAAAAAGACCAAACACAGCATTTTTTTCTTTGTCATAAAAAGTCCTCAAACATCTTTTTACATCACACCAGTCAGATCATACTGACTCACCATTTGCCTTAAACATAAACTGACTTCTCCACTGAACTGACTGATGTTTGAAAAGGAAAGAGAAGTGTTTAATAGACCGGCGAACACAATGACATCAAACCAGGAGCAGCTGGCTGGGAGGAGCCTGTTCACACTCTGATTAGAAGCCATGAATGCTGATAAAGGTCTGAGAAGTTTTTGTGTGAGGAGAAAGGAAGAACAGTCACTGTGCTTTCTTTGCAGGCTGCACAATAATACACCGCGCTGTGCTCAAGTCCAGATGTTTGGAATGTAAGTGAGACGTTCTTTGCTTCATTTCCACCCAAATCTCCAGTGATATTGAACTGTTTATATGGATTTTCAATTGTGGCAACTTTGTAGTTCAAGTATCCAATGAGTTTCATAGCTGTGTCTCCAGGTGACCGCTGGTACCAGTAAATGTACCTGAAGTCTGTTTTATCATGGCTGCAGAAAATCTGCACGGTGTCACCAGGTTTTGTGATAAAATCAGCTGGAGACTGACGGACATCGACACCCAGACAAACACCTGGACAGAGAGAAAAAAAATATAGAAGTCATTCAGGTAAAATGAAACAATTTCCACATTCATAGCAGCTAGTTGTTGCTAGAAAATATTTACCTGACAGGCAACAGAAAAAGAGATAAAAGATCATCTTGACTGCCTCAAAACAAAAATAAAAGTTACTCAGAAGCATTCAGATAACACGTCCAAACAACATGTGGCCGAGGTTTGAAAAGAAAAGTGGAGTGAAGATGTGACAGCAGACATCACATAGAGCAGCTGTCTGGGAGGAGCCTGTTCAGGCTCTGATTCAAAACCATAAGTGTTGATAAAAGTTGGTTGAGAGTTTTTGTATTAAGGAGAGGGGATCTGCAGTCACTGTGCATAGCTGGCTGCACAGTAATACACTGCACTGTGCTCAGGGGCCTTCAGGTTGTATATGAACAGAGAGCCGTTCTTTGCTGTCGTTCCGCTCATATCACCAGTGATGTTAAAATCTTCTCTGAAAGACTCTTCATATTCTCTGTTGTTGTGATACACGTGTCCGATGCGTTTCAGAGCTCGGTCTCCGGGGGATTTCTGGTACCACTGCATGAGAAAGAAGTCGGTCTTTTTGTGGCTGCAGACGAGCTGGACTTTGTCTCCAGGTCTCCCGAGGAGAGCTGGAGGAGTTTGGTGGACTTCAACACCCAGACAAACACCTGGACAGAGAGAAAGAAAATAAAGAAGTGATTCATGTAATATTTAACAATTTCCACATTCAGCGCAGCTTATTGTATTAGAGGAAACTGTTTACCTGCTAGGCAACAGAAAAAGACCAAACACAGCATTTTTTTCTTTATCATAAAAAGTCCTCAAACATCTTTTTACATCACACCAGTCAGATCATACTGACTCACCATTTGCCTTAAACATAAACTGACTTCTCCACTGAACTGACTGATGTTTGAAAAGGAAAGGGAAGTGTTTAATAGACCGGCGAACATAATGACATCAAACCAGGAGCAGCTGGCTGGGAGGAGCCTGTTCACACTCTGATTAGAAGCCATGAATGCTGATAAAGGTCTGAGAAGTTTTTGTGTGAGGAGAAAGGAAGAACAGTCACTGTGCTTTCTTTGCAGGCTGCACAATAATACACCGCGCTGTGCTCAAGTCCAGATGTTTGGAATGTAAGTGAGACGTTCTTTGCTTCATTTCCACCCAAATCTCCAGTGATATTGAACTGTTTATATGGATTTTCAATTGTAGCAGCTTGAAAGTACAAATATCCAATGAGTTTCATAGCTGTGTCTCCAGGTGACCGCTGGTACCAGTAAATTAACCTGAAGTCTGTTTTATCATGGCTGCAGAAAATCTGCACTCTGTCACCAGGTTTTGTGATAAAATCAGCTGGAGACTGACGGACATCGACACCCAGACAAACACCTGGACAGAGAGAAAAAAAATATAGAAGTCATTCAGGTAAAATGAAACAATTTCCACATTCATAGCAGCTAGTTGTTGCTAAAAAATTTTTACCTGACAGGCAACAGAAAAAGACAAAAAACATCATTTCAATAAAAATAAAAGTTACTCAGAAGCATTCAGATAACATGTCCAAACTACATGTGGCCGAGGTTTGAAAAGAAAAGTGGAGTGAAGATGTGACAGCAGACATCACATAGAGCAGCTGTCTGGGAGGAGCCTGTTCAGGCTCTGATTCAAAACCATATGTGTTGATAAAAGTTGGTTGAGAGTTTTTGTATTAAGGAGAGGGGATCTGCAGTCACTGTGCATCACTGGCTGCACAGTAATACACTGCACTGTGCTCAGGGGCCTTCAGGTTGTATATGAACAGAGAGCCGTTCTTTGCTGTCGTTCCGCTCATATCACCAGTGATGTTAAAATCTTCTCTGAAAGACTCTTCATATTCTCTGTTGTTGTGTAATACATGACCGATGCGTTTCAGAGCTCGGTCTCCGGGGGATTTCTGGTACCACTGCATGAGATAAAAATCGGTCTTTTTGTGGCTGCAGACGAGCTGGACTTTGTCTCCAGGTCTCCCGATGAGAGCTGGAGGAGTTTGGTGGACTTCAACACCCAGACAAACACCTGGAAAGACAGAAAATGAATTAACTATGTAGAGACTGTGGATGAAGTGAATGAATAAAGTGATTACCAATGAGCCAGGAAAGAAAGAATAGTGCAGGCATGTTGACCTCCTCTTCTGAATGAACACTGAATGGTTCTGGCTCTGGTTCTGGTTCCCTCCTCTATAATCTATAACCAGTCACCAAATGTCTCAGAGGTGCATGTGTAGAGCTGAAGACAATTTCTGGGGCTTCAGCTCCACCTACTGGAAAGATATAGAAAAGTCCACGTTTGTCAAAAAAGCAGCTGTAGAAAAGAAAATTGAATTCACATGTGGGTCTCCATGAGAATGTATGCTGTACTGTCAATAAACACATGCAATTAGAATCTCTTGTGTCTTGAGAACAAACATTGATTTTGCAGCCTCTGCAGCCACACTGAATGTCTGAAGCTCCTCGTATATCTGATCCGGATGAGAGGGAAGACCAACATTGGTTAGACTGGTTTAATAACAGGTGTGAGGGGCTGTAACACTGAGGTTTTTGTATGGGGGAGCAGTGATATGTAGCACTGTGTTGACTAGCAGCACAGAAGTAAACTGCACTGCTGTTCAGTCTGAGTTCTTCGGTCGTTAACGTGCAGTTCTTGTCTTTGTTTGCACTTCCTTCCATCTTCACATTCGCTCCATCTTCAGGATATTCATCATTTAAACTCATGTATCCGAGAAGCTGCATCTGTGTGTTCTTTGACAGCTTGTACCAGAAGATGCGGTTGTAGTCTTGAATGCTGTGTGAACAGCTGATTTTGGCTCTTTCTCCTTGTTTGACGAACATTTCTGGAGGAGTCTGGTGGACTTTATCACTGGAACCTGTTAAAAACGTACAGAAATACATGGCAAACAATTTACAATGAAATACACAAATACACGTCCTTTGTTTGAATCTCTGACCTTAAATGTCTCCAGCAACCTGACAGTTAACTGTAAAATATCATTGAAATAAGACTTTAAATTACCTGAAACCAGTATCACATTAAAGGTTATACAGAGGAAAATGATCATGATGTGTTTTCTGACTGAATCTTGTGTTCTCCCTCACAGTGTATTCTGATTATTTCTCCCTCCTCTCAGGGAAAAAACTTTTTAAAGTGGGTGGTGTCTTAGTGTTTCCTCTTGCTTTTTTTCACGTGTGTAGCCGAGTAAATCTTTTTTTTTTTAAGTCACGTGTGAAAGACTTTTTTCTTTTTTTTACTTTCACATGAAAAAAGAAATTGCTGCAGATGTGCAGTATATTAGTGCTTTTGAAAACCCATCAATAACCCTTATCACCACTTTCATGACTATTTCATTACAGACAGTAAACAGCTTGTTTTTTTTTTACAATAATTAACAAGATCTATTATTTATTTTTTTTGCGATAATAAATCTGGAGCCAGAGTGAGACGGTCCTGATGCTGAGTGAGTGAACTGACTAAAGAGGATTTGGTTTGACTTGTCACTGTTATCATTTCTCCTGTACACTCTGCACGCAAATTGCAAACTTTGCAAAAACAAACACAGCGCATATAGCAGGATTAAGTACATACATTATTTATATAGATCAAAAATCAAAGAGCACCACCCTGGCTTGAATAGACACAATAGATGCAGTATTTGGTTAATGTTAATATTGCCACCTTATGCCACAGTTAAAGTCTGATTTGTATTGTTCATTTAAACTATGCGCTTTAATATATAAAGTAATACATATTTTGAGCTGACCATCATCAGCCACACTTGAACTGAGAGCAGATTAATAATATTGATCCTGTTGTAATAAGTCACTGCAGATGTACTGAATGTATGAAGCTCCTGTTTTCAGTTTTGCATAGCTGCACATAAGAAACCTCCTATTATCATATCTGATTTGGATGAGAGGGAAGACCAACAGTGGTTACACTGGCTCATTCCAGGTGTGAGAGACTGAAAGCTGTAATGATGTGTAGTGAGGAGGTTTTTGTACAGAGGATCAGTGATATGTAGCACTGTGTAATCTAGCAGCACAGAAGTAAACTGCACTGCTGCTCAGTTTGAGTCCTTCAATTGTTAATGTGCAGTTTTCACCTTTCTTTGCACTGCCTTCTATCCTCACACCTGCTCCATCCTCTATAGTTGGACTAACATACATGTATCCCAGTAACTGAAGTTGTATGTTTGTCTGCTTGTACCAGAGGATTTGATCGAAAGTTGAAGAGGTGTGGAAACAGTTGATTTTGGCTTCTTCTCCTGGTTGTTTGAACATATCAGCTGGACTCTGGTGGACTTGGTCACTGAGAGACAAACCTGGTGAAAATGCCAAAAACAAGACATGGTAAAATGTAGTTACAGCTGAAAGTGATGTAATATAAACAGATGTTGTTAAAAGCTTTCGATGATGTTACCTGAAACCAGAACATTGTTCAAATGAATGCTTAGGAATATGAGGATCATGTTGTCTTTTGTGTTTGGTAATAACTGTATTGATATGAAAGGTATTGTCAGTCTGTCAGTAGTTATGCTGATTATTTCCAGCCTCCTCTGTGAGTAGACCCTCCTATCAGCAAACCAACATGAAGGCTTGAGGTGGGTGGTGTCATGTGACTGGGAGGTTTTTGTACAGAGGATCAGTGATATGTAGCACTGTGTTAACTAGCAGCACAGAAGTAAACTGCACTGCTGCTCAGTTTGAGTCCTTCAATTGTTAATGTGCAGTTTTGGTCCGAGTTTGCACTGCCTGCTATCTTCACACCTGCTCCATCCTCTGGATATCCATTATTGACATTCATGTATCCCAGGAACTGCAGTTGTCCATTTGTCTGCTTGTACCAGAGGATTTGACGATATGTTGAAATGGTGTGCAAACAGTTGATTTTTGCTTCTTCTCCTGGTTGTTTGAACATATCAGCTGGACTCTGGTGGACTTGGTCACTGAGAGACAAACCTGTTGAAAATACCAAAAACAAGACATGGTAAAGTGTTGTTACAGCTGAAAGAAATAAACTATGAAAAAATGTTGTTAAAACTCTTAATGACATTACCTGAAACCAGAACATTGTTCAAATGAATGCTTAGGAATATGAGGATCATGTTGTCTTTTGTGTTTGGTAATAACTGTATTGATATGAAAGGTATTGTCAGTCTGTCAGTAGTTATACTGATTATTTCCAGCCTCCTCTGTGAGTAGACCCTCCTATCAGCAAACCAACATGAAGGCTTGAGGTGGGTGGTGTCATGTGACTGGGAGGTTTTTGTACAGAGGATCAGTGATATGTAGCACTGTGTTAACTAGCAGCACAGAAGTAAACTGCACTGCTGCTCAGTTTGAGTCCTTCAATTGTTAATGTGCAGTTCTTGTCTTTGTTTGCATTCCCTTCTATCTTCACAGTCTCTTCCACTCCAGTTTTCTCAGGAGATCCACTGTCTCCAAGCATGTATCCCAGGAATTCTAGTTGTCTCTTTGTCTGCTTGTACCAGAGGATTCTATCATAGTCTTGAATACTGTGGGAACAGGTTATTTTGGCTGTTTCTTGAGGTTTGTAGAACATCTGGTCTGGAATCTGTCTGATCTGGTCACTTAGAGAGGAACCTGTGTATAAGGCATCAACAGAAAAAATCAGGAATCTTGAAGTGTAACTGATTTTAACAGAAAAAGAACAAACATCAGACATTTCATTTCATTACCTGAAACCATGATAAAATTCAAGGTGATGCAGCAGACGGTGATCAACATGTTGCGTTTTCTGACTGAATTTTAAACTCAGTCTTGTTTCTGCTGCTGTTTTCATCACTATCCATGCATGTATGCTGATGATTCCCTCCTAATATTATGTAAGTGAGTCCTCCAATCACAAAACCAAGGTTGGTGGTGGAGGAGTGAAGAAAACGTCCAAGTCCCTCCTCTTAGAGATGCACTGAGCTGCTCATCACATCCACTAAATCGTGTTGTTAAAGTGGACAGAAAAGAAAAGATGACATATCAACAGATCTGTGGAGAAACACTGCACCCTAACGGATGAAATAAGAATCTAACTGCCTGGTGGTGAACCAGCTGTCTGATGTCAAACATTCACAGTGTGGTTAGTTTTTTCTTCATGTGGTGATTTGTGTTATTGTGTAACCTGCTGTGTCTGAGGAGGTTTTTGTATAAGAAGGAGGATTTCTGTACCACTGTGCTCTACTGGCACCACAGAAATACACTGCGCTGTCTTCAGATCGACTCTTTGCAATCTTCAGACTTGACAGACTTCCCCCGTTACCGGTGATTTCGCAAAAGTCTTTAAATTGATCTTCAACCTCCTCAGATGTAAAACGTACATAGCCAATTAGAGCCATATCTTTTTTTCCAGCAGACTGTTTGTACCACTGGATCATCTTAAAATCAGTGTTTGAATGGTTGCAGGTCATCAGGACTTCTTCTCCAGCATGTTTGATCAGGGCAGTGGGAGTCTGTTGGACACTGTTTTTTGAGAGTTCTGCAAGAGACATTTAAAATAAACAGATTTAGTGACAAAAATCAAATGTACCAAGCATATTAAGTAAGGATTCAATGAAATTTTACCTGTTAAACAGAACGGCAGAGCTGCTAAATGTAAGAGGAGTCTAATCATGATGGTAACAGACGATGACTGCAAACAGAAGAGAGCTGCCTGATTATTTCCAGCCTCCTCTGTGAGTAGACCCTCCTATCAGCAAACCAACATGAAGGCTTGAGGTGGGTGGTGTCATGTGATTGGGAGGTTTTTGTACAGAGGATCAGTGATATGTAGCACTGTGTTAACTAGCAGCACAGAAGTAAACTGCACTGCTGCTCAGTTTGAGTCCTTCAATTGTTAATGTGCAGTTTTCATCTTTCTTTGCACTGCCTTCTATCCTCACACCTGCTCCATCCTCTGTAGTTGGACTAACATACATGTATCCCAGGAACTGAAGTTGTATGTTTGTCTGCTTGTACCAGAGGATTTGATTAAAGGTTGAAGAGGTGTGAAAACAGTTGATTTTTGCTTCTTCTCCTGGTTGTTTGAACATATCAGCTGGACTCTGGTGGACTTGGTCACTGAGAGACAAACCTGTTGGAAATATGAGAAATGTGAAGTTTATTTATCGCGACAATGATTAGAAATAATATACTATAAACACATGTTAAAAACTCTTGATGACATTACCTGAAACCAGAACATTGTTCAAATGAATGCTTAGGAATATGAGGATCATGTTGTCTTTTGTGTTTGGTAATAACTGTATTGATATGAAAGGTATTGTCAGTCTGTCAGTAGTTATACTGATTATTTCCAGCCTCCTCTGTGAGTAGACCCTCCTATCAGCAAAACCAAACATGAAGGCTTGAGGTGGGTGGTGTCATGTGATTGGGAGGTTTTTGAACAGAGGATCAGTGATATGTAGCACTGTGTTAACTAGCAGCACAGAAGTAAACTGCACTGCTGCTCAGTTTGAGTCCTTCAATTGTTAATGTGCAGTTCTTGTCTTTGTTTGCATCCCCTTCTATCTTCACAGTCTCTTCCACTCCAGGTTTTTCAAGAGAAGCACTTTGTTCAACCATGTATCCCAGTAACTGTAGCTGTCTGTTCTTTGACGTCTTGTACCAAAAGATTTGATTATAGCTTTGAATACTGTGCGAACAGGTTATTTTGGCTGTTTCTTGAGGTTTGTAGAACATCTGGGCTGGAATCTGTTTGACTTCGTTACTTGGAGAAGAACCTGTGTAAAAGGCATCAACAGAACAAATCAGGATTCACTCACTTATTAATGATGAATGGAAACAAGTGCAAGAAACTGTCCCGTCTTTCATTTCTTAGAACAGTGATGTTTTCATTGACTCTCCAGTTGTAAATGAACTGAGCAGAAAAATAAACATCTGACATTTCATTTCATTACCTGAAACCATGATAACATTCAAGGTGATGCAGCAGACGGCGATCAACATGTTGTGTTTTCTGACTGAATTTAAACTCAGTCTTGTTTCTGCTGCTGTTTTCATCACTATCCATGCATGTATGCTGATGATTCCCTCCTAATTTTATGAAAGTAAGTCCTCCAATAAGAGAACCAAGATGGGTGATGGAGGTGTGAAGAAAACGTCCAAGTCCCTCCTCTTAGAGATGCACTGAACTGCTCATCACATCCACTAAATCTTGTAGTTAAAGTGGACAGAAAAGAAAAGATGACATATCAACAGATCTGTGGAGAAACACTGCACCCTAACGGATAAAATAAGAATCTAACTGCCTGGTGGTGAACCAGCTGTCTGATATCAAACATTCACAGTGTGGTTAGTTTTTGCTTCATGTGGTGATTTTTGTTATTGTGTAACCTGCTGTGTCTGAGGAGGTTTTTGTAGAAGAAGGAGGATTTCTGTACCACTGTGCTCTACTGGCACCACAGAAATACACTGCGCTGTCTTCAGATCGACTCTTTGCAATCTTCAGACTTGACAGACTTCCCCCGTTACCGGTGATTTCACAAAAGTCTTTAAATTGATCTTCAATTTCAGACGTGACAAGTACATAACCAATTAGAGCCATATCTTTTTTTCCAGCAGACTGTTTGTACCACTGCATCATGTTAAAATTAGTGTTTGAATGGTTGCAGGTCATCAGGACTTCTTCTCCAGCATGTTTGATCAGGGCAGTGGGAGTCTGTTGAACACTGTTTTTTGAGAGTTCTGCAAGAGACATTTAAAAGATAACAGCTTTAGTGACATAAAGAAAATGTACTAAGCATATTAAGTAAGGATTTAATGGAATTTTACCTGTTAAACAGAACGGCAGAGCTGCTAAATGTAAGAGGAGTCTAATCATGATGGTAACAGACGATGACTGCAAACAGAAGAGAGCTGCCTGATTATTTCCAGCCTCCTCTGTGAGTAGACCCTCCTATCAGCAAACCAACATGGAGGCTTGAGGTGGGTGGTGTCATGTGATTGGGAGGTTTTTGTACAGAGGATCAGTGATATGTAGCACTGTGTTAACTAGCAGCACAGAAGTAAACTGCACTGCTGCTCAGTTTGAGTCCTTCAATTGTTAATGTGCAGTTCTTGTCTTTGTTTGCATTCCCTTCTATCTTCACAGTCTCTTCCACTCCAGTTTTTTCAGGAGATCCACTGTCTCCAACCATGTACCCCAGGAACTGTAGCTGTCTGTTTGTCTGCTTGTACCAGAGGATTCGATTAAAAGTTGAAGAGGTGTGTAAACAGTTGATTTTGGCTTCTTCTCCTGCTTGTTTGAACACATCAGCTGGAGTCTGGTGGACTTGGTCACTTAAAGACAAACCTGCTGAAAATACGAGAAATGCAAAGTTTATTTACTGCGACAATGACTGAAAATAATATACTATAAACACATGTTAAAAACTCTTAATGACATTACCTGAGACCAGAATAGTGTTCAAATGAATGCTTAGGAATATGAGGATCATGTTGTCTTTTGTGTTTGGTAATAACTGTATTGATATGAAAGGTATTGTCAGTCTGTCAGTAGTTATGCTGATTATTTCCAGCCTCCTCTGTGAGTAGACCCTCCTATCAGCAAACCAACATGAAGGCTTGAGGTGGGTGGTGTCATGTGATTGGGAGGTTTTTGTACAGAGGATCAGTGATATGTAGCACTGTGTTAACTAGCAGCACAGAAGTAAACTGCACTGCTGCTCAGTTTGAGTCCTTCAATTGTTAATGTGCAGTTCTTGTCTTTGTTTGCATTCCCTTCTATCTTCACAGTCTCTTCCACTCCAGTTTTCTCTGGAAACTCACTGTCTCCAAGCATGTATCCCAGTAACTGTAGCTGTCTGTTCTTAGACACCTTGTACCAAAGGATTACATTATAGTCTTGAATACTGTGGGAACAGGTTATTTTGGCTGTTTCTTGAGGTTTGTAGAACATCTGGTCTGGAATCTGTTTGACTTGGTCACTTGGAGAGGAACCTGTGTAAAAGGCATCAACAGAACAAAATCAGAAATTTCGAGTTGTAAACAATTTTACAGAAAAAGAACAAACATCAGACATTTCATTTCATTACCTGAAACCAGTATAACATTCAAGGTGATGCAGCAGACGGCGATCAACATGTTGTGCTTTCTGACTGAATTTAAACTCAGTCTTGTTTCTGCTGCTGTTTTCATCACTATCCATGCATGTATGCTGATGATTCCCTCCTAATATTATGTATGTAAGTCCTCCAATAAGAGAACCAAGTTTTGAAGGAGGTGGAGGAGTGAAGAAAACGTCCAAGTCCCTCCTCTTAGAGATGCACTTAGCTGCTCATCACATCCACTAAATCTTGTTGTTAAAGTGGACAGAAAAGAAAAGATGACATATCAACAGATCTGTGGAGAAACACTGCACCCTAACGGATAAAATAAGAATCTAACTGCCTGGTGGTGAACCAGCTGTCTGATATCAAACATTCACAGTGTGGTTAGTTTTTTCTTCATGTGGTGATTTGTGTTATTGTGTAACTTGCTGTGTCTGAGGAGGTTTTTGTATAAGAAGGAGGATTTCTGTACCACTGTGCTCTACTGGCACCACAGAAATACACTGCGCTGTCTTCAGATCGACTCTTTGCAATCTTCAGACTTGACAGACTTTGTCCATTACCGGTGATTTCACAAAAGTCTTTAAATTGATCTTCAATTTCAGACGTGACAAGCACATAACCAATTAGAGCCATATCTTTTTTTCCAGCAGACTGTTTGTACCATTGAATCCTGTTAAAATCAGTGTTTGAATGGTTGCAGGTCATCAGGACTTCTTCTCCAGCATGTTTGATCAGGGCAGTGGGAGTCTGTTGAACACTATTTTTTGAGAGTTCTGCAAGAGACGTTTAAAATAAACAGATTTAGTGACAAAAATCAAATGTACCAAGCATATTAAGTAAGGATTTAATGGAATTTTACCTGTTAAACAGAACGGCAGAGCTGCTAAATGTAAGAGGAGTCTAATCATGATGGTAACAGACGATGACTGCAAACAGAAGAGAGCTGCCTGATTATTTCCAGCCTCCTCTGTGAGTAGACCCTCCTATCAGCAAACCAACATGAAGGCTTGAGGTGGGTGGTGTCATGTGATTGGGAGGTTTTTGTACAGAGGATCAGTGATATGTAGCACTGTGTTAACTAGCAGCACAGAAGTAAACTGCACTGCTGCTCAGTTTGAGTCCTTCAATTGTTAATGTGCAGTTCTTGTCTTTGTTTGCATTCCCTTCTATCTTCACACCTGCTCCATCCTCTGGATATCCAGTATTAACATTCATGTATCCCAGAAACTGCAGTTGTCTGTTTGTCTGCTTGTACCAGAGGATTGAAATGGTGTGCAAACAGTTGATTTTTGCTTCTTCTCCTGGTTGTTTGAACATATCAGCTGGACTCTGGTGGACTTGGTCACTTAAAGACAAACCTGTTGAAAATACCAAAAACAAGACACGTTGAAATGTAGCTACAGCTGAAAGTAATAAACTATAAACAGATGTTGTTAAAAACGTTAAATGATATTACCTGAAACCAGAATAGTGTTCAAATGAATGCTTAGGAATATGAGGATCATGTTGTCTTTTGTGTTTGGTAATAACTGTATTGATATGAAAGGTATTGTCAGTCTGTCAGTAGTTATACTGATTATTTCCAGCCTCCTCTGTGAGTAGACCCTCCTATCAGCAAACCAACATGAAGGCTTGAGGTGGGTGGTGTCATGTGATTGGGAGGTTTTTGTACAGAGGATCAGTGATATGTAGCACTGTGTTAACTAGCAGCACAGAAGTAAACTGCACTGCTGCTCAGTTTGAGTCCTTCAATTGTTAATGTGCAGTTTTGGTCTTTCTCTGCACCACCTTCTATTTTCACATCCGCTCCACTCTCTGGATATCCCTTATTAATATTCATATATCCCAGAAACTGTAGTTGTATGTTTGTCTGCTTGTACCAGAGGATTCGGTCATAGGCTGAAATGGTGTGCAAACAGTTGATTTTGGCTTCTTCTCCTGGTTGTTTGAAGATATCACCTGGAGTCTGGTGGACTTGGTCACTGAGAGACAAACCTGTTGAAAATACCCAAAACAAGACATGGTAAGATGTCGTTACAGCTGAAAGAAATAAACTATGAAAAAATGTTGTTAAAAGTCTTAATGACATTACCTGAAACCAGAACATTGTTCAAATGAATGCTTAGGAATATGAGGATCATGTTGTCTTTTGTGTTTGGTAATAACTGTATTGATATGAAAGGTATTGTCAGTCTGTCAGTAGTTATACTGATTATTTCCAGCCTCCTCTGTGAGTAGACCCTCCTATCAGCAAACCAACATGAAGGCTTGAGGTGGGTGGTGTCATGTGATTGGGAGGTTTTTGTACAGAGGATCAGTGATATGTAGCACTGTGTTAACTAGCAGCACAGAAGTAAACTGCACTGCTGCTCAGTTTGAGTCCTTCAATTGTTAATGTGCAGTTTTTGTCCGAGTTTGCACTGCCTGTTATCTTCACACCTGCTCCATCCTCTGGATATCCATTATTGACATTCATGTATCCCAGGAACTGCAGTTGTCTGTTTGTCTGCTTGTACCAGAGGATTCGATCAAAAGAAGAAGAGGTGTGAAAACAGTTGATTTTTGCTTCTTCTCCTGGTTGTTTGAACATATCAGCTGGACTCTGGTGGACTTGGTCACTGAGAGACAAACCTGTTGAAAATACCAAAAACAAGACATGGTAAAGTGTTGTTACAGCTGAAAGAAATAAACTATGAAAAAATGTTGTTAAAACTCTTAATGACATTACCTGAAACCAGAACATTGTTCAAATGAATGCTTAGGAATATGAGGATCATGTTGTCTTTTGTGTTTGGTAATAACTGTATTGATATGAAAGGTATTGTCAGTCTGTCAGTAGTTATACTGATTATTTCCAGCCTCCTCTGTGAGTAGACCCTCCTATCAGCAAACCAACATGAAGGCTTGAGGTGGGTGATGTCATGTGATTGGGAGGTTTTTGTACAGAGGATCAGTGATATGTAGCACTGTGTTAACTAGCAGCACAGAAGTAAACTGCACTGCTGCTCAGTTTGAGTCCTTCAATTGTTAATGTGCAGTTCTTGTCTTTGTTTGCATTCCCTTCTATCTTCACAGTCTCTTCCACTCCAGTTTTCTCTGGAAACTCACTGTCTCCAAACATGTATCCCAGTAACTGTAGCTGTCTGTTTGTTGACGTCTTGTACCAAAGGATTTGATCGTAGTTTTGAATACTGTGGGAACAGGTTATTTTGGCTGTTTCTTGAGGTTTGTAGAACATCTGGTCTGGAATCTGTTTGACTTGGTCACTTAGAGAGGAACCTGTGTAAAAGGCATCAACAGAACAAATCAGAAATTTCGAATTGTAAACAATTTTACAGAAAAAGAACAAACATGTTTCATTTCATTACCTGAAACCATGATAACATTCAAGGTTATGAAGCAGACGGCGATCAACATGTTGTGTTTTCTGCCTGTATTTAAACTCAGTCTTGTTTCTGCTGCTGTTTTCATCACTATCCATGCATGTATGCTGATGATTCCCTCCTAATTTCATGTACGTAAGTCCTCCAATCAGAAAACCAAGTTGGTTGGTGGAGGTGTGAAGAAAATGTGCAAGTCCCTCCTCTTAGAAACACACTGAGCTGCTCATCACATCCACTAAATCTTGTAGTTAAAGTGGACAGAAAAGAAAAGATGACATATCAACAGATCTGTGGAGAAACACTGCACCCTAACGGATGAAATAAGAATCTAACTGCCTGGTGGTGAACCAGCTGTCTGATTGCATTCTTTCTTTTCTATATATATATATATTCACCAGGATTCTATTCATAAAAGCAATAAAACGAGAAAAAACTAAGAGTTCAATGCTTTTCATAAGTACTTTATCAGGGTAAAGTGTTGCATAGCTGCACATAAGAAACCTCCTATTATCATATCTGATTTGGATGAGAGGGAAGACCAACATTGGTTACACTGGCTTATTGCAGGTGTGAGAGACTGAAAGCTGTAATGATGTGTAGTGAGGAGGTTTTTGTACAGAGGATCAGTGATATGTAGCACTGTGTTAACTAGCAGCACAGAAGTAAACTGCACTGCTGCTCAGTTTGAGTCCTTCAATTGTTAATGTGCAGTTTTTGTCTTTGTTTGCATTCCCTTCTATCTTCACAGTCTCTTCCACTCCAGTTTTTTCAGGAGATGCACTGTCTCCAAACATGTATCCCAGGAACTGTAGCTGTCTGTTTGTCTGCTTGTACCAGAGGATTTGATTAAATGTTGAAGAGGTGTGTAAACAGTTGATTTTGGCTTCTTCTCCTGGTTGTTTGAACATATCAGCTGGACTCTGGTGGACTTGGTCACTTAAAGACAAACCTGTTGAAAATGCCAAAAAAAAGACACGTTGAAATGTAGTTACAGCTGAAAGTGATGTGCTATAAAAAGATGTTGTTAAAAACTCTTAATGACATTACCTGAAACCAGAATAGTGTTCAAATGAATGCTTAGGAATATGAGGATCATGTTGTCTTTTGTGTTTGGTAATAACTGTATTGATATGAAAGGTATTGTCAGTCTGTCAGTAGTTATGCTGATTATTTCCAGCCTCCTCTGTGAGTAGACCCTCCTATCAGCAAACCAACATGAAGGCTTGAGGTGGGTGGTGTCATGTGATTGGGAGGTTTTTGTACAGAGGATCAGTGATATGTAGCACTGTGTTAACTAGCAGCACAGAAGTAAACTGCACTGCTGCTCAGTTTGAGTCCTTCAATTGTTAATGTGCAGTTCTTGTCTTTGTTTGCATTCCCTTCTATCTTCACAGTCTCTTCCACTCCAGTTTTTTCAGGAGATCCACTGTCTCCAACCATGTATCCCAGGAACTGCAGTTGTCTGTTTGTCTGCTTGTACCAGAGGATTCGATCAAAAGAAGAAGAGGTGTGTAAACAGTTGATTTTGGCTTCTTCTCCTGGTTGTTTGAACATATCAGCTGGACTCTGGTGGACTTGGTCACTTAAAGACAAACCTGTTGAAAATATGAGAAATGCAAAGTTTATTTACTGCGACAATGACTGAAAATAATATACTATAAACACATGTTAAAAACTCTTAATGTCATTACCTGAAACCAGAATAGTGTTCAAATGAATGCTTAGGAATATGAGGATCATGTTGTCTTTTGCGTTTGGTAATAACTGTATTGATATGAAAGGTATTGTCAGTCTGTCAGTAGTTATGCTGATCATTTCCAGCCTCCTCTGTGAGTAGACCCTCCTATCAGCAAACCAACATGGAAGCTTGAGGTGGGTGGTGTCATGTGACTGGGAGGTTTTTGTACAGAGGATCAGTGATATGTAGCACTGTGTTAACTAGCAGCACAGAAGTAAACTGCACTGCTGCTCAGTTTGAGTCCTTCAATTGTTAATGTGCAGTTCTTGTCTTTGTTTGCATTCCCTTCTATCTTCACAGTCTCTTCCACTCCAGTTTTCTCAGGAAACACACTGTCTCCAAACATGTATCCCAGTAACTGTAGCTGTCTGTTTGTTGACGTCTTGTACCAAAGGATTTGATCGTAGCTTTGAATACTGTGGGAACAGGTTATTTTGGCTGTTTCTAGTGGATTGTAGAACATCTGGTCTGGAATCTGTCTGATCTGGTCACTTAGAGAGGAACCTGTGTAAAAGGCATCAACAGAACAAAATCAGGAACATTGAAGTGTAACTGATCTTAACAAAAAAAGAACAAACATCAGACATTTCATTTCATTACCTGAAACCAGTATAACATTCAAGGTGATGCAGCAGACGGCGATCAACATGTTGTGCTTTCTGACTGAATTTTAAACTCAGTCTTGTTTCTGCTGCTGTTTTCATCACTATCCATGCATGTATGCTGATGATTCCCTCCTAATATTATGTATGTAAGTCCTCCAATAAGAGAACCAAGTTTTGAAGGAGGTGGAGGTGTGAAGAAAACATCCAAGTCCCTCCTCTTAGAGACGCACTGAGCTGCTCATCACATCCACTAAATCTTGTTGTTAAAGTGGACAGAAAAGAAAAGATGACATATCAACAGATCTGTGGAGAAACACTGCACCCTAACGGATAAAATAAGAATCTAACTGCCTGGTGGTGAACCAGCTGTCTGATGTCAAACATTCACAGTGTGGTTTGTCTTTTCTTCATGTGGTGATTTGTTTTATTGTGTAAGCTGCTGTGTCTGAGGAGGTTTTTGTATAAGAAGGAGGATTTCTGTACCACTGTGCTCTACTGGCACCACAGAAATACACTGCGCTGTCTTCAGATCGACTCTTTGCAATCTTCAGACTTGACAGACTTTGTCCGTTACCGGTGATTTCACAAAAGTCTTTAAAATGATCTTCAACCTCCTCAGAAGTGTAACGTACATAGCCAACTAGAGCCATATCATTTCTCCCAGCAGACTGTTTGTACCACTGCATCATAACAAAATCAGTGTTTGAATGGTTGCAGGTCATCAGGACTTCTTCTCCAGCATGTTTGATCAGGGCAGTGGGAGTCTGTTGGACACTGTTTTTTGAGAGTTCTGCAAGAGACGTTTAAAATAAACAGATTTAGTGACAAAGAAAATGTATTAAGCATATTAAGTTAGGATTTAATGGAATTTTACCTGTTAAACAGAACGGCAGAGCTGCTAAATGTAAGAGGAGTCTAATCATGATGGTAACAGACGATGACTGCAAACAGAAGAGAGCTGCCTGATTATTTCCAGCCTCCTCTGTGAGTAGACCCTCCTATCAGCAAACCAACATGGAGGCTTGAGGTGGGTGGTGTCATGTGACTGGGAGGTTTTTGTACAGAGGATCAGTGATATGTAGCACTGTGTTAACTAGCAGCACAGAAGTAAACTGCACTGCTGCTCAGTTTGAGTCCTTCAATTGTTAATGTGCAGTTTTGGTCCGGGATTGCACTGCCTGTTATCTTCACACCTGCTCCATCCTCTGGATATCCAGTATTAACATTCATGTATCCCAGAAACTGTAGTTGTCTGTTTGTCTGCTTGTACCAGAGGATTTGATTATATGTTGAAATGGTGTGCAAACAGTTGATTTTGGCTTCTTCTCCTGGTTGTTTGAACATATCAGCTGGACTCTGGTGGACTTGGTCACTGAGAGACAAACCTGTTGAAAATACGAGAAATGCAAAGTTTATTTACTGCGACAATGACTGAAAATAATATACCAGAAACACATGTTAAAAACTCTTAATGACATTACCTGAAACCAGAACATTGTTCAAATGAATGCTTAGGAATATGAGGATCATGTTGTCTTTTGTGTTTGGTAATAACTGTATTGATATGAAAGGTATTGTCAGTCTGTCAGTAGTTATACTGATTATTTCCAGCCTCCTCTGTGAGTAGACCCTCCTATCAGCAAACCAACATGAAGGCTTGAGGTGGGTGATGTCATGTGATTGGGAGGTTTTTGTACAGAGGATCAGTGATATGTAGCACTGTGTTAACTAGCAGCACAGAAGTAAACTGCACTGCTGCTCAGTTTGAGTCCTTCAATTGTTAATGTGCAGTTCTTGTCTTTGTTTGCATTCCCTTCTATCTTCACAGTCTCTTCCACTCCAGTTTTCTCTGGAAACTCACTGTCTCCAAACATGTATCCCAGTAACTGTAGCTGTCTGTTCGCTGATGTCTTGTACCAAAGGATTACATTATAGTCTTGAATACTGTGGGAACAGGTTATTTTGGCTGTTTCTTGAGGTTTGTAGAACATCTGGGCTGGAATCTGTTTGACTTGGTTACTTGGAGAGGAATCTGTGTAAAAGGCATCAACAGAACAAAATCAGAAATTTCTAGTTGTAAACAATTTTACAGAAAAAGAACAAACATGTTTCATTTCATTACCTGAAACCATGATAACATTCAAGGTTATGAAGCAGACGGCGATCAACATCTTGTGTTTTCTGACTGAATTTAAACTCAGTCTTGTTTCTGCTGCTGTTTTCATCACTATCCATGCATGTATGCTGATGATTCCCTCCTAATATCATGTATGTAAGTCCTCCAATAAGAGAACCAAGTTGTGAAGGAGGTGGAGGTGTGAAGGAAACGTCCAAGTCCCTCCTCTTAGAGACGCACTGAACTGCTCATCACATCCACTAAATCTTGTTGTTAAAGTGGACAGAAAAGAAAAGATGACATATCAACAGATCTGTGGAGAAACACTGCACCCTAACGGATAAAATAAGAATCTAACTGCCTGGTGGTGAACCAGCTGTCTGATATCAAACATTCACAGTGTGGTTTGTCTTTTCTTCATGTGGTGATTTGTGTAATTGTGTAAGCTGCTGTGTCTGAGGAGGTTTTTGTATAAGAAGGAGGATTTCTGTACCACTGTGCTCTACTGGCACCACAGAAATACACTGCGCTGTCTTCAGATCGACTCTTTGCAATCTTCAGACTTGACAGACTTCCCCCGTTACCGGTGACTTCACAAAAGTCTTTAAATTGATCTTCAACCTCCTCAGAAGTGTAACGTACATAGCCAACTAGAGCCATATCATTTCTCCCAGCAGACTGTTTGTACCACTGGATCATATCAAAATTAGTGTTTGAATGGTTGCAGGTCATCAGGACTTCTTCTCCAGCATGTTTGATCAGGGCAGTGGGAGTCTGTTGGACACTGTTTTTTGAGAGTTCTGCAAGAGACGTTTAAAAGATAACAGCTTTACTTACAAGATATAAAACACACTGAAAACATTTAAGTAGGATTTTAATGGAGTTTTACCTGTTACACAGAACGGAAGAGCTGCTAAATATACGAGGAGTCTAATCATGATGGAAACTCAGATGATGACTGCAAACAGAAGAGAGCTGCCTGGATGTGAAGGAGGAGGAGGAGGAGTCGACATTATGGACCGTCACATATCTTCATCAGTGGATTTGTATAGTATCTTGCGGTGTTGATTAAAGGGTAACTCAGTTATTTCTCAACCTGGACCCTATTTAGCTGCATTTTTGTGTCGAAACCCCTAAACCCCTAACCCTTTCTCACGCTCCTGTACTGATATTTTCAGTCACGGTTAATGGGGAGATTATTGAGACTTAAACAGGGTTGGTGGTTGTTGAAGAGTAGATAGACAAATGAGGATTGTTTTGTTGAGGTTTATTTTGTATTCCTGTCGAGTTTAAATGAAGTTAGTTTTACAAAGATTAAATAACTGTTTTTCCAAATGGAGTCTGGTGGCTTTGGCGGAAGGAAACACGCCTGTTTCTGGGTAAACAAAAAGGATGTTAATCTTTAATTAAAATAACCATCTGTGTAGGGATCTTTTTCATTATGTTGTCAGACACTTAGAACAACGACACAATTACAGTGGACGTACTTTGACAGTGTGTAATTGTCTGTAGGGATTACATTGCAGCTGCAGCCGTCTACCTCAATATTAGACTTATTTCAAAATCTCTTGTCCTGATGAGTAACTTAGACACAAAACATGGGAAAATAGGATCCACGTCGGAGAATACCAGAGTTAGGCCTTCCTTTAAACACAGAAAAAGACTGGTTTGAGGCTGATATCAGTGAAGATTTCCTGCCACAGGCTGCAGTTAGATGCAGGTGTGCTCTTCTTCACTGGGAATTTATGTGGCTGACTATCAGAGAGGGTTTTTGTATAGACGAGAGGGAAATTGAGTCACTGTGCTACTAGCTGCGCAGTAATACATGCCGCTGTCTTCTGGCAGTCTGAGCTTTTCTACATGAAGTTCAGATTTTGCTGAGCCGTCTCCTGTCACCTTGAAACGCTGTTTGAATGGCTCCTCTAGGGTTGGACTCGTATACTGAGTATATCCAATGAGTTTGAGGCCAGATTCTCCCGTCGGCCGCTGGTACCACAGTATTACATTGTATGAACTGTGCGAATGGTTGCAGCTGATTGTTGCTGAGCCATCAGGGCTTCCTAATATCGATGATGGACCCTGATCGACTTGAACGCTCAGTGAACGACCTGCATTTAAAGAGAAAAACACTGAGTGAAGAAAAATGGTTGCAAAAAATGTAGGTCTTCAGCAAACGGCATGAATTTGAACCTACAGGAGAGCCAGAGAAGCAGCAGAGTGATCCTGTTGATGTTTCTGATCATGATGTCTTCATCCTCCTCTCTTTCTGCATCGACTGACAGACTGAACGGATGTTACAGGATCACCTCAGGGGGGAGGAGACAGAGATTTGTTATGTTCAGGATCCTTCGTCATGGATAAAAACACAGTGTTGATCCTTAAATTTGCGAGTTACTTTTGCCTTTTATTACCGTATCTCATGTTTGTTTATCTACGTTATCAGTGTGTTTTATCAAGTCAGTCATGTTTCTTTGATTTTTGTGCAACTTGACAACTATCTGCAGCACAGCAAAGGTGCCGACAGCGCAGAAATACACGCTGTTTTCACTGTGAAAGATCTCTATACTTCAGTTTTTTTCGACTATTAATACCAGCACATCTGAAGGCAGCTGCCTCCAAGATCCTGACTGCAGTCCATCTGTCTGGTTCACTTTGTTGGGCTTTTGAGGAGATTTCAAAATAATGCAAGCATTTTTCATGGATCTTGTTGATTCTAGACACAGGGGTGATTGTTGTTGACAGATAAAATGCATTTTATATGTTTTCTTTTTAGTCAGCACTGGCATTATAACCATCAAGCTGGTGTTTCAACTGTGTTCTGGAATGCAAAAATTATAGGAAAGGTCAGCCAAAGGTTAGTCAAAGATTTGTATTAGGGCTGCAATCATATTAAGATTATTTTTAGCATAAACTGTGTTGTGATTTGATTCAAAAGGAAAGGAAATTATCATTATTTGCACCATAATTTTAATTTTCACTGATATATTGTGTGAAAAATGTATTTATCCAACTATATGCTGCCACTGGAGCTCCCCCTACAGGCGATTAAAGACACTGATGTCTATTAATTCATTCAACACCAGTTGGTATTTGTACAGCTGTCTCAGTCACCTGTATCACTGTGTTGACTCACAGCACAGAAATACAAGCCTTTATCTCCTGGCTCCACATTCTTCACTGTGAATGATCCAGTGAAAGCATCAGGCTTGGTGGATGAGAATTTCTCCTCACTAAAGTTTGGTTCATATTCCTGATTATCTCTGCCAGGTCTTGTGTCCACTATTTGCTCCATTGTGTCTCCTGGAAGCTGTCTGTACCAGTGCATCCACAAATACTGGACACTCTTTGTGTGACTGCAGTTCATTGTTGCATTGTCACCCTCGTCTTTCCACAGTATGTCAGTCTGGTGGACGTCACTGCCATCAGTCAGACCTGTGTGAAAAAAAATTAACAATACCTGAGGTGAACATATTAATTTCTAATCAATGCTGCACAGCACTGCTGATAATTCTGCACTTCACCTTTTATCGAGAGCAGGATCAGTAACAAGCTGCAGAGACCATGTTCGATGAAGTCCATGTTGAGGAAGTCAGAGTCCAACACATAACAGTCAGTGTAGTAACACACACAGAGCTGTAGGTGCAGGTGGGAGTGTCAGACAGTGTGTTTCGTGGGATGTGATCACAGTAACTGGGTACATTCTGCAGCACATGAGATCATTAGGTTTTTAGAAACAGTGGTGCAAACAGTGACCTGGGTTTATGTTCAACTTCCACGTGTCTTTATTTGAGCTTTTGAAAGGATGCACGGTTTCTTCAGATCACTCTTTCAAATACATTTTGGCAAATAAGTCATAAAAATGTTCCAGTTCACTGACATCATGGACAATAAGGTTTATTATTAAACTGTTAAATAATATTATTATTAAATATTATGATCAACTTCCACATGTGACTTTATTAGAGCTTGGACAACAGAACCTGTCGGGTTTGAAATGATGCTCCAATTCAGTAACATCAGCTGACACAGTGCATCCACATACTTACATGAGAATAAAGTGTAAGAATAAATAAATACTGTGTAAGAGTAAATAAATATAGTGTAAGAATAATGAGAGTCTGAAATATATCAACCATTATCTTTCTCATGTGTGGTGTAAGATGAGCGTGTAGTTCCCTCTTCGGTTCATTAAAAGGACAGCTGTCTGATCTTCACTGTGACACCAGCAGTTGGTATTTGTACAGCTGTCTCAGTCACCTGTATCACTGTGTTCACTCACAGCACAGAAATACACTCCACTGTCATTGAACAGCAGCCTCTCCACTGTCAGAGATCCAGTCTGAGCATCCTTCTTTGCTGCTGGGAATTCATCAGGTTTGAACCCACTTTCATATTGATGATCACTGTATGCAGTTGTGAAAACTATCTGCTTCATCCCCTCCTCTGGCAGCTGTCTGTACCAGTACATCTGGTCATGTGCATGATCCTTAGTGTGACTGCAGTCCATTGTGGCAGACTGAACCTCGATCTAAAGAGGTCTAAAGAGCTGCAGGTGGGAGTGTCGTGTGTGTGACGTTCAGTCCTGGGTGTTTGTATCCTGGATGATTTGTGGTCCTCCAGGTCCCCCTACAGTATGTAAGATAACTGTGATACTGGTTATTTATCAAAGATCTCATTGTGTTGATATTTTGGGAAAGTGAAGATAGTCTTCCCTGCAATATCAATATTTGCTCGGAAATGTTCTGACATTTTAATTTTTGTGCTTTTGAGGAGATTTCAAAACATCAACAAATCATTGATCAATATGTAGCCTAAAAAATATTGCAGTATTATTCAGAAGCATCATCACCCAGTCCTAGCTGGCACTCAAACAAGTGCAGCACTTCTATTATAGCCATCAAGCTGGGTTTTAACTGTTTTCTGCGATGTAAGAACAATATTAAAGATGACTTATTTTGTAGTTAAAGGGTCACAAAGGTAAATCAGAGATTTTTGTTAGAGCTGCAATCATGTTGAGATCATTAAACATATACCATGATGTGTTATGATTCAAAATCAGAGGAAATTATCATTTTTTGAGCCATAATTTTAACTTTCACTGAAAAGCTTTTTAAATCACAGTGATTTTGAGACTTTGGTGATATTTTAATCAACTGTATACAACAAATTTTGATTTCAAATATTAAATGAAACATTCAAGATGAAGTGTATAGAATTTAACTGGATGGACAATAAGGAAAATTGTGCATCAGTGTTGAGTTCAAATGGGATGAAAAATGAACCTTTCCAACCATATGCTGCCACTGGAGCTCCCCCTACAGGTGATTAAAGACACTGATGTCTTTTAATCCACTGTGACAGCAACAGTTGGTATTTGTACAGCTGTCTCAGTCACCTGTATCACTGTGTTCTCTCACAGCACAGAAATACACTCCACTGTCATTGAACAGCAGCCTCTCCACTGTCAGAGATCCAGTCTGAGCATCCTTCTTCGTTGCTGGGAATTTATCAGGTTTGAACCCACTTTCATATTGATGATCACTGTATGCAGTTGTGAAAACTATCTGCTTCATCCCCTCCTCTGGCAGCTGTCTGTACCAATACATCTGGTCATATGTATTGCCCTTAGTGTGACTGCAGTCCATTGTGGCAGACTGACCCTCGATCATCCACAGCAGAGGAGTCTGAGTGACATCACTCCCATCGATCAGACCTGTGAAAGAAAAAGAACCAGCAGTGACTCCTCTTCACCATGAAAACTGAATGGACTACATCAAATCATCAGCGTCACAATGCTCAGTACCTATAATGCAGAGCAGAGCTGCAGAGAGTGTGATCAGACCGGCTGTGATCATTATTGTGTCCTGAGCTGAATGAGCTCAGAGAGCAGAGTCACTGTCAGTGTGTGTGATGGGAGGTGTGACGTTACAACAGAGACATGAAGAGTTCCAGGTGTGAGTGTTGCTGTGTGATGTCATGTTGTCTGATTGTCCTCCAGGTCCCCCTACAGTAGAGCTGCTACACACACTCACTGATAGATATGCCAGCAGTGCACTGAGGTTTTTGTTCAGCGCTCTCATGCGTCTGTATCACTGTGTTTACTCACAGAGCAGAAATACAAGCCTTTATCTCCTGGCTCCACATTCTTCACTGTGAATGTTCCAGTCTCAGCTTTAGTTTTGGTGACTGAGAATTTCTCCTCGCTGAAGTTGGGTTGAAAGTCAGGATTGGAGTTTGCCATAATGAACACTATTTGTTTCATTGTTTCTCCTGGCAGCTGTCTGTACCAGTACATGTAGATATGGTCTAGACCCTTTGTGTGGCTGCAGGTTATTGTTGCATTTTCCCCCTTGTATTTCCACAGTATGTCATCCTGGGTCACATCATCAGCAGCAGTTAGACCTGTGTGTATCACAGCAAACGTCATCACGAGTGATTTTCATGTTTTTGCTAACAAAGGTCAAAGGCTGTAATGTTGTGGGTAGATCTCACCTGTAATCCAGAGCAGAAGTATTAGGAGACAATGTTTGATAATGTCCATGTTCTTCAGTTTAAAGACTGCAACAGGTCCAACACAACTGTCAGAGTAGTTAGAGGTCTAAAGAGCTGCAGGTGGGAGTGTCGTGTGTGTGACGTTCAGTCCTGGGTGTTTGTATCCTGGATGATTTGTGGTCCTCCAGGTCCCCCTACAGTATGTAAGATAACTGTGATACTGGTTATTTATCAAAGATCTCATTGTGTTGATATTTTGGGAAAGTGAAGATAGTCTTCCCTGCAATATCAATATTTGCTCAAAAATGTTGTGACATTCGATTTTTTTTGTGCTTTTGAGGAATTTCAAAACATCAATAAATCATTGATCGATGTGTAGCCTAAAAAATATTGCAGTATTATTCAGAAGCATCATCATCCAGTCCTAGCTGGCACTCAAACAAGTACAGCACTTCTATTATAGCCATCAAGCTGGGTTTTAACTGTTTTCTGCGATGTAAGAACAATATGAAAGACGACTGAATTTGTAGTTAAAGGGTCACAAAGGTAAATCAGAGATTTTTGTTAGAGCCGCAATCATGTTGAGATCATTAAACATATACCATGATGTGTTATGATTCAAAATCAGAGGAAATTATCATTTTTTTGAGCTATAATTTTAACTTTCACTGAAAAGCTTTTTAAATCACAGTGATTTTGAGACTTTGGTGATATTTTAATCAACTGTTTACAACTAATTTTGATTTCAAATATTAAATGAAACATTCAAGATTCGGTTTATATAATTTAACTGGAAGGAAAATAAGGAAAATTGTGCATCAGTGTTGAGTTCAAATGGGATGAAAAATGAACCTTTCCAACCATATGCTGCCACTGGAGCTCCCCCTACAGGTGATTAAAGACATTGATGTCTTTTAATCCACTGTGACAGCAACAGTTGGTATTTGTACAGCTGTCTCAGTCACCTGTATCACTGTGTTCTCTCACAGCACAGAAATACACTCCACTGTCATTGAACAGCAGCCTCTCCACTGTCAGAGATCCAGTCTGAGCATCCTTCTTCGTTGCTGGGAATTTATCAGCGCTGAACCCACTTTCATATTGATGTGGGGGAATTTGAGTTGTGAAAACTATCTGCTTCATCAACTGTCCAGGCAGCTGTCTGTACCAGTACATCTGGAAATAAGACGTGCCCTTAGTGTGACTGCAGTCCATCGTGGCAGACTGACCCTCGATCATCCACAGCAGAGGAGTCTGAGTGACATCATTCCCATCGATGAGACCTGTGAAAGAAAAAGAACCAGCAGTGACTCCTCTTCACCATGAAAACTGAATGGACTACATCAAATCATCAGCGTCACAATGCTCAGTACCTATAATGCAGAGCAGAGCTGCAGAGAGTGTGATCAGACCAGCTGTGATCATTATTGTGTCCTGAGCTGAATGAGCTCAGAGAGCAGAGTCACTGTCAGTGTGTGTGATGGGAGGTGTGACGTTACAACAGAGACGTGAAGAGTTCCAGGTGTGAGTGTTGCTGTGTGATGTCATGTTGTCTGATTGTCCTCCAGGTCCCCCTACAGTAGAGCTGCTACACACACTCACTGATAGATATGCCAGCAGTGCACTGAGGTTTTTGTTCAGCGCTCTCATGCGTCTGTATCACTGTGTTGACTCACAGCGCAGAAATACAAGCCTTTATCTCCTGGCTCCACATTCTTCACTGTGAATGTTCCAGTCTCAGCTTTAGTTTTGGTGACTGAGAATTTTTCCTTGCTGAAGTTGGGTTGAAAGTCAGGATTGGAGTTTGCCATAATGCTCACTATTTGTTTCATTGTTTCTCCTGGCAGCTGTCTGTACCAGTACATGTAGATATGGTCTAGACCCTTTGTGTGGCTGCAGGTTATTGTTGCATTTTCCCCCTTGTATTTCCACAGTATGTCATCCTGGGTCACATCATCAGCAGCAGTTAGACCTGTGTGTATCACAGCAAACGTCATCAAGAGTCATTTTCATGTTTTTGCTAACAAAGGTTAAAGGCTGTAATGTTGTGGGAAGATCTCACCTGTAATCCAGAGCAGAAGTATTAGGAGACAATGTTTGATAATGTCCATGTTCTTCAGTTTAAAGACTGCAACAGGTCCAACACAACTGTCAGAGTAGTTAGAGGTCTAAAGAGCTGCAGGTGGGAGTGTCGTGTGTGTGACGTTCAGTCCTGGGTGTTTGTATCCTGGATGATTTGTGGTCCTCCAGGTCCCCCTACAGTATGTAAGATAACTGTGATACTGGTTATTTATCAAAGATCTCATTGTGTTGATATTTTGGGAAAGTGAAGATAGTCTTCCCTGCAATATCAATATTTGCTCGGAAATGTTCTGACATTTTAATTTTTGTGCTTTTGAGGAGATTTCAAAACATCAACAAATCATTGATCAATATGTAGCCTAAAAAATATTGCAGTATTATTCAGAAGCATCATCACCCAGTCCTAGCTGGCACTCAAACAAGTGCAGCACTTCTATTATAGCCATCAAGCTGGGTTTTAACTGTTTTCTGCGATGTAAGAACAATATTAAAGATGACTTATTTTGTAGTTAAAGGGTCACAAAGGTAAATCAGAGATTTTTGTTAGAGCTGCAATCATGTTGAGATCATTAAACATATACCATGATGTGTTATGATTCAAAATCAGAGGAAATTATCATTTTTTGAGCCATAATTTTAACTTTCACTGAAAAGCTTTTTAAATCACAGTGATTTTGAGACTTGGGTGATATTTTAATCAACTGTTTACAACAAATTTTGATTTCAAATATTAAATGAAACATTCAAGATGAAGTGTATAGAATTTAACTGGATGGACAATAAGGAAAATTGTGCATCAGTGTTGAGTTCAAATGGGATGAAAAATGAATCTTTCCAACTATATGCTGCCACTGGAGCTCCCCCTACAGGCGATTAAAGACATTGATGTCTTTTAATCCACTGTGACAGCAGCAGTTGGTATTTGTACAGCTGTCTCAGTCACCTGTATCACTGTGTTGACTCACAGCACAGAAATACACTCCACTGTCATTGAACAGCAGCCTCTCCACTGTCAGAGATCCAGTCTGAGCATCCTTCTTCGTTGCTGGGAATTTATCAGCGCTGAACCCACTTTCATATTGATGTGGGGGAATTTGAGTCGTGAAAACTATCTGCTTCATCAACTGTCCAGGCAGCTGTCTGTACCAGTACATCTGGAAATAAGTAGCATCCTTAGTGTGACTGCAGTCCATTGTGGCAGACTGACCCTCGATCATCCACAGCAGAGGAGTCTGAGTGACATCATTCCCATCGATGAGACCTGTGAAAGAAAAAGAACCAGCAGTGACTCCTCTTCACCATGAAAACTGAATGGACTACATCAAATCATCAGCGTCACGATGTTCAGTACCTATAATGCAGAGCAGAGCTGCAGAGAGTGTGATCAGACCAGCTGTGATCATTATTGTGTCCTGAGCTAAATGAGCTCAGAGAGCAGAGTCACTGTCAGTGTGTGTGATGGGAGGTGTGACGTTACAACAGAGACGTGAAGAGTTCCAGGTGTGAGTGTTGCTGTGTGATGTCATGTTGTCTGATTGTCCTCCAGGTCCCCCTACAGTAGAGCTGCTACACACACTCACTGATAGATATGCCAGCAGTGCACTGAGGTTTTTGTTCAGCGCTCTCATGCGTCTGTATCACTGTGTTTACTCACAGAGCAGAAATACAAGCCTTTATCTCCTGGCTCCACATTCTTCACTGTGAATGTTCCAGTCTCAGCTTTAGTTTTGGTGACTGAGAATTTTTCCTTGCTGAAGTTGGGTTGAAAGTCAGGATTGGAGTTTGCCATAATGAACACTATTTGTTTCATTGTTTCTCCTGGCAGCTGTCTGTACCAGTACATGTAGATATGGTCTAGACCCTTTGTGTGGCTGCAGGTTATTGTTGCATTTTCCCCCTTGTATTTCCACAGTATGTCATCCTGGGTCACATCAGCAGCAGCAGTTAGACCTGTGTGTATCACAGCAAACGTCATCATGAGTCATTTCCATCTTTTTGCTAACAAAGGTTAAAGGCTGTAATGTTGTGGGTAGATCTCACCTGTAATCCAGAGCAGAAGTATTAGGAGACAATGTTTGATAATGTCCATGTTCTTCAGTTTAAAGACTGCAACAGGTCCAACACAACTGTCAGAGTAGTTAGAGGTCTAAAGAGCTGCAGGTGGGAGTGTCGTGTGTGTGACGTTCAGTCCTGGGTGTTCGTATCCTGGATGATTTGTGGTCCTCCAGGTCCCCCTACAGTATGTAAGATAATTGTGATACTGGTTATTTATGAAAAATCTCATTGTGTTGATATTTTGGGAAAGTGAAGATAGTCTTCCCTGCAATATCAATATTTTTTTGTGGGTTCTTTTGTGCTTTGAGGAGATTCAAAAGTATCAACATATCATTGATTGAAATTTTGCCTAAAAAATATTGCAAAATTATTTTAAAGCATTATCACCCGGTCCTCGTTGACGCTCAAATAACATGAAAGAGAGGGTAGTTAAGCATTTTTTAATGGATCTTGTTGCTTCCAGACACAGAGCTGATTGAGGTTAAGAGATGAAATTCTTCTTCTTCTTCTTTCTTTTTAGTTAGTTTTTAAGTACAGCACTTCTATTATAACCATCAAGCTGGGTTTCAACTGTGTTCTGCAATGCAAGAATAATACGAAAGGGTTGCAAAGGTTAATCAGAGATTTGTGTGAGGGCTGCAATCATACTGAGATTATTTAAATGTATACTGTGTTGGGATATGGTTCAATAATTAACCATAATTTTAACTTTCACTGAAAAGCTTTTTAAATGAAGCGGTGATTTTGAGACTTGGGTAAAATTTTGATCAACTGTACACAACTAATTTCGATTTCAAATATTACATGAAACATTCAAGATGAGGTGTATAGAATTTAACTGGAAGGACAAACGAAAAATGTGCATCAGTGTGGAGTTCAAATGGGATGAATAATCAATCTTCGAACCATATGCTGCCACTGGAGCTCCCCCTACAGGTGATTAAAGACACTGATGTCTTTTAATCCACTGTGACAGCAGCATACAACAGTTGGTATTTGTACAGCTGTCTCAGTCACCTGTATCACTGTGTTCTCTCACAGCACAGAAATACACTCCACTGTCATTGAACAGCAGCCTCTCCACTGTCAGAGATCCAGTCTGAGCATCCTTCTTCGTTGCTGGGAATTTATCAGCGCTGAACCCACTTTCATATTGATGATCACTGTATGCAGTTGTGAAAACTATCTGCTTCATCCCCTCCTCTGGCAGCTGTCTGTACCAGTACATCTCTCGATATGTATTGCCCTTTGTGTGACTGCAGTCCATCGTTGCACTGTCACCCTCATCTTTCCACAGTATGTCAGTCTGGTGGACGTCACTGCCATCAGTCAGACCTGTGTGAAAAACAATTAACAATACCTGAGGTGAACATATTAATTTCTAATCAATGCTGCACAGCACTGCTGATAATTCTCCACTTCACCTCTTATCGAGAGCAGGATCAGTAACAAGCTGCAGAGACCATGTTCGATGAAGTCCATGTTGAGGAAGTCAGAGTCCAACACATAACAGTCAGTGTAGTAACACACACAGAGCTGTAGGTGCAGGTGGGAGTGTCAGACAGTGTGTTTCGTGGGATGTGATCACAGTAACTGTGTACATTCATGGTCCTCCTGCAGCACATGAGATCATTAGGTTTTTAGAAACAGTTTATGATCAACTTCCACATGTGTCTTCGACTGATGTTTACTGTTCCAGTTCACTGACATCATGGACAATAAGGTTTATTATTAAACTGTTAAATATTCTGCCATCTTGACACATTTTTGTGAAATAATTACCATATTTCTCTGTATATCAGTACACTCTCTTTAATTTGTAATTTTGTATTTAAATTGTCGTCCTTGTTTAATTTGTTGAGGTTTGTCTCCCCCTGCTGGTGAGAGAAATATTGTAGATGCATTCAGTGAGTAAAAGCTTTGTGAAGTTGAACACTGAGAAGTCGTTATTTCACAGTAAGAGTAACAGTTTAAATGACCACAAAATGTTTTTTTCTCTCAGATTTTGATCACACAATTATTCAATCCTTGTTGGTGAGCACTTCTCCACGAGACAATCCATGCACCTGGTGTGCTTTTGGGCTGGCAACTCTAGAAAATGCAGTTTTATCTCACAGCAGAGGGGAAGCTCGGCCTCCTGGTGAATGCAAGAGTTAGAAATAATTCTCAAAGTCTCAAATTTGCCTGGTCGTGTTTCAGGTGTGGTTGAAGTGAAGGTTCACAGGTTTGCTCTCACTGACGGCCGTGTTGTAGATAAATCCCTGACACCCTGACGATCGGTTTGCTGACGTCTGCAGACTCTGATGTCTCCACGTGGTTCTGATCAACAGTCTAGTTTGGGTCCAAATACAAAACCCCACTTGGAAAATGTCAAATTTATCAGAAAGCACAACCGTATTCCAGATTGTTTCACTCAGTTAACATCTTTAAACATGTTTATTAAAGAGTAACTATGATTTCAGCCGCATTTACTATGACCATTTTATTACGAGCCCATCAGGAGTCAGTCTTTAAACTTACTGGTGATCTTGTTTTGTCTCAGAATTGAACAGTGATGCAGGATCTTTGAGGGTTTGAAGGAGATATTTGATATCATGATCGAGCTCACAGATGTCAGACACACCATGTTTCTGTTGCGGTCTCACAGACATCGTTTCCTGTTTGTGTGACTTCAGTCAGGACAAACATGTTTGTTAGTTATTTCAGTTTGAGCACCAATGTGGGCTTTACTCAAAAGATTGGGACAGAAGCATTTAGATAAGGATCAAATAGTACATTTTTTTTGTCAAGATGCTTAATAGAAATTACTTTAAAACAGGCTCAGTTTTTTAAGAAATTGTGCAATTTTCTGCACCAGATGACGGTAAACAGCTGTTGTGTATGTTTATGACTCTTATTATGTTACTTATTTAAATTGTGCAGCTTCAGTTGACACAGAAACTGAAGTGTTAGCAGCTGTTCGCTCAGAGATGTGCAGTGCAGGGTTGTTGGTGCAGAGATGCAGGTGTGAGCCGGAGGTTGCGGTGAAGAGGAAGGTCGCACCTTCGTCATTTCTCAGCACAGAGAGCGATCTGCAGGCTGCTGTGTGACCACATCCTCTCCTCTGCTGCCGCTCTCTGCTCCCCTGCAGGGTTTCAAACCCTCACCAACAACAGCTTCGACCTTCTTCTGTGCACAGATGAGACGGATGACTTCCTGTTGTTGTTGTGTGGTAGACTCACTCACACTCTCACATTTATTTTCCTACTGTTTGGAAGTTATAACTTGAATCATAAACAGAGTACACATAGAATCAGAGGTTTATCTCATTTATGCATCATGGAAAAACTACATGCAGCTCAGATTTCATGAGTTCAATTAAGAGAGAAACTTGAGTCGCCTCTCGGTTTGCTTATTGGAAAATGTTCTGACTACAATGAGCAGCTTCTGACGGTGTTTCAGCATCATGTAGGTGAGAAATAACTGACTTCTCAGAAAAGAAGCTGGTGGGTGAACAGCTAAAAATACTTCACTATCTCTGGAAAAAGTGATGTTCAGTGTCGAAATGAGATGTGACAGCAGCAACGAGGGAGGGGGATGGTGTCCAAACTGCACATACACACACTTCTGAGCTGCTAACAGATATCGAAACATACCAGCTTAAACTTTACTTCTTTAAAACTTTCCTGGTTTATCCACATTGTTGGGTCACTTCTAGGACAGGTTATCATCGTCAGTAAGCAGAAACTCAGAGCAAAAGTTAAGAGAGAGAATAAAATGATTGAGGAGATCCTCTGACATACTTTTATTGAGAAAGAAATTAAGCATCACATTGTTAAAAAAAATGCAAAATGCAAACAGAATTGGTAAAAGAAATTCATGCCAAATTGTCTTCCATGCCAGTTATAGCTTTTTCATTTCGTAATAGGAATATGTACAGACTGAAGTTAATCTTGTTGTGTAGATATCAAAGATGCTGGCAAAGCGATATAATACATGCAGTAAAGACGTTACAGTCACGGCTGAGAACGTTTGTTGTTGTTGTTGTTGTTGGCTCGACACATCTCCCGATGATCATGCGTTCATTCTTGGCTCTCAGTCGTCCTGCTTTCCAGCTGAACCCTGCATCAGACAGAAAGGACACAATGTCTTGGACAGTTAACACAAAGGAATCAGCGTGCACGTTGAGTCACAAGTACAAGGTTAGTGGAGGACAAACCTGAAGCTTCCACACCAAAACCGCCACGAAGGCCCCATAGATGCAGCTCTTGGCGATGACAACACTGTAGGAGATTGTGGCAATCCGAGTAGTCGCCAGATATTGTTCTGCAGAAAGTTAAAAAATTACGATGAGTGTTGAGAAACAGAGAGGAGACATCAGGGGCACTTTGTCAGGGTAGCTAACACAGACTTTTGGACATTTGGAAATCAGATTAACGTGAAATGAAGCTAGTTACGTAGGATGTTAGGCAATTCATGTCAAACTTAAGTCCATTACTTCTGAAAAATAATGGAAATGAACAGCCACATGTGAAAATGTGTGTTGGAAATGTAGAATTCACATGTGAGGAAGCAAATTTAATTTGATTTTATTAACCAACATTTGTTGTTGAAATCTTAAAAAGCCAGTCACTCATGAAAAGGACATGAGGGACATTTAAACACAACAATCCAAACCAAATGTTTTCTTCTGTATGTGATGATATGATGTTTACAAAATCACCAAACACTATATTTACCTGTGTTCATCAAGACCTTCTGTTTACCTGATAGAAGAATAAAATAGATCAGATCAGGACAGATGTTCTCTATCAGAAATATTCAGATTCAGATCTTTTGTGAGCTTGAAAAGAACGTTGATTTATTACCCAAGACTGTTTTATTACGATAGATGTAATCACTTCCATCGTAGAAACGGACAGCGCAGTGGAATTTTTTGCCTTCTGTGTACCACTCTTCTTCTGAGACCCTCAACAAGCTGGTGATGTTGTAATATTTATCCTCCCGCACGGCTGCGTTGTCAGTCGCCACGCGTTTTTTATTGACGACGACATCGTCGATCTCCCAGGATACACTGACATGGTCCGGGTAGAATCCACTGGCCACACAGACTAAGGTCTTGTTCCCCTTTTGACTCTTGCACGGCTTGAGCACTCTCACTGTTGGTGCAGTGACGTTGATACCTGGTTCTGCAAAGACAAAAGACAGAAATCACACTAACTAAAGCTGCATGGTCAAAATCTATGTGAAGCATGAACAGCTGTACCTGTTATAACGACAGAAACAACATGGTCATCTCAGGTTTTTGTTTTCATACTCAAACTTTATTATTTCCTTGCAATAAATGTTTAATCTGATGTTATTACAACGATCTTACCAAGAACGGTTAGTTTGGTTTGGTTTATCTTGACATGAGTTTTTCTCTAACAAGTACTCAAAGTATAATCACAGTTTATCTCACCAACTGACTGTTTCCCTCTCTCAAGTTTTCAGTTTTTGTCCCGTCTCTTCTCGACTAATGCAAGTAAAGAAATACTGTTTTGCAGATGAGATGACGTTGACCGTTTTTAATAGATCTACTGCTGAAGACTGATGTCATCAACAGTAAATTAATAAATCTGGTGCCGGGACCAAGTTAGACTTTCCTGCTGTTGCACTGAATCTATAGATTTTGACATGTATAACATAATCACTAAATAAAAATGAAACAACATTATTTAATTTAGCAGATTTGGGTTGAATGAAGGCCAGTAAACAAACTTTAATGCATATGATTTTAGCAGTTTTCTTACCCAACACAGTCAGTTTGGTTCCACTGCCGAAGTAAGCAGCTTGGTAGTTGGACACATTGATACAAGACTGCAGGAAAAACTACTCAACCTCTCGGCACTGACAGCTATAAACCGGCTATTCTTTCAAATCCACTGCAAACATTTAACTGTGCTCCAACCAAACTGAATCTCGACATTATTAAACTGCTGATCTAATGTCCATTTAAGAGCATAAGATCAAACGATAAACTTTTATAATTCAGTAATTTCTGCACTGATATCTTTTTGATGTACTATGTTTACATATATATCAAATAATCTTTCATTTCTTACCTAAAACAGTGAGTTTAGTACCAGGTCCAAAGTAAGCTTCTGACTGGAAACTCACAGTATCTCACAGACCTGATCACAACTCCATGTGAGAGAAATAATCTGGGCGTAGAGCCAATTTTTTTTTTTTTCATTGCTGCAGCACTTTAACTGAAGAACAGACGATAAGACGTCTTGACTTTATCGACACAAACTAACTTCTACAAGAAGAACTTCTTTCACACTTTAAGATTTGTACACTTTGTTCCACTTCCATCAAATAAAATGGCAATAAAAAACTAATCATAAAATTGGCTATAATCTAAACATGCATTTGAACCTGTGACTGAAGCTCTGTGAGATGGTTTCGCTGCAGGTTTTCTTACCTAAAACGGTGAGTTTAGTTCCAGCTCCAAAATGTGCCTCGCCGTAGGAGCACAGAGACTTTCAACCGTGACAAAACCTCTTCCTCCAGCCTCTCTTTGTCTCTGACACTCTCTGACATTATTCCAACTTTGTTGCTCTTTGACTGTAAAGACTTCAATCTGCTTTATTTTTACAAAAAAAGAGTCAAATCTTCCTTCGCTAGCCTTCACATCTTAAACATTCACATGCTTTAGTGGCTGTTTTATGATTATTTAGCCAACAACAGCTTTAATCGTGCTTTAACGGTTGGTTGTTAGAAGTAAGTGGAGCCTTGGTGTGAATTAACAGTGTCAGAAACTTCTTTCAAAATCATACCTGAACAATATTTAATGAACTTTAACATGATTTTCTTACTTTCATAATTTCAGCTGTCTTTAGAAAGTGAACGGTAAAGACTTTTAAGTGATGTCACAATGATCAATATACAGTAATAAACTGAAATGTTTACCTAAAACTGTGAGTTTGAAGTAAGCAGGATCAGTGAAGGTCACAGTGTTTTTGGTCCAGCTCAATAATTCATTTCTTTCGCTTCAATTTTATATGACCGGTTCGACTATTTTGGTTGCAGTGAGCTGAAATTGAAAATAACTTTGTGAAGTTTTACTTGTTTACGTTGTTTATACAGCAGCGTGACATCTTGTAAAAATACAGTTATGAAGTCAAATATTTACCTAAAACAGTGAGTTTGGTTCCTTTGCCGAAGTAAGCAGGACTGTTGTAGGTCACAGTGTTTTCACTTCAGCTCAATACTTTCACTTTTATATACAAACTGGTTTTCCTTCACTTTCATACTAACAGTTTGACTATTTAAGTTTTGTTTCAGTGAACTGAAGGTGCGACTCTTCGACTTACCCAAAACAGTGAGTTTTGTCCCCTTTCCAAAGTGAGCTTCAGTTCCAGTGTCACACTGAACGTCTCCTCCAACAAAATGTCACAAAACCTTCCAGAATCAGCCTGTTGAAACAGTCTGATAATCCAGAGGAGGAAGAAGTTTCAAACATGCAGGATGAGCTTCATGATGTCCAAAGTTGTTTAGTTTGTGTTCAGGATTATTAAAAGAACACTTCAAATACCCCAAATGTGACCTAAAAGTCATATTCTTAACATTTGTTCTATCCAGTTACTTTTGTATCAATTGATTTTTCGATATCAAAGTGTTCCAACATCTTTTAAACGCTCAGATTATTGTATTTTCTGCTCTAAAGCAGCATGTAGCCGTCTAAACAATGGGAGTCAATGGGAGGAGGTTTTTGTACGACGGCTCTATGGGGATGTATCACCGTGGCCCCCTGTCCCCACGATGAAAAACCGTCACACAAAAACCTGAGGTTGCTTTCGTTCTCTTCTCTCTCCTTCCCCCACCCAGCTCCCCCGTATCTCAGCCCCCATCTCGGTGTGCGTCTGTGGGAGCAGCTGTGCAGGTCGGGCTGGGTGACGGCTGAACCAGCTCCAACCTGACTGCTGCTATTTCTGTGACGGCTAAGAAAAGAAGCAACAACAGAGGGGAGGTAAAGATAAAACTGGGCTTTGTTTGGGTGGTTTGTTCGTCACTCCTCGGAGGAAGTGACATCACTGCTGGTCACACCTCTTTATCCTCGCAGTTCTCAGAGAAGAGTGGAGACAAAAATCCACAGAGTAACATTAAATACTTTCCAATGTAGTGATGAACTCAGTCCCAGTCCATCCTGTGAAGCATTTTAGCATCTTTAAGCTCATTATTTTGGTTTTAAGTTACTTTTGTTATCTTTATATCCACTTAGCTTGTTATCTGTATCACTTAGCATCACAACTAAACAGCAGGCAGACACAGTTTGCATGTAGCTGGTAAACACAACAGAGCTAAAGAACCAGATTTCTCCTAAACGCAGTTGGTGGAGACCAAAACAGAGCTGAAAGAAATCGAAAATCAGACTTACACTCACCAGGTGGCTGAGAGACGCAACTCCAAATGAATAGTGATGTTGCTCTGCAGCTGCTGAATGAGTGAGTAACTGTTCATTTTTAAGTTAAGTAATTATATAACTAACCGTAATCAATGAGATGAAGGAAAATGTCATCCTTCATAATGCATCATTAGTAAAAAAAAAAAAAATGTATTACTTAGATTCATTTGATTATGTATATATATGTGTATATATATACATATGTATTTATAGACTTTAGTGCCCCCTGGTGGCAGCATCATGAAGACACTGTAGATGATCTGATTGAGCCTGATTATGACTAGTGCATATCAATCAGTCAATCAATCAGATTTAAGATAGAATACAGTTGACTCTTCTCACTTAATAGCATGAATCAGTCGTTATGACTTCATTAATCTGTCTCTCACTAAGGGAGTGTTGACATTATTTCGTAGCTGTGCACTTTATCACATGAGCTGAGTTTTGCTCAGTATTTCATTATAGAGTTCGTTTTGCTATTTTGTCCTTTGCCATGAAATCTGTCTGGAAGTGAAGTCTGACTGAAGAGCCGGTCAGGCCGGCGGTCTGGCACCATGTCCCTCTGCTGTCACATCTCCATTATAGGCTAATTTCATGCTCTCCTCCTGTGTTGCTCGCAGCTGCTCCTCTGAGGGAAAAGGAAAGCAGTCCAGCTGTCTTTGGCAGTGGCTCCACAGTAACACCACTTGGAAGATCAAGTTCTAAGTTGTATTTCCACTTTAAACTACTACACTTAAGTGTAATCTCAGATGAACCCTGCAGAGGTCAGTGTATACTAACCTCTTAAGTGTGACAGTTCCTTGATATTGACAGGTTGCACACATAATTAACATATAACAGACAGTGCAGACTTGATAATGTTCTGTAAACTTACAGTGTCACCACCTGCTAACTTATCTGCGGCGATCGGCGCTGTGGTGTCGCAGGAACATCACTGAACAGAGAGGCAGTTCTTTTACAAGCTTTTTGTCTTTATCAATCTGTTTTTCTTTCTTTTTTTCTTTTAGTTGTTGACCCAGTTTTTATTTTCATGTCGCATTAATGTTGCCCTTCATAAGCTTCCTCATTCATCCGTCCTCCTCCTCCTCCTCCTCCTCCTCGTCTTCTCCCTCTGGTTTCTTCTTGAGGTTCTTGTTTAGCTGCTGAGACTTTCTGAACCACTGTGCTTGACTAGACGCGCAGTAATACACAGCTGAGTCTGCGGCCTGAACGGAGTGAATACGCAGAGAAGATGTCAGCACCGCAGGCCGGGTCATGGTGAACTTGGACTTGCTGAAGGGAGCTTCAGTCGCCTGCACGTTTTTACCAAGAGAATATGTCAGCAGCTGTATTTCCCCGCTGCTGCTTCGTCTGTACCAGTACATGTAGAAATACTGATCGTCGTCTTGTTCGCACTGCAGCGTCACAGCCGGGTCTCCCTCACGACTCATTACAAGCGGAGGCTGGTGAAGTTTCACACAGAAGGAGAAATCTGTAAAACAAGGGAAAAAAATGGGAACAAACTACAGTGAGCAAGAAAATCTGTTGGTTAAAATCCTCTTAGCTGATTTAAAAGTGTTCTTACTGGAGAAGAACAGAGCTGCAGCCAAGAAGACGATCATTGCCACGGTGATCCCAGAGTTATCCAGACTTTACAAAATCAGACCTGACTGCGCTGCTATGATCAAAGCTGTGTTTCTCTAACCAGGAACTTTTTCATACGTTCATATAGTTTCACAGGTTCGTACAAGCTTCTCTGTACAGCCTCCGTCTCCTAGTGGACGTTGAGCTGCAACTGCACGTTTTGAGTTCCTTGCTAAAGCGAAAAGCGTCATGTCAGAAGTGTCAGAAGTCTGAGGACTTCTCGCAGGACGGTTGATATAAAATGTTGTGATCTGACATGGACGAAAACCTCTCAGACTGATTGAATTATACTTTGACCTCAATTCCCCCCAAAAAGTTGGGATGCTGTGAAAATTGTACTGTACTGTGCTTCAGTGTAGCAAACCCAGCAAACCACAGCTCCTTCCTGCCTGTGTGCCATCTGTGACAGTCAGTCTTGTTATTTGTATGACGGTCTGCTCTGTGTGCATCACTGTGACTGGCAGCACAGTAGTAGGTGCTGCTGTCATTGAGAAGCAGCCCAGTTATTTCAAGAGTGAAGCTGTTTTGCGTTGTTCTGAGAAAGGACTGGAAGTGCCCGTCGGTTTGACCGTACTCTCTGATGATGAACTCCACTGGAGCTCCGTGGTGGGTTTGTCGGTACCAGAACATGGTGTAGCTGCCCATGTTGATCCCTGGACCCATGCTGCACTGCAGCGTCACTGAGTCTCCTGGGTTGGACACTTGATCTCTGGACTGAAGAACCACGACTGTGAGACCTGCAGAGCATGAAGGATAATGTTTCACTGATGTACTAAACACTGAATAAATAACGCGCAGATGTGATGGGAACATTCAAGCACCTGTTAGTTAGAAGATCAATTATAAGACGATACATAAAACCTACCTGAGTGTAAAAGAAGCGACAGATAGAGGACTGAGATCAGCATGGTGTCAGCGATGAGCCCCCTTCCAGCTGAATGAGGCTGAATCTGTTCAGCACAAACAAGCCAGGAGGTCACATGATCACAGGAAGACATGATCGGAGAATAACATAAAGACATAATTCTTGTTCTCTGATGATAAAATGAGACTTGCTGAGCTGTTTTCTGTGTTTCTGAGGTTTTTATATGGAAGTTTCAGGGCGGAAATGCATCTGAATTTGAGTTTAACAGAGTAGATGCCAAAAATTGGTGTTCTTTACCAAATTAAGTATTTTCTTTCCTTGTGCCAACATGTAGGCTTTCATGAGTTGAAGTTTAGACATTGTTCATTTGGTGTTCGCTTTGCTAAGCTAACAGTTGGCTAACTTAAAGGTCATGAGGCTGCTGGCTGACATGTTCACTCTCCTGCTGTCTTGTAAGTTGATGTCGTGGTGTTGACTGTTGTGTAGTTGTGAAACTGTCATCATGAGCTGAATCCTTGTTGTGATTCATGAGCATCATTTTTCATGTAGTTTGAATGTTTTTGACAGGGTAAAACACAAACTCTCATCTGTGAGTGTTGAAGTGTTTGCGTTTGAATTTGTAGCACTTATTTACCCGCTTTCAACCAGACCGAACTAAGTGCTGGTCCTTGGCTTGTGCTACTGCTTGTTCTGTTTGATTCAGCTTTTCTTTTTTTTTCCCCCACAGGGATGAGAGACAGTGTAGAGTCACATCATACAGTCACCGTACACATCACCAAATTCCCAGCATTGCTACGAACAACTATGGCGGCTGCATCAGCTCTTTACGAGTGTTTGGCATCCAAACATGACTGGTCTTCTCACCACTGTTCAACCTGGCGTCCATAGCGAAAAAGTCCTTTGTGTACTCTTCTGTCGATAGGTCAGAACACATTCAGTTAGCTCTGGTTTATAATTATAACGCCTTTCTCACATTTCTACACTTTTAGAAAATTGGATTTCTCTCGACTAAGAAACATTACCTGGCTTTCTTTTGACATGGGATAAGATAGATAATGATTAGATGCTCGTTTTGGGGGGACTTATCCTTTAACCGTTCACTTTACACACACATCTCTCCGATCTCTCTCTGTGTGCGTTTACAAAGAGCTACTGAGAACCTGAGAACCGGCCTGCCATCCAGGATCTTCAACATGAAGACAACAAAGAAAAGGCGAGCAGGGTTTTTAGTAGCGCGGCGACAGTAAACCACATCACTGTGTGCTGCCGGCGCAGAAATACACAGCCGAGTCTGACACACTCACGCTCTGAATAATCAGAGCTCCCGTTCGGATGTCTGCTCTTGTAATCTCAAACCGATCTTCAAACTCCTCCATAGTGACCGGAACGCTGCCGAAGAAGTTGTACCCAATCAAAGTGATGAGGCCGCTCTCTGTTTGCTGGTACCAGAGCATCCCGTTAAGACTGCTGTCATTGTGACTACACTGTACGTCCACTCTGGTCTTTTCAGGGACTATTTGCGGATGAGATGGCTGAAATGTCACACAGGTAGCTCGATCTATCAAACAGATTCAAGGAAATGTTTCAAAAACATACTGTATAACATAAACAACACATTTAAATCAGTATTTTTGCAAGTATCTTCATTACATGGCAGCAAAACGAGAAAAAATCCGATCACAAACGGAGACATCGTTCAGGTTCGGTCGTCTGCTGCAGGAGAAACGGCTTCCCTCAGTGAGCCTGTAGTAAAAAATGAAAAGAGACACTCGCTCACAGGAAGAAGCTGAAGGGTTTTTTGTGAGGGAGTGTCGTTCAACCACATCACTGTGTACTGGCAGCGCAGAAGTAAACAGCCGAGTCTGACACGTTTGCACTGCGAACGATCAGCGTTCCCTTCACTGTGTTTTCTCTCGTCAGCTTGAATTGTTTCTGAAACTGACCCTCGTAGTTCGGGGTGTATTCATACCCATACCCGATGAGGGTCATGGACTGGCTGTCTCTTTTTTGCCGGTACCAGAGCATTATTACAAGTGTATTATCATCATGGCTGCAGTTAATGTGGACCTCACTGCTCTCCTCAACTATCTGGGAGGGAGATTGCTGGATTGTAACAGCGCACACCTGACCTGTGGAAGAAGCAGATTTAGAAAAACGTTACTGAAGCAGCAGAGAAGAAGATGCAGCATGTATACAATTTCTTTAACATGATATTTATATTGCATTTTTAATGTATTTAAAAGGTAGTTTGATGTTACTCAGGATTAAGTTTGAGATCTTACATGAAAACCAGAAGAAGAGAAATGTGTGCAGTGGTGTGCAAGACATTGTCGAGCACCGACGAGAGGAAAGTGTTGAGAGAAGAGACGCTCGTGGTAATGAGGGTGTGTGTGTGTGTGTGTGTGTGTGTGTGTGTGTGTGTGTGTGTGTGTGAGATATCATCACCACATTCTCATGATAAAACTTTATACCATGTGCATTGCCTCCACCTATTGGTTGAATCTATTCAGGACAGTAATTTGCACAACTGTACGCAGTCAAATGTACACAAACACATGTAAATTTATGGATTTTTCAGTATTTCCCTGTTTTTTTTTTTCAAATACACAAAATATCCCTAAAATCATTTAAAATAGACTGAATAGAATTTACATTTCAAGAATAAAATTACATGGACAATTCGAAGAATGACACAGTTTTCATTTAAAATGTTTAAATTCAAACTTAATACTATAATTACATTTCATTAACTCATTGTAGATAAAAATTTGTGATGATCAACACTTAAAGAAGTGTTGATTCTGTATTTACAGATCATGCATTTACATACACTAGTTATGTTTTTGAATTGTCAGATATCTTGTAGACTTATGGAGGTTTTAACAATGTTTTTATCAGCTTTCTATCACCGTCACCACTTGATTGTGATGTGTGAAATATTATTTGTTACATTTCATATAGATTAAGTTACGTGGTTATTCAAATTATATTATACATGAATGTATATCAGTTAGTTATTAGATAATTGAGTTGTTTTTTGTCTGTGTATTCTAATTAAACATTAGCAGGACACAAAATAAACAAGATCTCATGTAAAAGTTTGTGTCATGTTTATTGGAAATTACTGACTAGATTGTTTGAAGTCTGACACAAATTAATAAAAAGACATAAACTGACTTCTAAAATGAAGAAACTATATTATAGGTGAAACAACGTGTGTGGTAGGTATCATCTTCCTCCCTGTATTTGATTATAATTAATGTGAGTCAGGTGCCAGAACAGTCGGCAGCCTCCTCGCTGTATGTTTTTGTCACAGCGCTGAGGTCTGCCACATCACTGTGTAGACTGGCAGCACACAGATAAACAGCCTCATCCTCCCCCTGAAGGCTCTGTATCGTAAGAGACCACTTCTTCTTCAAGCTCACTGCCTGAAAACCAGATTTGAATTCTTCTTCATAGTTTGGGTTGCCTGCTACTATGTACACTATTAGCTGGAAAGCTTTTCCTCTCTGCTGCCTGTACCAGTACAGATAGTTATAATCTGTGTCGTTCTGGTAGCAGTGCATTTCTGCCGAGCCGCCGGGGAGACTGGAGATGTAGTCGGGCCACTGAGTGATCAGCACCGACTGAGAAACATCTGAAGGACAGGAACAGGAAAGGTTTTACTAACAAATGTCTGCAAAATCATTTAAAAATAAATTATATTGTTACATGTTTGTAAAGTCATTGTAAAGCAGATGAAATTAAAAGCAGCTGGAAATATTTTCCATCTCAGGTTCAATGAGAGGCAGAAAGATTATGTTCATGTTTGGTTTAACTTTACCTGTAGCACAGAGAATAAAGAGAGTCAAGATGGTGAAACCTGTGATCATTTTGTCTTATGAAGAGGAAGATAAGTGAAAGAAATTACAGCGAGCCAACACTTGATCTGACTGGAGGAAATGACATCAGAATCTCTGACGTGGTAAATAAACCAAGGGGAGGAACTACAGATGGGTGTCAACAAGATATGGCCTTAAAATAATATCACAACACTTTTAGTCTCCATCTCCAAACATAATATACTGTATATTAAGTGGATAAAGGCAAGAACAAGAACAAGTAGAACAGTCTGCTGCATTTAGAAAATCACTTTATTTATGAAGCCTTTAAAACCAGGAAAAAACCAGTTATGCCATATGACAAGATACAATATTAACAATCTATGATGATACAGTATAAAATCTTGTATCACAGTAAATCATATTGCACAGGCCTTGCAGGAAAGAGTTGATGCACAACAACAACATGCATTAGAGATTCTCTCAGCTGATTCCAAATTGCTTTTTGAGAACTAAAATTGACAGCCTACACAAACATATTTGTAACTTTCCTTTAATGAAAAACCCTCTTTGCTCTACTTCCTTTAGATGTGATGCAGGTGCATGTTTGATACCGGGCCAGCAGGTTTTTGTAAAGGGGCCAGAGGACTTGAAGCACTGTGCTCCTAGCTGCACAGAAGTACTTTGCACTGTCTGTTGAGCTAATGTTGGAGATCACAAGCTGAGCTTGGCGCTGTGAGTGGCCCTTTGTTTTGAAACGGGCTTCAAAGTTCTTCTCCATGGTTGGGTTTTCATATTGAAGCTGTCCAATCAGCTCCATGGTCCCTCGGCCTCCTGCTGCCGACTTGTGCTGGTACCAAAGCATGAAGGGATAGTTTGTGTCTCCATGGTGACAATCGAGACGGGCTTCTGTTTCTTCAGGCTTTATCAGAAGATCTGCAGATTGTTGGATCAGGAGCGATGATACCACTACATCTAGAAGATAAACAGACTGAAGGTGAACACAGATTTATATCAGTCTCATGACAGATCGCACATACAGCATCTAATGACTCTTACCTGAGAGCAGAGACAGAGAAAAAACACAAATGACAAACATTTTTAAGCAAAATTTCTACTGGATATGAAAGAAAACTCCATGCAGACACAACATCATGTTGCTTCAAGTCTGTTGGTGACTGAAACAGACGTGCAGAGTCATTAATATAACTACATTTATAATGAGGTAGGAGGAGCTTCCACCTGTCTTCATGTCAGTGTGTTTTCACTGCTCTCTGCTGTTCACTGTTTGTATTCTGATTCATACAAACATCATCCGAGGAATTTTTTAATATAACTATGACTGTAAAATAAATCAGTGCATCCTTCTGACTTGAGTAGAGAGCTGAGCAGCAGAAGATAACATTCATCTAAGACTGAGGAGTTGTGCTATTTACGCACCTCTGCTTCAGTTCTGCTTTTTCCTGAGTTGTCCATCTGTCCATCTCTTGTTAGAGTTATATCTCAGGATGGAACTTCTGTCCACGATGATTTAAGGATGAACTGATTAAAATCTAGAGTTCAGAAGCCAAAAGTCAAATTCCCTTTGACCTCACATCTAAAACACCCAACAAGTTGATGCATTATTTTCACAGGCTAAATTTAAACTAAAACAAATGTGTTTTAATGTGATATGTTTACAAGAGACATTTTACTGTCTCTGCTACTGGCCAGGAGAAGTTGTACCTCATCATTTTATAGCCTAAAATCTAAAATGTTGTGCTTTTAATGTTGCGTATGTTTTTTAAGTTGATTCAAGTTTCATAAATGTGATTTTTTTTTCAGTTTCTTTTCTCTAATTTCTTTTTCCTCTTTGACAGGAACCTGAATATCTCTGAGTTGTGGACAAAATAAGACATTTGAGTCATCTGACATTTTTCACCTTTTTCTGATCTTCTGCAGAACAAACACCTCATCTATAACTGAAATAAAAAACAGGTTAATTGACATTTAAATTATTGTTAGATCTCAACCTAAGGTTCCAGTCTGCCCGATCGATCAACTCATCCACAGTATTAGTGTTTATTTAAACTTTGTTTGTCTTCTTAGAGCAGGGATAGAAAACTACAGCAGTTTCAGTGTGAAAAATACTCTTGGCTCTCAAATACAAGCGTCACTATGTTTTGATCAGGCAGTTTAGATGTGATGCAGGTGCATGTTTGATACCGGGCCAGCAGGTTTTTGTAAAGGAGCCAGAGGACTTGAAGCACTGTGCTCCTAGCTGCACAGAAGTACTTTGCACTGTCTGTTGAGCTAATGTTGGAGATCACAAGCTGAGCTTGGCGCTGTGAGTGTCCCGTTAGTTTGAAACGGGCTTCAAAGTTCTTCTCCATGGTTGGGTTTTCATATTGAAGCTGTCCGATCAGCTCCATGGTCCCTCGGCCTCCTGCTGCCGACTTGTGCTGGTACCAAAGCATGAAGGGATAGTTTGTGTCTCCATGGTGACAATCGAGATGGGCTTCTGTTTCTTCAGGCTTTATCAGAAGATCTGCAGATTGTTGGATCAGGAGCGATGATACCACTACATCTAGAAGATAAACAGACTGAAGGTGAACACAGATTTATATCAGTCTCATGACAGATCGCACATACAGCATCTAATGACTCTTACCTGAGAGCAGAGACAGAGAAAAAACACAAATGACAAACATTTTTAAGCAAAATTTCTACTGGATATGAAAGAAAACTCCATGCAGACACAACATCATGTTGCTTCAAGTCTGTTGGTGACTGAAACAGACGTGCAGAGTCATTAATATAACTACATTTATAATGAGGTAGGAGGAGCTTCCACCTGTCTTCATGTCAGTGTGTTTTCACTGCTCTCTGCTGTTCACTGTTTGTATTCTGATTCATACAAACATCATCAGAGGGAATCATTTTATGTGACTATGACTGTAAAATGTGTCAATATATCCTTCTGACCAGAGAGCTGAGGAGCAGAAGATAACATTAATAAGACAGAGGAGTTTTGCTCCTCTGCTTCAGTTCTGCTTTTTCCGGGGTTGTCCATCTGTTTGTCCCAGTTTTGTGAAAGTCATAACTCAGGATGGAAGTTCTGTCCATGATGAATTGAGGATGTGATTTAGAATTCAAATAAATAATGTTTCACCTTTTTCTTTTATTCTATATGATTGTTGATTTTTATTCCCCCGCTTTCTCCGACTTCTCTGAACACTTTAATCACTTTCTTGATTTTTCTCATTAATCTCTTCATTTATTTTACTTCCTAAATGTACACAGTCAAAGAAACAAACCCTTTGTAATGAACTAATGAGTTTCAGAGTTTTGTGTCACATGGTGTCAGTGGTTTCCTGGTGCTGTGCTGTTATCTGCTGGGTTATTATGGAGGTTTTTGTACGAGACAGTCACTGACTTTATCACTGTGCATACTTGCTGCTGCAAAATATTCTCCACTGTCTTCAGGGTGTCTCGCTTTCAGGATGTGAAGATAAGCTGTTTTCTCTCCATCTCCACTCACTTGAAAGTGGCTCTGAAATGATGGCTCAAGCAAAGGACTTGTATAACTTATATAACCGATCAGCTTCAGGACAGTGTCTCCTGGTGAGCGCTGGTACCAGAGAATAGTGTCGTATCTCGGGATCTGATGTGAACAGCTCAGGTTGAATTGATCATCTGGATTCATGAACAGTTCAGGTGGAGACTGAAATACTTGTTTTTCTTCATCAAGGTGAACTCCTGTAAAGAGATGAAGACACAATGTTAAGAAGTGTTAAACTAGAAAGTGTCAACTCCAAAAAAGTGGCCTCATGAATGTATAATACCTTTAATCCAGAACAAAGTAAGGATGGAGACGATGAGATGAGACGGCTTCATGTTGAATGTGGAGAACCAGTCAGAGTCTCTGCTGTGCTTTGTGGATCAGAAGGAGGGACAGGAAGTGATGTAGAGAAATCAGAGCACATGTTGACTCTGAGAAACTTTCTTTCAATCAGTCTGATTGATAGATGCAGCGGCTCGACGCTCTCCAGAGAGCATTATCTAATGTGCAATACCTGGAATTCCTCAGCTGCTTGTTTGCCTTGTACATATTTTTTATTCTTTACTTTTTTTTACGCTTTTTTGTTTTTATACTCGTCTTTTTCTTTAACTCTTGTCACTTTATTTGTTGTGTGAATGCACGGTCAGGAGGACTGCCTACTCATTTGTGCCTGTGAGCGATGACAATAGAGGAATTTGGATATGGATTGATTATTTTCATGATCAGTTATTTCACAATTTCCCAGAACTCAAAATGATATACTTCATAACGCTTCTTTTGTCCAATCAACAGTCCAAAACCCAAAGACTTCATTTACTGGCATAAATGACAAAGACAAGGATGATTATTGGATAACTGGATGATTATTTGTGGAATTTAAGCTCTTTTCACGTGAAGTTCTGAAGTGTTTTGCTGTTGATTGTAAAGGGTTTTTTTTTTTTTTTGGTGACAAGCTTTTAATATGTTGACAACAAATTAACCCCAGACACTCTTTTATTTGTTCTTTAACCCACTTTTAGAGTTGAAGAGGTTTTTGTCAGGAGCAGATGGGTGTTCGACACACTGTGGTCTTCTAGCGGCACAGAAGTACGTCGCCGTGTGCTCAGCTGCTTTCAGATCAATTATGGAAAGGGAGCCATTTTTTGTTTCCCCCAGGTCTCCAGTTAACCTGAAGTGTTTTCTAAACGGCCCTTCAGCGCTGTCATCCTTGAACTCTGAATATCCACATCCGATGAGTTTCATGGCCGTGTCCCCAGGCGACCTCTGGTACCACAGCATCACTCTGAAGTCGATTTGTCCGTGAGTACAGAAAAGCTGCACTTTATCTCCGGCGTTTCTGAAGACGGCAGAGGGATACTGATGGATCTGAACCCCGAGAGAAATACCTGCAGTGAGCAGAGATGGACAGATTATTAATTTAGGATGTGAGGGTTAATAGTAGGTTATGGCTTGTTTAAGAGCAAAGCAGTTGTTACCTGTAAAGAAATAGTAAAAGAGAGGCCGAATCATCATGACGCGGAGCACCGAGTTACTCTGAAGTCATGGATAAAATGCAGAGTTAGTTAAGTGAAGACAGGGTGTCTGCTGCATGATGTAGAAAAGGAGGAGTGGCTTCATGTAGCTGCATATAAATCATGTCTATATACACTCCTCCTTCCACCTGATTCACCCACATAAGAGTTTTGCTTTTGACATATTTCATTATATTTTGGTCCCGTCTGGTTTGATTAGAATAAACCAATGAGATGGAGACATTTGCTGATTATGATGCTGTTTCTGGAACAAACCAGTATACAACCACAGCAGCAGGTGTCTGGGATTCTGTCTCATTCAGAAACCATTATCAGAGTTTTTGTACAGTTCAGAGGGGATTTTTGTCAGCGTGCTTCTCTGGCTGCACAGTAGTAAACTGCACTGTCCTCCTGTCCCACAGCTTTGATTATAAGAGAACCATTCTTTCCTGTAGTCCCACTCAGATCTCCAGATATATTAAAACTCTCTTTATACGGATCTTCCATTGTAACAGCTTTGCTGTACAAATGTCCGATGAGCTTCATAGCTATGTCTCCAGGTGGCCGCTGGTACCAGAGCATCACTCTGTAGTCAGTTTTGTCATGGCTGCAGAAAATCTGCACTGTGTCACCAGGTTTTGTGATGAGATCAGAGTGAGACTGACGGACCTGCAGACCCAGACACACACCTGGACAGAGAGAAACAGAGATTCTTCACATTGTGACAGATGATAGATTGAAATAAAAATATCCCCTCATTCAAAGTTATTACCTGACAGACAACAGAAAACTAGAAGGCAGATGATACAGTCTTTGTCACGCATTGTAGAACAAATGAAAAAGTCTTCAGATGACACATGAAACTGTTTTTATCAGCACGTCAGTTTCTGGAATCTCACGTTGCTATCCGCGTCGAGAATCAACTGAAGACATGACTGAGAGGACTGAGGTTGAGGAGGAAAAGGGAGTGATGAGGAAACACCATCGCTGTCCCCTCCTGGGAGGAGTTTCATTTCTGTGACCAGTGTCACTGCATTAACAGTGTTTTAATCTACACATACCAATGCAAAATATGTTTATTCAGTAGGCTAAAAAACGAACACGTGACAGATAAACTGAATGTTGGTGTTGCTCCCTGAACATTTGGATTAAAGTTGCACCAGGAGTCTTTTCATACCCAAACCATGTTTTCCTAAACATCACCCAACAACAACAAAAAGCTCTAGAAGCCCAAGAATAAATGTTTTGATATGTGAGTTTCAAACTACAAAATTATTGTGACGTGGAACACAGAGTTACTCTGAAATCATGGATAAAATGCAGAGTTATTTAAGTGAAGACAGGGTCTCTGCTGTTTGAGCTTTCTCTCTAAACTGAGCCATGTTATAGTAGGAAGCAGACATGATGTAGAGAAGGAGGAGTGGCTTCATGTAGCTGCATATCAGTCATATCTATATACACTCCTCCTTCCACCTGATTCACCCACATAAGAGTTTTGCTTTTGACATATTTCATTATATTTCAGTCTTGTCCGGTTTAATTAGAATAAACCAATGAGATGGAGACATATACTGATGATGATGATGATGATGATGTGACTGCAACAAACCAGAATACAACCACAGCAGCAGATGTCTGGGATTCTGTCTCATTCAGAAACCATGATAAGATAGTAGAGAGGTTTTTGTACAGTTCAGAGGGGATTTTTATCAGCGTGCTTCTTGAGCTGCACAGTAGTAAACTGCACTGTCCTCCTGTCCTACAGGTTTGATTATAAGAGAGCCATTCTTTGCTGTAGTCCCACTCAGATCTCCAGATATATTAAAATTTTCTATATATGGATCTTCCATGTTCACAATATGGCTGAACAAATGTCCGATGAGCTTCATAGCTGTGTCTCCAGGTGGCCGCTGGTACCAGAGCATCACTCTGTAGTCAGTTTTGTCATGGCTGCAGAAAATCTGCACTGTGTCACCAGGTTTTGTGATGAGATCAGAGTGAGACTGACGGACCTGCAGACCCAGACACACACCTGGACAGAGAGAAACAGAGATTCTTCACATTGTGACAGATGATAGATTGAAATAAAAATATCCCCTCATTCAAAGTTATTACCTGACAGACAACAGAAAACTAGAAGGCAGATGATACAGTCTTTGTCACGCATTGTAGAACAAATGAAAAAGTCTTCAGATGACACATGAAATTGTTTTTATCAGCACGTCAGTTTCTGGAATCTCACGTTGCTATCCGCGTCGAGAATCAACTGAAGACACGACTGAGAGGACTGAGGTTGAGGAGGAAAAGGGAGTGATGAGGAAACACCATCGCTGTTCAGCAGTCGGTGAAGATGAAAACTTCAACTCGCAGCTCGCTGGGAGGAGTTTCATTTCTGTGACCAGTGTCACTGCATTAACAGTGTTTTAATCTACACATACAAAATATATTTATTTGACAGGCTACAAAGCAAACATGTGACACATAAACTGAATGTTGGTGTTGTTCCTGGAACATTAGAATTAACCTGAACCATAAACCTAATGCATAAACGTTACCAAACAGCAACAGAAAACTCTAGAATCCTGAGTATAAATGTTGGATATGTACAATCCTGCAGACTACGGAGATGTTGCAACATCCCATTTCTTCAGATTCAGTTTTGAATTTCACATTTGTACCCATTTTCGCCCAAAATACCTGGTTCTGTCACTGCTGACACAGCTGCAATGTCTCCCTCATTCTCAGCAAAATGAAATGTGCTTTTGTTACCACAAACAATAATAAAAATACAAGAACATTTCCTGTATTGTTAAAACGATCCAGTGGATTCACACTTTTTTCCATTTTTTTCCTGGATATACAAATTGTACTTCTGTCCCAGTTAAATTTCACTGAAAAAGACAGTCTCATAACATTAGTTATTGCTGATTTGATTGCATCAAACCAAAATACAACCACAACCGCAGGTGTTTGCGAGCGCGTCTCATTCGGTTCAGGGTTTTTGTTCGGATGAGAGAGGTTTTCAGTCAGCGTGCTTTGCTAGCTGCACAGTAGTAAACTGCACTCTGCTTCAGTTCTGTGACTTGGATGATTAGAGAACCATTCTTTGCATCTCCACCCAGATCTCCGGACATGGTGAAATTATCTTTGTATGACTCTTCCATGTTGACAGCTTTGTAGTGCAAGTATCCCATGAGTTTCATAGCTGTGTCTCCAGGTGGCCGCTGGTACCAGAGCATCACTCTGTGGTCAGTTTTATCATGGCTGCAGAAAATCTGCACTGTGTCACCAGGTTGTGTGACGAGCTCAGAGGGAGACTGACGGACCTCGAAACCCAGACACACACCTGGACAGAGAAAATAAAGAATATATTTACATCGTGATAGATGATGAATTCAAACTAGCATAATCTAAAAGTTATTACCTGCCAGGCAACAGAAAAAGAAAAAAGCGATCATTTTGACGGCTTCAAAATAAAACTCAAAAGCATTTAGATAACAAACTTCATATCACAGAGTTTTGGTTTTTTTTAGGTCACTGAGGTCAACGTGACTGTGACTTTGGGTGACGGAGATCCAAACGATGCCTCTCCTGAGCTGACTGAGGTTTAAAAAAGAAGTGAAGATGTGACAGCAGACATCACATAGAGCAGCTGTCTGGGAGGAGCCTGTTCAGGCTCTGATTCAAAACCATAAGTGTTGATAAAAGTTGGTTGAGAGTTTTTGTATTAAGGAGAGGGGATCTGCAGTCACTGTGCATCACTGGCTGCGCAGTAATACACTGCACTGTGTTCAGGGGCCTTCAGGTTGTATATGAACAGAGAGCCGTTCTTTGCTGTCGTTCCACTCATATCACCAGTGATGTTAAAATGTTCTCTGAAAGACTCCTCGTAGTCTATGGTGGCGTAATACACGTGCCCGATGCGTTTCAGAGCTCGGTCTCCAGGGGATTTCTGGTACCAGTACATTTGGGTGTAGTCTGTATTTGCATGGCTGCAGACGAGCTGGACTTTGTCTCCAGGTCTCCCGAGGAGAGCTGGAGGAGTTTGGTGGACTTCAACACCCAGACAAACACCTGGAAAGACAGAAAATGAATTAACTATGTAGAGACTGTGGATGAAGTGGTGATCATGAATGAATAAAGTGATTACCGATGAGCCAGGAGAGAAAGAATAGCGCTGGCATGTTGACCTCCTCTTCTGAATGAACACTGAGAGTAGTGCTTTATCAACCTGCTCCTATCAAATCTGCACATGATGCACTTAGTGTCGTGTGCAGCATGGGCTGATCAAAACTGTATTTCTGGAGCTCCAGCTCCACCTACTGGGAAAATATGAAAGTTAAAACCTCTAAAATAAACATCAAATTTATTGTCAAGCAGTTTTTGTCAGCCTCTCACATCACTGTGTTTGCTGACGGCACAGAAGTACACACCGCTGTCCTCGAGCTTCAAGTCTTTCACAGTAAGAGCCCCGTTATATATGCCGTCCTTGAGGGCTGAATATTTGGTTTGAGGGAGCCCCCCGTAGTCTGGATCTGCACCATAGGCTGTGTACACAATGAGGGTCATGGTCTCCCCTGGACGCTGCCTGTACCAGTACATCTGGCTATGACTCGCATCTCTGTTGTGGCTGCAGTTCATCTCTGCAGATTGGGACACGTAACTCCAGCTGATGTTGGGGTGCTGGGCCACATGCTGGCAGTGAACTGTGAGAGGAAAATAAAACACTCGTTATAGTTTGTGTGCCTTGTTTTAGGTTTTACATACGGACACATGAAAGGTGAAAACCATTAGCCAGGTTTTTGTCAGTGTAGATCTCCATCTGCCTTTTTCTGGGTGTTTTAATCAACAATAATAATATCTTTAAAACTACACATCTATGATATTGTCTGGTTCTTTTACCTTGAAGCCAAAGAGATGAGACTAGTATGATGAGAAACTGAGTCTTCATAGTCCTGAAGTGAGACGCAGACATACTGGAGCTCTGATGCTGCTTTTTATGATGAGAGGAGGGACGATGAAGACATTACTCCCCAGACAGAACCTCCCATTAAGAGTCACAACAACATACTGGTTTCAAAGTATAAAACTCACTGTATTTGCTTGTATACAAGTATAATTGTTTCAATATATTATGAAAAGTTTATGTTAAGTTTCAGGTCTGTCAGGACATAATATTTGTTGAAATAATAAATATGAATTAAATGTTTATTCAACCAAAAAATGCTTGTTTTCATTTTGTCACAGTTCATCAAAAATGGACTCAAACGCAGACACAGAAATGAGGCGAAGAAAAAAAGTGAGCTTTAATGATGAGCTGATATCCAGAGTTGAAAGACCACAAAAAAAAATAATGAGATATACAAACCTGAAATCACAGGTGAAATTTAAAATCTGACAAAGTGACTTTACTTGGTTTTGAGCAGACTAATAATATGAGTTAAATTTAATAATCTACTTGGTTATTCTGAGGTCACTGAGGGATGGAGAAAGACAGGAAGTGAAAAGTAAAACCTGACAGGTGAGGATAAACTTTCAACATAAAACAGGAAGTCAACTGAACCAGAACCTGAGGCCCTTTACACTATCACTCATTATGATAATGTTAATAATTGTGTTGGACCATAAACCTTAATACCATGAAACTGTGATCGTTTCTGTGATGGTAATCGTAACATTAAAGTCTCATCTCTCTCTAATCATAATCCGATAACAATATGTGATATCGATAAAGCCAAACACCAGCGTTGGTTAGAGTGGTTTATTACAGGTGCACGGCTCTGCGCTGTGCGACGAGGAGGTTTTTGTACAGGCGAGCAGAGAGATGTGGCACTGTGGAAACTAGCAGCGCAGAAGTAAACTGCACTATCGTTCCGCTGGAGTCTTTCAGTTGTTAACGTGCAGGTCTGGCCTTTGTCTGCACGTCCCTCCATCTTTATATCCAGTCCTTTCTCTGGGGTTGGACTGCCTGCTAACATGTATCCCAAGAACTGGAGCTCTCCGTTTGTCTGCTTGTACCAGAGGATTTGGTTATAGCTGTCTATATTGTGTGTGCAGCTGATTTTGGCTCTTTCGTCTGGTTTGCTGAACATGACAGGTGGAGTCTGGTGGACTTGGTCGCTGAGAGAGGCGCCTGTTGAAAAGATCAATAAAGCATCAGACAATACACGACATAAAAACGTTTGAAGAAATCTAATAAACCAGCTGAAATGTCACAGCAGCGTAGGAACCAGGCTGTAAGTTACCTGAAACCAGAGCTGTGTTAAAAGTGATGCTTAGGAATAAGATGATCATGTCGTCTTCTGGTGAATGTTTGGTTTTATTATATATAAGATCATGAACTTGTTGCTGCCGTTTCAACTTCCTCTTTGAGTAAACCTTCCCATAGCCTTCTATAAGTATGTAGGTGGTGCCATAGTGTTTCCTCCTCCTCTTGACATCATGGTGTAAATCAGCCATTGGGTGCTTGACGGCTGCCTCGTTTGTGCACATCCTCAGAAATCAATGCTACACATGATCTGTAGGGACAGCGGAGGATTTTAAGATTAAATTGTTGTTGCTCAAACATTATTTCCATCATTGCAACTCCCACTACAGAGCTCTGGCTCAGTATAAAGGCTGGATTAAAGATATACAAGGTACAGGTGTTAGTGAAGAGATAACAGTGTGACGGGGAGGTTTTTGTACTGAGGAGCAGTGATGTGTAGCACTGTGTTAACTAGCAGCACAGAAGTAAACTGCGCTGCTGTTCAGTGTGAGTCCTTCAATTGTCAATGTGCAGTTTTGGTTTCTATCTGCCCCACCGTCTATCTTCACACCCGCTCCGTCCTCTGGATATGCGTTGTTATAAAACATATATCCCAGAAACTGAAGCTGCGTGTCGGTTTGCTTGTACCAGAGGATTCGATCGTAGTTTTGAATATCGTGCGAACACGTCAGTTTGGCTTCTTCTCGCACATTCTGGAAGAGTTCAGCTGGAGTCTGGTGGACTTTGGAGGAACCTGTCGAAAAATAGACACTTAAATTAAGAAAAAAAAACGTGATAACATTAAAATGCAAGAGAATCACAGTAGTTTTAGTTGTAGTTTTTCTCAGTGCACTACACAGAAACAGACTTGCAACTAGAGATGAGGAAAACAACAAACTTAACAAATAATATATGATTAGGATGATATTGAATGTTCAGAACAATACTGTGCAATGGTATGTGGAAAGGAAGATGTTTGTACAGTATATTTAACAGTCCAAAGGTAACATGATACAAAATAACAAAAAATCACAAGCTTTGAAGAGATTACCTGACACCAGAACAGAGTTTAAAGTCAGGCAAATGACTAAAATTATCATTTTGTTTGTTTCTCACTCAGTCGATTAAGATCATCACCAACAGTTTGTTGTTGCAATGAATGAAACAGACTTATAGAGTATTTCCTTTTTTCTTTTTGAGTAAACCCTCCCAAGTCATGAGGTGGGAGGTGCCATTAACCATCTCTGACACACTCCTGGTTCAGAACAAAGATCTGGCTGATGATATTCTGATGAAGGAGCGCAGGTGTGCTGTTCTGTGGAGAGATGAAAACATTTTTGATGAGGAGGTTTTTGTACAGAGGATCGGTGATATGTAGCACTGTGCAATCTAGCAGCACAGAAGTAAACTGCACTGCTGTTCATTTTCTCGGTCGTCAGTGTGCAGGTCTGGCCTTTGTTTGCACTTCCTTCCATCTTCACACCAAGTCCGGGCTCTGGGTTCGGAGAGTTTGCTAACATGTATCCCAGAAACTGCAGCTTTCCATCGTCCGTCTGCTTGTACCAGAGGATTCGATCATAGTTGTCAATACTGTGTGAACACTTTATCGTGGTTGTTTCTCCTCGATTGTTGATGAATATGTCAGGTGGAGTCTGGTGGACTTGGTCGCTGAGAGAGGCACCTGTTGGAAAAGCATCAAAAACACACAATATTCTACGAGCGTCCTCATCAGCAGTGTGACAATAATTGTTGAAACTTCTATTACCTGAAGCGAGCATGACATTAAGGGCCACACAGAGGACAATGATCATCCTGTCGTGTTTCATGATCACATCCAAGAACATCTTCGTCACTGGTTCTGTGTATTCATCTCTGTATGTGGTCTGTATGCTGGTAACACTCCCATCAGGAACCTTTTTTTTTTTAATTGGGTGGTTTCGTCATGAATTCTCCTCCTCATGAACTGTCACTACACACCACAGATGTGCTGCACTGCCACCTTACGTCAGGAAACAAAAAGACCTGACATGAACCCTCAAAACTAATATAAAGTGATTGTTTGACTGACTACAGAATCGGAATATTGCCATTTGGTTTTAATGGCAGACAGCTCAGTCACTAGCTGACTTTCACATCCACGGCGTTACTACAAACCACAAAAAAATTCTGATGATATATATTGTTCATAATGCAATAATCATTTTAACAAAAGCTCCTGTCAGTCAGTGAATCATAGTGTTACTGGGAGTACTTGTGGTCCTTGAGGTCCCCCTACTGTACATCAGATAGTTTGTTTAGGAGCACCTGGGTTTTTGTTCAGCGCTCTCATGTGTCTGTATCACTGTGTTCACTCACAGCACAGAAATACAAGCCCTGATCTCCTGGCTCCACATTCTTCACTGTGAATGATCCGGTGTTGGCGTCAGGTTTGGCAGCCATGAATTTCTTGTTGCTGAAATTTCCAAAGTCATTATCTGTGCCGAGTGATGTGAACACTATTAGAGTCACTGATTCTCCCGGCAGCTGTCTGTACCAGTACATGTAGTAATGGTTCTGATCCTTCGTGTGGCTGCAGTGTATTGTTGCATTTTCACCCCTGTTTTTCCACAATATGGGCGTCTGGGTGACATTGTTTCCATCAGTCAGACCTGTGTGTAACAGCAAATGTTTGATCCATTCAGTCAGTAATAATGAGAGCATGAAAACAATAATACAGATGTATAACATTTAATTTTATTGTAAATTACCTGTAGTCCACAGCAGAAACGCTGACAGTGTGAGGAGGTCGTGTTTGACGATGACAGCCATGTTCTGACAGTCGCAGGTGTGTCACTGCGTATAATTTGCTGATCTAAGGGTGTATGAGTGTTTCTGTAGGTCCGCCTACAGTTCATCACTGTCATGAGGCTCCCTGTTTATTCAGACGAGGACGAGGTTGACAGATTTTTATCGCGTGATGCATATTGTGCTAATCTTTGAAACAGAATATGCAACTGCAACTAATACAAAAGGTATTGTTGATTAATTTGTCGATTGTTTTCTCGATTAATTAGTTAATAGTTTTGTCTATAAAGTACCAAAAAGTTGTGAAAAATGTCGATCAGTGTCAAAGCCCAAGATGACGTCCTCAAATGTTTCATCCAAAATCAAAGTCATTATGTTTGTTTGTTCACAGAGGAGTGAAGAAATCAGAAAATATTCACATTCAAGAAGCTGGAATCTGAGAATTTTGACTGTATTTCTTCATATATTACTCAAAATGATTAATTGCTTATCAAAAAAGTTTGCAATTTAAGGGGCAGTGCATGAGAATTAGGCTACCTGTTGAATTTATACTCAAAGAAAATACGAGGAAGGTTATTACTGGAGGAATAGCTGCTGTCAGCTCTGGCTGCCATTAGCAAGTTAGCTCAGTTAGCAGCACAGCTAGCAGGGGTGTGTTAGTGTTCACACTGCTGCCTCAGGAGCTGTTGATTAGACCATTAATCCCAAATATTACATTCTGCACATCCAAGTATTACAGACACTGTGTGTTGCTGAACTGTGAGCCTACAGCTCGACCTCAGACGGGGTCAAAGCTGAGTTGAAACGGTTGATAAAATCTTCAAAGCTGCAGGTGCTCAAGAGTCTGAACGTCTTGTTCGTATGGCTGACAGATAAAGGAGAGTTTTTGTACTGATGTGTGGGGAGTCTGCAGCACTGTGTCTGCTGGCAGCACAGAAATACACAGCACTGTCGTTCACCGCCAGATCAGAAATGGAGAGGCTCGATTTCTCGCTGGCAAGTCCGTCAAAGTTGAATTTTCCTTTCGCGTCGTCCTCGAGATTTACAAAATTTACATTCAGAAATCCCAGAAGCTTCAGAGTTCTGTGTTTGTCTTGTTTGTACCAGAGGATACGATCGTGATTCGTTATTTTGTGTGAACATTTGATCCCACTGACAACAGATTCACCCTCTGGTTTAATGATGTCAGGAGGTGTTTGGAGGACACTTTTGGTGTCGGAGGCACCTGTGGAAGAGAACAGATGCTTTTTTAAATATAATAAATAATAAAACACATGAGTTGCACATTGTCCTACACTGTCATAAATACTCACAGTTATTCCCCGGCAGATGAAGGCAACAGAATAAAAAGACCAGAAGCATCATTGTGAGGAAGTTTAAATGTGAAATTCTATCAGCTCCTTTCAGCTCGAGGGGAACATCACTGTTACAGCACAACAAACAGGGGAGGTGTCAGTTATCTTCATCACAGCTTTATAATACTTGTAATCAGAGGAAGTGGAAGGATTCGACTGTTTCATTTGCTGAGGTTTGTCTCCCCCTGCAGGAGTCAGTAGGTGAAGGTTAAGTGAAGTTGGATCTATAAATAATTCCTCCACATACTGCTGTATGAAAACCCACATGATGAATCAAAGTGTAACCAGGAGTATGTGAGATCAGAGCAGTTTTTGTACAGCTACTGAGTACGTCTGCATCACTGTGTCCTGTGGCAGCACAGAAGTACAAGCCTTTATCTGCCAGCTCCAGATTCTTCACTGTGAATGTCCCAGTGCTATAGTCAGGCTTGGTGGCCGAGAATTTCTCCTCGCTGAAATTTCCGAAGTCATGATTTTTTCTGGCAGTTGATGTGAAAACTATTAGTTCCATTGTTTTTCCTGGCAGCTGTCTGTACCAGTACATCCGGAATAATTGAGCACCCATGGTCTGGTTGCAGTATATAGTTGCATTTTCCCCCTTGTTTTTCCACAGTATGTCTGTCTGGGTCACAACATTTCCATCCGTTAGACCTGCGTGTGAAGTAGTAAAGGTTACCACAGAACAACCTGAACCCAAATTGAAATCTTAACATCATTCTTTTTAATGATCCACAGTTGATTTTGTTGATATTACCTGTAGTCAAGAGCAAAATGAATGATAATCTGAAGAAGCTTCGTCTAACGATGAAGACATCCATGTTCTCTCAGTCAACTGTCAGCGTCTCGTTAAGTTACGGCGACATGAAGAGCTGCAGGTGGGAGTGTCTCTGCATTACAACACAGGATCTTGCAAACTGCGATGTGCAGATATAGGCAGTGCTGGAGGTCCCTGTACAGTTCATCACTACCCTGTAGATTATCTGTACATGTAGACATTTTTTGAGGTGCAGAGTTAGAAATTGTTGACCGGGATGTATCTTTTTAGGAGCCAGAAGTAAAAGATGGTCCTGCAGTGGATATCCTAATTCTAAAATATATCGTTGACTGCTCTTTACAGAATCCTCGTTAATGACGTCATTTTTATTTAAACATTGTCAATTTTGCATCTTGTGTGTCTGTGGCTTTCCAAATATAAATAATATAACATCGATTCCAACCATGTTCAAATTCAAATACTCCACTATATCATAACAGCCTAAATTATCTAAGTTTGAGGTTGCAAACTTGTCATACTTTATCATTTATTTTACTCTAAATTGGACAATTATTTACTAAATGGTCACCATGCGTCATTGAAGAAGACTTGAAATGAGGGATTAAGACCATAAACCCTAAAGAAAACTCTTTACTGAGATGATAAATCAAGTGAGAAGTAGGGTCATTTTCTCATAAGCTTACATGCAGCTGGCCATTAGCCACAAGAATGCAGGTTTAAAGCACTTTAGCATTAGCTTTACTTTTCAGAACTGAAGTGGCTGCAGCTCCCCTCAGTGCAATCAGCTCTTGAATTCTATTATCCTGCTGTTAATGAGAAAAACTCATCAGAAGGCAGTTAAACAATCTTTATTTCATGCAGCGCCGTGTTAGATGAGGTCAAAACAGTCTTCAAAACGGTCTTCAAAGGCTGCTTTAGATGAAGTCTGGCTGCAGGTGTTCAACAGCCTGAACATTTAGAGAGTTTTTGTATTGCCTTGTGGGGAGTCTGCAGCACTGTGCCTACTGGCAGCACAGAAATACACACCACTGTCGTTTAATGTCAGATCAGAAATGGAGAAGCTGGATTGTTTACTGCCTTCTCCATCGAAGCTGATTTTTCCCTTCACGTCGTCCTCGGGGTACGGGGACTTCACGTTCAGTAATCCCAGCAGCTTCAGAGCTTTGTGCTCATCTTGCTTGTACCAGAGAATAGCGTCGTAGTTTTGTATTTTGTGCGAACAGCTGATCCCACCGACAACTGATTCGCCAGTTCTCTTGATGATGAAAGGAGGATTTTGGGAGACACTTTTGGTGTCGGAGGCACCTGTGGAAGAAGACGACATGATTTTAAATACAGGAATCATTAACATTAAGTCTTACTCTTTCTGGAATATTATGTGTTCTCACCTTTTCCTCCTGGAAGATGAAGAAAACTAAATATAAAGACCGCGAGGATCATGTTGACAGCATTCAGATTTTCTTCCCTGCACCTACGTTGCATCACTGTTAGAGTGCACTGAAGAGGGAGGTGTCAGAGAGCGTCTTCATCATTACCTCATCTTCATCAGCAGGGAGGGAGGAGTGTTATCTTCATGCTGTCGATGGATGTGAAGGTCTTCATACTCATTTTATTTGTTGAGTTCTGTTTCCCCCTGCTGATGTGAAAAATACTGTACTCACTAATAGAACTGGACTCTTACAATAGTTTTTCCATTTTGCAGATGTAATGTACACAAACTGTGTCTTATAGTTACTTCAGTTCAGTGCTGCAGTTTGTGGGAGTGTTGAATTATTCTGTGCCCCGATGTCTTTCTCTAGCTTGTGTGGTATTTAATTCATTCTCACCATCATTTATTTTCACAGTTAATCGTTTAATCATTAAAAAAACAGTGAAAAATCACAAAAAATCACTCATCACAATTTCCAAGAGCCCAAATTAACGTCTCCAAAAAGCCGCATTTGTTCAACTATCAGTCCAAAACCCGAAGACTCTTTATCTGTGGTGATAAATGACCAAAAAAAGCCTCAAATTCTCACACTTAAGATGATGAAACATGAGAACGTTTTGCATTTTAGCTCAAAAAATGATTAAATATGTTCATATGTTCACTCTTCTCATGTCGTATATTACTCTCCTGAGCACTGAGGTTTTTGTTCAGCGCTCTCATGTGTCTGTATCACTGTGTTTGCTCACAGCACAGAAATACAAGCCTTTATCTCCTGGCTCCAGATTCTTCACTGTGAATGTCCCAGTCTTATAGTCAGGTTTGGTGGCTGCAAATTTCTTTTCACTGAAATTTCCAAAGTCGTGATTATCTTTGCCAAGTGCCAGTACTATAAGTTCCATTGTTTCTCCTGGAAGCTGTCTGTACCAGTACATCTGGTAATAGTCAGCAGTCTTTGTGTGACTGCAGTTCATTGTTGCACTGTCACCCTCATCTTTCCACAGCATGTCAGTCTGTTTGACATCACTTCCATCAGTCAGACCTGTGTGAAAAACAATTAACAATACCTGAGGTGAACATTTTAATTTGCATGCAGCAGAACATTTTATGTTTTTGTAGTCTTTGTTTATTATATCTCTAAGCGACACTCAAGTGAGTAATGCAGTGTACAGATCTTTCTGTAACTCACCATTTGTCCAGAGCAGAAATAACAACAAGCTGAGGAGACAGTGTTGTGTGATGTCCATGTTCAGAAAGTCAGAGTCGAACACATAACTGCCAGTGAAGTTACAGAGACAAAGAGATGCATGTGGGAGTGTCATATAGTGTGATATGTGGCGTTTGATCACAGTAACTTGGCACATTTGTGCTCCTCGAGGTCCCCCTACAGTGCATGAGACGATGTGACAGTGATGCCAGCAGTGCACTGAGGTTTTTGTTCAGCACTCTCATGTGTCTGTATCACTGTGTTTGCTCACAGCACAGAAATACAAGCCTTGATCTCCTGGCTCCACATTCTTCACTGTGAATGTCCCAGTCTTATAGTCAGGTTTGGTAGCTGAGAATTTCTTTTCACTGAAATTTCCAAAGTCGTGATTATCTTTGCCGAGTGCCAGTACTATAAGTTCCATTGTTTCTCCTGGAAGCTGTCTGTACCAGTACATCTGTGTATAGTCAACAGTCTTTTTGTGACTGCAGTTCATTGTTGCACTGTCACCCTCGTCTTTCCACAGTATGTCAGTCTGTTTGACATCACTTCCATCAGTCAGACCTGTGTGAAAAACAATGAACAATACCTGAGGTGAACATTTTAATTTGCATGCAGCAGAACATTTACTGTTTTTGTAGTCTTTGTTTATTATATCTCTAAGCGACACTCAAGTGAGTAATGCAGTGTACAGATCTTTCTGTAACTCACCATTTGTCCAGAGCAGAAATAACAACAAGCTGAGGAGACAGTGTTGTGTGATGTTCATGTTCAGAAAGTCAGAGTCGAACACATTCACTTCAGGCAAGTTACAGAGACAAAGAGATGCAGGTGGGAGTGTCATATAGTGTGATATGTGGTGTTTGATCACAGTAACTTGGCACATTTGTGCTCCTCGAGGTCCCCCTACAGTGCATGAGACGATGTGACAGTCATGCCAGCAGTGCACTGAGGTTTTTGTTCAGCGCTCTCATGTGTCTGTATCACTGTGTTTGCTCACAGCACAGAAATACAAGCCTTTATCTCCTGGCTCCAGATTCTTCACTGTGAATGTCCCAGTGTAAGTGTCAGGTTTGGTGGCTGAGAATTTCTCCTCACTGAAGTCTGGTTCAAAGTCAGGTTTTGTGTTTTCCTTAGTCAACACTATTTGTTTCATCGTCTGTCCTGGAAGCTGTCTGTACCAGTACATCTGGTAATAGCTGGCAGTCTTTGTGTGACTGCAGTTCATTGTTGCACTGTCACCCTCGTCTTTCCACAGCATGTCAGTCTGTTTGACATCACTTCCATCAGTCAGACCTGTGTGAAAAACAGTTAACAATACCTGAGGTGTACATATCAATTTGCATAAAATAGAACATTTTTTTGTTTTTTGACTTTTTGTTGATTATCCTTTGAATATTCTAGTCAATACTGCAGAGTACTGGTGCATTTGTACTTCACCTTTCATCAAGAGCAGAAGTAGCAGCATGCTGGAGAGACCATGTTTTGTGATGTCCATGTTCAGAAAGTCAGAGTCGAACACATAACTGCCGGTGAAGTTACAGAGACAAAGAGATGCATGTGGGAGTGTCATATAGTGTGATATGTGGCGTTTGATCACAGTAACTTGGTACATTTGTGCTCCTCGAGGTCCCCCTACAGTGCATGAGACGATGTGACAGTGATGCCAACAGTGCACTGAGGTTTTTGTTCAGCGCTCTCATGTGTCTGTATCACTGTGTTCGCTCACAGCACAGAAATACAAGCCTTTATCTCCTGGCTCCAGATTCTTCACTGTGAATGTCCCAGTCTTGTAGTCAGGTTTGGTGGCTGAGAATTTCTTTTCACTGAAATTTCCAAAGTCGTGATTAACTTTGCCGAGTGCTGTGTACACTATAAGTTCCATTGTTTCTCCTGGAAGCTGTCTGTACCAGTACATCTGGGAAAAGCCTGCAGTCTTGGTGTGACTGCAGTTCATTGTTGCACTGTCACCCTCGTCTTTCCACAGTATGTCAGTCTGTTTGACATCACTTCCATCAGTCAGACCTGTGTGAAAAACAGTTAACAATACCTGAGGTAAACATTTTAATTTGCATGCAGCAGAACATTTTTTGTTTTTTGTAGTCTTTGTTTATTATATCTCTAAGCGACACTCAAGTGAGTAATGCAGTGTACAGATCTTTCTGTAACTCACCATTTGTCCAGAGCAGAAATAACAACAAGCTGAGGAGACAGTGTTGTGTGATGTCCATGTTCAGAAAGTCAAAGTCAAACACATAACTGCCAGTGAAGTTACAGAGACAAAGAGATGCAGGTGGGAGTGTCATACAGTGTGATATGTGGTGTTTGATCACAGTAACTGGGCGCATTTGTGCTCCTCGAGGTCCCCCTACAGTGCATGAGATGATCTGACAGTGATGCCAGCAGTGCACTGAGGTTTTTGTTCAGCGCTCTCATGTGTCTGTATCACTGTGTTGACTCACAAGCAGAAATACAAGCCTTGATCTCCTGGCTGCAGATTCTTCACTGTGAAAGATCCAGTTTCTGCGTCTGGTTTGGTGACTGAGAATTTCTCCTCGCTGAAGTTGGGTTCAAAAACTGGGTTGGAGTTTGTCATTGTGAACACTATTTGTTTCATTGTTTCTCCTGGAAGTTGTCTGTACCAATACATCTGGTAATAGCCAGAGCCCTTCGTGTGTCTGCAGTTCACTGTTGCACTGTCACCCTGGACTTTCCACAGTATGTCAGTCTGGTTGACATTATCCCCATATATTAGACCTGTGTGATTAACAATGAAGAATTAAACAAACAAATCTTCATAATCAACCAAATTTTGGACGTTATTTTCTGACATAAAATCCATTTAGCAAGTGAAAAAACATGTTAAAAAATACGTTTATTTAAACTACCCACAGTTGATTTAATTGTCAGTTACCTGTAGTCCACAACACAATGATTGATAATCTGAGGAGGCTGTCATGAATGATGACAATATCCATGTTGTGTTAGAAATAAACTGCCAGAGTCTCTAATAGATACACAGATATAAAGACTTGCAGGTGGGAGTGTCACTGGATTGTATGATGTGATACTTTGAGCTTCTGTATGCAAGTCTTTAAATGGGAGTAAAAGTGGTGCAAGAGGTCCCCCTACAGTCCATCACTTCCCAGTAATGTTTACGGAAAGATTGTATTTCAATGCATGCAGTACATATATACAACTAATTGCCAACACTTAGCAGTTTCCGCTTCCTTACCTCTGTGTGGTAAGTGAGTGATCTCCCTCCACCCTATAAACAAATGAATTCACCCTTTCTTCTGGCAAGAGATTCAACAACTTGAGAACATTTAAGACCAAGACCCTATGGTCAGTTTCATATATTGAATAATTTATGAATAAACTATGAATGATATATCTGGACTGGCAATAGAAAAGAGAGAAAAAGAGGAAACTGACTATTTATCCACCACGACTTGAACTTAATCTTACTCTTTTAATCTTTTAGGGCACAAGAGAAGTTCATAATAATACAAAATAACCCAAAATGTTGATATTGATAAGTGACAGATGAAGATGTGAAAAGTTGTCCAAGGACAAGTAGATAATGTCTGCTTATCATTTTTACTTTTATGGAATGAATTGACAAGGACTGAAGTGTGAAACTTAAACTTAAAATGCAAGCAGTATATATGATGATTAACTTTAACAGTTTTACCGTGTGCTATTACAGGATCTGAATACTTATTTACCACTGAGTCTTTGTATTTAATTTCTTATTAAAAAAAAACAAAACAAAAACTACTTGGAATTTCATCAAACTACAAGAAAGCTAAAGATTCCGTGTGGCACATGAAGGGATCACTAGTGTCGTCATGCCATTGGTGACACAACGACTGATGATTGGTTGACATTGTTCTTTCAAGAATACATCAACCAATGAGGAGTCGCTTAATGCCACAAGATCCGCCCTCATGCTTGAGCTTGTTGTGGTTGACTTGGAAACCGTTTTAGCGTCGTTGGTATAGTTGGAGGATAGCATAATCACTGCAGGGAAATACACGCAGTTAGCTTAACCTTAGCTTAGCCCTACCCGGCTTTATAAACAAATGTATGTAAAATTTGGTTTATATCGAAGCTAAGTATGTTTGTTGAGGACGTTAAGTCTGTCTGAACCAAGTAAACAATGCCGCTTAGGTTAGCTAACGCTAGCAAGCTAACACTTATCAGCCTAGCTCCTCACAAAGGTTTGCTTTTCCGATTGTTTTAGCTTCAGCTGCACAGATATCATCTAATATGCGACGCAGTTTGTTGCAGAGTTTTAGTTTCGATTACTTAACTTATATGAACACACAGCAGTTTGCTAAACCAACTGTTGACGGCAAAACAAAACTAAGTATGAGCCAGTAGTAGTAATGTTAGTTTTATGGTGCAACGTTAACCATAACAGTGTTTGGTATTTTCAGAATGAAAGCCTTCCTCCCTGGATTAATCTCCTTTTGCTCTCAGAATAAAAGGCATTACGGTGCCTGACAATGCAGACAGGTGAGTGTCAGAAAGTAGCTAGAGATTATACATTGTTAAAATTACCCATTGCTAGTAAAAGTCTTACAGTAATAAAACTGGACAGGAGTATAATCAGCAAGTGCTGTTTGGTGGTTTAATCTATAAAAAGGCTCCTTGTTTTACTTGTCAATCATGTTTTGGATGCATGTAAATAAATGTGGCGGGGTAGAAATTAAAAGCAAATAAAAGTATGGCAGGATTGCACTAGAGTAAACAGTAAGCAAATTTAGCCCTCACCACAGCAGCACTGATTGGTTGATCATTAACCCTTCTGAGTGATCGTATTCAATGTTCTCAGTGTATTGGCCATTAATGACAGTCTAACCGTTTTTACAGGTGAGAGTGATGACCGGGCAAAGACCCGGGAGAGATTCAATGAAGTGTTCAAGAAATACACTGAGCCAGAGAAGAAAAAGGTGAAGAAGAAGAAGAAGGCTGAAACTCAAGAGACGATTATAGTATGTGTTCTAATATCTCTAAACATCTAAATTTGAATAATCTACAGTTCAAGGTCAAAACACCCACACATATAGTATATTGACATTTCTTTGCTTCCCTCTTCCCTCGCTTCACTTAGCTTCAGGATCTAAAGAAAAATCTTGAGAAGGACACAGAAGATGATGAGACCATCCTCCAGAACACATATAACCCTGAAGAGGGAAGCCCGCGCTACACCAAAAATAAACGACGAGAGAGGGAAACAGTGGAAAAGGTTAATGCCAACAACAGTAAAAATCAAGAGGAGATACAGACTTCCAAAGGCAAGAAGAAGAATAAGAGGGAGCTTCCCTCTCCCCCTGTACCTGAGGACATCTCAAGTTACATCCAGGAGGATGTGGATACTTCCAAGTCTAAGATCGCTTTCAAGCCAGAAGATGTAGGTGGTGGAAAGGAACCAAAGCGAAAAAGTAAGAAGGATTTATTGTTTTGCTGTCACCCATGTCTTTCTACAGTGTGTCAGTCTAGGTGTCATGCAAACAGTGTACTGTTTTTTTTTTCTGCTTTCACATTATGTCTGGAATTGTGTTGGTAAAGGCAAAGGAGCTACAGCGGCCAAGGCAGAGCAGCAAGTGGAGGACGCAGAGGACAAGCTGCTGCATGATTACCAGCAGCAGATCGTACAGGAGGAGGAGAGGAACTTAAAGAAGACAATGGTCAAGACTGAGGAAGAGACTATTGTCTCCCAGAAAATGACACTAAATAATGACAGTGGGAAGAAGAAAAAGAAAAAGCTGAAATCTGTAAACACAGAGGCGGAAATTGGGTGTGTATATCTGCTAATATGATTTTTAAATTAGTCATAACAGTATGATACAGTTTTTTGAGCCGCATTTTGAAGATTCTATACATTTTGGTCCACTAGGGATCACGATGAAGATGTTGACCAGGACGCTGATGTGGAAAACGAAACAGAATTCAAGGGAAAGAAGAAAAAGACAAAGAAAAAACATGGTAATGGGATGTTAGCTGTCAGCAAAGCTCCCTTTCAAAGTCAGTGTAATGTGTGTTGATTGATCTTGATTTCAATTTCCCATTTTTCAGTTATCGAAGAAAAGAGTGAAACTGATGTAGAAGCTCCAAAGAAGCCAACGTTTGATGACAGCCTCGTGTTGGGAGTGTACGTCCACAGATCAGATCGCCTCAAGAACAACCTGCTCATCTCACACCCCATGGTGAAGATCCATGTTGTGGATGAGATCACTGGACAGTATGTGAAGAAAGAAGACTGGTGAGGATGGACACCTACATTACTGCAGTTCACTTTTTAATTACAATTTTATGTTATGTTTACACATTGGTATTGGTGTTGTGTTTCAATTTCTGGGTACTTTTGTTCTTGCGATGCTTGATTGTAACATCGGCACCACAGTTATTCATGTTAGATAAATTAAGGTGTGGTCTACAGTTACTGTAACATCAGATTTCAAAGGCAGAAGAAGGTGGTAAAACTTTTGAATGAACACAATACATACTAGTAACCCCCCCAACTGTGTGCCTTCAGTTTCAGTATTTTTATACTTTTGCTTTGAAATAAAATGTCTGTCTTTGTTTTTCATAGCCATCGGCATGTCTCCTCATTTTATGAGAAAGAGAACGTGGACCACATTCTTCCCATCATGACTCAACCTTTCGACTTCAAGAAGAACAAATCGATCATCCCCGAGTGGCAGGAACAGATCATCTTCAATGAACGCTTTGGTTATTTTGTTGAACAAAACGATGAAAGCCCCAGAGTTCTGCTGTTCTTCGAAGTAAGAGACATGTCAGGAAGTCACATTTGGCCAATTTTTATGTAGCTGTGAGTAACTGTTTATTTAAATGTTTCTGTAAGATCCTGGACTTCATGACCATGGAAGAAGCAAAAGCCAAAGTTGATGTTGACAAGCACGAGCGAGGATTCAGGAAGATTGCATGGGCATTCCTCAAGGTACTATATTTGTATTGGCCAATCAGAAAAGAAAGTCTGAATTTCTTTTAATTGCATTTTTAATACTTATTTCCTGCATCTTTTAGCTTGTTGGCACGAATGGTGTGCTGAATATCGACACGAAAGTTCGCCTCCAGCTCTTCTGCCCTCCACATCGGGCAAAAAGACAACCTAAAACAATTGAGGTGGTGGAGTGGTGGAGGAAGTTCCCCCGAAACAAATACGCATCCACCCTTTATGTCACAGTGAAAGGAATTAAACTCCCTGAGCATGTGAGTTAGTTGCTGCTTTATAGCTGTAACACTTTAGGTATCTTTGTAATGGATACTTCTGTCTCACATTTCCACTAGACTCAGTGATATGTTGAGGCTGAAACGTTTTTGGTTCTGCAGGTGGACCCCAGTATACGGTCCATGATGGCTTTACAGGAGGAGAGGGGAAGCACCTCCTACAGTGAACTGCAGAATGAAGTCGCCAAGAGAAGCCTGATGCAGCCGCTAGACAGCAAGCCACCGGTCTTGAGATGGAGCAGGCTGCCTGGACAGGTTGGTCGAATTGTATTTCCTCAGTAAAGTTATTCTTCTTCTTCTGCCATGTCTCTGTAAGATGAAACACTTCACTGTGGATGGAAGCACTTATACATGCCAAAAAGTAATACTCTTTATTTGGCATCCGTGGAGCTAGAAATACCTCAGTAACATTTAAGAAAATATTGTATGTAACCACATCTGTTGTCAGGTATGAATATGAAATGTTGGTATTTTTTGGACCCAGACTGAAACATGATTGCATGAGCATCACCAGACTCTTTCTGTTAAAGGCCTGTCAGATTCCAAACAAGCTCATGCTGTCATTCCGCGGCGGTCAGATGGGCTGCTTCACAGTGCTCTTCTCTCATGCTGGGACAATACTGGCTGCTGCTTGTGCTGACAGAGACACTTTCCCTGTTGTAGGTAAGCAACACCTCATCTGTGTAAAACTGCCCCTGCTGATGTTCCTCTGTGACACCTCAGCAGAAATATACAGCTCATTAACTCACTGTTTATTCACTGTAGTTATGAATGGCTCTCAGGATGACATCAGGAGGAGACATCAGGCACATACAAAGAAATATATAAATGAATTGCGCAAAAAAAAATTATTGTTGTATTGTTTCAGTGTATGAGATTCCCTCTGGCAAAGCTCTGGCTGCCTTTCGTGGCCATCTGAAAATCATCTACGATCTCTGCTGGTCCAGAGACGATCGGAGACTTTTGTCTGCCTCCTCTGATGGCACTGTCAGGTAAGTTTCTGTTTGTTATATTTAAAAAGGAAAGTGGCGAGTGTATGACTGCCTTTTTGTCACTGCTGGTGAATGAATTGCTGTTTTGTGCAGCACCTCTCGGGGGAGCAAGTCCTCCTTGTAATAAAAGGCTCACTATGTCTTTACGTCAGCAGTGACACAGCATGTTTGGGGCTAAGTGGTGACACACTGACTCAAAAGAATTATTTAAAGAACATTCCTCGATGCACAAAAGAGTGTTTGCATTATTCAGTTGTTATTGCTGTCGTCCCTCAGGGAGTGGAATGTGGAGAGGCTTCTCACAACAGCACAGAAGGTGCTTCCTCATCCGTCCTTTGTGTACTGTGCTCAGTACCACCCCACCGCCCAGAACCTGGTGGTGAGCGGCGGCTATGACTCGGTGATACGAGTGTGGAGGCTTGATGTTGATGACGTGAACGGCCAGCTGCTGCAGGAGTTTGAGGGTCACAGCAGTTTCATCAACACAATTTGTTTTGACTCTGAAGGTGGGAATTCTATTTATTGTTAATGCTTTTACCATCCGTGATTAAACAAACTGTGGTGCGCTGCTTATAAAATGTGAGGCTTGACTTCTTTTGTAACGCGATTGAAGAGTGTTTTTCTTTTCTCTCATTTAAGTTTATGTTCCTCTTGATGTAATTAGGTAGAAGAATGTTCTCCGCAGACTACACGGGCCTCATCATTGTGTGGAAAACTAAAACTAATGACGGCAGGCAGCGTCAGCCATCTCAGCGCTGGTGCATAGAGAAGGTACAGGAGAAAATATGTTCTAATATGTGATGTGCAGGAACGCAAACAGCTGAATCTGAAAGATGAGGAAATTTTAAATTCTGCACGTCTTCTCCCTGCAGAAAATCGAGGAGAGTGACCTCAGAGGTATCTCCATCAACATGCTGCAGCTCCATCCGAACGGGCGGTGCCTGCTCATCCATGCCAAAGGCAGCGTCCTGAGGATGATGGACCTGAGAATGTAAATGAGATAAGAAGCATAATGTGGAGATGGTGCTATAGCGATGGGTTGCTTCTTTTAATACAATACAACTAGATGGTTCTCAGTGTGTGGTGCTCCACATAATAAAACATGTAAATATGTATGCTATATAAAACCATCTGCTCCTTTCAGTCTGGCTGTGAAGAAGTACAGCGGAGCCATAAACTACAGAGAGCGGATCTACAGCACTTTCACACCATGTGGGAACTTCCTCTTCTCTGGCAGCGAGGACGGGATGGCGTACGTCTGGAACACATACACAGGTGTGAAGCATGATTATTTTTCTGTAACAAAGAAGGCGGGTGGCTCTCTGCAGTACTCTGTGTGTGTTGGCTCCAGCTGTCGGTCTTGTTGTCCTCTCAGGTGACCAAGTTGCAGTCTACTCGGAGCTCTGTTACCGCACCGCTCTCCACGGCGTGGCCTTCCACCCTCATGAAAACATGGTAGCTTTCTGCGCCTACGGTCAGAGCCAGCCCATCCACGTCTACCTGTACGACCGCAAAGGTTTGTGAAAACATCTGAATCGTTGATCAATGTGCTCAGATCCCAGCAGCGTTAGCTCAGACTGTGTCATGCTGTATCACGCAGTGTCCCAGCTGGAGATGCACAATGTAAAAGCAGCGTCGACTGTCAGCAGAGCAGCTTCTGTGGACACCAAAACCATCAGAAACACACCTGACCCCCCCGCGTTACAGGACACATCTAGTGCTTTGGCCCTGGATCAGTTCGCCCAAGCAACAAGACTTTCACTGAAAATGCAGTATGTGAAGGAGCAGCTGGACTCCGCACTTGTAAGTATTCACCCTTTATTGCTTTATCATAATTATACATAGAAATAAAGAAATCTAATATTCTTTCCTTTCCTTTTTAGGAACCTCATCCAAGGTTTTCAACGTCTGGATACATGAATGAGCAGGGTACTGTACGTTTTTATCTTTTGTACAGTTTAGTATAACAAACATAATGTGCTGCATTACATCTCGACCAACCCACGCTAACCCTACGCTGTCTGTTTATTTACACACTGAATAATCTGTCTGTTGTGTGTTTGGTTTGCAGACAAAATGGGGATTACTCATACAGGGAGGAGTCTGACATTAGATTCTGGCCCTGTGAGTGTTTGATCAGTCATCCTTAAACACACCTTTGTATACTCAAGTCTTTATTTAGGTCATAGATGGTGATATGACCTGTCGGGCTCCTCATGCCAACATTAATATTGTTCTCTAATCTCTTAACCAGCTTGTTTTTGGGTTTCCTCGAGTGCTGGGGAAGGAAATACCACAAAAATAAGTCTGTAATACTTAATACTAATAATAAGACTGTGTTTCAATAATTAATTGGTTAGCACAGCATTACAGAAGTGCTGTTTGATTTTTCAGGTTATCCTGCTTTTAATTGAGTCTTGACTTTTAATTGACCTCTGCACTGTACATCATGCACTTACTAGAAAACTGCATCAGGAACCCCTGAAGGTCTTCACCAAACAGAAAGTAGTCTTTAATTTACTGCCATTTTTAATTTAACCACAGTGGTATGCAACTCACATCCAGCTTTTTTCATTTAAGACGGGATTAAACGCTTCGTTACCTCCTCCGTCTTTCCTGTCGCCGCACTCCAAGTTGCAGCTGTCTGGTTCTCTGGCAGAGCAGCTTATCCCCCAGGCGGCTCTTAGCACCCAAAACCGTGAGTGGCTTGTAACAGTTAATCACACTGTTATGTGTCTTTGACCAGTGAATGGTTTAACTGCAGCTCCCCGATACTGTCAGGTCAAATATTTTCTAAGATTATTGCTGCACAACGTATAGCATGTGGTTACCAAATGCTCCCAGCATTTCAGTGTAGAGTCTCTCGAAGCATGTTCACCATACACAGAGAGAAAGATGGACCACTTGTGATGTTCACATGTGTCCGTAAGTGATCTCTGTAAACAAAAATCACTGTCTCGTGATACGGTTGAAGATTGAATATTCATTGTTCTTTTCTTTCTGTTTCAGGCGGGTTCAGTCCAGTCGGTCAACGTCTGAGAGGAGCTTCATCTTACAAGCAGTCGGTAAGTCTGTTAAAGGTGCAATCAGTTTCCACTGATTAGTCAGCTGCTAATATAGTCTGCAACAAAGCATATATCCATTTAAATTGCTACTCCAGGATGAAACTAAAGTTCTTTTTCTCCCTCAGACTCTTCCCGACTCCCTTCCCTCAGGCCTCCGCGTGGAAACAGACTCTCCTCCTGTTCAACAAGTTGTGAGTATCCGCTGCAGCTATGAGCTCCGTCACATGCAGTCTCCCTCCTCCTCGTATCCAACCCCTCCACCTCTGTGTTCCTCTTCTAGGTTGTCTCGCTCGGTAACTACAAAGCGAATCGAGCGGATGAACTGACCGTACGCCGCGGTGATGTCATCCAAGTGCTGTACAAAGACAACGAGTGGTGGTGGTTCGGCCGTCTGGCCAATGGGCAGCAGGGATATTTTCTGGCTTCTCATGTAGCAGATCAGAGTAAGTGGTTTATATTTTCCTTGGATGGTTTTCATTCATGTATATGATGTAATTAATGTATACAACTATTTTTTATTGTAGTAGATTTCAATGAAGAGGCGACTCAGTCTAACACAGCCTTGTCTGAGGGGACTGTGGAGAGGTCAACACCAACCAGGGTAAGAAGACTGAGTGAAACTGTGGCATCTGTCTTGTGAATCATAATTTTCTCAGTTTCATTATGGAATAAAAGGAATCGAAGCATGTTCTCTGTTTCTGCTTGGTGGAAGTGATACTACCTTTTATTTTGACTCTGAGGGTCTGAATGGTGGCTTTTAAAGGCTCGATGTTATCTGATGGTACCTGTGGTCAGCTGGAAATGATGTCAGCTACACATTAACTGCCCCAAAAAGAAATGCCTTCAGACTGCTGTCTTGTTCCCAATTATGTTTTTATTGTACATAATACCCAGCATCTTTTGTGCATGCATGCATTACCTCAAGTCACCTCAGGAAGATCATCTGCGGTTGAGACTTTGTCATGTCCTGAATAAAAGAGGGATTGTGAAGGAGTGTGCAGTGTGTTAGTATTTATAGCTCTGTAAATGCTCAGTATGTTCCAAACAGCTGACAAATACTTCCGTCCTCTTATTATTTTTTGGTGAAACTAAGATAAGTCATGAGCCACTAATTAGCCTTCAGTGTGGATGAGGGAGAATTAATTCATTTTTTAAAAAATGCATGACGGTTGTGGTGTGTCGTACAATATCTGTGAGGTATGATTCCTCTCCTGTCTTCTCATAGAGAAGTTCTGTCTTCATTTTTTTCTCCTTCCTGACTTCTACAAGGTGTCTGCTGCCGTCAGTTCTTCGGGGGAGCTTATGTTTCTCTCTGAGCCGACCCTCTCTGACACCGAACCTGAGTTGACTGATGCCAGGTAAAAGTGGAAACAGGCAACATTTCATCTTTCTCTCCTCCTTTTGATTTCCTGTGGTATTACTGTTGGTGCTGCTGTTGCAAAGATGACAATAGCAACATGGCTACAGCAAGCATCCGGGCTACTGTCCAGATCAAAAAACAATCCCAATTCGACCTAGAAACCCTGATCTCAGTGCTTTAAAAAGGCAGAATAAAACACCCAGTTGGAATAATAAGTAAGCAGGTTTTATTACTTACTGATCGAGCAGAAAGAATGCTGGATTTGAAACGTCTCAAGTCCTGCTGGTAAGAAGAAACGGCGAAGGAGCAGACTTTGACACAACACTAGAGCGCTCTCCATCTAGTGAATGCCCGTCCATTCACTCCTGTTTACTCTCAGTTCCTATCACTCTCGCTCTTCACCTCCTTTGCCTCATCCATCAGCTGGGTTCTTTTTCTGTTGCAGTGTTGAGTTTCCATAGTTCCACACTTACCTTCAGAATATAGATAAGAATACAACTGGACACTTTAGAATCCTCCTTCACGAGGCTCCCTTGTGTTGTTCTTCATGAAGAATAGCAAGATTACACAAGTTTATGACTGACTCTTCTATGGTTTATGACTAATGAATACTGATGATGAACTATGGTTCCCCCCCCCCGCAGAGCGAGAAGGAAAAAGAAGGTGAAGAAGTTGGGAGGGGCTTCATTCTCAGATGCGTCAGAGTCGAGCAGGAGGAGAGGCAGGTCAACAGACAGACCTCTCCCGAAGAGACCGACGGGCCGGACGAACGGTGCCTTTGAGCCTGAAACATAAACCCATCAACACATGATTTGTTTCAAGTCGTGTGCTCTTTATTCTTTTATTTATATTTTCTAACAGCAATAAACTTTGCAGGAGTTTTGTTTTTTATATTGAACAGTCGGTATGTTTATATTCTGTATTGTATTTAATACAGATTGACTAATGAAATGTTGTAATTTGTATATGAAAAATTGTCTTCTCGAGTTTATTTTGTATGTTTTTTAAATATTTAATGATGTGAGCACAAATTTAATATTATGCACATTTTTATAGACGATATAAAAAGCAACATTTCTGTAACATCACAGTTATATTTTATTAGCCTGTGAGAGACTGAAGTTTGTATGTGACACATCTTAACAACTGTAAAAAGTAAAATGTGTTCATTTCTAAATGTTTTGTTTTTTATCTTTCTATGAATCACATGTAAAGTCTCACTTTTTCATAAATTCATACTGGAACGCAATTTTTAGTAAAAGTGAACATTATAGTTGTACTGATAGTGAAGTCCAACATACACAAATCATTAATGATAGAAGTTATTGGTGAATACACAAGTACAGTATAAAAATAATTCACGACATCTCTCATTTTAGGGGGAAAAAGGAAAGGAAGAAAAAAACATTAAAAAAATTATTAAACATAATTTTAAAAGAATCATTTGAGCTTGTCAAGTGGAGACACATATACACTGATGTTATTGTGTGGACATCATTAGCATTCTACATATATATTTAACTTATATATATTTAACACTTTTTTCAGTTGTTTGAGAGAATACTGCAATTCTGTTTTGCTGTGAAGCTCCAGAAATCAGCATGAGGGTGAGTAGATAAAGACTTGTCATTTTTGAGTGAAGTGTTCCTTTAATAATCACGCCACTTGTATGCACTGCACAGGAATGGCATTGATGGAGGGAATGAATGGAAAGGTGTGACACTGATATATTTACTGTTTTTATTCAAATCAGTTTAACACATTAAAAAACATATAAAGTCACTGACCACAGTGAAGACTTAACATGCTTCCATCTGTCATGTTACTACGACTGTGGCTGGTGTTCATCGACATAAAATCCACCTCATGTGACGTAGAAAAATAAGACCGTTAATGCAGCAGAACAAAAGGCACATTTAGTTTGTGATCCGGACTTAAGATGTCCTGTGATTTCCAGTGGTTAACCTCATGTTACAGTCATCATATATAGTACATTAGTGCACATATGAAATAATCTATTTAAATCTAGATGTATCTACTTTTAAATCAGTGACACTGTCGTACTGCCGTTACTCGGCGCTGAGGTTGTCACAATACCAGAATGTTAAGTTCAAGGCACACAGAACAGGGTCACTTTCTTCTTCTCCTGTGCGGAGTGTTCAGCATATCTGTTCATCTGTACATCAGTACATTCAATACTGTTTAACACGAGGTAACAGTGCTGTGCTGACTAGATACAATTTTTCAGGCAATCGATTAAAAAGTGTTTTTTCTGTAACGTATTGTAAAATCACTATCCTCTCTCCAACACCAACAATGATTTATCAAAAATGATAAAATGCAATTAATAAGTCGAGTAGCTCGGAGGCTAATTCCCACAGCTAGCTGACTTTCCTGGTTCTTTACGGCGTCCTCCCACATGCTGCGAGCGCTTCATTCAGCCAGGAGAGGAGTGCTTTCATCTTTTCTCCGACTTTCTTCTCGAGTGCTTGAATTCAAACACAGAAGTGAGAGCGTTACAAGCAGCATATAATTTAGATAGCGTTGCCGTGTGTTATGAATGTGATAATCTGAGGGTTAATGATTACCTTTGCTGCCGCGGGCGTTCGTAGAGATAACACAGAGCGAGGAGAAAGGCCTGAGGACAGAGTTGTTCTTTGAGTTTCACGTGTGTGACCTCTCAGAGATCAGAATGACACGCTTCTTTTTCCATCAATCTCTGTTGTGTGTTGTGTGAACGACTTACAGGCCTGGAATCACTTTTTTCCATCGCTTAAATAAATGACATGCGACTAAAGAGACCACTCTCGCGATCTCATGCTGCCTCTGTCACACTGGCATCTGAAAACCGCTTAAGCGCGATGATTTATGGTCTTAAAGTGTGAATGGGATCTTTCAAATCCCGAGGACAAACTAAAAACGCTCATGATGTCTGAACAAACTGATACTTACCGCTAGAAACGCCAAGCCTCCTTGGACTACAGCTGCCCACCTAAAGCTCAGATGTTGTGTGATAACACCTCCCACCACTGGGCCATAAAACATCCTGAAAAAATACACATTTCCACTTTAAAACCCAGAAGAAAACATTAAAAATCAAATCACAGGAAACCAGCGCAACAGTTAATCTCATATGTAGTGTATTATCAGCTGGCTCAAACTCACCCTGTGGACCAAACTGCCCCAAACAGTCCAGAGACCATTCCAAGGGTGCTCAGTCCCTCTTCGTATCCGAGGTCACTACAAAGAGGAAAGAATGTGCAGCGTGTGTTTCACCTTATACTCAGGTCATGAATGTAAGGGCACAAACATGTGAAGCCACTCACTATGCACATCCGATGATCTCAGGGAACGTCGGGATTGCAGTCATACCCAGAGAAAACCCAATTACTCCGAGCATGAGGACCAGCAACCATAGCTGGCTGCACGCACAAACAAACAAACAAACAAAAACAGAAATAAAGCAGATAATAAGTGTGGTTTCAGAAATGTGGTTGTGTTCCTTTAACGTAAAGAGTCTCCATAGTTTCACCTCGGGAGGTAAAAGAAGGGAGCGGGGCCGAGGAAACAGAAACCAGTCGCAGTTGCGAGACCTCCGATCACCATGAACCAGCTCCTGGTGGCCTGATGAACACCAACACAAGTGATTAACTTTACAGTCTAAATAACAAGCCTGCAACTAAGAGAGGGTGATCCATCGTCTGCATCAGTACTCACAGGATATTTATCGGTGAAATACCCCATCAGTGGTGACGCCAGACAGTACGGCAGGGACAGACCCAGCATGATCAGTCCCACGTAGCCGGCTGACAGCCCGAACTACACACGACAGAGAAGAACAATAAGCTTTAGATTCAGGAACACATATTAACCAATAACTAGCTGATTATCTACATCAACATATGACTCCTTGAGGTGTAGCAAATATTAAAGGTTAAATCCAGCTTTATTTTCATCTGTTGTGAAGATCCTAATTCATGTACAGCAGCTTCCTTACTTACTATCAATAAGCAGGTATTAGGAGATCATTGAGATGAAACTTAAACATTTTTCGCCTTTATTTTGAGAAACTAATTTACCGTCTCCATAGCAAACAAGGACAACGTGGCATCCAGGAAGCCCAGACCTGCACTAAGAGTGAATATGGCGTAGCAGATGAGGACGACTTTCGCTTTGGTGAGAAGCCGAAAGAACGAATCCTTCGAGGGATCGGCATCTGAGTGGACAGAAACACAGAAACAGCTATTCAAAGTCAAAATATTTTGAAATGACTCAAAACGAACGATTAACATGCTGAAATCTCAAACTACTACCAATGGTTGGCAAGACGTATATGTTGAAAGGAACCATAATCAACAGGAAACACCCGAGAAGCAGAAAAGGGACTTCATATCCGAAAGACTGGTAGAACCACCCTCCGACTGGAGGCCCCATGATGAGCCCGAGTCCTGTGAAAATCTCCAAACTACCCTGAAGAGAGAGAATAGCAGCACAATAAAGTATTTCATTTATATTAACAGTGCAGGCTCTTTACAAGCAAGAAGAATCAGATCATTTCTACAGACTGTAAACCAGAGGTTATTTATTATTTTTCATGGCGTTGGGAGAAATGGGAAAACAACCCGAACTATAATGCTTTTCTTGTCTGCTCATGATTCTAATGGCCAAACAACATGCCTGCTGACTGGTCTGCACTCACCAGCACAGTCGCCACATTGTTTGGGAATATTTTTGCTGTCATGGCGAAAGTGGAGGTCATCGCAGCGGCAAAGCCCAGCGCGTCAATCGACCGCACAATAAAACACAGAGTAATAAAAGGGGGTCCTGCGGGAACCCGATCTAGTAATCTGCAAGAAGAGAGAAACAATAAATTCATGTTAAAATAGGAGGACTAAAACAAACTCGGACTGACTGTGTGGGCTGTCAATTTGGTTTTAAATAGTCTGACAGATTAAATCAAAAATCCTCACTTATTTACATTTAAGTAAAGAATTAAAAAAGCAAGCCTGTATATTGCCAATAGAATATCGTGCTAAATATGGCAGGCTCTGTCATTTTGTTTCCTTGCAGTCCGACGATTAATTAAATTACATAAAGTGTTTCCACGATTATCTAAATGGTGCGGCTTGTGTGATTCTGTATTTTTCTTACTCTCAGCAAATCCCAGGAAACAATGTCTGCATTAATCCATCTCTAAATACTTTCCATCTTTCCCACACTGTCTGCAGCTCTCAGCCTCAGCTCCATTCAATCCTACTGAATTTGTAAAACAAATATATCATTTCACATTTTTTAAAAATGCATTTTTATTAAAGATGCAAATGTCAGAAAGTGTTTAAAAGCCCCAGATGACATCTTCAGATATTAAGTTTACTGTCACGAAGACGCAAAAAAACTTATATAAATAATAACATTTGAAAAGCTGGAATTTGGACCAGCGCTTACCCGAATATGATGGTGCAGACTGACGACACAAAAAGCCCGACCACGAGCATGAATTTTGCACCAATCTGCACGATCTGAAACAACAACAGAGTGGAGAATAGATCACTGTGCTGCAAATCACTCTTCACATAGCAAGAAACTGATGAGGATGAATTCCATATACTTACATATTTCCCCATTATCAATGACCCAATTAAATTGCAGACAGCGTAGCAGCCAAATATGAGGCCGATGACAGTTTGACTTGCTCCCTTATTCTCCGCCTGTGGAGAAAAATCCATGTAATCCATTACAGATCTGAGGAGGAATAATTAAGATGTCTAGTCAAACCACCACCAAGTAATAAACCCATTAACACAAAGGGTCAACAAAGGGAGATAACAGAGCCATGCCTCTATTTTGATCATCATTTATTTTTTGCTCTACTTTGCCTTGACCTTAGTCTGGCAGTGAAGACGCATGACATCAGCTGATTGTACCTGACACCATCAGTCAGATGACGTTAACAGAGCGAGTCATTCACTGGCCTTCAGGAGGGCTTTCTGATGTCTAGCACATGATCACTCATTCATTCCACTGAGGAGACACGACTCCTCAGTTGTTGATGTCTAATCTATGAGCTTCACAATGACAGTGGTGCACAAATGAGCATTACAACATTGTGCTTTATCACAACTGTTCTCCTCAACTTTAACTCAATGACCTTTAATTGAAACAGAGGTTTCACTTCCCTAACTGCAGTAATCAGATGTTGTTTAAGATCTTGTACCAGTTTTAATGATCTGTCTCTGTAAATGTAGAGAAAGATACGTCAAAGTTACCTTATTTTATCCTGTTATTGTTACCCTGATTTGAGTCACTACAACCTCCCAAAGGTTTACATCCTGTGTTTCAGATTAGGTGGCATCTGACAATGAGGAGAATGTGTACAAATTGAAAATGCGATTGAGCCCAAGTACACCCCTCATAGCAGCAGCTCCGTGATGGCAGGACTGTGCGCCCTGTCACACTGCCAGAACTGCTCAAGAGTGATCTGAGTAATGCTCAGACTGATCCCAAGCCCATCAAACAGGTCGTGCCTGTTTGTGTCTGGCACCAGGGTGGTGATGGTGTTTTCTCTGAGGCCCGCTGATGCAGGATGGTGCCTATTTGGATTGGACTTCCAGCGTAACGCATGGATACTCGGTCGGACTGAGATATGGGGAATCTGGAGACAAGTGTGAATTGTGGTGGGTTGCATTGTCCTGCTGTGGAGGGTCACTGCCATCGTGATTGGGTGGATGGTGGACCCTCGGTAACATTTCATTGTACCACGATGATCAGTGTTACTACATCATTTTCACACAACCTCATCAAATATAACTGCTTGCATCTTGAAAGCTGTTGACCTGAGGCTGATGCGATGGCATAAACTCACACACGACTGCATACTCAGTAACAACTGAAGCTTTTGTTTCCTTGCTTGTGGCCTCGAACATCAGATATGTATCTTTCGTACTGTGCAGTTTATCTGAGATGAGAATCTTGATATCCTCTCCCTATGTTGTCTTTACCTCCCAGCATCCTCCTCCCTTAAGATGCTTTTGCTTGCATAACATCACCTGTCAGGTGGTTTTAATGTTGTGTGTGTACTCTTTTATTCAGGGAAATCATATTGTATGTTTTGCTGTTGATTTAAGACTATACAGTATCTTGACTGTGTGCCGTGTTTGATTTTATCTTGCATCTGTTGTTTGATGTCAGACATCACCTCGGTCATTTGAACTTTCTCACTGCTTCCACAGACTTGAGTTCAGATTAAACAACAAAATATTAATGCCAGTTACCATCGCAAGTTTATGATATTGGGTCGTCAGTATTATATCAATTATCATAAGCTCACATTAAGTTTGAAGCTACACTGTTACCCAATAGAAAAGTTTAAACATCAGCCAATAGGATGTAAACAACCTGACGATGACCTATAAAACAAATCTATGAAGCAATTAAAGTTGGCCTGTGTTAGTGTGTCAGTGGGAGTTACATGTTAATGCTTTAGTTCACTTTGATTTCTGATTAGTGACAAAGGTCATAAAGACACCCTGAATACTAGAACTTAAGTGTTACTGTTACTGTCATGTTGGCCAAATTATAAACAGTGTTGGCGATAATATCTGAAACGTGGTTCTCAAACACTTGTGACAACAGATATGTAACAGATATGTGATATTCTACAGTAGTGAATTGAAACAGTAAACATAAAAATGATATTATATCGGCACATACCGGGTAACAAAATTGGCAAAACAGTATATTGGTTGGGCTTAATTGTTACTTACCAGGCCGTTCTACTTCTTCTACTGGTAATCATTTATTTTAAATCCCATTGTGTTCATATTTTGTGAAAGCACCAGTAGTTAATCCTTCCAGTATTGCCGCACTGATTCGATAATGAAGGGTTAGAGTGATATTTCATTCTGTCATCCAGTTCCAGCAGCTATAAGGGGATTTCAAATTATTGAGATACATATTTTGTATTGTGATATAACATAAAACTTTTATATCTATTAGTAGAAGAAATTTAAATCTAGACTTGTATTTAATTATTAATTATTAATTGTATTTAACAACATTAATGACACAGCAATACAAAGCTATTCATACAAGCTGTTCTCAGATGAAAATAAGGTCCCTAAAACACTGTTTGGAGCTTAACAAGGTGGCAGGGTCCGCCACATATAAACAAAGTGGACGCTATGAAATTGTGATCTCCTTTAAGGTCTGATTGTTTAGGCATTAAACATCAGTCATTGTAGGTCTTTCTCTTCTAAAATGTAAAGAGTTCACCTTCAAACTCTTTGTACCAGGTCATGTTATGTGTTTTCTGTGATGTGGGCTTCTTTAACTCACCTCATGGGGGAAAAAAGGTCCTAATATTGAGTAGCAGATCATTGAACTGAAGTTGACAGACGCTAGTGATATTAAGGTGAGGATCTGGTGTCTTGTCATCCTCGGGGGAGGATCTGTTGACTCATCTGGAGGGCTGGTATCTGGTGACAAGAAGAAAAAAAAAGGGAAATGAGGGAAAGTGAAGGAACAGAAATGAAGATAATGTCACACGACTGTTAAACATATCTGACATAAAATTAATTGTTGATTTTGACGTTGACTCAAATAAGTTAATTCAGCGCCATTAATTGAGGCTGTCCGACTTCTATTAAACAACCTATGAAAGTGACCAACCAACCTGCTTGTTGAAGATCAGCGTGCGGGTCCATTTTTTAATTCCCAGGCTTTTGTATCCAGTTACCGGAGTTCAGGACGGACATTCACACGGTGACACACACGGAGGAGAGGACGAGTCCCGAAAACACCAGCAGGAGACAGTCGTCCAGCTCCTCAGCGACAACAAGCCGCTTGTCTTCACACAGTCTGGGTCCTCGAGTGCTCCCTCTACGACTTTTAGCGTCAGCCGTCAAAATACACACTACTTCCTGTGCGTCTTTCAAAATAAAAGCACTGGTACGCTGCTTCCGGTGGGTGCAGCGATTAAACCTCCCCCCCTGCGAACACAAAATGCAGAAGCTGGGTAACGTTACACTACTTTTAATGATTTAATGTGCGTGTTAATACTGGGAGTTTATTTTACAGCGTGATTAAGTATATGTGTGTGTTAGAAATTGTAGTATTGTTATTTCAAAGTATGGCGGCCTCTCAGGGTCAAAACACAACAACATTTTCTAAAACACAAAACTTTCTGCATGTGTAACAACTTGGTACCACGTTTAAACAAAGGTGAAGAACAAATTTACTGACATTAGCAAAAAAATAAGCACACTTTCTGAGCATAAACTTATTTTATAGGTGTAATTTTGTTTTATTGTGTGCTTACTGACAGGTTTTTGGTTTTTTTTAAATGTTATGTTTTCTGAAATGTTGTGTTTAGTGACATATTGTTCTGCTTTCTGACATGTAGTTGTGTTTAGTGATATGTCGTGTTTCCTGAAATCATTTCATTTCATAATTATTATTTTTTTACATATCAAATGTGAAAGACACAAATTGTGACATAAAGTTATTTTCAGAATCTTACCAACACAGACAAACTGTAAGTGCTCATAAATGATTGTGAAGTTTTTCAACTCAAAACCTTTATTTTCAAAAAAGTGTGTTTTTATTTTGGACCTTTTATCTCCAATGACGGTGTGGAAACCAAAACTCACACCACTCTCTCCTTAGGCTATTGTCAGTAACGCCTAAGTGACATCGTACAATGACACACATACATGACATGTAAATTAAATAAGATACAAGATAAACACAAGGCCAACACAAACAGACTAGACAGGAAACTGGTGTGGGCTCCACAGATCACTAACTTTTGCGTCAGAGCCAAACTGGAAATGAAACAAAACAACAAACAAGTTTGGAACAATGTATCTTTTATTAGATTTAGGCCAGCCTATAGGTCCATGTAAACCTATGGTCTTATCATATTTGTTTCCTTCACAAAATAAGAGAAAAAAAAAAAAATCAGGCAACCAACTATTCATTAGGCAGTATTGCTGATAACTGACGTCTCTGAAGCTGCATTAACTGAAAAGCTGTTAAATGAAAAACTCTCTGCACTAAATGTCCTGTATCCTCTCTCAAAATACTTTCTTCATATACTTTAAAATAACCTTCTGTTAGCAAATGAAAAAATGTCCGTACATTTCCACATTTGTTTTCTTTATACAATAGCACCAAATCTACATGAATCTCACTCTTACTAACAGTTAAATCTGAATATGTTGTATTTTATACCTTTGCAACTTTTATTGTTCTCATTCTTTTTTTTCTTTTTTTTTCTACAAGTGTAACATCAAAAAACTCTTGGTACCATGTTAAAGCAAAGGTGATGTACAAAAATTACTGAAATTAGCAACAAATAAGCACATTTTTGTAAGCATATAATGATGTTCGGTCATTTTACTAATACACAAGCAGCTTTGTATTTTCTTTTTTGCAAGTACAACATCAGTTCTAAGTAGGAGCATTATTGCACACAAGCTCTATCTATCTAAAGCAGCACTGATTTCCAACAAGGCAAACTACTGATGTAGTAGCATCATAAACACCCACTTGAAACAACAAAGAGCCAACCAAGTTTGAGATTCACTGAGAGCAAAATTTGTTGGTGGGGATCGGACCATTCTGAACCATCTTCCCCTCTTACTTTGAGCCAAACGCATTTGACTTTATCAGGGGAATTTTTGAAAAATGGAAAAGAATACGTACATTTACATGTGAAAAAAATGAGCAATACATTGTGAGATCACAGCGGCTCTGACCGAACAAATGATTTGCTGTATTGTGGCCAAAATAATTCATGTTTATGTTCGTTGCACCACTTCATAGAAGTATCATGAATAGAAAATATACAAACTATGTATAACTGTACTCAACTCCTCACGTTGCAGTTACAGAATCAATATATTCTTCTATTGCATGTTCAGCAATTTGCACATAACATAGAGGACATATTACAAAGTAAACAGACTAAAAATCAAATCATGGCTGTGAACAAATGAGGTTTGAATGATGAATAAAAATATAAATAAAGGTATTGAAAAAAAACCTGCTTAAAACTTAATTACAACAGTGTTTGTGTGAGTATGGCTTTGTCAAAATGCATTTGCAATTTTGAATGCCACCACACGTCACAAAGCAGGCAACCCTGACATTACAAACATTTATGAAAAATGTATTCATTTTAAACACATTAAATTAGCTGTCATTTGACTTCACACGTGTTACTAAACCTCCAAACTGTTTTTAAAATCCGTTCAAACATGTACTTAGTTAACCTTTTGTTTATCCAGTGAAGGTTGATATATTTTATTTTTTTTACTGCACTAAATAACATTTAAATAATAAATAAAATTAGCTTGAGTACATTCAACATGTGAACTAGAAATGATGGAGTTAACTCGTTGAGACTCCGTGACCACCGACCTCGACTGCGTTCACAGACTGACAGCTAAAGATCTGCACGTCCAAGACCAACTTAATCTCATCTTTCGAAAAAAGAACCACCACAACACTGACATTTCCTCAGCTTTAGCCCCACGCTTTGGGGGGGAGTAAGACCAGTGTGGCTCCTTTTGAGTTAGTCTACAACAACGCAAAGTTAGCTTTTTCACTTCAGCCTTTGAGTCACGTTGGCCAAGGCGACAGCAAATGCCTGCACTGCTGAGAAAGGATACTGAAAATCCAGGATATAGGCATTCCCATCGATTCGCCCGAACTGCATCACCTATAAAAAAGACAGATATGATACAGTAAATTTCAGTAAGCATGTTTTAACCAACACATTAGCAACTTTTTAACTGGTTAAGTTTGGGCTGTGTAAATTGTGTAAACTGACTGGCTGACTGAATTTTTGGGGCTGATGTAATTACCAATATTAGGGACTGAAACAAAAGTCAGATATCTGTGATATGTCAGTCGAGCCCTAATAAAAAATGCTGCATGTGTATTATTGTGAGTTAACTAAATCAGCTCTACATTCTTTAGGATTCTCATGTTACCTGTCTACCATCCAGCTCAATCTGAAAGTTCTTTGCTGATTCCTGCGTGACTCGTCCTCCAAAGTCCAGCTGGTAGACCTGGGTGGCTTCGTTCCACAGTGGCTGTTTATTGGCCATGACATAGACAAATCCCTGGCTTCCCAAACTACGGTCCTCTCTTTCGTTCGCCTTGCGGCACTTGATCTCCTCCAGTTCGCTCGCCATGCGCATGCTGCGCTTGTTCTTCCAGCTCTTTTTACTGCTCTGGTTCTGGTTCATGAGCTCATCACCGCTGATGAACAGCTCCGGCTCGCTCTCTGAGCTATCCTGGAACTCGTTTGTGGTCCGGCTCATCTTCTTAGTTTTATTGAGCTGCTCTCTCTGGCCCTTGGGCTTCTTCTTCTCTCTGCTGCCAAGCCTTGGGCTGGAAATAAGAGTGTTGAAGTCAGACAGCGCCCGCCCTTCCTTTCTGGATTTGCTCTCAGAGACGTTGGGCATGTTGGCCTCCTCGGCTCTGCTGTCCAGTCTTTTGCGGCTCTTTTTGTTGAAGCGCTCTGACTCCTGTGGCACGGGGCTTTCATTCAGGGAAGATGGCTCTGGAAAGTTGTTAGCAGACTCTGCGAGATCCTCTGTGGCACTTTTGGATGGTGGTAGCTCAGTAGGTGGAGGAGGGGGAGGCAGAGGGGGTGGAGGAGGTGGCCCAGTAGGAGGAGGTGGGGACAGAATTGGCTTCTCTAAAATCTGATGCGTTTTGGTAGGGAGGGGAGGTGCTGGAGGGTCTTGCATGGGAGGTGGGCAGGGGTAAGGGTTCCAGGGGTGAAGGTTGACAGGGTGCAGCTGGAGTCCAGCACATGAGCTGGCTCCTGGGTACATTGGAGGCAGAGGGCAGCACGCCAAGTTAGCTAGATTGGGAGGATATCCCGGTGGCAAGACCAAGTTGGGGTCCTGCTGAGCAAAAGGGACTGAAGTTACCACATCATTTGGGGAGCACTGAGGTGGGGGGTTCTGTAAGGTCTGAAGTGAAGGACCACTGTGACCCACACCCGGAGGAAAAGGCGAGAGGGATATCTGGTAACCTGACGGGAAGGTAAGAGTGCTTGTGCTTGGACTGGTTGGAGGTTTAGTCGTGAGGACAAATGGTAGCCTGGTCACATCCAAGTGCTGAGCCTGACTGATGAGGATAGGAGGTGGTTTATGAGGTCCTGGTGGAGGAGCTAACATCGTTTGCTCTGGGGTGAGCCAGAACTCCTCTGTGGTGGAGGTGTCCCACTGATAAGGCGGAGGGCGCTTTACTGTCAAGCTGACATCGCCGAGAGTCAGCTGACGTACAGATTTTTCAAGGTGACACTGCTGATTTAAAGTCTCATCTTCAGTGAAGGCGGAGTTAACGTACACTGTCCTGTCCCTGCTGTTATCAACAGCACCCAGCAGACTGTACGAGGACTGAGAGGCCAGTGGTGACGCGCCTTTAGAGTGCACGATGATGGTGCTGTGATGTGCCCCTTTCCCTGGTGGGAAGTCCTGCCTCACCACCGTCCCGCCTGCAATCCCACTACTTGTAGTGCCGCCACCACTTACACTGACACTGGTGCTGCTGTTGTTACTGCTGCACTGAGTGCATGTGTACAATGCAGTGGGCACCCTCTGCTGATAGCTCAGCGCTAGTGCACTGTTTATTTTAGCCTTGGAGGGTAGGGTTCTTGAGCTCTCCATCATCTGTGGCACTTTAAGTCCCACGTCTCTGCGGTCACGACGTAGAGTGGCATGAATCAGGCTGCTATCAATTCTCTGTGGAGGAGGAAGAGTAGCACTCACTTGATTGGCTGGATCTGGGTAAGGAGGCGGGTCACCACTAGGTATTGAGTATCGAGGGACAGAGAGGCGGCTCAGTGTTGCTGAGCTGTAGGGAAGCTGAATCTTTTTATTCTCTGATGACGTGACTTTGAGTGTGGCCGAGCCGTGGACAGCATATGCATTTTGGTTACGAATGAGACGCCTGCGTGGCCTACAAACCTCTTCCACATTCCCACTGCTGTCAAAGGTTGTGATCCTTTCATATCCCAGAGGTGTTGGGTACTGCAAAGTGACAGGGTGAAGCAAAAATTCATCCTTCTTGAGGCAGGGGTCAGGCGCCAGGACACTTGGGCTGTCACAGTTTGTGACAAGAGTTTGAGGCGTAGTGACGGCTGTAGCAGCCGCTGCAGACGCTACGGTGCCCGGGTATGGAGGAGGAGGATTAGCCTTCCTCATCTGCATCTCCATAGAGCCATCCATGTCAGTGAAGGGGGGTAATGTACGTGGCAGACTCGGTTTCAGAGTCAGAGTGTGTCCATGCTCCCCTCTGTTGATTGTAGGCTCAGTGGTGGGAGGAGGCATCTGAGGCAGAAGATGAATCTGTTGTAAAGTAATGGAAGGATAGCCGGTTGGAGGAGGCGGCAGCGACATCTGCATCTTCAGCTGCTGCTGCATTTGTTGGTGCTGCCTCTGCATCTGTTGATGTTGCTGCTGGATCTGCTGGTGCTGCTGCTGGAGCTGCTGCTGCTGCTGCCTCATCTCCTGGATCTGTTGGCGGATCTGCTGCTGCTGCTGTTGCATCTGCTGCTGCTGCTGCTGCATCTGCTCGTGCTGCAGCTGCATCTGTTGCTGCTGCTGCTGGAGCTGATGCTGCTGCTGAAGTTGTTGGGGTGTCACCGGCTGATTTTGATGCATTTGTTGGTGTTGCTGAACCTGTTGTTGATGCTGTTGCTGCTGTTGATGTAGCGCCTGCTGGTGGTGCAGTTGCTGAAGCTGTTGCTGCTGCAACTGCTGTTGCTGCTGCTGTAACTGCTGCTGTTGCTGCTGCAGTTGCTGATGTTGCAGCTGCTGTGATTGGGACTGCAGATGGTGTTGCTGCTGCTGCTGCTGCTGCTGCTGCTGCTGTTGTTGATGATGATGCATTTTCTGCTGCTGCTGCTGCTGCTGCTGTTGCTGCTGCTGCTGCTGCTGCTGCTGCGTTTGCATTTGTTGAGACTGTTTGGACTGCTGTTGGCGAGGCTGCGTTGCATGAGATCGCTGCGGGTGAGGCTGTGGTGGGAGATGGTGAGGTGGTGGTGGAGGAGGAAGAGTACCAGGAAGAAGAGGACCCATTTCCAGCCCATTGAAGATCACCTGACCAGGGTTCGAGTATCTAGTTGGCACTGGGTATGGTGATGCGACTGCATCCTGCCCATGATCGGCCACAGGGACAGAAGCTGCTGCTGCTGCAGCTGCAGCTGCTGCCGTGGCTGTAGGGTTCGTCAGGACGTCGAGCTGAATATTCTGATTGGCCAGAAGTGACTGAACCAAGCCGATGCTTTGAGTTGGAGACATGGCCTGAGCCGGGCTGTGGATGGGAGCGATGGGAATGTTGACAGTACATGGAGGGTTGTCACCTGCCACTCCAGACGGCCCCATCACTTCAAAAAATAACAAACAATTTAGTCAGTGCTTTGAAACTAAAATAACTGAAATATGTCAAAATGTTGTTCTTTAATACCTGGTAAATCATCCTCATCCTCACTGAACACATTGGGGTTAAACACAGGCAGGCTCATGAAGTCATGAGAAATCTTCCGCACTTCTGGAAGGTAGATTGTCATTTGTCTGGGTTGCAGATGAAGCAAACTCGTCTTATAGATGACTGAAACACAGAAGAAAGTCACGGTGACTGTTTCATCTATCACATTCGGCAGAATGGTCGTCATGACGCGTATGTGTGACATTTACCTGCACCAAGATTGGCGGGGAGAAAAGAGGCGAGTCCAACAATTTTGAATTTGGTCCCCCAAATGTTGGACGTGACTTGAGCAAGATAGTTGTGCTGTGAGGCAGGAGATATGGAAATGAAAATGAGAGTTATCAGTGAGACAAGAAAATGAATCAGCCGCCTACAGGTGTGATATATCAGGTAGTGAGAAATAGAAAATGTTATTAAGATGCTAAAATGTGCTTGTTGCTTGACAGAGGAACATGTATTTTACAGGAACAGTTATTTATTAAAACATCTACATTAAAATTAATTAAATCTATTTTGACATATGGGACAAAGTACCAATTCAGGTACGACAGTATCACTAGCACATTTTTACCTCTGTGAGGCCATCCATTGAAAACTCTCGACGTGTCAGACTGGGAGACCGAGCAGGAGGCTTCTTCGTCGGCAACCGTGGCGATCGCTGGCCTTCCTGATTGGCGCGTGAAATTTTGGGGGATTTTCTCGATTCCATGTTCATCCTTTGAAACCAATATTTAAATATTAAATCATCTTTTTTCCTTTTGGACACATGATATTTTTCAGTTGATGTAGTTCATGCCTGTTTGAAGTTCATTTATATAATTCCTGACATGCAGAGTTTGGGTTGACCTGTTTCCTCGGGATAACTTCGGTGACTTCTTCCCAACCCACTCATCGCTCAGCTCAATGTCACTGGAGTCAGAGCAGTTGCAGCTGTCAGTGTACGAGATCATGGGATTCACACATACCTCCTCTGGAAACAAATATTCACAAAACAGAAGAGGTGAGTTTGAGCCCAGTCCTCATTATGGCATTAAAGCACCACAGCATAAAGACCGTTATTAAAAAGCAAGGTAGTGTTGTGTTGGACCACAGGCTACAGGCAAACCTAGTGCAGTCAGGTCATCATGCAGGCTATTTCTGTATCAAGCCTCAGACTGTTACATCAGACAACAGTAATCATCACCAGCATCTGTATTTGTTTTTGGTTACTCAAGGTGAATGTGATTATCTGGTTGTTTTAAAGTAGAGCACAAGGGAGCCAGGTGCAGATTTTAATTTGAGACGACAAGAAAAAGATTGCTTGTTTTTTTCCCTCCCGATATTCAGCAGGATTTCGTTTCACCTCTTTTTGTGTAATAATCGCTCTCTGGCCAATATTTAGACAAGAACATCGATACTACTCTCATGTCTGTCCCAGCTAGCAGTCGATAAGCAACACCTAGCAATAAGAGTGGAAGAACAGATGAACAGCTAGCCCACTGCAGTCTAAAATCAACTGCACAGCGAAGCAAAATGACGAGAACAAAGAAGGTACGATATGTTAATTAGTCAGTTTTATGGGTGATTTTTTTTCTGACCACATTGACACGGCAGCCATTTTCCTCTGACATCTCAAATGTTGGTATAATGGCTTCCTGCTACTTTCCAGGATACCAGTTCTATAAACACAGGGAATCTTACACATTGTTATCATTTCACAACAATTTACCAAATTTGTGACACTTATACAACATGCAGCCATTTGAGCTTCCTCCCCCTGAGTTGGATGTCAAAGGAAAATGGCTGCCATGTGAGTCTATGTGGTTGACCTAAATAATCCACAGACCCAAACTGTAAACATTTTTTCACTCAAATTACTTCCTAACAAAGAAATTGTTCCTGTGAAACATATAAGACATATAAGGCTTAGTCTCACCTGCTTTGCTGTCTGTTTTTGGATCCATTATTACAAACTCGGGCCGCAGTTTACTGATGCGCCTTCCTTTAAGAATCGGCACCAGTCCTCCTAAATATTCTAGGTAGAGAGTGTAGCAGGGTCCGCCTGCTTCAGGGCTGTCCTCTGCTCGCTTCATGGTGCAGTGGAGCCGCTCATTCCCAGCTGTGGGATAGCTGACAAAGTCACGGATGTTGTTGGGGTCAGGGATTGGGGGCTGAAACAAAGAGAGGAAAGAGCGGTAGAATTGCTGGATGCTCAAATGAAAACACGTCTCTGTCAGCAGTTTTGCATTATAACAGTGAAAGAAAAGTAGGTAAGAAGCTGCCTATGGCTGCTGCTGCACAGAGATTAATGAAAGATCAGCGCACCTTGATGGTGGGTATGAAAGCGGTGGTGACGTAAGAGCAGAGCAGCGAGGGCATGTTCAGTTTGCCCACGTCTTTCTCCTCTCGCAGGGCGCTGGCGATGCCCTGCTGGCAGAGGAGCTGGAGGCTGGCGACCCTGTGCTCCACGCGCACCACGTACAGCGCCGGCCCACATGCAAGGAACAGACGAGAGTCTCTGTGACCCCAGCAGATGGTGGTGATGGGTCTCTGGAAAACAATTAGTCACAATCAGGTCCTGCATTCACTGGCAGTGTAGCCTTCACTCACTCATACAACAAGGACATTTCAGCACATCCCTCTCTAACTAAATTACCATTGTTGTTCAGTTTATATCTACTGCCTCCTTCGGTCTGTGCAGCACTAACCTGTGCCGGTGTTTCCAAAGTGTAGATGTGTTCTCCTTGGACGTTATAGAACTTAACGAGGGCGTTCCTCATTATGGACGCGCATGCAGACTCTGCAGGAAGCCCGTGTCTCTCCATGCCGGCCACAGCCAGGAGGTCTCCCTGGGAGCACCACTGGGCCTCAACATCTGTTCAAGGAAGGAGTACAAGAAGCGTGTGTGTTATGGGTCAAATGATCAACACAATTCAAAGGCATACATGTGAAACTTGGGTTTTTTTCTACCTTTTAGCCCTGAGCGAATTACGGCAGGAGAGAGGTCGTCGTAGTTGTTCATCAAACTGATATCTCCTGATAAGAAGGTGACCGTCAGCAGAGGCTTGACTCTGCGCACTTGGAGGAACAAACAAAAGTAAGTACACTAGAAGACAGAAGGTAGCACGGCTGTTTTATGAGCAGGGGGACCATGTTTGTACCTAAAGGCAGAATATTGTCGTCCGAGTCGGTGTCGCTCTCTGTGCTGTCCTCCACCAGGAAATCAGGGCAGTTCCAGGACATGCTCACGATCCCATCAGACTCGTGTAACAGAACATGGGCAAGCATTCGCCCGTGACAGTCCATCACTATCACCTGACCATCTGCTGTACCAAACAAGACCTGAGGGAGCAGTGCACATTACACTTTAATGATGAAAATGCTCTGGAGCATTAAGCACTTGGCATACAGTGCTGCAAAGAAGCCCATTACTTAAGTCGTTTCAGCTTCTACTGAGGGAGGAATTTAAAGCGAGAGGAAATCCTCACCCCAGATGTAATTTCCTTGACATTTTACAACATAAAGAAAGTTCATCTACATAATGCGTACCTGCTGATCATCGGGCGTCCAGATACCACAAGTGATTTGACTCTCAAGGTTGATCTCGGAGGACCAGTGTCTTTGCCCACTGACGGAGCCAACCAACACAAAGCCATCCCGGTACGCGATGAGGGCTTGAGTTCCGTCGTGTGACCAAGTGAAGTCACTCACCTGCAGGAAAGAAGTGTTCCCCCGTCAAGATTGTTTGTGTATGTAAAGACTTTTTTCAAGACACAGGGGGAAAAAAAGTGTCTACCTGTGCTCCTCTGTCGTTCACCAGCTCCACGGACCATCTTCCTTCATACTGGATCCACACAAATATACCTCCCTCCATATCGCAGGTGGCGAGCTTCTGAAAGGGTTCATTCCAACGCACCAAGACAACCTGCAAAAATGTGCAAAAACACTTTTAGTGTTTTTTTTGCAAATACAGGTGCCTCTCTGCACAGAGGGACATTCATGATTAATACACAGCAGGAGCACAATGCTAAAAAAAGCTTTTTTTTGTCTGGATGTGATTTCAAAGTCTGCTGCAGTTGGAAGGAGAGTCACATGCAGAGAGATGACGTTGTTTTATCTGAAACTGCAGTTTGGATTTGATGAGCTAAACAATATGCGTTACACATTTACATGTGCTCTGATTGTATCTCTTTTTGTCGTACTTATCATCCTATTTAAACTGCATACAACAGAACTCATTAGACAGCATTTACTACTTGAATGAACCTTTATCTATCCTGCTTAGATAATCTAGAGATGACCCTCATTTACAGTGAGTTTTGTCAGAGAGGGCTCAGAGAAAGAAGGAGATTACTTTAAACAGGGAAAATTAGAGAATACATGAGGATTTTCTCAATTACGAAATACAAAAAATATAAAAGAGAGTTATATCACTATAGTCAAGACCACACCTCGCTGTTGTGTCCTCGCAGGTTAAAATTGATTCTCTGAGGTGTAGTCCTGTCCCTCCTGCAGTGACTCGATGTGAACGTCACCCCAACAACTCCTCTCCCGTTCCCTGTGGCGAGCCAGCCCTCCTCATAGTACCGTCTCCGGCACACCGGCTTGTCCTTTTCGCTCTTGGGGACCCGGCCTTTCCACGAAAGGCAGAGGATGTTGGAGTCGCTGCAGAGGATGGGACCATGTTCCACGGCAGCCAACATCCCTACTGAGTGACCAGGCTAGGAGGTTAAAAACGAGAGGGAGAAGCAGAGTTCAAGCTACAATATACAACTTTTTTAACCTTTTCATAAAACCAGATTCAGTGCATGTTTGTGTCTGTCTGTGAGCCTAACACTGGCAACTGGTGATGTTCAGGACATTTTGGGACGTACACTGTTGGCAGTGGAAGAGTACAGTGAAACAAAACATCGTGTGGTGAGATTTCTTTCTGCCAAGGCTTAGAAAAAAAATGTAATTTCACATCTCCAGTTCAGTTCTACAGTAAAACTGTGATGTGATCTAAACACCCACTAAATGGACCTTGTGGTGAGAAAATCCTGTCAATAATAAAACAGATAGCTTTGCTTGGTTACTGAGACAGGGCTCGTCAAGCTGAATGAGCGATGTGATCAAGTGAAGAGCATGAGATTGGATTTATAATTAAAAGTACCCAGCAGTTACTCATAATGTAAAGGCAAAACCGGCAGTGCAGGCATATGCAGATGGACATTATCTTACCGAGCTAGTTTACAGACATCATTAGAAACTGAAACAAAGGGCTCGTGTGCTCTTTCATGTAAATGAGCTTCCTGAATTGAGCTCAGCAGTGAATCACTATTTGTGCCCTTATAGCAGTAGAATCACCATGGCTGCTGCTCATAGTGTTCTGGCTGTTGTTCTATTATTCACTGTCTATGGAGCTGCTCCAGATGACATCATCACTTCTCAGTCTGTCTTTTATTTGTACTGATTCCCAAAACTAAAAAAAACTGAAAGTATTATTGAAACATCACACACAAACGCTCTATTTTAAAACCGGCCCAGTACTGGCTTCATTCACTTCGGTTAGTTATATCTCAGACTGAGTGCATCCATTTCCAACCTTGCCTGAATCTGCTGAGACTTACTGGGCGGACTCTGCCTGGAAACAAAATGTCCTACAGGGCTCACATGTATATTTTGAAGATGAAAAAAAGCTGCATTTATCAGCAAAAATATCTACTGTAAGCGGTGTGCGACTTTCTAGGGATGGCCCACCCTGTCTCCACACCACCGACCAACACACACACCTATGTACGCCTCCCAGAGGACACCACTGCAGGGCGCCTTACATATTTAGTTGCAGACGTGGCGTATTTTCAGCAGAACAGATGCTACTGAATGATCATAGGAGTAGAAAAGGCACATACTAGGAATACTACAGACAGCAGGGCGTCTCTGTGACCCTCACACTCCTCCATGACTAAGCGTTTGTACTTCTGATGTTGATAATAAGATAATGGGAGTACTACAGGCAGTAGAGTGTCTCTATCATCCTCTCGCTCTTCTGTGACTATACGTTGCTACTTTTGACTCTGATCATGTAGATGGCATGACTGTATGTGCAATATAGTATAATACAAATAGCGTAGAGAAAGTTATAGATTCGAGACAAGTGACGGAGAAGGGCGGTACTGAGAGATAAAGGCCCAGTTACGAATCCATGGACAGCGTCGTGGATTTATCGATACACAGCTCAGTTCTTACCTGCACAAACCTCAGTCAGGTAAAGGATCAATGAGTCAGACTTACATATTCACCTCAACAACTCATCTGCCTCTGCACACTCTCTGCCACAGGAAGGACGAGGGGGATGTATTTGAGTGATTTTGCTAACATCGGGAATCAAATCCCCTCTCATCCCCTCGTCAAATCTCCGACTGCCTGTCAGGGTTTATCGTGTCTCACATCAAACCTTTAAAACTTTTAACAAGAGCTCGAAGGACGCTCAATTTTGGGGGCAGAGGCTGATAGCATATCGGCTGATATACACATCATTTTTGTAATGATTCCTCAAAGACTTTTCACAGTTTTACAGCAACCTTCACTGTGAATGTACTGATTATAAATTACCCCAAGCATCTTTTTCTGCATCATCATCTATAATTTTTTATATTTGCAAACAACATATTAAACCAATAACGATATATCTGTGATAGGACAATATGTGCAGACTAAATATCGGCCAAGCAATATATCTGTCACGCTCTACTTCTGTCAAACAGCTTTGCATTTTCATTCCTCCTTAAGTGGCTTTACGTCGCTGAAATCATCTTATCTGCTGCCTGACAGTATTGCCTGATCTCCATCCAATCTTTTTCTTCCATCTCCTCTTCGCACCAACATCATGTTTATGGGTAAAATAGCCAAAACCGAAGACTCGATGTCCTCGGCTGCACAGTGCAGATATATATGTTCTTCATGTCCTGTGCATCACGTTCTGACATGCTCCATATCTTTGAAAACCTCTGGATCTCCTCTACAATTTAAAATCCACAAAATCTGGCTGCACAGAATGAGTTCATGCAGAATTTCTGATATGAAAACAGTCCAACATACCTCATAGTTCCTGGGCATGTTGAGTTAAAATCCCTCCATTGAAGCTGTCCATATTACCATTCAGATGAAGCACTGAAGGGTGATGGCTGCTCTGCTCTCGGTGCTTACAACCAAACCTAAGGGGAGGTAAAATGCATCATACAGCCAGATGTTGTCCAGCTCTACCTCCACTTAATAAATCAAGCGGCTCGGCACTTCAGAGTTTTGCCTCGAAATGCTGTGATGCTTGAGTGGCCCACCCCATGTCTTTTTCTTCATGTGGCTCTGGAGAGTTGTGTAATCCTCCTGTTCCAATGAAAAAAAAGAAGGAAAAAAATTAATCAACAAGTAAGGTAATCTAAGAGACAGGCAGAGAGAGCAAGAGAGAGAGAGAGAGAGAGAGAAAAGGTGGCTCTTGCTTAAAATAGCCATGTTGTCATTCAGTGCATCAACCTTGAAATTCAGTTTTTCCTCAGTCTCTATGCAACAGCATCACTGCATTGGAGATCAGTGCACTTGCTGTCTCCATGGGTACTGAAACTGTCCGTGCTTCCTATTTTACGTCAAACAGCAGAGCATCCAGGGAAAGGATGTGATGTGAACTCCTCTGTGATATCTCTACATGAGACAAGAAAACAATGACTGTGGATGTTTTTCCTAACGCGGATAACAGGAATATAATTGTCGCATTCTAATCATCGAGAGGGGTTAAAATCACAGTAATTAGCCTCTGAGGATGGGAATTGAAGAATGCAGACGAACAGCATCCATTAAAACTCCGAGCCCTCCTCTCATCTCCTCTGTGAAGGTCTCTCACTACATCACATCAATTAGATTTCTCATTCAGATGCGTCTTGCAGCCCGTCGGACCGCATGCAGCAGTCTGGATGAGACGATGCTCACCAGACCAGTGAGCGGCTGTGATAAATACATGTGTTGGTATCATTAAAGAGGATATACGGACATACATAATGCAGATGCACGTACCTGACTCCGCTATGTCAGCGTTAATCCAGAGGCAGGCGGCGCACAGTGCGGTCGTGTTGCCGAGCACTCCTCAGCTGGCGCACTTTGGGGTTGTGGCTTTAAAAACGGGTTGCCATGAGGCAGGTAGCACGGAGAATAGACCCCGAACTTCAAATCCAGTGACAACGAAAGCACCAATACACCTAATGAGCTTGTCAAGAGTCAGTGAAGATAAATATGTACAGTTTTGCCTTAAAATGATAGATTCTGATATGGAGTCTGGTCCACGAGGTGCCACAATCAGTGAGAGATTCATTTTCTGCATCTGAAAAGGGGGTTTCTTCTATAATGGCAACCTGACATGGCGCACCCCATCTTTGTAATGTAAGTTGAAGTGACATTCTTGACACAAGACCTTGATGTGATGAGTGTCCTGTAATTAAAATTAATTAGGTAACTGTTTCACTATAACCTTCCTCCATTTCACATGCCACCAGATTCACTCACTTCAGGCTAAAAAACAGAATTTTCTTTTTTTGCACAAAAAAACTAGAAGCACTGGATAAAATCTTCATTAAATCTTTATTGCTGGTTAGATAATATAACTCTGTGACACACAGTGTTTCTCGCATCCTCATGTGATTGTTCAGATCCACCCTCAAGCTCTCTTTACTGCCAGTGTCTCTACATCATGGTTCATGAGATGCTCTGCACCTGCAATGATCAACTGATTAATCATCAGACAGTCATTCTCTTGCTTGGCACATCTCATCCAGTAGATTGATTTGCTGCTAGCCTGTATTTTATATCATTTAAAAATGAATATCTTTGAGTTTTGCACAAAACAGTTTGAAGGAGTCCCCTTATTCTGTAACACTGTTGTTTTAATGGAGAAACTAACATGCAAATGAATCGATTACTTGCACCACTGGTGCATATCTTGTAATATAATACTGAGCTCAGTCTTGATGGCCGCGGAAACATCTTTTTGCTGTAAAGGACATAACGCTTTAGACTGAAAAGTATGAGAGAAGGTCTGAGAGTCTGTCCCTTATAGAGATCAGAAAACAGCCAGAAAGTCCAGTGTAATCCTACAATGTTCGGCTTTTTTCAGTTCTTGTTCTATTAAGATTCAAGTGCAAGTCTCTTCAAAGGCGTGGATGACACTGTCGTATGCAGGAGGGGGAGTCTGTGAGGGGAGGAAACCTTTAAGTCCATTGCCACCCAACCAGAATGAGTGCCTCTTGTTTGGTACCAGAGATGCTGAATCCAATGAGGCTGAAGCTGCTGTGTCCTCAGGCATGTTGACCTGAGTGTCCTCTCCCATGTCCAGGCCAGCCCTGCTCCTCTTCGGCACTGGGCGGAAGGTGGAGGTCTCTAAGCCTGGCTTGCTCCCCAGAGGGCCCACTGGCTCCAGAGAGGGCTGTCTGTAGACGCTCAGGAAAGTGCTTCTGTAGAGCCCCATCTGGCTGCTCGCAGGGTTGTTTGTTTGTGAAGTGCCAGATCTCTTTTTGGAGCGCTGGGTGATCCTGGCGGTGGCCCTGCGCCTGGATGCCCAGGTCAACAGCACATAGACCAAAGCACCCAGCAGCAGGCCAACGAGCACAGATAAACAGAAGGCGAGAATCATATCGTCTGGAAAAGGGAGGAAATCAATGCAGAGTGTCAGAAAAGGGGGAAGTACTCAGGGATCAAAATAATGGCTGGAAATGTTTGGTGGAACATGTGGCAGGATGTGTCGTGTTGTCCTGAAAAAGCGGATGATTATTTCCCCAGATGGATGTTTTCTGCTGCCTTTCAGGTTAGAAATGAAAAATCTTATTAGCATAGTGGAAGAAGCAGCCGCACCAGCCTAAGAAAGTACATCCCATATGTGCCAGATTTGTTCCGGAAAGTTCTGTTCTGTGTATTGATTTTTTTATTGCTGCTATACTGGGCTCACCGTTATATAAAATCTTACATCACACCTGCATGTGGGTTCACCGTCTATGTATCATTGCACTGAAGAACAGACTGACCGTACCATTGGTGTGAGGCATCAAAAAATAACTTTATCATTCGATTTGTCACGTTGCTCCTGAAATGAGGCCATACAGGATGTATGTCGACTACAAAGGTTAACTGAATTCGAACTAAAACTTGGGTAAGGCTACGTTTCATAAAGGCAATACAACGTTTAATACGGAAGGATTCATCTAAGATATCAAAGTAAAATGAGGATTTTAAAAGGATAATATAAAGGTGCAGTATGTAAGAAATGGCCACGTTTTTACTTATTTATTCACATTCTGAAGATAATGTCAGATTTTAACATTTAAACTAATATTCTGACATATTTTAACTTCAGGTAGAAAGAAAAATATGAGATATATTAAGTAAAACTGAAAACACAGAGGTGTAAATGTTACAGTGCAGCTGAAAGTGAAGAGACAAGTATAAATAGCCTCAAAGTTAACTTAATAAAAGGTGGCAAACGGGAAGGCTTTAAAGAACCAACGATTTGATGCGGTTCATACTCATTTTTTTGACGCTGCAGACAATAATAGTCACCCAGTGTGTTCTGGGTCAATTTTCCAAATGCAGAGACGTCAGTGTGCGTTTCAGCTGCACTTAGAGATGAACAGATTTCTACACTATAAATAATTTTGGGCTGTTGAACTTAAAGAGGCTCCGTGAAAGTCGGTCATTGGTTTGTACAAACTAATGTTAGGTACTGCTGCTCTCTGTTAGTAGAGTGGAGAGAGGCACTGAGACAAGGCAATCGAGAACGTGCATAACGTCACAATCAACATGAGTCCTTCACAAAGACATCCGCAGCCCAGCAGCATTTAATATCATTAAACAAACTTTGTTCACAGGTTTGTGCAGGCAAACAAAAGAGTCGGGAAGGTTTCATTTGTGAACACACATCACAATCTGCTCTCATATGGCCAATAAATGTGATTAATACATGTAAATTGCTACAAACTGTTTCATGGAGCCCCTTTTTGTAAGAACTGAGAGTTTTGTTCCCTGATTTGTTTTCCTAAAACATAACAGCCTACATTAGAAATGAACTGAAAGCAAATCAGTTCAGGTTTGTCATTCTGTCCCCTGTTTTAAATTCTCACATCTAGTTATTTGATTTATTCACACATTGACTCAACATGATAGAAACTTATGACTTTAACTTAAAAGACTAACGTCACTATTTTAGGCAAATTATTTCTAAGTATAAGCCAGTTACAGAGATTAAACAGACAGTTGTGTGTTGATGTCATTTGTTGTATCAATTTAAGAACCATCACACGTGAATTTCACGATAAAACATGCCACTCTTAGATCTTACGTTTTCACAGGAAACAACGAGAGATACACTCACCAAGATTAAATGATTTAAGTATCTCCAACATGGGATGTGTTTCATTATGTGCCATTATTCCACCGACTGATTCCACACAGACTCGGAGCAGCCAGACGAACACTGAGCTGACAGGCTTTTTTGCGTTTTTTTTTTTCTCTCAGCAGTGTTTGGTGTGGCGGAAACTTTGCTGTCATGCTTCCTTCCCTCTCTGGCTTTAAAATTAGCAAATGCATTGCTTATCTGTGTGGGACATAACACTGGGAAGCAGGGTTGTTTCCTTTTGCATCATTTCCTCAGGATCAATACTTTCCAACAATGGCTTTATTGGCTTAGGAAAAGGCATGTTGCTTGTGTTTTTCTCACAGCTTTGCCATGCTGAGTTCTTGATACATGGTTAAATAATGTAATTTAATCACAACCCTCAAAAATACAGTGATACGTCTGATGTAAAAGGCGTTGGCAATGTTTCCGAGTGTCTTGACAAGGTTCTGGATAATCTAAACTGAAAATGAAAATCCAACCATCCACTAGAGAGTCTGCAGTCTATCATGCTCACAGTCTCTATGGGGATTTCCTTCAATTGTTGCACTGTTCCCGACTCACTTCTGCCTCAGAGTCTTCAGGCTGACCTTTCTATAAACCAGCCTCCTGCAGCTCAGCAGCTGATACACACACATGTACAATTATTCCCTCTGAAATATTTATACATCTTAATTAGCAGAAAGACTTTTCCAGGATTGGACTTTCCATAAATCCCATGGGACAGGCCAAAGAGAAGGTTTCATGAAAGAAAAATCCCATGAAGCTGAATTAGGACAGTCATTGCTCAGCAGTGTCCAGCAGATGGCAACAAAGTACTTTCAATGAAGAGTCTCTTGTGGAGCTGCAGCTTTGAGCACACTGTCATTGTGATCTGCATAGTAAAACAGCCTAGAGCTTCCCCAGAAACATCATACAAGAAATATTTAAGTGTTAATTCAGCTGCAGGCTTGTGAGGGTTTCATTAAAATGTAGTTATCTAAGTTTTCTAATTGACCATTTAAGTGTGGGGCAGCAGGTTTAACAATTAGAGTTGCTCACAAATAGGTTTTAAACTGGAGGGTTAAGTGCAGGACCAGTGGACTGCTTCTTAAAACCTGGTGCCTACATTACCCACAATGCAACTGAACCACCACCTCACAAGCATTTTCCTGAACAACTTAAGTAAGTGGGTAAAAAAAATTAAATGAGTCCATACAACAACCTAGCCCAAGTCTCTGTAAGGTCCAAGACCCCAAAATGATTTGAAAAGATGTTACTGACACCCTTTTAAAGAAATCTTCACTGTCAGGTGCCCATTAGCTCAGTTGGTAGAGCAGGTGTCCCATGTACAGAGGCTTTATCCTCACTGTAGCAGCCCTCTGTTCGAGTCCTAGCCTGGGGCCCTTTGCTGCGTGCCTCACCCCCTCTCTCTCATCCTGTTTCCTGTCATCTCTGAAGCTGTCCGAACAATAAAAGCCATACAAAGGGCACCCAAATAAATCTTCACTGTCGCTGCTGCTGAACTAAAAGCATTACCATGCACTCTGTCTGAATCAGGTGTAGGTGTTGCATCAAGGGCATAAATAATGCACATGGGATCCTGGGACTTTTCATCACACCTGAAGTACTGAGGTCAGTAGATAATAACTGAATTTTCATTTCGGGGTGATCTGTTCCTTTATGACCTCAAAATTGCTGGAGTCGCCCTTTAACAAAGGGTCCAGATGGTGGGCAGCCCTTCCTGATTAATTAACGACCAAAGCTAAAGACATAGACTGTTACACCAGAGTAGGTTTTCACACAACCTGACGACCCAAAACCTCCCCTTATTTATGGCTTATACTTGATCAATAAAGTTTTTAGGATATTAGCAAACTATTAGCAACACGTCTATAAGGTCAGTCACTGTGAAGGGTCACAAACAAACTTTGGGAGTGATGAAAGAGGGGGGGGGATACCCAGAATTCCTCCCTCTTCAGCCAAAGAATGAACCCCATTGTCCCAAAAAAGTGTGGAGGACAGGAACTAGACCACACATTTCCTATTCCTCCTCTAGTTTGTGTAGCCAGAAGCCCCTATTTATCATCATCACCATCATAATCATCATCATCCTTATCTTCTTCTTCTTCTTTATTTTTCTTCTTTTTCTTTTCATTTTTATACTTTTTCTTCTTCTTGTTATTTTCATCTTTAATCCTTCTTCTTCTTCTTCTTCTTCTTCTTCTTCTTCTTCTTCTTCTTCTTCTTCTTCTTCCACCACCATCGTGCTTCACGCTCACCGTTACCATTGGCAACAGGGGAACACACAGACACTTCCTGTGTCAACTTCTCAGTCCCCGCTGTCCCGAAAGTGGTAAGACAAAATGTCGCTGTAGATGTCATTGATAGCCTAATGTTTGTCTGTTGGTTGTCAGGTTCGTGTTTACTGGAGCGCTAACTGTTTCTGACGCTTTTAAGCTAGTTTGTACTGAGTTTGTGGTGTTTCAGTAACTTCCTCTCGCGTTCAACTGGCGCTAATGATGACGGCACACCGCCACCACACCATTCATCTCTAAGTTTGATAAGTTAGTTATGTGTTAAATAACTTGTGCTGATGGTTATATAATATGTGCGCCACATGCGTGAATGAGATAAAACCGTTTGAGGGAAAAATGTTGTGCAAAGCTAGCTAAACTTTACACTTCTTTGGGCTAATTCAGACATTTTTCACACTTCCTTTTTGACTGTCATTTAAGTGTGAATGTGGTTATGAGCTAGTATGCACTCAGCGGACGTACAGTTTGACTCGCATTTTCATGAAGCTATTTATTGAACATATCACATTTTATCAGTTTTTGCCAGCAAATGATGACTTTGTGATTATGGTCTCCTATCTTCTGTCATCTTTGTGTAGCTGCACGTCTCTATATTTGTGTCTTCCTGTTAATTTCTTTCTTGGCGCTCTATGACAGATAATGACAGCTAGGGTATTGCAGTTATTTTTGACAGACATTGCAATCAATGGTGATATGAGTCAGGATTAGCCGGAATGATACTTCTGATGATGCAACATTTGTTGTACCATGTTTTCTTATCTCTGGAGAGCAAGATTTCTCAGGTCAGGGCATCTCTGCAGCACCACATTACTTCATTATGAGGCTGTTTTGTCATACCCTAGTGGATATTGCACCTGGACATTGTGCAATTTTGATAATGTTGCCACTGATTTTGCAGCCCTAATGACAGTCAAATTAAGCTGAATCCCTCATATCTGTCAGTATACTTGATCAAGCCAGTGGAGTTGATTAAAAGTACTTGATCAATTGATTTATGAGAAATTTGATTACTTATAGTCTTAAATTCTTTGATTTCCCAGCACTGTTAATTTTACAGATTTGGATGGTGACATTTTGTCAACCTAGATATGGTTATTAAACTTCATTTACACACAGTAACCTTACTGAAAGCAGACTTATGTTAGGAGGAATGCCCGGTCCACAGGGATATGCAAATCATTTTGAAATTTAAAATGAAGATAAAAATGTAAAACATTACAGTCAAATGCATATGATGGTAACACATAAACTGTGAGAAACATGTGCATGCAAAATCCTTGAATGTGTGAAGGCTATTTCATTTGTAAGGTACTTAGTCACTAAAAGTTAACAGTTAAGTAAGTTCTTGACAGGTAGGTGGGGCCTCATTTGAAATCCTCTTGACATATGCTTCTCTTCTGCAGGCAATGAATGGAAGAAGTGCTTCCATTGGACAGTAAACCTGCTTGTCCCTGCAAGAAACCTGAGATTCAATTGGACCTGGTCCTGCAGTGAAACCAGAAAGAGAGAGAGGAGCAGAGAGAGGGAGGAGCAGAGAGGATGTCCCACTCAGGACAGTTGTGAAGGTTCTTCTGCTCCCAACATCAGTGACACACCTTGTCATTACAGCTTCGGCGAGACAACATGGCCTCTCCAAGGCACTTGGGCCGCACGTCTGTGGACATCGCTAATGTGATGCAAAAACTGCAGGGTAAGTGTCACTCTTTAGCTCAGCTGGCTTATGGGCAAAGCATTCTCTCCTCCTGCGCTGCTGCACCGTAACATTGTGCTGATTCAATGCCTGGGCTGCATGCCCAACTGAAGTTTGCCAGCTTTTGCAAGGCAGGAGGCTCACATGCTTACACACACACACACGCCCACACACACACATAAAGGCACACAGTTGGAAAATGTATAATTTAAATTAAGTATTGGCCTCAATGTGATTATGATCATGGGTGTCTCATTTTATCATCTCTCTGCAGCATTTTGCGGTTAAAACTTATTGGACAAAATTAGCAAAAGAAAGGATGGTTTTGTTTTCATAACTGGCTTGTTCTCAAGCATGTGTAGACATAGTCGAATCAAACATTGTGGTAATTTGATTTAAACATTCACATGGTCTCTTCTGTTTTCTCCAAGAAAGGCCATAATCTCATTCAGAGTAATGAACTAAATTCTTATGATATCTTGTGACCAAACCACAAAAAGATGTACTATATTGTTTGGTGGCCTGGATGGTGTAATTAAGAAGGTATTTAGAGAAAAGGGAATTATTTTTATTGAGTGATATACTGTGTAACCCCTGATCTCAAGACATGGATCAGGGCTCTGGTTTGTCTTCATATTTGTAAATCTTATTTTCCCTTCAAAAATAGTAAGCAAAATTTGTTGCAAAGAGTCATGCATTTTCATGTCATTACATTATTCAGGTAGTTTTCTTTAGCCAGTAAGAATAACTTTTTGCGTACATGTAATTTTTTTCCAAGAAAACAACTGATCTTTGCCCTTTTGTTTAATCACTTCTGAGAAAGAGATGTTTTCACCTGATTTGTTGGTTAAAAGGTAGCTCCTTCATTTCATTATGTTTCTAAGGTGGGCCAGGGATCATAAGAAACATTTAATCTGGTCTTGACACGGGATACTGAGTGAAAACAACCGTGGCTTCATGAATGCACAGACAATGCACTGAACAAGACTAAAACCTGACACCCTGTCTGCCCTTGGTGAAGAGCAGATCGATAGCGGGAGTCTCTTTTTGTTGGTGTCCCCCCCCTTTGTTGCAAGGGCATTGGGCCACTACCATCACTCTCAAGTGTGGTTGATTCTGGCAGCCGCTTCGGCTCCATTCACAGGTATTTCTGGAGATGCAGTATACCAGGAAATTTACCACGCTATGGCTGGTTACCATAGCGACTGTTATGAAAATTTGTCTGTGGTTGTGCCAACGCTGCCCAGTTCCTGCTCTAGAGAGACCAAGTTTCCTGTGAGCTGCAAAGCTATTTCAGTTCACTTCTTATTAATGCATATTATCACCGCAATGAGATTGAAATGTGTCATGGCAAAAGCACCTTCCATGAAGGTGTTATTTTAGTGTTTCGAGCACCCACATACCAACACAGACATGCTCTAACACAAAGTAAATGAATGCATGTTTAGGTCTCTCTATGTAGATATTTTGTGTTGTTGTTGACGTATAATGTAAGCCATAAACACTTATTGAACTGACGCCTTATTATAAGCATCTTAGACGGACAGCTATTGCAAGGACCTTTAATAAAGAATTAACCAGTCTCGACATTGTGACAATATTGTCACAACGATTATTGTTATTTTGATAAATAATCTCTGGTAAGGTGGAAATAATGACCAAGTGGGTAAATGCAAATATTAATACAAGTCATGAGTCAGGAAAAGACACCACTTGCGCCTTAACATGATTAATAATCTCTCAAATTTAGGATGACATACAGTTTCATGTCATGAAAACGATGTGTCATATAAACCCAGAAAAAAGTGTTATCTTTATTACTGTCTTGAGGAAATTTCCCTGAACGGTGCACAACAAATGGCATGATCTGCAATGCAAAGTGCCAGCCTGTTGCATGTTTTATGTCAGGAAGTGGAATTTGGTGTCAGATCACATCTGGAAGACATAATAGTGCCAGTGGTTATAGGTGCTCTGTAGATGGCGGGCAGCAGCGTAGTTTGGGGGTTTTTTTTCGCTGATGATCAAACGCTGCTTCCTGTCGTTAAAGGCATCCTGCAGAGACTCACTTTGACTTGGGCAGCGGTCCCTCTGGGTGGATGAAATAGTGACACCAGAAAATATGTTGTCTTGTGAATGCACACTGATCATCTTGTTACACCAACCAATCTTAGAGAAAATATTTGTGGCTGCCATCATACTTTAGTAGTGTTTGTCTGTTTGATATCAGTGCCATACAATCGTAGTATACCAACATGTCATGGCCTTAAAAGCCCTCAGGCTACTGTAAGCCTTCAAGTTCGTGGTGGAGTGTGCATGACAAGGGTGTCGCTCTGTTTATGCCTGGGCTCCTCTTGTGGGTTTTATGTGGGTTTCACTCTTGTGGAGACTGTGTGTCAAACAGGATATGATGAAATACAGTTGGTGAAGAGTTTTTTGGTGACGTCTAATAGTTTGAAGAATCCTCCTTTTTTTAAAAAAAAAATGCATAATTACTTTTTCAAGATTGTCTCTGATTTTTTGTAATTAAATGTAAAAGTTTACTTTTTTTCCTCTTTGCTTCCTGTGATGAATAATCAAGTGACAATATGAGAATAATAATGTATTTTTAATATATTTTTTGAACATTAAAGCATGTTTTTCTGGCAGACATCCAAGATAAGAATAAAGAATCTGAAAATGAGTGTAATATGGGACCTTTACTCGATTGTTTCAGCTCTTAAGGTCATGCTTTTTAGTGAAACGCCTGCCCACTCTGCACATGCAACCGGTAAAAACTAGATCGCAGCATTGTTATTAAAGGTCACAAACTAGAAACACTGAAAACCACTTTGGCAGAGCTCACTCATCGTTAGAGGTCTGTGCTCTCCTAGAGGGGGTGGACTAGTTACATCACTGTTGGAGTAAAAGCAAAGTACAAGAAAGACTAGCGTGCACATTGTCAGCTGTAAGCGATGCTTCTACTCTACAGTGTCAGTAACAGCTGCCAGGGACACACAGCCATGATCACACCGATGTGATCTCATGAACAGAGAGGCTAAATCCTGCTTTGCACTGAGCCAGGCTGCCTCAGACTGACTGAATAATTATGATGAAGACAGTCTTGTTTTTTGGGGGCATGCTGCTTTCATTTGCTATAGTACCTTCATGTTGTGAACCATTCAGTTGGTAATAAATCCTCAGTCTCAAGCATCTCTGCATGGACAGAATCCTTTCTTGTCCTGCCTGATTATTGTTTGCCTGGCAGAGCTAATGTAGGCCTGCTCTCAACTAAGTGGAATAACAGCAGAGAGCGTGGGCTTTTACAGTGCTCCCAGGTGACCAACACAGGCCAATGAAGCCAAGCACCTACAGCACAGTATTGCCAAAGGTATCATCTGTCCTAAGATCACCTTAAGTACTCCATGGCTCATGAGAATTGCAGATGCTTTAGTGGTTTGATGCTGTGTGTGGTGTTTGTTGCTGGGGATATCCACTTTTAATTGGCTCTTAGCTGCTAGTACTACATCAGGCATAATTAAATCAGTTGACTTGGACATAATGACTCAATGATGTGGAGCTGTTTTAGGTAACGATTTCATGCTTGTCAGAGTTAGTATATCCAAACCTGACCTACATACGTACATCTTATTACACAAAGTGCGCCGTCTAGCTGAGTTCAGGACTCTAGACAGCTCCTTAATAGCTAGTTGGATTTGAGACTGAGCAGCTGGAATATCATAAAAAAACTTTAACATTTACTAATTTGTGTTGGGTTTTGAACGTCAGTACTTTTGTCTCTGTATCAAAAAACTGCCCAAACATTGGCAGGAAACGCTTTGTTGAGATTTAAAATCTTGTTTCCTTATTTTTCAATCAGATAGTTGACATGTTACTTGTTTCTGAGGCTTTCAGTCAGTAGATGGAGTTTCGCAGCTTTAGAAGCAAAGAAGTTGGACCTTGTGTTGTTGCTGCTAGTGTTTAGACAATATTCAACATTTGAAAGTGTTGGTTTATGTTGGTGAACTCAAAAAACAACTCAAAGTAAGGTGTCAAAAATATATATTTATTACATTTATTACGTATTATCTCATCATCATGACCAAAATGCAGCTATTGTGACATGATTTCCTTGGCAGCAGAGGATTTTTCCTGGGTTGGACCCACTTGGCTTCAGAATAGAAAAAGGAAAAACCTTTAGTTGATATTTTACCATAACTTTTGCCATCCACTATTCTACTTGTGGAACAGCAGCACTGTTTTTAGGACTTTCATGGACTAATAGAATCCATATATTGGCTGGTGTGCTGATATATATATATATATATATATATATATATATATATATATATATATATATATATATATATATATATATATATATATATATATATATATATATATATATATATATATATATATACTGTATATGTATACGCACTACTGCTGAAACTTAAACTTTTACCCCCAGTTGCTCTAGAATAGAAAACTTGTGTTGACCACATCGCCCCTCTCATCCAGACTTGTTTAGCCTTCTGCTTCTGCTTTTGTACTTTTCTCTCTGCAACGTGTTGCCACAGCAAGTTGTTGCACCGAGCTAATCTCTCATTTTGTCTATCACATCTTGTGAAAGGGATCACATGTGAACCCAGCACCAGCCCAGCAGCCCAAGTGTTTGCTTTTTATTAAAATGTATTAAATTGAACATGTTGTGCATCCAAATCACATCCACATTTGACACTGATTTCTTGGGTCCTCAGCAACAGCAAGTGTAAAGCAGATTAGATAAACTCTCCAAATATGTGAATAACCTAAAGACAACCCGACAGATAGACAGACAGATTGAAATACAGCTAGAGATCCCTCGTTTTATAGTTCAGTAAACTGCTCAAAACAATTTAATAGAGGTAAAATGAAAATGTTCTCGTATCTTGCATATCAGCATACACTATGTGCTAATATTGACTATCTGTTATATTGGTCGAGCTCTAAGGAGTACTCTGTAAAGTTAGATGAATTAAGATTATGTAATATATGCATTAGACTAGACAGATTAGACTGTCGTCTTCATTTTCAAAAAAGTATGCAGGCACAGTTCACTGTGTTGTGTATCACTGAAAACTTCAAAATACAGTGGAGGGTTTAAAACACGCTCTGAAACTATTCAAATGATGTGATTACGGTTAATTACAATGCTAATGTTTTTGGTTTTAATTTGTCCTTGTTGTCATACAAGCCTGAGTGCCTTGTTTTGTTTGGGACTAGTCATAAATAATTATGAACATTAATTGTAGCATTTCTAAAAGCTCATTGTTTTCAGTGCTTTCAGCTGTCAACATCAGTTTAACAGTCCTACTTGTAACCTTTTACTGTTTTGACGTAAAAGGGGAAAAAAAATAATCCATTTTCACCCAAGTAGCTTTTCTGGGCCAGTTCCACCAGCAGTGTAGAGAGCAGTAATAATAGAATCACAAGCTCAGGACTATTTTTAGTCTATCAGAAAAGCTTTTAGTTTGCCGGTGGTCTTGAAAGAATAAAGGGACTTTTCTGCAGGAGATGATAAGCTATCAAGTACCAGACTCATTCACTATTGTGTGTTGTATTGAGAGGAGTCGAGTAGAGGTCCAATAGGAAAAACAGAGTGGTCGAAGCTGAAGTGGTTCATGCAGGACACAAATGGGTATGCTGTAGAGCTTTTACATGATACTGTGTGTGCAGCGGGAATCCCTGGGTGGGTGTGTCTGCTTTGTCGTCACAAAAGCATTGACACACAGAGAGAGCGAGAGAGAGCAGGTGGTAGATGTCACCAGCCTCAGCATTAATTATTAAGATTTGTTGCACCATGGTGAGCTTTGTGTGGCAGGCTTTTAATCTGGTTCTGTATAATGAATGGGCCTGTGGGGACTCCATTTGATTTCAATGCCAACATTTTTAAAATTCAAAAACAAAAAAATTGTAAAGGGATTTGTTTCATGATTGTCTTGGACACTGTGCTATAATCACTTTCATAGGAGATTAGACAAATCTTATTGACAAACGCAGGCCCACAAACACACAGACACACAGACACACACACACACACACACACACACACACACACACATAGGATAATGCAGCCAGAGCTGTGACATCACCGCCCCCCTCGTGCTGATTGGTGGAGCCATGCTTCTAGCTGATCTCTCTCCAGCCTCAGACGGCACGATGATACAGCGAGCAGGCAGTGCAGCGGGGGGCTGTGCACATCCACACAGGCATGGCTCCTCTGGATGGGAAAAACACAGGAAGATGGAAGGACAGGATTGTAAATGACCCTCTCTGCTAGAGTTCTCTCCTCTGCCGCCTGTGTGCGTGTGTGTCTATGCGTGCGTGTGTGTCAGTGTGTCTGTGTGTGAGAGTGTCAGGGAGGAGGGGACGTTTTCATCACTGCCTCCAGCAGCTTTTGCTTTCACCAGGGAAACCAGGCAGCTAGATCTGTTTCTCTGCTTCCTGTTGGAAAGAAAAAGGGAAAAGGACAGCTGTGTGGTGTTTTTTTTTTTTTTTTGTACCTTTTTGTTTTTTTTCCACTGTGGATGTTATCTTCACACATACATATATGTGCAGTGGAACTCATGACAGACGAAGGGAGCGAGCAGGAGAGTGGGTTGTAGAATGGCTCTCTATAAGGATGTATCTGTCAGGAAGACTTCTTTAAATCTGGTGACAGGATTTTTTCAGTATCTCCGTGGTAAGTAGGGCAGCAGCAGCCTTCATCCCTCATCTGTGTGCACATACACTGCTAATCTGGGATATAAATGGAAATATAACATATGCTAATGGTTTGTAGGTGAACCCCTGCTACATGCACTAGTTACAGTGTAATGCTACACGAACAGCTGTAAGTGTACCGCATCTGTGTGTGTGTTTATGTGTGCTATGCTTCAGTGGGCATCCCCTGTGCATCAGTGATGAAGCATTTGCCTGTGGGTCAACACAACGTCTTTGCTCCCTGTATAGTGTTCGCTGTGCTTCCTTCAACACGTGACCACTGTCTATATCTCTAAGGGAGGATGTTTAAAAATGGCCACTCAGTGCAGTGTGCAGCACTAGCCTACCGGCATGCGTGACAGGGTGTTAGAAATCAGTCCTCGACGCAACAGCAGCATCCACTAAGGCAAAGAAATCAGTTGTTTTGTTAGCCGTGCTGCATAATGCATGAGGCAGCGTGGCTGAATATATTAATAGACCACAAAAGAGGCTGGGGGTGACCTAAACAATCATGCATGTTATTACTGAACACAGAGGTGGCATGGGAGTTGTGCTGGCGGTGATTTTTCTATCCACTCATTCTCTAATCTCCTCATATGACCTCTTTTTGAGAGCACTTCTCAGGAGTGTCTATCATACTCGCACTAGTTTAGTTATTCACTTTGCACACATCTATGCAGGAGTTGTACTTTGTAACATGCTTGTTTCAGGGATGCTGTAATGCTACTTGTGTCCCATTGGAGAAATATGTAGTATAAGGTTGGATAAAGCAGGATTCTGGCTTTAGTGACAAAGGTATAGTTGAAAGTAAAATTTGGTCATTATATACAATTTGTTCTCACAGTGGCTGTTCAGTGACACAGATGTAGTTGGCTTTACTGCTACCACAGAAACACAAATGGCATATTATGGCAATATTAAAGAATGATTTCAGCCAGAAATTAACATTCAGTCATTATCTACTCACCCTCATGCAGATGGAAGGTCAGGTGAAGTTTCACAGTTAACAAAACATATCTTGAACTTCATGTAGAAACGGTGTTGCACAGTTCTCCTAAATAACTGAGGTAGATTGTAGGCTTGGGTTATACCCAAAGTTTTAAATTACGACATTGTTCTGTTTAAATATCCCAACTGACGTTGATGTTATTGTCTAAGCAAAGACAATATGTAGTGTCATTCAAATCCCTTGACTTACTATTTTCTCCCAGGAAATATACCCAAACTGGTGAGCTGCCATTCCTCTTAGAAATAAAGAAATCTGTGTCTGCATGCTGCTAAATCAGGCCAGTTAATCTGTAGTGACCTCTGCCAGCCCAGTCTTATTTCACACCTTGTCAATTATTGACATTCAAATATTGTGATATTTGATAATATCTAATATTTGCACAAACCTAGTAGATGGGGTCTTGTTTTAAAATATAATAAAACATACTAAAAACAAGATGAGATGCGTTTAGGTCAGCAAGACTTCAGATTTGAAAGGGTGTAAATAATGTCTTTTCAACTCAATTTGGGATCTTGGAGCTTCTGAAGACTTGGATTAGAATAGACAAACTGTTTGGAGCCATTTGAATGGCTTTTTGGTTTCAGATGTTTTTTTTTTTTACATCTTGGTTAGGTCATTGCTGCAACTTTGATGCTGCAAGAAATATTTTGTGAACTGTGAAAGTTCAACCACCTTTCCATTCATGAGTCGATATGACTGAATTTTTCAATTATGGGTGAACATATCCTTTAATATTTTATGCATTTTATGTTTCTGTGGTAGCCATAATTCCAACCATATCCATATCTAGAATCACTTAACAGCCACTTCATTGTAGGAGAAAATTTTTAATGTTCTCCCCATTTGGTTGTGTGTCCTCTATGAATATCACCAGCTCCTCGAGTCTCAAGTATGGTTAAGCCGTCTGAAGAGCATGTGGTATCTATCACGTATTGAAATGTGACGTGTTTGTGCCTTTTCAATTTCAGATGAGCAAGAGGCGGTGCAGAAGAGAACCTTCACAAAATGGATCAATTCTCATTTAGCAAAGGTGAGTGTCTGTTTTCCTCCACGCTCTCTGCTGCTTACATGGCTCCGATAAATGGCTTGACAGTGGCCATATTGTTGGATTATATAAACTCACTATGCTCATGTGAAACAAGTCATCGTGGCATTTAAATCATCTGGAAGTTGGATGTTAAGCTATGCCGACCTTTATCGCCAGAGACTCGTGATGTGTTATTGCTCGTCATGATTGTTTAGCTTCTCTTCGTTCACTGGTGTTTCAGGCGACTGACCCGTTGTGCCTGTGGAGGGAACTTGCTGCAACAATGATGACTCCTAATAGGGGAGGATGATTTAATTCATCCAGTTAGCTGTAAAAAATGACGTCATTTCTCTTGCATTTGAAAACAAATCATGTTTAATAGGACAGAGTTTGTTTATAATGACATTCTGCTGGATCTAATAGTAGGGAATGACCATGTCCACTATACAGTAACACTGTAAGTCGTATGTTTTTCCTGAGAGGCAACCATTGAAAAAGTCATGCTGCTTGTTGCTTTGCAGGAAAGATGAGAGACATGAAAGAGCTCAGAGGCATCTTTGCAGTCCAGAGCATTTTTACCAACGCTTACTATTTGGATGAGCTTCTGTACCACTAGTGAAGTGTGTTATGTGGGATTGTCGTGTATGAGGTTTTTTGCTGTGTGTGTGTGTGGAGGTGTGTGCGTGGGTGTTTTGTTCTTTATGCTAGTGTGTGTATTTGCGGACAGGATTGGCAGGGACAGTGATGAGGTGTGCAGATGGAGAGCAACAGGGTGAGGACAGTTCCCTGCAGGCAGTCGTCTGCTTCTAAGGCTCATGCATGTAAATAACAAGGAGTGCACAACAATAACACATGCTGAATTACATCACGCTGTGACCCTTAAATAACACAGTATATTAGATTATGCATGCTGAATTGAAATGACCCTAAGACTATGAAATATAGGACATTTTGCATTTCCTGAAGATTTTTTTTCAGAATTCAGAATAAGTCCTGAAAGGTCTGTGGTTACATGGACAATATTTCTTCAGTCTGATTGAAATCATTCAGATTTGAAATATCAACTTTAAGAATCAACTATTTACATGAGGGTTAGAACTTTTTGGACATACTTGAGGCAGTTCTGCCTGCCGTAAAGCTCCAAATCTGCCGGAATATATCAGAAGTGGAGGAATAAGAAGTTTCCAACCTTGTTAATATAATCCAACTTATTTATTCCCAAAGCCTGTTGATACAGATTTTAAGATTGTCCTACATTTTTTCCTCAGGACGATATTTATGTGTCTGGTTCACTCGACTCCAACTTTCTTAATCTTTTCAACACTTTGTTATAACCCAGGCTCTCAGGTTGAAACAAAGGAGAAAGAACAAATCTTTATTATGAGCCTTTCAACCATCGAGGTGTTAAACAATCCTAAAATCTTTTATGTCAGTGTCGCATAGATCAAATGTTTTGGTGGATTAGATGCTTCACAGCAGGTGGAAACACTTTGCACAGGTCAAAAAAGATTTTTTTGATTAAATTCTTTGTTAATACACAGCTTGTCAAATCATTTTATGTAGTCTCCATGTAATCAGTTAAGGTTGAGTCTTTGATCACAATAGTTTTAATCAGGTTGGAGAAGTATTGTCCTAATGATGACATAACATATTCAGATGGTATCGGGTTTAAGTCTGGACGGAGACATTTAGGTCTTTGTTGAGCCTGATATGCCCACTTTCGATCAAATCTTGGCTTCTAAAACTTCAGAAGAATCTCAGTTATGTGGTGGGCCAACGCAGAGACACACTGTTGTTCCACTCTTCATTATTCATGCACTGCACCCAAGCTCACTCAGTGTGCATACCAATAGGACTAATGTAGCATGAGCCATCATGAAATAGCTTTCAAACTGTGATATTTACGCTGTGGCCCACTGCTGTCTGAGCGCGCTTCAGAAGGGTTTACGGTGACTTCTTTCATCAGGGCACAAACAGTGTCTTTCAATAATTTGCAACAGTTTGTGTGTGTGAATAAATGATGAGTATCGGCCTGAATGGGATCTGCTTTTTGTGGGTGAAAGTGTGATTATCTGAGTTTGAACTTCCTCCAGTCACACTTTCCCTTCACCCTTTCCTGTCGGTTTCCTCTGATATTGTATCACTAAGCAGTTTTCCAGTGATTTTCTCAGTTTTCCACTATGAGGTCTCATGTGACTCTGTCGGTCAGCAGATTTTCCAGGGTGGGAATGATTTCCAAATTACAGAAGCTGTTTTTGCTTGATTGTATATATTAGTCGTTTTATTGGGAAATTATTTTTTGTTTTAATCTGGACAAGAGGAATAGAATAAAAATGCTGATAGTGGAAAAGTGTATTTAACTGAAAACTCTCAACACATTCTGTGTCACACAATACTAATGGACCTCTCGATTCAGTGGTAATTGAACAGCATGTTTTCTCCCTGTAGTACTTTAATGACAGGAAGAAGAGAGGTGTCCATGTGCAGAATAACAGGACAGACGCTCGCCTCTTCACACTGCTTTGCCCCAAATAGGCAGCCAACTGCATCCTGTCATGGAATATGTTGAGCTGTGAAATGACCTGTATATGATGCCAAATAAAGAATTCCCATGCTGAGCTTTTCCTTTTAATTAAGGCGTCTCTCGGCCAAATAAATACACATCTGTTTAGTTAAGTTGTGCAGTGATGCTTCCGTACACAGAAGGTTACACCACTGTCATTCATCTTGACGATCGCACAGCTCTGTAAATGTGTGGATATGATATCAGGAGACAGAACCCCATTAGGGTTAAATGAGTAGCATCGCCTCAGGACTGGGCACCAAGCCACTGCTGAGAAAAAGGCACCATCTTTTCAGCTGCAGGGAGGCTCTGTGGTTGTTGCTAACAAGTCTGTTTCTCACAACCAGCATTTGGTTTCTCTTCATCCCTGCTAATGGCTCAGAATACCAATATCCTTTCACAGTATGCAAATTAACAATGTGACATTAATGGTTCTATTAATGTGGTAGCTCACAACACGGAGTCATTTCTAATTTCAACAAGTTTCATTTGTTGTAGTGTTTCCATGTCGATAATTCTGTGCTATCGCTCCTTCAGTATAAACCACCACTCGAGGTTAACGACCTTTTTGAGGACATCAAAGATGGGGTGAAGCTCTTGGCTCTGTTGGAGGTGCTGTCTGGACAAAGACTAGTAAGTAGTACTTGTGGTGTGTTTTTTGCACCAAGTGTGGATTTTCTAAAGGGGAAGAGTCTCCTTGTATAATATGCACTAGAAATAATAAATATGTAAATCAATGCATGCTTTTACATCTTGTACTTTTATGTGTGGATTCCCTTATGTAACATCTTGTGGTTTCATTTATTTCATTATTTAAGTTAAAAATCTGCAATCTGAGTCACACTTAAAATCGTGTTTAACAATTTACACAATTCGGAGTTCTGCTGTTAATCACTGAAATACTTTGCAAAGCTTTTTTGTCAGTTAAGCAGTAAAGATTTTGCCAGATAGCAAAAGGGATTTGCTGATATTAACAGCAGACATGACAATGAGTGTAAGCAGTTGATGTCATAAGTATTAAGTCCTAAAGCTACAACATGGTACTTTCTTTTTTGGACTTCTCTGGTGGTGATGAAAATGGTGTAGTGTTGTCAAAGATATTGAATATCAATTCTGATAATCAACATGAATTCTGAATATCTGACTCAGTTTCCAGACTACAGAGCAGCTTCTTTCCTTGTTGCTTATGTAGGTCAAATATCAGACTTTTAACAAGTTAAAAGTTTGTTTACCTTCATACCTTTAAATGTTCATGTGTAAGTTGACAAAATATATGTCTAGGAAAGTCAAAATCTTATTGGTCTATATATATGTTTTATGTCCTTCTCCATTTATCTTAAAAATGGAAACTACTTACTCACTTACTTTGACAACACAAGTGAATCAGGATGCACACAAACCTAAATTAAGACCATATATATCTATTCTGTCTTAAAAAATCCCAAATTAAGATAAAATTGTTGTTGCTCACATTAAGTGTTGGATCACTGCACAGAAATTGCAGCGCCCTAATTTAGATCTGATCCTCCTCACCGTGAGATGCTGCTGGCTCACACACAAGCATATGAACTGGCCCAGACAGCGATAGGGATTTAGTAAACAGACCTGTCTTGAAACAAACTGCCATGTCATCTGTAAAGCTGTTACTTGGCAGATGAGTCCTTTGCACGTCACGATGAGCACCGCCTGCACTGCTTACTGCTTTCAGGAGTGCTCCCCTGATGCTTTATATCAGCCAAAATAATTTACATACGCATATCTCACTGAAATTGGTTCTGTCTCATGGTTAAGATCACAGGATTATACGTATTTCTTAAAGCGGCCTACTTTTAGGGAAAGTATCCTCAGCTTTATCTGATTCTTTGCTAGCTCTTTGCCAGCTTTATCTGATTTTTAATATCTGCCCTCTCTGTCTTCAGCCACGTGAGCAAGGCCGCCAGCTGAAGAGGATCCACTGGGTCTCCAACATTGGTACTGCGCTCAAATTCCTCGAAGGCAGAAAGGTAAGCGTTCAGTCATAACAGCGGTTTCACCTTGAATGTCCATGCATTTCCATGCTAAATATCATACTAGAAAGAAACAGTCGCATGTTTTAAAGGGGAAATTCTCCTGAAAATGAAAATCCAGTCCTTATCTGCTTACCCTCATGCAAATGGAAAGTTGGGTGAAGTTACGCAGTAGCTTCACTGCAGAAAAGTGTTGCAGCATTGTCTTAAACAGCTGAAGTAGACGGGGACCGAGCTCCTAGATCTTAACTTGATTAAAAACTGAAATCCTCACTGTAGCTGAAAGAGTTAGTATGCACCCTGTTTGAAGTGCATGCACAAGCTCGACTTTGCCTCGAGGGTGTTGATAATGTCTTTTCAAATCAATTTGGGGTCTCGAGGCATCTGAAGACTTAATGCAGCAAGAGCTTCAGATGTTTAAGAGAAAGCTGCAACTCTGTTTTGCTGTGAAGCTCCAGAAATGTTGTAGGGACTACAAAACCTCACCTGACTTTCCATCGGCTTGAAGGTGGGTAAATAATGACTGAACTAGATTTTTGGGTGAAGTTATCCTTTAGGAAGTCAAGGCTGTGATTAAGAACTGGATGATAAAAAGCTGTTGATTTTTTTTGTATTAGTGCACATCAGGTGTCAGTGGGTGTACAAAATGCACTATTTTCAGATGAGCAGCATATAAAAAGTGGACTTCTTGATTACATAACGTCTCTAAATCCTTGGCTTCATTAAGCCTGTGTTCCATTTTCATCTGGGTTCCCTGAGGACTGAGACTTACATTGTTGTGATCTCTCTCCCATCATGTGTGCCCTCAGTCTGTGTATCGAGGATCTCCGGTCAGTCGCCATTAAACGCCCTGTGTGATCCTATACTGTATGCATTCTTTTCATTTGATGCACGATAAGCAATGCTTGGATACGGCCATTCTGTTTCAATAAATGCAGTCATTATGCTTTTCTACTGACATGCATTTTGATGCATTTTGATTCAAGCACTAGTCAATGAGGTGCTTGGCTCTCTATAGCTATGAGGTTTTTAAATGTAGAGATGTGAACATGAAAAAATGTTGCAGTTATCTAATGCAAGTTCTGCAGTGCTGTGATATCTCTGCTTTTCATTTAAAGCCTAGTTGAACACAATTATTTTCTATCTTTTCTTTTATTCCTTCTGGTTCACTGTGGCTGTCTCTGCCTGGTTTGGCTATATTACAGTTCCTACAGTCATCAAAGTCCTGACTTTGATGACTGAGCAAACAAAAGCTTGCCTTCTTTTGGAGAGAATTAACATGAGGGGTTCTGTCGGGGCAAATGCAAAACAAGTCTCACCTCCAGACTGTCTGCATGTGACATATAATCCTCTGCTGTGTGTTTCAGATCAAACTTGTAAACATTCATGCCACTGACATCGCAGATGGACGACCATCAATTGTCCTTGGGCTGATATGGACTGTTATCCTCTACTTCCAGGTAATACTTCATCTGATCCCTGAGAGTTTAATAACTGTATTCACTCAATGCTGTTATGAATAAATCCATTCTCAAACTGGACCAAATGTTGCTTAACTTTTTGACCCACTGCTGATCTTCATTTTTTTGTAAACATTAAGTAGCATTTAAATATCTTATAAAAAATTTCATCTATAAAAATAAAATCAAGCTGGTACAGGGGCTTTATGCAACATGTAATTATTTGCAATTCAACAGCAGTGAAAAACGTTAGATTTTTTAATGTACAAGAAAATAAACAGACAGAGGGACCTGACAGGTAGCAGCTGCGTAGCAATTTGGCTGCTAATGCACAGTTTTAACAGCTGCTTCAGTGAAAACAAGACAACATGGACTCATAAAGCCGACAGTACATCATGTTTTAACATGCGACTGATGGACTACAGCCTGCCCTCTCCGCTCTGGCATCTAGCTAGCTGAGTTACACCTGAACACTGACACAGCACAATCGCACTAACACATCTGAGGGTGGCTACACACTGCCTGCCAAGAAGCAGGAACAGGAACAAGAATGATACAGGGAAATACTGTGAAATTCTTGCAGTAATGGCTTACATTTTTGATAACGTAACTAAATAATGGATTACAAATGAGTTATCCCCGATATTGGTCACAAGGCAACATCCCCTCCTCCTCTTGTTCTTGTTCTCCATGTAGATTGAGGAGTTAACAAGTAACCTGCCAGCCCTCCAGGCTCTGTCCAACAGCAACTCTTCTGTGGAGAGTATAGCCAGCTCTGAAACAGGAAGCCCCCCCATGAAGAGAAAGGTTGTCAACAAATTTCAGGGCAATGCCAAGAAGGCCCTGCTCAGATGGGTGCAGTGCACAGCTGCAAAGTAAGTCACTTTCAAATGCCCTTTTTGGCCACGTGTTACAGCCTGTTTATAGATACATTTTCCATGTACTGTTTAAGATGCAGTTTGTAGTAACATTTGTGTTTTTCAGGTATCATGGAATTGAGGTGAAGGACTTTGGTCCCAGCTGGCGCGATGGTGTCGCCTTCCAGTCGGTGGTGCACGCCATCAGGCCAGACCTGGTGGACATGGAGGTGGTGCGGAGGAGGAGCAACAGGGAGAATTTGGAGGAAGCCTTTGCACTAGCAGAAAATGAGCTGGGTATTCCCCGTCTGCTGGACCCAGAAGGTGCCAATGACCTTTTCCTGCTGCCTTCATTAAATATTCCAACGTAGTAGACAATTCAGACCAGCTAGCATTAAATCTTGTGTGACATGGTTGAATATTTGGACGGTTTTCCCAGTGTTTAAGACATGAATCAGCAACTATACAGTATTAGTGATTGTTGGAATATGTCAATATTATATCCTCACAGTGATATAAGACATCTTAGATTTTTTTTACTCTTGGTCAAAAATACCATGACATCTGATGCTGCCACCCAGTCCCAGCATTTATGAATTCCTTTTGATGAGATTTCACAATATCTGGATACATTCGCTATTGTGATATAGTCAAAAGATATTGCAATTTTATTTCATTGTCGATTTTTTTTGGGGGGACAAATTGCTGCTGAAAAGATCATTGAAATCCAGCAGGGGATTAAAATTCCGTGTCGTGGCTCTGTAGAAGTGAAGCAGTCCGCAGCAGCTCTGCAGTCCTGTCTTCACTGGCAGAGTCGTGATGCTTTATTGCGAGAAGAGCCGCACTCAATTGTCTCTGCTTTTACAGGAGCTTGACCCTGATTTCTAGAAACATCAGGCCGAGGTTGTAGATGAAAGTAGACATGTATAATTAGCTGTCAAGCCTGAGGAGATTTATCCTCTTGAGGTCGCAAAATGCTTTTTCTTTTTTTTCTTTTTTTTTTATGTCATATTGACATCATCCCCATCCCCCTTCAGCACTACATGAATACAAGAATGAGCTCATATTTTAAGTTTAGCACGGACATGATTTTTCGAGTTCTGAGTCACTTGCTATCACTGCCTATGTTTAGATGTTTTGTTTTATCAGAAGTTTGTCAGATAATGTTTGTGTCGCTCTGTAGATGTGGATGTTGACAAGCCGGACGAGAAATCCATCATGACATATGTGGCTCAGTTTCTCAAGCACTACCCGAACCCCCACCACTCCGAGACTGATGGACAGCAGGATGAGGTACTTTTGTTTTGGAAAATGTACGATTTTGTGATACATGAAGCTAGAGAAGAAATATTGAGTGTTGTTTTTTTTGTTGTTTTTTTTAAGTTGTATATATTGTGACCATCCACAACAATCACTTAGTTTATCATCGTACATAGAGATCACAACAGCATATGCTTAAAAAAAACATGCTTTAAAGGTGCAATTTGTATGACATGGCCAGAATTTTTGTTTAAAACAAATCCGAAAGCCCGACAGCCCTTGTAATTTCGGCACTCATGTTGTGCAGCCCAGTCTGAGGTCCAGCTCCAGCTAACTGAACTTTTTAGCTAATGTTAGCTAGCAACAGTCAAGGACAGTTAGCAAAGAGCAGCAGTTGTGGGATACTGCCCTTTTCAGTTTTGTAGCTACCTTTGAATACTGGCCGTATTTGACAAATTACACCATTAGCTGTTGCTGAGCTTAATTGTTTTTAATTGTTAATTCCTTTGCATGCAATTTTTCACATTTGTCATTTTATCACACGAAGATCTCATGAATCAAAATAATCATTGCATGAGCACAGTGACAATAAAATCATCACAGTTCTGTTTTCCATCATCAGACTCATTTAATTCATCCATCTACGTATTTTTTGTGCACATTAAGCTGCTTCTTGGCTCAATTCCAACTTTTGCACTGTCAGTGCCAGTACTCCAGGTGAGAGATCAGGTCATGATGCTGCATGCTTTCTGTTTGCTTTCTGTTTGGAGTTTATTCCCATCTCACTCTCGTCCCATTTCCCACCCTCTTTGCTTCCTTTTAATAATGCATCTAATGCATTCTTTGGTGTGTTTGCATCTCTTTGTGTGCCTTGCTGCTTTCCTGGATAGTTTGGTCCCCAAGATATAGAGCAAATGCTTGAGGTATGTTTCTCTAATCTAACAGACTGAACCAGAGGTTTGAACTATTGTCTATACCCCTTTCCTTCTAATATGACTTGTCAAACTTTGTGTGGAATCTTAGTTGTAAATCTATTTTTTTAGTTCTTAACTCTGTTTTTTACCTCTTTTAAATGAATTAATGAGGTTTTTATGGAATGTCAGTTTGGTATGAGTTTCTCAACATATTTGCATGCTGAATATGAACTAAAAGCAAAATTAGAGTTGGTTTGTCCCTGTGAGTCTGAGCTGAATGTCCCCTGATTGTGACAGAGAGAGGAGCGAAAGATGCTGAGAGAGCTGAAGGTGTTTTTAGATCAGCTGGAGAGAGATGTGCTGCGGGCTCAGGGAGCAGAGGGAAACCTCACTGACAAATATCAGGTGAGTCAGGCCTGGAAAGACAGAGTGCCCCATTACATAACAGACATTTATCAACTCTCACCACTCGCTGTTCTCATTTTATCCTTTTGTTTTTGCAGGCATTCAAGAGCTTCCGTGTACAGTATGAAATGAAGAAAAAGCAGACAGATCCGCTGCTTCAGCCGGTGAATAGAGACGGAAAGCTGTCAGTGGATCAAGCTCTGGTCAAACAAGCGTGGGACCGTGTGTCTGCCAGGGTGAGTCTACTGCATTCTTCTGCACAACATGAATACTTTATAACTGAGCCGAGCATAATTAATTATGATAATTAATCATACCTACGATAAACACGACCTGATAATGAATAATAAATTGTCCGTTTGCCATTTGCTATCATGTTAGCTTTAAGATTGCATCAAAGTCATCATAATGAGAGAGAAACACAACTGAGGGCTCCTCTCTTCTATTCTGGCTGCCAGTGAAAGTTCAGCGGGGTGCAAGCATTTGAATCAAGAGTTTGTTCAGAGGGGAGGAGATGAGAACAGAGGGGGTTTTGTTCATTGGCCAATCGACTCTTCTGGACATCCAGCGCTTGTCTAGACTTGCATAAAACTCTTTTTGTGGCCCGAAAGCTTGTGAACATATGGAAATGTTTCGATCAGCATCGCCTCCTCTATGGTGGGATCTTGCTTTAGTCAAGTGGGTTTTTAAATGGATGTCAATTGCAGCTGCTGGACTGGCACATCCATCTGGACAAGTCCCTGCCTGGTCCTCTGGGTGTGATTGGAGCCTGGCTTCACAGGGCAGAGATGGCTCTGAGAGAGGACATTCCCATCCAACATGCACATGAGGAGACAGCCAATGTACTTCACAGAAAACTAGAGCAGCATAAGGTAACACGGCAAATCTTTGACCTTCCGAGTATTTTGATACCTACCAAGCTGTTTTATATGCTTAATTACATTTGACATTTTGCAGGAGGTATTAAAAAACTTGGAATCGCACAGACAAACCTTCCATCAGATCCACAGAGACAGATCAGTGAATGGGGTACCTATCCCACCTGAGCAGCTACAAGATATGGCTGAACGGTATGATCTTGGCCTGGATCACTATAGTGTTACCAGTGTGTCCTCTTATAGTGTTTTCTAATAATAGACCATTTTCATTTGGCAGCCACTTTGCTGGGCGACTCAAATGTTTTTGAATACAACTGAATAATTCACCCTCTGGCATAAACTTTTGTAAATCTGCGGCATAAAGTAGTGTTTATGAATTTTTCCTTTAAAATGTTCTGTACTGTTTATAATTGAGTAAAAAAAAAAAAAAGCGGCCTCTAATTGAATAAACATTTTACACTTTGCAGGTTCAACTTTGTGTCCACATCATCATATGCTCACTTGATTAAACTGGAGTTCTGGGAGATGAAGTATCGACTGATGGCATTTCTTATGTTGGCCGAGTCAAAGCTCAAGTCCTGGATCATCAAGTACGGCAGACGGGACTCTGTTGAACTCCTGTTGCAAACCTACCTTGTAAGTTAAAATCCTCCTTGTAGTTGCAGGATTCTAATGTGTCTTTCACACTATTTAATTTTATTTTAACGTTTCTGTTCCAGACTTTTGTTGAAGGCCACAGGTTCTTTGAGCAGTATGAGATCATCTTCACAGGCCTCAAGCAAGCTGCAGAAGTTTATGTCAAATCTGACAGTTCAAGTAAGACTCCTTTCTGTTTTATTACCAGTTTGTTTGCTATTTATATATTTATGTTATATGTATAGTTTTAAAATCCCTCCATTGGCTACCTGCCTGCTTCAGAATTGATTTTAAGATAATTCTATTGGTTTATAAAGCTCTTGGTCTTGTTTATCAGATTTGCTTTTAACCAATAAACTCTCCAGACCCCTCAGGTCTTCTTGTAGACTTATAATTATCTTAAATCCAGAACAGAAACTCATGTTGAGGCATTGATTTATTACTATGGACCACATCGCTTGGAACATGCTTCCAGAACACCTGAGGGCTGCAGAGAATGTTATAAAGCAAACTCAAGACATTACTGTTATTGTAGCTTTTTCTTTTTGTCTGTTTATTTGTGTATTTTTTTGATGATAGCATTTTTGTTTTTTGTATTTCAATTATGAAATATTTTAAATTCCAGTGTTCTATTTATTTATTTATGTTTGATGGGGTGGGGGGTGTATTGTTCACTGTGTGAAGCCTTTTATTTGACTGTCTTGTTCGTCTGGGCTCAAACAGTCTTATTATTGATTTCATGTTACAGGGTCTAAGACCTGTAACAAGGGTAAGTCTAAAAACAGTCCAACAACCTTTAAAACCTTGATTTTGCCTGTCTCCTGAGCTGTTTCCTTCTGTAAACTTGGGGCTGCACATTTCTTTTCTAACATTCTGTTAACCCAGAGGACAATCATGACATTGCATTATGCATGGAAACGTAACAGTAACCGCATTACATGGAATGCTATTTTAGCACGATCTCTCTGACCTAACATCATGTCGCTTCCACCAATGAGCCAAATGATCAGCAGACATAATCAGATGCTGTTTATTTTATAGCTGTCCAGCTGATATCAATATTGGTTTCTGCACTAATGATATATTTTGCTTCCAGTTGATGAAGCAGAGGGGGTAAATAAATTCCTGAGTGATGCCACAGCTCAGTGGAAGAACCTGGCTTTGGAGGTGCGGAGCGTTCGCAGCATGCTGGAGGAAGTGATTGCTAACTGGGAGAAGTACAGCAGCACCGTGGCAGGTCTGCAGGCCTGGCTCGAGGACGCCGAGCAGATGCTCAATCAGTCAGAGAGTGCCAAACGTGTAAGTACAACAGATAAAAGTAATGATAAATATGTATTTATTGTTTGCATCGTACATATTATATTTCTCCTTCTAAGATGTTTGAGGGATGTTTTTAAATGTTCACAAAGCATTTGAGATTGTGTAACTCTGGTGTTTGTTTTCCTTTCTTCTTTCAGGATTTTTTCAGAAACCTCTCTCATTGGATGCAGCAGCACATGGACATGAACGACGCCGGGAACTTCCTCATTGAGACCTGCGATGAAACAGTTTCACGAGATCTGAAGCAGCAGCTCCTCCTTCTGAACGGGAGATGGAGGGAACTGTTTGTCAAAGTCAAACATGTAAATACAATGCAGTGTTCGAAATAATATGATGATACTTTCTGTCTCATCAGCTTGAGTTAAAAATGATTAATCTGCTGTCTTCCTCTGTGTCGTTGGCAGTATGCAAGAGCAGACGAGGTTGATAAATTGAGGCAAGACTACCAGGATGGCATTAATACTTTGAAAATGTTCATGGATGCAACAAATGAGAAGATGACTGCTCCTGTCCAAGTATCTTTCCTGAATGTCAGAGCTTTCACACAAGATGTTGAGGTAAATACCTGATATGCTCATCCCAATTTTTTTGTTCCTCTTCTGCATAATGAAAATCACTATACTGTGTATCCTTATTTACTGTAGGAAATCAAGCACAAAGTGCCAGCGATGGAAGCCGCCTGTAAGGCAGCGAGCCGTACCGCTCAGCTGTTGACCAAAGACACTCCACAGGAGGAGGTTTCACAGATGACAGCTGTGATGGCCTCGATCAAAGAGCAGCTGAGCAAGGTGTGTGTGTGTCATTATACAGTGTGTCATCCACTTGTCACCAGTGATGTCACTTACTAGCATAGTTGCATTGTTTGTTTTTTTAATCTTGTTAAGATAACACATATCAGTCACCACTGAATCAGTTTAATCAACATGTTTTCCTTCATTCAGGTAAGGGAGAGATGTTTGCCTCTGCTGAGGGAGTCCCAGTCTCTTTTACCTCAACTGGAAGAAATGGAGAAAAACATCACAGGCTTCTACCAGGCTCTGGAGAAGGCCAGTCATATCACCAGCACTCCCGACTCTGAGGGACCAGTAGACTTTAAACAGAAATGCCAGGTAACTAATACACATTTAATATTTTTACATTTGCAATTTTTTGAAGAACCACATTTTTGACTGAAACGCATAACCTCAAGATATGAATGAATGACTAATGACTAACCCTGCTTGTCATTGAATACTGCAGGAACTGGCGACCTTCACACATAGCTGTAAGAAGTGCTTGACAGTGATAGAGAGAAACCACCAGACCATCCAGAAAATAATGAACAGCAGTAAAACCCTCGAGCACATGGACATGAGCCTCCTGCAGAAAAGAGTAGCAGACCTGCAGGCTTCCTCTCAGGTAAAAAAAACCCTCAAGGCCTATTTCTGTTCTGTTTGGCTTTTAGATTTGTGTTAGCTCTTATACATTTTTATTTTTTTTTTTCATTTGTGTAGGCCATGATTAAGGAGTCTACAGAGTGGCGGAAGCATGTGGAGGCAAACAGCAGCCTCATGAAGAGGTTTGATGAGTCACGGATGGAGCTGGAGAAGGTTCTTAAAATGGCACAGAGCTGTCTGACAGAAAGAGGCAACCCAGAGGAGCTGCTCAAAAAACACACAGTAAGAACACTTCTGTATAAGTGACTCTGAAATCTGTGCAAGACGCAAAACAGAACAGTTTCAAACGTCCTCATTTCTCTGTTGACAAGATGTAGTCTTAAAAATGGGACACATGATGATGATGAGGTCCTGATATTTTTTGCAGGAGTTCTTTGGTCAACTGGACCAACGGGTTCTGAATGCCTTCCTGAAAGCTTGTGATGAGCTGACGGACATTTTACCAGAGCAGGAGCAGCAGTCGCTACAGGAAACTGTCAGGAAGCTGCACAAACACTGGAAGGTCAGAAGCTGGAACACTGTCGTTTTTCAAATGCTAAGATGCAGCTCAGTCATACTTAAATAAAATACCATGCTAAAACATTACTTTGGTAAAAAGTCACGCATACAATTGGAATAAAGTATCAGATATTGAATGTCTTTAAGTATCAAAAGTATTGCAACACTAATATGGTAGAATTCAGAATCATAAATAAGTGATGTAAATGGTGTAATAATCATTATTTATCACACCACCATAAACCTTAAAAAGAGTTAACAGTGAAATGAATTAACATTACAAACCTCAAATCATGATTATCAATAATCAACTTTGCTTGAAAGAAACTCACAAACTGCTCTGAATCTGGCCTCACTGTTGTCTTATTTCTCATATACCAGGACATTCAGACAGATGCCCCCTTTCACCTTCTGCATCTTAAAGTGGAGGTGGAGAGGAGCAAGCTGACGGTGTTGCTGCAGGAGTGCCAGGCGGAGGTGACCAGGGAGAACCGCCACCTGGCCAACATGGGGAGCGAGAGGCTCATCAAGGAGCACAGGGTGAGGACAGAGTGGCTGGCCGGCTGGCTGAGTTTCATGTATTGATTCACACAGTTTGAAATAATTCAATGCAAATTCACTGCTGTGTCGAGGCGTCGGAAGATTAACTCGGCCCAAAAGAACTGCGGCTCCTCCAGTGTCAAGAAACTGTATTTAAAGGACTAGCACGGAAGTAAAACCCCTGCTATCCATTATGGAGGGTGTTGACTTTTCACACAAGTACTTGTGTTTTTCTTTACTTTAGGCCTTCTTCAGGGAAAAGGGCCCACAGTCCATCTGTGAAAAAAGGCTGCAGCTGATGGAGGAACTTTGTCAAAAGCTCCCTGAGGGTGACCCCGTCCACCAGACCCTGGAAACAGCAAGAAAAGACTTCGCGGAGGTCCAGGAAGAGATCGATAACACCCATCAGAAGCTAATGCAGCACCCAGATAAATGGAAGGACTACAACGCAAGGTGCAATAACGTCTTATTTTTGAAGGATGTGTTCTTCATTAACCAGGCAGCATCCTGCGTTGATTACATACCTAAAGAAATCAATTGAATTCTTTCACGAGTTGAGGCAAGAGAGGATTTGCAAAGCGTATTGTTCCGATAGTTACAAAATGTAAAGTTTATTCAGCGTTACCGATAAGGCGCAGTTTCTTCATTGTCAACAGATGCAGCCAGAACAGAAATGTTCTTGTACAAGCACTTATTCATAAAATCCTAAAGTTAAAATTAGATTTCCCTTCATGGTGTGAAACAGGTACGCTGAGCTCTCCTGCTGGCTTATATCTAAAGAAAGCCAACTGAGGCTGCTGAGGAACCGAGCCAATGACCCCCGAAAATATGGCCAGGTGAAGACTACCATCATGGTGAGTCCAAACACCCCACAGTCAGACTATTCTCTGACGGTCCCCTCCTTGCCTTCTCTGGGATGTGTCACTTGTGATGTGCTAATGACTCTTCAGTGTCACTGCTGAGAAGACAAGTCTGTAAAAAAAAACATTGTGTAAGGTGACTCCTCTCACCACATGTGCTGTATCACTGTCTCTTGTTGTGTGCAGGAGCTGAGGAATGATGCGGAGCTTCAGGAGGGGAATCTCGGCTGGCTGAAAGCCCGAATGGCCGCACTTATCGAGATCTGTGCTGACAGCGATGGCCAGAGGCAAGGAAGTGCATTGAGCAAGCTCTCCACTGATTTTAAAGGTCTTCTTGCTTCTCTCTCAGAGGTAGGTGAAGCTTTCAATGTTTTAGGTGCCAGGCACACATCAGACATCATATCTCTTCTGGGAATCGACAGTATACTGCTTATAAATGCAGACGTTATCAAAGGGACCTACATTTTCATTTCGAGGTGAGGTATAAGAGTTATTATTTTTTATTGTTATTTATCTTTCAGGCTGAGAAGATGGTTCTGGCTGTGGGGGACTGTGTGCAGTTCAGAGAAGAGGTACAGACCACGTTGGAGGATCTCGTCCAGGGCCAGAAAGAGGCTCAGGCTGAAGTCACCAAAATACTGGACTGTCCAACTGTTAGAGAAGCCCAGCAACTGCTTCTCATTCACCAGGTACTGTTGGATATTCACAAAAAAATTATATGATAGAAAAAATTAATGACTTAACTTTTTAGATTAACACTCTGTTTCCCGTAGCAACTGTTAAAACGGCTGAAGCTGAAGAGAAAGGATGTCCAGCAGCTGATCACCAGAGGTCAGCAGCTCCAGGCTGAGGAGGGTCTTGGAGAGACTCTGCAGCAGGACCTGCAGAGTTTAGAGAACACTGTCAGCAAAATGGAGCAGAATATGGATTCACAGGAGCAAAGCCTTGAGGTGAGCAGTGGTACTAGCTCAGTGAGTCAGGAAACATTTGGTCGGTTGTGCAAGTGGATAGCATATCACAGTCTCTGTCTGAAGTGGATAACCAATTTCTTTTTGCAGCTGCCTTCACAGATGGAAAAAAATACTTTGATAAAAGATCTTGGCAAAACTTTCTTTTTTACCTGGAAAAACATTTTGTTCCCCTGGATCATCAGAATTATTTTCTTGCTTGCCTCTCAGGGATTTTATACTTTGAATTGACTGACTGACTTGTTTGTCTTCTATTTTTCTATCTTCCAAAATCTCTGTGTAATTAGTGTGAAATGAAGATATTGTGTCTGTCAATCACTGTCAGCCTCTAAGCTGAATCTTGACAGCATGAAGACTGTCCTCATCCACTAAATATAGAAACAGCGTCTGTCCTTTCTTCTGACGGCTGATATTATGTTAGTTAAGTGTAATAAATTGATTCTGACAATAGATACTATTTCACTTCTGCTATTATATGCATCTGTAGTTATGTAGTTGTTTGTGGAGTTTAGTCATGTATTTTTGTTATAAAGTTCTGATTGCCACTTAAAGTAAAAACAATTAAAGTAAGTAAAGTAAAGTAAACCCTGACGGATGTTCCTAATGTTCTGTGGATGGAAAAGAGTTCCACCAAGGGAAGGAGGCGAGGGATTCCTGTTGATGCAGTAGGTGTCGGAGCTGCAGCATTTGTGGAAAATTGTCCTGAATGGAGGGTAGAGAGGTCTGATTGATGTTTTCTGTTTGAAGGACTTTTGCCCTCTGAGGCTTTACTGTTCCTTTTCGAAGATAGCGAGGCAGCCAGTCAGTCATCACACCCTTGGGGCTTTTACAGAACACATACAGGGATGGAGGAAGGAGCCTTGAAATGGAAACTTTGCTGTGCTGTATTCTGATGCTCTATGGATCACAGTGAAAGATTCTCAGCGGGGTGCACATCAATAAATCTGATGTTTCTGACGCTGCGGCAGAACCTCTGCTGCAGCACCAGTGGGGCGAGGTGCCTGCAGACTGTAAGCTGTGCTACCTCTTGTCATTATGCTGACTCATCACAACTGCTGATAGAGCCAAACATGGTGGTGTCGTCTGCATACTTAATGAAGTGGTTGGAGCTGGATTGACAGCACATGTATCATGTGTCAGTGTGTGTGCTTTTAGTGGTGAACTTGATCTGTGATTAGTAAGTAATTATATTTGTAACATTTTACTATTTTTGTTTTGCAAAAGCATTCATTGTCACATTCATCACTTTACATAGTAATCAAATTAGTGCAAATTAATTCACATAGCATTGTGCAGACTTACAACAGACCATTTTATAATCTATTTTAAGGTCTAAATCGAATTTTACGCTAAGATGTCTGGCCAAGGACTTTAATTTGGCGGCCAGTGGACCAAGTAGGAGGTTGTTATCGAACTGTGCCATATTGAGTTGATTTGATATCAATGATTTCTTGGCATTGTCATCCTCAGGTCACACTGGCAGCCTGGCAGGAGTTTGACAGCCAGCAGGAGGCAGTGCACGAGTTTGTTAACAAGGCACGCTCATCGATGGACAGAGACTTGAACTTCAGCAGCCCAGAGAGCCTCGCTGTTGAACTCGACCAGGCCAGAGTGAGTGAAGTGTTCTTTGGTTTATTCTTGACATTTTTACTATTGGATATATGTTAGCTAAATGGAGAATAAAACCAATATTGTTTACTTTGTAAATAGGTGTTGCTGAAGCAGTGTGAAGCAGAGGCCTCACACATGAACACTTTGCTGAAGAGAGCAACAGAAATCCAGCTCGGTCCAAAGAACAAGACTCTGCTTTTAAAACAAGCTCGTTCCCTCAGTGAGCAAGTGGACAAAGTCGAGACTGGACTAAAGAAAGAGTAAGAGGATGTACTCAAAATACATAATGATGCCACATGAATGAGGTCAATTAAATACACTCTCTGTAGTAACCCCAGTTATCTGGTACTCTGGATCTTACATGATTGTCAAGGTTTATTTACTATTCCTGAGCCAATTTATAATTCATGCTCTTGTGTTTCAGTGTCAAGACTTTGGAAGACATGACAAGTCAGTGGGATAAGTTTGGAGCTGGATTCGAAGCCTTTTCCTTGTGGATATCTGACAAGGAAAAGCAGCTAGAGGCACTCAAATCCTCTACGTTACCACTTGAGCAACAGATCAACACAGTGAAGGTACAGTGTGGTGTATGATAAAGCAGCAATCTTAGCAGTCAGCAAAGCTGTCTTAAGATGTTAGAATGCAACAATGCAGGCCTCCTTTTCCTGTAGTGCTGACAGGCTGTCTCTGTTTTGTCTCCGTCCTCTGTCTTCATCACAAATGGAAAGCAGTAACTGTTCATGAAGTCTGTGGTTTGTGTTTGACTAAGCGGTTTCAGTACTGACAACCTCAAGCTGTCACAATATGCTAGTGAAACAAAACATATGAACGACAACAACATTTACAGTGAACAGTAACCAGTACAAGCTACTTCTTTGTCACCTGTGGAGAAAGTCCCCAGACTCTCATAGGAAAATTGCAAAATGTTGTGAGTTCTTAAGTTTATTTTTTTGGATTAAGCAAATGTTATAAGTATCAAGTTCTTTATTTTTGTTATAAACATTTTGTTCATTTGTTCCATCAGTGTTTATCTGCATAGAGAAAAGGGGAGTAAGATTCAAATTAAGATTAAAGTTGTTACTCAACTTGCTTGTCGAGAGACATGTTAATGGAAAGTGTGAGGTGACAGACTTGGACGTTTCCACTTCTGATCAGATCATCAGTCTTGATAAGTGATTATCTCAGTCTTCTTGTTTTTTTTATTGTTTTGCATCCAGGTTGTTCATGCAGAACTTCAGGAGCGGGCTGAGGTTCCTTCTCAGCTGGAGGCCGATTCCCAGGCGCTGGCCCAGTTCGTATCCTCAGGGGAAGCAGCTCGCATTAAGGCCCGTCTGACCCAAATTGGCAGGTACTGGGAGGAGCTAAAGGAGAGCATACAGCAGCTTGATGGACAGCTGGAGGAAAGCTCCTCTCACCAGCAGAAGTTCAAAAGTAGCCTCGATGAGGTAAATAGAGTTATTACTTAAGATATCAGGACAGTTTACAGAGTGGAGAGTTCAGTTTTGATCTGTTTTCTCTCCTAGGTACAAGCATCTCTCAGTGAGCTGCACACAAAACTGGAGCATCCTATCAAATCCTGCACCTCCTCATCAGAGACCTACAAAGCTCTTCAAAACCACATGGTGTGTTCACTTTTGATGAAAAAAAAAATACCTGAAAGGAAACAATTTTTTTCATTCATACATCTCTAATTTAAAAAAACTAAACATGCCAACAATATTTGAAAATGAATTGCAAAGCTTAACGCAGTGCCAGCCGTTTGTTACTGTGCATGTCTTCAAGCTGACAGGTAATGCTGTGTGAGTCACTGTCTTGTGTTGGTGTCCCCCAGGACGTCTGTCAGCATCTGGAAAAGCTGAAGGGAACCTTGCTGTCTCTGTCAGCTGGTGCCCGAAGACTCAGTGACAAAGAGCAAGCTGAGAGGACTGTGACAGCACTAAACACCAGTTATGAGCAATATACACAGGAGGCAAAGGACAAACAGAGCTCTCTGGAAAACCTGCTTTCTCTTTGGCAAAAGTAAGAACTATTAAACAGACCATTCATTTTATGATTGAAAGCAAAGTTAATAGGACAGATACACACAATAAGAAGCGTTGTTAGTTAATACATTTCTCCATATGCAGCCAACATTGTGACTTTGTATTATATCCATTTTTTTCTCTTTGAGACAAGTGTGTCTATCGGTGTGTTTCAGGTATGAGAAACAGCATTCAAACTTTGTTTCCTGCTTGGAGAGGAGTGAATCTGCCTCCAAACCGGAGAGTCAGTTTTTGTCAGCTGATAAATCCAAGCTCCGCACAGAGATACAAGATTTGCAGGTACAGTACATGTGCACATAGTTCTCTGTAACACATTTAAAATCAAGTTTTACCTTAAAAATTATTTGGAAATATTTGAATAACTTAGTAATGAAATGGTAAAAATGCATGGAACTTACTTTAGAGCAGATATCTAAAATTTGAACAGAGTTTTGCCCCCACAACATGAACAAAAGGCAGATACACAAATACATATTTATACCACTCAAACTTTAAAAAAGAACATATTTTAAGATTGTGAGAAAAGTATGTGTTCCTCGCAGGCCTTACACTCTGAGGTCCAGTCCCTTGAGCCTTCTCATGCTGAATTGGCATCTTTGGTGACATCCCTGTGCCCGACTGCACCAGAAGACAGGGTGAGGCAGCTGAAAGATGAGCTGGAGACCCTGCGACAGAGACTGAATGTTCAAAATGAAGTCATTCCTCACAGGTAAGATAATCTAAGTCAAATTTAAACATACACATGACATGCTGTGTCTGAGGAAGGAAGATCAGCGTGATTACACCAGTTTCACAAACCTAAGTATTTGCAGGTGTCCCAGTGGCGGTTAGCAAACACAAGTGTATTCACATGAAAGATATGAATGTATTCATCAGTGTGTAAAGAGCAGGATATTAAATATAAGATAGGACTGTTCATCACAGGTGGAAATGGTTGTGACACCTGCAAAATGCAATTAGACTCAGCATGTCAGTACGTGAGGATCATGAATTAACACGTTATGTTATATATCCTTACATGTCTTATATGTAACTTTTAATACACATAATATACAGTAGAAATGCTAGTTAAAGCAGGTCCATTCTTTACTGATTTTACTCATCGTGCTACCATTTTGTCCCCCAGAATCAAAGAGCTTCAGAACCACCTCTCTCTGGTGGAGCAGTTTGACCAAGCACTGCTCAAATTCTCCCAGTGGAGTGAGACCATGCTCTCAAATCTGCACTCAGCCTCTCAAGTCAACATTAGCAACCTTCAGTCTGCCACCGCACAAGTAAAGGTAAGAGCCACACAACCCACAAGATGTTTCTCCTTTCAGAGCCACTTAGTCAGTTTGCAAACAAATAGAATAATGTGTCAGAGCAGCACCTGATCCTCTATCAATTGCCTTTGACAGGAGACCCAGGTGGCCTTACAGAAGCAGTCCAGTGTGAGACAGAGCTTGGAGCAGCAGACTGAGAAGCTCTGTCAGTTCTGTGAGCCCAGTGATGCACATCTCCTCCGCAGCAGAGCAGACAGCTGTTTGCAGCCCCACCTGGAGGCCCAGCACATCGCGGAGCTCCAGTTAGAGTGCCTTGAAAGGCTTGAGGCTTTCCTACAGACCCACGGTGTGGCTGCAGGGGTGTTGCGGGGTCTGAAGCAGACTGTGGAGAGTGCTGGGAGCTGGGACCGTGGAAAAGTAGAGGAGCTGCAGCAGGAACTGGCCACAATTATCCCAGACATCAATCAGCTCGAGACTCTAGCTGTCAATCTAGACAGCAGTCTTTGCAAAAGCCATCTACACATTGGTGCAGATGAGGGTTCCCGTAAGTCATGCCGCATGCTGGCTGATTCACTGAGTGCTGAGCTGGACGCTGTGAGGAACTTGCTTGGTACCAAGCAGAGTGAAGCAGAAGCCCTGGGGGCTCTGTGGACCTCATTTAGACAGCGGAAAGAGCAGCTGCTCAAAGCTGTGGAGGACATTGAAGAAAAAGCCGACCACCAGAGCTTCAAAGAGCCTAGCCTGCATGCACTACAGCAGAGGTAGATAGTGTAGTCAGAGCAATATCTATTTGTAAATAAATGGTATGATTCAAAACTGGAATAAATGGAACTATTTATACTTTGAGAACATGTGCAGCAATAACATATGAACTCCTCTGTTTGTCAGGCTTAGGTTCTTTAATCAGATGGAGGATGAGCTACAGTCACACCAGCATGAGGAGCAGTGGCTGAGGGACAAGGGCAACCAGCTGGCCCAGAGAGATGCTGAGCTGGCTGGAGAGGTGCTGAGGGAAATCAGTCTGCTGGAGACCACATGGGAGGACACCAAGAAGCTCATTACAGAGAGGTACTAAAGGAGCGGAAAGGGTTTTTCATGCTACTGAGTCAGGGAATGTTGAGTTTTATAAGAGGTGCACGGTAAAAGCTAAAGACAATACTGAAAACAATAGCTGCTATTCAGTAATGAGATACAGTATAACACTCCACAAAAACAGGGAGAAAGAGCTGATGTGGAGGTGGTATTTCTCTTTTTTTAAAAATATTTTTTAACCTTTGTTGCAGATGTAGATGAGTCAAGAACCAGCTTTTAAAGATTTTAACTCCCTGTTGTCATTTATAATAATTAAAGGATTATGAAACAGAGTTTCAAGAAAAACATTTATACACTGACCTCTTACCAATGACTGTCCACATTAACATATGAAAAAAACACATATTTATTTGAGTTTTTGTCAAGTTTGTTGCACTTGTGTCTCTATGGAAAAAATGGTGTCAATCTGAAATCTCACTGCACTTCGGGGAAGTGACATGTAATCTGCAAATAGCTAAAAAAAAAGACTTTTCTGCTAGTTCGTGTTTTATTTTCACCTTTATATCCTCTAGTGTGGAGTTTATTGAATGTTTTTTGTGTTTTTCTCTTGTGCATTTAATGATCTGTCTTTCTTTGACAGACAGGAGCAGTGCAATGTCCTTGTTGAGCTAATGAGAGAATACCAAACCCTGAAAACCTCCATCAGCAGCATTATTGAGAGCACCGAGCCTCTGGTGGACATAAGCTCTGTTTTGAAGGACCATGAGGAAACAAGGAGGTCACTGACAAAGGTCAGCTAAATCTTTTATGTAATCTTTTTTGGAATCTGCCTCATCTCACTTATATGTTATTAAACTCTTTCACAAATCCAGAAAACAGTAGGTCTGGGTTTCACTTGTATCCCCGTTCATCAAAATGATATTTTTGCTGTCTCCATTTGTAGCACGAGGCAGTGAAGATCGAGATGGCCAGCAAGCAACATGAATTGGACCAGTTTTCCAGTAAAGGGAAGCAACTGGTGATTGAGCTGAAGAAAATCCCCGACTGTGATGCTCAACTGCTGAAAAATGACATGGAGTCACTTGTTGATCAGTGGCTGGATGTAAGTTCAACTGAGCTGTTGTGTCAATAATGTGCTTATAAAAGTTCTGAAAAACAATGGAGGCAGAGAGTAATAAGCTGAGTAAGGCTTCTGCAAATGCCAGATAAAAGTGCCAGAAACACTGTAGGCACTCAGTGTTTCTGTCTGATTTGATCCACGTCCTAGGTGTCTGAGAAGATTGATGACAACATTGATCGCCTGAACCAGAGTTTGACACTGTGGGAAGACGTGCGAAAAATCAACGAGGACATTGAGAGTTGGACAAGCAGCTGTGTGATCGAACTAAATGAGAGCCTGAACAACCTCAATGACAGTCAGAAGGTGTCGGGAAGGCTCTCTAAGCTACAGGTAAGATGTCGCGATGATGTCATAGTAAATAGTACTGTAATTGTATCTCAAAACAAAACAAAGCAACAGAGAATGTATGTACTATATGCGCTTCTCATTTTATACATCCACAGGCAGAAATGGTCGAGAAGGAGCAGAAACTTGAAACTCTGCAGGGCAAAGTATCAGAACTGAAAACATGCAGTCAAAGTCAAGAGACACCTGCTAAACTACAGGTACAAAAGATGATTATCATCGTGTATTGTGTTTTTCTGTGGTTACACTGTATTTCACAATACCTTCTACTACCGTCAGGCGCTGGAGAATGACCTTCGTAAAAAGATCAGCACAGTACAGAAGCTCCATGAGCAGGCCAGGGGAAACCTCATGGACTTCACTTTCCAGAGGAAACAGCTGGAAGACTACATCTCACAAATGTCTGCATGGCTCAAAAGTATGGAGGATTCCCTCGTTTCTTCTCCTACAGGATCAGATCCCGAGGACATCTGCAGAGTAAAGGTGCGGTCCAAACAACAATAACTTATACAACTCTTGCCACTGTAACTGTTTTTTTAGTTGTTGAAGTTATAGATAGGGAACCTTACTTCTTCTTATAGAAGACAGAGATGAGAATGTTAGCAAGCTGATAAACTAATCACCATTGTTGAACATGTTTTGAAGGACCTCCAGAAAGAGCTGCAAAATCAGCAGGGGAGTATTGACTCCACCAGGGAGAGCCTCAACACCTTATGTAGAAAATATCCGTCTGAGGAGCTGGCTGGTTTGGGTTCAGCTCTCACTGACCTCATCAAGACTTACGAGTCTGTGAACCAGCTTTCTGCCAAGACGCTGGTGTCACTGCAGAACTGTCTTCAGCAGCAGTTCAATGGTGAGATTTTAGAAAAAAAAAAGTCTGGTTGAAATGTGTAATTTTTATCTTGAGTTGTCCCTCAATGTGGTAATTAATTCTCTTTTTTCTCCTGCCTCCTCAGATCTGGTTCAGGAGTTTCATCGTTGGCTTTCAGAGCAGAGGGAGATAGTGAAAGAATGCTCTGACAGATCTGGAGACACTCAAATTGTGGAACGAAAACTACAGAAACTAAAGGTAAAACTGAAGCGCTGGAATCACTAAATCATAGTCTTTGATCAGGCTGAAGGTAGAATTTGGAACATGCTCTTATCTCAAACTGGCGAGATGAAAGAATAAGCAAAACTGTGAATTTGTCAGGGTGCCATGGATCGTGTGGAGGAGGGTGAGGTACGTCTCACTCAAGTCTGTGAGGAGGGAGAGAAGCTCCTGCTTCATCTTCCCAAAGCCAGCGCTGGGCAAGTCCAGCAGCACCTGTCCTCCATCCAGCAGGACTGGGACAGCTTTGTGGAGCAGTGCAGACAGAACCAACAGATTCTGGAAGACAGTGCATCCCTCATGAAAGGGTAAGAGAGACACACAAACAAACTAGATCTGTAAAGGACTTTGTAAGTTTGCAATTTAGTAATTGGTGCATTGTAAATCCCTTATAGTTTTGAGGGCCGCCTTAAGAAGCTCAGATGGTGGTTGGAGCACATGGAAAAGAGGATGGCCACAGATCTGCTGGAAGCTAATCAGCGTGGTCCTAAGAAGGCTGTCCTCGAGCAAGTGGAGGAATATCAGCAGGAAGTGCTCAAAGAAAGGTCTGTGTATTTACTATGAAAGTAAATGATTTTTATTTGTCTCCAAATTACCTTGATGTCCTGATGTTTTTTTGCAATTTTAAATATCTTTCTTCCTTCTTTGCAGAGACTCATTTGAGCGCTTAGGTCAAGAGGGCCAGGCGTTGAATGAAGGTGGGCGAGGTGATGGAAGTGAGACGAGAGTGTCGGCTCAGCTGCAGTCACAGCACCAGGCCTTGCTGAGACGTGTGAGAGAGAGACTGCGCAGCTGCCAGCTCACTTTACAGGAGCAACAGGCCTTTGAAGAGACTCTGCAGACTACCTGGACCTGGCTTAACGGAGTCCAGGAGCGCCTGGCATCACTCAACAGTACAGTCGGCAATAAAGAGACTCTGGAGAAAAGACTTGGTCTCGTACAGGTCAGTGAATGTTTTTTGGACACATTTAAAATCATAGAAAGTACTTTATAATTTTACCATAGTTCATTCATGCTGTTTTGTATTTATACAGGATATACTGCTAATGAAGGGAGAAGGTGAGGTGAAGCTCAACATGACTGTCGGAAAGGGAGAACAGGTCCTGAAGCACAACAGAATGGAGGGGCAGGAGGTTATTTGTTCACAGCTACAGAGCCTAAAGGATGCCTGGGCAAATATGTTGATGACATCCATGAGCTGCCACAGGTAAACTTCCCACTGACACTATAGTTCATATCAAAGCTAAATGCACTTCTTCATTTCTTATTGCGTGTGATCGTTTCCCACAGTCGTCTGGAGTGGACAGTGGCCCAGTGGACCAGCTTCCAAGAAAGTAAAAGCCAACTGCAGCAGTGGATGGAGTCAGTGGAGCAGGAGTTGGGCATGACTCTGCCTACGCAGCCAGGCCTCAAAGAGAAGTCCGCTTTGCTGGAGCGCCTCAGGGCCATCCAGGCTGACGTGGACGCTCATGCAGCTGCACTTTCACGCTTGACGGACAAAGCAGTGGAGATGCACGAAAAAACTGGGGACCAGACCTTTGGACCAGAGTCGAGGGCGGAGCTCAATGCACACTTTGCTGACATCTCAGCTGTTGTCAAGGTGATCTAAATGCATGCTAGTTTAAACAGTACTTGCAAATCACTGTTGTATATTAGAAGATTCATTCCAAAGAAACAGGGTGCGCTACAGAGATTGGCTGAAACAGGTTGATACATATCTTGTAGTTGGTGTTCACATTGTCTTTTTTTTACCTCAAAGGGTAAAGTGCAGTCCATGCAAAGCATTGTGTCTGAGCATGAGCAGTACCTCGATGCTCTGAGAGACTTCAACGACTGGCTGATTTCAGCAAAAGAAGAACTCCAGCGCTGGTCAGACCTGTCAGGAGACTCAGTCTCCATTAAAAGAAAGCTCTCCAAGGTCCAGGTGAGGAACTTCAACTGTTTGTGTGATACCAAGCAGCCTAATCCAAGATTTGTCAGAAGAGTTATCTGACAAGTAACCAATATATGTTTTTTACGTAAGAAAGGTGACAGTTGTGGTTTCTTTTGCCCTTTCCAGGAATTGCTTGACTCTAAGCAGCGAGGCAGAGAGAGGCTGAGCCGGGTTCAAAGAAGTGGGGCGGTGGCGAGAGATCACACTGGCTCAGGGGGCTACGAGTCTATGGAGCGAGAGGAGGCAGCCCTCCTATCATCATGGGAACAATGGGAACGTGGAGCACTGCAGACACGGGCTAGTCTTGAGACCGCGCTATCCCAGATAGCCAGCTCTGAACAAGAGTTCAGTAGCCGTTCAGCACAGCTGGAGCAGGACCTGCGGGACTTCAACCGTCAGCTACAGGACTGTCGTCAGCGGTTGTCTCAAGCAGGGGGGAAAAACGATGGAGAGGAGGCGGTCAAAGGCTGGCAGATCGCAAAGGTGGGTCTCGGCTTAGGTTAGCTCCAATCATAAGCCACTGTCAGTGGGAAACAAGCAATATGAGATGCCAATGGTAATGAATTTTGTGGCTGTTTTCCACACAGGACACTTTGGAGGAGCTTGTCAAAGCTGAGCCGATGTCTGATAGTCTGAAGACTCAACTCAACGATCTGTGTCGATTCTCCAGAGACATGGGCACTCAGTCTGAGAGAGTGTCTGCTCTCATTAAAGATTACAACAGGTAAGGAAGAAAGTCAGATTCTCTGATTCCAACATGTTAAATGTGAATATCTTTACCATTTTCTAGACCAAACAATTAATCAAGATAGAAATTGACTGTGTTTTTATTTTTTTGTCCAGTTCAATTACATACAGTGTATAGAGAAAACATTTTAGAAACACATGACAATATAATTCAGTTTCGTACAACAAAACATACACATACACAAGCTTAAATGCCTCCTTAATGGTCAAACAAGTCTGAGACAGAACAATCTATCTATGAATCCATGGATTTACAAATGATTATACATATTTGATGTAGAGTAAAATTTGTTGATTTTTCCTTCCTGACTTGTCTCTAGTCTGAGTCTCCAAGCATCCAGGGAGTGCCAGAGTAAAGAGAAGCTGCTTGAACAAGGCTTTCGTTCAGCCTTCAGAGAGTTCCAGCAGTGGTTGGTCAACACCAAGATCAACACGGCCAAGTGCTTCGACGCTCCTCAAAATCTCAATGAGGCCTCGTCTAGCTTGCAGAAGATTCAGGTACAGCTCAGAAAATCTACTATGATGGAACATTTAGGCACGTACACTACAGGCTTGAGTTATCGTCTCATCTCTTCTTCTCTCGTCAGGAGTTTCTTAGTGATAGAGAACAAGGACAGTCAAAGCTGAGCGGTGTGGTCATGAATGGTGAGCTCATCTCCAGTATCGCAGCTAAAGACAAAGTTGATGCAGTTCGGGTGAAAATGAACACTGCCAGAGAGGACTGGAAGAATATGATGTCCAGCCTGCACAACAGAGAGACAAGTCTACAAGTAAGCACCTGAACATCTGTTGTCACAGATCAGAGTCTGTTATTGAAAAGTGTATTGACACCTTTCAAGTCATGACGCCAGAGGAAGGGGCGACTTCACAACCTAAAAAAACTTGAATGTGTAAAATGTTCTCTATGTCAACGGGGACATCTAATCAGTTTCCCTATTTCATATATCATGATGTTGTTATATATTGTGTGTTTTAGAACCTTTTGTCCCAGATGAAAGATTTTGAGGCGAGTGCTGAGCCTCTTCAGGAGTGTCTGAACGTCACAGAGCTGGCTGTTCAGGAGAGCAGCACACGGCTTCATGATCTCACAGCCAAGAAGCAAGAGCTTCACAAGCTACAGGTACTAAAATCCATCCGTGATGTTCAACACAACCCATGCTCAACTGCAACCACCACTCAGTGCTCAAGGCTATTCTTGTCATTTGCAGACACTCACCATTCAAGCTATGTTACTGTGTTTTAGCATTGCTGTTAATCTTTCTGCTTGTGCTAACTGCCAGTCGCCTACTTGATGGAATACTGCCATATTTCTGCTCTTCTTTGCTAGTCTCACATGTCCTCATAACAGTGTCTATCATAAAGATTAATACTTGGCTCATTTACAGAGGAAATGCTTTGAGAATCTATTAGTTGGTTAAAAGCTTCTATCAGCCATTGTCAGACACCTTGGTCGCACGTCATGACCACCAAGAGCTTTACCACCAGCCAACATCGGCCAAAATATCTCATCTGCTTTTCTTTTTGCCATGTTGCCATCTCTAACCCCTCAGCCTGTCTGAATTTAACTGTCTTTTATCTGTATGTCAGCTTGCATGCCCCTTTGATAACCTGCTTGTGCTCTTCCAGTCTGTGCTTGAAGAATTAGCCTCTCACAAGATTCAGCTGAACAGGCTGAAAGAGAAGGCCCAGCTGCTGTGGGATGAACACGCGGCCGGCAAGGGTTTTGTGCACCGTGTCTCGCAGCTCTCTGCTCAGTACCTAGCTTTAACCAACCTGACCAAGGTACAGTAATGCCTACCAAACTGCCTGTGCACTGGGGCTTTTCTGGGGGTAGAGCTGGAGAGGAGGCAGAAGCACTAGACTGGATCGAGCTCAGACTTAACGTTATTTTACAGATGTTGAACAGTGAAGGTACTAACTCACCATGATTAAACACTAAATTCTTTCTTTTGTTACTGTAAGTCTTATATGTTTATTATACAAGCTTGTTTACTGTATCTCCTATGTACTAAACTTTTTAAGAATCTGCATGAAATTATCAGTTTAAGCTACTTTAAATTAACTTCACAAAAACCTTGAATGGTAACATCCCGGTTGGTGGTTCTGCAGGAGAAGGCATCACGGATTGACCGGATAGTCACTGAGCACCAGCTTTTCTCCCAAGGGCTGAAGGAGCTGCAGAACTGGGTGGTTGACACCAGCCACATGCTGCAGACTTACTGCGCCCCAACTGCTGACAAAAACGTTCTTGATAGCAGGATGATTAAGCTGGAGGTATAAAAAATCACTGGTGTTTAAAGAATTAGTTTGAATACCAATTATCATAGTCTAATAAATGCACGTGTGATTTCTCCATCAGGCCTTGCTAACAGCTCGTCAGGAGAAGGAGATCCAGCTGAAGATGTTGATCACAAGAGGAGAGTCAGTTCAGAGAAACACCTCAGCTGAGGGAGTGCCTGCAGTCCAGAAACAAATTCAGGACCTGAAAGATTCCTGGGATGCCCTCCTCTCTGCCTCAATCCAATGCAAAAGGTGTGTTCTCAGGGGAAATTAACAACATCTAGTCATGTTTTTCAAACAGCATTTTGGTAGCTTCCACAAAGTTTTTTCCAAACTCAAAAGAGGAAAGTGGACACAGCATCTACCTGCCAACTGCAACTGTATTTGCCATGTAATGTTCTACACAGTCTGAGTTTACTGTACTCTTTAAAATCATTAGTCAACTGGAGGGCTCCCTGTCTCAGTGGACCAGTTACCAGGAGGATGTGCGCCAGTTTGTGGTATGGATGGAACGTGTGGAGGAGAGTCTTGACCCTACTGATAAACAGTGTCCAGAGATGAGAGACAAAACTGCAAATCTGAGCAAAGCCAAGGTTCTGCAATCTTCTCAGTCATACTGCATACTATCATGAATATTCTAATTATATATATGAAACATTTTTTTAAGTTCATATAGACTTAAGTTTAGAATACTCAGAATTTCAACGCCCCTTCTCTGTTTGTGCAGTTGCTGTATGAAGAAGTGCTCAGCCACAGCACCCTTCTGGACACCATCACTGCAAAGAGTGTCAGTATTTCTGAGAACTTTGTCACTCAGCTGGAGCTCCAAGATCTCCAAGAGCGCTACAACAATATCAAAGACAACGCCATGGTAATAAAAGAAGAATGTGCAGTTTGTCGGAGTGAATTATTAAAGTTTAATTTTGTGTAGCTATTTTAAAATAGATACCAAAGTGAACTCTAGATTCACAAATGTTACCCCTTCTTATGATGATGATCCACTGTACCTGTAATAAGCTTTATTGCCATTTTTAAAACTTTTGAGTGTAAAAAAGTGTGACATCAAATAGCTCTCACATTAAATTATAACTCAGAATCCATGCCTTCATTGCATCCTTAGAGGGCAGTGGGCAAAGCAGAGGAGCTGGTGAGATCGCACCAGGAGTATCAGAGGGGCCTCCATGCATTTGAGGACTGGCTGGAGCAAGAACAAGAGAAGCTGGGCTGCTACACCCAACTGGAGGGAGATGTTGATATGCTGGAGGAAACTCTGCAAAAGTTGCAGGTCTGTAAATGATCAGGGGGAAATTTTGAAAATAAATATAACATGAAATGTTTAATGCTATTACTACAACTGCTATTGTATTCAGTTTTTTTTGCGCTCAACCACATCTGTGTAACTACAGGAGCTGCAGCTGCACTGCACAGAGGGTCAGGCTTTGCTCAACACCCTGTTGGTCAGTCGGGAGCTGGTCATTCCCTGGGGCCTGCCTCAGATCGAAGACCGAGCACTGGAGACCATGCAGCAGGAGTGGAGGTTGTACCAGGCCCGGCTTGCCGACACTCGCGCTCAGCTGAACAGTGCGCTGGCCAAACTCCGGCAGATGGAGCAGAAGTTTCAGCGTCTTGACAGCTGGCTAAAGGGCATGGAGACCAAAGCACAACTGCGTAGCAACCGGCGGTCTGACCGTGCCACCAAAGATGCTCAACTCCAGCTGATAAAGGTTAGTGTGCTCTGCTCAAACATGCATCTGTGTGTAGTTTCAATGCTCTGTCAGTTGCTGTGACTGCATTTTAAATCAATGTGGGTCTCTTCAGTCTCATCAGAATCCAAAGAAGAATCTTGCAACAGTTAGTTTGATTTCATCTGTAATTTTAATAAATTTAGAGTGTCAGTCTAATGAATATGTTGGAATATAATTAGGCTTATTCAGACATCTCTAATCATCCTTGTATATTTAGAGTTGGCAGGAGGAAGTGCTGGTTTATCAAGAGGAGATGGAGGGCCTCAGTCTCTTGGCTCAGCAGGTTCTGGATGAGACTCATATTAGCAGCCAGATCAGTACCAGAGCCACCAAGATTACGGCCCGCTACCACGTGCTGCTACTACATTTACTGGTAAGACGAATCTTTTCTCTAAATCGGTGGTTTGACATACATTTGTCAAGGTGTCAAACATTCTCGTGTTCTACTCCCTCTTCCTTTACGTTGCAGGAGACGATCAAACAGCTCCAGGAGGAGGTGTCTTGCATTGAAGAGGCTCAGTGTGTATTTGGCACCTTCTCAGACTGGCTTGGCACAGCTCAGAATAATTTCAGCACTGTGGCAATCAGTGTTGATGCAGTGGATCGCTTTGCTATGGAGAGAAAAATGAAAAAACTAGAGGTAGACTCTCTGATATTCCCTCTGTAAATGATTGTTTGCTTGTCTATTTGCAATAATAAAAGCACCAATATGTTCTGTATGTTTCAGGCTCTTCAGGCAGACATGGAACAAGGTCACACTTATCTGAAGACAATGAGGGAGAAGACAGAGCGAGCCATGGCATTCTTGGAGGAACCTGAAGCAAAGCAGCTGGAGGAGGAGGTGGACGCACGTCTCCTCCAATTAAAGGAGTTGATGGAAGCTCTGCGCACAGAGCACAGCTCCCTTGAGAAATGTATCTCCCTCTCTAAAGACTTTATGGACAAATACAAGGGCCAGGCCCAGTGGCTGACGGAGACCAAGAACCTTTTAGCATCAAGTGTAGAGCCCAAAGCTGAACTCTACCAGAAGAAGGCTCAGCTAGCCAAGTACAAGGTGATTTAATACCAATTAATCTTTTCTTTCTAAGTAGTAAAATAGAGATAGGAAACTAAAAGATTTAATCTGTGATGTTTTGCTCACTTCCCATTTGTGCAGACCATCCAGCAGACAGTGCAGTCACATGAGTCAGCAGTGAAATCCGTCTTTGAGAAAGGAGAGGCCCTGCTCGACATCGTCCACGACGCCACGATAAGTGACAAGATGAAAAAGATGCAGGCTGACTACCAAGATCTCTGCTTGGCAGCTAAGGTATGAGCACTGTGAGCAGCTGTGAACTTCTTTGAGCCAGTGTGAGTATGGACGCTTCATCAGTAAAGGTGATGATGAAGTCCAGAAGTGTAGTTATTATTACAAGCAGAGTTTTTCACATTTTATAACATCATTCATCCAAACCTTTAGAACAAACATCTAACTGGAATATTAGCAGACACATGATGGAGCAACATGTCACACAGCTACTTGAATCTCTGTGTTTGGCTGTGTGCTGGCCTTCAGACTCAGGTCCAGAACCTTGTGGAGTGGGTGAAGGAGCACGAGGATTACAACAGTGAATTGCAGGAAGCGGAGAAGTGGCTCTTACAGATGTCCAGCAGACTGGTCACCTCAGACTCCATGCAGACCACCGGGATGGAGATGGCCACTCAGCAACTTGCCAGACACAAGGTGACCTGGACCATTAGAGACCTATTACTTAAGAAAATCTCTGAATTCAGGATGAGTTGTCATGTAAGGTCCCATTTTTTATTTTGAATACATGACCGTCCTATTTCAGGCAATAATGGAGGAGATAGCCAGTTTTGAGGAGCGTCTCACCAGCTTGAAGCAGAAAGGAGAAGATCTTGTCGCCAGCTGTACGGACCAAGTTCAAGCTAAGATCAGTCAGCAAGTCCAAGCTCACCAGCAGGGAACCAGAGACAGTTACTCTGCCATTTGCAGCACTGCCCAGCGTGTGAGTAATACAAGACTACAACCACAGATCTCTCATCATCTTATTTTTCTTGGGGTCTTTTCTCAGAGACCCCAACATTTGATAATTTTCAGAAAAAGGCTTTTTATGGTATGATATAATGTTAATTAAGGTCTTACCTCACCTTGCTGAACAGGTGTACCAGAGTCTGGACCGGGAGCTGCAGAAACACGTCAACCATCAGGACACTCTTCAGCAGTGCCAAACTTGGCTCACCGCAGTGCAGGAGGAGCTTCAGCTCAACGATCAGGGACCATCTGGTCTGCAGGAAGCACTGAAGCAGGTAACTGACACTGCTCACAACCCTTGGAATGCAGTGATTGTGATAAAGTATTTTTCTAACATTTATTTTGCTTCATTACTTTCTCAGGTGAAGCATTACAGGGCCCTTCAGGAGCAGGCCAGCACTTACCTGGACCTGGTGTGTTCTGTGTGTGACCTGTCTGATGATGCTGTGAGAGTGGCGGCTGCTCAGGTCCAGCAGATCAAACTCACGGTCAGTAATTGTTGCCTCCTTGTCCACTGTACAAACTGAAAGACTCATTTTATGATGTGAATTGACTGATTTTAATGTGCCAGTGTCCTTTAGTTGCCCTTTTGCTTGCTACCATGAGAATTCTGGTTACTTTTTTTTTTTTTTTTATTTCCAGCAAAAGTTTCACCAACTTTGTGAAATCATAGTTATCATCTGGGTGTGGATGATGAGAGCCGATTTCTTCGGAGAGATTTAGTCATCAAGTTTTATCATCTTTAGATACGAATCCCCAATAATCTGGCCTGGTGGGTTCTGAAGTGTACGCTTTTATAAACATCTGTAACAACAGCGGGTTTTTCCTTGCCCAGTCCCTTCACCCTCTTTACGTAATATTGCTGCATTTGCAAGAAGAAAATCTCTCTCGACCATATTTTTATCCTTCAGTCATGAATAATATAATCTGATACCATGTCTTATCTTTGTCTGTGTCTCAAACCTTGAGGCGTTGGTTTGAAATTTGGGTCATATGCTTATTATGTCTTTCTGGATCTGAAACCTTTTTCACTTTTTTAAGTCTGATCATATACTTATAGTAAAACAAACCTATTGTTTTTGATATTTTTATATTTTTAAATATACAATTTTGCAAATATTGACTGTAGAACGGCAATAACGTGTTTGCAGATAGAGGAAAGGATGTCCAGTGCCCAGGAGCTTTCAGAAGGTTGGAGGGAGATCAAGGAACAGAAGCAAGATCTCAGCAGCCTGTTCCAGGACATGGAGCAGCAGCTCCTCAGTTTCTCCAGACGGCCAGCAGAGCTGGAGACCAAGATAGCTCAAAATATGTTGTCACAAGCCAAGGTGGGGAACAGTATCATCACCATTAATATCTTGACAAGGCACACATCAAAATACACTACATGAGTCTAATCTTAACTATCCGTTGCGGTCTCATCATGGTTATCTTGGTGATTTTGTTATTATACCTAATCCAAAATTTTGGCCCTGGTTTGAGGGATTAAAGAGGGATCTGCTTACTGTTTGTATTTATTTTGGGTTACCATCCAGTATATTGCTTTTCACACAGGAATGCAGCCAGCAACTGCAGTCTAAACAGAGTGTCCTGACCAAGATGACAGAGACTGTGAGCAGATTGACTGGCGGCCAGGACTCTCCGGAACACGCAGAGCTCGACCGTCTGAGCCATTCCTGGCTGGAGCTCTGTCACCAGGCGAACAAGCTGCAGAGCCAGAGAGAGGAGGACCTGCAGAGGTCGAAAGAATACCACGACTGTATCACTGCAGTGGAGGCGCTGTTTGAACAGGTGTCCAAAGAGTGGGACAATCTGGCCAGGTGTGTTTGTAAATCAAGTATACATTAAAATTCATCACATACTGCTGTGCTGTTATTCTAATAATCACTTGAAAGGAACAAAACCAAAAAGTTTGATTCAGGCTGTGAGAAGAGCAGTCGTGATGATTTCTTTCAGTACATAAATCTGAGCTCAATGCCATCATTGTAATCACCTTGAGAGCTAATTATTAAATCAAAATTGATTCTCTTTAGTCTTTATTTCAGGCCTCTAAAAATTAAAATCTGTAATCTTCACAGTTGTCACATCTCCCACACAACACTTGTGTAATTCCTTTTCTTTTTGGGTCACAGAACGGATGCTGAAAGTTCATCTCAGCATTTGGAAGCGTTACGGAAGCTTGCCGTAACTCTGGAGGAACAAAAGGGCACTCTTGAAGATCTCAAGGAACAGAAACAAAAAGTCATCCAACATTTGAACTTGGATGACAAGGAGCTGGTGAAAGAGCAGATCAGCCACTTTGAGCAGCGATGGTCTCAGATGCAAAACCTCATTGAGAAGAAAATCCAGGACTCGGTGGTGACCCTTGAAGACATGGGCCAAGTGGAGGCCCGTCTGAGAGAGGCTCGCGATTGGGCAGAGGAGCAGCAACCTGCCCTGTCTGAGGCCATGAAGATGAGTCCTCCTCCAGAGCTGGCTCAAAGCTTCCTGTTTGACCATCTTAGCATCTGCAGCGAGTTGGAGGCCAAGCAGCTCTTGTTATCACAGGCCATGGCTGATGCTGACAGGGTGCTGGCCCGGCTGGGCCTCAGTGAACGGCAACGTCTGCAGCAGCTTATTACAGACACCCAATGTGAAGTGGAATCTCTGAGTGAGAAGGTTGTGCAGCGCAGGAAACACCTCAGCAAGGCCTTCACAGAGAGGACACAGTTCCTGATGGCTGTGAACCAGTCTATCTCCTGGGTCCAGCAGAATGAGAAGAAGGCTCAGTCAGAGGAATACATCGCTTTGTTACCTGATGACCTCGCCAAGCAGGTCAGAACATGTCGAAACATCCAAAGCAGTCTGAAAGCCTATCAGAGCGAGCTGACCTCGTTGTGGTCTCAGGGAAGGGACCTGATGAGGGACGCCAGCGAGGAGGAGAGGAATGAGATTCTCACAAAGTTGCAGGAGTTACAAAACATCTTTGACAAAACATTACATAGATGTGGCCAGAAACTTCAGGAGCTGGAAAAAGTATTTGTCTCTAGGAAGTATTTCAAGACTGATTTGGAGAAAATCTGCCTGTGGATAAAACAAGCTGACATCGTCACCTTCCCTGAAATCAATCTGATGGTTGGAGATGCTGAATTGGAAGCGCAGCTGCTGAAGTATCAACATATAGTCGAGCAGGCAATTGAATACGAGAATCTCCTCCTCATTGTACAAAGAGCTGGCCAAGAAATCTTGCCTAGTTTGAATGAAGTAGACCACTGCTATTTGGATGAGAAACTCAACACCCTCCCCCAGCAGTATAATAGCATATTAGCACTAGCCAAAGAAAAACAGGAGAAAATCCAGCAGGCCATTCTCACGAGGAATGAGTACACCTCCTTCATAGATGTAACTCACAAAGCACTAAAAGAGCTCGAAGAACAGTTCAATAATCTGGGCACACAGCCTGTCGGGCTGCAAACAGAAGAGGTACTCAGGTTGCAGAGTGATTACAAAGCAATCCAAGCAGACCTGAGCAACCTGGGTCTAGCTGTGAGTGAGCTGAACCAGAAGAAAGAGGGATTTCGTAGCACCGGTCAACCATGGCGTCCAGAGGAAATGACCCAGCTTGTGAGCTTGTACAATGGCCTGAAGAGGTTGACTGAACAGAAAGTAGAACATCTGGATGAGACCTTGGAGTCATTCGAAGACCACAAGGCAATGGCTTTGCAGGTTGACTCTCAGTTAAAGGCCACAAAAGAGCAGCTGGTAAAAGTGAATGCAGAGACGCAGTCAGCTGAGGAGAGGCTGAAGAACTACCACGCACTGGCGGGGAGTCTGCAGAGTGCCAACTCTCACTTGTCAAGGCTCATGGAGCAGATGGACACTCTTGCACCCCGTGTGGACCAAGCAGCTCATGATGCCTCTAAAGAACAAGTGGTTCTGTGGCAGGATGAGCTGCGATCTCTGCAGGCTGCAGTTGGGGAACTGATTGAAGAGTGTGAGGTCAGATTTGTCCAAAGTAAAGATTTTGAGACAGAGATGAAAAGGACACTGGACTGGCTGCAGCAGGTCAGGGACGAACTGGGCTGCGCTGTGATTGTTGATGTGAGGGTGGAGAAAGTTCAGGAGGAGATCAGAAAGCAGCAAATCATGCAAGAGGAAGTACAATCACGACTGAGGATAGTGGCTGCTCTGAGCAGCAGGGAGAAACAGGAGCACATCAGTGCAAATGAGCTCGTCCCAGAGCATGTAGATACAAGCTTAGAAGAAATGGCAAAGCTGCAGGCAGACGTTCAGAAAGCACTCAGCTCCAAACAGGTGGGATACCGCTATGTTCAACAATCTAAAAACTTAATAATCATTCATTCATTTTAGTGAAGTTCTTAAAGTTTTTTGTCTTTGTTGCTTTTTATGTAAAGATCACTCTTGAGGACGCCCTGGTGTTGTGCCAGAAGTACCACTTCAGGATGCAGTCAGCCTGTGAATGGCTGGAGGATGCCGTGTCCTTCCTGCAGCAGGCAAGCCAGGGTGTGGACGTGGAGAACTACGAGGAGTGTCTCCGGCAGCAGGTGGACATCATGACCACGGAGCAAGAGTTCCTCATCCACTTGGAGGAGCTGCAGGCTCTGTTACCTCAGCTGGAGAACCTGGTCAACCCCACAGCTAAAGAGCAGCTCCGTGTGAGCATTGAGTCAGCGAAGCAGAGAGGCATGGAGGTTCGAGATCAGCTGCAGTGTCATCAGGATGTCCTTCACAGGTTGTAAAATAACTAAATGAGTAATGGTGCACAGTGACAATATGGGCCTTTTGTCAGTAATGGCATTTCATCCTCTAATGTTTATTTTTGTTTTTCTTAGCTGTGTGGCTCAGTGGAAATCCTATCAGGAGGCGAGACAGACTGTCATTGAGCTCATGAATGAGGCTGAAAAGAAGCTGACTGAATTCTCAACTGCAAAGGCAGCCACAAGCCAAGAGGCTGAAGATAAGCTCTGCAGTCATCGGGTATGAGGAACCAAAACAAAGTCATTTTCCATACAACAAACAGGTGGTGCCTCTTTGAATGTTGTGCACTTAATCTGTTTATTGTCTCTTGATTTGTCAGTCACTTGTGTCACTGGTGAATGGCTTCCAAGAGAAGCTGAGTGGTTTGGAGGAGCAGGCTGCCCAGCTTGAGCTGGTGGGGAGTGATGCCAGCAAGGCCACCATCAGCCGCTCGATGACCACTGTGTGGCAGCGCTGGACACGCCTGCGAAGCGTAGCGAGAGGACAGGAGAGAGTACTAGAGGACACGGCACAGGAATGGAGGACTTTTAGAGAAAAGGTAAGCAGACTGATTTCATAAATAAGTAAAAATTTAGCTTTTTACCTGCATCTGAACCTTCATAATCATTTCATTTTAGATGGTGAAGGTGAGAGCAGTCTGTGATGAGCTCCAGAGTCGTTTCCCTGACAGTGCCGTGGAAAAGGCCTCCAAAGCCACCCTGCAGTCTCTGTTGGACCAACACGACTTGCTGAGCCAAGACTTGGAGAGAGAGCTTTCCTCCCTCATGCTGCTGCGCCAGTATGCTCTCAGCTTGCTGCATGACGTGGAAGTGCCTTCCCCAACAAGCGAGCAGGACGAACTGCCCAGTCTGAAAGAGATCAGAGCTGTGCAAGACCACATGGAAAGGTAGAAGACAAAGCTACAAAGCTGATGCCATCAGTTGTTTCATTTAATTGAGATGTTTTTAAATGAAGCAATTTTCCTCTTTGCCTCCAGCCTTCTGACACAGTCCAGGACTAAGCGAGCTCAAGCAGCTCAGGAACTGAGAGACAGAGAGGAAGTGGAGAAGGAACTTAGTGTTGTAAAAGCCTGGATTCAGGAGACCAGGGAGCTTCTTCTCAATCCCACACCAGACATTGATTCTCTGCTGCAAGAGCTCGAGGTATATCTCCTATTGTTGTGCTTTTGTTACCTTAGAATGAGTCTTTCACATCTACAGAGGCATTTAGAAGACATTTCTGATTAATACCACTAAAACATAAAGAAACATCTTTCCGATTTTACAGACAACCCCCAAAAGCATTATTATTTCTGAGAAAAGTTACATGTGTCGACCATTTGTTGTGTTTAGGTTGTACATGGAGAAGTGATCACGTATCGTCAGAATGTGGATAAATTAGCAGAGCAACAACAGAGCAAGTACCTGGACCTCTACACCATACTGCCCTCTGAAATCTCCATGCAGCTAGCTGAGGTCTCACTTGCGTTGGGTGCCATCGAGGATCAGGTACTTTATCAGCTAAAATATGTTAAGATCCCGCACGGGAACACTGTACAGAATGTAGTCATGTGGCATTTGATGTCATTTCCACATTTGGCGTTTTCTAGGTTCTTTCAAAAGAGAGAGAAATTCAGAAAACCAGAGAAATTAAAGAGGACTTCAGCTCAAGACTCCATGACATCTCTGAGAAACTCAAAGCAATCTCGGCTAAATTCAAGGAAAAATCTCCTGATGTTGATCACGCCAAAGAGGAGGTCAAGGTGGGACAAGTCTCCTGGTTTCTGTTAGAGAAATGTTAATACTTTTGGTTTGAAATGCTAAGTTAAACTACAATTCAGGATATTATCAGGATGTGAAATTAGACTTGATTTCATTTCTTTTTCTCAGAGCCTGGCTGAGGACTTGGACAGTTGTGGTCGCACCCTCTCAGAGCTGGATGCTGCTGTGCAAGAATTTGGCCGCAGAAACCCCCTGCTGGCCAAACAGCTCGGTGACGCCATCAGCAAGCTATCCGAGATGCATCACCACACAACACGGCTCGCAGACTGCCGGAACAACTGGCTCAAAAAGGTTTACTTTTTTTCAGCTCTCCTGTACATAGTATAGCTGTTGTGCTGTTCTTTTTTTTTTGCTGTAACATTCTTATCTTGGCTCCTCAGGCTGTCTGCTATTTGGATGAGTATAATGAGATGCTCGACTTCATTGTGAGGTGGTCAGAGAAAGCCAGAAGCCTATTGAGGGCAAACATCATCTGGAACTCCTCTGTGCATCTGCAGGAGCAGATACGGATGTATCAGGTGGGTTTCGGGTCCAGAAAAGTATCCTCAGAGGTTCTATTGTGATATTCAAATACAGACATTTGCCTTCTTAAGAATTATTACTGTGCTCTCTGTCCTCCTCCACCTTTCAGCTATATATATCCAAATGCTTATCAGTGCACAGTTCACATCAGGATTTTTCCCCATGCATGCATTTAATTCTGGCACAGGTTGTAGGGAATCAACCAGGAGACCATTCTACACGTGCGTTTCATTCACTCCCTTGTTGTCCTGTGTTTAGGCTGTCCTTCGTGAGTCTCGAGAGCTCCATGGAGACCTGGAGTCAATGGCAGAGAAAGTGGAGCTTCTGTCCGAGGTGCTGCAGGTCGAGACTTTGAGCCAGCAGGTTTGTGAACTCAGTCGACACACTGAGGAGCTTCAGCAAAGCATCAAGATTCGGCTGCAGAGCTTGGAGGATGCAAATAAGGTACAATTTGACTCGTTTGTACCATTCATGTATTGCCTTTTTTCTTGTTTTTATTACATTTTGACTTTTAGAATTTGCCTGAAGGAGTATGAGTACTTGTAGCTCATACCTTGTGCTTTATGTCCTCAGAGTATGGAAGCCCTGGAGTATGAAGTTAAGGCCCTGCATGTTGCTCTGGAGCAGGTCCAAGCCACACTCACCTCACCAGAGTTGGCTCGCCAGAGCCTAAAAGAACAGCTGGCTCAGAGACAAGTAACCACATCATATATAAAATAATCCATGATATACCTGACTTGTCTTAAAGCACCTTGGCTGCTTACTTTGCCAACTGTAGTTTGTTAATAGTTCCACACAATATGAACTTTCCCTGTTTTTACAGCGACTGTTGGCAGATATGGAGAGCTTCAAGCAGCAGGTGCAGGCAGTGCAGCTGTGTCAGAGTGCTCTGCAGGTCCCAGAGGAAGTGATGCCGAATCTTGCCATCTGCCGCACAGCGCTGCGTCTGCAGCAAGAGGCCAGTCACTTGCAGCACGTGGCCATCCAGCAATGCAACATCCTGCAGGTACAGTAGGGGGCACTATTTCTGCATCACAGTGAAATCATATTGCTGTCAATTCTTTCTAGTGACATTCATAAGACACCAGTTTCTTTCTAATTAAACCATATAATTCACACGATTCTCTGCATATTTTAGTGGAGTACTCAACATTTTGGAGAACTATTAATCTAACTAACAAAGCCATTTCTTTTCTTATCCAGGAGGCAGTCGTGCAGTACGAGCAGTATGAACAGGAAGTCAGAGACCTCCAGGGGCTGATAGAGGAAGCACACCGTGTCATTCAGGACCGAGAGATCCCCACAAACAACATCCAGGAGCTGCAGGCCCAGATCCTCCACCATGAAGTACAATACATTCATTTACTTACTTAGCCCAACTTTCCTGTACAGGGAAGGAAGGTATTGAGAGGAACGAGTCCTAGACAACTGATGTATAAGTGGAGTTTTTATTAAGCATAAAAAAACAACCAAACAAACCCATAAAATGGCTCCATAAAGTTTTTGTGTATTAAATCAAGGTTCCTTTTGCTCAGTCAGTTGTACAAAAAGCAGATCCACTGTTCTGCAACATGTGTATTTAGTCAACTTATTCAGACATTCTCTGTACAGGCTAAATTTTCCTCACAACTGCATATTAAGTTCCAAATTTTGTATTTTTTAATAGGAACTGGCCCAGAAGATCAAAGGTTACCAGGAGCAGATCGCCTCTCTAAACTCAAAATGCAAGATGCTGGCTGTGAAGGCCAAACACGCCACCATGCTGCTGACAGTGAGTGATGTGGAGGGGCTGCCTGAGGGGCTGCAGGAGATGGAGGAGGAGAAATCCAAGAAATCTTCAGCACAAGCTGTCATGGTGAGACAGAGAACTTCATATACCAAAGCTAACAAAGGACTCTGCATCATCAGTAATTGCTTTGCCTAACTGATAAACCTCTTGACTCATTTTGCTATTTCTGGCTTTGGTTTAAAGTGTGCGCTGTGCCACTTTATCTAACACAACATCTCTGATTAATCTCTCCCGATCCACCTCGCATGTCTGCTCTTCTGTTAATGTGTCTTGCATGGCGTGTCAGATGACGGCTGGCCGCTGTCACACCCTCCTGTCTCCTGTAACTGAGGAGTCTGGGGAGGAGGGCACTAACAGCGAGGTATCTTCTCCTCCTGTCTGTCGCTCTCCTTCTCCCATCACTCACACTGAAGTCACTATAAGCAAGGTATCTACCTTCTCTCTTGATAACTTTTTTCCCAGTCACTCTGGTTTTTCAGCAAAATAATCTTTCTCTAAATTTTGTCTTAAGTGTATAGTTAAAACAAACTCAATCATTAAATACAATCGATAAATTAAAAAAGGTAAAAACAAATCAAGGGAAGTATTAATCCATAGCTCTGCCTGCACCTGCAATTCATCATGACTAACTTGAATTTGATGAATTTGGGGGCTTTACAGTCTTTCTCTCTGTTTACCATCTGTTCCATAACTAATTTGTCTGATGCTGACGCTGTTCGAATTTGTTTTTTAGATGGGAAGAGGAACACTCACAAGAGCTCCCATCCAAGAGTTATACGACCCGACATTTGAGTCTGTAGCCAACTTAGATGACTTGCAGCGCTCATGGGAGACGTTAAAGAATGTGGTATGTGAATAATACGAGGCGTCAGCTCGGTGGTTTATTGATTCTCAGTGACCGTTATCATGTTTTCAGGCTTTGCACATTTACATCCTCCAATTTGTATTCCAACAGATCAGCGAGAAGCAGAGGTCTCTCTACGAAGCTCTGGAAAAGCAACAGCATTACCAGAGTTCACTCCAGTCAATCTCTTCTAAAATGGAGGCTCTGGAGGCCAAACTGAGCGAGCCTCTGGAGGCAGATAAAAGCCCAGATAGCCACTTTAGGGCACATGAGGTGAGTCTATATAACGGAAATAAAGTTTTTGAATAGTTTGATGGGGAGAGAGCTTTTAACATTGAGAGGAAAGGGAGTTGCCATACTTCTAGAATAATTGTAATGAATATATAGAATAATATATTGAAAAATATTGAAAGTACTATTTTACTAATGATGGAGGTCTATCAAAAATGTGTTTTGGGTCTCTTACGCCACCTTGATTTATATTTATGTTATCGTAGTGTACAGTAAAACATTATTTTTTAACATCATTGTTTTCCATAGCTTCAAGAAAAGTTGAATTGGGAATGACTGCTCTATTTCTATAAAATCAGTATTAAACTTCTCTACAACTGTTTTCCTCCTCAGGGTCTTATAGAAGAGATTCAGAGTGTGCAGGATGAAATAAACAGGCTGCAGACGAGCTTCACAGAGGATCTGGCCTCGAATGCTGTGGACTCAGATATGGCTGACCAGCTGGCCATGCAGTCCTCCCTCGCAGTGTTAGCTGAGAGGATGGCCACCATCCACATGAAGGCGTCAGGCAAACAGCAACTATTGGAGGTGAAGATTGTAAAAAATATATTACTACTAATAGGATAGTAGTCATAGTAATTGTGGACCAAAGAAATCAATATTCCAGCCCACACCAGGATGCGATTGACACTATTTTCACTATCAATTATATTACTGTGTTACTTAATTCATAAATGTGTTCTGTCCCAGGAGCGTGTGAGTGACCGTCTGGAGGGTCAGCGTCAGGAACAGGCCATACAGCTCTATCACAACCAGGCAGATGAACTGGACCAGTGGCTGATCAGAATGCGCAGTGCTGTAACCTTCATCCTTGAACCGAAACCTCTCGAGGAGGCAGATATGGAGGATCAGCTGGCTGAATGTCAGGTAAGAGCTCCCCTTGCTGTCCATTCAGAGCAATGCATGCAAACGCGTTCATTTCAGTTATTACTTAAGACTGTGAATTAAGTTATACTCATGAGGTCACAACTAACATATAGGTCAAAGTTGTGAGTAATGTGTCCTGGAGTAGTGTTTCCTAGCTGTTCAGCTATTGTCCCTGATCAGGACATTAATTCAAATTCACTGGTGGATAATTTACATCCATCTTATACTTCAATATTTTGTTTCCTTATCACATGTGGATCATCCCAGGGGGGCAGGAACCTCTCAGTTGATAAACAAGAGCATTACAGGAGTTAGAGGGGCATTCAGTAGGCTGGGCTTCTAAGCGACTGTAGCACTAGTCTTAAGCAGATTATGCAGATGGCTCTGTGTGAGAGAGGCCTGTTAGCAGCATAGGGCGGAGCAGTCAGGGGTTGTGGCTTTCAGACGATTAATAGATCCCGCTGCTGGGATTGGTGTTGGTGACAAAGCTGCTCGGATATCCAAGTAGGGGAATCCTAGAGCACGGCGAGGGTAAGGCAGGAGGGAGGGACAGAGAGTGACTCTCAGCCTCAGAATAACCTGCCAAAGCTGACCGCAGAGTCGTAGCAATGCCAATGGTGGACAAATGCTTCCTCAAACATGGGAACAGCACTCATTGACAGGCAGCGGTAACCAGTCTGGACTGAGAATGTTGTTTTGCACAGGAGAATTACTTTTGAATTTAAGCGTGAGCACATATGCTGCAGAGCGTGGAGCATGGAGGATTAGTGGTTATATGTTGCACAGGAAGCAAGGCGGGAAAGGTGGGCCAAGGATGACAGCAGAGGGAGAGCGCTCCCTGTCCTGTGGCTTGGAAAAGCTGCAGGTGTAGGGGGTTCAGCACGGGCCTGGCCCCCTGAGCGTCTGGAGGATCTTTTGCTGTCATCATGTTTGAGATGGCTTCTCTCCTCCTGGTACTGCAGAACATGCTGCTGGAAATTGAGGAGAAGGTGACCGCCCTGTCAGAGCTGTCCATGCACAGTGAGAACCTGCTGCTTGAGACAGACCGGACAGAAACGAGACAGGAAGCGGAGCAGTTGGCAAGAAAGTTACGAACGTTGAAGGGCGGCCTGCTGGAGCTGCAGAGGATGCTACAAGACAAGCAGACTGACATCCAGGTGAGGGGCTTCACGCTTTGAAAGCTGACAAATGTAATGATGAACTTTTTGAATGTTCAGGATTCCACCTGATGTTGGGTTCAGTTCACTGTGGGTACTTGAAAATATAGAGAGAAACATTTTTCAACATCACATATGCATTTTCTTGCCAATGGCACAATAACAAGACTTGCACTACTGTGTTCAATAGAGCATGATTAGTGTCTTGTTCATTATGTTGGGGTAGAGTTAGGGGTTATCTGTTGACAGGCCAAGCATAACAGCAAACTGAATGGTCAGCTAAAGCCTTAGTGAATATTTGTCCTACCCCTGTGCTTTAGCATTCTTGCTACGCTTTATAAAACATATTAATCAAAATTGGATTACTATGTTTGTCCTACTCCCTTGCTGAAGTGTGTTTTATTGAATGTTTTCTGATACATTGTCTGCTTTTTTTAGGGCTCTCTGCAGGAGCAGGAGGACAGTGAATCAGACTCAAGCCTCTCTCAGAGTCCCAGTGTGCAGGACTGGCTGGCCCAGGCCCGGACCACACGATCCCAACAACACCAGGACAGTCTACAGAGACAAAGGGTATAGTTTCCTTTTTTGGTTTCCACGTTTTGGTACTCCGTCTTCATTACAACACAGTGGTTTCTGATAAAACTGAAATATCCTCTCTGAAATTATTTGTATAAAAAAAGTTGAAAAAAATGCTTATACTATAATCGAAAAAAATAAATAATGATGCAGCTTAATAATGAACACCACAATGAAAATTATATCATACAAAGTCCAGTCTAATTGTCTGACATGTTTGCTTGTCAGGAACTGGAGGAGCAGCTGGCCGAACAGAAAAAGTTGCTCCAGTCGGTTGCTAGCAGAGGAGAGGAGATCCTCATCCAGCAGGCCTTACCCAGCAGTGCCAGGTATTTTGATTAAATACATATAAATCAAATACTAAAATCTTAAGTTAAGGTTTGCATTGATTCCTGTGGCAGGTTATAAATAATACCTGCAAAACATTTAGGTTACAAAATACAGGAGTTTTTGTTGTGTGTCATGCCCTGACACTTTGTCAACAGCTAAAACCCTTGAACCAGGTTGCGGGTTGCCAGATTGTGATGACAGATGGGTTAAACATTTTTCTATTGTGTTGATTGTTATTCAGGGACAATCTGATGGTGCTGTAATCATAATATAGTTTGAGTGCTGTGCAAATTACAGGAGTTTGCCAGAAGAAGAAAAAAAAAACTGTCAGATTGAAATTGAAATACAGGAGAAACACGGGAAGGCTGTGAGTGTGAGCAGGTTCATCATAAATGAAACACTAACTGATTCATGTTTCTGTCACTGTGCAGTACAACGGAGCCATTTTCACCAGCAGCTTTGGTTGAGAGGGAATCTCAGGCTGCTCAAGAGCAGATGAGGCAGAGATGGGAGAGCCTGAGACTGGAGCTCAAAACTAAACTGCAGCTCCTGCAGAAAACCCTGGAGCAGGACCACAAACAGCCGGTACGAACCTTATTATATTGTTAGTAAAGTGAGTTGAGAAAATCTGGGACTGTTGTTGACTTTCTGTATTTTGTCTTTGGTTTTTTTTTCGCAGGTATACTCAAGAGCTTCTCGTGTCACAACAGCTGGATCACTGTTCAAAGGAGAAACACAGGCTGACAAATCCTCCCTGAAGACTCTGTATGACAGTTTCAGACAAACAATCGAGGACATGACCACTCAGGTTTTACTTTTTCTTTAACATCCCTGCACACTTCAGTTTATTACTTACAACATATGTCAATGGAAATTTGCAACTCTCTTGCGTGTCCACAGCCTGGCGGTGGTGAAACACAGGTGCCGCAGATGGAACAGCAGCTCTACGCAGCTGTGTCATCCACCTCCTCCTGGCTGGATGGTGTGGAGAACAACGTCTTCTCTGGCTCCGTGTTGCTGGCTGAAAACACAGAGACCCAGCTACAAGAGCAGGAGGTACAATCAGGCCTTTTTGTGCAGTTTCTTTAATCATTGTAGAAAGATTCAGACAACAAATCACAGAGCTTGGTCTTTCAGTAGAAGTAGATGATAAGATAAAACATTCAAGAGAAAATCTTTTCGTATTCAGCTCAGAGCTATATTAACTCATACAAACTATCCTGAACTTTCCTCCAGACCTTAGAGAACGATGTGAGGCGTGTCACAGAGGACGTGAAGCTCAGCCAGGCTCTGCTTGCTGGGTCTTCAGTGTTGAAACAAGAGGACCGAGCGCTGCTAGAGGACAACCTCGACTGCCTGAAAGAGAGATTAGGTGCTCTGGGTTGTGCTCTGGGGCAACGCTGTGACAACATGAGGACCAGAGCACATGAGCTGACAGCCTACCAGGTTTGCTTGATATTTTGTATATCATGTGCATTTTATATTTTATCTTTCTTAATAAATGTCCTCTATACAAAATAAACTCCAACTCTTAGTTAGTTTCACAGTTTTACAACACACAACATGAACTTTTCTGGATGCATTTATCATAAACCCACATACCTTAATACAAATGTTCTATGAATGATCTTTTGTCAAATACAGACTGAGTTGCAACTTCTCCAAACCGCTTTAATTGAGACCAAGTGCCAGATCCTGCAGGCCTTAGCTGGAGCCATGGACAGACCAGCCTCAAAACAACTGGAGGTAATACACACTTTGGCAAAGGCATGCATGCACGCAAACCCATCAAAGCTTATAGAGAACAATAAATTGTTGATTGTGAATGTTGTACATTAGCACTGTCTTTTCTCTCAGGTTATTGCCAGCGCAGAAGAGAGCCTGAAAGACTTTGAACAGAGAATTACGGAACTCAAAAGCAGAGGAGCAACACTGCAGGCGGATCAGATATCAACTAACAAAATACTAAAGCTCCAGGTAACATCACTGACTGCTCTTAAACTTAAATTAGTTATCGTTGCTGCTTATTGTTCAGTTTAATACTTATTCATTCCTCAAAGTTCTAGTACGCAAATTCCTCCATTTTTTGGAGTAATTTAGGCAAACCAAAATGAAAACACAATCTTCTCTGTGTCTCTTTTCAGGATTCCTATGAGGAGCTGGTGATGACGGTGGGATCCCGGCGCACCGGGCTGAACCAGAATATGGCTCTGAAGGAGCAGTATGAGCGAGCTCTGCAGGACCTGACTGACCTGGTGGACACGGCTAAAGACAAGATGGCTGCCGATCAGAGGATCATTGCCAGCTCTGTGGATGAGGTCCAGAATCACCTGGACAAACATAAGGTTCGGTGCTCTTTGAGCTCTGTGAAGCTGGAAAGGCTGAAGCAATATTGTGAAAAAAATTGGCTCAGCAATTCGATTGTGTGTCTGGTTGTGTTTTCCAGGAGTTCTTCCAGGGTCTGGAGTCCCATATGATCTTAACAGAAACGTACTTCAGAAAAATTAGTGGTCTGATGCTGCCTAAAGAGAGTCAGGCCCTGGAGGAGACACTGGCTGAGGCTCAGAGCGTCCTCAAACAGGCTCACAGTAAAGGAGTAGAGCTGGAGTGTATCCTGGAGGTGAGAGAGGAAATATTACTTGTGTTAACCATTATTTTTCTAATGACAGCAAACAGGTACAGTCATTGAGAATCTGAGAATGTATATTATGTCATGTTCGACAAAATATTTACAATCTTATCTACAAATCTTTTATTAGACTTGGTGCCGCTTGGTGCAGGATTACCAGAGTCTGAACCGCCAATTGGAGGCAGTTGAAGGAAGTATCCCGACTGTCGGCCTGGTGGAGGAGACTGAAGAAAGGCTCATGGACAGAATCTCTTTGTATCAGGTACAAAAAAAGGACATTAAAAAGGCCAGCACACATGCCCACTATCTGTCAAACCTTCTGATGGATTCCACTCCAGCTACAATATCACGTTTCTCAGATTTTGTTGTCCTCTTCCACTCTGTGTAAAGGGTCTAAAGGGGAGACTGACTGAACACCAGCACAAGTTATACCAGGTGCTGGATGAGGGCAAACACCTCTTGCTGTCAGTGTGCTGTCCTGCTCTGGAGAACCAGCTCGCACTGCTGGGGGAACACTGGCTCAACAACACCAGCAAGGTCAACAAGGAGCTGCAGCGCCTGGAGGCCATCCTGAAACACTGGACCAGGTCAGACACACATGCACAGGCATTCAGTCAAAACACATCATATGACTGAAGACCATTTTGTAAAGGTCTTTAAGATGGAGAGCTTAACAATAATTAGTAACTGCACAGATCTCAGTTTAACCAAATGAAGGATTAAGATTCATAAGTAAATAGATTCTACCTGTGATTTCTGAACTCATGAATGAATTGTGGTTGTCCCTGCAGGTATCAGAGGGAGTGTGTAGAGCTCAGCCAATGGCTGCAGTCGGCTCTGGAGCGTCTGGAATTTTGGAATACGCAGGCGGTTTTAGTCCCTCAGGAGCTGGAGACTGTCAGAGACCATCTCTCAGCTTTCCTTGTGAGGACACAGATTATTTATTTTTCTTTCATCTTTTTTAATTTGTCTTCAGGAGATTTAGTTAATATCGATATATATACATAAAATCTAAGGTTGCTTAAAACTGTTTTCCTTTGACCAAATAATCTACATATGTCATTTCTTTCTTGTTCTTTTGTGGACAAAACAAGACTTTTAAAGACACCATCTTGGGCTTTTGGAACACTGACTGACATTTTACAAAATGTTCCACATTTCATAGACCAAGCCACCAATTAATTAATCTAGACATTAATCAACCGATTGATGAAATGAAAAAAAATGTTAGTTGCAGCCCTAATGCATAGTATTCACATGTTTGGTGAAGAAGACAGTACATCACTTTTTCCATAAAATATAATCATTTTGAATAAAATTCTAATTGCCAGGTCTCATATGTAATATGATCATAAAACACAGCTGATGATTCCTGTCACTCTCCATCTCAGGAGTTTTCAAAGGAAGTCGAAGGAAAGTCCAGCCTGAAGAGCTCAGTGATAACTGAGGGCAACCAGCTGCTGCGTCTAAAGAAAGTGGACACAGTGGTGCTGCGGACCGACTTGGCACGCATAGACAGCCAGTGGACTGAGCTGCTCACACGCATCCCAGTGGTCCAGGAGAAGCTGCATCAGGTATCGTCACATGCAGCCCGACTGAACAGGCTTAGCTGCTCTGGGGCAAATAGGATTACCCCTCTTTCTGCTGCTTCACTCGTATACATAAGTTTTCACACAGGGCTGCCCTCAAACTGTAAGCTTTTTGAGTGTATAATTAGCTGATCCAATGGGTGTAATGTGTGTTCAGATCCAAATGGAGAAGTTGGCCTCCCGTCATGCCATTTCTGAGCTGTTTAACTGGATATCACTGATGGAGAATGTCACCGAGGAGGATGAAGAAAACCTGAAGAGTGCAGTGGGGTCAAATGTGATTCAAGACTACCTGCAAAAATACAAGGTAATGTGTGTTCATTGCATGTTTGACTTTGTTTACAAAGTGAATTGTTGATAGAAGAGCAATATTTATCTACTTCATCTGTCTATTTTTTTTTTAATTTTAGCATGTATGCTAAGGATATCAAAGGTTTGAATCTGTGACTGCCATTTTTAATTGTAAATCTACTTCTGTTTCCTTCTCAGGGCTTCAGAGTAGATTTAAGCTGTAAGCAGCTGACAGTGGACTTTGTCAACCAGTCAGTGCTGCAGATCAGCGGTCAGGATGTGGAGAGCAAGCGCAGCGATAAGACAGACTTTGCTGAGAGACTGGGAGCCATGAATCGACGCTGGCAGATCCTACAAGGCCGCATCAATGAGAGGGTGAGGCCACTGATACTGTCAATGAAACTGTAGCTACTGGAGTCGTTTAAAAGTGCAAAAACAGGATGTCACAGTTTAATTTGTATAAAACCATGTGCAGATCCAATTCCTGGAGAGCCTTCTGGAGATGTGGTTGGAGTATGAGAGCAGCGTTCAGGCCTTGAAGTCCTGGATGGCAACTCAGGAAGAACGATTAAAGAGGAAAAATCGAATAGAGGATCTGACATCTGTGCAGAATGCTCTCAAAGACTGCCAGGTTTGCTGCTCACTCTGTGACAACACTCATTTACCAAAACAAGATTGCTATTGTTGTCACACTTTTCTGGGTCCATGTTTTAATATCATGTGAAAACTTTTAGGAAATGGAAGAGTTGGTGAAGGATAAAGAGAAAGAACTAGAGAGGGTTGAGGAGCAGGGCTGTGCCCTTGTCCAGAACAAGACCGATGAGGCCTGTGCTATCGTCATGGAGACACTCCAGGGTGTCAATCACACCTGGGCTAACCTGGACCACTTGGTAAGCACCCCTATTCTCTTGCCACTCTGTTTTTAGTGTGCTACTTCAGTTACACCTTTACAATTTACAGAATGTCTGAACTGTGTGTTTTTTCTCCACCTTGAACAGATCGGGCAACTAAAGATCAGCCTGAAGTCAGTGCTGGATCAGTGGAGTCTATACAAGAAGGCTTCAGAGGAGATCAATGGCTACCTGATGGAGGGAAGGTACTCTGTATCCCGTTTCCGTCTCCTCACTGGCTCCCTGGAGGCTGTTCAGCTGCAGGTGCAAAGTCTGCAGGTATGTCAGCACAAAGAGGCGATTGCATTAACATGTGTCTCTGAAATCTTGTTGTGATGAAGTTGATATTTATATTTTTTACCAGGGGAATAATTCTTAATATGTTTTTGTACACTGATTATCTTGCTACTGTATTAAATGTTGTGCTTTTTTGTCATCTGTGAAGGATTTGCAAGAGGAACTGGAGAAACAGGAGAGCAGTCTGAGGAAGTTTGGAGCCGTGACCCACCAGCTGCTGAGGGAGTGTCACCCGTCAGTCTCAGATTCACTCAACAACGCCCTGAAGGACGTCAATGCAAGGTGAATTCTATTAACTGTAATAGGTATATAATGTATTTAATCAGAAAACTTTAGCTGTCAAGGCAAGACACCTGTTTGATGTGCAGCCATTTTCTATTATTAGTTTCAATATCTTTGAATTTATATTAACTGATGTTGTATTTGCACTCAGATGGGCTGGCTTACTGGAGGAGATCGCGGAGCGTCTGAGAAGCAGCAAAGCCCTTCTGCAGCTGTGGCAGCGCTACAAAGAGCTGTATGAGCAGGGCTGCAGCAGCATCCAGCGGCAGGAGGAGAAAGCAGACCAGCTCCTCAAACTCGCCTGCAGCAAGGACATCGCTGATGAAGAGGTGTCCGACTGGATCCAAGAATGCAGCGTGAGTGAAGCCACAGCTGTAACTTTTACATCTAAATGCTCAATATTTCTGTTCGGTAGAGTTCAGCAGATGTTTTTTTGCTCTGTCACAGGAGGTGCTCCGGTCCCAAGCTCCGGTGCAGGCCTCCCTGCAGGTTCTCCATGAACTTGGGGATCAGCTGAAGCAGCAGGTGGACACGTCAGCAGCTTCTGCCATCCAGTCAGATCACCTCTCACTTACCCAACGGCTTTCTGCTGTGGAACAAGCGCTTACTAGACAGCTCACCACTCTGCAGGTAGAGAAGAAATTATTGATGAATCTGTTTGACTCCTAGTTGTCCAGCCTGTTGAAATTCATTTTGCACTTACTCACATTTATTTTCCTCACCAGACTGGAGTTCAAGACTATGAAACCTTTAATGATCAGCTGGATTCACTTGGCTGCTGGATAGTTGAAGCTGAGGAGGCTCTGAAGATGCAAGATCCCAACGGCTCCACAGACCTGATAGTCATCCAAGACCGCATGGAGGAGCTCAAGGTTTTTATCAGAGATTTAAAATGATCCATTTTAATGGTTGTCCTGAAATTGAGATTTGTAAAATGTTTCTCTGGTACTCCTACAGAGGCTCATGCTCAAATTCAGCAGTATGGCTCCTGAACTGGAGCGACTTAATGAACTCGGTTACCGGCTCCCTCTCAACGATTCAGAGATCAAGCGCATGCAGAACCTCAACAGGAGCTGGTCAACAGCCTCAGCTCAGACCACAGAGAGATTCAGGTATGACTTATAAAATATATAGTGCAGGGTAGGAGAAAAAATCCCGTCGGGATTAAAAGTGCAGGATATCCATTTCTGAAAATAGAAAAAGAGATTCTTCAGAATCTTTCACCTGAGAAGGAATTAATGATGAACAGTCACAAATAGTATCAAAAACTCCACAGATGTTTCTTTTTATTATCAGAACAGTTTGCACAGATTTCATTTGCTCACTGGCTGTTTTGGTTCCCTGCAGCAAACTCCAGTCCTTCCTGCTGCAGCAGCAGACCTTCCTGGAGAAGTGTGAAACGTGGATGGAGTTTTTGGTCCAAACAGAAGAGAACCTGGCAGTGGAAATTTCTGGGAACTACCAGAGTTTGATGGAGCAGCAAAAAGCTCATGAGGTTAGAGTCCCTTTAGAATAAAAGACCCTGCAACAGCTTCATTTTGTATTCCTTAATTATTAATCATAAATATGTTGTTTTCCAGTTATTCCAGGCTGAGATGTTTAGTCGTCAGCAGATCCTGCACTCCATTATCAGTGATGGACAGAGGATGTTAGAGCAGGGTCAGGTGGATGACAGGTAAACACTGTTTCTAACCTTATTACACAATTTAATATCTTAAGAAGTATATAAACATTACTAGGCTGGTAAATCCATTGGTCTTTGTTGAAAAAAAGTCTTTCTTTGAAAATGACATCACCTCTCCCTTCTGCAGAGACGAGTTCAACCTGAAGTTGGCTCTACTGAGTAACCAGTGGCAGGGCGTAGTGCGGCGTGCTCAGCAGAGGCGGGGCATCATCGACGGTCTGATTCGCCAGTGGCAGCGCTACAGAGAAATGGTGGAGAAGCTGCGCAGGTGGCTGGTGGAGGTCTCCCACCCTGCAGAAGCCCTTCAGACAGGGACTACAGTGCCTCTGCAACAAGCCCGCTCGATGTTGGATGCTGTCCAGGTACATAATGTAAAAGCTTAGAGAGTACACAGCTTAGATTTATTAAGAAGGTGTTGGACAGAGAGACACACATTTTGTGTTTAGTCGACACACAGATCTCTCCAGAACAGCCATATATTCTCCCAAATTGATTAATGTTTCAGTCCTAATGGATCTCTGGCAGGAGGATTAAAATGCATGCAGCGGATCAATGAAGACAGAAGAAATTACTCGCAGAACAAAGTAAAACAGTTACAGCAGGGAATGACGCAGATAAGGTGCAGGAAGGTCTTTAGAAACAGATACTCAAAATTAGGTGACTGTACATTTACATATGTTGTTTTGGCAGGAGACTAACAGGTCTGTGGCTTGATAATTAAAAGTGATTTTATCTGAGTGATTATGCTTTCTGGCTCAGCTGAAGGAAAAGGTGCTGCAGCGTCAGCAAGGCAGCTACATCTTGACTGTGGAGGCTGGCAGACAACTGCTCCTGTCAGCTGATAGCCGGGCCGAGGTGGCCCTGCAGGCAGAGCTTACTGAGATCCAGGAGCGCTGGAAGCATGCCAGCATCTGCCTGGATGAACAGAAGAAGGACCTTGCCACCTTGTTAAAGGTAAACCAGGCGAATTGCCAGCAGCTTGTGGAGTGCAGGGAACCTCGGGGGATATTAAAAAGATATTGTAATGTTTTGGTTTGTAGGTGGAATTTTGAATACTTTTCTTTTTTTCTTTTTTTTCCCTACATTTTCACCAAGAGGCACAGCCACTTTGTTCTTGTAGATTTAATCCATGGAATACCAGAAAAGTCATAATAGAGAAATACAAAAATGACCATTATTTTGTTGTTCATATCAGTGATGCAGCTGCAACCATTGTTCTTTGTCATGTACAGGACTGGGAGAGGTGTGAGAGAGGAATCGGTGGCTCGCTGGAAAAACTTCGAGCCTTCAAACGGCAGCTCTCCCAGCCTCTTCCTGATCATCACGAGGACCTGCAGGCTGAGCAGATGCGCTGCGAGGTGACAGCCTGGAGGCATTTTTTTTATAATATCATTAAGTGGAAATTAACTTAGTGAAAAGGAAATCTTACACACAGGTCTGAAATTCAACATCGCTTTGGGGACCCCGGCCTTAAAACTATAGAATGAATGGATTTTAACTTTACTTTAAGAAATGTATTGACATTGTTGTGCACAAAATTGATTCATGAATATTTTAACGACATTGCTTTTGTTTCAGGACCTGGAGAACACATTTGATGGCTGGACCGGGGATCTGGCCCATCTGACTGTGCTGCGAGAGTCCCTGTCCTGCTACATCAGTGCTGAGGACCTGTCCGTCCTGCAGGAGCGAATCGAGCTGCTGCATCGACAGTGGGATGAAATCTGCCACCAGGTACAGAGCACTAGTATACAGTGCTTGTACAAAACAGCTGATTTACTGAATGCTCTCTATACTGTGAATCTGACCAGTTGCTATTAGTAGTGGCACTTGAAGGTGTCACAATATGACAGGCTGGTTTTGGCTCTGCAGTTCCTTGAGATACCAAACGGTGGTGCTGGTGTCAAACAAAATTATCAGACTATTACTCTTTGGTCTGGATGTGTCAGTTAGCCGGCTTCATGTACAGTTCACAAGAATGCTGCAGAATATTTGCATGAAAAATGATGCTGAATACAACTGAATGTTACAGAAGCAGAGTTTCATAACTTTCAGTACAAGAGGACAAAACAATTATTCAAACAAAAGCATTTCCTCTTCGTTTTCTTCTCGAATTGAGTTCAAATACCTGTAACTTATGAACACAGTGTGCACTGTTCCTCAGATTCCTGAAATATAACTCATAATGGCATTTCACTATAGAGTTAAACAAGGAAGCTCTGCAGCCGTTGCTTTAGCGTGCAAGTGAAACCTCAAGGTCAGTTTTTTTTCAGCGTTGCATCCTGTGTAGAGCAGATAAAACATGCACACAGGAAACACACAGAGACACACACTCGCTGCTTGATGCAAATGAGTCAGACACGGTGCAGTGATCTCTGTGATCTCTGCTTCCTTTAAAGACTTTTTGACATGAATCAACTGATGTCAAACATCTACTGAGGCACTGAGCACAGTGATGCATTTAACCCAATATAAATATTGTCATTGCTCTGCAGCTGTCGCTGCGCAGGCAGCAGGTAAGCGAGAAGCTAAATGAGTGGACCGTCTTCAACGAAAAGTACAAGGAGCTCTGCGAGTGGCTCACCAACATGGAGAGCAAGGTGTCCCAAAATGGAGACATCAGCATCGAAGAGATGATCGAGAAGCTTCGCAAGGTAAACAGAAAAGCAAATTCTGTCTTGTTGATTTCTGATTTTCTTTTTGCCATTTTCAAACATTCGCGTGCACTGCAGCCAGTGATGCACCTTTCATTCATTCTCTTTATACGTCGACTCAGTTAACGTCTCACTCTGCTGCTGAGATTGATTGGGTGAGAATTTTGGAGGTGGATATGTCGCTGCTGAGGAAGTAGAATATGGCAAATTTTAACCAAAGTGTTTTTAAATAACCTGATTGTGCTGTAGCTGTTTAAATTTGCTTTTTATTGTTTTTTGCCTTTCCACTGGTCACAAAATCAGTCTGACAAATTCATGGTTACTTTGTTGTATATTCACTATATACACCAACTAACCATGGCAGCATTTTAATTTCTGATTGCTTTGCACTGTGTCTCAGGACTACCAGGAGGAGATCACTGTGGCTGAGGAAAACAAGCTGCACCTGCACCAGCTGGGAGAGCGCCTGGCCAGAGCCAGTCACAAAAGCAAGGCAGCTGAAATCGAACAAAAACTCAACAAGGTCAGCGACCGCTGGCAGCACCTCCTCGATCTCATCGGAGCCAGGTGATAAGACATAAAAAAAATCCTGTACTTTGTTCCAGCACATAAAAAATAACACAAAATATTCTTTACTTTTTCCATCACTTGCTTGAGTATTGCGACTTGTGTTCATAGAGTGAAGAAGTTGAGAGAGACTCTGGTGGCCGTGCAGCAGCTGGATAAGAACATGAGCAGCCTTCGCTCCTGGTTGGCCCACATCGAGACGGAGCTGTCCAAACCCATCGCCTACGACTCTTGTGACTTCCAGGAGATTCAGAGGAAGCTCGATCTGCAGCAGGTAACATAGTGTACAGTGCTACATTTTACATTTTATTTCCTTCTCACTTCCCTTTCCTTTCCCTCCACTTTATTATCACACAAACTAATACGCACTCACTCTCTGTTTGTCTTCTCCCACCACTCAGGAGCTTCAGCGTGACATAGAGAAGCACAGTACAGGAGTGGCGTCTGTACTGAACCTGTGTGAGGTGCTTCTGCACGACTGTGACGCCTGTGCCACCGATGCAGAGTGCGACTCCATCCAGCAGGCAACTCGGAGCCTTGACCGCCGCTGGAGGAGCATCTGTGCCTTGTCTATGGAGAGGAGACTCAAGTAAGTTGTCAGATGAAAACAGAATTGTACGTATGGATGCTGGATGGATGGGAAACTGCATTTTTACCAACATTTCCCTCTCTTAGGATTGAGGAGACGTGGCGTTTGTGGCAGAAATTCCTAGATGATTTTGCACGATTTGAGGAGTGGCTGGCCACCTCAGAAAAGACTGCTGCTCTGCCCAACTCCTCTGGTGTCCTGTACACTGTAGCCAAGGAGGAACTTAAGAAATTTGAGGTACTGCAAAAGTACTGTGTCATTTCTCTTGACTCAAAAGGACCGTGCTGTTGATTATCATCATTTCAATGAAATTATGTGTTTCTGTAGGCCTTCCAGAGGCAAGTCCATGAAAGCCTCACCCAGCTGGAGCTAATCAACAAGCAATACCGCCGCCTGGCCCGAGAAAACCGCACTGACTCTTCCTGTCGCCTGAGGGAGATGGCTCATGATGCCAATCAGCGATGGGACAACCTGCAGAAGAGGGTGGCATCAATCCTCCGCAGGCTTAAGGTGTGTCCATCATCATGTTCATGGTCTCTTAGTTCATGCAAATCTGCATTTTCTTGTCACTCTTCTGTAAAATTATAGAATCTGTGTGGTAAGCCTGTTTCACTGAATGTTAAATCAGTAATGTCACAGACATCCCTCTAACAGCAGCAACTCTGTTTCAAATACACAGCACTTTATTAGTCAGAGAGAGGAGTTTGAGACGGCCAGAGACGGCATCTTGGTGTGGCTGACAGAGATGGACCTGCAGCTGACCAACATCGAGCACTTCTCTGAGTGTGACATTCAGGCCAAGATCAAACAACTCAGGGTAGGTTTGTTCAAGAGCGGTCACAACAACGCGACAGTATTGTCACAATATTGACCCTTTCAATCTCCTTTTCTTACTTGTAGTCTTACTATGGCCTGTAAAATTAAGTGTTACTAAGTTATCTATCTATATCTAGCATCCTGATATGTTCAGAAATGTGTGGAAAGATATATTGCACTTTAATTATCTACACATTTTTGAAGGTTTAACATGGTCATCTCCTTTATTTGCTTTTGTGAAGAGCAGCCAGACTGACCATGAATAGATAATATTGCGAGATGATGTTAACTGATGAAAATTGTTTAATGAAATCAGGAACTGATCATCTTGAAAAGGTCATGCATTTGACATTGTGAAAGAGGTTTTGTGTTTGGCATTAAAATTATAATGAATGAGGACCTGTTTGTCTGTTCCCACAGTCGTTTCAGCAGGAAATCTCCCTGACCACAGCCAAGATCGAGCACATCTTCCACCAGGGGGAGGCGCTGATAGAGAAGAGCGAGCCTATGGATGCTGCTGTCATCGAGGAGGAGCTGGAGGAGCTGCAGCGCTACTGTCAGGAAGTGTTTGGTCGAGTGGAGCGCTACTACAAAAAGCTAATTCGACTTCCTGTAAGACCTGAGAACCTTTTTTGTTTCTCTAATTGTTATGCTCTGAAGGCACTAAATCCCGTCATCTTTTTATCACTCACATCCTCAGTATAAACTATCAGTGTCACAAACTTTCTCCTCAGCTCGCAGACGACGATACCGAGGTGTCATTCTCGGACCGGGAGCTGGAGCTGGACGAGCCTGGCGATCTGTCCAGCCTTCCATGGAACGAGCGTTTGGGAGACGGCTTCCTGTCACCTTTGCCCTCCTCCGGACGCTCAGCCTCCCTGGCGGCCCAGCTCCGGACCGAGCGCTCAGGCAGAGACACCCCAGCCAGCGTGGACTCCATCCCCCTGGAGTGGGATCATGACTACGACCTGAGCCGCGGGCTGGAGAGCGCCAGCAGGGCCCTGAGAGAGCAGCAGAGTGAGGAGGGAGACTTCCTCCAGCGGCCTGCCTCGGCCTTGTCAGGTACATTATCAAACACACACACCTTTGTGCTTCAAGTATAATTAGGAGAAGAGAATGACAGTCTATCAAGGAATGGTGGTTTGAGATGTTAAAAACAAAAGCAAAAAGGGAGAGCATCGTTTAATCAAATGCTTTCCAAACTTTTTCACTCATGACCCCTGAGACAGTATCATGTTACCACCCTGTTTCACTGGTTGCACAAGTCTTCAAGTTATGAGCAGTTTCACTGATTTTCTTTTTATGTTATAATATCTGTTAGAAAAAATGACTGCAAATGTATAGCAGGAAGTATTTTAGGACTTACTTTAACGACTTACTGTTATGGATATCAAAAAGGAACCCAAACGCAAGACACACAGAGGCAGGAAGGTAAAGAACACAAAGAACAGAAGTCAGAATCCAAAATATAACAAAAGGCCGGCAAGGTGAGGACAACAATAACCAAAATGACAAAGATTGCGGGAAAGACACAAGGGAGGGAAAACCCACTAACCAAATACCCAAACCCTGAAACTTAGTAGCTCTAGGTTGGTAAAATTTGTCTCTTTTGACTTTTTAAATAATAATAAAGTATGAATTTGTACATGTGCACAATTACATTACCTTGACTTTGTGTATGGAGCCTTCATGCAAAACAGTCAAATCAGCCAAACCAATCAATCACTTGACCTCTGTTGTTAATGCAGTGTATTTTGTGGGGAAACTCCATCAGTTGCTGCATCAGACAGCAGATGAATGCCAACTTAATCAGGTCATGGACTCAACGAGTGAAATGCCCGCTGCTGAATGTGTCTACTGTATAATGTTTCTTCCAGATGTAGTGATTCCAGAGAGCCCTGAGGCCTTTGTTAAACTTACAGAACAAACACTGAGGTCCTCCACTGGTAGGCAACAGCAGACCCCAGCATGCCACAAGTGTTCGGGGGCCAGATTAACAGCTGCACTCTGAGTGATATCACACTTGTAGCCGATTCACCAGCTTCGACTTTGATTTGTGTTGATTTCTTCACCTTGGGCGCACACTGTGACAGACGGCGGCACTTTCTAACACTGGGGGATAGGGTCAATTCCATTTTGATATCTTCAACACTGGTTCTGCTTAATTTACCGGAACTGAAATGGAATTCAGCCTAACCCTTCTTTTTCTAACTTGGCTTTCTTACTTTTGTTTGCAGTGTGCTGTGTAGCTAACCTCTATGGATTTGTTTTCATGTTTCATTTTATGTTTCAGAAAAGCATGTTGTTTTATTGTCACAGTGAACAAGTCTGAACTTCTTGGTGAAGGGATTGCAGATTTGTTTTAAGTAGACGTTTCACAGGCTCAGTTCAGACAGAGACACGATCATGATTCAAATCTGGATTTCAAATGACAGATGTGACTCCTAAGACACACAGGACAGGATTTTTCTTTGACAAAGTTGTTTTTTTAGTGTCTGCGGTGGGAAAAATTAAACTTTTTAAATACATCAGCGACCTTTTGTCAAACCCCGACAAGAAAATCACTTTTTGCTCTCCACGTCTCTGTCTGAACGGGGCCTCATTGTTCAGTTATCATTATGATCGAGTATTTGATCATAATATGCAATCTTGACAAGTTGACATCATGTCTACAGGGGAGGTTGCCTCATCAGACTCACACGTTCACCCTCTGGATGCCAGCCGCTTCCACCTGCAACAACTGGACAGCAGCCGCAGTCGCACTCCCTTAAGCACAGAACTGGACACCTCATACATGGGATATGTATGTTACGTGATTCTAAGTTTAAAAATCTTTGTAGTTGGGTCAAAATGTTCCATCCTATCCTGGAATATCTGATATAATCTGAATAAATGTATTCTGTAGATGCGGCTGCTGGGAGAGTGTCGCGGCAGCATTGACACAGTGAAGAGGATGGGCTACGAGCTGAAGGAGGAGGAAGACACTGTGTCCGGACTGGCAGATCCCAGCAGCTCTGAGTCCCAGACGTCAGGTAACGTCACACCACAACCTGTCCTGCATGAATATAAGGTTGATTTATTGTACATGAAATGGTTTATGCAGCCTGTTCTCTTACTCTCTGCAATCTAGGAGTGATTGAGCGCTGGGAGCTCCTGCAAGCTCAGGACCTCAGCAAAGAGATACGCACAAAGCAGAACCAGCAGCAGTGGCAGCAGCTGAACTCCGACCTGAACAATGTTTGGACTTGGCTGGGAGAGACAGAGGAGGAGCTGGAGCAGCAGCGGAGGCTGGACCTCAGCACGGACATCCAGACGATTGAGCAGCGCATCAAAAAGCTCAAGGTATTTTTCTTTTGTCTCGTTTTCTGTTTTAAATACATGATTTTGTACATGACAGTTTCCGAGTTGGTAGTTTTTTGTTCGTGCTAATTGAGAGATTGTAAAAGACACACTCAGAGATGTTGTGGCCTCTTGCAGTAAATTAGAATAAAAAACTCCCTGGATGATTGCATTAATTAACTGTAAAATGTGAATCTCTGTCCACAGGAGCTGCAGAAGGCGTATGACAAGCGCAAGGCCATCGTGCTGTCCATCAACCTGTGCAGCGCTGAGTTCATGCAGACGGACTCAGAGGAGTCCCGAGAGCTACAGGCCAAACTGAAAGACATGAACAACCACTGGGACAAACTGGGCAGCTCGCTGGAGGAGTGGCGGTCTTCACTACAGGAGGCTCTCATGCAGTGTCAAGTAGGTGTCAGTCAATGTACGGTTGATTTATAGAGTTGTAATTATGCACACAGTTGAATTTCTACTTTCCTGCTCCACATCTGACCAACAGGACTTCCATGAGATGAGCCACGGTCTGCTGCTCTGGTTGGAAAACATCGATCGCAGGAGGAACGAGGTGGTTCCCATCGACCCCATCCAGGACAGCGACACTCTCCACGAGCATCATAAAACACTCACGGTACAGAACTGTAGATTATATATAAATATAAGCGGGCCCATAATCGGTTCTTAGAATTAACATCTCAAATTCACCGATCCCCACAGCAAATCCGGCAGGAGCTGCTTGACTCCCAGCTCAAAGTGGCCTCGCTCCAGGACATGTCCCTGCAGTTGCTGGTCAACTCTCAGGGCAGCGACTGCCTGGAGGCCAAGGAGAAGGTTCATGTTATCGGGAACCGACTCAAGCTGCTGCTAAAAGAAGTGACCCGAGACCTCAGAGAGCTGGCCAAGATCCTGGACATCACGAGCAGTCAGCAGGTAGATCTTCACTCAGTATAGATCTGTGCTTTGTTACTTGTGCGCCGCTGATATATGGAACCTTGTAAATGTGGTTTTTAGTTCTAGATATTTAATTTAATTTAATTTAATACAGTAAATGGGTCCCTCGTGTCAGAGGTCAGCATTTACGTCAAACTAAGAGCTTTTTTTTCCAGAACTGAAGATTTACAGGCGCAGAACAACAGAACTGTTCCCAGAACAGATGTATTTTGTAACAGCAAAAGGGGACTAACAGAATTACTGCAACTTATTTTTACAATAGTTTAGATAAGTCAAAATTAATAGCGTGCTGCGCTAAGAGACAAGAGATATAATTGAATCAGTGTTTTCCCTTATGGTTGAATGAAAGAACTGTTCGATTGTTCTGTTTGAGACAAATGTTAAAGCTCTGATCCTTCAGGGATTTTTATTTCATTTAATTTGAGTGGATTCTATTATTTATCTAGGTTATTCTGCAGAACAGTTGTCACAGCTTCACATTTCTCTTTGCTTGGAGTCAGTATTAAAAGCTGCAAAGTCATGTTTTTGTGGATATATATATATATGTATGTTTTACCTTGTTTTCTGAAGTAGATTCACTGTGGCACTGAGCACTATTCTCAGTCTCTCACCATCTCATATCTCTCTCTGTAAACGTTTCCTCTGTCAGGATCTGTCATCTTGGTCGTCTGCCGATGAGCTGGACACGTCCGGTTCCCTCAGTCCTGTATCAGGAAGGAGCACACCGAGCCGGCGACGATCGGTAATGTATACACCTCCCCGTACACGCTGCTCTATGAGATGCCTGGTGTTCGGTGACCCCCCTGAACGCATAGAGTAACTTGTGCCCCAAATTGCCCCTCTGTTGAAGGCCATACTCACCCCTGTCATCCCAAGATCTCTCCTCACAGTCACACCTTTCTACACCTCCACAACCTGCTTTACACTCCCTCCCTCTGGACTCTGAACACTCTGAACTGTTTTCCCACCTTTTTTTCTCTTCTCGCATGTTATTCCCAGAGCGAGCCCTGCCAGAAACTAGGGAATCCTTTCTTTTTTTAACTTCACATCTCCTAACTCTTTTTTTCTCGGATGAATTTTTCAGTTCTCTTCCAGCATTTCCACTCTAAAAAAATTCTGTCCTACAAAACTTTTCTCCCTCTAGACTTTCCTCTAATATCTTCTCACACTAGTTTGATCCCTATAGTGTTATTCTAAGCAATACTGGCTATTATAATCTGCTAAAAGAAGTGTAGAAAATGTGATTTTATGACTTAGAAAGCATGACGTCATATTTGTTTGATATTGTAGGCTTTTAGAATGAGAATAAAGTATTTTATTGATTCGTTATTGATCTAAATATCAGTCCAAATAAGCATGTCACTGCTTATATTATGTGTTTATGTTATTAAATGTGGGATTCATGCATCACATTGTAGCTTCCTATTTGCAGTCACGAGCCGAAGCACTTCAAAGTAGTCGTCTGAAACTTTGAAAAGCCAGAATCCTTGTTACCAGGGGTTACAAAATCTATCGCCTCCACGTATGATTTTGTCGCTGCTCTTCTTTCATTTTGGGGATTTTCTTTTTCATCGGTAGCTTTGTCTTGATTTGCCTGGACTTAAACACAACTTTCTTTCTTTTACCCCCCCCTCCCCCCTGTTCATTGCAAACAGCAACGGGGCAAATGTAGTCTGTCACAGCCTGGAGCCTCTGTGAGCAGTCCACACCACAGGTACCTTTCTGTTGGTTTCTAGCACACCCAGAAGATAATGGAACTCATCAGCCCATGATGCACTTCTTGGAGGCCCATTCATGCTTTCTAACCCTCCCCCTGTAACAACAGCTGTGTTTGAAAGAATGAAAAAAAGAAAAATATCCCAGTTTTTAACACTAGTGCCAGATTAGCAGCTCATGATAGTGAATTCCATCATCTTCTGTACGTCTAGACGCTCTGTGTAGGCTAGGCGATGAGGTGAGATGCAGCCCCACACATCCTTGGTAAAAAGAGTTTCACAAGGAATGGTGCAAGGCCTCTTCTTCCGCCGGTGCCCTCGGCTGCTTAATATCGCTAACCAGAGGGCCTTTCCTCCGTTTCAACGCAAATACCTCTCTTTATCTAACACCGAGCACCACACACCCTTTTCTCTCAAAGTGCCGAGCCAGTAATTGTCTGCAATGAACAATGCAAAGGCTGCAGTTTCTCTTTTCTCTCTCTCTCGCTCTTGCTGTCTTTCTCTATCGTGTGTCACATTTTTCTTCTTCTGCTGCTGCTATCTCACCAACTATCCACCATCTCCTCCCCCCTCAGTCTGTCATCTGTGAGTCTCGCCTCTCAGGTCTCCATTTCTTTAAGGGGTAAGGGGGCAAATTTGGTGACAGCACAGGGCAACCAGAGTGTAGATTTACTGCACATGACTGATGTTCATTCCTGGAGTCACTTTAATGAAATACATCTAGAGAGTACGGTAAACCTTTTTGCTCCCAATTCAAAGACTTCACAGTATCCAAAAGAAGAGAGTTATTACTGAGGATGATGGTGACTATAAATGATGCAGTAACATTAATTGATTTTAGGAAACATTTGTTTTATTCCTGAGAGCGTTTTTTTTAAAGCCCCTGTGCTAAACTAGGCTAACTGCTTCATATTCAACACTCAGGCTGTCAGAGTGGTATTGAATGTCATCTAACTCTCAGAAAGAAAGTAAATTAAAGCGACAATTCATCCTCAAATCAAAAATACATATTTTTCCTTCTACCTTTAGTGCTTTTTATCCATCCAAATGTTTTCTTGCTGAGTTTTGGAGATGTCTTCCATATACAAGTTTGTAAGTGTTTTTTAACACCCACTCCATCTTGTTATTTTATATTTGAGAGAAGACAGACGTCTCCAAAACTCAGCAGCTCACACCAAAACAACCCAGATGGATAAATAGCACTACAGATAAGAGGACAAATATGTATTTTTCACTTTGGGTTGAACTGTCGCTTTAACGTATTTCACAGAATATTCCCTTAACTTAGACAAACAAAAGAGGCCGTTCCTAATTGCTACGCTCTTCTTGCCTCGGCATGCTTTGCATTTTTCAACAGGACACAAACTTTCAGAGTCCTTTTAAAAAAGATCTGACTCTTCAGCTGACACTTGCAGCATGCCTTTTGTCTTTTATCCTAACATCCTCTGCAAAGAATGCAAGCTTACATCTTAAATGTATTTGTCGGTGCAGGATTGTACAAGTACGTATGCCTTGAAAACTGTTTTGTGACTGTCTTTGTAACTGTGTCGATCCACCCAGTCTCAGTCAGCATGTAGATCACGATGTGAAACACTGTCCCAACATTGCTTTGTGTTGGTGATTGTCCTTCAGCATGGTGCTTCAAGTCAAGCACAGTCATGCAGTTCCCACCGTCACTGAACTGAGATCTTATTTGGATTGAAAACTGGTCGTCAAGATCAAAGTGTCAAGAGATAACAATATCAGAGTTCAAAACAGTTCAAGTGGAGTTTGTTTACTGAGTTAAAAGCTAATTTGATTTGTCAGTTAATCTTGCACAGTTTATTTTTGTGAACGGCAAAGAAATTGAATGTAGCACGTATACAGTTATAATCTAATTAGGGGTTCAGTTGACACAACAGAGAGCAGGATTGTGTATGTTGGCAGTGATGGATGTGAGTAACTGAACGTCAGCCTGTGCTGCGCTGTGACTGTGTGTGTGAGCAGGTCTCGCGGCGCTGGATCCGCTTCCTCCCCTTCTGATGCCGAAACGACGTCGGGTCAAAGGTCTTCTTCGTTCCTGCGGCGCGTCCTCTGGGTCGCGCTGCCTCTCCAGTTCTTCCTGCTCCTGTTAGTGTTCCTCGCCTTCCTGCTGCCAATGTCTGAGGAGGACTACTGCTCCCAGTCCAACAACTTCGCTCATTCCTTCTACCCGATGCTCAGCTACATGAACGGACCGCCTCCTGTGTAGGCCGACTGTCAGAGCATTTCAGTATTCTTGCATCAGAGAAACTGATCTTCATCCATCTGTACTGCAGAACAAAAAACAGCTGCCATCTACAGTTAATATCTTTTGTGTGTAGCACATAGGAACAAGCATTTCACTGTGTTACTCTGTGTGATGCTGTATCGATTACGGAGCGTCTTTGGTGCGACGCAGCTGAAGAAGCGGTTTCTGCCCACAGTGGACTTGAGATGAACTGGAGATCAACTCAGTGGCTTAATAAACGTGTTGTATTTCTCTGAGGAGATCTGTCAGTGGATAGCACCAAAGTTAAATGCTGAAATTTAGCCTGTGAAATTGCTTGTAACAAAAAAAAAAAAAAAAATTTGTAAGCAAACAAAAACATTAATATATCTGACATTGCATTTATTTTTTTACCCGTATTTTGGCATGCCGTTCTGATCATTGCTTTTATTTACCGACGTCCTTCATTGTGTCTGTGAGAAACTTTTTTTTTTTAAACTTAAAATTACATCGATTTGTGTGAGACTCATTTAAGCCAAGTCGTGTGTTTTAATATCAGAGTCGGACACAGTTCAAGAGTTTAACCTTTAACATGACACATCCATGGTCTTTGTACATTTTGCTGTTTTATTTTTTAAACAAAACATGAGATATGACTTTATGATGGAGACATACGACATATAGAACTACTGTATATTTTGTATGACTGTCAGTTCAGTATCAAATGTATAACAGTCCGAGATTATGTAACATGTGTATATAATGGTAAAGAAATTACCATGAAAATTGTATGTATATGCGACTATCAAAAACAATGAATGCCAAATCCTAATTTGTATATTTGTCTTTTTATTTCCTTTTTCATGTGACTTTACATTTGGGATCATTTCATACTGTGTAACATCTGTTCTCATATACTTTAAGACAACAAGATAACCATCACATTTTAAGTGCACTTTGGTGTTTGTATAATGTTTAAATCTAGGCTTCTTTAAAGGAAACTGCATCATCTGGATGAGCAGACCTGGAGGTGGAGAGGTGGAACGATGAGCTGTCTGGGACGTCCTGGATTTGGTGGAGATGAGGCCTCTGGTGAGACGGGCAGTGCCAGGGTGCATCAACGTGATGAAGGTGGTGGTGATGGTGATGATGATTGTGAAGAAGGGTCTCCAGTAATCTGATGATTTCGTAGTTTGGTAGAGCCACAGCTGTGGCATCCAGTCCCAACATCTGGGAGACAACCATCCGGAAATCCAGCAACTGAACAAGAGAGAAAAAAAGAAATACTGAAATATGATTAATTGGTTAATTTAACCATTTGAGACCATTTTTTGGCCACTTGGGGGCAGCAAAACAAAACAGTTATGTGGCAAACTTGTTAACATATTTTGAAGTTGTGTTTCTGGCCACCTGATGAATATCAGTCCAGTATTCACTCTCTTTGTTATGCCTGGTGAGCCACAAGCCAAAAGACCCAAATGCAAGACACCTGGTGAGCTTTATTGGTGTAAAGCTGAAACTCAGACGTCAACACGTCTTCAGACTGACTTAATAACTAAGGAAAAGCAGGCGAACACAAAAAGCAGGCAGGAAAAGGTAAAGACAGGAAGTGTAAGGTACCCTCTGGTTGAGGCATGAGGACAGACAAGCCAATCACAGGCAGAGTAGGGCGGGTCTTAGCAGGTGTGATCCATACTGAGGCCTCCCTCACCTCTCTCTCCCTGTCGGACAGCTGATCCAGGCTCTGTCTGAGGGCGCTGAGTTGTTGTTGGTCCTCTCGGCTCTTCGTCTCTCGGCTCTGGAGGTCTGAGCTCACTGTGTTCAGCTTCTTCTCCACCTTTGCCTTCACCTCCAGCAGCTGATCCAGCCTCGTTTTCTGCTCCTGCACGGTCTGACTCTGTTCCATCACTTTCAACTTGGCACGTCAGACAGACAGTGACTTATTCAAGTTGGCTTATTGCTCTCAGATACTCAGGTTTTTAAAAATACATATACATTTATTTTCAGATCTAAGGTTCTTTACATACTCGGTGCACAATTCATCCACTCATACACAGATTTAAACATACATGCATGATAGATTAAGCAGAGAAAATGCCTCTGGAATGACTTCTGGAGTGAATCCCTCTCCCTTCTACCTTGAGCTCACTGGTGTGGGACAGCTGGGCCTTGAGCTCAGTGTTTGTCAGCTTGGTGGCCTTCAGCTCGCCGTGGAGACGCTCCAGCTTCTTCTGCAGCTTCCTGACCTCCAGATGAGCATCATCTCGCTCCACAGCCAGCACTGATCGGCTCCTCCTCTCCTCCTCCAGCTCGGACACCTTCTTCCTCAGCAGCTGGATGTGGAGACCTTTGCTCTCGAGTTGGTCTTTCTGTGACTTTAACTGGTGTGAAAAGAAAAGTCACACTGTTCTGGATTTGTGCATTCAGAAGAAGTAATATCTAAATATGAAAGAAGAAGAACTCTGCTCCAAATGTCCCTATTACGACCACTTTTCATTCATGTTGCTCACCTTTCTTTGTAGACTGTAGGTCAGACTTTTGCTCTCCACCAAAGCAGTTGTCTCTTGTTTCATCAGCTGCTCCACTCGTGACAGGATGAGTTTCAGCCTCATGTCAAAGCCGAGATCCACGGCGATACTGTCGACTCTCATCGTCTCTGACAGCTGCTCCAGGAACTCTTCATACTGTTACAGATACAGACACAGAGTAACATCGATTAACTGTGGAAGCACATTTCTGACAGTCATAGACCAAAAAATAAGATATTCCCATGGTTGTTTATCAAAAAGTTGAAAGGCTGCAATAAAAAATCATTTTCAGGTTTAAAAGGTCATACTCATGAGATAAAAAGTCAATATCATGAAATAAAATGTGAACGTTACAAGATAAAAAGCTTGATTTTCAAAATAAAAGTGAACAATGGGAAGGAGAATCAAAAATTATGAGATAAAACTCAAAATTATAAGAAATGTTGACTTTTTCTAGCCATTATTTATGACTTTTCATCTCATAATTATGACTTATTATGGGAATAGATATTTTCAGTGAAGTCTAAGCTTTTTATTAATGAAATGTATTGATTGAATAGATAACTGCCATGTTGCAGACACGTTTTTCTGTACTCACATGCTGTTTGTTGTGTCTCAGCCCGTCTTGATGCATGTCTGCTGTTAACAGCTCAGTCTCCAGACCCTGCAGTCGCTCCCTCAGGTCCTGGACCTGCTGCTCTGCCAGCTGAGCCCTCTGCAGAGCACCGAGCTGCAGCTCCGTCTGCTCGCTCAGCTCCTCAGAGACGTGACACAACTGCAGTAAGGATGTTGAGGGTTTATTTAGGGGAAGGAGTGCCTCTTTAAGTTTTACTGTAACAGTGAAATTGGCTAGAAGGATTGGAAATTACATACATTGTACGTTATACGTTATTGCAAACAACATAAGAGGATCTCGTTCCTCACCTTACTACAGAGATCATCCACTTGGTGTAAAATATCTTCCTGTGTGGGCAGGACGACGCTCTCAGACTTCCCCTGCAGCAGGCCGGCCATCTTTTTCAGGAACACCTGTAGTCTCTGCTCAGCTGCCTCCGTCTCCCTTTGGCTCGACTGTAAGTTTCTCTCGAGCTCCTCCACCTGTTTCTCCAAACAGCTCGACTCCCTCCGAGCTGCCTCGATGACTCTTTTGCCGGCCTCAAGCCTCTCAGTCAGAGTGTCTTTCTCAATCTCGACACTCCTTCTTCCCACCACCAGGCCATCTAACTCCTAAGAGAGAGTAAAAATAAAAATAAAAATAAAAGTAAAACAACATTGCAGCACTCTCCTAAACAACTGAAGTGGATGGGGAGCAAATTGATTTAAAAAAAATGTATTTACACCATTTTTTAAGATGAAATCTTCACAGTAGCTGCTAAAAGTGTTAGCACGCACCCCGTCTGAAGCAGGTTCATTAACTTGAATCAAGGGTCTAAATAACATGTTTTTCGAATCAGTTTGGGATCTCAGAGATTACAGACACGTGGATTAAATCAGACAAGATGCATGGAGCCATTCCCCCCGTTACTTCAGATGCTGAGGAGAATACTGCAGTGCTGTTTTGCTGTGAAGCTCCAGAGATGTTTTGTCGACTATGAAATTTTGCCCGACTTTCTATCAGCATGAGGGTAGATAATGACTGAATTTTCATTTTTGGGTGACTTTATCCTTTAATACAATACCATATCTCAGAGGAAACCTTGCAGAACTCCAAATGGGGCCATAAAAACAGATAATTAGTACACGTTGGCTTAAATGTAAATAAATTATTAAAAATGCAACAAGAAGGCCTTGTTCTCTTTACTTTTGGGGGGCGGGGGGTTTCATCGGAACAGGAAATAATACATGGAAAATCCAATTTTTAATGGTTGTACTGTCAACTGTAAATTGTGTTTTAAGTTCATGTAAGTACCACTTTGACTGAATCGAGAGCTGCCGCGCTGCTGGCTGCCTTCCTCCTCTCTCGGTCCAGCTCTGCCACCAGCCTGAGCACCGTCTCTCTGCTGGCTTTACACTCCAGCTCACAGGACTTCACACTCTCCTCCAACACGACAATCCTCATCTTCAGCCTCTCCTTCTCATGAGACCGGTCCACCTGATCATGAAACACAGCAGTGAAGATCTTATTATAGATCCTGTTGTAGAACATCTTTACTTTTTTTTTGTCTGGCTGCCAACATTTAGTTTATGTTCAATAACAAATATGTATAGTACAGAGAGGTAAAATTGATTTCTGACGTGTTAACATACCTCATCAGAGTTTTCCATGACTTCCATAATTAGAAGTGTTGCAGGGGGACTTGTTTCTGTTTTAGGAAGTGTCCTGGCAACACCAAACACAGGCAGTATCAGACTCCACCAGAGGGGGTGCTGAAGGGACATCTGACAGCTAGAGACTTTATCAGATACAAAAAAAATAGATCCTCAGATTGAAATTAAGTGTTTTTTTTTTTTTTAATTTATAATGAATCTAATTTGGTTTAATGTGTGTGAAATTGCAGTAAGATCAAGAGAAAGGAGCTGCTGAAGATGAATGTGAAGGTCAAATCAGGTAGAGACTTTAATGTTTGCCCCGAGTTCAGACTTTCAGGTTGCGATCCTTCCACGGCACTAATGTAAAGAAGTAACACTTAAAATTCAGGGATTTCATGTACACGTTATAACATACTGTTACTGTCAGTCTGCCTTCAGATCATTGATTGTTGTCAACAATCATTGTTACATTTTGCATTGGGTTGCATAATAATGTATGTATACCATACAGGAAACGATCAGTCTTGCTTTATAACTGGGCAAACACACAGACAAAGCAAATAGTGGAGTAAATAATGTCTGCTTTTGGCCTGTCACAGATAATTCTTGCCTCAGTGTGGACTCTCATGTTAGGATTTTATAAAGTCTGTGGAGGTGAAAATATCCATAACATCGGAGAAAAAGCAAAAAAACAATAAAACACTCGCAAAAAGGATTCCCTTGGCCACCAGGGAATCATGAAATTTGACATGTACCATTAAGCTGAATTTCTGTCCCAGCATTTTTTATTTATTTTTTTGATGTTTTTTTTTTTTTAATTACTATTCTTAAAGTCTTTAAAAAACAATACTGAACACTTACAATTAAATGTGTTGTTAGTATGTGTCTGCTTGTTTAAAGTATGCTGTTTGGGATTATCATTTAAACGCATGTAAGAGTGATAACAGGATTATTATTTAAAGATTAAAGATAAAAGCTCGTGTAAAATAACTTACACAACAATGTTATTTTAAGGACACACAGCTGGAGATGACGTAACCCTACAAAAAGCCTGGTAGAATTATTTTATTTCATGTTTTTAAGAGCAGAATTCCCTCTGCAGCCCTGTTTAATGTTTTTCAAGCCTGGCAGTCAAAGATCTCGGCTACAGCAAACCACGTAAGGCGTCATTACGTCACCTCAAACCGGAACTAAGCGGCGACAAAACTTTATTGACAAAAACAAACACGCCTCCCAGCGCTGTCACCCAAGCTGCCGTGTAGTTACGTGTGTTCACTTCACAATTTCATTTCAACACAAAACTTGTTGAAACTTCTTTTATTTTTTCCTGTCGCGCCGAAGAAGATTTAAAATAGACTCGTTTTGAATGACTTCTCTTTCATTTACTGGTAAGCTAACCACTGGCTAGCCGCCAAACATTAGCCAACAGACACACTGACGCACAGAGGCACGTTACCACCTCTACTGACTTGTACTGTACTGTAGGTACAGAACTGCATTTATTTATCATGTATTAATCACTCTGTTTATTGACTATGTGTAAATCCTAACCACACTCTCAGTGAGGATATCGAAAGCTAATGTAGTCAAGGTCAGACTCGGTTGTTTCTGGCACCTACTTTTGTGTTTACATTGAGTTTAAGATGTTATGAATGGAAGTTTTAAGTGGATATCCATCTGATGATAGAAACAACTGAATTTAAAGAGTGCTGTGATGACTGAAATGGTAAATCAGAGCATGACATATCATCTAGTGACACCATCAGCTGTGTCCTGTGTTGTAGCTCACCTGTGCAGCTGTCCAAGGAAAGATGCTTCTCCGGACCTTGTGGTCCAGATTGGGCGCTCAGCGGCCTGTGGAGAGGACACCAGTCTTCATGTGCGCCTCAGCCAGTTTCTCCCCATCTGTCCAACCACACAAGTATGAATCCAAACCCAGGACTCACTCAGGCTGCTCTGGCTCAGGGATCTTCTCAAGGACCTGTTATTTAAACACTTTCCACCAACAGCAGAAGCATGTGAGACATGTTCTTCCTGCTTTAGGTCTCAGCAGCAGTTTGTTAACTGACCCTGGGATGTTGTCCAAATGTAGAAGCGAACAGAAGCGTCTTTATTCGCCCGACATTGTGAAGTCGATCTTAAAGCCAAGTGTAAAACCTGCAGCACTGCCTGGAAAAAGGGTTCCCAAAGGGCCGAGAACAAAACAGCCTTCGAGATCCAATCAGCCTTCCCTTAATGAAGACAAGGTGATTCATCAGATGAGTGACTGATCTTATTCGATATGCTCCATGTTTTTGTTTTGGGGATCAATTAAATTAAACCCTGTGTCTCTCTGTAGGATATGATGCAGTGTATTGCCTTTGCAACAGCAGATCAGTATCATTTACCGACACTTTGCCACGACTTGATTCACCACGGATTCCAAGAGATGGATTTACCAAGAGGTGCGACTCTAAAGTATTCATATGTTACAGCTCCCCAGGGACTTGCGTGTGTTTGGAACATGTTTTGTGATGGTCATATTTTAATTTCAGATGCATCAAATGTGCTGGTGATAAGCACAGACAAGACTGCGAAACCAGATGATGATGCTCTTATGTTCTTCTTCAGGTACAAATAAAGTACACAAACAAAGTATTTGTTTATGTTTTGTCTTGGATATAAATTCTCAGATGCTCCATTTAAAGATGCACGATATAGATTTTTTTGTTACCCGCTTCTCACATTTTGATATTTTGATAAGAAGGTCATAATCTGTAGATTTTTTTACACACATTTTGGAAAATAAGATGTCTGTCTTTGTGCAGCAGTATTAACTTCATGAGCGTGACAACAGCTTGTTCTTCTGCTTCTCCTCCTCCTGAAATGATGGACTAACTTTCCTAATCTGATATTTCAGGGAAGGCTCAGTAGTTTTCTGGAATGTTGAGGAGAAAACGGTAAATAGAATTATATTTAACTTCTTCTTTTTTTTTTTTAATATTAGATTCTTTCTTGTTTACTTCTCTCATGTTTAATCCATCTTCGATCATTTAATTTTTACAGTTGAAAAGAGTGATGAGAATACTGGAGCACCATGAGATCCAGCCCTATGAAGTCGCTTTAGTCCACTGGGAAAATGAAGAGATTAACTACACCGTTGAGGAGTATGTTGATCTTCACGCTTGTGTTGTTTTTTGTTTTTTTTTTTGTTGTTTTTTTCTTTTGATTCAAATTGTTTTATTCTTCAGGGGAAATACAAAGCTCGAGCGTGGCAACTTCATTCTTAATGATCAGATGAATCAAGATGAAGCTCTTCTGGAGAAATTTGCATTTTCAAACGCACTGTGTTTGTCAGGTGAGAATCCACTGATCATAAAGGAGTGTCTTGTTCTGTAGTAACCCTGTGTAACCTCTTGGTTTCTTTTCCAGTGAAGCTGGCGATATGGGAGGTGTCGTTAGATAACTTTGTAGAGTCAATTCAATCAATTCCAGAGGTACAGTGGACACTTAACAGCAGGCAGCAAGAAATTCTGAATAATTGATTATCTATAATGGTTGTTGTCTGTCTGTAAGGCAGGTCAAGCATCACTGCTCCACTTCAGCTTAATGTCCTAATCTGTTTTTTCTCCTCAGACGCTGAAGTCTGGTAAAAGAGTTAAGTTGTCCTCTGCAGAGGTTATGCAGAAGATAGGCGAGCTTTTCACTTTGAGGTAAATTCAGTTTTCTCTAAATAGAAGTTCATTCAGGGGGAATTGTGACCTTTCTATTTGTGTCTTCAAGTGTAGGAAAGGCCAAAGTTTCCGGTTGTTTCAGACAGCATGGAATCTCAGATTTTAGCTTGTGTTTATTACCAGGTTATCAGTAACAAAGATCAACTGATATCCATTTTTTTTTTTGCTTTCTTTCTTCGCTCAGTTTTCTATATCTAACAGCTCAATCTTAAAGTAATTCTACTGGGCAGTTGCAACAAACCTTTGTTAAAACCTTTGTTTTTATATGTTTGTCTGACAGACACTGTATAAACCTGAGGTCTGACCTGCTCATCACACCAGATTTCTACTGGGACCGAGAAAACCTGGAAAAGCTCTATGAAAAGACCTGCCAGTTCCTCAGCATCAACCGCAGAGTCAATGTAAATACAGTTTTGCTTTTTAAAAAAAAAAAAAAAAAAAAAAAAGGTATGTGACATATCAATGGTCAGTGGTTTGTTTTTGCTCTGAGCTAGAAACATTTTGTATGTTTTTAGGTTGTGAACGAGAAGCTGGAACATTGCACACAGTTAACAGATCTGATGAGAAGCCACCTGAGTGAGAAGCACAGCTTGAGGTTGGAGTGGATGATAGTCATCCTCATTACTATTGAGGTAAGGATTTGAAAGAGACTCTGACAGGAGATGCTACTTTTTTGTGTTCTCTGGTGGGCTGCCTTTTAAAATCACGATGCTAAGATGGCCAGATTGCATAGTGTAAGCAAAGTGAAAAGGGAACTGAGGTAAACTCTGATCATTATTATTATTATTAACATGCAATTCATAATGACAGGATTAAAGCAAAAAAGTGTCTATTGCCAGTTTAATTTACATCTATCGCTTGTTTCTCTTGTAGGTTTTGTTTGAACTTTCAAAAATGATCTTCTAACCTGCTGCTCCAACGATGCACAATTCAAAAAAGGGTGCTGGAAGCTCCAAAGGAAGAATGCTGCTCTACACAAAGGTACTTCACATGTGAAGACGTTTTCTGGAAGCGACTAAAATCATAAAGTGGACCTAAATATATTTGAATGTCTTACTGTTCGTCTCGTACAGTATCTACATTTCAACAACACACAATCAATCCGTCTCTTTTTTTATTACCTTTTATTTACTGTTTTGCTGATTATCCTGACTCGAGGGTGGTGGAGGTCTTTATATACATTTGAGTTTTGTTTTCTGAATTTATGCTTTACAGTGTCATACAATTGTACATTTCTTTCATTTTTACATTATGTGCAAAAGTCTGAATCCTTTTCAGTGTGAAGAATGCAGGTTTTAAACCTCGTGTCACCTCGACATGTGACACTATTCTTGTGACTGAAACACCAGCAGTAAACAAGATGGGAAAAATATAAATAATGGTATTTAATTAACTCCAGCTGTGAGTGCTAAGTTATTGAAGATGCAATAAAATATTTGTTTTAAATGTTTGTCAGTTATGTTTCAGTGTTTGCATGTAAAATATCCACTTATTGATTAATGGTTCAGTAGAATGTCTAAAGTTAGCACACGATCACCAGAAGTGTCAATACAAACAATTCAGCAATACATAAGATGTACATACAAGTATGAATTTATTCAAATAAAATTATGTTTTATTAATAAACATTGGTAAATATATATATGTATATATATATATATGTAAATATATAAACACAGGTAACTCAGGTTTATATTCTGCATGTTGCCATCAGTGGACATATACACAGATCAGGAAGAATTCTTCATAAAAGTCAGTATATGTGAAAATAATTCGAAGAGGACAAACAGCAGCACAACAGCCTGTGAAAACCTTATTTTTTCCTCTCACCCTACACACACACTTGCTTACCGAGTCTGTTGTATCAGTGATAGTGCCAGCTCATTGAGGCTTAAGGCTTGGAAATAAATGCACATGTAAAGCTGCCATGATTGCTGAAGTTTAAGGCTTTGCTGATTATAATTATATATGTAAAGATTAAGTTAACATAGAATCAAAATAAGTGAATTCTTACTTTAAAAACAAAAAAACAAAGACGTGCCATGCGATTGTCATGCACTTATTTGAAAACCTGTCTGAGTAGAAAGTATTGCAGACTCAAAATGAGAACTTTTTTCTTGCCTGTATAAGCATTAAAACTGTCATTATGTACAAGATAATATACAGTAATAATAGCATGCTTAATTCTGCGTATTATTTTTATCTGCATAGATCCCGTGAGAGCATGTATTTAAATGAAATGATGAAACAAGTACAGAATGACAGAAGAGTTTATGGACACAGATGATGTATTGTCACAGTGGTGAAATATCTACATAAACTGATAAACCAGAAACATCCTCTTGGGCCGAGATGAGTGAATGTTGCTTCTGAAAAAGCAAAAGAAATCATCCAGAAATGTGTTTTAAGGATAATACTTAACAAAACTGCCATCTTTCTCTCTCAGAAATCTGCAGTCTATCAAAACAGATCCGGTTAGATCTGTGCAAAAAAACATCACTTATGATACACAAGACCTGGCAGGATTACTAATAAAAATTGCACAATATAGCAAACCACTCAGATGTATTAAAAGACGTCATTGCCTAATGGATGTAGTTCACTCGTAGTTCAAACAAGGCGTTCCCCTGAGAAGATTATCACTTTTCCAGTTGATGCTTCTCTTGCCAGATCTCTGTCATTCATCACACACACACTAATGGCTTTTTGGAAACTTCTGAAAAACTTGAGGGACTTCCGTTTTGATTTGTCCGAACCTAGAAAGAAAGAGAGAAAGAAAATTTAGCATGATATTAGTTACAGTTTGGATATTGCTTACAATGTGATGCAGGATTTTAGTGAAAGAACAAATTGACAAATGGTTAAAAAAAAAAAAGAGGGAGACGTCTCCATGTTGGTGTCGTCCTTGCAGCATCATAGTAAATGCTTCGAGAGGATCCTCATTGCAGGTCCCAAAATGCAAACAAACCCACAAAAAAAACAAGATGTTTTAAATAAGACCTTGCAACACCCAAAGCCATATTTGTGGTGACCACAACAGGTATTTTAAGCCAAAACATTATCTTTCCCTGACCCTAACCAAATCTCTAACCACAGTGTTGCCACTGTCTGAAATGGATGAATTGAGCCAAAAGATTTTAAAATAATGACATATAAAGTGCAACATATCTATGTTTTGCAGAAAGACACATTTCCTACATTTATTCTGGTGATTGGGTTGGAAATGATCATGGTTTGGGTCAATATAGACCCGTTCACAACGATCATCACGTCAGAAAGCCGTACCTTTCCTGTCTTGCAAAGCTATGACATCACAAAAACGTGATTGTTCAGATGCAGTGACGGTCGTCTTATGTTGCAGGAACGACACCAACACGGCAATATCGCATCATGCTAAGAATGACAAAAGAGAAGAGAAAGGCTTACCAGTTAGTGACACTGAAGTTGAGATTGAAATTAATCAAAGTCCATCGTAGTGACGCTCACGCTTGCAGGTTCCAGGTCTTCAAGCGCAACAGCAAAGTCCTCACCTTCACTCTCGACATCACAATTTCCTTCTGTTTTTTGCATTTCCTGTAGACTCTCTTCTTCTGCCGTTTTGGAATCAGGAGCCATTTCAGCCTCGCGTCCAAGTCCTGTCTCTTCCTCTTGGTCACTTCCTGTCTGAGGTTCTAGAGGTTCGTTCACCTCAAGGAACACCTCTGTTTTCTCTTGGGTGTAGATGACTTCCTCAGCATCCATCCACACATCCTGGTCATTTTCCTCCTCGATTTTTTTGACCGGCTCTTCTTCCTTTGTTTCTTGGTCATGATCTTTGCAGAGTACTTCCTGACTCACAAAGACTTCTCTTTGCTCTGTTGGTCTTATTGGATGTATTGTTTCTGTGGCCTGAACACTGCAGGTTACTGTCTCTGTTGATTCAATTTGTTCCACTGGTTGAACTGTTTCCATCACTTGGATGCCGACACCCTGCAGTACGGGTTGAGGCATAATCACGCCATTTTCATTTGAATCTAACTTTGCCGTTGCTTCTGTGATTTCTACTGCCTGAACACCAACGCTAGTTAACTCGGTCTGTTTCTGGCTCTCCGGTGTTTGAGTTGGATTTATTGGTTTTACGGGTTCTTCTGCATCGGGCACGGCTGTCTGATTCACAGGTGCAATTCTCTCTGTTGCAGGTGGTGGGGAAAATGGTGCCTTTGCTTGCCCGAACTGTATGTTAAGTTTGAATTCTAAAGAAAGACTTGACGGGGACTCCACATTACCTACTGACGAGATGATTCCTGTGTTTTGTGGGATGACCAATCCAGTGTTGCTAGGCGAAACAATCGTACTTTGAGAAACTTGCATAATTTGTGCTTCCTCTGATGACGATTTGACCTCTTTGCCTGGGATGCCTACTTGCAGTTTTCCCTGTTCGGCTTCAGTTTGCTCCAGATCCTCTTTGTGATCATGGATAGAAGCATCTAAACTCTCTGGAAGATCAGGGGTCTGCATGAGATCCTTCGACACCTGCGCTTCTGTTGCAGACTCATCACTGATTACAGCAGTTGCTTCATCCTGTCGATCTCTGGATGATTCTATACTTTCCTCCGCTGCCGTTTGATCCTCCACATCATTTGATTCACTTTCAGCCATCTCGCTTATTTTCGTCACGGCAAGCGGCTGTTCAATCACTTCTTGTTCGAGGTTTGCAACCACTGATTCAGGCTCTGTCTCTGGTAATTCCTCTTCAACATGTTGAGTAACTTCTTGAATTGTCACCTTGTGTTCCTCATGAATTAATTCCTCTTCAACCTCTGGAGCTGCGGAGAGATTGTCTACATTTTTACCCATTTCATTACAAACATCTGTGACTTCCTCGGTGTCAGTTACCCCTCCCTCTGTCTCTGCGGATTTTGTATCAGCATCGACCACCTGAACTTGACTCCTATGATCCTCCTCAAGCGTTACTGATGGCACATGCATCATTTCAACCTCCCCTGTTGTCTCAGCCATATCTTCTTTTCCCAGCGGCACAGCAGCCTCGACTTCCTCCTTCAGCACTACCTCACTTGCAATTGTCTCTTTCAAGGGTTCAGTCATTTCTGAAGTTTTCTCTATCAAAACATCGGTTACTGCAACCAAGACACCTTTTAGATCACAAACAACGACTGGAGCCACTAAGGCAGGTTCAACTTCTGCAGTCTTTATCTCGCTGTCCGGAATTTTGCTTTCTATTCCCTCCTCAACACTTTCCTGCACTTCACTAAGCTGCATACCATGTTTGGGTTCCTCTGTAACACAGAGTGCTGCGGTTTCTCCAGAAAATACTGTTTTTCCCAGGTCTTGAACATTACTTGCCTCCTCAGTGACAGAGGATACTTGAACTGCTGTTTGTAATTCATCTACACCCTCAGGGATGCTGTCCTCCTGCTCCACCTGAACATCTTTCGAAATACTTTCAGTTTCTTGATCCTCTGTTTTCTCTAAAGCCTGATCCAGTTGTGGCAAGACTTTGCTCTCGATTTCATCTGCGACAGAAGCAATTAAATTGTCAGCGTCTGGTTTGGGAATGTCCTCTGACAACGTTTCTTCCTCTGTGACTGTATGTGACTGTAATACCACTTCCTTAGTTTTGGTCTCTTTTACATTAGATGGTAATACTTTGTGTTCTTCTTCTTCAGTTTTGGCAACTTCCAAAGTTAGTTTTTCTTCTGGCTCAACCTCGACTTTAGCTTCTAGGTTCGGTTCATCCGTAACCGTTTCCTCTGCTGGAATATCCTCTGATGTTTCTTCCTTTTCAAGTGATGGGAAGTCACCAGCGTCGGATGTGGCTGTTTGTACGGCTTGTAACACTTCTGGTTCTTGAACGTCTTCAGTTTTGGAATCATCCTCTGGCTCTGTCAGAGGTATCTTTTCTTCTTTGGGCTCATCTTTTACTGTTTCAGCCTCTGGAACGTCCGCTGATATTACCTCTTTTTCAAGTGATATAACACTGCTATCCTCTGAATCTAATGTGGAGGCTTGGACAGATTCTAATACTTGTGGTTCCTGAATATGTTCAGATTTGGCAACTTCCAATGTTAGTTTTTCTTCTGGCTCAACCTCGACTTCGGCTTCCTGTTTCGGTTCATCCGTAACCGTTTCCTCTGCTGGAATTTCCTCAGATGTTTGTTCCTTCTCAAGTGATGGGAAGCCACCAGTGTCGGGTGTGGGTGTTCCTACAGCTTGTAACACTTCTGGTTCCTGAACATCTTCAGTTTTGGAAACATCCTCTGGCTCTGTCAGAGGTATTTTTTCTTCTTTTGGTTCATCTGTTACTGTTTCAGCCTCTGGAACATCCACTGATATTACCTCTTTTTCAACACTGCTATCCTCTGAATCTAACGTGGAGGCTTGGACAGCTTCTAATTCTTGTGGTTCCTGCATATGTTCAGATTTGGCAACTTCTAATGTTAGTTTTTCTTCTGGCTCAACCTCGACTTCGGCTTCCTGTTTCAGTTCGTCTGTAACCGTTTCCTCTGCTGGAATATCCTCTGATGTTTCTTCCTTTTCAAATGATAGAAGGCTGCCGGCATTGGATATGGCTGTTTGTACAGCTTGTAACACTTCCGGTTCTTGAACATCTTCAGTTTTGGAAACATCCTCTGCCTCTGTCAGAGGTATCTTTTCTTCTTTGGGCTCATCTATTACTGTTTCAGCCTCTGGAACATCTGCTGATATTACCTCTTTTTCGAGTGATTTAACACTGCTAACCTCTGAATCTAATGTGGAGGCTTGGACAGATTCTAATACTTGTTCCTGAATATGTTCAGATTTGGCAAGTTCCACTGGTAGTTTTTCTTCTGATACTGGGGCTTGTACAGCTTGTAATACTTCCGGTTCTTGAACATCATCAGTTTTGGAAGCATCCACTGGCTCATTGAGAGGTACTGTTTCGTGTTTTGGTTCACATGTGACTGTTTCTGCTTTGGGAAGGTCCACTATTGCTTCTTTTTCAAGTGACTGAACACTGCCATCCACTGAATCTAATATGGGTTCTTGAACAGCCTCTAACACTTGCGGTTCTTCAACATGTTCAGTTCTGACAGCTTTCACTGGCAGTTCTTTGTTTTCTGGCTCGACACTGACTTCAGTTAGATGCTCTGCTGTCTGTTTGGGTTCGTCTGTAACTGTTTCTGCAGGTGGACTGTCCTCTGATTTTACCTCCTCCTCTGGTGATTGAACACTAGTCTCCTCTGATTCTAATGTGGAGGCTTGCACAGCTTCTAATTCTTCAGGTACTTGAACTTGTTCCATTTTGGCAGCATCCTGTACTTGTTCGTCTTCCTCACCTGGCTCTGTTTCCTCTTTGAGTTCATCGGTAACAGTTTCTGCTGCCAGTATGTCCTCTGAGATTTCTTCTTGTGATCGAACAACACCCTCCTCTGAATCCAATATGTCGCCTTGTACAGCTGATGATTCATTTATTTTCATCAATGTATCTGTAGGTACAGCAGCGTCCATCTCAGATAGGCCTTCCACCTGATGATGGCTCTCATCAATCTGTTCACATTCTTTCACGCTTTCTTCTGGATGTGTAACACTGACCCCTTGTTTTTCATCCACAGGAATTTCAGCAGTGTTAAACTCCTCAGTAGTAACTTCAGACACAACTTCAGATGTGCTCTCTGTTTGGGAGGTAGTTGCAAGTTCATTAATTGCATCCAGTTCCTCAACATTTAGACCTGCATCTAACTTCTTGTGTATTTCCAGAATTGTTGGCTCTTCTATTTCATATTTTTCCAGTATTTGATTAGAGGCAGAACCAACTATTTGTTCAGATCTTGGCTTATCTGAACAAACCGGGACTGACTTTGGGCTTATTGAGATGGTTTCAACAACCTGATACAGGAGTGCATCGGTTTCCTCAACCTCATATTCTGCTGGGACTGGTGTTGTGTTACCAGATGTTTTTGAGGACTCTGAAGATAACTGGGAAACGGCAGAGATCATCTCAGTTTCATCTGCAAGAGTAATGCCTGAGACGGGCTCTGGTGCAGTAATGGCCTCGGATGTGATCTCTATCAGGTCCTCTGCTAAAGTGTCATCTCTAGCTGCCTCCCCAGCGACTGAAGCTGGAGTGACCATGGTGTCTGTGATTATGCCCTCCTCTGGAATGTCACTGAGTTGTGGATGACTAGTGGTAGATTCTGTTTCGTCATCTGGTTCTGTGTTTGCAGCAGGGGCTGCAGGTACCTGTTTTTCTAAAGCAGCATAATGGTCCGGGACTGCGTTTGCTTCAGTTTGCAGACTTTCACAAGGTAGGACTGGTTCTGCCGTCTGATCAGGAAGGTCTTTTTGGAGTTCATAGCTTGCTTCCTCAGGTATGTGACTTTCTATGTCTGCCTGTGTTTGTATGTGAACTTCTGTCTCAACTGTATCAAACTCAGACATTGGAACAACAGCTGGTGTCTCAGAGTCTTCATCACCTGAAGCTACGTCCCTGTCCGCCTCATCTGAAGATGCTCGGTCTTGCTTTTCAGCAGACTTCCTCTTTTTTCGTCCTGGCAGGAGTTTCTTTAACGAAAAGGATGACTCGTCCTGAGTAACTTCACTATCAGACTGAATGATTTCTTTGCCATCATCCTCATCCTTGGCTTTCCGTTTTGGGGTGACAAGTCTTTTCAGAGAGTTCCATGTTGACCCTCCATCACTCTCTGAAGGACTTCCTGCTTGTTTGGGTGACGAGGCGATAACATCTTGCTCATTTGAACCTTCTAGGGGAGATTCTGCGCCATGTTTAGATCCACCACCTTGTTTGTGATCAGTGTTATCAATTTGAGGTGTTTCATCCTCGGAGTCAGATGTTTTACGGCTTCTTCTTCTTCCAGATCCACACAAAACAGCTTCCCATGAAACTGATGAGTCCTTCCTTTTTTTGCCTTCCTCTGTGCTGTGATCTGATATTTGCTCTCCTTCGCTTGGTTTAGGTTCCACTGGAACTGAGATTTGTGTGTCTTCATTGGTCAAGGAGGATCTCTTCACACGTTTTTTCGGAGTCATAAGTTTTTTGAAGGAAGCCCATGCACCATCCTCCTCTCCTGCCTCTGCAGAGGGTTGTTCAGGACTTTCTTGCTTTCGATTCTCAGCCGACTCGGTAGACGACAGGAGCTGATCTGAAACATGTTCTCCAGAGTTGGACAGCTTTGTATCACTTGACCTCCTGCTTCTTTGCTTTTTGGGGAGTTTCTTGAAACTAGAACCTGACAGCAGCCTTTTTAGAGGACTTGATTGAACTTTTTCCTTCTCTTGAGGACTCATTTCTGAAAGATCCCTGGAAGAAGATTTTCCTTCATCTTTCACCTGGGCTGATGCGATCTCCTCTTTAAGTTCATTTTCTTCATGCTCTGCCTCAACTGCATCTGCCTCTACACCTAGAGTAAACTCCTCTTTGTCCTGTTGTTGGTCTTCTGCAGATTGTTCTGTTGTCTCTGTGACTTCCTTTTTTCCCATGTCTACGAGTTCTTTCTCAGTTGTCTCATCTTCTGCGGGTCTCTTTTTCTTTTTTCCCAGTCCAGAAAATATTCCAGTCGTAAAAAATCTCTTAATTGGAGATACCGCATCTACATCAGCATCAGACGGAGATGTTTCCTGTGGCTCTTCTTCAGGTGTGGCTTCCTGGTGTGCATCTTCGCCCACAGATGATGTTGCTGCATCTGCATCATGAGATTCAACTTCTTCTTTGGTTTCCGTTGTTTTCTCCTCTGCGTTTTCTACAACATCTTCCGATGTAGCGTCTGTCATAGTAGGACATGTTGTTGAATCATTGTCGTAAGTCTCCTGCGCTATGTTCACATCAGTGTTCTGTTCAGCAGTCTCACTTTTGGACTCCTTTGCAGCATCCTCGACCTCTTCTGGTATGCTTGCTTCTTCCTTGTTGGTTTTTTCAGGCACATCTGTTGCTGTATCAACGGAGCCCCTCTTTACCGTTAATTTCAAACCAATGTTACTGAAAAATTTTCTGAAACCATCGTTGATGTCATTCTGCTTGGCATCCATTTCAGTCATTTCCAGGGGCACGTCTTCATTAGCGTCAGCTTCATCAGGTGATGTCTTTTCATTAATTTCAACATTTTCTAATGGCTTTACTTCTTCCTGAAGAGGCTTTTCTGTTTCTGAAACATCTTCGTCTGGCGTAAGGATCGCTAAACCAGGAAAGAAATTAAATATTAAAACACTTCGATTGCAACAACTGTACAAGACTGATGAAAGATGAAACTATATCAGCTGAAGTCCAACAGGTCCTGCGGCTGTTCAATTATGCTGACACTGTCTGCCAGTGAGCAGTAAAACAAACGATGAGTACCTACCCTCAGCTGCAATCTCATCCTTACAGTGACCATTAACTTCTGCTATAGAGCCGTCTGCTTTCCCATTGAGCTCAGAGATCTGCCCAGTGTTTTTGAGAGGCTGAAACAAAACAAAAACACATCGAATGTACAAAAACATAAAATGTACAATGTAGGCAAGGCAAGTCAATCAAACTAGTTCCCATCTTTAAACATTTCCAAGCCCTTTTTTCAGCTAAAACAAATGCACAGCAACCATTCCCTCATATGCTCATAGCATCAGACTGTGTGCTTCCATTAAAGCCAGCAAAGAATTTCAGTCTTTGATTAACTGGAGATCCAAAGTCCTATTTTGTTTGCAAACCACACAGTCCATCCACTGTTTGGTGGGAGCGATGAAGGTTTTGCAGTTAAAACGACTCTAATTGTCCCAATCTCCAATCAGTTAGTCAGATTAGCCGAGGAAATGTCTGAGAATTGGAATCAGAGCAAGAAACTTGTGTCCTTAAACTAGAACAGAGTAACACACTTAATCAAATATACAAATAGCTCAAAGGGACATATTCAGTCTGCTTATAGCGACTAAGACATTGTTAGATTTATTTCCACTCTGTGCTGCCATTTCTTCATACACACACAGCAATAAATAAACTTTTTTTTAGTGTTTTATTAAGTAGAATAATTTGATGACTAATTAAAAGTTGATATGATTATGAGTGACCCAAGAACCAGATTTCACTCCCCTAAATGTTGAGATAAAAGCAACATGGACTGTGAATTGAAACGAGACCGTATGCCAGCAGGATCAGAGGGTGTAATGTGATTATGGATGGGTGTGAGCTGAATTTCCCCGGTCGAAAAAGTTATTTATTTCACATGCAACACACCTCTGAACAGGCACCGCTTTGTTTTCACTCACCCTGAACTTAAATGGTTGATTCTGTTTTACAAGGTCTGCTGGAGCCTGTGCAGTAAATATCTTTCCTACAATCATATGTTTCACAGTCAACCTCGCCCCATCCTCGCTTGTGAACAGCTGAGCCTTTCATGGATTCCCTCCTTTCATACCCAGACATGATACTGTCACCTGTTAGAAATTAACCTGTTTACTTGCGGACTGTGCCAGGTGTTTTATCAGCATTCAACAGTCTTCCCTGTCGCTGGTGTCGACATATTTACAATAATCAATAAAGCTGAAGAGGTAAAACATTAAATATGTCGTAAAATGACACACATATGTGCTTGTGCCTTCTTCAGGGTGGCGAGAAATGAAGGCCTTTCACATTTATTAAATCACCTTTAATGCTTGGAGCTGGATTATTTCTGACATTTTTTTTTTTTCTCCTCCTTCCATGAGCGCTGGTGTCTTGCGTGACACCAGTAGCACTCCTGCTTCCTCTTTCTCTCTACCAAATATATCGTCTTTGTACTGTTTTCGACTGAGTACATGTCAGAAAGGAGCGACGAAACATTACATTCTGGAATTCTTTCTCACTTTCTTTAAAATTGTGAGATGCATCTTGGTACGACAGAGTGATTACAAAAGAGGACGGAGGACTGCACTTCACTCTGAGCCATTCAAGTGATTTATGATTTGAACAGCGTCCCAACTTTTTCAGGTATTGGTTTTGCAAAAAACACTGTTAATTAGTGCGATGCAGAATGTAATTCATCAATTCCATTTGCTACTCATTTAGAAAAGAAAATATTATTCTACTTATTTAAAGTGAAAGAAACACATTTTTGCTTTTAACTTGAAAATTTCACACATTAGACTCAAAACAAAGAATACTTTGGTCCTTTTCCATCCAAATCACACACTGACCCGAGCCACCAAGTTCAACAGTGCCAATAAATCAACATCACAAGATAATTATCACTCACAAGACATTAATTGCTATTTTTATATCCCAAGTCTAATGGACTTCCTGCTCTGCGTGAACCAGTGATGATGCTGTACACAAATAATCGATGTTGCCTGCTGCTGAGTGCAGCAAAGGGGAAATTCCATCCCTCCCCTGGGCTTTTCCTTTGGTTCCTCCAAGAATGAAAGGTCATTACTCCTCCATGCAGTTTACTTTTCATCTACAGTAAAGGCAGACCATTGCAACAGTGAAAACAAGGTCCTCAGAAGGGCAAAACTGCTTCTGTTACTGGGCATCTACAGCTCTCAATAGTCAGTCAGGATTAAAACACATTTTCAACAATTTCAACAAGGAAGGAATCTGCAGAAGCTTTTATTCTGCACTTGGATGAGCTGATGCGGCTCCACATGAGACAGGGGCTGTTTTTTTTTTTTGTTTTTTTTAAATCTGGATGCATTTGTTGGCAAGCAAACAAGAGAATCCAGCCTCAGCATTTTCTCCCCCCAACACACACAGACACACACACACACACAACAAACACTGACAGGGTTTCCTATCAAAGAACAAGTGTGGATAAGTTTGACCTGAACACGTGACAGGAGTTCATCTGCAGTATGTCAACCATGAGGATGTGCGGAAGGGAGATGAGACGGTACCTTGTCTTCAGCAGCCTGCTCGGTCAGAGCATCATCCACTTTTCCGCTCTCCTCCTCAGCTGCTGCATCCTTCTTGCCCTCCCTCTGCGCAGACTGAGCGTCTCCCATCGTTCGGATCTGCAGCGCGTCACTGTCCGGAATGAGCCGCACAAGTGATGTTAAAATCCCAAATGTGCAGCGAGAGAAGAGAGAAGAGAGGCGAGGCTTCGTGAGAGGCGCTCAGCTGTGGGAATGCTGCTGCAGCCTGCTGTTGGGAAAAAGTCCTTTTAGCCAAACACCTCCCTGCAGGATCACATGAAGCCTATGAGTCGATCCTGGTCCGGCCCGGCCCGACCCGGCTCGGCACGCCTCTCGCTGCATCAAAAAAAAAAAAAAAAAAAAAAGACCTGCAGAGAGAAAAACACAGCCTGTCCTCAGATGACTGAAGTCTGAGCAACAAGCACAGATACACAAGACAGCACTGATAAATATTAAGAGCATTAAAGGTTGGGAGGATATTTTCACAGTGCAGCAGATGATGCAACCAAATGACAATATGAACAAATACTAAAGAAAAGATTCTTCACTTCAGATTGAGTTTTTCCCCTTCTGGTCTAAAATGAATAAAATAAATAAATAAATAAAGTATTTAAACAAGACACTGTGTAAAAATGTCATTTTAGTAAAGCGGAATAAGTATCAGTCAGCATTAAAAGTACAAGTAAAAGTATATTCTGCATATTAACATGAATGTACACACTGTGTACAACAGGTCAACCCATATATAAGTTAATTATCTGATCTGATATTCAGCATTTTTATCATTTTTGGAATCAGTGTTTGTTTATCAACCTGATGTAATTAGTTCAGAAATGTGCTACTTTGCTTCCGCATAGATATGAACGAATGTTTCCACCAGTTATAGAAAGAAAGATGAAAGTAAAGCGTAAATATGTAAATGAAAGGTCTTAATTATGATTTTAAAAAGTACAAATTATGAGTAGACAAAGACGAAATTAGGCAATAAAAGGTCTTTATTATGAAATCAGAAGTCAAAATTATGAGATACAAGTTGAAATTATGATTCAGTGAGACATAAATATGATGTAAGAAGTCATAAATATGAGATAAACTGACAAAATGATGAGATTAAAAGTTGGAATTATGAGTTAAGAAGTCTAATTTAATCTAATAATATTGACTTTTAAAGATGGGAATAAAAACAACAACCTCAGAATCAGAATACTTTATTAATCCCCGGGGGGAATTGTTTGAAATCACACCCTGTAATATACTGGAGTAGAAGCTTAAAGTAACAAAATGGAAATACTCTAGTACACTAAGTATCTCCAAACTGTACATGTATGTATATCATGTTCAGGTCATATCGTGTAGTTTGAACTTTCCTTCCTACAGAGAAGCTGGAGCTGCACATTTAGTCCGACTAATGAGCGAGTAAATGTCATTAGACCGTCTGCCGTGTCTGCAGTGAAAACTGGATGTTGATGATGCTGCTGGATCCTGGTCCATCAGTCTCATGGGAAGAAGTCACCACCCTCATGGACTGATGTGTGTTATGTAACTGCTGCCGGGACATCCGATGTCCTCTCAGTGAACAAGGTGCACATGTTGTCCGGTTTGTGGACGTTGCTGTTGGTCCGGATGTGCAACGTTACAGCGAGAAAAACTGTGTGATTTCTGTTTTGTAAAAATAACGTCACCTAGATGTGAGCGAGTAAGAGACAACTGAGCCGCTTGTAGATTTACTACATTCACTAAATGCACTTTTTAAAGGAATATTTCACCCAAAGTTTCATAGCAAAAAACTGTTGCAGCCTCGTCCCGAACATCTGAAGTAGATGGGGACTTGTTTTAAAACGTTAAAAACAAATAACAGAAAGAAGCAGAAGATCGTCCAGCATAATCAAAGCTTTTGGAAGCTCAGTTGGATTTGAGAAGATGTTAGTTACAGTATTTTTTCGAGGGTGTGAATCTTTTTAAAGTAACGTTGGGGCTTTATGTTTTTTGTTAAGTCCCCATCTACTTCAGTCGTGCTGGATGATGCTGTGACGCTGTTGTGCTCCCCCTGACTTTCCATCGGCATGAGGGTGTGCAAATAATGACTGAATTTCCATTTTTGGGTCAAGTTATCCTTTAACACTTACAGCTGTAGATCCGATGGATGAAACCTTTAATTGTCTCCTTATTGATATTCAAAACAACAGACTTGGTGCCTCATTTAAGCCCATGAGCGTTTGATAATGTATCACAAAGCAAGATAATTGAAGTGTTACCAAATGTTTTTTTAGAAAACGACAGAAAAAATCTGTATATGGGATATTAGGAAAAAAACGTTCTTATTAATGGTTCATAAAGCGCTTTGATTTTTGACATTCAAAGGCACTTTTGCATAATTGAATCATCTTCGGATTGAATTATTGTCTCAGAGGGCAGAAACATCAGGACGGGACGCTTGAGCTGAGAAATCTTTCCGACATTTCAGGCTCTTCGTCCGTGAACTTGATGGATCTGCTGAGTCACGTAACTGAGGTAGAATTATATCACAACAGTATGAAAGCTTATGGAACTTCTCAAAGACGAGAAATAAATAGGATGTCTTTTTAAATGGAAATCAGCTGAGTTAATGGAAGTCTGGAGCGAAACACATTTAATGTGATTTGTAGATTAAATTGAGACACGTGGACGGCGGCATTTGAAACCGTCAGATTTGAGGTAGACGCTGAGGCAGCAGGAGAAGCTCGATCTTTAAATAAAGTTAGGTTGTGTTTAGTTGACAGACGGTTTAACTGTTCTTTAACTATTAATCCAATCTGTGGTTCTTAGAAAAACTTCCACTGATTCTAATTTTGGGAGAATCCCATTTTTGAGAATCACACGTATTTGCTTTCTTGCAAAGAGTTCGACAAGATGACAGACAGCACACTCATATCTGTAAAGTGGGATACAATGCTACAGCCAGTTAGCTTAGCTTAGCTTAGCTTAGGGACGGTGAGTCTGGCTCTGTCAAAAATCCTTCAGCCAGCAACTCTAAAGAAATGTACTTCTTTAATCTGAATATTAACTAAAGTATGATACTGACAGGTTGTAGTTTTACGGGAAGTTTTGTTTGGGACTATTTCTCAGCAGGGTCCAGTGACTTCATGAGAAAAAGTCTGATGTTCGTTGTTTTTTGTTACCTCAGACAGATCCAGCTGTTTCCCCTCAGTTCCAGTTTGTATGCTAAGCTAAGCTACTTTCCTGTGTTAACTTTGTATTTATGACTATAAATCTACTCAACTAACTCTGAATAAGAAAGCTCAGTCCCAAAAATATCAAACTGGTCATTGGAGATCATCATTTTCAAACTCTGTCCTGTTTTATCACTCGTTTTACCAACATCGGTTCTCATTGATGTTGAAGCCCAGAAACCTGAACCTGTTCCACCTCAGCTCTGATGTAGACAGGGGTTTGTTTCTTCGCCTCTTTGTTTTTACAAATCTGCATTGCCTGAGATAAACCCTGTAAAGAATTTCGACACGTGATGTTTCCTTATAATGTCCTCCTGTCCTCACAGACAGCCTCAGAGCAAAGACAATTGAATAAAACCTGCTGTTTCCAACTCATCTTAACATAAATTGTGGCATTTGAAGGGAGCTGCTTACTTATAAAAAAGTTATCTCATAATTTTAACAATATTCCATCATCTCTTTGTCTTCATGTCACTGATTAATAAGAAAGCCAGATGCCAGTTAACAGAATAAATGTCTTTATTCAAGACACACAGAGTGTTTCTGTATGACTTTATACCTGGATACACAGATATTCTGTGTAACAAAGCAACAGTCCAGTATAAGGAGCCTATGTGCTGCAGTCTACATGCCATGTCTACTTTATTACCTCACTGCTGAGCCGAGTACAGTCTTACATAAAACCAGACTGATGTGTCACCAAAACTGAACAAAGTCGGACCTTGGGAAATCTCAGAGCAGAGAGAAACCTCCAAACCCATGACAGACATTCATGTTAATTTGATCAGATGCTTGCGGACACTGGCGCTGTTATGCTAAACTCAGTTTGAAGCCAATAAGTTGAATCAATTAGAGTCACAACTTTGGGTAACTGGAAACAGCTGATGTTTTCCACACTGATTACAGCAAACCCACCTCCTGAGACCTGAAGCGCTATAACGTTTCAAGGTGCAGGGGGTCTCATGTGTGGGCATGTTTGGTTATTTTCGTGCCTGGTAGTTTCAGGGTATCAAATATCTGGGCTGCAGCTGAAATTCAAATCTGACGCATGAGTCCTTTTTTCATGCTTCGCCACGGTGTCTTGCTTTGCTTTTTACGATGGCAGAGAAAGCACAAAGGTCAGCAGAGTGTTGATATCTTCTTTCTGTTTCTCTTGTGTGTGTTTCTGCAGCTTTGTGCCACTGTTGGAAAAAAAAAAAATGTAAGCGTTGCCAAACAGCTCCCATAAAACCCCAGTAAAACACATCATTTAACAATAATTGACTGTAAAATTACAGTTTTTTTCACTACAGACAAACATTTAAAATCCACTATCCGAAGGTTTCGATCTTTAAAGTCGCAGCATAATTGTGTTGTTTTAAAGAATTATTCAATCAGTCTACTAAACGACTGCCCAAAGTGTGGCCTGTGCGCCAAATTTGGCCTGCCAGATGTTTCTCATAAAAAAAACAATTAAAAAGATTGAAAATAATTATAATTGAGTTGCTGTTAGTGGTTAAAATTTTGGTTAAAAATGCAGAATCCCATAATCATCAATTATCTTTTACAATCCGAGCACAGAGGTCAGTGGATTAAATATAATAAAATATTAAGAGGTAATTTTGAAAATTTGATCCATGCAAAAAAAAAATTCTTATGTCATAAACACAAGAGAGAGAACAATTTAGAAAATGGATCACCAGATATTTATTTACTTATATTACTATATAACAAACCACTCAGCACATTGCATGATGGGAAAAGAGGGGCCCACTTTGTCTACAGTATCTGTGATCTGTGTTTATGTACCGATATCCAGGAGACACTATTTTTATACTGATAACCGTGTTTGTACAGTGGTAATCATGTTTTCACAGCGATAACCACGTTTGTGCCGTAGATGTTCTGTTCTTATTCTGATTGCTGCTAAATAAACTCTTGAAAAAGTGAAAAAACTAACAAGCCAAAGTTAAAAATAACAGAAAAAAAGTCTTATTTAAACTTACGTACTCTAAGCGTACTTTTACAGCAGCATTATTTTAAAACATATATTTACTTAAGATTTATTTACAGTAAATGTCTTTTTTTTTTACAGTGTATAATAATTAAAATGATTCGACAGTTCATAATAATGTGACTGTTCCAGCTTCAGGCAGAGATAACACTTTTGGAGACACTTTAATACTGACGGTGAGATAAATAAGTTTTTATTTTGTATGATTAAAATCAACTTTATTTCAAATTTATCCAACAGCAACTAATGTTTAATGTTTCCAGACAGTCTGAAAGAGACAAACTGGTGACTTTTGATGAGAATAAACATGTAGAACTTATAATTTTTCCTTAAAAGACAAGAAGCTGTAAACAATCTGTCTTGGTGACATGGAGGAGGGATGTCAAATGTGCTACTTTAGATTTTTAGGGCACAAATTAGACCTTTGTCCTCAAGTTTAGCAGATTTTTTTTTTTTTTTTTTTAATAATCCTTAATCAAGAAAACATTCTTGGCACATTCACAATGATTTGTTTCTGTGCCTCGGTCTCGCTCTGAGTCTCAGATAATCACTGAGGAGAGAAAAACAAGGCCAAGTTAGATTTCACCTGATCACATGCTCAGGCTCCGACCGGTGAACTGGCAGTCGCACATGTGAAACTCATGTTACACGGTTTCTTAATAAAAAAACAAACATGCAGCTCAAATCAGAGCCAGCTGACTGCAGAGATAATTTGATTTCAAGTACAACCTGTAACAAGGAGTGTTATTTAGGGTTGTGCTTGTTGGTTTTTTAAAAAAAATAAAAGTAGGAGGTGTTTTATTGCAAAATCAGACACTAAGAATGTGTCAAACTGACTGAAAGGTTAAGAGAACTGTAAAGTGCCGTATGTACAGTAAGTACATCAGTTTCCTTACATCACCAGTGAAAGAAACACAGCCAAAGATTTGTGTCTTGGTTGCATGTTGACAAGACGTTTCCTCCTTAATAACCTTGTAACCTTGTTCATGGTTTGTTAAGGGAAACTAATGCAAAGGGAGAGAAAAGCTCTCTGGAAGATGAACATCCTTAGAAAAGTTCATGAACTGCTGTTACAGACGGGTCCTGTTGTACCACTGACATCTGCTGGGCAAAGTAAATACTCCACCAATTCTCACAGACCTCAGTTTTAAAGGGAAACTACACCAATTTTACACATTAATGTTTTTTGCAGGATTAAGGGCGTAATTCTGCATACTATATGTCAAAAAGGTAGTTTAAAGCCTCTTTGTGGCTTTAGAGGAAGCTGCATATGGTCTGATAAGGTTCCTACAATGATGTCACTCAGTGTTAGTGGCTGAGTTGCATTATGGGTAATGTAGGCACCAGGTTTGGAAAAGGAAAAAGAATGTGCAGAATAAAAAAGGTGATATCACTGATTCAACAGTATTGATTTTGACTGTCTAAAATGACAGTGTTAAAGACTACATTACCCATAATGCAACTAATGCCAGATCAGACTTGGTATTCTTTTTTGTCCATCCTTTGTGTCCTCTTGTCAGCACACATCTGTCTAGGATGATCATTTGTCTTCCCCGCAGGATTAAACGGACGAGATGTTTTTTTAGACACAGACAGAGAAAAAGTTTAACACTTGCAGAAAAAAATAAATTTTTCATTGCAAGCATTTCACAAAGTTATGAAAGCGTCTCCTTACTCAACAACTCTCAAAATTGCATCATTTGTTCAGGGAGCCTTGGGATGTTGTAACAGACAGAGACATCACAATCATCTGCTGCTAACACTGGAACACTGGCAGGTTTAGAGAGGCCAGAAAAAGAATTTGCTTCACAGTGAACCAAATCAGACAGCGTGAAATTCTGCCTGCTGCTGTGGCCTTGTGGCCCTTGTTGTGGAGTATGTGGCCTCGGACAAGTGTGTGTGTGTGTGTGTGTGTGTGTGTGTGTGTGTGTGTGTGTGTGTGTGTGTGTGTGTGTGTGTGTGTGTGTGAACCAAACTGACTCTGAATGTGGTCTGATATTCAATTGTGTCCTTGATGTGTTTTTGGTGCGTTCACATAAAACACCCATGTGACTCGTGGATACTATCTGGTTGTAGAAATTTGAATTAGCAGATTCACAGGAATTCTTTGTTGTTTTTAATTCAAGTTTACTTGTACTGGATTGATCGCTGCTTACTGTATATTGTGTTTGTTTTTTGTATTCTTGTTGGGGATTTTTCAGTCTCAGTCACGCCGTTTTCTTTTTCTCCAGAATCGGGTGTCAGTGGCTCACTGGAGGAGGGTTCATCTACAGCTCGGTCACACATCAGCTTTCCAAATAAGAAGAAAAACATTTATGAAAAAAAAAAACCAAAAAAAAAACCAGTGTGACTCAAACTCATGGAGGCTGGTGGAAATTACTTCAAATACAAACCGACTGCTGGCTGTGGAAATGACTGTGAGTGTTGCACATCTTCCCACGCTGAAACATCCATTTTCCTGGTTCAAATGTGCTCGAGCTTCTCTTCTTCTTCTTCTCAGCGTGACGGATCATCACCTGACAGCTGGTGGTTTCACTGCACGCTGCCGGGAAATACAGTTAAAGGTCTATACTTGATATAGACCCTTTAACTGTACTTTAAGTAGAGAATTCATATTTCTTAGAGTGTGAATTTGTTTGGTTTCTCTCTGATAAGTACACAAAAAGTCAACTGAATGCTGTTATTTTCAGTTTAAAAGAAACACACAAAGTTATTTTTCATAAAGCTTCTGCAAGACTTCTCATACGAACACTTCAGTCCCACCCTACTGACAGATAACATATCTGAAATACTTCCTCTTTATTTTTGACTTGCTCTTGGAGTTCACTGTGCTGACTCTCTGTCCTTGATATTATCATACATGTTTTCTTTTATGTTCTCTACTGAAGTCCCACGTCAACACAAGTCCATCCGCACAACCTGTCATCACATTACGTGTTGCTAAACATGAAAAACGACTTAAATCTATATAAACGTATAAGAAACCCTTAGATAGGAGCTGAGTGCAGAAACATGCAGACAGATGCATCAGTTGTCATTTACGATGAGGCCTGGCGTCATCTTACAGCACGTCACGCCACGTCATGTGACACAACAGGAATGTAGACAGTGTTGTTTCTGAAAACCTTTTCCTCCTCATCAGATGTGATGATGGGCAACATTTTCCAAAAATCCGTCACTCTTTCACGCTGCCTGCTGGACTGAACTACCAACTCTATGAGCGGCCTTTGCTACGGTGTGAGACGAGACTACAAACCTTCTACTGATTACAGACTGACACGCAAGTAAGGAACATTTATATCCTCATTATAGGTTTATTATATGTGACATGTGTTTTGTGCTGGTCTGAGATTTTACAAATTGTGAGAGGAAATTCCAGCAGGTAAGAAAACGTGACATCAAGGCCTCTTTTCTTGCTCTCTTGTTGAAAAGTGTGACGAAAATCATGAAAAACTTTGTAAAAGTCAATTGTTTTCTGTCAGGCTGTTTGGGATTATTGATTCTGTCCTCTACTGCTTTTGTTGAGCTCCACTTTAAAAACAATAAAACAAGTAACAAGTAAAACAACTGGCGTACATGCTAGAACACTTTTATATGTTAGTTTTTCAGCTTTAAAACTAGTTTGGCAGGTCCTGAAGGGAGATTATATGTCCTGGCAGATCGAGAGCATTCATCTGAGATTATAAGATACTGAAGAGAGAGACAATCCTCACACCTGTTCCACATCTCGATGACAAATGCGTTTGATTGTTCTGTGCTTGCTGAGCTCTGGCTTGTGTGAGGCCCTTTGTCATGTTCAGGAAGTATTTCACACAAGCGCGAGCTTGTTTTTCACAGCCAATCATTATTATTTTTTTGTTTGTTTGTCTTTCTTCGTCTGGGCTGTTTAAGGCCTCAGTAAGTGGGTTGTTTATGACCAAAAAGCTGGCTGGAGAACATTTTGGAGCATTAAGCAGCTAAAGTGGCAGATGTTTGCAAAGATGAGGTGTGTTATGGGAAGTGTTTGGTTTCCTGGTTTTTATTACCTCAAAAACTGGATGGAAGTATCCCCAGGTGCATGTGATATGCCGTGCTTGCTTATGTAATATATCTTTGAAGCTGCAGTTTGCACGGCTGCAGCCTAAACACACTGTGATAATGATGATGTTGTGTGGCCAGTGTTTGCGCTGACCGCTAAGTGGATCAGCTAATAAGGTTTAATCATCTTGTGATCTATCAAATTGAACTTGTGACCTCAAGGTCCTGGACTGCTCTATTTTAGAAGTACGACGGACAGATTCTCACGGAGCTCGGATGAATGAACGTTTTCTTTACTTTCTGTCTTTCAGACATGAGAGACAGGCTGACACACCTCCACCAGGTGCAGACGGACCCTGAGGGTTTCAGCCCGGTAGAGCTGGACAACTTCTCAGAGGCAGCGGCAGCGTCACATCCTGACCTGGATGGAGTCCTCATGGAGGCCCAAAAGATCCGTCTGGAGATCCAGCAGATCCAGAACGACATCAGTGAGCTGAAAGATGTGAACTACCAGACGTTAAACAAGACCTCGTACCCCATTGCAGCGAAACGGGACTCGAATGCAATCGGGGCGGATATCAAACGCAGGGGTGAGGCTGTGCTGCAGCAGCTGCACATGATGAACAGCCTCAGAGGGGAGCTGGAGGCCGAGCGTGGCAGCTCTGACCCCACAGCTCGCATTGCTCGAACACAGTACCAGTGTCTCACCAGCGCTCTGCGGGAGGTGATGTTCAGCTACAACGACGCAGAGTTGAGCCACAGGGAGGCTTGTAAACGGCAGATCCAGAGGCAGATGGAGGTGGTGGGCAGGGAGGTCAGCGTGGAGGAGCTGGAGGAGGTGATGGAGAGCGAGGAGTTCAACGTGTTCAGCCCTCAGGTGGAGGGGAAAACAGCTCGCTCGGCGTTAGTGCAGATTGAAAGCCGACACAAGGAGCTGATGGAGCTGGAGAAGAGGATCGAGGGGATCCAGGAGCTGTTTCTGGATGTGGCGGTGCTGACGGGGGAGCAGGGGGCAGCCATCAATAACATCCAGAAGAACGTCCAGAACACTGGAGTGATCACTCAGGAGGCGATAGCCCAGCTGGATCGAGCCAAGGCATCAGATAAAAACAACCCCTTCAAGAAGATGTTCTGTGGCTGCTTCCCATGTTTCTACGATTAGATCCAATGAGGTTTTGGTTCACGTGATAAAAACTGCACTACAAAGTAATGAACAAGTCTGAAGGAAGAGCTTGAAAGCAATAAATGAAAATTAACCTTCAATCATCATTTACTCATCCTCACGTCAATTAAAAGTCGGAAGAAGTTTCGTAGTCCATAAAACATTTCCGGAGCTTCACAACAAACCAAAGAGTAACTGTGAATTGGCCCCAACTACAGGGGGCGCTACAGCTACAGCTACAGCTACAGTGAAGATTTCGGATTTGAAAAGGATGTAAATAAAGTCTCTTCTAACCAGTTTGGGATCTCAGGGCTTCTGAAGACCTGGACGAGCTGTATGGACCCATTTGTCTGTTGTTTCTTTATATTTTAAACAAGTCCCCATCTATTAATGTAGTTTAGGAGAATGCTGCGACGCTGTTTTGCTGTGAGGCTACAGAAATATTTAGTGGACTATGAAACTTTACCCAACTTTCCATCGTGGAGGGAGGGAGTAGCTAAATAAGGACAGAATCTCCATTTTTGGGTGAAGTGTTCCTTTAAAGAGATTGCTGTCTCTTCACTAAAACTGTTTGGATTTTGACAAAACGATCTTACCACAAGGTTCATTTATCAGCTTTCAGTCATGCTTTAACTAAATTGCACCCTGATCTGACCCCCAACCTGAACCATGCAATTTAAACTTAATGTGGGGATGATAACGGCTAATGTTTTTATGTTTTGTCAAAATGTTTTCAGTGTTTTATATCCACTTAGTGGAAGACTTTAAGTTGTTTGGTGTTTCTAAACAAGTATTAATAACTTTGTGTCTCTCATAGTTCATGCTGACAATAAAGGGCTTGATCCCACAGAAATCTGAACAACATCTGATCTCTTTATTAGACACTTTTGTGTGCAAATAGCCCATCAAAGGAAAAGACGTGCTTGCTGTGAGATTCACCCTCAGATGAGTGTGACGGGCCCCCTCCTTCCTGGAGCGGTGAAGTGTGGAGGGGGGGAAGAAGGCGTGATCTTCCGTGTTGGTACCTGCAGCTATGTGAGTGTGTGTCAGTGTGATGTAGAGTGTGTGTGTGTGTGTGTGTGTGTGTGTGTGACTTGCAGCGAGACCTCCTTCATGACACTCAGCCATACTTCTGTGCATGTTGAAATTTGGTGATACAACGGAGAGAAAAAGAGGAAATGAGTCTGCTCGAGGTTGCTTCCTCTGCTTCAGCGACTTAGACAGTGTAGAAGCTGCGGAGGAGAGCGAGGTGAGGTATGTGCACTCTGTGTTTTAACATGTGTTTCAGATCAGATGGGATAAAATACAGCCTCACTTCTGTACCAGCTTGTTACTGTCGCCAGCTTCTCTTTCCTCCTGATTTTTCATCTGTGAGTGAAATGCTGCCTTGAGTTTTGTTAATGTGACTTATTTCCTTCTTCAGACACCATTAGTTTAACGTACTATCACCAGGTTAAAGCTCTGTTACAGTTTTTTCTCGATAGGAAATAACTGAATCTGAAGTCGACGCCCGGTGATTAATGACCTTCTGCACTGGAAACGTCACAGCTGAGGAAATAACCCAGCAGTTTCCTCTCGAGGAGTTCAAACACGTACTGATCTATCTGGTCTCATAAAGTTATTACAAATGAAGTTTAATGAGAATAGAGAGTTTGCTAAAGTATTAAAAGCGGAAGACGTGTTCAGATCTTTTGCTGTCGTACATTTAGCTGAAAACACTTCTGTGCCTCTACTTTGGTTTCAAATTCAGGACATTTACTTGTAATAGAGTATTTTTTGTGTTGCTCCCCTCACATGTGAAATCAGACACACATGAGGTTCTCTCATGTGTGTCTGATTTGTTTCTCTGAAGGGAATAAAAGTGTAGTTTTCCCATTAATATCCTTAAAATTGCACCTTTTTCCTCTCCTTCATTGAAAAATAGCTCAGGAGATAATTTTGTCCCTCCAGTGGGTCATGAAATAAATCTAAGGACTCGAGAGATGATGTGGGAAAAGAAAATAACGCTCTGCTACCGAACTTTTTTTGACGTTTGGGACCAGTTAAGGGAAGTGACACCACTGAATATAAGGAGACCCTGTTTGTAGCAACAATAAACTGATGTTTTTGAGAAGTGCTGACATCTCCAGTCGGATAAGAGGTATTTTAAGCCAAAACATGTTTTCTCCTGACCCTGACCAAGTGGTTTGTCCACCTCGACCTAACCGGCCCATAAGTACAGCGTTGTCACAACATGAAATACTCAATTTAACCCTAAAAAGTTGAATCATAAATAAATGTTTCAGGTTTCAAAATACTTTTGTAAAAGCTCCTGACTCCTCTTGCAGGTGAGATGAGGGACCGACTGTTTGAGCTGCAGACCTCCAAACCTGCAGGGGAAGAGCACAGGCTTGTGGAGAACCCCAACCAAATCACTGAGGATGGTGAGGAACATCTGGAGCAACAAGCCATCGTGTTTGAGGGCGAGGACGTGATGGACGGCCTCTACAGAGAGGCGCAGGCGTTGAGGAAGGAGATGCTGCTGCTCAGAATGGACGTGAAGCGCCTCGGGAAGCAGAACACCAGGTTCCTCACGTCCGTCAGGAGGATCAGCAGCATCAAGCGGGACTCCAACGCACTCGGGCGAGACATCAAGGCCAGAGGGGAGGCCGTTTACGCTCGGTTGGAGAAGCTGGCGAAGCTGAGCAAAGAGCTGGAGGAGGAGCACGGGCCGACATCGGCTGTGGCTCGCATGGTGCGTTCGCAGTACCTTTCTCTGACCGCCGCCTTCCACGATGCCATGTCTGAGTACAACGAGGCCGAGATGGTCCAGAGGGAGAACTGCAAGACCCGCATCCAGAGGCAGGCCGAGATCATGGGCAGGGAGGTGACCAGGGAGCAGATCGACGAGATGATCGAGACGGGCAGGTGGAACGTGTTCTCGGATAATCTCCTCCTGGAGGGGAGGACTGCCAAGATGGCTCTCAACGAGATCGAGAACCGGCACAAGGAGCTTCTGGAGCTGGAGAGCCGGATCAAGGACATCCACGAGCTTTTCTTCCAGATGGCTCATCTGGTGGAGGAGCAGGGCTGCATGGTGGATAACATAGAGGCGAACGTGTGTGCGACTCAGGACTATGTTGCCAAGGCCACACTTCAGATCAAGAAAGCTGTGAAATACAAGAAGAACAATCCGTGCAAGAAACTGTTCTGCTGCTGCTTCCCTTGCTGCAACTGAGGCGGCATCAGTGTCATTTTTTCCTCAATGTCACGATTATATTGAGATAAGCTTCCTGTGCTGAGACGCCTGTAATATCGCTGCTTTAGTTTGAGTATTTATTTGGATCGAATTAAGAGTTGCTCCATTTCTAAAGGAACAGTTTCACCCGATAATAACAATTCAGTCATTATCTACTCTCCCTCTGAGCTGATGAAAAGTCAGGTGAAGTTTTGTGGTCCACAAAACACTTCTGGAGCTGCACAGCAAAACAGAGTAGCAGCATTCTCCTAAACTCCTGAAGTAGAGTTTTAAAAAAAAAGGTTTTCCAGGTGATCCATCCTCTAAGTCTGATCTAAATTCTTTCCTGTCCTGTGTTTGTCAGTTGAGAACTGGCTGGAAGAAAAAAGTTTTGCCAGGATAATCCATCTGTGAAAACGTGAAAAACAAATATTTTCCTCAGTATTTTCCATATTTCTATATTTCCGGAAAGTGCACCTTAGCCTCTTGAGGTTAAAATGCACTAGAACAAAACAAAATAATCTTGAAAAAACTCATCTTCTCACTTGGTTTTGCAGATGGAAAAACAAAATAATGAAGAGGGATTATCCTGGCAAAATTTCCTACCACCCTCCAGTTCTCAAGTCATGAATACAGGACAGAAAAAAAAACTTAGATCAGTCTCCCTTCAGGGTTTTCTGTCGTGTGGAGCCATTTTATGTTTTACTTCAGTTGTTTTCTCACGTTAAAAAAAAACAAGTCCCCATCTGCTTCAGATGTTTAGAAGAATGCTGTGAAGCTCCAGAAATGTTTTTTGCAGGCTACAAAACTTCCCCCTTTAAATCAATTATGAAAAAAAAAAAAATATTAGTACATAGTAGTACATTAGTACATGATGATTTCTTTTTTTTATTTCAGGGTGAGCTGTATCTTTAAGCAGAAATCATGTCCACATTTCACACTCTTCACCTCGCCGGCCTGAGAAAAGGCCAACACATGAAACCACACATCCATATTCAAATGTGTAAACTCAGATATGGGTGTTACGCTTCCTGCTTGTGACTGAGAACTGTGTTTTGCATGATAACTGTGAAGACGGCTGGGCTGTAATCTAATGCCCCACGCTTGGCTTTGCCTTTAATATTTCAGCTTTAAATGTTGTGATGTTGTTTGAGATATTTAAGTAATGTAAATAAATGCCTGAGAGTGGCTTTTTAATATATACAGACTAACTTTCGCAGCCTGAATGTAGATGTCTTTCTGATTGCAGCCATTTTCTAAAGAAGAGCTACGAAACACTCTGAGCCCAGCACAGTCAGATTGTGGTCGGCTGGAGAAACAGATAGATTAGGGTGGATTGTGTAACTATACCTCAGCCTCCCACGTGTTTAGCTAGGGATTAATCATGATTCTGTTATATTGCATCCACTTTTCAGAGATGAATCAGCATCTTTACAGTCCCGTGTTCCACTGATTCACTGGCACACAACCAGAGTCGATCAGATTTGAATCGTAGGGCAGGTTGACTCAGATTGCTCCATACAAAACAGCCCACAAATCAATGTACACAAGGCTGCTGGCTCGGGCAGCGTGACAACAATAGTGAATGAGAATCTAATCAGGTCAGAGTGCGTTCTGTTTGCACAGCCGGCCTTGTCTGCTTGTCCTTTAAGTGTGCTGATAGTTAAGTTAAACAGAGCTGCATTTTCCTGTGAGCGTGGCACTCCACCAGCCACTGGGGGATTCCCAGTGATCACCAGTTAATCTGCAGCTGACACAATCATGGCTGCTCCCACAGTCTGCGACAGGCACCAGTGGGTGTTCAAAGCAAAGCTGCTGTGTTGAAATGATGATGGTACTTCCTCAGCAGCACTGTGCGGTCTGTGGTGGGCACTTACTGGAAGCGTGACTTGGCGCGATGACGTCACGAGGGCGCACAGGTAGACCCACCTGGTGTCCTGACGTCGTCGTGATGGGCTTGCTTTTGTCTGATCGAAACAATGACGTATTGGTGGGGGGATACACACCAGGATGGCCGAGTGGTTAAGGCGTTGGACTTAAGATCCAATGGACATATGTCCACGTGGGTTCGAACCCCACTCCTGGTAGAGCGGATATTTTAATTGGAGACGTGTTATGATAAATTAATAACAAAATCATGATGAGGAGGACATTCAGCTGATCAGTATGGACTCATGTACACAACATTCCCCCTGTACCTGCATAGTGTCAACGACACTGATCATGAACTGGAATAAATAACTTTATACAGATATCAATACGTGTTTTTCTCATCATTATTATATTATATTATTTATTGTGACTGAAAACACATCTGTCTACTCCAGTGGACGTGACGCGTAAAATGAGAATTTACCTTTTTACGCGTCACGTCCACTGGAGTAGAGAACATGTAAAATATGTCAACACGTCCCGAAACTGACCATTTAACTTTCCTTTGACTGGAGTTAAGCAGTCGATCTCTCTTGTCTTCCTCTGTTAAGAGTATCCACGCTACATTCAGGTTCCTAAAATAGTTTTTGTTCCTTATTGATTACATGACGACTCCAGGAGGCTGATTCTGGAGTAAATGTCAAATCCTTATTTTCTCAAAACAAACAAACAAACAAACAAACAAAACAAAACAAAACAAAACAAAACAAAACAAAACAAAACAAAACAAAACAAAAACCCTTTTCGACTTAAGAAGGTGTAATTAAAACGTGTTCCCACATTTTAATAACATTTTTTAAAAAAATTGTATTTTCTGTGAATGAGAACACATCAGTCCACTCAAGTGAACGTTACGCGTAAAAGGAGGATTTACCGTTTTACGCGTGACGTCCACAGACGTGGACTGATGTGTTTTCTGAGTTGATATTTTTAAAAACAACAACAAACATTTAAAACCAAGGCGAAGTTACATTTGAACATTCTTATTAGCCATCGTTATAAAATAGTCTTGAGATTATATCTACACATAATTGTGTCTAAATTTGGGATCAATCGGAAAACTACAGCCACCGTTTGGCGCATATCGATGTTTCACACACAGAAAGTTTGCAGCCAGGCTTGTCTGACTCTAAAACTTGCGCAGTAATCGCTGTATCCTCAGTTCAAAGCCAAAGAGAACCACAAACCGAGATGGGGAAACACTGTGACTCAGCTGATGAACTGCAGGCAGTGACTGTATGTTTCCCCTTTGTCACGGGGATTTTGGGGTAAATATAGACAGCACACGGCATCGCGTCTAAAATCTGGTCCAAAACGGTAGTCCAACCCAAAAATAGTTACTCCACATTTAGCACAAAATATTTCGTATCAAAACCAACATCAGTCCTGACAGTAACTACAAAATATTCACTGATTGTCAGGATTTTAACCATTTAAATACCAGTTTGTTTACATCGTGCCACTGTTTGTTTTTTTTATGATACAAATATTTTACCATTTACTTGACAAATAGTGTTTTTGTGGCAGTTTTTGACATTTCGTTTTCTTGGATTCCAGCTGTCCGTCTTTACTATGCGCAGTGTTTCAGACACAGACGCCGAACCTCTTCACACCACAGGAAACTTCTGTGAGGACAAACTGTCACCTGATGAGGAGAACTGTGTGGATCTGGCGCCATCTAGCAGTAAAATGTGAACATGTCACAAAAATGACCATTTAACCTTTCTGATTGTTGTTTTCCCTTGTTAAGAGCATCACATTACATTTAAGTTCCTAAAACTCTTATTTACCATGTATACTTCATGCTCCTTTAGATCAGCCTGTGGGAGACCCAGTAGGATCGAATGGTTGCCTTTTTTTCTGGGAACATTAATCAAGTATGCAGATAATACCACCTTTCCCTTGAATGTATTATCCTGTGTCTGACCTAAATACAGACTTGACAGTACACACAACTAGAAAGTCAACTTTTTGTTTTCCTTGAACAGGAAGCACTGTTAATCTCAAGCAAAAAGAAAACATACATGCTGATTATATCAACATTTCCAACCTTTAGTCACACTGAGACCTGTTGCAATAAAAAGGACAAATGATTCACATTTAAAAACTGAGCCTCTTTTATTAAAATGCTTCAAAAGTCAAACAAATGAAGCTGGCATATTGTGGTGAAAAATACACTTCAGCAGGAGTGAAAACAAAAAACTTAAAATGCTGATCAAAGTGTTCACACACACCAGGTGCCTGCAAAGACCACATTGCTAAAAAAAAAAAAAAAGGTGTGCAGAAAATAAAATGTCTCACTTTTATATGAAGACTGATTTAATGCTCAGGTCATCCTTTAAACCTGAAGAATGACAGCATGTGATCAGAGTAAAAAATAATTGTAACAGTTGATATGAAAATGCTCCGTGCCTGAGAGATAAACCGAGTACATGAGTTTGGAACCAGACTGACATTTTTTTTTTGGTTTTTTTTTCCAAATACATCAAACTCACATGCAAAACATGAGGGAGGAAAAAATTCCAGCTACAAAAGCAAAGATGATCCCTCCCTTATAATGATTACAACTTTACAGTACATGCCTTCATGTGCAAATCAATTCAAATACAAATCTAGACATTAGAGGCAGATTCTTCTTCTTTCCAAATAAAAGTACCAGTACAAAAAAAAATGAAATAAACCAAACAAATTGTGACTTATTAGATTAAAAAGACAGCTTAGTCCTGAAATCACTGGGGCTTTACATCAAACTTAAATATAAAAAAAACCAACAAAATCACACTTTTCTCAAAGGAATACCCATTTTGTACTTTTCTGCAACATTTTCAACCCATTTCCTTTACACGTCATAAAAAAATCAGAAGCCTTTTTCTCAAAAGGGATACAAAAAAACTCTGTTCCTGTGTTGTTAGACCCCTTAATCCAAATTAAAACGGTCTGATCAGTCCATTAAAAACATCAATTTTCAGTTAAACACGACCCTGACAGGCGATAAACTTTAAAACATCTCATTAGTCCAGCACTGCAACACACACTGTTATGTTATAATACTGAGTGATACGCCAGTCAGCCACAGTAATCAGGCAGCTGACGAGTCGTCGCACCGTTATCTGCTATTCTGTCGTCTACGCGCAATCAACAAATCTTCATGCAACAACCCTGAGGCGCCAACATCATTTGAACACAGTGGACACGCAACCGTGATAAATAATGACTATGAACATAATTAGTGATGCTCGTTATTGGAGGGAAGCATGTGTCCTCTGTATTTCTTAACACCTGACCTGCAGGGTCACATGAGGTCTGGCGCTGACTCTTCTGCTCACTGGTGGAGTCTAATATTAACTGAGTACATTCATAGTTTTAATTGCTACATGTTTGTTTGTTTTTTATTATATATAAAAACAGCCCAGAAACAATTGCTGGTTACCTGTAAAAATAGCTGGTAGAACAGTCAAACCACAAGTCAACCACAGCTAAAAATGTGAGTAGTGTTTTTCATCTCCCACCTGACTAACGCGCCAGCCCATTAGTCTGAGGTGAGGTTAAGAGAAGAGGATGGACCACCTTTTGTTACGCATATAACCTGCCAAACCACAAAACACGCTGTCATTTAAAAACACCACAGATGATGATGATGATGGTGAAACTTCTTGTGCTGGTGAACAAAAACACCCACAGTGAATTCAGTATGACCATCCTGTAAGATGGCAAACATTGTGCACAGCTACCACAGATGTTTGGTCAGTCTTAGGCCCAGTCTGCACGTACACTGGTATTGTTAGAAACGGGTCTTTAAGCAAAAACAACCTCTGTCCAGACGAGTGTTTAGGCATCGTCTGTCCATTCACGTACAACAGGAAGCGGATTGTCTATCCCCATTCTAGCCTTTGTGGTACTGGAGGTGATTTTTGGCGAGGGTTACTACAGGTTACTTTGCCTGATTTAGAGGCACACTCACAGTGTATTTACATACAGACACGAATGCTTTGTTTTCTGAGAAGAATGCCACTTCTGCTGACATGCTTCAGGGATCTGAACGAGGCTACATGTCGACTTTGTTGTAAAAAAGATAAAAATACCGTCTATCCCTTTATCCCGGGGCAATGAAACAATAAAAGACACTGTCAGCAGCTATTTTTGTCCCTCTCTTCCTTGAATGTATTTTAGTGTTTCTTCTCTTTTTAAATATAGACACTGGGCCCATAACATCCATTCCTTCCAATGTACAAACTCAAACACTCCACAATATCATAACACATACTACGATTTCACACCTGCCAATGATGCTACACACAACCAACACCCAATTAGGAAGAAAAAGTGTCCGTCTGTGTCATCGTTTCCAAACATATCTGCTTCTGCCTCGAGTTTCTATACATCTTCATCCCGGAAGGAGTGTACAAAAGGCCAAAACACATAGAAAAGGCTATGTTTAAACAGATACCTGTGTACGTGTGGACAGGACCTTAACACGCAGAATTAAAGCCTTGAAATCTATGAGCTCTAAGTGGTGGTCACTCTAAGTATCAGGAGAAACACAACCGTGCACGATACCAGTCCGCTGTTCCAGCCAGGAGCAGCAGAGAAATCTCACTGAACAATCTGTTTAGAACAACCTTATGACTAGAAAATCAAGTTTCAGAAGTTAAGGCTCTACTCTTACCTCCAATGTAGCACAGTACTGACATTTGATATAAAAATAAAAAAAAAAATCTACATCAAAACATCTGATTATTTACACAACGTCAGAGTAGATGAGGGAAAAGCTTCAGTACACTGGTATTAATAAATCCGTCAGAGGGGAAGATACAAGGCTACAGAGCACGCCATTCTCCACTCAATAATAAATCGGCTGTGTTTTACTGATGGGTGAGGATTTCTTTCCCGCTGCGAAGCAAAGAACGTTCAGAAGTTTTCTATCATTTTGAGGCTGGAAGAGACTCGTGTCTGTAAACACTGGAGGAAAATACATGAGTATTTGAGTTCTAATGGTCTCAGAAATGTCCAAAAGATGATTTCATCTTTGAAAAAAAAAACACTTATGCTACTGGTTTGAGAACTGAACGTAAACACCTTCCCTCTTTAGTGAGCTCTCTGGTGAAACACATGCATGGCAGAGGGATCGCCTCTTCCCGACGAGTGATCGTATTGAACTTGCACTTCTTGAGGTGGTCGGCCATGCTGGCGATGTTGGCAAACTTCCACTCGTTCACTGTACCGAAAGCTGTGCTGAATCTCCACACCTGATTGACAAACGAAAGAGAATCGTTGCATATTATTAATATCATTAATCTGATAATTTAATAAGTTAGGTAGCTGCAACTTGCAAACGTTTGACACTTTCACTTTGGAAATGACTGAAAAAATAAATCACTTAACAAAAATAGTTGGCGTCTACATGCATCTCTATCCAACAAGCACATCTAAGAAACTTAATCTGAGTCCAGAAAATTCTCCTACCGTTACATTTTTTAAGTTGAATTAAACATTGAATGTTTTAAATAGGATTAAATGACATACCTTGTCGGTGATCTGCCACGAAGGAGTGCCATCAACACGTGGTTTCTTCTCCCACAGCAAGACGACCATGCCACGCATCTGCAGCAGGCTGGCACACACGTCCCTCATTGAGCGGGACACTCTGGACAGTTGGCACAAGCTAAAGCTGTCCAAGAAGCTTGCTACATGTTGCAACACCTCGAATGGAAGACTGCTAAACAGATCGTACTGAGAACCAAAGCAGCGGGGCTTTCTGTGAAGGTTGTCGCCAGTTCTTAAGGGCAAACCAGGCTGGACTCCAAATGAGCCCAGGTGCCTGTCGTGGATGATTCTGAAGCCCTGCACAGACGGGCAGAATCGTCTTTGGGAGTAGGTGCAGCCGTAGTAGGCCAAGGGGCAGCGCTGCTCCATCCAGCCATTGAGTCCGGCATGAATATCCCCGTGAACGTTTTTAAAATGAGACGAGAACTCGTCCCGCCGAAACAGCTGCCCACACACGAATGTGAACATGGAGCGCTGCTTTGTTTGGTATCTGGCTACACATTCGAGCACCAGGTCCAGCCGGAGTGTGTGGAAGGGGCTTGGATTGGAGAGCTGTGGGCTGGCATGATCGCAGGCTGAGGCTGAAGCGATATCTCCAACCATGGTGTTGGTTGCAAGAATGGCTGAGGGGAAGGAGAAAGTCTGAGTACCAAAGTCAATGTGGTAGCCATCAACAAACCGACTGTCTGAGATCCCTCTGCCTCCCGGAGAGTCGCCCAGGCAAAAGAGCAAAGCTGCAGTGATGAGATCGATGCCATGGAGGCCCATGGGGTCGTCCGTTACTTCCAGGTCAGACGTGTCTACTGCCTTGTCCTCCATCTTTGCTCGAAATAAGTAGGGGTCTGACAGCAGAGCTCGACGCCCATTAAATGTAAACATACTTATTCCTCTGAGCACTTCTACATTCTGTAGTTTACGCTCCAAACACCTATACCTGAGTTCAGTAGGTAAGTGTTGTAAGAAGTTATTTCTCATGTGATCAGACAGCAGGAATGGCATTGGAGGTGAAAGTTGTGCTTGTTGAGGCACAGGACGTTCCAGTGCTATAACAGGCATGTAATCCTGAGGCATCTCTGGCCACACTGGGTTGGAATCATTTATTGGCTCCTCGATAACATCTTCTTTCTCCTCAAAAAACAACTCTACAAAATCATTTTCTTCTACCCAGCCAATACCGTCTTCTTCTCCATCTGTCCCCACTGCACAATCCACTCCACCTACTGCTCCAAGCTCACATTCTGAATCAGAATCACTGCCTTGCATATCTACATTCTTTCCGCCATCAGCGACATAAACATTATGACTATCACCATTTTCTCCATTGTGGAGGGCTCCATTCTTGTCAGCCTTTTCCCCATTTAAATTACCAACAATTGCACCAATATCCTTGGAATTAGAGAGGATGTCCAAGGCCACTGCTAAACTTCTGCTCGTCTCCACCGAGGCTCTATACAACTCATTGTAGGGCTCATCTTCCATTTCCATTGTCCCATTGCCTAACACTGTCTCTGGAAGACTTGATGCTGTGGCCATTTTGTCACTTTCATCAAGCCCCTTGTCTCCATTCTTTGACACAGTGGTCGTCACCTTCAGCGACTCCAACAACATCCTCTGATCCTGCAGGGCCAAGGCCATGTCTAGCTGCTCCACCTCATCAAAGTCTTTGCTCAAGTTTTCATAGGACTTGCGATCAGAGTAGCTCACAGGCCAGCGATTCCATTCCATGGTACAACATACTATACTTGCCGGGCACGTCTCAAGGTGCTGCGCCATCTTGATTCTTGGAATAGTGAACGGGCAGCCAAATCCGCTGTTAAGGCATGGTAACCGTTCATATGGACACAGCAGACGGTGTTCGTCTAGTTTGCACAAGTGAAAAACTGCCCCACATACAAGAGGGCAGCCGATGAGGTCGCAGGAAACACCCGTCTCTGGTCTAACCATGCATCTTCTGTTGATGCATTTAAGGCAGTGGGAGTGGAGGGTCTCCATTTTTAGTGTGTTGATCCTCGCCCAAGTGGGTCTGGCAGGGAAAGGGGGTGATGGGTTCAACCCTGGAAGAAAGCCAGAAAGGAAGAAATGTATTTCACAAGTACCTTAGGTAGCCACAGTAACAACATTGTTTTTAAGGAAGCACATGGAGCAGTTCGGCTGGAACAGAACATGCTGGCGTAACATTATCCAACAAGACACTGATGCAACCCACAACCAACACATTCCTTCAGCTTATTCCTTAAGTTAGTCTCACAGGTGTTTACTAATCTTTGGGCAGTTCAGTAACGTTTCACAACACTCATCTTAGGTTTCGTGGTGACACTGGTTCCTCCAGGATTTCTGGGCAAACCTGACCTCTCACCTTTAAGCTCTGCATACTGACCTTAATGGAGCTTGGAGACAAGTTACAGTCTCAATATATTATGCAAACTGCTTGCTAACAAACAGGAAAGGTGGCACAAGGAAAATGCATCTGAATAATTAGCCTGGGGATTATCTGGTTGTGTTAGTTTTGCAAAGGGAATTATAGGATAATGAGTGCATGCTAAAGTGACACAACCGGCATTTTAAAAGACTCACATCAATGCCAAGCTACACAGAAGAGCTATTGTTTGAGTCTTTACAGCCATGACCAGCAACAGTTAGCTAAATTACGCAAGCATAGCTGGCAGGATAGCAAACAGCTAAAAACAAACAGCCGGTTCAAATAGTTATAAACAATTAAGCTTAAAAGTTGCAGTTTCGTCGCCGATAATGTCGCCATCGTCTATTTGCCCACAATAAGCCTTTTCCACAAAATCATCTCAACATAAATGTGTGAACTGACAAGTGACAAAACTTTTAAGTAAAACAAAAGAACAACAACAACAACATGGCCAGCCTGTTAGCATTAGCGGCTACACTTCGTTAGCCTAGCTTAGCCTGAGTAGCTTCTAGAAAGTGCTTACCCGAGTTTCGGGGCTCTCCGGGGGTCTTGTATCACTATTTATTAAATCAAATCGGCTCCGTCGACATCGAGCAACGCGGAAACTACAGCGACATGATCACAGTGTTAAATGTCTAAATCTTATTATGATATGAACTGGCTGCGGCTGGTTCTCCGGCTATGAGTCCTTCGCTGGTCTGAGTCGGTCGGCATTTGTGTTGATCCTAGAGTGGGACGCCGCAGCACTGCGTCCTTACGTCACCTCAGACGTCATCACGTCACCCCGGTCATATTTAGGTTTATGGACGCAGACCTGTGAGAGCACTGAAATAGACAAGAGGGGGAATACCCTGAGCTGAGGGCACTGGAGTTTAACTTGTAACCACTCCTGAAGTGTCGGTGCTGTTAAGTTTTATTAACTACAGGAAACTCAAATGACTGATAAATACATACAGGATCAAATAATGGTGGATTAAGTAGCAAGGCTGTTGATAGTATATAATTTTCTCCATATTAATCCCATTAAAAGTACAAAAATCACTGACTGTACCTGTCAAAGCATGAAACAGCATTTTTCTCTGTGCCACAGTCCAAAAGTATTAATAACACACCAGTGAGTCACACCGTTGACTCAGTGACATGCACCTTCATTTACACAAACATGGAAAGTGTAGCTCCTTTTGTGTGACTCCACAGGTAAAATAGTCCCCAGCAACTTCATTATTTACTATAAACTATCCACCTTGACCTTTTTTTTTAAAAATAATTTGATCATAAAACAGGGACTAAGTGCAGACAGAAATGTTCTTATTTATAATAACCATGACTAATAAATGATAATTGTATAGCTTATCAACCCTCCCTGTTAACAAACAATTAAATACCTTACAAAGCATTTATCAAGCAACTGTAAATGCAGGAAAACAGTTTTCCATCATTCAGAAAAAAAGCAAGACTTTTAGAGAGAGAGAGACTTTTATTATTTAAGTTGATTTCCTACAATTTTAGAAAGGAAGCAATTCTATGGAAAGAAACAAGACTTTCATAATTATTATAAATGTTTAAATCATGTACACTTGATGTATTTGTATGTTCATTTTTTTGCCCAAGAAAGTCCCAAGACTCCCTGATTCATGAGGCCACCTCTGAGATGTGGTGAATGTTGGACAGGGTGAGCTGTGCCTCTCGCGCCGGGTAGAAACGCCTGGAGCGAAGCCACAGCCTCCCGAACACTCCTGTGATCAGCAGCAAGACGACCAGCAGCCCCCCGAGAACAAAGGTCGCCACGGGAGGGACTCCGCCTGCATCTGAGGACAAAGGTTTACACGATTTACATATGAACCAAGTATGCTTATCTAGAATCTTAAAGCTTTGAAGATCTAAATGCTAAAGCTTGAATATCCAGGTGAGTTACAGAGGTTACACAAAAGGTGAAAACATACTCGGATTGGGCTTTTCACTGTTGTGTAGTAGCCGTCTGATTGGTCCATAAGACACTGTATGGGACAGAGGGACATCCCTCCGTGTCCTCATCAGTCCATCTTCACTTGAACAGTTCTGTTTGGCGAAGAGATCAGTAAAGCATTAAAGAAAGAGAGAGGTCAGGCAGTTCACATTCAAAATGAGGACCCCGTTAACAACAAGCTCATGTGGCTGTAAAACATTTCCAGACTCATGGGGGTCTATATTAAGGACATAAGCTGCACATATAGTAGGCCACTTGTCTGGACTAGCCTCTGACTGCCAGTTGGAGGAATGAGCTCACTCACTGGCTGGCACAGCCCCACGCTGTTGTGGCAGATCTGGACGTTGCAGTGGAGGAAGACGTTGGTGTAAGAGCCGCCGACAAACTTGAACATTTGTATCCTGAACGTGGCCTCCGGACCCTCGCCGTTCTTCAGCACGCTCAGGGTCTGTTTGTTTGACAACACGGGGCAGCTACGGGAGGGAGATAAAGAAGTAGTCAGGGCGGCCTGACGGTGGTAGTGAGATTTAAATCTATAATGAAACACTGTACTCTACAGGAGCAGATGTCAGCTCATGTGATGAAGTGCAAAGCTAAGAAATAATGTCAACACTCTCTGTAGTGACAGACAGATTTGTTTGAGTATTTTCTTTTCCCCCCGGCATTTCATTGCCCTGCTGTTGCTAACAGTACCAAATACTGCCTGGTTGTCAAGGACATGCGCAGCTGTTGAACTGAAACGCATATGGCCTCTCAGACAGCGGTCACATGACCTGCCCCCGAGAGCTGTTGTCTGGCCCTCGCTCTCTAAGCAACAAATTCTCTTATTTCAGATTTCAACAGAGCTCCCTTAAGAGGACTTAGAGCTGTTTGCAAGTGTGGTGAAACAACAGGGTCAGACAGCTTTCCACAAGCAGGTTTCAACATGCCATCTATCAAATATCTTGTGCAAGATGGGAAGTCTTGACCTATATGTATTCTTACTTTGTTTAGGTTTTAGGTTTTGCCAGTGTATTTTCCTTTTTGTCTCATATAGCAAAATAAACTTGTGTTCAATCTGTTCTGACCTGTCACTGATGAAGGTGTACTGGATGTTGCTGTAAGGATCGCTGGTTGGTGTCGCCCAGCATCTCTCTATCCGCAGCATCAGGTGAGCCGGTATCTACAGAAACAGACGGAAAGGGTTGGTTAGACGTCGAGTCACACAATTAATGCCCTTCCACACTTAGACACAAAATGATGATTCACAGTACGTAAACAACAGCTGGACATAGAGGGTTGTGACAAGACTCAAATTACTGTCTGGTCACGGGTGGAGTGTTGGATTCCCAACGTCTCTTGGAACATCCTGCCGCACAACATCTTGCTTAAGATCGTGTAACATGCTTAACCGTATCCCAAAATAACTGTCAATAGTGAGTACACAGAGTACAACGTCTTAGATTAATACTGATATCAAAAAATTTGGTCAAAAATATTGTGATATTTGATTTTTGTCATCCAGTCCTTGCATTTATGACGTGCTTTTGAGGGGATTTCCAAATATCAAGATTGAACTCTGTATCATGATGCAGCTTTAAAATACAGCAACGTAATTTTAAGACCATGTCACCACGCTCATAATACTCAATGATCAGGTCAGTGTGAGGTGTGGGCATGAAGTTCACATAAACACAGTAATAGTCTTTGTCTGTGACTATTATTTACCATGAAAACTTTCACAAAGATGTCGTCCTCCAGTGTCAGCGACGGCACGGTGGTCCATCGGTCCTCAAAGGCTTCATCCTTGTACAGTAACATCGACACTGAAAAGTTCCCGTCCTCTGTGTTCAGAGTGATGGTTCTGTAGCGAGAACACGATGAAAAAGAGGAATTAAATGTTGCTGCCAGTTCAGAAGTAAATCTGCATTATTTTAAAAAGGAACACTTACTTAACATCAACTCTGATCATGTTTTCTCCGTTCGGTTGTTGGACCATGTAGTTGATGGGGTAGCGGCACACGAATGTTATGTTGATGTAGTTTCTTGTTATGACGTCTGAATCGTTGTTGTGTATGGTGTTTATGAACATGATGTGTGTGTCATCCGATGTCTGAGGAGGGAAAGAAAAATATAAAAGTCAGTGGAAAAAGAATCAAGTAAGAGATGATTTTGTTTTTAAGGAAAATTTACTTTGTCCCCAAATTACGTCATAATTAATATGTGAACATTTCATTTTTCTTTCTTTTTTATACCTCTGATACAAAAAAACATTTTCTTGGCCGTCCTTAGCATAATAAAAATATAATTATACATTAACGGGTTAACTGTATTTCTGGTTTTTAAAGCACCTTATTCTTAAGGTAAGTATTTGACATAAGTGCTGCGCGTAAACAATCAAATTCATTATCAAATTATCTGATTAACTGAATCTTAACTCAGTATTTTTTAGTTTACTTCAATGTACGACAGAGAAAATCAACAAAATGTCACATTAATGAACCTGAAACAATCAAAAGTTTTGAAATTTGTGCTTGAAAAATATGTTAAATGATTAATTGATTATCAAAACAGCTGCACATTTAATTTCTTACTTTCAATTATGCAGTTAATTGACTTAATTGTTGCAGTTCTACTTCAGATACAGCACAGAAGTGCAGGATAAATGACAGACAGTAAGTGCGCTGTACTCTGTGTGTGTGAATGACGCAAAAAAATTGACGTGACGTAAGATGGGCTGAGAGCGCTGCGTGATTTCCAGTTGTGAGACTCACATTAAAACGCAACAGGAGCCATTGAGGTTCCTTTACATAACCTCTCTCCGTGTGCTGTAACCTCTACAGTCATCATCCTCTCACACGTACTGTAAATGTGAGCGACGCAGCTCAATATTCAACCGTTGGCAGCTGACGTAGGAGAAACCATAAAATGTGGACGGGTGAAAAGGTTGCGGCCAAAGTTTGTCTGGGCTCCCGCCGAGCACAGATGGTGGCTTCTGTAGCCACTGAGCAGAATGAATTGCCACTCGAGACATCTTTTACTGCCTCTGGGTAAACACACCAGCCCCCCTCCACTATGAGCACCGCTGACAGGTCTCTGGAGGAGGAGCAGGTCTTCACGATTGGCACTTGCACTTATCACTGTCTCACAAACCATCACTGAAACACGAGCAAGGACGGCTCCATGTTTCAATAAAAATGTCTGACCTTTAAACCCAACAATTCATTCACCCTTTCTCTGACGGCTGGTTTAAAAACATTCGAAGTTCAAGGTGAAAGCAAGACTGACAGCTCTGGCATTCTTCTTCTTTGGCAACAGTCACCTAATCCAGAGCTGGCTTACTTTCCTCAGCCGCTATGAGCAAAAACCTTGTAAAAACTGCTGAGGTGGAGAAGTGAGAGATTTCCTCCCAGCAGTAAGCTCTTTTAACCTTTTGCTTGTTTTACAAAAAAAAAAATGCATTCCAAGCAAACAATTCAAGGACACTTGTGGAGCTGAAGTAGGGATTTAAACCTTGCCGAAGCTTAAATCCATGCGAGTGGTTGGATTGAAATCACGAGGGAGCTGGTTGGTCGATGATTTAGGGCCTTCCTATTCACTGAACATCAACAAATAATCATCATTTCCATGTAAATCCTGATAATTTAGAACTGCAAGGCCATTCAGGGTCCCCTTCCTGCCCTGAATAAGGTCCTGCACTGTTGTAGGCAAAAGGAACAACGCCGTCCTTCTCTCTTGACATACACGCCACACCCCCCCGCTCCTTTCCTTTATCTTCCCCTTGTATGTATGTGCCTTTCTCTGTCCATCTTATTATTCTTTGCTATGAGCTAATTCCATGTGAACACAGAGCCTCACAGTCCACATTTACGTCATAGATTGGGGGGAAAAAGTGGCATGTGAGTCTGGTTTAATTCAAGCTATTCTTACTGCTATTTAAATGTAATTCCACTGATTGATTCACCAAATAAGGTGAATGTTTAATGCTTAAAAAGATCTTTGTGACTGTATTGTTGACCTTCTTTAAAAAAATCAGTTAATGCCGGGTGAAAATGGGTGCCGGATTATACTTTTAATTGAGGATTTGGTTCCCTGCACTACAAAAAAAAGAGATAAACCAAGTGGTGTGTGCGTTTCCTTAAACTGTTATGTAAAGTGCCATAAACTTTTTTTTTTTGCTGAGAAAGGATTCTGATTGGGCGACCAGTTCCCACAACAACCGCAGACATCGTAAAATAGCTGATTTATTATGATGGGGATCGTATGTTGTCAATATTGGTAGTTTGTCTTCATATCTTTTGTTCTGAGTTCTTCTTGATGTCCGAGTTCACGTGCAACGTTTGATTAGTTTGACTCGCGCAGACACTTCCTGACTAACAAGTCCTCGCTGACTTTAATGCAAATGACGAGCGAAAGATCAGAGGTGATACCATTATGGTCCCACAGTCGGAGAGGTTCGTCTTTATGCTGAAAACGTAGTCGTCTCCGACCTCGACGCCGCGGCACTCTGGGTCATTCAAATGCAAATCCCAAACCTAAACATGAAACACACAATACAAGAAAAATCAGTTGCTGGCAAAAAATCGCACTGCAAACGATTTAGGATATCAGTGTGTGGGAATGTCAAAGCTTTGGAGTTTTGTTCCCGCTCACTTACTCGGACTGGAGGCACTTTGTTGAGGAAAAAAGCGCTGGGAATAACAACCTCCATATGGTCGTTCGTACAGATGACAGTTTCATTGAGCTCTAACAGAAAGAAGATGAGAACAGATTATTTTAACTACCAGCACAAAAGGAATTGTTTCAGAGAATCAACATTCGTCCTATTACGCTCCATGCTAACACACTTTTATGTAAATTCTCGGATAAATCCATATATTTAACATGCAAAATCTGAAAGTCAGTGGTGGAAAGTAACATTCATTAAAGTACTGTAGTATCTTCATTTTCTGCTCCTTTATGCTTCTGCTCAACTACATTTCCAAATAATTTTTACTCTACATCTTTTATCTGACTGCTGAAGTTTGTTTGCAAAATAAGATTTTACACACAAAACACTTAAAATACAAAATAAAATACCTGATAGCACATCTAGTAGTTAAAACAAGCTCTACATTGACCAGCTACATAGTAAAATAAAATGAATGATTAAAATGTTATGTGTAAAACTGAAGTCTGACGGGTCATTCTGCTGCACGAGTACTTACACTCTTGATACTTTTGACCATGCATTTAGTAAGATTTTGAATAATTTGCAATTGTGTTGTGTATCTATTTTAAATGCATAATATCATATTTGACTGCAGCTGATGTAACAGAAACTGGCAACACATAAAGGAATGTTTTACTCGACTCTAAGTGTTCAGAGAACATCACAAAGCTCCTGCAAACAAGCTAAACCAATAATTGTCAATATGAAAAATCTCTCTCTAATGACTCCTTTAAAAATCAGTTAGTTTTACACTTGACCTTTGGTTGCTGCTCGTGTGATGTGAGGTGTGAGCTCACCCTCCTCCTCAGGCTCCAGATACACTGCCGAGGTGACCATCCTCATGGTGAACAGTAACCAGGCAAAAACCACACTGGCAGGTGCCATCTTCCAAGGACTGTCCCTCCGCTTTCTTTTAGCTCAGCCACTCCACTACCGATACCTCTTGGCCCTTTCCCCCCGAAACTCTGTGAATCTCCCGGGGAACTCGCTGTCACCACAAGACGTAGTACCCCTCTCTTACTCCAACCCTCGAAACACGGCTCTAATGAACTGGGAGCCTCCCTCTGGCCTTAAAACACCAGCCTGAATGATGTTCCCACCAACAATGAGATTCCGCACATGAATAGGGGGAACTGAGGGGAGTCCAAGGTAACACGTATGTTACCGCCTACTGCGGTGATGTCCTCTTAGTAAACATCTTACAACTGTTTCTTACTACAGGGAGCAACAAGACGGCTGGTAACCATGTAAAGAGGAACAACAGAGCTGGGCTGGCCCTCTTTGTTGTCTACATCTTTTGTCAGGACATTTTAAAATCTTTACTGGTGCGGGAATCCCAGTCAGTCAGGCGAATAGAAAAGTCATTACGAGTCAAGGGCAATTCAGTCACCGTGCCAAAGACCTGTGAGTGTACATGTGTGGTGGAACAGACCATAAAATACTTCAGCATGCAAACACAAGCAAGGGAAGATTATTCTCATCACCATTAAATAAGCTCTGAAACAGAAGAAATGGAATAAAATCAGCAACATATCGGCTAATATTGTCCAGACAATCTGTGAGTGGTAATATAAGAGAAAGATTAGTACATTTTCACTCTTTTATGAGTTTAATTTACAAGATCAGTTTCCAAGACACTGAATCTTGTGCTGTTTTTGTCTTGCAAATAAGACAGGCGTGAGTGTTAGGCTGAATTGTTTGGCATTGTTTTAGCGGACAAATAGCTTGAAGAAGATTGTCTGCTTGGCGAAAATCTCTCGCTTCTGTTGTAAAGGTCAATGGGCTCCTTCCTGCTTCCAATCTTTACTACACAGAAATAAACCACAAGAAAAGCACCGGACAAAAAGAGCAGGTCATAACGGGCCAACAACCTCTGGCCATCGACAGTCTTTTATTTCCTGACTGCTGTGAGAATCCTTCAATCTCAATCTGAAGTCCTCCATTTTCATCCTTAATGCATGTACTTATTATTAGATCAAGACAAGCAACATTACTGTACAGTCTGGTCAAATGTGATCATCAAACATTTACTTAGTATGTTACTGAATCAGTTACATCCATGACAACAAGTGATCCAATTACACAAATATTCAAAAGAGATTAAAAATGAAATACAGTTAAGAAACGTGTCGCAGTCTGTCGTCGGTGATCTGCTAAAATATCTTTTTGGGAATGCGTTTGGTAACTTTAATGTATAAAAAGTTAAATGTGCAAAATCAGAGTGTTTATAGAACCACTGTGTAAAGAGTGAGCTCTCTTTGCCTGTGTATCCTCAACAGGTGTGTCCAGGTGTTACTCCAGATGTTCTGTGTCTTCAGTGAACAGATCAGCCAGGTCGGCTACTGTCAGCACGGCGGCCTCCGAGTGCTTCATGGCTGTGGTGGTGTGACTAGAATTAAATAAAAAGGGATTATTTTATCATACCTAAATAACTTGGTTTTAAACACTCAGTATTTTGTGACTCTCACCTTTTCTCTGCCGTCTTCAGCATTGCCTGCATCCTCTCTTCGATAGTGGATTTGATTAAGAATCTGTGAACAAATGTCGGCCTGGTGGACAGAGAAAAACACACAAATTACATCCAGTGTACAAATCTTTTCACAGATTTAACTCTCTGCTTCTTACTTGGTTTGGCCGATCCGGTGCACTCTGCCGATGGCCTGGAGCTCGTGAGCAGGGTTGAGGATCGGCTCCACCAGCAGCACGTGAGTCGCTTCGATGATGTTCAGACCGTTGGACCCGGTGTGGAGAGGAAGGAGGAGGATGTTGATCTTCTCTTCGTATTTGAAGGAACACAAGTTCTCCTGGAAAATTCAAGTCGATGCTCTAGTTACAACCACACAAAGTTAAAGAATATCTACATTTTTGGTTCTTGCTCGATTGGTTTGAGTACAACATGTGTGGGATTACTTTTAAGTTTCATTACAGCAATACAAAATGTCGCTATTCAAACCTGGAATTTGTGAATCCCGTTGATTTGAGAGAACTCCATGTTGTTGTCAAACAAAGCCTTCGCAATGATGTCCAGGACACTCAGCCACTGTGCACGACAACAAACAACTGGGTCAGATCCAAACTCGATATCATCGATATAAATCTGGCAGAGCGGGGATGGTTTACAGTTACCGTGGAGAAGACGAGACACTTGGCCCCGGGGTCGGTCATTTGAATCTTCTTCAGCGTTCTCACTACTGCTTCCACTTTGGTAGAGTGGCTTCCCTGACAACCACAGGAGGAGGAAAATTAGACTTGGGTTTTTAAATGAATGAAAATGGGCCAAATAAAGCTGTGTTAAATTATAATCAAGCACATTATAAGGCATGTATCAAAAGTTTAACCCCCCCCAGATCTGTGGCAGAGTGTTGCCGACTGACCTTGACAGGTATGTCCTGGTCCTGGCTGGATGACTGGGTGGTGAACACGTAGGAGATCTCAGTGTGCGACGTGGTCTGCCTACAAATGGCACATTTGATGGCTCGCCGCCTCGAGCCCACGCTGTACTGCTCCACAATGATGGCGATGCACTCATTGCAGAAGCAGTGGCCGCAGGTCAGCACTGCCCACTGGAAAAGAGAGCCAGACGAGATGATCAGAGCAGAACAGGACACTACCTTTGATGGAAAACTAATAATTTTATTTGCAGAGTACACTTCTTGATAAAGTGACAAAACATTTCAAGAGAAAGAGACAATAAATCATTCAAATCAGTTAAAGGTCAGTTTAAAAAGCTCAAGACAGTCACATATAAATACAATCTACCACCGTCTTAACAACACTCACCTCCTGTCCCAGGGACCGGGCGCAGATGGGACATGGCTCTGGGTTCAGCCCCCCAGTTGACTTGTCCTGGGACTGGAGCAAAGGGACATCACACAGTTTGAGATAAAGTGGGAACCAATTTGTGCTTTGTAGTAACTATCAAACATAAACTACCTTCTCCAGATTCGTGAGGTACAGAAACTGGCCGAGCTTCTTCTGGAGTTGAGACTTGGCCACCGCCTGGTCGTTCAGAAGCTTCACTCTGTTCTGCTCCACCTGCGGGCAAAGCAACCGAGGGCAGAGGTCAGGAATGCAATAAAAATAGTTAAAGCAGAATATTACATCCTTGGAAACTTTCACCAACAAAAAACAAAGCAATTGTGCAAAACACCGGGTGAGAGTCGGGCTGCTTTCTCTAAATTTTTCTCTCAGCTTTGTGGCATTACGTTATTAAAGAGCAGAAACGAAAAGTTCACGTCCTCATCATTACTAGAGTCTGAGGTCTAACTCTCTCTCTGCTTCTCTGCTAAGCATGTCAGTGATTCTCAGTAGATCAGAGGCTCAGAGTGAGGGGAGACTGTCCACTAGTTCATCGATCAGGGATGTATTTCACCTCATGAGGTTCGATGATGTGCAGCAGTTTGGGCTTCGGTTCATCGGGAAGACGCACGCGCAGTCTCTCAGTGGCCATACCCAGCTCATCGATGGCCGACACATGATTCCTAAGCACCATCCAGTACTCATGCAGCACCTGAGAAGGGACAGAGGAAGCTTTCATTACAGATATTGTGTCTCTGATATCAGCGCTTTAAACAGTTGCAAGATACAGAGGAGGATGCACAGCTTTTTTTTCCAACTCTTCATCTTCAAGCACAACCTATTTCAAAAGCCACAGATGGGTTCAAATTGTGTGTGCACACCTTGTACTCTTTCTTCCAGTTCTCAAACAGCTCCATGAAAGTGTTGCCCTCCTCCACCAGCTCTGGGTCCATGCGCTTCCACTTGGCGAAGGACAGGATGGCTTTCAGAGTGCGCTCAGTCTCACTGGCTGCCCACAGACCTCGGCTGGTGGTGGGGAGACGGTCGTCCACCAGCCCGTCTTCATCCTCGATCATTTCTTCAAAGATGGCCGTCTGACCTTTTACCCTGTCAGGGAAATTTCCTCATCGGTCAGTGACTTAAGTTTCAATGCAGTCTGAGTGATAGTCCGGTACTAAACGCTGCTCTACTTACGTGTGAGAAAACAGCTTCGACTCATAATCTGTGAAAAGTTCATCCGCTTTGCAAAAAACACAACTAGAAAAATGACATGAGAAGAATATTAGTTATAGTAAATAGTAGGTTTAATAGGAAGGTGAAATCAAGCCTGGCGTCTTACTTATTGAGTGGCAGTCTCATAGGCCTGAGGTGACAGACGGTGGCCTCATCGATCACTTTCTGTGAAGCCGGGCCTTCAAGACTCTTCACCGCGTCTTGGACCGTCTTTTGGGATTTCATCAGATCTTGCATTTGGGATGTGAGTATGAATTGCAGCCCACAGGCATCACGAAACCTGCAGGAGGTCCCATTTGCATTTAATACATTTGTGCTGTCATTAACTATTGTCCTGTTTTTTATCAAATAGATTGTTTACTTGTCTGCCATGGAGAGCTTGTGTGCTTGTTGTTTGTAGCTGGATGTCAGCTCGTTCTTGACGCGGGACACCAGATCATCGTCGATGGAGGACCGGATCGCTTTCTGGATGACATCCAGCCACCAGGGAGAGTTCAGCTTGACCTGGAGAAACAATTTAATTGTGTTAAGTTTTCTTTCTGATTTAATCTGTTTATGATCTCACAATTTGTTCTTTAAGATGTGATATGAAGAAAATGTCTTATATATTCATATCATCATAATAAAAAGGGTTTAAACTTTTAATATTAACAAAAGTGGTTCAAAAAAGAAATTCCATTCATACGCAGCAAAATCAGAGCAATGAAACTGAATTCCTGCAGTGTGACTCACATCTAACTTATTGTCTGAGGACACAACTGGATATTCTGATCTTGGAAGCCAATTCCTCAAGTTTAAATTCAGGTTTATGCTTGCTATAATTTTTGCTATATAAAAGTTAATCTTCTACCAATATATGCAGACAAACAATGATACAGCACAGCAACGCAGTATACCTTCTACTGTAAATCAATGTAGATGTAAGAGGACTTCTCACTTTGCGTTTCAGCTCCTTGATGTTCTGCAGCACCGGCTGCAGACTCTGGTGAGCGTCTGCTACCTCAGAGTCGTATTTGGTCATGTAGTGCTGTCGAAGCTGCTCCGCCTGCACAGACACAAAGACGAGTGGAAGGAAAACTGCGGCTGCCAATCTTCTAACGACTTCTTCAACACAACAAATTCAAGAACTTTTCAACGACTGTCCGGGCTCAATTACCTCCTCACTTAGCCGGTCGTCTCTCAGCGTGGGAGGTATCCCAGGATGCTTTGCATTCAGCAGTTCCATCAAATTGTGGGTTGCGTGAAGCCTCTGTTTTAACGCAACAGTAAAAAAGACAGAGTAGTGAGAAATGTTTATATAAACTCAGTATCCAATCGTGGTTAAAGAAAAAAAAGGAAATCTGACGTCCTTCATGAATCAATCTCAGTATAGTTAAAAAAGCAACTGTACTTGAACCTAATTCAATTTAAACCTAATGCTGTCGGCTGTCTCTGGAGGGATGGAGGCTGAGAAACGAGACCCTTCATATGTTAATTATGTAAAGACATGAATAGGATGAGGCTTTATACCTGTAATGAATCAGTTTTCAGTCTGCCTTTGTGCTCCTCTGATGAACGAAGCACTTCTCTATACAGCTCTACTGCCTCTGCGAACTCATCTGCAGGTGTCGAAAAAACCGGTGATGATTAGTGACACTCAATATGTTCGCCACATATGGAGCTAATGAGGCGCGCTATACAAACCGACCCCTGCACACACACTCAAGACACATATACACATATATCTCCTTTTCTGAAACAAAACATCTCGGTACAAAAAAGTGTTGGGGGACACAAAGATGAGATCAGGGCCTGTGTTTTGTTTGAACTGATTCCCATGGGAAACTAGGAGCAGATGAAGAACAGGGACAGAAGTGGGGATTTATACCTCTGATGATGTGGATTCCAGCCAGGCCATTGAGTGCGCACACCAATTGTCTGTGAGCTTCTTCACACTCCACTCGACATTTCTTCTGCAGGGACTTCAGGAGCTCTTCCATCGTCATGGTGCTGGGGAGGGGGGGGCACAACAGATAAAACCACTCAACAAAACCCTCCAATGCAAATGACACAGAATGGGTCAACTTTAAATAAACACAAATACACATTATAATTGACAAAAAGGTTGCTGCAGTCTATTACGGCTACTATTTAGTCAAGAAAGATTGCTAATTACCTGCTGCAGCTTGCAGCTGCCTTCAGATAAAGACCTCTCCTCTTGTTTACGAGCAGCTTGAGAACATAAAGTGTCATCTACCTTTTCTGCAGAGGCAGGAACTCCCCCCTCACAGCCTGCGGATGGCAGCAAGCTTGGCGCAGCCTCAGCAGCGGACACAGGATGGTGTTGACGGTGCGGCGGTCGAGGCTGCCGAGTTTGAGGCTCCAGTCAGAGATCTTCCTGAGTTTGACCAGAGCGTCCTGGGAGCACACCTCGTGCTGACGGTGGTAGAAGTGACCCTCGACGGGGGAGAAGTGCAGCCAGTGCACCTCCTCTGTCTGGGGGGGGATCTGGATCTGGAAAGCAAAGACAAGATCATCAAACACACCTCAACAACAACAGTACATCAATTTAATTGTCCATAAGAGATTCTTTAAAAATTGTGTTCAAAGTTTTGTCATTTACAGTCAAACAGTCACAGATTTACCTGATCAATGACATCTTTCTTCGCCGATCGCCACAATAATTGAGCAATAACGAAGTAAAGAGGCTCTGTGTTTCCACGTCGATACGGGCGATAGAGCAGCTGGTACCACCAGTGTTTCACCCAGTACGGGTCAACTCCCAGGAAAAGTACAAGGCCATACAGATCTGTACACAAAACAATGTCAGTTCAGAGCAACGTAAACATTCGCGTTTTTCAAGTGGTATTATACAACAACTAATCCTTTTTTGTGGCGTTACCTTCTAAGCCTCTCTGGACAGGAGTGCCACTGACGCACCAGCGGTTAACAGATGCCAGACGTAGTGCCATCTCTGCAGCCTGAAAGTATAAAAGGAGCATAAATAACTCTGTTGACAGGATCAATAAAGAACCACAGACTTTAGAAATGAGGGCATACACACAGTAACTACCCATCCAATAAAACATACAGGTACTTATTTTGGACTGACCTTCGCAGTGGGACACTCGACCATCTGAGCCTCGTCCAGACAGATCCGCCACCACTCCACAGCCACCAGAGGGCTGGGTATGGCCATGTAGCGCTTCTGGTTGCGGAAGCGGCGTCCGTCCTTACTGTTGCTGTGGGGAATGTCGACGTAGTTGAGCTCTGACCGCAGCACGTCGTAGGTGGTGATGACCACGTCCTGCTCAGCGAGCATATGAGGCTGAATGAATCCGTGCTTCTTCACACCCTGATAAACCTGAGACGGAGAGGTCAAATTAATTAGCCAAGTACTTTTGAGCTTTACAGTTTTGTCAGTGAGTGGTTTTTGGAAGAGCTAGAGAATACTAATTAATTTGTGAGAGACCCATATTTGATAAGAGAATTGTGTAGAAGCATTAATGAAGAACAAAATCCAAGTGTTCCTAAGAGGTCTCTTGAACAATTATAATTCTTAATCTCTCTTGGAATTGACTGTTGCTGCAGCAGATGGTGTGTAAACACAGCATCAGCTACAGAGAACCTAACACATATCAGCCTTAACTGTGTAAAACTACCACTTGAGACAAAAGGCTGCATGTAAGTTATGTTATTTAGACTATATATCATCACCAAATGAAGACACTTTCCAAATATGCTGCTACAGGTTCTGATTACAGTGTCAGAATCTGACCTTTTTGGTACCAACATCCATGAGAGATACATGTAGATATGATACTTAATGATCACGACTTATTAGGGAAACCTGAGAGACAAAAAAACATCCCAACATTCAATCTGATTTCTGTTGATTTACCGTGAGAGTGTCAGATGTATCATTTCTACCCTGCAGATAAAAGAACATCTACATCCATCTACTTTCTCACCAGCACTCGCAGTGAGGAGGACCTGATGTGCCGGTTGATCTCCTCCACCCACTGGTGGCAGATGGAGCTCGGGGAGATGATGAGGGTGGCGCCGGTGGAGACGGGCTTCATGGCGACCAGGCAGTGAGGGCAGTAGAAAGGAGTCGTTTCAAGGCTTTCTTCTTTGTAGTTCACACAGTCTGCATGCTGCCACAGCTGGCAGTTCATACACTGGACGCGAGCCTTGTAGTCAACAATACCCAGTTCACCACAGATACACTCAAAGCGGTAATCCGGAGTGTTGAAAGGGAAAACAGACGCTCTGGTGGGTGTTTCTGTCTCCTCGTGTGAATCAAGCTGAGGTGCATCTTCGGGCAGATCAACCAGTCTGGAAATGTCCTGCGTGTCTGACTTATCCTGAGATGTCTGTGAGGCTGTCGTGGACGTATCCAGCGTGTCGTCTGACTGATCCGCTCTCTCGTTCAGACTTTCATCCCACTCTTTCTTTGTTTCTGCTTCCTTCGGTGCCAGACACTCAGATGTAGGAGAGTAAAGATCCATTTGATCGTCTGTGAGAGAGTTTTGCAGAGCTGCTTCTGCCTTCTCTTTTGCTCGTCTCTGAAACATCTTCCTGGGCGTGCTCTCCATGCTTTTATAAGTCTAACAAAAAAAGATGAATCAGGCACAATTAAATAACATAACCAAGAAATATTTGTCACACAAACCATTTTTACTTGAAGCTCTTTATTCTTACAGTCTTGGATGCTCCTGCTAACATCTTCTTTGTCTCCTTGTATTTCTTTCCCAGCTTAAAAGACCCTGCCAAGCCTCGACCTTTGACTCGATCAACCAGCCCTTCATCTATCAGCTTCACCAGGGTCTTCTTGATGTGGTTACGGTTCTTCAAGAGGTCATAACCATACGTGGCACGGATGTAGGTGAAGACGGCGTTGAAGGAGGCCCCTTTGCCGGTTCTCATCTCCTTGATCGCAGTGAGGAGCATGACACGCACAGCTGCACAGAAAAAATCTCAATCAAACTGCAGTGGCGATAAAAGCTGTGATGCGTGGAAGGATTGTGAGTGACATACTTGGGTATGATGCTTTTATTTTCGGCTGAACTTCAGCCTTGCAGCGGTTAATTTTCTTTCTTTCAAGGGGAGGAGGAGGTACAAAATAATTTACAGATTTTCCCTGCAAGTAAAAAAAAGAGATTTTACATTTTCACAGGCTGGTTGAAGTTAAATTAAATAAGTAGAAAAATGTCCAATATTATACAAATATTTCTATAGCTGTTACTTAGTTTTGATGATATAGAGATTTTGTCTTGAATATAATGGTGGCACTTAAAGCGTCAAAAAGATACTTTTAAATGACAAAATCATAAGTTACTCAAAATAATACAATTAAATAGCACTGAAATGTAAGTAAAGAAAATGGTGATTTTCTGTCTTTTAAATTGTTGCAGCTTGCTGATCCTCACCACAGGCAGTGTGAGGGCCTCCTGCTCCAGGCCCTGTCGAGTGTGAAACAGGATAAGGGCCAGAACTTCCACCGTCTTTCCCAGGCCCATTTCATCAGCCAGGATCCCACCAGGCCACTCCACACCCGCCAGGGGAAATTCTCGGATTAAGCTAAGAAAAAAAAATTAAAAAACCCACAAAAAAATATGTTCATGTTGGTTCAGATACAAGTTCATGACATCTCTGCTGTTGACCTACGATAATGGAGGTGAATGTTGTGCTGCTAAAATTTGGAAAACACGTAAAAAATCATTCGCAATAAGGTCAGCAGATTATTTTGACAATTAAATTTATAGTTTCTGGAAAAACAGGTTGCTCTTAAGCTTTTGTAATATTTTTTTATGTTTTGAGCACCTAAAGTAAATTCCTGCATCCCTTTTGCTCAATGATGGCAACAGATTTTAGATCTGTCTGGGTAGCTAGAACTGTAAAACATAAATATGTTTTTGTGATTTAAGTGAATTGACCTGTTACTGTGAGTGGATACAATTTCTTACCAGCCAGTAAAAGGGTTGTAGAACAGCTTCTTTCCACACAAGGTGATCAACTCCCTCCAGAGGAAATGCAGCATTTGTTCTACACAGAGATGGAAAATATTGACAATCTTAACAGTCTGAGCAGTTCTAACAAGGACCTTTTCCACAACAGAAGCTTAATAAACTGTTATATAGGGGTTACTTTCACATCTACTAGTCCACTTTAACTAGAATAATAATTAAAACCACCAGTCAAGAGTGCAGCAAAGAATCAGGGTGGCAATGTTCAGGTGTACCAGACCAGAAGTGATTACCTTTTGGTGAAGTGTTCCTGAATTTCTCCCTCCTCAGCATCCAGTTGACAGCCTGTCTCTGGTAAGGTCTGAGAACAGGAATAAGAGCTTTGTGCTGGACGTCGTAAGTCACCTCCTGATTCTCTCTCTGGTGCACATGTCTGACGTAGTCGTAGAGTTCCTCGACATTTTGCCTCTCCAGGTCGGTGTCACATTCCTCCTGATCATTCTCTACAACTTCTACATGAAAAACACAGCAGAGAAATCTTATATTTCCCGACAGAACGTTGTGTTTTATAATCACTGTTAAGGATTACACCCGCTTCAAGCCTCACACTGCTTTACATTGAATTTAATGGTGAGGCAGTCGTTGTATTTAGTAACTTGGATCACAGCATGCATTAAACCAGACACTCACCGGGGATAATAAAATCGTAGAAATACTCCATTAAAATCTGCATTAGTTGATTTGCTTTCTTCAGCCGAGCATTTCCCTCACTGAGGAACTCAGGTTTCCCGAGCCCTGTTTCCAGCAAGTAAATCCCCACCTGCCAGACACAAAAAAGATAACAGCTATTGGAGGGAAATACTTTGACAGTTAACCAGTGTAAGGAGCAGGTATGAAGGATTTTTCATTCCAAATGAAGACTATGACAGTGGATTTGACCACTTAGGCTCCCAGTACAGTTTGATGCATCAGTGTACTGAGGTAATTTAAGATAACAGAGTTTATTGTTAAAATTTAAAATATCCTGATACTGTCACATATCTTTGTAACAAGTGTTTGATAACTACATACATACAAATAGTATGTGTATATTGGCAAATACTGTATATATATATATATATATATATATATATATATATATATATACACACACACACATTTTTAAATATATATAAAATATATGTTAAAAAAAGGCAGTAAAAAAAACAATAAAACATAAAACAATATGAATAAGAACCAAAAAACCCAAAAGACAAAATTATTTACACTACTGCACTCCAAAGAACCACCTGAGTCTCCTCAGAAGAATCAGTCTGCTCATTATTCCAGCTTCAGGTTTTGGTAATTCATACAAACACTGTTAAAAACCGCGGCGTGTTTCTATAGTTACAGCGCCAACTGCACAGCTTGTGGTCAGAAACAGACCCGTCCCTGCCTGGACGCGAACCACCAACCACGATTTCTTAACGGTTGCGCGCGTGCGCACTGAGGACATTCGCGTTCGCAGACACTTTAACCGCTCGACTATCGCAGATAACGGCTCTAAACTCTGAAAAAAGGGGGGTCATTTGTGTTTTGCTCAATAAGAAACAAATTTACAAATTTATTCACACTACTGCACTCCAAAGGACGGCCTGAGTCTCCTCAGCAGAATCAATTTGCTCATTATTCCAACTTCAGGATTTAGTAATTCATATAACGCTGTTAAAAACCGCGGAATGTTTCTATAGTTACAGCGCGGACAATGCACAGCCTGCGCCCGAAACGGACTCGTCCCAGCCTGGACGCGAACTCACAACCACAGGTTCTCAAAGGTTGTGCGCATGCGCACTGACGAGATTCGAGAGTTACGCCGCTTCGATTCCCCTCGGCCATGACGGATGACGGTTCCCAGCCGTGGAAAATGGGGGGTCAGCCGGTGGACTCTTAGCGCCTGTGTCTCAAACCTGCCTAACTTACACGGGGAGTTGGGAAATGTCAAAACACCGACACACGGACACCACTATTAAATAACACAATGCAACTCGTTATGTCCACCCGCCACACGTGTAAGGTACTTGCCTGCAGGCTTTAATTTCAGGGGCGGACGATCTCCGGTCGCAGTCTCCCTCCAGATAATTATTTTTTTCTAATGTCCCCCCCCCCAAAAAAAGTTATCCGCCCTTCTGAACCGTTTACACATCAAGTGGAGACAACAGGGTCGTACAGAGCAAGACTTGTGCTCCAGCTCACCTCAACGGTAATGGCATTCAAAGTCAGGATGTGGGAGAACGCAAAAAAAAATTTTTAATTAAATTAAATTAAAATTAACATTAAATACCGATGATTGATCGCTGCTGAGTCAGTCTAAAATGTTGAAATAGAAACTTTTTCTCATTTTGCCCAAGTCTTAAAAAATGAGTTCTCTGTCAAGCTCATACAAGCCTTCACGTAAAACAATTGATAAAAGGTTGTGACAACTGATTGGTACAATTAAGGACCTTTCAGTTGAGAGTGATCATCTGCGTGTCAACAGCACTCTAAGTGTCCGGCTGTCAGCCAGAGCCGGCATGCTATGCGCATGACACCGACCTCCGCAGGCAGCCTGTGCCCGTAGAGTACTTCCGCCTCTTCGGTTGTTATGCACAGGCGTACCTGTTTACGGGATTGTTGTGACATCCCCAGAGAGACGCAATGTCGTCAGACATACGTCACACAACTGGGGGTAATGTAGTGTGCGTGACACCAGCCCGCAGAATCATTTCACTCCAACAGACATAAACGTTCCACGCGTATTTATAGACGTGTGGCGGCATCCTCCTATCACTCATGGTGCCAACTTATTCATGTATTTATTTTTTTTTGACAATTATTATGCCCGACACACAGTCACAACCAATACTCACTCACCACACAGTTTTCACTTTTGAATTTGCTTTACTTTTCTAATGATTGGCCTCCATTTGGCTGAGATGGCCTAAAAAGAATTCTCGTCAAGTATCCATAGAACGTGCACTTTTTAATTTCCGACCTGTGATTGGTCGCAGTAGTGCATCTTATTTAGGGCATTCTATCACAAAAACATCCGATGTCATGGCGCTCATGATTTAATTACTGGTATTGTGATAATTTGTTTTAGAATATTAATATTATTATAGGTCAGTCACGTTCTGATTGGTGAAGCAGGTTATAGTCAAACAATTGTCCCGTCATGGCAGCATCAAGAAGACACTGTAGATGCTCTGATTGTAGCTGATTACTACAAATGCATATCAATGAATTTCTGCTCACTCAACACATACAATGGACGACCTGTATGCCTGTTTTTTTGTTGTTCTTTTTACTCAATAGATAAGGTGTTTTCACCTACTGCTACTTTTGATATTTCAATACATTCACTGCCATAAATTACTTTTGATACTGGAGTACATTTAATATCAGATAAATTAAGACATGTACTCAAGTGCTCACATGGATGATTTTCACATCACAAAAGTCATATTTTAACACCATATCTTTACTTAACACAAGATAATCCTTTATTAGCAATATTACAGCAGCAAAGGGGACAACAAAAACCGAGAGCATCAATTAACAATATGCCTAATAAATAAGTCATATTATATATAATATATTTATACACAACTTCTCATACCTTGACTGACTCTTCTTTCATCTGGTGGCAGAGCTGCACCACCCTCCTCTTCTGCATCCAGTCGAGGTCCTCCAGTGGGATCACACTGAGGCTGCACTCCGCTGTGCAAGTGTCCTCATCAGGCCTCCACTGCAGCCCTGAAGTCTCATCGTAGCTGCTGTAGCTGATGCAGAGCTGCTCACCCATCCTGTGGAGGATGAAAGCTCTCTGTTCGCAGTCCGATGGGATCCAAGACGGCCGGATGCTGAACTCCCCAATGAGCGCCTTCCAGATGTGGCCCAGCTTCAAAGCTGGCTCCACGGTGAGGGCCAGGGAGGCTGAGGCAGCGATGCCATCTGACGATGTGCCAGGGAGTTCCTCTATAAACCGGACAGTGCGGTCACTGGCCGTCTCTACAACGTCCTCAGTGGTCGAGGGCAAGGAGCAGCTGGGAGTCGGGTCGACAGGAAGCACGGTGCAGGTTGGTATTTGGTCCTCTTCCTGGATCGTCTCGTTCTTGCGGTCCTCCAGCATGTTCCAGTTCAACCTCTTCTTGTCTTCCTCGTCCACCCTCACAGGAGGGGCCCTCTTTCTTCTGCTACTCATGGTTAAACTCTGCACAGAAAGCAAATTACTTGTTAATTACAAAATAAATTCTAGTTTCCTTCAAAGGGCTAAGGTATATAGACAATATATGACTCATAATTAAAAAAAACAACCCTTTTTTTTATTTTGGGGGGATATCAACAAAACAACACCAGCCCTTTCTACATATAAATGATATATATATTATATTGATTATTTAACATTCTCTAACCTTAAACCTTTCCACCAATCACTCATTGGTTTAATTTTGGTGTATTTGATGGTTCATGGTTACAGTTTTCCTACATGTACTTAAATATGTAAATCATACATATTTTTACATGAATATACTGTATACTATGGGCCACTCCTTCTGGATTTGGAAAGTGTCATGAGATAACTTCTTTTGTGAATTGGCACTATTTTGAAACCTATTCTATTTTAGCTTATTTTCCCATTTCTAAATCTGTTTAGATGTTTTATTTCTTGATGTCCTCCTACTTGTTTTTAAGGCCTTTCATGCCCCTGTAAAGCACTTGGAGTTGCCTTGTGTCTGAATTGTGCTACACAAATCAACTTGCCTTATATCATGAAAATGTGCTAACTTGGCTTTGTTGCAGCATGCAATGTGTAAAGCAACTGCTGACTAAAATCACAAATCATAATAAAATAAAGTGGAGTAAGAAGTTCAATAATTGCCTCCAAAATGAAGCGGACCGGAAGAATTGAGTATTAAATAGAGTATTAAAATACTAAAGTAAAGAACAAGTGAACTTGTGTGTATACGGCTGATAAACTAAGTATTTCACCACATGCTTGTGCACTCATTGTGTATTTTATGTGCAGGAAATAACACAAGGTGGAGCAGCTAACTTCTTTCACTTCACAGCTCATCTTCTGTATTAACCAGGTCACAAATCTCGTAATAAACCGACTGCTAGCTAGCTAACGAGTGTGTTAGTTCATTTAGTCTTACATGACACCATTTATAAATACCCTAATTATGTTCGTTTAAAGTTTTAATCCGAGAAAACTGGCTTCAGGTCTTCAGTGTACGAACCCTGTTACAAAACGAGAACACTTTGAGGCTGTGCGGCTGCGTATTTTATCGTCTGACTGTAAACAAGCGAATAAAATTAAGCACATTTACTCTTCGAGCCTCCCACAAAGCGCTCCGGTTTCTATCGCTGCACCAGAAGTCGTTTCACGTCCCCGCAGCTCCACATAATCCGCCTGACATGCACCAAAACACTCATTTACCACCTCCAAATATTACATTCATGCCCCAATGTTGCTGTTCGCCATTTTTAAATGCAGGAAGTGACGTGAGAGCAGAGGACCATGGACGTCACGTCGTTTCCGGTTTCAGAATAAACTTTGTTCTCTAGTGGATGGAGACAGAAGAATATATTTTTTAATCCTGTTTGAATTGTGCTCTAAATTTCATATATACTAATTGTTAATTTAAAAGATAATTTTTCAACTCCGCAACATTTTTCTGAAATAAAATCCCGTGGGGTCCGCCGGAAGTGGCTGGTAATACTTTACTACTGCCACTAAAATAAAAATTACATTATATTTTATCAATACAAGTTATAATTACAATATATAGTAATATTTATAGTATAAAAGTAATAATAGTAATATTTGTTATCACTTCCTGATAAGATATAGAAAGAGTTTCATACATTTTTACAAAATTAAAAGGTTAAAAATACATTATGCAATATTTTAGTCATGGCAACATTTTAAAAATATATTTATTTAACCCTAAGATACAAAACCACGGTAATTCCAAGAGAACAGTGCACAGATAAGAGACTACAACAACCAAACAATTAATAAATTACAAATTGATGAATAAAATATCAACTTAAATGGGTGAATATATTTAACAAGAATAAGTTCACAGATCAACAGATCAAGTTTGGATTATAAAATTAAATAATGATGATTAATGATTGTGTCATGCATCATTGATTAAATGGGGAACCAATCAACAGCTAGCTGGTCACTGGCTGATGTGCATCCGCTTGTAAATCCTTCTTAAAGTCATTAAATAACCAAGTTAAGGAGAGTAATATATTCTAGCTCTATTTATTCAGTGTGCAGTACCGGAAATCAGCCGCACGGTGGCAGCAGAGTTTGATCTTCTCAAGGCTGCAGCGGTGCATTTCAGGTGCATCACATCTGTCTCTGTCGGACACACGACGCAGCTGGTCTGATAATGTGAAGTTTGACCAGTCCCTTCACAGTTCTCATCGGCAGAATAAACGACCTTCTTCCTCACATAGATTTTATATTTTCATCTTGTATTTTAGGCTACATTTTTCTTGAACTGCCTGCTTTTTTTCTCCTTCATGTGCACTTGGACACACAAAAAAGAAAAAAAAGATATGCCATGAACTGATGGTCTGAAACATCCCTCTGACGTGTGAGGAAGGATTTTGGCTTCGAAACAGGGGCACTGCAGTGAGTGTGACCCGCTTACAAGATGCAGTGAGGAAGAGGAGAAGAAGGGGGCACTTCATGATCAGTGCAGAGAGAGAGAGAGAGAGAGAGAGAGAAAGAGAGAGTGAGTCAGTTGCTCAGTGTTTTCTCAGCAGAAGAGCCTGAGTCCAGTCTGGCTGCTTCACCAGAGACACAGACCAGATATGTCTCGAATCGCCCGCTGCAGGTAGGTGAAGTCATCCCAGTTACTAGACTCGGTGCTTCGCAGACACACACTGCCTCTTTAATATGGAGCGTCTGTTTAACATGCTTGAATATTCAGTCTGCTCTGTTAGGCTGTTAAGCTTCACCCTCTAATTGGGATGCATGTGGATGTAGGTGACGATGATGGAAATGTTGTCCTGTAAATGACACCGGCTGCAGAGCTGAGACCAAGCAGCGTCAGTCATCTGTCAGACAGTTTTTTTTTATGTGTAAAAAAAGAGGATTCAACTGATCCCAGTGTCTGTATGTGATGCTTTCAGGGGTAAAAGTTGAAGACACAGTCGCAGGTTGAAATAGATCAGCTTCCACAGAGGCAGCTGTCCATGGTGCTGAAACTCTGAAGGATTCCAGTTAAAGAGACTTTTTCTCCCTCAAATGGAGCATTTAGTGTCCTCACATATTATCGTGTTGCCTCCTGTAGGTCATTTCATACTTAACAAGAGTCCAACAAGAGAACAACTTTGCATGTTTGTGTGAACTTTGATGCTGGTTTTCACTCTCTTTTGCGTGATATCTGATAGAAAATGAAGGAGGAAGATTCAATCAGCCGACACTTAATAAACCATGATGTGACTGAACCAGTGAAACAACAGATAGAGAAGTCACATGCGTCACATGTCAGGCTGCAAATACAGAATTTAATTCACTTGATTGATCTGCTGATTATTTTCACTCTTATTTGATTAATAATCAAAAATCACTGAATTCTCTAGACAAAGAAGAGCATTAAAGGTGCAGTATGTCAGATTTCTAGTTGAAAACATTTTAAGAATTGTCTAAAACTATTAACAGAGTAAGAGATATTGTGAAGTTATGTCACATATGTATTGTGTTGCTGGGACATCTACAGTAAACACCGACACTCCCCTGGTGTCCTGAGCTCTAAATGCACAGCTAACTCACCTAACTAGCTAATAGCAGCTGCAGTTAGCTGCAGTTACATTAGCAGAGTTAGCAGTTACTCTGGTAAAATGCTGCCCCCTGTTTGTTTGGAATATGAATTAGACAGCTGGCTGTATCTGACATATTGCTCCTCTAAATCTTCACATATTCAGAATCTGTTACAAATTTGTCATATAAAAGCAAAGCAAAGAAAGATTGCACTACATTTCAAGCAATAAATCAAATTTGCAATCCTTCTAAAGCAACAGAGGTAGCATCATCAACATTGTTGTTCTAGATGTACGGTGTATAATGTTTTAGATTAGAAGTCTTCTTCCGAGTCTTGAGATCCAGTGCAGTGTGTGTGTGAAAAACAGGATTTAATGCTCCATGTCTCCCACACAGGGCGACACCACTGAAGAAGAAGCAGCCGATTTAGTCCCCACTTCATCCCCAAGTGGATTGATGGACCTCCATTATGGCCAAGTGGACATGATTCAACGCTCAGCACCTGTGGCACAATGTCGAATATGATTCACCTGACTGCCATCAGTATTCTGTACTTGCCCGTTTTGCTGTTTGAGGCCTTTGTGTTGTCTAAAGGCAAGTATGAGAGGTCGGTGGTGCCCAGTTCCGCCTCTCGCCTGGTGGCCAGGATGGATGGGGATGTTATAATCGGGGCCCTCTTCTCTGTGCACCACCAACCCTCAGCTGAGAAGGTGGCGGAGAGGAAATGTGGGGAGGTTCGTGAGCAGTACGGCATCCAGAGAGTGGAGGCCATGTTCCACACGCTGGATCGGATTAACTCGGACCCCAACCTGTTGCCCAACATCACCCTGGGCTGTGAGATCAGGGACTCCTGCTGGCACTCCTCCGTGGCTCTGGAGCAGAGCATCGAGTTCATACGAGACTCTCTCATCTCCATCAGGGACGAAAGGGACGGCTCCAGGTGGTGCATCGAGGGGGTACCTTCCAGTCAGCCGCCGCCTACCAAGAAGCCCATCGCGGGGGTCATCGGGCCCGGGTCGAGCTCAGTCGCGATTCAAGTTCAAAACCTCCTGCAGCTGTTCAACATCCCGCAGATCGCCTACTCTGCCACCAGTATTGACCTCAGCGATAAGACCTTATTCAAGTACTTCCTCAGGGTCGTGCCCTCAGACACCCTTCAGGCCAGGGCCCTCCTGGACATCGTCAAACGATACAACTGGACCTATGTGTCTGCAGTGCACACAGAGGGTAAGACACATCGCTCTTGCTTCGGTGATTTATTGCTCTCATATAAAGTTGGGAGACTCACAAGAGACACATTAATAGAGACAGTCAGCAGGTGGAGCAGGAAAAGAAGCCATATACTAACTCTTAATCCCTCATATCAACATGCCTGAAACCTAAACGACTGAATACACGTCACAGTGACTTACAAAACAACATAGTTTACGTCTATAAGTGTCTGTGGTTCTAGTTTTTGTGATGTTTCCTGTATCATTGGCTCTGGTCTGCCTTTGTCAGCAGCTGTAAGGCCGACTGAGCATGTGGAACCTGACAAGCGAAATCCCCTCAATCCTGTCACCTTGGTATGATGATTTCACCCATTTGTTTCCATTTATCCTTATTTTACGCCCCCATCTCTTCAATGAAATTGGCATTATAGACATTATTCGGTTAGAAATGTCTATATTTACAAGAGTGGTGTGAAAACTGCTGCTTTATGATTGTTGAATTCTGACTACCGCTGCCTGGTGGTATGGAGAGTTATTTCCTCTCGTGCAGGTGAGGAACACGCATTTCTAGGACCAGACCTCCGTCGTCACGTGGTTAACATGGGGTGTGGTTAGGTTTAGGCAGAAAAAGTTCTTGGTTAGGTTTAGGGAAAGATCGTGATTTGGGTTTAAATAGTAAAGCTGTGTCACCAAAGTGGTGTAAGTTAATAACTTTAATAACAATCAGACCTGCATTTCACTGTAACTTTGTCATCACATGGTTGTGTGTGGTTAGGTTTAGGCACTGAAAGAATTGGGCTTGGTTTAGAAAACGATCACAGTTTTGGTTAAAATAACGGTGTTGCATTATCTTACTCAGTGACGTGGGTTAAGTGCTTTTGGTTTGAAATGAGACGTGAACAGCAGCGTCTGTGGTGAAAGTCTAGGTGTGCAACAAATTGAAGACAAGACAACACAAGAAAGAAGATCCATCTCAGAAACTCATCGGAGCACAGAGGCAGGAGATTTTACCCGTCTCCACCTGCCGAGCACTGCTGTGTTTTGCTGCAATATTACACAGAGTTTTATCCTGTGAATGACATATTTAGACTGCTGTTCTAACAGCAGATGGCTGCAGACGGTTTTGATCTCGTCTGTGAGGCTCATCTACATGATATCAGTATAAATAGAGGGCAATTTCAGAGGAGGAGAGAAAAAAATGGTGTCCCGGGTGCTTGTTTGTGAGGTCTAGCTTTGTGGAGAATGTAGGGCTCGTCTTTATGCATCAAAGCCCACGAAGACCAGTTGCACATTACAAGGGAATTACTTCTTTTCTTTTCTTTTCTTTTCTTTTCTTTTCTTTTCTTTTCTTGAGTAGTTGCTTCTGCAGGTGTCAGCTGCTGTTGTAAGTAGAGCTCAATTAGTTGATTAATCAGCTAGTTGATTGACAACTGCTGATGCCGAATGCAAATTCCAAACTTGTTTTCAGCCGTTCGTCAGTGAGGATTTGCTGCTTTTCTCTGTTTTATATGACAAAGCAAACAATTTAAAGATGTTCTTTTGAGTTTGGAGGGTGATTGTGAAGGACATCCATCACTCTGTTCTTACATTGCATAGACAGACTGAATCGTCTCTTAATCAAGAACCAGTTTTGACTAACATGCTGTTTGTCACAACAAAATCAAGAGCTTGAAGGAAATAAAAAACCCCAGGCAAGATGAATAAACATCAAAGTACAAGAAAGGAAAGAAATACTTTTCATCTCGATTATCCAAAAGAGCCTTTTTGTTTTCTTTGCGTTAACAGTCTCAAAATCACACTTTGCCCAGACAATAACAACAATGGAAGTATGAAAAGTGACACTTTTACTTGTTAATTGTTATGTTTTGTTCACTTGTTGTGTCATTTCTCACCTTTAACAGTTGGACAAAGCAACCACACAAAACACATAATAACATTTACAGCTAAAATGTATTGAGCTCCTTTGTCACTGGTCATATTTCCCTGGTTTCAAATGCCACTAATATGTCTACAAACCACAGATGTGTTGAAACTGTACCTTTCTTTATGCTGCAACTTGTGTTTTTCATTTCTGTCTTTTGACTGTGCTGATGATCTGGTTAGTTTAAGACACAAGAAACATGTGGCTAGGGATCGTTATTTGGCTTAAAATACCAGTTTTGCTCACCACAAACACAGCTTAATGTCTTTTTGGGCTGGAAATCTACACAAAGGTCTCCTACAAATGTTGAAACTCAGTCTTGAACTGCTGTCACTGGCTTGGCAGCCTTCTTGCCAGTAACGCCACCTTCATCCTCCTCCACCTCCTGAGATAAAAGTCAGGTCACAAACATGTAATGTGAACGTGATGTGACTCGCTTTGCAGAAATGTCAATACGAATGTGAGCGTGCCCGTGGTTTGCAGAAAGGTTAACTGCCAACATTGTATCCAGGCGACTGGGCTGGGGAGGAACGTATACAATATTGAATTAATGCACGTGTTTGGCCATTTTGTACTAAAGCCAGGTGCTTTTCACTCTTGTTTCTCTTTCAAAATCACACTTTTGCATTACTTTTCCACAAATCTTTCATAAGAGTAACAGCTAATATGAAAACTACAGTCTCTTGAATATATAAATTAGGATACAGATCATAATGATTAAGATTCCACCCACAGTGTTGAGCAAAGGCAAAATGTGACGTGCATACACATAAAGCAGCTGCTGGCATCTCATCTGTATTTGTGATGTGCTGATAAAAGAATCCACTCAGAATCTGGCAAGACATCTGTGTTTACTGAGATGAAGGCGTCATTTTGGCGATGAAATTAATAAGCAGGCATATTTCTGCATAATTGCTGAAGCTTCTTAGAAAAACTCTCAGGTTTATCAGGGATGGTGTAACCTAAAAGTGCTCCCCGCGTCCTCGGATACAGCTGTCGAGGTCACCCTGTTTGCTCTAGTTGTTCTGCTCTTGATTCCATAAAAGGAAATCGTAACAGGCCACTTAAATACTAAAGGAGGCGATGTGTTCGCTCCCTGACGAAAGACCACATTCAGATGTTAAAACAACGCATTTCTTGAATGAAACCCAACAGCTCCTCTTGTCTTTTCTCAGGTAACTACGGCGAGAGTGGGATGGAAGTGTTCAAAGAGCTGGCTTCACAGGACGGCCTCTGCATCGCCCACTCAGACAAGATCTACAGTAACGCCGGGGAGAAGCACTTTGACAGGCTGCTGAGGAAGCTGCGCGAGCGTCTGCCTAAAGCCAGAGTGGTCGTCTGCTTCTGTGAAGGCATGACAGTCCGCGGGCTGCTCATGGCCATGAGACGGCTCGGAGTTGCCGGAGAGTTCCTCCTAATTGGCAGGTTTGTTGGAGTTTGCTTTCCCAGGGGAGGTGTTTGTTCTCTCCGTCAGGGTTTTTTGGAGGAGAAGGGGAGGGGAGAAAGGATGAAAAGAATTCTTTTTCTTTGTGCTTTATAGATGAAGATATATACAAAACATTTCTCTATGACTTCAGCTATCTGTGCCACATGGATTCATGACATTTGTGGAACTAATGACAACAATCTCCACATTTAGAAGAGCTTTAATCGAAAGGAACGATTCACAGCAAAACTGAGTTGCAGCCTTCTCATAAACAACCGAGGTACATGAAGTACAAAACAATAAAAAACAAACATGTAAAAGCATAAAATGGCAACAAATAGCTCCTCCAGCATAATCCAAGTGTCTGGAAGCCATGCGATCATAAAGTGATTAGAGAAAGATGTTGCTCACACCAAATCAATTTGGCATCTTTGGGCTTTCCAGGATTATTCTTACGCCTCTCATCTTTGAGGAAGTCAAATCCCCCTGGGTGTTTTTTTGCTAATAATTGCTGTAAAATATCATCAGTAACCATTTTTCCTGAGCAGCTGACACATCTGGAGAACTTGATGTGTGTTTGGTGCCACTGTTTACAGAACATGCATTAGTGTGGAGACTGAGACCAGGTCATGATGAGGACCAGAGTGTGTTGAGACCAAGGCAGGTCTCCACATGCAAACTAAAGTTGGTCCACATTTCCATAAAAAACAATCAAATAAATGACTATTGCATGTAAAAAAAAAAAAAAAAACACTAAGTAGCTGAAATCAATTTTAATCAAAGCTCCTTTTCCGATTGTAACAATCCACCGTACACAGAACAAGTGTTTGTGCAAGTATCGAGCTGTCTTAATGCAGAATGTATTCAAAATCTGAAATATCCCTGCAGCTGTGTTCTTACTGCTCTTGACATAAACTCCTGTTCCTATTAATCCTACCAAAATCCTGCTAATGATAACTGATAATCACTAAATAGTAAATCTTTCATGCCAGTGACTCCACAAACACACATTTAAATGATAACACGCGTTGCAATATTCAGTCACGCTCAGGACGGATGTTATAAGTTCATGTGGAATCGAAATCTTTTTTCTTCTTCTTCCTACTGGGACTTGAGCTCCTCTGAAAGCTGAAGATGCTTTGAGTCAGGCTCGGTAATGAATAATGCATCCACGCAGCGAGCTCTCCCTCTCCCTGTCAGATCACAGGCAGGATGGGCTAATATGGGACAGCACCTCCAGCGTAAGCCGGGGAGTGTGGAGCCGCAGAACATCAAAGCTCGTATCGGCACTCGCAGCAGACACTCCCTCTGTGTGGAGTCTCGGCTCACCTCCAGTCCTGTTGGGGAGCCGTTCAGCAGCACCTGAAAACGAGGCTGCCATAAAAGCTCGCCATGGTTAATTTACTGAGAGCGGCTCATTAATGTGTGGCGGTAGAGAAGGAGTCAGAACCCTCCCAACTGCTCGACCCAGATGATGTAAAACAAAAAAAAACAAAAAAAACTGGGTGTTATGAAGCCTAAACTTGCTCTCACCCCTTCCACTTGAATTTGCACTGAGCTACAGTCTCCAAGGAAAGATAAGGAGGGCGTGAGTTTGGGAGAGCGTTGCATGTGTGTGTGTGTGTGTGTGTGTATGTTTTCTGGGTCAAGGAGACTACTGAAAAAGGAAAATGTTTTTTTTTAGAGCAATGCAGTAAGTGAACACATGCAGGCAATGTGCAGCGGGCCAATGGAGAACGCCCGAGGTGCTGGTCATCCGCCATCCGTCTTCTGCTGCGTGGAGGATGAAAGAAAATGGCTTGTCTTCACACGACTGATCCCACACACACACACACACACACACACTACAGACAACTCACTTGATCAACTTCCCATCACATTAAACAATATAGCAGTTTTTATGATCCCAAGCATTTGACTTCCTAATCTGTCCGGCCTCTCCCTCGCGGATTAATCTCACAAAAACGTAATTCAGATTTGCATAAACACTCTCCCGGCTCGCTCTCCCATTAATGCCTCCGTTGCTTAAATCACATGATTCACGAGTGTGTGATACCAGATCGGTGGTATGAGTCTGTCCAGTGTTGTTGGCGCGTTGACGTCAGTGCTGTAGGTTTCTGGCACTCTCAACGTGTTGGACTGGAGGGAGTGTGATGCTGAGAAGCAGATGGCCAGGTACTGTTGAGCCTGTCACACTGGACAGCCATTGTCAGCTCATTCTTGAAGTGCCAGCCAGGCCGAACGGGCTTTTGGCTTCGATTACGACAAATGTGGGTTTTTGTACCAGGCTGGTGTATTTCTGTACTGCGGATGAACTGTATTTTGTGCCATATTCGGTGTCTTAAAATGACTCTCGTTGGAATACAGAGATTCATCGTGTGGCCCCAGATCCTTTTGTCTCTGCAGGGTGAAGAAAAGCCTGTGAAGCAGCATTAGAGCAGCTAACTGTTTGAGAAAAATCTCAGTGTTGCTCACACAAAAAAATCTAATCTCAGTTGCTGATGGAAAGTCAGGTGAAGTTTAGTAGTACGCAAAATATTTCTGGAGTTTCACAGCAACACAGTGTTTGAAAAAGCAGAAAACTGTTCCTTACAGCTCCGTCCAGCATTATCTAGGTCTCCATAAGACAAAGATTCCTAGATTGATTCCAGAAGACATTATTTACACCTTGTTCTAGGCTGAACTCTTCACCGTAGCTGCTGAGATAAAAGATTTAGTGAGAAACTTATCTACATACCTCGGTGCTCCCCTCACTGAAAGCTTGCATCTCACAAGACTCTGTTGAGTCTTACGTTAATTATTCAGTCATTCATCTATCATCTAACCGTTGTAGTTTCTTTCAGTAGCACCAAAATATAAAAAGGATGCTTTGAGTATGTTCTTTGCATGTTTTTGGACCTGAGCTGGCAACCAATGATGTCAGTATTTGAATAAAAATCTACTGTTTTTCTCCAGAAAGTTACAAATTGTTGCTGTAAATCATAAAATAATTTAAAGGAATGGTCCGACTTGTTGTCGGGGGTTAAAGCTCTTCGTGGACACAACCAACTGATACAACCTAAAACCATATTACAAATTACACATGAGCAAAAAAATATGTAATATGTGAATTAATAAGAAGTTTCTAACCAGTTGCCAAACATCTACTTTTCTCTGTACATGATGTCAAAGTTGGTTAGTTGTGTAGCAAGATTTTAGTCTCCAAGTTGTTGTTCTGACTTCGCATGAATTTCCCGTTCACATTCAAGACATTTTACACAAAAAAAACCTAAGGATGCCATTAATGTCTGCCCCAAATCTTTGTGAAATTCTTAAAATAATTATCAAGACGTTTAATTCTGGACCAAAATGGATGGATAAATTGTCTCTATCGTCACCACAGAGCTGAGCTGCTTTGTTACAACCAGATGTAAGTAAACGACTCCTTGGATATCTGTCTGTACTCCTTATTCTCTTCTTTCATTTTTCATGCAGCGTCACATATATGCATCACAGATTTCATCCCACTCTGCCCAAAGCTGCTCTGAAAATCCTCAAGCAGCATTTGCAACTCAAATGAAGTTTTTTTTATTATTATTATTCAAATCTGAATTGTCAAACAAAAGCACTTGTCCCACCATCATCGTCCTTTGTGTGAGATTCAATGCAGAGAGGATTTATCAAAACGCAGCCGAGGATGTAAACTATAAATACAAACTAGGACCGGCTGAGAAACAGAATCACACTTAAGAGTCTGAGTCTGTGTGGAAGGTGGGATCTCGTTTCTCTCCAGGCAGATTGTACTGATACAGTACTAATCTGTGAATTCTCGCCGGACTTGTGATTGTGTTGTGTTGACTTTTTTCTCTTTTTTTTTTCTTCCTCTGCTTTCGGCAAGTACAGTGAGCACTCCCCTCAGCAGGGAGGCTGAAGGAGAAATAAAGCTCGGGCAACAAAAAGGGAGAAGGTTTTTTTCAGCAGGATTCAGTCTGAGGCTCGTTAGGGAGGCTGCACGGAGCTTCGAACGCCACATTGTCACAAACCTTCTGCCTGATACTGACTGCTGTTTCTTACCTGTCATACAAGTTGCAGGAAATAAATGTTAGAAGGAGGGCGTCCGGGATGAGGTTAAGCTGAATATCCGATCCGAACTCATGGCTGGAAATTGACCTTGTTCATCTTGCTGAAGTAACAGATTTCTGGCAGCAAATCTTCCAGACATGGTCACCAAAATATATCAAATATATAGTTTTGTCTGAATATATGTCCCAACGTCAAACCAATGTAGCTAGATATGAAACAATTCTGTGTTTAAAACGCTATTAAATGACTCGACCTTTGTTATAAATATTGTTGAGTTGTGCGCTTACATTATCCCTAAAACTCTCCAGCAGTGTTCAAACATGGAAAAACAAGTTTGTTCGCCTGTCGCTAAAACCTCTGAGAGAAACAGAGAGCGAGAAGGGAAGCCGGCTAAAAATAATACAAATGAAACTTTAAAACATTTCTTCATCCGTGAACAACTCTGCCTGAGTCACTTCAGATGGATCTTCATTAGCAGCGGTGGTTGTTAAAAAATGAAAACAACTCCCATGATTCCACGCTGCTCACTTTTGTTTTGATAGAGAGACTCCTGGTGGTAGAAATTAAACTGAGCCAGGAGACATTTTCAGCTACCCCTCATTTGACGAACATCTGTTTTCCACACAAATTACAGCCAGTACCGGAGAACACTGCGGTGAACCCACAAGAACATGTGGTGAAAAAACACATAAACTGGATGCAACTCCAGACCGCCTCCGAAGAGCGATCATTTGACTTCACTTTTTTGTCTGGAGTGCCATCCAGTTTATGTGTTTTTTCACCATGTTGTACAGTGTTGCAGTTAAATTGTCGTTGCTGTTAGAAAGTCATTGTCGTTTCCTCAGCAGACAGAGTCTCCGATGTGCCACAAATGATCCTCTGGTTGCGTTGCAGTGACAACACCCTTGAAAATGTCCTCCCAGTAGTGAGCCCTGAGCCTCTCAGCTTAAACAAGACGAAAAGCTTTGTATTAAAGCGTCATGCTTCGGCTCAAAATAGACACTTTGGTTGCCACAAAAACCACTAGAAATTTCTCTTCATATCCTTCCTGTCAACCTTTGCAGAAACATGAACTATTAAAATGACACACTGGCGACTGGGCTGTGATTAACTACCTGGAGCGCACAATAAAAACATAATTTAGGAATATAAATCAAAACACAGGTAACAGTTTTGCAAACTAACCCTTCACCAGCTCTGGTTCAAACATTTTTTGTTTGAATGAGGAAATAAAAGTCACATTTTGAAACTGAGTGTTTCTTTTCATGATGCAGACAGAATATTTGTTAATTAGATGTCTAAAAAAAAAAACCCTGAAGATCCTGGAGGTGTTGAAAATGACCTCCAGGGTTTCCAGAGGTCACCTGGTGTTTGTTTCCTCAGACAACCAGATGCTCAGCTCTGTAGCTCATTCGTAAAGTTTAAGCATGAGAGACAGAATCTGGTTCTTGTGGTGATATCTGCATTGTGTTTCTCTGCAGCGACGGCTGGGCAGACCGGGTCGAGGTGGTGGAGGGGTACGAACAGGAGGCCGTGGGCGGCATCACCGTGAAGCTGCAGTCCGAAGAGGTCTCCTCCTTCGACAACTACTTCCTGAAGCTCAAACTCAGCACCAACACCCGCAACCCGTGGTTCCCCGAGTTCTGGCAGTACCGGTTTCAGTGCCGCCTTCCCGGACACCCGCTGGAGAACCTGAATTATGCACGAAACTGCTCAGGTAGCTAAACAATTTCGACAGGCAATTATGCTGTTTCTCCTGCAGTTTTTCTGGTTGACATTTTTTTTACGCCAGCGTGCACATCAGCTTGTCTTCTATAACTGTTCTGATGTGTGCAATGCCCAGAGGACGATGCCAAAAGGCCCCATAAACTGGAACACACTCTTTAATTATGAATTGGACTGCCAGCGGGTAGAATTCAGTCAATCCAATAACGTTTGTTTCATATTGTTCATTTTCTGTGACACTCGGCCGTACAGAGGATGATGATCTAGGTAAATTAAATCCTTTTTTTTTTTTTTTATACAAAAGAACAAAGTCAATTCATTAGCTTAACGTCTTGGTTTCCTGAAACGGTGCTCAACAAGCACGTTTCCAAAATATACTTTCTACATACTGCTCATACATGTTTCTGTGGAAGATACATTTACAGAATATATATTTACGTTTTCAATATAAAAGGGTAACTCCACCAGTTGTACATGTTACAGTGTGTTTACGGGTCTCGGGGAGGACGGCTGCATGTGTGGAAAAGTAGTAAGAAGCCCTTTTTTTGGCATGTTGCATTGTGGGTAATGTAGGTATCGTGTTTTGAAAAGGAAGAAGAACGTGTGGAATGAAAACTACATTATTTCTGGTTCTGCTGTATGTATTTGATTGCTTGTTTTTGAATTGTACACAGTGAGTCCAACAGTCAAAACCTGGTGCCTACACTACCCACAATGCATCTCCACTTACAGGTAGTGTGATGTATTTTTGCTTCTGGTGCCAACTCTACAGTATAAAGTCTATAGTAATCTAATTTTTTATCTGTCACTTAGTTAAAATACTTGATTCTGCATACGGTGTTAGTAACATTTTCGATTATTTAGACGATCCGTAGGTGTTTTTAACTAGCGAGGTTAGCCTGACAGCTAGCCTGGATTTGAATTCCTTATCCAGCAATGAGGTAAACATCACACAACATCCTGCAAGTGGAGAGTTTGTCAGATTACACGCAGCGCAGTAGTAACCCTAAGACCTGTAAACACACTTCTGTGTGTAAAATTGGTGGAATTACCCTTTAATTCAGCTTCTAAATGATCTCAAATTAATCATATTGTGGAACGTAAATATAAAATAATGCATGCAGCACAAAACAAAACCATTGTTTTTTACGTTTCAGTTGAAAGCACTCAAGATTCTTCAAGTAAATTTGTTTTTTCCAGAGCCCGTCACTTTCCTTTTTCTTTATTTCTTTGCAGCATTTGCAAATTATTCAAAAGAATATCGCCTCTCTTCTTTCTTACGCACATATCTCAGGCTTTTTTATTTATTCATTCCTACAAAGCATCACACTGTAAAGCTCTCGTTAGAGTGTTTTTACTTTTGGCTCGTAGAAGCTCTGGAGATAGAGGTTATTGTCTGCTGTCCTGTCACTTCTGTTGTTTTTATTTTATTATTTTGTACTTATTTTTTTGGTGTAGAACTCCAAGACGGTGAGTGAATCCCTCTGAATGGAACCATAACGCTCCTCACTTTAGGAATATACATAGAGGTTGACTGATATTAAGGATTTTCTCTCATCATCTTCGACTCGTACTTTTAATCTCAGTTAACCTCTAATATATGAAGCTATTGGGATGTTTGTATTTGTTCTCCTCACACTGCAGAGAGAGCTCCACAATTGACTCTTGATCTGCTCTCACTTTGTGCTCTCACACCCGTAAGACAGTCGTACGAAACAGCCCAATAACATTTGAGTGAGATGGTAACTGGCTGATCCGGCTTTAACCTGCATGTAGCCCCAGAAAAAAGCGAAAGCCGCGTTGCAACCAGATATTTCCAGAAGCATCGCACACTGTAGCCTTACTCATTTTTGGGACAGAGATGGGTTGAGTTGTCATGCAGCCGACTAATCCCGACAGCGGCAGTAGGTCCTCTGCTTGCATGCTGACATCACGGCATCATTTCATCATGACTGAAGCTTGCACAGCTCAGCGAGCGTCAAAGCCAAGGAGCTGTTAAACTAGGTCATCACCAGCAGCTCCCATCGGACGCTCAGCCAGCTGCTACCCAACTAAATTTACTGTTTATGTGTTTGTTCGCGCAGGCAGTCAGTTTCCCAGCAGTCCTCTTTAACGATTATTACTTGATTTAACACAAGCGTGAGAAGAAAACACACGCAAGCGATGGGTGATGATGCTCACGAAGCCCATCGTGTATCGTACAGGTAAATGAAGCTGTGTGAAGCCGGTGGATTTTACACAGTTGTAGCAACTGACAATGTAAATCACAGGTTATGTGAGTAAGATCTCTGTCAAACACTTTAGTATGCAGGAAAAAATATTGAGATTTTGCGTCAACCAAAACATTTTGACAGACAATCCTATAACAGAATACAATACAGCTTTAATGTCGCACACGCTGTAGCTGGAAAGTTGACTGTGGTCCATGTGGCCGTTTAAACATTAATTAAAACATTAATATATTAATATCTTGTTCTGCACAATCATATTCTATTCTACCAGGCCATTAACTAAAAGTTTTCCCTCCATTACCTCATAAGATAAACATAAAAGTTGTTGTTCATGAACTATCTTAAAATGTTTTGCTCAGTGTGATACACTAATTGTCATTCTCCCTCAATAACGCATATAAAATGTGGTCTATTCTTATGTAATTAAACAAAACTACAAGTGTTAACAACTCTTCCTGATGTCTGTCTACCTCAGAATATGTTCCCGACTTCTAAAGTGAGGTTTGTCTCATAACTAATTCACTAGGCCGCCCTGCGGGGGTTAATAAGAGTTAAACGACTGGTGAATTATTTATGAGCAAGACCTCAGTGGAAGTGGTGAGCATCTTCTGTGTTGAAAAGTAATTAATTCATAGCTGGAACTACTTTTTTTGTGTTTTGTTACGTAAGACTAGACCACGTTTATTAAGTGTTATTAAAGGAGAATGAGTTTTATTGTGGTGCTACAAACTTATAAGGCACCAAAACTCTTAATGGCCAGAAAATATAGATTAGAATATGATCGTTCAGAATAATATAGACCCAACGTATTAACTATTAATGTGTGTTTGCTAATTCAAAATCTTACCAAAGTGTGTAGAAATAAAAATCTAACTTCCTACATTGCAAAATTAAGAAACAAACAATCCGACAATATGTTGAAGATTGTTATTGTACACATATGGAAATACTAAAAAAAGAGTAATTAGATGCTTTATTTTATTTTATTGATGTCATATACAGCTGTGTAGAGGATAGAATCCTTCACTTTTAGCTGATGGTGTAACAATAAACTTTCATCAAAAAATGGTACTTTTATAGTTGATTAAATTTGAGTTATTTAACTGTTAACACACAATGAAACGCTGTATAAACCATTTATTAAGCATTTGTAAACTTTATAAAGGTCATTCAGTTAATGTTTATAGATTAACACATTAACACAGTATTCTTTAACCATTTACAAAGTTTTATAAAAGGTCTAAGTAAGAATCCTCTGAGTGTACATGTGTGTATCACAGTGAAAGGTGCCGTACTTGGTGATTTTAAGGACCCACAGTTATTTGGTAGAGAGAAACATTGAGTTTTGCCTTGTTACCTTAGTGCTGATATTAAGAGAGGTGTCTGTACTGTAGGAAAAGACGATTTTCACCCCCAGAAAACAGTCAAAACATCCGCACCTGCCCCATGTTTGACCTGAATGTACTGAATGCATGACGACGCTCTCCGTAACAACACTAACTTGACATCTTACACTGACACAAAGCAACTAAACAACCTGCTCCCTCTGCTTCTAGCTTGCATTACACTGAACTGATAGGGTGTGTTTGAACATCACACACTGTTTGTTTCCAAATATGAATCGTTGCTGTCTCATATCATGTTTGTCTGAGGGGAGAAAAAAAAGCAATTACTGGACTCAAATCCGTGAGAACGGTTGCTTAATTCGCCTGCTCGAGGAGACTCAATCTCACAGTGCTTCAGACCACCTCTTAATTTAATCCTGACTGGTGAATGCTGAAACGGATAGTCTTGCCATGGTAACAAGGTTTTCTCTGAAGCCGTTTTCTGAGGCTTCCAGATCTTTTAAAGCAGTCTCCCGCCGAGGCGAGGAGGCATGTAGCGTGCTGTCTGAATTCAGAGAATAACAATCCAACAATGCATCTGTGTGCACCCTATCACTCCTTTGTAATATGTTACATCATGCTGGACACACCTGTACAGTGACCTGACACTGAGGAATGAATTCTTAAAGCATAACATGCTACCGCTTGCAGCACTGAAGCCCCCCCTTCCCGTAAGGCTTTCCATTGTAATAAAAAGCTGTCCCCGGAGACGAGTCCTCACCCTTCTCTCACGTGTGGGCAGGTTATGAAAGTCTGGAGGACAACTACGTTCAGGACAGCAAGATGGGCTTCGTCATCAACGCCATCTACGCCATGGCCCACGGGCTGCACGACATGCACACTCACCTGTGCCCCGGTCACGTGGGGCTCTGCGACAACATGAAGCCCATCGATGGCAGCCACCTTCTGGACTTCCTTCTCAAGACGACCTTCACGGGGGTTTCAGGAGAGGACATTTGGTTTGATGAGAACGGCGACTCGCCTGGAAGGTAAAACACAACTCCTTCACGTTCTTCTAGAAATATTGTGCAGTTATTCTTAAAAAAGGGGATTTCATTATACCTACTGTGATTAAAGCAGCATTCAGGTTTGTCAACACAACTGGCAAAAAGAAATAAATCCCTGAGTCACTGATGAGCAACCTGACAGCCCCCCGCTGATAGCACATGCAGATTTGTGCTAAGTGGCAGCACATTTCTTATTACTATTCCTCCTGCTGAAACCTTGTTGAGTCTCGTCCTCCCCCAAGTCATGACCTTCTATCCACTCTCAGGTATGAGATTATGAACTTCCAGCATGTGGAGCCCGGTGTTTTTGACTACATCAACATCGGATCCTGGCACGAGGGCATTCTGAGCCTGGATGAAGAGTTGATTCAGATGAACCGCAGCGACATGGTCCGCTCTGTCTGCAGCGAGCCCTGCTCCAAAGGAGAGATCAAGGTGAGGAACGAATCCTTGAGATGATACTCTGCTAAGGACGTATTGTGACTTCATGTTACTGTTATAATTCCGTCTTGGCACTGGATTCCCTGTTCTTAAAACATGAGGGCTGCAATTCACAAGGTCGTCATCCTGCAGTTCGGTTTGCCACGTGTTGATGCAGTGTTTTTGTCACGTTCCTTCGCCCAGGTGATCAGGAAGGGAGAGGTGAGCTGCTGCTGGATCTGCACCGCCTGTAAGGACAACGAGTACGTCCAGGACGAGTTCACATGCAAAGCCTGCGAGCTGGGCTGGTGGCCTGACGGAGAACTGGAGGGTAGGTGTACTCCCCACTTACCTGCACACTTCTGCATGGATTAAAGAAAACTGATACATAAAGTTAATCTGTGAACTTTAGAGGTGCTCTAAGGCAGATTTAATCAGACTTGGTTTCAAATCCTCTCATCTAATGCTCAGCAAGACGCTGAATACACTTATTTCCCCAAATGCTGCTTCAAATCACCTAATTCTCTCTGTAAAATTGGGACAATAAGCCCCATCTGATCTGATTAGAACAGGAGATTCTGCTGTTCTGCAATTTTTTTTCCATCTAAATTTAGATGAATTTAGGTTACTCGCGTGGCCACAGGCTGAGATCCTGTTGCATGATTGATGCTTTCAGAGATAAGAGCAGATTTTTATCAGAGTCTTATTAGAGGCTCTGGCAAAAAAAAAAAAAAAAAGTTCCTCTCCTCTCCTCCTCCCGACATGTACTCTGTAAAGTTTGTCCCGTGAAGATTTCTGCAGCGCTATCTCACAAACCTGCTCTGTCCTATTTTCATTGCTTTCCCATGACACCTGAGAGCCATTCATCATCTTCACCATTTTATCCGACAGCAGCCCTACTTCACTTACCGCTCTTCTGGCCCACTTTCAAAAGGCCTTCTGTTCTGTTCAAAGACAAGACACTTTCTTAATCGGATCATCCTGCCTCCATGCTGTTTAATTTTTTTTTTTAAACCACAGGACCTTTGGGTATAAAGAGAAATGAGAAGATGTAGCGTTCAGGGGATGACATAGAAATTGCCGTGCATTTTTCCAACCCGAGCTCTCCGTCAGCTGTTACACAATGAATAAATAAACAACATAAATTAGATATTTTTAAAGTGTTTTCCCGACATGAAGCGCAGAGGAGATTCTTACTTGGATCCATGAAAAACGCAGTGATTTACTTTGTCCTGGTGCATTGCCCCCCTCCTCTGCTGGCTGCAGCCCAGCCTGGCCATGGCTGAGGAGAAAGGGGTTTATTTATAGTTGAGCTAAAAACCTACTTTGAGACTTACTGTATTTTCTCAGGCTAAAATGTATTTGATTAATTTTGAATGTGTCCACAAAATTAAGCCTTGAAAAACACGAAACATTTCATTTAATTCTCCTTAAAATGACCTTTTATTTTCTTTTTTTTCCACATGATGATCAGAAATACAACCACCAAGCTGACGCTGAAGGGCTGAAAATTTTATGAGCTGCTTTTAGTATACTGTGGCTTCTGTGTTTACATCGCTGTGTTTTTATCCCTTTCAGGCTGTGAGCCAATCCCTCTCCGTTACCTGGAGTGGAGCAATCCAGAGTCCATTATCCAGGTGGTTTTCTCCTGCTTGGGCATCCTGGTCACATCATTCGTCGCCTTCATCTTTGTCTTATATCGAGACACACCTGTGGTCAAATCCTCCAGCCGGGAGCTCTGCTACATCATCCTCGCAGGGATCTTCCTGGGCTATCTGTGTCCCTTCACCCTCATCGCCCGTCCCACAGTGGCCTCCTGCTACCTCCAGAGGCTGCTTGTCGGGCTCTCGGCTGCCATGTGCTACTCCGCCCTGGTGACCAAAACCAACCGCATTGCCCGCATTCTGGCCGGCAGCAAGAAGAAGATCTGCACCAGGAAACCGAGGTTCATGAGCGCTTGGGCTCAAGTGGTCATTGCCTCCATCCTGATCAGCGTCCAGCTCACCTTGGAGGTTACCCTCATCATCATGGAGCCTCCCGAACCAATCAAATCCTACCCCAGCATCAGAGAAGTCTTCCTCATCTGCAACACCAGCAACGTGGGTGTTGTGGCCCCTCTGGGCTACAACGGCCTGCTCATCATGAGCTGCACGTATTATGCCTTCAAGACCCGCAACGTTCCTGCCAATTTCAACGAAGCCAAATACATCGCCTTCACCATGTACACCACGTGTATAATCTGGCTGGCGTTTGTGCCGATCTACTTCGGCAGCAACTACAAGATCATCACCACGTCGTTCTCTGTGAGCCTGAGTGTAACTGTGGCCCTGGGCTGTATGTTCACCCCAAAGATGTACATCATCATCGCCAAACCGGAGCGAAACGTGCGCAGCGCCTTCACCACCTCGGATGCTGTTCGCATGCACGTAGGAGACGGGAAAATTGCCTGCCGGAGCAACAGCCTGCTCAACATGTTCAAGAGGAAGAAGAACACTGGGAATGGCAGGTAGGTTCATTAATTGAATCTGTGAGTCCTGCTCCTGCGGCACCTCGGGGATGCTGGTTTTACTGTAATTCCCTCTCAAAGGGAACCTGATGTCTTACTGTATTCACTCTCATAGGGACACCTGTTGTAAAGTGTGACGGATGTAGGTCAGTGCTCAATTCACACAGTCATTTTAACCTTTGAACTCACGGTTAAATTAAAACAAGCATCTCTGTGTGCTAAGGGATGACAAGTGGGATCATAAATACAGAACACAGGGTTTCTGCAGGATTCACCAACTTACATTTAAATTGTGTTAAATTCAATGCCTGCATTATGTTCCTTTCCAACAGGATAAAAATGTTGATTCCCAATGATAAAACTAACTTAGACTAATTATGTATTCATCAGTTTTTTCCTTCCCTTCAGTGTGTCATGAAAGTTAAAAATCCCAAAGTCCGCCCCAGCGGGAGCTCCTCTCCCCCACAGAAAACACTGCTCCTGAAACGTCTCGCCCACATTTGCAAAATGTACGCCTCTAGTGAAGCTAACTGGAAGCTGAAAGAATGACAGAGCAGAGCTGAGTCAGACTGACGTATCAGAGCAGACGGGGTGTTCAGGAGCAGGGCCTCCGAGAGGCAGGAGCTGAAACAGAGCAGTTCAGTCAGAGGGGGAATACAGCGCTGCAGAAATGAGTCTGAGGAAACTGATGTGGTTTTTGAGCACGGTAGCATGTAAACCTATTCTAGTAGCAACCCAAAATAAAATTAGCATAATATGTCTCCTTCAGTAGATGTGACCTTGTCCCAAGGATAAATAGATGGAAACATTAACCAATGAAACGTCACCACCTGCGCGTTATGGGTGGAGGAACTTTTTATAAAACATTGTTTAATTAACATTATTATCAATGGCAGGCAAAAGCAAATATTTAAGACATGTGAATTTGATTTTAGACTTAAAATACCTTCTCCAGCTCTTTTTAATGTGGAAACTGAAGTAAATGTTTTTTGAAGCTTTTGCAAGACCTGCAGATACCCTGGATCATTACATACAATATACATATTTTTTTTAGATATTTTTTCTTACATGAACCAGAGATGCTGTTATGTTTCTCCACTTTTCCTGGGTTCCTAAAGTAACAGCCATCTTTATTTTGTTCATAGTTCTAATGGAAAGTCTGTGTCATGGTCTGAACCAGGTGCAAGACATCCTCCAAAAGGGGATCACATGTGGCACAGACTGTCAGTGCATGTGAAGAGACAGGAAGCAGGTTCCAATCAGATGGCTGTCATCAAACCCTTAACTAATACGTACCAAAACAGGGCGCTGGAATTCTCGGACCTCAGCACTAAGACTTTGTACAATGTGGCTGAGGAGGACGAGAGCGACCCTGTCAGATACAATCCCCCCGTCACTCCCCCCATGATGGCCCACGGGCAGATTCCCGCATGTGGGCATATGAAAGACGTGGAGGAGGTGGTGGAGCTCTACACCCCTGAGCATCTGCAGCCAAACAGTGTTATCCCCCAGCATGTCAACACGGACCACCTCCAGGGGGAGATGGTGGTAAATCGTAAATTCGCCAGTGACATCCCTGAGCTTAATAACATGATCAGCATGCCTGAGGCTGTGAGCGGCGGCATGCCTGTATACCACCAGGCGCACCTCATCCAGCAGGACCCGGTCCTGCCTTTGCATCTTGACCCTTTTGACGAGGAGCCCAGCTCCCCGTTAGAGGAGGAGGAGATGGAGAACGAGCAGTTTGGCCTGCTTCACGGCTACATGTACAACAACGCCAAGATCCACGAGGAGGAGGACTTGGTTGAGGACAAATTAGCCATGGAGGACTCTCTGGCTCTGATGCCTCCTTCCCCTTTCCGAGATTGCGCCGGCGCTCCGGTGAGCCCCTTCCCCAATTCGCCGGTGTCCGAGTCGATTTTGTGCAGCCCTCCGAATATGACGTACGCCTCTGTCATCCTCAGTGACTTCAAGCAAAGCTCCTCGACTCTGTGAGGGAGCAGACCCAGTGTTACCAGTTGTACTATATTTTAAAGTTCATAATGACTTGTGCTGTATATGATGATGTTATATAAGGAAAGAGTCATTCTGTGGTCATTTTTCACTCTATAATTAATAGGTTTTACATGATAAGGGTGAACAACAAAGAGTCACATTTTAAAACTCTTTTAGATGTTGTCTACAATAGTGAAAGAATTTGACTTAAATATTTACAAACTAACATAATCCATTAGGACAAATATGAGACAAACAGCTAAGACAGTCTATGTATGTACATTTATTATATAAATAGATTTATTTGATAAATATATAGGACAAATAAAAAGCAGATTAGTTTGCGAGGGCGACTCGGTGGTGAATATAGTTTGTATGTATCGCAAAAAATGATTTGTCACCAAGATCTTTTTGAGAAAATCTGTTTTTATGTACACATGTTGTGTTTTGTGCTCTATCATGAACGAAAGAAAGGTTAACAGAGTAGTTTGACATTTTGGAAAATAAACCTGTTTGCTTTGTTGACCAGAGTTTGAGGAGAAGATGGACGCCACGCTAACATCGGCCAATTAAATATAATGCTACAGCTAGCAGCCGTTAGCTTAGTTTAGCATGAACATTACAAACAGGAAATGGAGCACAACTAGTCTGACTCTGTCCAAAGGTGACAACTGATGCATAAATCACATTTTACACTCTCAGTGTCTTAATTAGTTAAGTTTCGAGGTGCTGGTGTGTGTTGGTGGGAATTTATGACCTTAAAACGAGCCAGGCTAGCTGTTTCCCCCAGCCTTTATGCTAAGCTATGCTAACCCCCTACCGGCAGTCGTGTCATATTTAGTATCAACTGGTGTCATCTTCTTCTATGCCTTTTGGCAGGGAAGCCACTGAGCATATTTTCCAGAATTAACTTCTGCTTCGAGCCAGGAGAGCAGAAATGAAATGTTCCTTGATGAAATTTAAAAAGGCGACGTGTCAACACGAGTTCTCATCAGAGCAATTACCTGTGAAATTTTGCAGTACTGCCAGGCAAATGCACTGACTGTGTCACGAATGTAGCAGAGGACAAGTGCCATACTTTCATTAAGTTTTTGATTTAATTTGTACATCAGTCTTATTTCTATGATCCTGAAATGCAAGTTAACCTAGTTCGACAACGTGTATCTTTTATAATTAGACATCTACTTTCATGGATTTATGTATAAGATAAATGACATACATATGTTTTGTGAATGTATGGATTATGTAACATATTTTGGTATTCAGATGATATCTATATGCATTACAGTATTTAGAAAGAACTTATTTACCTGTGTATGCTTCTAACGTGTGATTGGTTGTGTACACCAGTCAGTTTCTTTTAGAGTTTAAGAGCCTATCAGAACCATATAATGTGATGAAGACGTGCTACTGTTACTGTCATACGTAATATTCTGAATAAGCTACCTGCAGTCTGATACACAGTATAAAATAAAAGTCTGCCATTTTAAACAAATATTTACTGTAGAGCATTGAAAAGGACACTTGTTTGATCGGAGTAAATTTAGTATTTTCTACGCTGTTGTCTCCTGTGTTTCGTGAACTCGATAACTGATTCAAATTAAGTCAAAAGGTTGAAGATTTATGGATTTAGTGTGAAGGGAGACATTCAAAGTAGTAAAAAACAAGGGGTAAAGGTTTGTTATTGTCATTTTACAGCAGGAGCCGTGAAGGGAACATGTAGGGTTAAGACGTCTGAATGCAAATCACCTAAAAACTGTGAAAAACTTGTTTGTTTCTGAGCTGATATTTGTAAAACCGGACGAGAGGCAGACCCAGTTTTGCGGTGGTTTAGTGAGAAGACAGAGCATCAGTTTGATCATCATCATTGATCTGGGCATGGGAGAAAGCAGGATTATCAAAGCATCTATCGGAGCGGACGTTGCTCTAAAAACACTTGACTGGGACACAGAGACAGTGCTGAGATCGCAGCTCTGGGATATTGCAGGTGAGTGTAAAAATGAGGAAGCTTCTGTTGTGATTGTTTTCAAAGCCAAAATGCAATAAAAGGGTAGAGACATCTGGTATCTGAAAATAAAACTAATAACCACAAGCTTCCCAGGCTCCTAAGTTGCCCAGTTCAATTATCTGTTAGCACACATTAACCCTCTGATAATCATTAATCATTCTGTAATTGATTCAGGGTGTTTATTGTGCTTTGGGGTCCTGAAATCAAGTGAAACTTTATATCCAAAGTTTTCTCAGGTGATCTAGTTTTAATCCCATAGATATGTACAGTTTTAACTCAGAGAACCATTGTTATTTGTCAGTAGCATTACTGACTGTGTGTCCATAAACTGGAGTCCTTGAGACAAGTAATAGCAGCCTGTCCATAAAAAATGAATTCAGCTGTGTCGAAGCTTTAACGACACAGATTTGTCTTCTGTTCCCTGAAGGCCAGTAGAGGTATAAGAAGATGTCCAGAGTGTCTTACAAAGCAGCGACGGGAGCAGTAGTGGTCTCTGACATTACAAACAGCTCACAGTGGAAGCAGGATCTGGATAGCAAAGTGTCTCTCGACAGCGGACGTCCAGTCCCTGCCGTCCTGCTGGCCAACAAATGTGACGTGACAGGAAGGGGCAGAGGCCTGGTGTCATTTCGGGCAGCTTCTGTAAAGACACCGGCTTCATGGGCTGGTTAGAGACCGCTACTAAGATGTGTGTTATATTTTATGATAGGAGGAAAAAAAAAAACCTCTTTTACTGAATTATGAAAAGCACAGAAGCTGCTCCATGACTCCAAACACACTGAGGATTGGAATTCAAATGTGTTAAAACAATGCACTTTATTTTTTTTTCTTTCTTAGTTTTTTGTGATTGAAATTGGAAACATTACATATTCAAAAGAACAGGAGGAAAAAAACAATGCACTTTTGAAATCTTAAGTGGGAAACAAGAGTATTTCTCTGCATAGCAACAGACAATCAGCCTAATTGGCTCAGTACCAAACTGATCAGAGCACAAACTGTCGAAGATGTATTGAAGGACTTCATGAATGCACATCTACACTACAACACTCCCCCCTACTGACCATCACAGCCAATGCACTCATGAACTATTACTATTACCGACCTTAATGTTGTTAATTCAAGACTACACAATGTCCCTTAAATGAAGCAATTTCAAGGAGAGCTATATTGTATTATACTTTATTTTGAAACACATTTGGATTAAAGATTCATTAACAAATCATATTTTTACATCTGATTACACACCTTTCATACTGAATAAGTCACAGTCACACAGTTAAAAATTCACATCTGGGGATAAGTGACCCTGGAAGTTGTATTTACTTCATACAGCACATACATCATCCATCAGTCACTGATTTGATTCAGCACATTGTCTTGTAGATATCTGCTGCTGGTGAAACCTTGAACGTTCACTGACGTGTGAGGTTATTTTTGCACACCAATCTGTCCTTTGCTGTCCTGTAGTTTTACTTTTCGGTGTCCTTGCTGTGCATCTGGGGAACTGTTCCACATCCTGCTGCCGTGTACCTGTAGTACCACGGCTGCTTTTGTCCAAATTCATCCTCTATATAACGTGTTTCTTCTAAACTTGAAATAGTCCATGTGTAAAATCCTCACACTGTTTTATTATACCAGCATTTGTTCACTTTGCTGATCAAGTGAGCCAGGAAGGTAGTTTACCTCAAGTTGCAATTGTGCCTGAGGGAAACTGAGGGGAGAAGTAAAACACAGCTGCTAATTATGGATGTATGTCCCAGATACCAGGGACCTAAACTCAGGAGTCAGACAGGGATGCTGGCCCCAATAACTTCTCCACATCGGACACAAAAGCTCAGCCTCTTCAAACTTGTTGTTGTTTTTAAATACGACAGTCAAAATGGGAAAAGCACTCTCACTTACATGTGCATTATTGATATTGCCCTATTTTATCTGCCCTCCAGTGTGCATTTTCCACTGGTGGCTTTGTTCATATATTCATGATCGCATGAAAATTTCAATGTAGTCAAACTTGTGAGGAGGTTGATGAAGAGCGAAGCGGTGTGCATGTCTCTGCTGTCACTCTGCGCCTCCAGTGACCCATTTTGTAATGGCCTGTGTTAATTAAGCATTCACTGTCTGTGGAAAGCTGATGTAAATAAGCTGTATGGTAGACTGACTGTTCAGAGAAAGCAAATTCTGAGTGGGTGCCAAAATCCCAGAATGTAAATCAACCTAATCATTAAAAAAACAGATCATATCCTAAACCATCAAGGCAACCAATCAGACGTAGGAATCCATACGTTGTTGTCCATGGAGATGAATTGTGGCTGTAAGAAAAGCCTTCCACCACTACCAAGTGGAGTTAGAGTGCATGAAGCTTTAATATAAGTAGACTTTGCCATCTAGTGTACAAAACGTGCATGTGCAAAGATAGTTAAAGTGAGGAGAGCCTTCTACTGCAAATCATTTTGTGTCTAGAAATCAGATATATGTTTTCTTTCTGTTCATGCATGATGATACATCCTACATCCTTATCTCTGCTTGTTAGCAGTATAATAATGTGAAAATACTCAGTGACAAGCATTCAACTCTACAAAGAGAATGGTAGGCATTATGCAGAATGGTGTTGTCGTGTTTCCTCATGGTATTATTTAAGAAGTGCTGCTTAATTCCTGATACAAAAATCATGAGAGAAGCACCAGCCAATAAAAGTCTGACCCTACTAAATGACTCATCAATAAGGTGATCATTGAACCAGGTTTTCTGGTTTTTAATCAAACCAGATTTTCTGGTTTACTAATTCTCCGTGGAGAAAACATAACCTCGTTTTTCCTCCTTGGCAAACAAGAGGAAGGAGGAAACACAGGCTATCACATACAACAGACTGAATCCTGAACTGGGAACTGAACTGTTGACAAAAGGACAACCCTCCTATCAAATGTCTGAGTGTGGCAAAGATCTTTTGTGAAGAGGATGATGCACAACAAGATTTAACTGCACAACTGTGGTGATTCTTTGGATTAATCAAATGTTTTTCTCAGTGCTTCTTTTCCGAAAACTTTAAGGTTTTGATAGCTGTCACAAATGCGGCTCTTTTTTTCTTTTCCAGCCACAAGGCGTCACAGCTGCCCCTCAGCCAGCAGGGGGCCACAAAACACCAGATTCCTCTGTTAATTTCTACCCTATTATAATGTTTTAAACAGATTTTGTTACAGTTTTCTTTTGCAACTGTCTTTGTATATGTTGAAGTTCAAACATGACATGGTTTTGGACCCTCCATGAGAATCACACTGTAGACATTAGCTTGTTAGATTTATTGTGTTTGACCATTTTGGGGGGATTGTGACAAATGTGGCAAATGTAAGTAAAACATCAATCATCAAGATATACTTTAAATACCAAGAGTCAAAGTACTAATCATGCAGAATGAAATAATGCATATGATTAGATTTTAACTAGGCCTGATTATGCATGAAGGCTGGTAAATGTGGTTTAACTACTTTTTATAGTTTATCTGCGGGGTAGCTGAATGTCCCCTCTGGGATCAATAAAGCTTTACATGGGTTATTTCATCACGGGGACAGGTAAAGATTTAAAGTTAAAATTACTTCCCATCATTGTTAAATTTATCATTATATCTTATTTTATTTTTTTTCTTCACAACCATCTGGTAACACATGGAAATCTCTTGGAGGGCCCTGACCGGCTGGCTGACAACCAGAGAAAGAGGATGTATGTTGTACATTAAAACTAAATCTTAAAACTAAGTGAAGGTGTCAAGTAAATGTAGTGAAAGCGCAATACAGTGCACAATATTTGCCTCTGAATTGTTGTGGAGCAGCAAAAAAATGAAATACTCAAGTAAAATAGACTATGACTTCCTCAAATTGTATCTAATTATAATAGTAAATAATAAACTGTATTTATATTGCACCAAACTGTTTACAAAGGAAACTCAGGAAGATAGTATCACAGAATAAACACTCAACAGTCAAACACAAGGAAGTTTCATCTGAGGCGAGTAAAGACAGGGAGGCAGAACAGTGATGGGAAACACAAAAAGTCAGTATGAGTCTTTACAAGTAAAAAGAATAAACCTCTCAGAAGAAAGAAGAAAAGCATGGGATGCAAAAATAGTAAAGGAATGAAAGATGGAAAGATGCTTTGCTTTGTCTGTGCTCAAATGCTAATGTGTTTTAATGTGCTTCAGACTTTTATCGTTGCCTATATATTCCATGATGCATGTGTTTTGAGCCATCATTAACCTGCCAGGGACCTCAGTTGAAAAATAGCCAGTCACATTTTACACGATAGACTCTGGTCATGAATGTGCAATAAAATAGACATAAACATGAAAATTCAGTTTAAAAAATGTGCCTTCGCATAAAAATAATACTATAAAAGTGGGTTTAAAAGAAGTCACTGATTTCCTCAGCACAGAAATAAACTAAATGCATCTTCCACTACAAGTAATAGTTATCAAAACGTGTGTCCTGTGAAGATTTATTGTAAAAAAGCTACATTTGCTAGCTAAAATCCCTGTCGAGGTCACAGAATGAGCCGGGTCACAGAATGCGCCGTAACACCGTCCCAGCATCCGGGGGGCCGCAGTGCGCAGGCGCAATCCCCGCTGCAGTTCACTGCGTTTCCGTAGCCAGTTTGCTACCCGCTGAGCCCTGGCCGGGGAAGCAGCTCACGGAAACGATTGATCCCGATCGAATAACGCCAAAGCTGGACACATAAATGGCGGATTAACACCCACATTGGCAAGGACTCGCTCAGTCAATGTTCGCGACTCGGGTGCTTCGGGAGAGTGCGCTGGCAACACCCTCCGTAACATGTGAGATGTATACAGAAAGATATTAACTGTGCGTTATTTCGGCTAACTAGCTAGCAGCTACCCCCCCTCCCCTCCTCTATCCAATTTATGGTAGCTCGCTTGATCTGTTTTTCAAACCGTCGCGTCTGTACCGGAGGAAAATGAAGAAGTTTAACATTAGGAAGGTGCTGGACGGCTTGACAGCGGCTTCCTCCTCCTCCTCCTCCTCCTCCGCAACTGCTCAGCCGGGTACTCCCAGGGAAAACGATGTGGTCCAGGAGACTCTCCAGTCGGAGCATTTCCAGCTTTGCAAGGTGGGTTCGCGTTCTAACGGCAGCGGCTCACATTAACGGCTGTTTGTGCTCTCTGACAGTCAGATGACAGCGGCGTGACCAGACGGCTGGTGTTGTTTTCATCCACCACCAGCAGCAGCACCGGGAAATCAAACCGGTGTTCGCGTATAGGACCTAAAACAGCCCTCAGACATGTAGTCCAGGGATTAAAGTACAAGTTTTAAATGTAAGGGAGGGGGTGATTATTTTAATTATTCACTGCCTGGCTGGCTGCCTGGCTGGCTGGCTGTGTCCCGTGGTTGTATCCGGGGCTGTCACAGCACCAGGCTTGTTTGCATTGCACTGAATCCTCGCCTCAAGTCACTGTTTTTTTTACCTAATCACAGACCATCTTGATTTAAACTGTGTTCACATTTAATCAGGTGTGTCCTACTAGCTATCACATGCCTCTGATACACACGCAGACTGCCGTGAGAGCTGCTGCTGTCTCAGCAGATAAGATATTTAGAGATGAGGGCAAAATCTAAAGTCCTCCATCTGTGTAGAAATGCATTTGATTTAGTTTGAGTTGCTGTGACTGAAGTCTGAGTCTGATGAATCGAGTATATATATTAAAATGTGGGAGAATATCGTGCTAAAAAGACTGTAACTTTTGTACCGGCTGTCCAATTAATCGATGAGTTGTCAACTCTTAAATTAATCGGCAGCTGGTTTGATAATCGCTGTTAAGAAAAAGTCCCAAATCTTTTAATCCGGCTTCTCAGATGTTGTCACTGTTTTCTGACATTTTATAGACCAGACAAATAAATTACTAACTGAAAATGTGATTGACAGATTAATCTACAAATTAATCGTTACTTTAGATGCATATTTACTCTGAACAGGACTGTGGGTATGAGAAACTGATATAGTCCAAAGTCATCTTTGATTCCAGCTCTTAAATGTGAACGCTTTTTGGCTTGTGTACTGCGCTATAAAGATATAAACTGAATGTCTTTGACTTGTGGGCAAAACAAGACACTTGAGGACGTCATCTTGGGCTTTGGGAAACACTTCTCCAACATTTTCTGACAGTTTATAAACCAAACAACTCATGGATAGTCAAAAAAATCATAGACGCGTTGCCTTTGCACTGTGAACCTGTCTCCTCTCACTGTCTCATTAAATTCAGCATCTGTTGTGGTACAGTGTCGAGAGGAGGAGTGATTGAAGCGACCCACTCTTTTTGTGAACATTCAAGCATGTGACCAGCTACTTCAATAATCGATTAAGCCTTTTGAGTCACTGTATAAGAGGAAAAAATGGAAAAAAGTGTCTGATTCCAGCTCCTCAGATGTGAACAGTTTGTTTTTCTTTAGTCCTCAGTGACAGTAAACTGAAAATCTTTGGGTTGTGGTCACAACAAGACACTTGAGAACATCACCACGACCCTTTATGACTTACAAACCAGCATTTTTTGTCATTTAATAAACCAAACAATCAAAAAAGAACTGACAATGGAGACGATCGTCAGCTGCAGCCCTTAGTTAGAAAATATGCGAACCTTCCCTTTAAGTCCCAGCCTCATTTGGTCGGCGTAAATGATTTCCCAGACTAATTTTTAATCATGCATGGTTTAATAATCGAGCTCATTAGCTCCGGAGAGGTTTGGCCTGTGTGAAATGTGTTGAACATCTCCGAGCGCCGGCCCACCAGCCTCGGCCCCAGCTGGGAGCGAACAGGTCAGCTCCCCAGGTTACAGGGGTCGTGGCATTACCTGTGACATAATGCTACTGCAAGCTGCACAGCGCTCATAGATGGCTGGGCAAGGTTTCCAAGCCGAAACAATTGAGTTATAGATGCCTGACGATGATAACATTTTGGTGGCTCAGGGGGACGGCAAGATCCTGGCAATGAAGTGCACTCGGAGGCTGAAAATGTGAGCGTCAGGACGGAGAGAATGAATTTATTACTGATGTTTTACAGGATTGAGCCTGGCACGCATGTCAGATTCACATAAGAAAAATATTCCAGTCCCCTTTTTAGCTAATGTTTGTGCTTTATCCAATTTATTTTGATAATAAGACTCATTTTCCACATTGATGGATTGCATTTCTGGGAGATTATGGTAATGTTTTTTTCTCCACTGATGCCAGCTTGACTGGAGCACATGATTGATTAGCTGACTGGAGGTCTAATATAAATTCTGTTCTTTCCTGCAGACTGTGCGTCATGGCTTCCCATATCAACCATCCTCAATGGCTTTTGACCCCGTGCAGAAAATCTTGGCCATCGGGACTCAGAGTGGAGCTTTGAGGCTGTATCCTTTTTTATTTTCTCCACGGGAAAAATGAAAATGAAGGAAGCCTCACAAGGAAAGTAAAGCTTGGATGATTCCACTGATTCTTCCTCCACACACACACACACACACACACACACACACACACACACACAAACATATCCCAACACACATGAGGCTCATGTCTAACTTCTTGACATCCTTTTCTGCAAACGTCTAAGTCGCCCTCCGGCGTTGCACACACTCGGGGGGGATTGATCCAGTAAGTGACCCGTCTTCGCCTCCTGTCATCCAACCAGCTCAGAGGTAGACGCTAGCTGGGATGTGTTTGTGTGCCGCCAGCAGCCTCCTTCTCCTGGAGCACCAGGCTCATTAGTGGTATCTCTGCAGTAGCATGAACAGCTCCTCCGCCATATGCCGAGGAGCCAACCTCATCAACTGTGCTGCCCAGCTTGTGCCAGGATGCCACTTCACATGTGCTGTAAACATCACTGGACTCACACACACACACACACACACACACACACACGCACACAATCAAGCTGCTGCAGTGCCGTGTGGCCCCTCGGGCGGTCGTGAGTCAGTTTTGTATTTGTTTGTGTACACAGATAAAAATTAGTTTTTACAGCTAACCAGACAACTTCTCGTGAGTCACAACAGTGAAACCCTGCATGTGATGGTGTGTCCGTGTCCAGGTTATGCTGTTTACGTCATGTCTTCGGGGCTGGACTATTAATGTGTAAACACAGGGTTTCCCTTTGTGTTGATATCCTGCACGGGAGGCCCATCTGCTTTATTTAGATTTTCTATTACAAGTGGCTCCGTCCTCGTCTTTATCCACTCTCCAGATTAAGAGAGCATTGTGTTTGCACGGGCGACTCCCGGAGAACACACACCGCTTCCATGTTGTCCTAATGTGCGAGTTGGAGCTGATGGGATTACTGTCATTCAGGCAATAGGTCCATTTATCAAAAGACAGGCTGTATTGATCCACCTCATTGCCCCCGGAGTTTGGAAACGCTGCCACAGCTCAGTAGACATAAGCTCAATGAGGTGTCTACAAGCAATAAATGTCTGCTTTTACAAGATCTGTCTCTACTACAGTGTTTTAATCAGTGTGTTACTGTAGACCGTCGCCAGCTAATACCACACAGGAATGGAGGCCAGCCGTGGCAGGCAGAAGTGTTTTGAACCTTTTAGAGAGAAAGTTGTGCAAAATGGATTAAAACATTACACAACATTGTAGTTTGCATATCCTCTTGCAGCCTACTGGTCATGCTGAAAGTCAGAAGAAAACTGTTCCCATGGTCAGCCGTCAGGCCTGCAGCTTCCTCCTCTTTAGGCGTCTTTAATGCTTTAACTTTTAAGAAACTCTGCACAGAGCCTCTTCAGTTTTTTGATTCGTCAGCTAGCTAGATAGGATGACTTCCTGTTGAGATGTGTATCAGTTGACTAAACAAGAAAACCCGCTGATGTTGAAATACTGCGGTGGACCACAATGGTTTACCAAATGCGGAAGTGTTGTTGTGTTAAACTCTCAGAAGCAAAGTGGAGATCCTCACAAAGCTTCAGAGAGCAACATGTTGAATATCTGTTGAGGATATGACATCAAGTTGAACACATCTTATCTCCAGGATGACAATATAAATGGATTATATATATTGCATCTGACACTTTGAAAGAAAGGCTGGAGTTTACAGATTACTGCAGTAGTTTGTTGGTTTGTCAGCAGGACTACACAAAAACTACCAAGTAGATTTGGATGAAACTCTGATGGAGGTCGGGTCTCAGCCCAGAATAGAATATTAACATTTGGTGTGGTTTCCGGATGAGGGGACTGGTCCAGGAATTTCTTCTCACTTTCTTTTGCAAGATAAATCGTGTTTGACACTTTTGTTAATTTCCCAGGGAATAATGTGAGGATCCTAATATTATTCATCCACTACACAGTTTGTTGCCCTTCTGGGTTGGCTTTCACAGATCTGGTAGTTCAAATGATAGTTATGCAGTTATTGGTGGTTTCAAATTTGGAGTAATACAGCGCTTTTGAGTTTAATATTTGATCAGGCTTGATTGAATTAATGAGGACTGTTGGCTCTGGGCGAACGTTTACACTCGAGTGCCATTTGCTGACTGTTTTGCTGAAAAAAATGTAAAACAGCCGATCTAATTTCTGGCAATTTCTGCAAGTTGACATCTTAATGTCGCTTGTTTTGTGGTGGGAAAAATGTTGATACGGCAATATGTAGTGATGCCTCTTATTTTTAGAGAATATAATGCAGGAAAAGATGCTTCTGATTACATTATTGTAGAAGTTTAGACAGTAAAGTTTACTGTTAAACTGTAAAGTTCTCCAAATTGTATGTGTCTTGTATGTATCAACTGATTGATAACTACATCTAAGGGGTCATTGTAAAAATGTAAAATTGTATCTATGTGTGTATATCACCCCAAATCTTTCCCACAATGTCAATTCTGCCATCGACCGCAAAAAGTACCGGCCTGGCTCTAATTTTTATATACAAAATATATTTCAATATTATGAAAATTCTCAGCTCAGAGAAGAACATCACTTCATAGGAATGCAGCCTGTGAAACCAAAAAAGGACAAAACTTCTTTCAAATCACGATGAGACAATGTCCAAAATTTCAGATGATCTATAGTCTCATGTCATAAAAACATTACGATATCGATATATATCGTTCAGCTGTAGTGCTAAGTTGACTAGCGTGTCTCGACTTCCTGTGCTGACACAATCTTTGATATATAGGTTCTACTAATGAGATAAAGGTGTTGTAATCTGAAACTGTCTCAGTTGACAGACTCTGCAGTTTGTACCTGTGGCTTTTGATCGTGCAGTGTTGAAGGAAACACCGACAGAACGCTCCGCTCGCTCACGTCTGTGATAAAAATCTGGTGTTGAGTTTCATCTTTTCATCAATTTCCTGCTGGCCTAGAAAGTGGCTTGGCTCGGCAGCACCATTAACCTACATTACATCCGACTCACACTCCAGACACCTGTTTGTACTCTGATTAGTTAACAAAGCGGCAGTAGCTTGAATTAACAGTTATAATGCTTTAGAGGTGATGCTACTCGATGTTAGCGACATGAACACACATCAGTGTTGCATATTAACATTGCTGCCCTTTAGACCACCGCTCTGTTCTTATTTATGCACAGCCAGGGGCCATGAAACACGCTTAATGACTCTTCCTCTTCCATTGTGCAGCTGTGGAGACATGATATCCATTAATATTTCTGACGAATGTTGTACAGAACTTGCGGGGCCGGGAGCTAAAACTGGACAGAAAGGTCGCGGGTGAATGGGAGTTCAGTTGCCAGCGGGCTTTCGACTGGCGCCGGCTCCCAGTCTGAGAGTCTGTGCTCGCCTCCATCCTTGTGCAGAAGCGATGCCCACTGTTGAGCCTGTCCTGAAATGTTCTCCTGCAACCCCACCTTAGTTTGTTTTAGGCACTGAGGGATTGTTTGATCACAGCTTAGTTAATCCTGTTCGGACTTGAAATGCTGTGTCAGCTCAAAGTGGGCTCAGATAGTGAACACAGCCGTCTGTCTTCAGAGCCTTTCTTCAGCATTATGGCATCAAGAAGAAGCACCTTTTTGTCTGCATAGAGATTCGCTCCCTGATTAGATCTCATGCCGCTTCCTCCTCCTTCTCTTTGTGCTGGCGTGCACGAGCCGGTGCGCATGCTATCCATCTGTAAAAGTGATTAAAGGCTGGTTGAAGAAGACAAGCTTTTTCCTCCTCCTGCTTCTCATTTCTGTGCCGTCTGTGGAAATATTTGGAGGTTTCTGTTGGCTATGTTACAGCCCTGGTGCCTGCGTGGCAGTGCTCCACTGCTGCCAGGTCTCCGAGCCACACATGCATTCAGTTTGGCTCCTCTTTTAGTTCACACACAGTTCAAACCGAGGGATGTGCTGTAGGCTGAATGGGTGCTCCGGCTGTTTTTGAATGGACAGTTTAAGCAGGCAGTAACTATCTTCATAGTCCAATAGAGAGAGCTGAGAGAAAGTTGAACGTTTTGCCCTCATACTGGCTGATGCATGCGAATAAAGAAGGCAGGGAGCGCTCACTCATTTTATTTCTAGCTAAAACCAGTTGTTGTTTCATGTTCTCGAAATTAACAGTGCCTGTTAATGAATGCAAACTGAAAACATCAGTATCATTTAACGAAGCACAACACAAGATTGCTGTGTATCTACATTGTGTTTTCATACATTCGCCCAGTTTTCTTTGACCAGTCTGACTGTTAGCTTTGGCCGTGCAGGCGTGGAGTGCTACTGTCAGCATGAGAGTGGCGCGGCTGTCATCCAGCTCCAGTTCCTGATCAACGAGGTTTGTTGTCTTAACTTGCTCCTTGTTTGGTTTTCTCCTCCTGCTCTCCCTTAACTCTGAGTCTGACTACTGTTCCCTGTGTCCCTCTATCCATGTTCCTGCCAGGAGATAGGATACACACTGGTACTTATTCAGGCCATGAATCAGCTTTATTCATCAATTGATTTAACAGTTATATGCTGCTGTTGTGACCCACATGCTTCTATAATGCCCTCATAGTTATGTGCTGATGAAACAACCATATAAACTGGCCACAAGGTCTTTTGTGGATTCTGACAACCCCCCCTGTGTCTGACCCTCCCCTCAGGGGGCGCTGGTGAGTGCCTTAGCTGATGACAGCATCCACCTGTGGAACCTGAGGCAAAAAATCCCCGCTATCCTGCATTCTCTCAAGTTCAACAGGGAGAGGTAAAGTAACGCGTCCTTCTTTCTGCCATTGTTCCTGTAGTGATTTTCCTCAGGCAAAGGCAAAGAGAAGTAAGAAGGTCAAAGTAGCCCTCGAGCTGATGATGTTCCATTTGTGGTATTTTTTTTTTCATTTGTGGCCATGAAAGTTTTCTACACATCTATCCAACAACCCCCACGAATATTTTTTGTTAAGGCCTCATTCAGACCAAAATCAAGAGAGAAAAACTGGGAGAGTATCATCGTTTGGTCTGAGAACTCTGCCAGGATAGCTTCCCATTTGCAACAGCTCTTCAAGAGATGCTTTCTTCAACCGCAAGAAGTAGCATGATATTTCTCCTTCCTTGCTGATGCAGTCTCCTCACAGTGATGGTGTCAGTGGCACCAAGCAAAATAGCAAAATTTGAGCAATCTGGCGAACCTCTGAATGTGTATCCATGTCTATTTTTGGCCTATATGACTGTTATATCTGTTTTACCCTGACAGTGAACCTGTCATGTCAACAAACATCCATCTTAAGTATTACAGTACAGTATCAGACTATATAATCTTGTCATTTCATGCACAAGTTACTCTGGAAATGATTACGGGTGATACTTCCAGTGCTAGGCAGAACTAGTGTAAGGATCAGAGTATCATAATAAATGACACCCTGCCAGCATTTTCAAGTCGGCTATTTATTTACTAGATAAAGTTGCTAACCTAGATCTGCATGAATGAATGCCTGAAAGAGACAGGATCAGCGCTGTATTACTGTGGGACATGCAGGTTCTAGTTAGGTGAGGGGACGCACCAGAAGATGCACGGCTCATAATTCATGGCAGATGTCTTGGGGTCTAGGAATGAGGTCAATAAATTAAGTGTAAATCACTTTAGCAACAATGGTGTCAAGCAACCAGTCTGAAGTGATACGACACCACAGTGTGATGTCGGGTTGCGCTTCTCCCCAAGTTGAAGAACTACCGTTTTGCTGAAACGCCCAATTTTGTCTGAATGAGGCCTAAAATGTAATTACTGATCACTTGATGGATCAAGTTTTAGCTTTTAGCTCCTTGTATTTGTTTTCTGCTCCACAAATTTTCCTCTCACCACTCCCATTCTCAGTAGCAGCCGGCAGCTGTTGTCAGAAAATAACTGTATCTCTATTTATGCAATAAGGGCTTAACAAAAAAAGAAAATGATGGCACATTGAAAATTTTAAGTCAATGAAAACACAATGAGTGAACAAGAGTAAATACATGTTTTGTTCCTGGCTTTGATCAAGACAAGTTTTTCAGATGATGATTGTCAGATGTCACGTTTGAAGTTTGTCAAACAAAATAATTTGATAGAACTTTAATGTATAATGATTTTCCATACATTTGTTACCGAGCTTTATTCAAAGTGACCAGGCTCCATCAAAATCACAAAAACTATCACTGGAGACGTCTCGTATGACGTGTGGACAGTCGGACAGTTAACATCAGCCCTGTCCATTTGACATCCTTAATATGTTCTTCCTAGCAGTTGAGAAAAGACAGCAGTGTTTATTCCGTTATTCCTCCCCTCTGATCTATATATAGTCCGGCTTCATTAGTGTGACACAGAGCAAGGCCTTTGTAATTAAATCTTAGTCACTCGCTACTCCTTCCAGTTGGAGCAGCCTGATTAGGGACACGGGTGACTCTTTGATGGGACTGAGTCATGAGATAATGAAAAGCTGGGCTCTGATGGATCCTGATCTCCCTTCTTGCAGAATCACATACTGCCACCTGCCCTTCCAGAGCAAATGGCTTTACATCGGCACAGAAAGGGGAAACATCCACATTGTCAACGTGGAGTCCTTCACTCTCTCAGGCTACGTCATCATGTGGAACAAAGCCATCGAACTGTGAGTCTGTATTTCACAACACTCTCTGCTTTTTGTTTTTTTTTCTCCTTCTACTTTCTTCCCATTTGCATATCTTCTTTGTGCACTTGTGTGAGTTGACACTCAACCAGCAAACTCGGAAATGCAAAGGAATGTGTTAGCAGATACTGTGTGTCCTGCGCGCTGAGAATCCTGTAGCTCTGATCAGTGTGTGAGGGCGGCATGGAGGTGGTGATTGTGCCATGCCAGAACTTGCTGTTGAGACTTCCGGAGGTGTTTGCCTGCCTGATTTAACAGAACATCTGTGATAGGAAGAGCTCACTAGATAACCCCCGGGTGACTTATCCTGTGTCGCCCACTCCCTCGTGTAAACACCCACTGTGAGGATCACAAGGAATAGTACATCATATCCTGTGCATAGGTGAGCGATGCGCTGCTGGTTTCAGATATATCTTGGCAGGCGCCACACGCAGGTAGAATTAGATTTTGCTGGGTAAAATCAGTGTCACTGACTAAAACTCCTAGATATGATATGTAACGTTTCCAAATGAAACTCACAATATGTAACCCCTATTGCTTGGAGTCTTTCAGTCAAAACAAAACAAAAGATGTTGGATGCGTGTTATGCAGAGAGAGCTGAGCCGAGCTGCAAACTGCTGGCCAGCTGAAGAGGAAGACCACCTGGAGGAAGAACTACCTCTCTCTCCCAGACGATTGCAACCAAACCAAAATTACCTCAGTAAACTCTGAGATGGTACAAGTTAACTTAAATGCAGAAATGTTGAGTTATACCTCTAAAATGTCTAAAAATGGACATACCTCTGTTATATATTTTGCTGAGTTTTGTAATTCAGTTTTCCTGAGTGTTTCCAACAATGTTAAAACCCAAAGAGGATCAGAAGCTAAGTTTTCATCTGGTCGCTACAACTTCTGGGAGCGAGTCAGAGAGGGAGGAAGGAAGTCAGCGGAGGAGACTAAATGTATCATGAAAAAGGCCAAAGCACCTTGAACACCGCTTCCTGAGTCACGTAGTTTTCATTTGAAGTTGCGATTGTTTCATAATGAAGACAACATGATCCTAAGCTACTTACTGTGTGTGTTTTGTGTGCATTTTAATGTCTTGGTTATAGTAACGCCTGAATCTGTGCATGAAACTAATAATGTGACAAACATTATAAGGGAACAGGAAAAACTTTAGCTCATCAGAGTTACACTTTCTAGGTAATTCTTCTAGGGCGCCCACCAGCAGGCTAAAAAAAATTAATAATTCCAGACGGTGACTGGCAGCTAAAATTGGCAGTAGAGTATAAAGGTGTGTGGGTATGTATGTGTGTGAGGCTGCCGGTGAAATCTGATAAATTGCCGTTTCAGATCTGGGAGTTGAAAGTGTCAGAGCACCAAAGTATGCCATCAGCTCAGATAAATGTCTCCGACGCAGACAGAGGAGATGGGGAATGATTTTGGCTGTCTGACTGCGAAAATGATTAAAGAAAGGAGCTCTCGGCTGTAGTGTGAATTTTTCCAACACGATATTCACTTCGTTTCTTGGTGGACTAAGTGTCCGGCCTCTGATAGAGAAATCTTTTCATCGCACTCTCCGCTTCAGAGTTTGTTGTCTCTGCAAACTTGTGAATTTCACAGTCAAGGTTTCCTGCAGAGGACAGAAACAGCCTTACAGTCTTAATGATCATATTTAGCGTTGCAGTTGAAGCCTGGAGCGCAGCTTACACTCATTATTGTTTTTGTGAAATGTTTGTCTACATTTTCATACATTCAAACAATTCTTCATAAGTCTGTAAAACATACTGTAAATGTATAATGATCATATATATATAAGTTGTTTGTGTTGATGGCGTACCATGTGGCGATTACCGGCTGGAGTCCATATTCCAGTCCGCCCCTGCTTTTTTACTCGCTGCTACATATCTGACTGCATCGACTCATCAGCAGCAATGAGATCATTAGCCGCTGGAGCCAGACCACATTCAGCGGCAGCAACACTTTCTTTAGGCCAGACCTTCACTTCCTCCATGCCCCTTGCTCTGTTGCCACGGTGATGCTGTCTCCACACACTGTAATCTCTCATAGACCCTCATGTGACCCGGCTCTCTCTTCCTTCTCGCTCCTCTATTTGTCTCTCTCATATGTCATGACTCTCTCTCTCTCTCTCTCTCTCTCTCTCGCTGGTGCACTGATGCACATTTTCATCTTATACTCCTTTTTTTTTTTTTTTTTTCCTTTTTGGACGTCTTCCCTAATTCCACTGTCTTCTTCTCTTCCTGTAAAAGCTAGACTGTTTGTTTTAGAAAACACTTGGGATACATTTTATTTATCAGTGTTGCATCATGTCAGTCAGGCAGTGACACGCACTCTTGTCTTCTTGTTTCTCTCCAACTTGCACAGATCCACCAAGACACACCCAGGGCCTGTCGTGCACATCAGTGATAACCCCATGGATGAAGGAAAGGTAACTGATAGTTGACCACGATATGTGCTGTGGAACAAAGTTACATTTCTACATTTCTTTTCTATAAAAACAAACTGTACAGTTCTGTGTGCTCTCTCCTCTTCTCTTTGGAGAACCGCTCCTGTGCAGATGGCACAATGTCAATACGGCTTGTGCAGACTGATAGCAGAACATCTTCAGCTAATTAAAATATCAATGATACACATCAGAAATTGGCGTGAAAATCAAAGAGAAAATGTTTCTTCCCAGACTAAAGGCTTACACAGTGTTACACAGACAGTGTCATGGCAGAGGAGATGGAGACACTGATTGTCTTCTTGTTGCAACAGTGGCATCATTAGACCAGAATGCATTGGATATGAATGCAGGATGAACACATATTTATGCCCATACATCACTCTTTGATTGAATGCAACAGGTTGATCCTGCTTACAAGAAGGTTTTGTCTTTGTCATTTGTCTTTTTTCTGTTATATTTACTTCTGCAGTCCAGCAGCTTCTCTAAAAAAACTGGCTGCAATTTTACTGTTTTTATCATTCCAATCTTTTGGTACGATCACCCACAGACATGCTCTCAATCTCAGATTTCATTACACATCACTTGACATATTGAATAAAGCTGTCATGCTTGTCTTTTAAACATTTTTCAAAAGAGTTATTACTCCTGACCTTATCTGGATGCATCAGTCTCTGTGATTTGTTTCATTAATTTCAGCTCTTCTCCAGGTCTGTTGTGAAAGTAGAAACATCTGAATTAGTGACTTTTGTTTTTGTTTCACCACAGTGTTGCACGTGTTGCACGACTGCTTACCTCCGGCTTTTGTGAAGAACATTAGGGAATTTCCTTGTGCCGTCTTAGACAGACATTTTTGTTTGGAAAAGTGAGACACTCACATGATGTCTGTAAATTCACAGCCAGAAACAAGGAAGTGAATTTGAGATTGTGCATATCTGACTTAACTCAACTCACTGCTCTGAGTGACTATCAAATTGACAAAAAGTCAATTAAATAAGTTTGTACTTAGTATGTTAGAAGTTATTTTAGTTTTCTTTATTACGATATCATAAACATACATTTTGTTTTAGTTTGTAAGTCAAATATAACTTCAATTTTACTATTTCAGTCAACTAAAATGTTGATAGTTGGTTTTTACTTTAGTTTTTAGTGAACGTTGTTTTGTTGTCAAAGTCCCTGTGAACATGACGGGCAGTGATGATGAAGTCGTGTTAACTCCAGGCTGAGTTACATGTGTCAAATGTGATTTCACAGCCGTGTTCTGAGCTTTGCTTTTTTTCTCTTGTTATTGCAGCTTCTGATTGGATTTGAGTGCGGGGTGGTGGTGTTGTGGGACTTGAAGTGCAAAAAAGCTGACTACCGCTACAATTATGATGAGGTAAGGCATTATTTCCTTTCTGCTCGCTGCTTATGAGAGTATTCGTTAGTTTGTTGACGCTTTCTTTTCTCACTGCTGGTGCGGCAACATGTTCGCTCGTGATTGATTTTGTATAATTTGTCACTTCCATCACATGTGACTCAAACCTGAAACATCTGCTCACTGGGACCCTTTTAGATTCTGCCTCATGAGCTTTCATTTCAGATTACTTTTGTTGTTGTTTACTAGACAGTGGAGCTTCTGTTGGTTTCAGTCTTGTCGGTGGGATTTGTCGACAGTAAGAACAACATAATAGAATAATCCAGCATTATCCTTTTAAACAAGTTGCGCACAGAGCTGCTACAAATCTTCTTATTTATCGTCGCACAGCTGTAAAATTTGCATGTGCTTTACTCACCACACACTAATGACGTGCTGCTGTTTGTGTTCCAGGCGATCCACTCAGTCGACTGGCACCATGAGGGTAAACAGTTTGTTTGCAGCCACTCCGATGGCACTCTGACCACATGGAATGTAAGAGCTCCAGCCAAGCCTGCACAGATCATCACACCACATGGTAGGAACTGTTGAACACACGCACACTGTAGTATTGTTTATATACACACACGCACCAGCAGGCACGCTGGAGAGAAGCCAAGTATGTCTTTAAAAGCACATATTGTGGCTCAAAGTCCCTCCGATCTTAAGGGGTGTGACTCGTGTATAAAACAGATGGGTGGTGGTGGCGGCAGGTCCACGCCTGTACAGGAGCAGCCACCATATGTGCAGCGTTCCTGCAGATCAAGGGTGCGTCTGTAAATCCTGGCTGATGCTCTACACTAAAATGAGAGCGTGGCTGTTCAAAGCAATAGAGTCTGCTCTCTCTGTATGAATCAATAAACGGCCCAGCTGTCTGAAAATGGCTGAAAGAACAACTTTCCTATCGATATGCTCTATTAGACAAGACTGTAGCGTCTCTGGTGCAAGAGCTGGTGTTGACGGTGAGGAGGATGATGATGAGACATACTCATTTTTAAAAGTCAGCTTTCCGTTTCGAGCGTTGAGATCAAAAGCATGATGAGTGAAACTGAATCGCGTGCGTCTGAAGAATCAAAAAGAAAAGAGAAGAATAGACCACAAAGCTAACTGATAGCGGTGATAACTCATCTGAGATCATGGGTTTTCTTCTTTTTACAGAGACCCTTTATTGATTTGTTTGGGGAGATGGTTTACTCGTGAGGGAAAAATTGAGCTGAACAGACCTGACAACACTGCCAGAGATCCTTTATTGACATGTTCAGGAAAATGGTTCACTTGGGGCATATTCGAGAAACGAATTTCAGTAACAAACTGAATTTCTGTCTTTTTGATGTTAATAATTGAATCCCAGAAGAGTGGTATTTTTTTTTTGTTCTTTTGGCGTCTGACATTTGAACTTGCTGGTTAATTTGCAGATATCCATCAGGACAAAGTCAAGCTGACACCTATTTTTTTTTTTTCCATTTGACCTCCATTAGGAAAGCAGCCTAAGGATGGAAAAAAGCCAGAACCATGCAAGCCTATCCTGAAGGTGGAATACAAAACAACAAGGGCTGGGTACGTGTGATGGTAACAAGTCCCCACCCATCCTGTGTCTTAACGACTCTGGTTTAAAATCCATATCCTGCACTGAAAGTAGCCTTTCCTGTTTTTCTGTCACAGCAGCAGCATGCGTCTAACAGGCCCGTCCTGTGGACCGTGTCCTGCTGCTGATGGAAATTAGGTGGAAAGCTGTCTAATAATTATTTCCATGCTCCCACGGGCTTTGTTTTGTTGTGATCATTAGTTAATGATCATGACAGATGATTTGTTGTTCCATTAATCACATTGTGATGATCACTTTTAACACAATTATCATTGTCTGAAGAGAACGAGCTTGTTACGTCAAGGTCACAAAGGATAAGACAGAACTTTCCTATAAAAACATGACATAAAAAAATTAACTGTTTCACCGAAGCTGATCTAATTATCCCTCACATTTTTTCAGGTATTAGAGGACAGGGATTAATATAGTTGTCATTATAATTAAAAAGTAGGCTCCTCCCTTCATAGATGCTTTCGAAATTGGGGCGAAGAATCTCCAGAGAATGCAGGAAAATTTTGGTGTCCCTCTTCAGCCGTTCACCACTGACTGAACCCAGTAGCTTTTCACAACAAGCTGAAATGTATTGAACAAGCAATTAAAATGCTTGTGTGTGTGTGTGTGCGTTTCCTGAACCCAGGGACCCATTCCACGTCCTGTCTGGAGGTCTGTCTTACGACACAGTGGGGAGGAGAGCCTGTCTGACCGTGATGCATGGGAAGAGCACTGCCGTCCTGGAGATGGACTACCCCATTGTAGACTTCTTAACGCTGTGTGAAACTCCATATCCAAATGGTGAGCTGCAACACCCGCCCTGGACAGGTTCTGTCTCAGTACTGGCTAAATGAAATGACATCCTTGTTAATTTCGTGCTGTTTTTGTTTTCTGTGCCAGACTTTCAGGAGCCTTATGCTGTGGTGGTCCTCCTCGAGAAGGATTTAGTTGTAATAGACCTCGGACAGATTGGGTAATTATTCTGCTTTCTAAATATAGAGCGTTGTTGGTATGCATCAAGGAATATGGGTGTTGGAGATCAAGCACGCTATAAATAGGCAGCATTCAAGAGATACTGCTAGTTGTTAATGATGATGATCATTTCAGTCAGAGATGTGTGACTGAGACGGCTCAGACAAACAAAACAGACAAAATCAGATATTCCTCTCTGCAGCTGTGATAATACATATTATACAAGTATATTACATTTATAGGACACACAGGAGCTGTCGCAGTCTTTTTTCTCACCTATTCTTCACTGGTCTCATAGAAAAATAACATAATTTATCAACCCATCAAGCAGACTATCACAGGCAGCAGTGACACAAGTTGAATTGTACTCTATATGTGGGTGTCAGAGTGCAGTGGTTGCACTTCAAGTGGATATTATTCATTTTTTTAAGCAATGATTCCTCACAGTTATCTTTTAGCATTAGATTTGATTTGAAAACATTAGCTGGGACATTTAAATGCATCGATCAGTCAGCCAGAATATTTAAAGGCATCCGCTGGCAGCAAGCAAGTTGTCATTTTCATCTCCAGTTGATGGACAAGTGTAGCTTCTTTAAAGATGTAGTGTGTTTTCAGATCTGACCTATTGCTCATTGTCTTGACAGGTACCCAATATTTGAGAATCCATATCCTCTGACTATCCATGAGTCACCGGTGACCTGCTGTGAGTACTTTGCCGACTGCCCTGCTGAACTCATCCCTGCACTTTACTCTGTCGGCAGCCGGCAAAAGAGACAAGGTTACAGCAAGAAGGTAAGCGATGTGTACATATACTGTGTACTGTGCTACTAAACTGGTAACACAACTGTAAGATGCCTGCAAAACAAACAATTTCTTATAAATACATTTCTGATTCCTTTTCTCAGGAGTGGCCCATTAGTGGAGGAAACTGGGGTCAAGGCACTCAGAGTTATCCAGAGATCATAATCACTGGGTAAGTGTCCAATTATCAGTGAATAAATGAATCAGTCAGTTTATTTTAATTCACAACTGTTATTCAAGCACATGGTATTCGAATGATCTCATATTTTATTGTTTTCTCAATAGACATGCTGATGGGTCGATCAAGTTTTGGGATGCTTCTGCATGTGAGTATTTTTGTTTGCCTCTCTGATAATATTTATGGAGGTATGTACAATATTTTCTGACACTGGATGTGTGCCCTCAGAAGTCATATTTCAGGGAACATTTATGAACTTACATTTACATGGCCATCAGCTTTTAGGTAGCAGGCTATGGTGTTGAAGCATGTATATACAAAACAGTATCATCTGCATAAATATCTCCACTCTCTGAACTACAGTATATTATTAACCTAAACACACAAGGCAGTTTATCTTTCCAATTTCTTTTTCCCCTCTTCTCAAAGTTATGCTTCAAGTGCTGTACAAGCTGAAGACTGCCAAGGTGTTCGAGAGGGCTCGCGGTAAGGAGGAGAAGCCGAGTGCAGATATAGTAGAGGAGGACCCGTTCGCCATCCAGACCTTGTCCTGGTGCCCCGAGAGCAGGATGCTCTGTGTGGCCGGTGTGTCCGCTCACGTTATCGCCTACAGGTTCAGCAAACAGGAAGTCACTACTGAAGAAGTGCAGGTGGGTAAACGATCATCGTCCATCACAGTGGCACAGATCCCCGTCCTTAGTATTTTATTTTATTTTTTTGAATCGTTGGAACGCTCAGGGAATAGACGGTCCGGACAGAATTTCCTCCAAGGCCAGAAGAGATAAAAGTATTCTGAGTGGTGACTGTCAACATGTCCAAAAGCTACAACTCTACCTCTTGTGTTTAGCTTTTGGAGGTGCGAATGCAGGGCGAGTTCACCGATGGGGACTCCCCCGATCCAGGAGGGGATCAGACCCCCACCCAGCTCACCCCGGGAGCTTCCTCCAGCCCCCAGGAGAGCGAGCCTCTCGCCCAGCCCTCCACAGGCAGCAACTCCTCCGACGGACCGCGGGACAATATACCATGCCTGCAGTAAGGACACGTTCTTTTTTAGCTAGAATCGGGATCACTTATTTAGGTCATTGTGAAGCAGGTTGTCACTGAACAGATAAAAACTGATGGCAAAAAGATCATTAAACTCAGTAATGTAGCCATCTATTCTCTCCCCTCAGTCAGCGTGCTCCATCCCTCATCAGCACACCAGGGGAACATAATCCTCCTTATAAAAAATATTAAAAATGATGAGAGTGTTTTGACAGTAAAATGGTGGAAAGGGGAATAACAATAATAAAAAGTGATGATATTGTCAGTGGGGCTGATAACTCATTCCGGCGTGTCTCATCCTGCTGTGTGTTTAATGCAGGGTGCGGAGCTCCCCGCTGAAGCAGTCTCCGGGCTACCAGGTGGAGCTGGTGATCCAGCTGGTGTGGGTGAGCGGGGAGCCACCTCAGCCAATCACCAGCCTGGCTATCAACTCCTCCTACGGCCTGTAAGTCTCTACGCCACACGTACAGTTGATCACATCACTTTATGCCCACACTTGTCCTGATAGCGGTGGTTATCCCCGTCCAGCAGCTGTTTTTTGAGCTAAATTTGTGCGCCTCAAGGTTCTTAAATTGCATCCTGTCTCGCAGATGGCAGCAACCATTTATATCTCACAACTGTAAATAAAGCCTGCCTGTAATAAAGCTGACCCCCTACTGGCCACAGGAGGTATTGTCTGCATGATCCTGATTAATTCAATCCAAAATGAAAACCATAATCGAGAGCATTAATTCTTTTGAGTGCGGAAAGCTACGTCCTCATGTTGTACGCTTGTGATGTTGTCATTATATTGAAGTGAAGTTGTGCCATGGAGAGACGCCAGAGGACGGAACACAGATTCAATAATTTTATCAGTCATTAGTCAGAGGCTAAGTTGCATTGTAGGTTATGTAGACATCAGATCAAAACTGATACAGAATAACCAGATATATCACCTTTTTTGTTTCCATGCATTCTTCTTGCTTTTAACAACCTTTAAATTGCCCACAATGCAATAGCCACTAGTGACATCACTGCAGGCAGTTTATCAGACTACATGCAGCTTCCTCCGGAGCCAAAAAAAGCTTGACACCATTTTAAGAAATATTTAGTGTATGTTTTGACATTCAGGTTTAATGCCTTTGTTCAACTTTAGTTAAGGCTGTACAGATTTTAAGGACATGCAGCATTTGAAGATAGTCCAAGAAATGAGATCATCATAAGCACTGGGCGGACCTTCTCCACTGCAGAGTTCGAAGGGTTAAAAGTAAAAATAGCATCCAAATCCTGACTCCACAGTGTTCCTCTTCCCTCCTGTGTTTCAGTGTGGTGTTTGGAAACAGTAGCGGCCTGGCTGTGGTGGACTACCTCCAGAAAACTCTGCTCCTCAACATGGGCACGACGGAGCTTTACAGCCCATCTGACCCCTACCAGAGGCAGCCTCGCTCCCCGCGCAAACAAAGACAGCCCTCTGGAGGTGAGCTGCACTCGGTAGCTCAGCACCAGCCCTGACTCACATCTTTTAACCTTGAAATGAATGCATTATATATTCAGTACAATGAGCAGTTAGCTGACTCTGGTTCTGGCTGTTGAGCGGCGGGTTGGGGAGGCAGGACTGACACTTGGCAGCGGCCTCGACTTCACACCATGAGCACCGCCCCCTGCAGTAGCTCCTGTCCCTCAACAGGGGGCATCACTGACAGCTCCTCCATCTGTTCAGTTGGACAGAGCAGAGACAGTGGAGCATGCGTGTTCATGATCTGTGCAGTCAGAGGGACTACTGCGATAAAACAACACATAATTCTTAATATCTGCTTGCTGTTTCTGACTTGTCTTTTGTTTTTGTCTCTGTCTTATCATCCTGTCGTTCTCTGTTTCTCTTCATTCTTTTCAGTCTCAGTGGTGTGATGTTGGATTCAAGACTATTAACTGGACCCTCTGTCATTAAAAGCAATCTTAATGTCTGATAGATGTATATTTACTATTTATATAGTAAAAATATATTTTACTACTCAGAAAGACGACATGTTATGGAAGCAAAATGTCCAAATTGACCAGTGCAAGAAGGAAAAAGATATTTTAACCGTCAGTGTTTTGCCTGAAAGACAATTAGAAATCCAGCATCAAGCTTCTGAGACTCTTCATCTTCTTCTTTTGCACCTCTGATTCATTATTTTTTTTCTGATTCACTGTCTTCACTGTCGGCCTCTCTCTGTGATGAAGACATTCCACCTAAGACGTCTTGCATGTCCAGACTTTCTAAATTGTATATTGAGTCTCTGAAAAAACTTCGCCCATCTCTTGTCAGTAAGTTATGTTGTGTCACAATTTCTTCCTCCCCCAACAGTATCATTTCTCTCCTCTAAGCCTTCCCCCTTTTCTCAATCCCTGATTTTGATGAAGCGCCCCCAAAGCCCCGAAGCTCATCATTGGCTTCTTCACAAAACATCAGCAGTGACCTGGGGGGAAATTTTTTAGACTTTGGTGCACTTGATCAAAATCAGGTAGTTTATCTTTAAACCCTGCTTCCTATTTTACTAGATTAAATCTGCTGACAGCTTGAGTCAACAGATTTGTTCTAGATCTGTGAATTGAGCTCAAGTTTGGCTTGTTTACTCCACTGCATGTGTAGCTGTCCCTGCCTGTTTTCAGATAGGTGACCCTTGATTATTTCCACATAGGTGTTGGCATAGCTCTTTAGTTAAACTTGCTAAGAGTAGTCGAAGTTTAGGACTAATTCTGCCAGGTTTAATTACAACCTTTGTGGCTCCCACAGCTCTCGGTGATTCCAATGATGGCTCCAACACCTCAGAGGATCGCTGCAAATCTCCCACGTCAGGTAAGCCTCCCTAAAGTTTGAGTGCTCCATACAAAGCACAGATACTTTGAATTTTGAATAACATCTTCAAATGCTGCCATCTGTCGTGTAGGATCTACCTCACCTTGCAATTCAGATGATGAAAGAAAACAGAGATTCATAGAGAAGGGTACTGTACAGTCAAGAGCTGCATGTCCACTCACATTTGAGCATTTTAAAATGGCTGCAGTTGTCTGATTTGTCCTTTTTGAACCTCATTTCCAGTGAAGTCTAAAAGCAGACGCTTTTCCAAGACGGTTGCCAATGACTTTGGTAGTGTATCATCCAGACGTTATTCCCTCTGATTACACTGGCTCTCTCTCTCTCTCTCTCTCTCTCTCTCTCTCTCTCTGTGAATGACAGCGTTCTAACCACACTGTGCCTTAATCCACCGTCAATCTGTGCATCTTGTGCCAATGAAAGACAGACGTGAACTCAAGAAATTGATTCTTACTAATCACGTGGGGGGTGGGGGTTTGATTTTGTGAAAATGATCAGGATTCTTTACCGAATGCATGACAGGAGATCTTTTCGAATTTCAGGCCTCAGATTTTCTATGCAGATTTGTGTCAGAAAGCGTCAGGCTGCTGCTAAAACATTATGCTAAATTGGCAAATGTTGCATTTCCTACTAATTCGAAAGCATAGAAAATCTGCGTTGTGCCTTATTCTTTACCGTACTAATGTCTAACCATGTCACTTTGATATCTAAGTGTATTATTTCCCTCCGACTGTAGACACTTGCTGTGTGTTTCTGATTCCAGGGATTCAGTGTTAACTGTTTAGCTACCCACTGATTTTTTTTCCTCCTCCCACTCTTTTGGCATAACTATGTTCACTGAATTGCAATACCCTTTTTTTTCCTTGTCTGCCTTTTGCTTTGTTTGACACTACAGGCCCTCTGGTTGTCTGTGATGCCTCTTGGCCTCATTTGTATTCTCAGGGTTCCTCTAAGGGTGGTTATAGACTGCAACAGGCAACTTTTGAGGTTTTATATTTTGGATTGGCAACAAGCCCGGTAGCAAGCAAGCAGCGTTCAAAGCAACAGCTAAAAATCAAGTGAATTGTTTTTGGAATCAGAATATTCTTCTTATAAAGCGAAGTCTTGTGAGCATTATGTATATAATGCATGAATATCCTTCACAGTTGTCCTTTGCACTGTGTATCACCACCCTTAACAATGACTCAGCAATGTTCAGCAATGTTCAATGTTCAGCAAATGTTCAGCAATGTCACAGATTGAAATGATAATTATGGAATCTTTGATTGTAATTCCTTTAAAAGTGTATATATGTATATATATATATATATTCACTTTTAGCCGTCTGTAGAATAAAATAGTAGTATTTGTTTCTGTTTACAGCCAAGATGTCACGGAAAATTAGCTCGTCTAGTGAAAAGCCAGACATGGGTAAGCCAAAAAAAAAAAAAAGCTGAATTTTAGCTTGCAAGAATCTTTACATTTTTTTCTACAGGTTTTCCTTTTTGGCAGCTGCTTTATTTTCAGCGCTCAGCTGAATATGATATCTGAGAGCGTGCTTGGACCAGTCGCCAGAATAAAATGTTGGCGTTGTACATTTCTGCAAACCATGGGTATGTTAAGTTTCATACATATGTTTCATGTAAACGAGCTGTTTTTCTTGGAAGGAGACAGAGGGAGTGATGGTTTCATTTCACTTGGCGAGACGGCTGCAGGGCGAACAAACCGGGTCATATTACAAACTGTTGGGACATGTGGCAGCCGTCTTTGCAACAAGGAAACTGAGTGTTTTAAGCGATCATTGTCACAACAGGAAATCGAAACATAAAGGCACTTTAAATTCAACCGCATCCAAGGTTTGCAGCAGTGTACAATGCCAACACTTATTCTGGTGACTGGTTTGGAGAACTGCTTATTGTCTGAGCTTGTTGTGTGTAAATATGAGACTCCTTTTATCTCAGGATGTTTTAATGTACGTTGAGTTGAACTTTGTTTGCACTGTGAGCAGAGGACAGGCCCCAGCGATGGCACTCTCTCAAATTTAAGAAGCAAAATTGTTGCTTGAAGGAAAGAAAGGCTGCAGCCAGGATGAGCCCGAAGAGGGCCGTCTGTAGAACTAAGTCAGCCCCCAACTCCTGTGAGTGGACCAGCCGTGGTCTGACATGGTCTGAAGTGGGATAACTGGTACTAACCCCCACCACTGCTCGGGCTTTTATTCTGAATGGGTTGACATGTGACACTAATCTTCTCACAGTGACGGTTTCACTCTGTCTGCGGACGCTGCACTGTCCTGACTGCACTCGGTGTTAAAAATCCTGCTTTTCTTGTTTGCAGTTTTTCCTTGTGAAGGACATACATGACGGGCTGCTTGTCTTGGCCTCCATCTCTGTGTCGCAGATCTTTTTCGTGTTTCTGTCGGGATCCCTCATTAGCTTTTTAAAGAGGGTGAAAGCTTGTGTTTCAGCTGCCGTCAGCGCAGTAATGAGGCATGAATAATTCTTGCTCCTTAAATACCAGCTCTTCCTTTGGAGTCCCTGTAGTACTACAAGCATATCTTAAGCATTTTTTATTTTTTTCACATTGAGAATGTTGTTGGTAAATTTAGCTGCATAAAGGTGCATTCTGTGAACAGTTTAAAGAAAAGAAAGTGTGCAAGATCTTCTCAATGTCAAAAAGCTTTTTGGTGCAGTTTATGGCAGCGGGACGTCGCTCTAACATGTTACCTGAGCTTTGAGCTGGTGGGTTTGATGCTGGTAACATCTCTAATTCTGCTTTTTGCCTGGGCAGAAGTCCTCTTAAAAACCTTCTTTTCACACCAACTATTCCCTCATCCTCTTATTTTGTGCTCCTGTCCTGCTGTCCAGATGCCAAGGATAACTCATTCACCCGCTCACGTAGTTCAAGTGTAACCAGCATCGACAGAGAATCTCGAGAGGCCATCTCCGCCTTTCACTTCTGTGAGAGTTACCCCAGGAAGAACGACAGCCTGATCAGCCCCTGTTTGCTGGTGGGGACCACACAGGGCTCTGTGATGATGGTGGCCCTCAGCCTGCCGCCCGGTGGGGACCAGAGGCTGCAGCAACCCGTTGGCATCTCCTCCTGCGGTAAGACACTGAACTTAGTTAAGAAACAGCAGTACTGGACTTATTTCTTACACCTGTCTACAGCACAGTGACCACTCTGATCCTCTTTCCTAACTAACTGGAGAATACTAGCTATTTGCAGGATTCAGACATCAGAATGACTCTTTCTGGCCTAAAGTTTCTTAATGGCTCTTTCTTGTACTGTGAAGAGTCGTTAAAATTAAGGAAGGAAGTGTTGGTGGGGCGGAGCAGAGGGAAAGTGTGTTCACTTGCAGCAAGATTTTGTTTCCTGATAGATCAGCTTTCAGTCCCTGAAATGTCTGCGCTGCTGGACGTTGTTACCGAGTCACTTACTATATATTTGTGTTACTTTTTAAGGAGAAGGAGCCCATATTTGCCTTAATTTGGCAGAGTAAGATTTCTATGTCTATTTTCCACATACGAGCTGTAAGAACAGTCAGTGATTTGGGTTCCCAGCTGGTGAAGTCAGGAGAAATCATAACAAACAGAAAAGCTTTGTATCCTGTCGTAGTTTGAAGGCTTTCTCTCATCCGAATGAAAAACAATCCCTCTGTGATACTCTTCAGGCACCCTGGTCAGTCTCAAAGGAGACATTTTGACTATGGCTCTGTTGGACTCTACTGGAGCTCTGCTGCCCCCTTCCTACGAGCCGTGGTATGACCCAAACGCCTCAGATGAGGAGAAGGAGAAGACGAGGAGGCGCAGGCCGGCCTCCCCTCCGTCATCACAAGAGGGTCCAGACTCCCAGTTTGCAGTGCTGTGCTCAGAGAAACAGGCCAAGGTGGTGGCCATGCCCTCACACACCCGCATCTACAAACACAACATCACAGAGTCCTCCTTCGTGCTGAGGGCGGATGTGGTGCAGATGGCCGGAGCTAACTGCATCGCCTGTTTCTGTGCTAATGGGCACATCATGACTCTGAGGTATCGTCTGTAATAGCTTCTACTTTCAAAATATCTCATGAATTAACACCAACAACATTTGTGTTGCACAGTTCTTGGTGTGAAATGATGCCTCTTCTTTGTGTGATCCCAGTTTACCCAGTCTAAGGCCTCTGCTGGACGTCAACTACCTGCCGCTGACAGACATGCGCATAGCCAGAACGTTCTCCTTCTCTAACCTGGGTCAGGCTCTGTATCTCACCTCCGCCACCGAGATCCAGAGGATCACCTACAGCCAGGAGACCTGCGATAACCTGCAGGTCAGTGAATGAGTTGTGGAAAATGTTCAATTAGTGTTTAATTTTCAGAGCCAATATTATAAGTGGTGAGAAACAGACTTTCCATGTAGGCTGTGAGGAAACAGACTTCACTAGAAGTGTGTGGGCGCAGAGACGTTTTTGTGCTTCCTGCGCTGTGGACTGTGTGGAATGTCATTTTTAATATTATGCATCGTGCTTGTAAATGAATCTTTTGGGCTTCTAAACAACAACAACAACTCACAAAGCCTCTTCTGTGGGCAAGAAGAAATCCTCTATCGTTTTTTCCAGATTCAGATTTAACATCGATATAAGCAGGCATGCAGATATACATACGTGAATATATTAAACATAATAAATAAACTGAATGCAACTAGAGACTGTTTCACCATGGGATTCAAGAGCTGCAGTGCTCAACAAATGTGGATATTACTACATTATTACATGAGTGCACATGGTCAGGACACACCAGCCTCCAAGCTCCGTCTTCATGTTGATCTCAACTCCACGGCTGTTAAGTGTTTTCTGGCATCAAATTCGGAATATACATTTATTAAGAAAAACTAAATGATGGTGATGATGTAAAACCGAAGATTTTATGTGATTGAGATAAAACTTGAAGACATAAAACTAGATATAAACTGAAAATATTAAATTTTTAACAACACTAAAACGGTCATGTTCAGTACTATAGGGATGCAAATGTATGAAGATAACGATAACCAACAATTCTATAACTTAAAACGTATAAATATTACCTTGCTGGGTTAGTGGTTAATCTATAAAGTAAACTTTTACAAACATGCTGACGCCTGTGTCGTCCTCAGGAGATGCTCAGTGAGTTATTCACCCCTGTGGAGACACCAGAGGCTCCTAACAGAGGTTTCTTCAAAGGCCTTTTCGGTGGAGGAGCTCAGTCTCTGGACAGGGAGGACCTCTGTGAGTACCGAAGAGCTGTGCCAGATCATGATTTTTGTTTCAGGAGATTTTTTTTTAAGTTTTAGGACGGTATCCCTAAAACAACAACGTGCAAAGAGACGGTTGTAATTTGCGAACTCATGACACTGATTGCTCTCTTTTCCTATCTTTGGCAGTTGGTGAAACAGCTGCAGGTAAGGCCTCTCGTAGCTTGGCCCAGCACATCCCGGGCCCAGGGGGCATGGAGGGCATGAAGGGTGCAGCGTCTGGGGTTGTGGGAGACCTGGCCCGCGCCCGGATAGCTTTGGATGAGAGAGGGCAGAAACTGGGCGAACTGGAGGAGAGAACGGCAGCCATGATGGCCAGCGCAGACTCATTTTCCAAACATGCTCACGATGTACGCACTTGACTTTACTTTCAGCGACCAGAACATTGTTTTTAGGATAAACTCCTTATGTCTGACTTTCATTTCCCCTCTTTCCTCCCTTCAGATGATGCTGAAGTACAAAGATAAGAAGTGGTACCAGCTCTGATGGCAGCGTGTGGAGCATCGGACTCTGTTATCACGCAAACACCAGTGTCTCCGAGGAGCCGCGGGTCCCTCTTCTTCTCTTCTCTATTTCTTCTCCACGGGGGGTTCTGCTCGACAGACTCATGCTTTTACTCTCAGCACAATATCATACACTCTGCATTACCTCAGTCACCGGAGGACTGCCGCGGAGTAGACACACTGGCCGACCCGACGTAATGAGAATGGAAAGAAATGGAAGAAGAGGAGCCCCTCTGGAATCTCTCTTTCCATTTCAGTCGAGAGCGTCGGTGTTCGCGACGAGTCCGCAGAACAGGAGAGAGAGGGGACCATTCATATCCATCAGTCATGCACTCATATATATCTCATATATATATCTACACACCCTGCTGTTTTGTTCTGGAAGAGGAAAAGACAATTCTGCAAAACATGTACTTGTGGAGGCCTGATTGCATATTTCTTTTCCGTTCTCTGCCCTTTATGGTGTCTGCCAAACACAGTGGACTTACACGAGGAGAAAAGTCTGATGCCCCCCCCCCGTCCTTCAAATCTAATCAAGTAAAAGACGATGTACGTTTCTACATGAATGATTGAATCAACGAAGGACTCGTATATGTTTGTTTTTCTGGTCTAAATTATTTTTTAGAGCGTGATCTCTAAGCTTTCGTCAAGTTTGGTCAGTCTCGATGTTCTTTTTTTTGTCCAGAAAGGGCCTTTCAAGCACTTAGAACCGTAGAGAATAGACGGGGAGATGATGAATCTGTTGCCTCTCACTGAATAAGGGCTGGTAGTACACTAGTTCATCACCGACCATTCCTTATACAGCATTTTTCTCCAACCAGGTTGTTTTAGGTGAGAGCGGCAAACGCTTTCTGAGTCACTTTGGTTTGATTTTTAAATTAGATTATTTATTGGAAGATTTAAAGAGATAAGACGTGAAAAAGACATTTTTTTTATGTTGGGCATTTAATTTAATTTTTCTTTTTCCTTTGCGCTTAAAAAAAAGTGCTGAAAATGTTTACCCCCCTGCTGAAGAGTTTACAGAATAATGAAGAGTTGATACACTGGAAAAACAAAAAAAAACCCTGAAGGTCTTGTATTCCTCGAGCTTTCACGGGGCTGTAGCGAAAAGTCACATATGACAAAGACGACGAAGTTGAAGGGCGAAGACAAAGATTGTCTGAAAAATATGATTGGCATAAATGTATATTTTGGTTACAAGTTTTTTGTGATAAAGATTCTATCTGTACACGGATTCTTCGGATTATTATTTTTTTATTTCTTTTTGGCATTCAGTCATTGCTGACTCTCGTCTCGTTTCTCAGATGTGTAGGGGGGGAAAAAAAAGCATGTGTCTCTTACAGCACAATGGAAATGGTCATGCTGTCTTTGTATTCGTAGCTGCCGGTAGAAGCGACCAAGCACCACCGAGTGTTTCCACGCAGTGCCATTTGGTCATCTCGCTCTGAACCATTCACTTAAAAAAAAAAAAAAAAGAAAAAAAAAATACTGTTTCTCTTCTGCCTTTGCCTCATGACGCATATATGCTAACCTCTACCTATGTGTATGTCTGTGTGTTCGTGAACATACATATATTCAGGAATATGTGTATGGGCGCCAATATTTATAATACTACATAGATACAGTGTATTACAATAGGTCTTTTGAGGTTTTTGTTTTTGCTTGACAGTGTTTCTTCAATGTGATTAACTAGAATTCTATTGTAATTAGATTTCTTTCTCATGAGGTGCGAGGATCTGCTGCTATTCGTGTCAATGTAGGAGCATTACCTGTCGGGTCTTTTATTTTGAAAAGGAGAGACAAAGAATTTGTCGGTTCCAGATCGCTGCCAAATGTTGTAAATAACGGGACGGCTGGACACAAATCTGACAGTGCAGGTTCAGGCAACGTGGCATAACTGTACGCTTGCGGCCATGTTCTTTTCCGACACCAAAGAGTTGCTTAATTTCACAGAGTTGTCTTGATTTTTGTTCCTTTTCTCCCCAAATGGTTAAGAGTCAGTCTGGAGATCTTCGACAGCAACTCTGTAGTCGAGAAGTCGTCTGTGTTTAAGGGGAAGTAGTGGATTCGATTGAGCTCCTTCTGACGGGAAAACCACCCTCGTTACTGCTGTACATTTGTCCAGAGGGGTTTATTTTTGAAGAGTTTCATTCCAAAATGAGATGTCCACCAAAGAAAATCATGCAGCTCTTGGGGAAATGGTTGTAGACATGACGGTAAAAAACTGTGAGAAGTTCTGATTGATTTCACATAGATTTTTAGAGTACTGAATCCTGCGTGCAGAGGAGGCGTTGAGCTACAAATGACACCAAAAATGTTTTTATTCAAGTTGGATAAAACATTTTGGAATCGAACCCTTCACTTTCCAAGCCGGCTGATTTTAATCTACTGTGTACTACTGAGACAAACCCATTTCAAAGAGCAGTTCTGTGGGTTTTGCACTATTTTTTGTACTTAGTACTATATATAATAATTTTGTTGGTATAATTTTTTTTAGTGTTTTTATTTTTATTTTTTGTCCCATTTTCTTATTTTATTTTGGAAGGACCAAAACGTGACAGAACCTATGCTTATCATATGTCATTTGCCAATTCTTGCTGATTGCTTCACTCTCAGATTTGTTTTCAACGTCAGGTTAACGATACTATGATATATTTATATATTTGAAAACAAATATATATATACTTTTAATTTCAATAATCTATCAAAATTAATACCTTTAATGTAATTTTTTTTTGGGGGGGGGGGGGTAGGATAATGTCACATTTAATGTCCAGAACAATGGTTGTGCATAATTATCCATCATCCAGACACGACAGTGAACATTTTCTGGTTATATATTGAACATGCTCATCTCAGATTCAAGCTTTGCTACTTGCAGGAGGGTTTGCCTCCTCTCGGCGGGCCGCTGAGTCTTTCTACGAAGTGTGGCCTCGACTTTAAAGTGCTTCAGTTTGCAACATATATGTCCTAAATGGTCTCTTATTGCACATTGAAGGATGCATGATATTAAGTGTTTACAAACTTGAAAACAACCATGTATTATCCCTCTTAGAGATTGTCTGTTCTGGCATTTGTATTTACCACCACGTTGAACAAAACACTGGAGTTCTCGTCAACACATTCGGGCGCCTGTGTCCCCATTTTCATTCCATCATGCCGGTCGTGTAAGTGTGAGAGCATATATATTTATTTTATTGGTACATCCGTTTATGTTACTGTTTGCTCCATGGAAAAACTCTTGCTTCCCCTGCGCCGTAGTGAAATGCCGTAGAAAGCGAAGAAGCCGTTGGCCTCGCAGCGCCGTGCAGGAGAGCTCAAGGGTTTCCTCACCCGCCATACTTCTGTCCATCTGTCTGTCTTCTGGGATGAATATCTGTGGAGTTGCAGTATTTTCTCATAGTAGGCAATTTTTGTACAGTTTTATTAAAATAAATTTCACATGGATGTCTGACTTAATCTGCTGCCACAAACAATTTAGACTGTAGATACAGTATATATATATTATTGTGCAATGGAAAATAAATGTAAAACCAATCATAGCATGTTTTGTCTGGTGTTTTCTGTCTCATCACTGACCTGTAAAGTTTTGATTCTTCATGTGTGAGAAGTGTTCATGAACATTTCCCTCGTCCTCAGGGCTGAGATCTGTTGGGTGCAGACTTAAGTTTCTTGCTTAAAGGACACGTTCACAGGAAAAAAAATTAAAATGCAGTTTATATCTAGTCATTCTCATGTCGATGAAAAGTTCTGTGAAGTTTTTGTAATCGACTAAATATTTCTGGAGCGATCACAGCCAAACCAGTGAAATCCAAACCCTCTGAAGGCCTGAGACCCCAAATTGATTTGGAAATAAGTTATTTTACATCCTTTTAAAAGCTGAGAGCTTAAAATATTAGTGCAAACCCCGTCTGAGGAACAACAATTAGTCAATCAAAAGAAATTAAGTTGGTGATTATTTCGATGATCGTTTAAGTCTTTTTTTTTACAGCATAAGTTCTAAACTTTAGCTGTTTCAGCTGCTGGAATATTTTGATTTGCTGCTTTTCTTTGTCATGTATGAAAGAAAATGAAGAATCTTTGGGTTTCGACTGGTGGTTGGACAAAAGAAGCCGCAATCATGAGTGATTGATGAGGAAAATAGCTGGAAGATGAACTCATAATGAAGATAATTGTTAGTTAGAGCTATGGTAGGTTTATTCTTTCCTTCTTTCTTTTTTGTCTGTATTTTCTTTCTTTCTTTCTTTCTTTCTTTCTTTCTTTCTTTCTTACTTTTTTCTCTTTACTGCCTTTCTTTTTTTCTTTCTTTCTTTTTCTTCCTTCCTTACTTTCTCTGTCTTTCTTTCATACATAATTTCTTTTTTCTCTTACGATGAAAATTGCTTCCTACAAAATTCATAGTGCACACTTAAATATGCAATTTAAAAAAAATCATTCTCATGAAGGTTTTATGACATTTTCCATCTCCTCCTATAGCTTATCCTACATTACCCAGAATCCCCTGCAGGTGGCGCAGGTGCTCTCCGGACTCCCGTCGTCCAGCGGGGCTCAGACTGCAGCTGAAGCCGCTCTGAGCAGCATCCTCACACCGCCTGAACCGGCGGACGCAGCGGAGGGTTCGCGAAGTTGAACGCGGGGAAAGCAGGACACAAAGTCGGCCACAACAAGTGCGCTGTGAGCGGGTACGGACACATTCACGTGTTTTCATCCTCTACGAGCGGGTTTCTGAGCGGAGTTTAACATCGAGAAGCTTTTAAATTTCTGGCGCTGCGTGAATGTTTGAGGCACCGGAGCGTCTCGTCTGAGATCCGAGACAAAGAGGATGGACGCGGCCGGAGAGGACCTCCTCTAACCAGGTCGGACTGAGAGCTAAACTTCACGGGGGATTCAAAGGTTTTTCCTCACGAGTTAACGTCGACAAAAAAAGTAGCTCCAGAGGTTTCATTCAAATCAACTCCGACAGATGTGAGAGGTCAGAGGCCACAAGAAACCAGGACTGATAATTCTGTAGAGACTTCCTGACAGGTAAATGTGTAAAAACTGTCTCTAAATATATATCTTCACTTTTTTTTTCTTTCTTTTTCATAGATGTGTCTGATGATGTGGAGATGCGCGGACCAGACTGCTGCACACTCACTGGGATATATGATGGTGTTCACTTGAAGCAGGCTCCTGGTATCAAGTTCTGAAGATGAGCCAAGGGCCAAACCTCGTCCTGGAGTGGCTGTCCAAGCTCCACCTGGCTCAGTACGTGGAGGCGTTCATCGACAACGGCTACGATGACCTGGAGGTCTGTAAGCAGATCGGGGAGCCGGACCTGGATGCCATCGGGGTCCACATCGAGTACCACAGACACCGGCTGCTCGCGGCGGTGCAGAAGCTGATAGACGAGGACAAGAGGAAAGCACTGAGCTACTACTTCACCTTAGAGCCTCTGGATCCTTCCACCGGCAAGAGAGAAGATGACCTCAGGACTTTGGGGTCACACTTGAGGGCCGCAGGAGTCCATCAGGCCTCCTGTCCCGGGAACCACAACCCCAGACTGACCGATTGTAACGACTTTGTGACTTACCCCAAGCTGAAGCTGAAGGTGCTGATCCGGGACAAGCTGGCGAAAGACGGGATCAACCTGGGAGAAGCACCTTACACGTACAAGGTAGACAACAATAATCACTTCCTTCTCTCTCGCACAGTGTCGACGCTGGTTCTCGAAGCTGTCTCGGTGGATTTGACACGCTCACGTTGTTGAGCTTGTGGTGACGAGTGTGACAAATTTCTTTGATGGTGCTGACGTCCACTGATTTTTCTTTATGGCTTCGGGGACGCTCTGGTTTCCTCTGTGAGGATCTGCTGACAGTCAGTGTGCTCAGAACATTTTGTAATGATCGGGCCGAGTTGATCTGAATACTGACTGTTTCTTGTGAGCAGATGTTTGATCAGGTTCTGATGGCAAATGTTTCACTGAGTGAATGATTATATGTGGTTTCTTTTGATCTACGTTGTCTTTCTTTCTTCCTGTTTCTGTCTTTATTTAAGTCTCTCTTTCTTTCTGGCTGTTTTTTTTTTCTTTTTTCTCTCTGGCTGTATTAAAAAAAGTCACCAAACACGACCAGCAATCCTTCTATGAATTCACTCAACCTGGATGCCTGAAATGGACTGAAATGTACAAACTGATCTAATATCAGCACATTATGGGACTAACTGGTTTAATTCTAAGGAGTCCGTCATACTAAAAATACTCCCACACTCTTTCAGCGTACTTAACAGCGTGTTGGTGAGGTATTTTGGACAGAGTTTTTGAGATAACCAAGCTCGGTTATGTCCAACAACAACTTCTCTGATGTTGATGGTGATGTTGAATCCTCTCTGTTCATCTCTCTGTAAGGCAGCGCAGGCTGCTGGCTGGTTAAAGTCAGCTGGGGATGCTGCAGGGGAGCTGGCTCTCAGGCTTCAGCCTTCAGATGTGTTCGGTGTTTGACCAGACTTCACATTCGATGCTTTGTGTTTTTGCGTTACAAATATTGCTGCGAGTGTTGACTTTAATGTCTGTGAGCTGTTGCAGGGGAGCCGGCTCTTTTCCGTTTTTGCTCAGTTACTGAACTTTGACACAAATCGTTTCAACTTGAATTAGTTCTCTGAAGAACTGATGTAATTCGATGGGTACCAGGGTCAGGACCCGACCCTGAGTGTCACGCTGTAGGGCGGATGTTGCTCACATGATAGAAGAGGTCGTCCACTGGTCCCAAGGTTGCCTGTTCGATCTGCATGTCGAAGTCTTCTTGAGCCTGAAGCGAATCATCAGTTGCTGCCAATGATTTGACTCATGCGTCCGGCCATAAATGTCATCAATTAACAAATTACCCTCCATGTTTAACGAGCTGTAAAATACACCACAAAACAAAATACAGTTGATCCAGAAAGGAGAAGAGCTGCAGGTAGAAAGATGCTTCAATACATTTGGGTTTCAAAATGTGTTGGTTGGTAGGTCAGCTGGTGACAGTGACATAAGCCCTATGGTTTACAGTCAACACATAATCAATCAACAAGCGTTAACAATCCGCTCACCTCTGTATGCAGAGGTCAGTGGGACAATGGATCAGTCTGTCTCAGTGACAGATGTTTACGTCCATGGATGAAACATTTACTGGGAGCAGGCCATTTTTATTTCTGGGGATCGTTCTCTGTTCTGTCAGCTGTCCAGTCTGTGTTGACTGCAGAGACTGTTAGTTAATGTAATTGCAGAGGATTGTTGTTCTGCTTTGGCTTTGACCAAAAATCCGTTCCGTCCTTTTAATACACTCAGTGAATTGTCCGCGGCCTCCCGGATGAAAAGCTGAGTGTCACATTTGGGCTTATTGTCAACAATCTGTCGCTGTCAGTGGAGCGCGTGATTGACGGATCCTGGATTTATCACAAAAAAAAAAAAAAAACGATCATTGGACAAAACGTGGAACGCTGGTGACATAAATCTGTTTCATCTGTAACAGACTGTCAGAATGAATCTGCTCAGCAACACTGCTGGACGCCGCCCCAGAATATCTTTACACTTCCAGACCTAAGGCGCAGTTTGTGTTCTCGGCAGTGGCACTTAGAGCCCAGAGCGGGACGTACTCCCTTTAATTCACATTCTTGCCTGTCGTGGTTTTGTCTTTCCTCAGCAGATACGAGCTTAAAACGCTGCTCATCAACAATGAATGAATGCGGTCTGAGAGACAGGCGAGTAAAGATGCAGGTCTCCAGTGTGACTCGACTGATTTTAGTGTCTAAACAAATCATAGAAGATACTAGATTGCCTTTACAAGCCGTTCAGTTGCGTGTGCACGCTAATGTATCTAAAGGGAAGTTCTGCAGAGTTTTGCGCAGTTTCATTTATTGTAATAATGACAATTTAATTAGAGAAGTTAACGTTGCACCCCTGTAGTGCCATTATCTTTAATATAGCCGCACTGTACCAACAGCACTGTTGTGGCCAGTTTCACAGCTACACACATTCGCTGTTCATGAAACATTCAGAGGCTATAAACTACTAAGTGCAAAGGCACTTTGTGATTCACTTCCAGCCTTTCAGTAGGTTGCAGCCAATAGTGGCACAGTTACATTCACACTGAAAAGTTTCTGTAATTCTGCGGACTTCACCGGCCGTGGAGTCGGCACAGCCTCGGTTCACTCACAGGCCAGAACCCGTGCAAAGCAACACAATACTGTCATTACAGATGATTCATGTTTAACTCTGGTTCTCCAGCCTTACAGTGAGTGCGGTTAACATTCGGCGTGTTATGTCACCGTGTTAAATAGGCCAGCTTTTTTTCCGACTAATTAAACTCCTCGCTACTTACATTATGGGGACATGCGCAATCATTTTTATTTATTTTACCGCGTGTATATTAACCAGCATGTTTGCTTTGGAGCAGCTCCTCACTGAAGAGATGATTTAAAACAATCAGCGGAGACAGGTCAGCGCTGTGTGATAACAGCAGGTTCATCAGATTAATCTGAGTCTGTTCAGTAGTTGCAGGATGCAGGATGCAGGTATGTGGGCCAGCACGGCCCATTTTCTCACCAGGAATAGCATAAAGCAGCTTCAGGCGAAGTCAAGGTCTGTAAGCAATACTCCTTTAGTAACTCTGTACAGAACACAACACAGAATATCAGTATAATTTAACACATCAATAGTGTGTTTTGGTTTTGGTTTTATCGGACAAAATACCATAATATAAAAGTGACAAAGTAACACAGAGATTGATGACAGCATAGAGGAATTTCAGACTTTTATATAATATCTTGAGAAATGCGGATGTTTGATTCCATTTTCGATACCAAAGGGAAAAATTGGGGGCATAAATGTTTAGATTTTTATTAAAAGATAACTATAAAAAGTTCTGTTCTGTTCCTGGCTCATTGCCGAGAGCCGCAGAAAGATTAGGAAGGCAGAGATATCACACTCTTTTGAACATATTCGTTTGAAAATAGTAGATATTCTCACTGTTGGAGAGAAGAGAGTGAGAATGAGCAGCTGCTGCAGCTCTGTCAATATCAAGAAAATTAGTAAACTGTTTGCAATATTCATCAATATGTGTCGATACTGAGGTACTGGCACACACGAATACTGCAGCATATAAACTAAGAACATTTGGAAGTGTGGAACAGCACACCATGCTCTCGTTATATTACTATATGAGCCAGTTGCTGTAGTTAATGAATCGTATGTGAGAAAGGTTATAAAGGCAACTTCATCCCATCACTGCGCTTCACACTTGTTTAACCCACATTGGCTCGTTTGAGTTGAATCTTTGCGAGATCAAACGACAGTACGGCGTGTCCTCAGGCCTTCTTCTGTCTGCAGTTCAGGAATTACAGTAGTTTGCATCTTTAATCCCACGATTCCTCTGCCTGTCTGGGTTGGGTAATGCAATTAATTCCCTGTGCGCTCCTCTGACTGTTCTGCACGCATGACTTCCTGTTCGCCCGGGCCCAGAGGACCTATTAGTGACTTTGAGTGAGAGAGAAAAAGTGATGCGATGAAAGCTGGTTGAGCTGTAAATGACCTAAACACCGCTGCCGTGAAGCGTTTCACCGAAAGAGATTTGCATAAAACAAGAAGTCACGGCGTGGAAAAGCACAATCTAAATATAAAGCTGTAGACGTGTACAGCTGTGGTTTCATTGTACCTGAGATGTGCAGTGCAGCGGGTCACTGACTTGTTTGCAGCTTCAAAATGTTAATGCACACGCAGATGATGCAAAACTATGAAATGCATGTCAGATACTCATGTTTACTAAGCTGATTCATGCTCCAAGTTAAATGCAACAGCAGTTTAGCAAGGACATGTATCCAGAAAATCGGATTGTGGAATATCGTGGAAAATAATCACACTCTTAACACGTTTATGATACTTTGTTCAGCAAGAAAACCAATGCAGGAAACAGTAATAGACTTTGAGATGAGGGAAGTGGATGTGCAGAAATGCTAACTGATTTCTGGGCAGTAGGAACTAGATACTACGCCACTCTATTGGGCACTTCCTGTTTGCAACAAAGTAGACCATACTTGAAGTTTCAGATGTTTCTGTGAATGAGAAGCTCTTCAAAAGCTGCTGCCTCGTGTCTATAGAGTCTAAAACATGAAAGTAAAACTCTTTCCTCGCTGAAATTTAAAATGTAGTTGTCAAGCTCCACAGTTCTCGTCAAGATGATCAACAAGCTTTTTAAAGTTGTGCTTCGAATGACTGGCTTTGTCATTGGACAGCAAAGCATGAGGAATAGTGTTCCTCACACAGAGCCTGGTGGGAAGGACTCCCTTTATAGCTGTCCTAACAAAAGGGCCCTAAATCCCTCGAAGGCCTCCTCGCATCGCCCGGCCTGAAAAACATCCTCAGAATGGGAACAAATCTTAGTTGTTCAGAAGATTTCCCTGTGTTGCTCTGCCAGAGGATCGGAGGACAAGCAAAACCAGCAGGCCGCTTTTGACGGAAGAAAAGCCAGTCTGAATAGAGCCTGGCAAAATACAAGCTCTGCAGCAGCTGACAGCTGTCGCCGCCTTTGTCAATATGAAAAGGACACTGAATGGAACTGGTTGTGTCAAACAAAGTTGGTTTCAAAACACCAGCACTGATTTTTTACTATCGGGACCGGAGCAGCATTATGTGGAGGAAGAGGAGCTGTGGTTTTTGTAGTTTGAAGGTCGATAACGTGAATCCGTTTTGCCTCTGTTTACCTCGGGGCTTCGTCCCCATCACCTCTGAAACAAAACAACTTGTTACTTGGCCTGGGTGAGCAACAAGTTCCCATTGCCCATAGGTTTGTGTGTGGACCCTTATCGTATATTCTGTGTAAGTCAGGCCTGTAAAATACACAAGTTGATTGGCTCTGCTCTGTTAAGGTTAAGCTAGTACAGATGAGATGACGGAGGGATAATTATGTAATCTAACTGACACACCCTGACCACTACGAACCTGTCGAATAAAAATATTAAGATGCTGGACTTTAGAGTCCTTATTGGCCTCATCCGGGTCAGGGTTGCCCTGATGTGATCCACCGGGTCGGTATCTGTGCTTTTTTTTTTTTAATCATCTGTATTAAGTAGATTGAGTGTCGGCCAGATGTGACTGAATATTCTTCCTCTGTGTTACAATTCTGTGTTTATACTATCATTTATTCTGACTCAGTCGCAATTTCTTTTAATACCACAGCAATCCCTGGCTTTATGTTGCCTTCTACAACAAATCCAATGCAGTGATGTATACAGATTACTGGGGGGGGGGGGGGCAGATTGATAATCCGTGTCGACCGATACCTTTAGATGAGGTGCTGGAATCAGTATCGAGACAGAAATTATAAATTGGATTGTTGCATCTTATCACTCGTAATGCCATCTGTGTCTTTGTTTTCAATATAACTGCTGGATAAAAGACAGGATGAGACAGAAGAACCAACTAGATTCAGATTTTTATTAGTGGTTGTTCTGGAAGGAACCTGGTGAATTTAGTAACAGCGTAACGTTGTTGTGATTGAACAGTCTGGTAACCAAAACCAGGGACCACTGTTGCATTACCCAACCCTCGTATGTGGGGCTTTATTTCTTAGATTGTCACACAGGTTCCTCAGCTGTTATTTCCGCTCTATTCAGAAATTTTGCTCCACATCTTCCTGGTGTCGTCTGAAGCATCTCGTCCTGATTGAACACAAACACCCGAAGGTAAATCTCCGTCCGCCTCGTTAGACACGCAGTGCTGCACAAATCATATATTTACATTTGTGTCGCGCTGTGTTCCTTCTGTTGTCGCCCTCTTCTCGCTCATCATGTAGTGTGATGTAGAGAAGGCCTACTTATGGCCTTTATTCATGATATGTCATTATAGATTAAGTCAAACCCGGAGGCCGTTGCAGAAATATTGCTGGATTATTGGACTGATGGTGTCGACGACGGGGGGGGGTGGATGTGGGACTTGAGCAGTATTGCACAGAGCACTCAAAAGCTTAACATGCCATGAACATGTGTGTCACTTATAGTTTTGAGATCCTTTAAAGTCCTGTCCGGCTTTTTACTCATGCAGAAGTGTGTTCGTCTGCTCGGCTGAACGGGACTGAACAAGGACAGCTGTAATCGTACCAGCTCACGTTCAGCCGCTGCACATTACATCACCGCTGAGCGATAACAGAGATGTATACGTTGTGCACACGGGGAATACTCCGCTATGTATAATGTAAACCAAAGTGTGAAGCAGCGCATAAATCGCTGACCTATATTTGTGAATATAAGATGAGAACAGTAGATGGTCAGCGGACTGGAGGTTAAGTACAGATGTTGCTCTCAGCTCGTTGTTCTGCGTTCTCCTCTCCAGTAATTTTCGTGTCCAAATAGCCGCCACGTCTCCTTCAAGTAGAAATTATTCAGAAGAGCATCTGGAGAGGCGATGCCCGGAGAAACCAAGAGCACCGCATCACGCTGTCAGTTTACGCCCGGCAACACACCAGCCGCAGCAGCACACGAAGGGAGGGCTCCATCTTTCTCCTCTCTTTGAATGAGAAGCATTTTGTGAAATCATTTCCCCTAAGCACACCCTCCCCTCCCCCACCTCCCCCCCGTCCCCACCGCTATTGAAACACCCCTCAGTCTCCAGCCTTTACCTCTGTTGCTTCAGCGATTGTATAACAATGCTAAGTAGGTCTTTGAAAGTATGAGGCGCCCTCTGAATTTAAATCACTGAGGAGAAAAGTGACAGAGAAAGCCTCTCTCGCTTTGTAGCAGACACACGCAAGAGGCGTTTGAATTGAGAGGGGGAGCTTGACTGAAGTGTCAAAGCGAGCTCTGAATGTCTTCACGACTCCCTCTGATGCTTGAGAGTAAAACCTTTCGGGGACATGTGACAAGGCTTCACCAGGCACCGAACGTCGGTGTCTGCGTCGTCCTTTCCAAAAGTTTCTGGCTGTCCAGATGTGAAAACTGACAACTGAGTTTCTGAATATCTGCAGACTGGAAGGTACTTTTCATAAAGTTCATTTTCAGGGACCTTAATGCCGTTTTTGTGTGTACAAAAGGGCGAAAAGCAAATAATTTCTTTTTATTTGGGGGTTTGTGTGGACATCGCCTGAAGTCAGTCGCAGTTTTTCTTCCACTGAACAGTTCTGATATCATAACATTTGACATTTCCTTCCTCAAAGTGTCTTTTTTTCCTACCACATGACAACAGCTAAATGACTTTCTCATGTTTGATGATTTATTTCTTTGAGGCAGCTGATCAAAAATCTGGTGTAACGTACATCTATGCCTCGGCCCCGGCTTGTGTTTGCTTTTGAGCGTCTGCGTGACCCCTCACCCTTCTTTCTCTCTGTGCGTTGCATCACCACCAGGCACTTGGAGGTCTTTGAGCCGCTCTACGTTGACCTTGATCACGTTCCATCACAAAGGTCTAACCGTGCTCTCCTCTGGGCTATTTTTACTGCACGTTGGGCCATTTCAGCTGGGTTAGCAAGTATTTTCAGTCAGTCAAGCAGAGGAACCTCGTTTCTGGAGGTAGATTAGAGAGCTTTCCTCTCAAAGGGAGACACCATTACTCTAATGCAGTTATACGTTTCTTTTGTGATTTATTTATGAGTCAGGTTTTTGCATTTTGCATGGTTGGGTGCAAAGTATTGGTGTATTGCAAAGGTTTAATGCGATTTAGGGTTTCATTTGAGTTGTAACATTTGACAGATATAAGGATATATTTATCATGATAGTAAATGTAGAGGACTTCCTCTAGTTTCTCTGTCTTTGTGGTCTTATTATTAGACTACAACCACCTCGCTTACATCTGCTTCTAGTTACTAAATGTTTTGGGAAGATTCATCAACACTGTGGCTGAACTGACCTGTCTAGACGCCCTCAGGCCGGCTGCACTAATCCATCACCCACAAACACAAACGTATCTCTGCTGTTCGTGGCAACAGGAGGGGCTCCTGCTTTCATCGCTCATCGTTAGAGATATTCAAATCTACTTGTCTCGCGTTTCTTTTAAAATATAGGTCACAAGTGGATTGCAGCTTATAGATTGTTTACATGCTCAGACTCTATCCGGACGTTGGTGATAATTCTACCCGACACATGTTAATAATGTGCCTCACTGTGGTTCAGTGCATCATGGAGAGGATGTGGTGTCGGTCCAATCTGCACGAGTCTTTTCACTGGAATACGGTGACAGAAATGTAATGTGAAATGTTGATTTTAATATTTTTTATTTTTTTTTTATCTCTATTGCCTTCTTATATAGTGTGCAGCTGTATAGCTGTTCATTTGAATTAACTCTACACCACCACTTGACTGCCTGAGGTTCTTTGAAACGAGGGCAACCGTTTTGTCGAACATAGTATTGATTTTGCAGAGTAACTGAGAGCTTTACATTCAGATGATTAGCGGAGTGACAGAATACTAGATTGTGATTTGTGAAATATGTTGAGATGCATAAGATCCCCGAGTTCTTGAAGTCCGATCTGAGGAATGAAAGGCAAGAGATTACAAATGCAGCTGCGCCGTCAAGTCATTTGTTTCAAGTTTTAGTCAGAATGAAAGTGGAGACACATCGCAAACTCATTTAAAAAATTGATTAGCACACTGATTCGCCGCTCTAGTTATTTGGTAATCTGCTGAATTTCCGTTTCTCTGCCTTTTGTCTGGTCTTTCTCTCCCCCCATTCGAAACACTAAAAGTTGCCCCGCAGCTCATTCAAAATGCAAAAGCCGGAAAAGAGAACAAGAAAGACTCCACACATTACCAGACAGGTCAAATCTCTGCAGATTTTGGCAGCCGGCTTTAGAATTCACTTCACTTCTTTTTCCGGGGGTCAGCTGAGCACTTAACATCCCGTAAAACACCAAAATACTTTGAATCGTGCCTGTCGGGCAGCCGTACGCCCACTGCATCACTCAGGTTGTCTGGTGCTGAAGCTTCAACTATTTTCAGGTCCAGATTCAAGAGCAGGAGCAGCTTTTAGTCACAGTCAGATCCACTGCGAGACACAAAATCTTTAATTGACAAACAAAAGGCGTAAAGATTTTGTCTCTCTGCTCTGTTAGCATCTCCACAGTCTCAGTTTTATCTAACAAGGCTCCAAACCAGGCCGGCCTGCAGGTTTCTCTTTGAAGATGATCAAGTCGAAGCAATTGACCAAAGTTAAACATGGAAGGAAGCTGAAACTCTTTCCCCTCAGAGCTCACAGCTCCTCTGCTTTCCATTCAGTTTTAATGTTAGCGTCTGTGCGGCGTTTCTCTTCCAGGCCCTCATAAATCAAACAGGATGTTTTTGCCGTCGGACTTGTTTGGGGAATATTTAACCTTTTGAACTTGTTTTGAGTGTGGAAACACCCACCGAGCTGTGTGAGTCTGGCAGTCGCAGTGGGGACCGAACCAGCCCGGGAGGTGTGGGAAGCGTTTTGCGTGACGATGACAACAAGAGGCTCCGTAATTTAGATCCGAGTCAAGCCCTTACATCTGGTCGTCTGAGTGCTGGCGGGTTAAAGGCAAACACAATTAAAGAATTTCCCACTGAAGATGATATGTAAGTAAACAGCAATAAGAAATACGACCAAGCGTTGCAAACTGAGAGCAGATTTTGTCATCTGTTTACAAAAGCCCAGAGCATCTCCTCACTGAATTCCTGTGTAGGATTGTAATGAACCCTTTTCAAGCCAACACGGTTCTGAGGGTCAAACCCACATCTGCGATCGAGCTCGTCAGGTCAGCAAACGTTACCTAACCTCAGGAGCAGACCGGGATAACGATCCAGGCTGGGAATCTAACGTCAGCCCAGGACAACCTCCAGGCCGCCTATACGTTCAACTGTTTTCTACACTGAGTTTCATGATGAATATTGATGTATGTATGGTTTGTGCACTTTTAGAGTAACAGTTCTGCTGCTGGCAGCTCAGAGCTCCGACTGATTCAATGCAAAATCAAGTCAGGAAATGTGGCTGTGATGTGACGTGTTGAGTGGCGTCCCAGCTACCATGTTACCATGTTTTTTCCTCCTTGTCTGTTCTTCTTTTGTTGTGATTCCTCTCAGCTCTACCTTTTCTCTTCCTCTCGTCTTCTCTCCTGTATCGCCTGTTTCTCACTGTCTAAGCGCCGTGTTGACGTGCATGTGCAGTTCTGAGTAACCGGAGCTGCCATGTGTTGTTCTTTCTTTCTTTGCACATTTCATTTAGCATTTTGGCCTCAGCCTGACACTCCGGGTCACTGGGAGTTCTCCCGGTGCTCCTGATGGCCTCTCCAGGCCTGTCTGACCCTCTTCCTTAACCAGTTTGAATCTAGGTCAGACACAATGAGGCACTGGTACAACACTTTTTTGATTTAAACAGCATTATTAACACTGACTACGTGACCGGCCTGAAAAATAGACACATGAAGACAGACAGAAAGAGAGAAGCTTTGAGTGGGTGAGCGAGAGACAAAACTGAAATAACTACGTGGGCTTGTTGTATTTAACATGCAGGAACTCATTGAGGTGGATGAAACACAAACGTGTCACTCTCATGAATGTACTCAGCTGCTCGTAGAATGATATTTTATTTAATGCATTAAGTTTATGGTTACTGGTCAGCGCTGTTGCCCCACAGCGAGAAGGACCTGGGTGAGAGACCGGCCTTTCTGTGCAGAGTTTGCATCTTCTCTGCGTGCCTGCTTGGGTTTTCTCCAGGTACTCCGGTTTCCTCCCATAATCCAAAGACATGCAAACATTAGTTTGACCGGTTACTCGAAGAAACTGTCCGTAGGTGTGATTCTACCCTGCAGTCGCCCATCGTCAGCGAGGATCGGCTCCAGCCCCACCCATGACCCTTCAAAGGATCAGCGGTTTTAGATAATGAATTTATGGATTAAGTATTTATAGTGCTGTGTTGTGTGTTGAGTCTCCTGTTCATGTAAATAAAATGTTTCTGATATGGTCAATGGGACGCTTCTCTGGCTTCCAATCTGTCCGTGTGGCGTTCTGATCCATTAGTGATGGATTACAGCTCGCACAATGTGCCGTGATGACAAGTATCCATAAAGGTTGATCTGCGTTGATCTTTTTTCTGTCCTCTGCTTCTGTGCGTCTGTTCGCTGGGCGTTCGGCGATGAATGATTGAAATGAAAATCAAACATAAACGGAACTGAATGTGATTGGATGTCTTCTGTTGGTGCCTTGGCCTCAAGAGCTTAAGGACACTCAATCCGTTTATGATTCTTATCTCTTTAAACATTTTTTACAGACAAATGCATCGTGTTGTAATGCTTTTGTTATTATTTTCTCCTGTTTACTGGTCCACCCTTTTGAGTACAGAGTCACAGAAGTGATATTTCACTCATGTAAATCCTACTGTGCAGAGGAAAGTGGGAATGCACCTTGTATAGGATGTAAAGAGCGTTCTCGCATCAGCTTGAGTTTGCCTGTTCATCCAGTGACAGTCCCGCTCCCCACAGCGTCGGCTGCTGCTTCTTCTGTCCACTGGAAGTCTGTAATACAGTCGTTCGCGGCTTGGTCTCCATCCAGCTGTGTTGTGTTGGTCGGATGATTGCAAGATCTGCCCATACGAGTGAGCTTTCATACTGTAAAAATAGCCTTGAATCTGACCTTTCAGGGAGGCTATTGGTGTTCATATATGTCGAAGAAAGTCAAGGGTCACCAGCCTGTAGTGGAGTGAACACTGTATCTTCAGATGGTGACCCACTTTTCACTCCTCCTCCTCCTCTCCGTAGCAGCTACGACCCTCGTCCCTTATGAATTTCATATGACAAGTCAACTGACACTGTTGTGCAGATTTAGCCACAACAAACTGTTAGCCGAGCTGCTTCCCGCAGAGCACCGTTTGCATAAGATATGGCATCTCCGTGTTTGATGCCACGTGAAATTAAGAAGATGGGATTCTTAAATTCCTCCGCATTGTCCTGCAGTTGGTTCCCCGGGAATATTTGATGTTCTTAATGCCGCTCTGTCAGCACACATAATGTATTCACTCCAAGAAATCGGAGTTATATGGAGCAGCTGCGGCGTGTTTGTTTGCCTTAGGTTCACCCATTAGCCTCCTTTTTGCAGTCGCAGCGGATTATTTTACGTTGTTTTTCGCTCCATATATGAAAGTTTTACAGGAAACATTGTGGCTGAAGGATTATTGTCAATGAATTTTTAAAGATCATTCATATTGCATTGAAATTTTCAAAGTAAGAATGCAGAAAACATCTCTACTATTATTATAATGAGGGTTCATTTACATTATGGGATGTTTTTTCAGTACGACGCATCTTTTATCATACCTTCCTCTCTGTATAGAGCGAGGCTGGTAACATGAACCTGGAAAAAACACTCTCGAAGTAGAAAATGCATGAAGTTTTATTGCGTTAATGCATCGCAGACTTCCTCAGTCGCACCTTCCAGACAATATCTGATCCACTGACCTCTGGTTGCAGGATCACTCAAGCATTACGTAACACAAACAGACCACTGATCATTTTAACTTTAGTGTTGTCAACATTTAAAACCTGAGAAGCTAACACATCCACCCTGCAGCAGTCATTTGCTGTGGGGGTCTCTCCACCCTGTTATTGATCACAGTAAATGTTATGGTTTATTTAAGTGCGGCGGCTGGAAGCATCTGCCTCGGTTAGTTAACGATTTCAAAAATGTCAAATTGAGGTTCATGCTCGGATGAACATGAAGAAAAGTGTCGTTGTGGCACACAGGTTCGGATGTGTCGATGTGTTGGGTTTCACCTCCACTACACCTCATCAAAAATGCATCGCTTCTCTTAAAAAAGGTGAACATTAAGATCCGCTAGACTGAAGCAGAAGCTTTTTCTCAGTTAGCATCTGCAGCTGCTTTAAAATAGTCTTAAACAAACTGTATATTTTATGTGGCACAATAGATTTGCTGTTAGCTGTCTGTCAAACATTGCTGGTATTTATTCAGTCATGGAACAATTATGATTCACCTGTCAATTCCTCTTTGCAGCCTCCGTTATTTATATTTCTATAGAACAGCACAAAGCTACTTTCACATCTTCCACATCAATTTATACAAGCAATGAAATCATCTGAATCTGAATTTGCAACATTGCTTAACTACTGGATTGTCTAGCCAAGGCCAGAATGTGAGAGAAATAAATGAGAAATAAACTTTCCTTAGTTGTATATGGAAGTTTATTTACAGTGTTCAAAAATTAACTTATCAATATGTATCGATTCTGAACATTTGAAGCGGTTTCAACACTTTTCCACACTGGAACTCGCTGGGCTTTCTTGCTCTCGTCTTCTTGAGAGATTGTTTCATTTGATCTGGTTTATTACAGTTGTTAAAGCCCGTTGATGAAAGCAGGTTTTAGTTGTGGTGGTCAGAAGTAAATTGACTTTAATGCTGTTGTGCTTAACGCACAATACACAAGCCTTGTTACATGTCATGTCATTGTCCGACCCGCTTATCCCTTTCCATGGGGTTGCGGGGTGTTGCAGCCTTGTCTCAGGGCGAAGGCAGGGTACTCCCTGGATAAGTCGCCAGCTCATCGCAGGGCCCTCACTAGTGAGCAACATGGGGTTCAGTATCTCGCTCAAGGACACTTCGACATGCAGCTCAGCACTGCCCGGAGCTGGGATTTGAACCAGTGACCTTCCGATCACTAGTCGACCTGCTCTACCCGCTGAGCTACAGCCGCCCTGCCTTGTTACATATTTCAATAAATATTTATTTATTTCTCTGCTGGGATGAACAAAGTGAGTAGTTCCCAGAAAACATCTAGGTAAAGTAGGGCGTATAAATATAACCCTAACCCTAACTCTCACTGACCGTAATGGACCTCAAGTCAAGGTTTAAATCCGGCTTTGAATTGTTTTATCTCCTGCCTCTCATCAGCCTCATCAAGCACTTCCATGCTGCATATCTTTTACATCTTATCTGAATACATGTGACAACTCTCTGAATAATAGATAGCAATGTTTTTCCTGCCTCAGTGACTGTGAAGGAGGGTCCTCCTCTCAAAAAGCTTCTGAGGAGTGAGCGGTGCCTCCTGGGAAAGTAGATGGCAGCGAGCGGAGATGTTGGGCGTAATAGTTCACGTGTACCGCACGACTACGACGTATCCCAGAGGTGAACGCTGGGAAGCTGAAGGAAAGTGATAGTGCTGCTAGAGTAAGACTCTGCAGCCATTAGGGTGGGTGTTGTGTTATCAGCTGAAAGAATCAGGGCAAACAAAAAAATTCTAGCGCTCTGAGAGTCGATGCTTATCCACATAAGAAGTGGTGCCCGTTGTGAAATATTGATTGTCACTTTTTATATCTGCACGAGACGCTGCTGCAGCTCGGGCCTGAAGACTTGTGGTCAGCGTCCTCGCTGCTTTCTGTGGTGCCTGTTTCTGCTGGCGCGGTCGTGGCGCGGTCGTGGCGGTGCCGCGAGGTTTCATGGTGCTGCTCTCTCTTGCTTACATTCTTACGTCGCTCTGTTTATTTTAGAGTCTTTGTTTGGAGGGCTTAGTGAAAGGGTTGCTGCCGTGGCTACGTTTAGTCTTTAATCTTACTGTACAGTGAGGCTCTTTACAGTGAGTTGGGGGTTACCGACTGTCAATGCCTTCCAAAAAGATTAAAAGCTTGAAGGCTGAAAAGGTCACTTGCACGGTTCAGTTGTCGTCATGAGATGAGCCAACCAACGGTTCAGATGTCTGATTTAAGAGTGACTGTAAGGTTCGTCTACGTAAAAGAAAGTCAACAGCGGTGATGTTCAACGTGAACGTGAGCAGACAGCAGTGACTTTGAGTCTGATGTGATGAGACCGCGGCAGCAATTAGATGTTTTTGTTGCTCCTCCTGATAGGACGGATCCGTCAGCCCTACAGGTACGACAGCATGGAGCTACGGACCTGCTCCAGACATGACCTTTCAGTCTGAGCATGAGCACAAAATCCCAGGATTTATTACATTAAGGTCACCTAATCCTAAACACTAGAGAGGATTGGCACTTTTAGATGTTTCCCGCAGTCGGTACGACTGATTAGACACGTGTTTGTTCATTGTGCGAAGACGAGAGAGCAGACGGAGTCGCAGTCACGTTCGCTCTCATTGATTTGTCGATGCGACATGTTGGAGTTGAGCCCCAAGTAGTTCTCAGACCAAGCCAAGACAAACCAAAGCACATCACGTGTAAAGTGGACAATAAGCAGTGCACTTGTACTTTCAAATGTAAAACCTATGATTAAGTGTTTTTCTAAAGGAGCGGTGTACTTTAAAAGGCCTGGAAAAGAGAGACGTCCGTACACCAGCAGCTCCTCTTTGACGGTCCTTCAGCAGAGGCCTTTTCAGTGCTTGGGTGTCTCTTTCTTTTTTAACTCTGCCAGGTATTTGTGATCACACAACCGTCCCATTAGGTGCTGGAAAAAAACCAAACCAATGACAGAGTCCAAGTCTGAATACATGCATACAAAATGATGCCAAGAAATCACAGAAGATGTCAAGAAACTGGACAGAAGTGTTACAAACCCGAGCCTGTGTCTGTTCACAGCTGAATACTGAAACGTCGTCTTCATTAAACTGGACATTTGAAGATTTTCAGCCAACTTTGTGTAGTTTGTCTCTGCAACCAGCGCCCACCACTCTTTTTGCTCAAATCCTCCAAATCATTTGTCAGGTTTTAGTGGCTGTTGATTCAACTACAGATGAACTACTGCATCATATTGCAGCAAACTGTTTCACTGAAATAGAGAAAGTTTGTAAACCGGAATTGATCACCATAGTCGTTCCTATATCGTAAAGACAGAAGCTGAAAAACAGATTGTGCTGTAAAACAAGGCAGTGCTGATCGAATATGAACCACAATCCTGTTTATTGTCTATTTCTCACCTAAAATATTTTTTAAAAACTCATTTTAGTGATCTGTCATTGTTGGTTTGCCAGCTCTTGAGCAAAAGAATACCACAGCTGATTTTTTCTTTGTTTTCAGTCATGTAGCAACAATTTTATGCATCTTTTTGCCACATTGACTGCTCAGTTTAAGGCAAGGGCCGTCATTCCAGTGCTGAAACCCTTTTTCAAGTCTCCAGGCTCCAGTCATCTGCGTCCTCTCAACTCTGTGTTTGGGTTGTGTCCAGATATTCACTTAGTCTGACATTGTGTGCTGATTCCCCAAATTCCACAGAGAGAGAGAGAGAGAGAGAGAGAGTGAGTTGTGTTTTAGTGAAGGAAGGAACTGAACAGTAGCCAGGCAGCAAGCCCAAAAAAAGAGAAAGAAAAGAAAAGAAAAGCCAGACAGGCTATGAATGTTACAAACATCCTCTGGCGTTTTTTTGTTTTTTTTTCTGCCAACTGGCTCGGTTAAATGTTAAGTGAGATGTTTTATGGTGGAACTGACCTATACTGCTCGGCACTCCGGCCGGCCCAGCATGATAACTCGGGTTAATCCCTTCACCAGCGCTGCCAACAGGGTGATATTACACAGATTAGTTGTAGAGCGCTCCATTCTTCACCCAGACCAGAGGAATTCATGACTTCCAGAAGTCTTTGTGTCTGCTCCGGTTGATGAGAGTCGCCTTGTTTTTGTATAAATTAGCATGTGTTTAAATTGTGTCACAGATGTAGACAGCTCTTCGGGAAGATACTACAGGCTATGATTAAACCACTACGTGTTATCCCCTCTGAAACGGCAGCGATGCTTAACGAGGGTGGAATTAATTGGCTCAATTCCATCAATTACCATTGATTAGGGAATTCCCTCCGGCGCAGTTTTATTGATCCCGCTTGGTTTGTCTAATTGTAGCTCAGATTTTCTGCTCATGTGTTGAAAGTCTTTTGTTTGCCCTCTTTAAAGTCTTTGACACAGAAAAAAAGCACGACAGAAATAGAAATCTATAATTTTGTCCTCAAAAAAGATGAAGAGCTGCTTGAATTATTCATGCTGTAATCAGTGTGATTCAAGACATGTTTGAACCCGTGTGTTTAGACACATTTACATGTATATGACTTTGGTAATTCCACATTATTGACATCATTGAGAAAATAAGTGCTGCACATGAGCTGCATCACAAGTGTTTTTATGTTATCGCTTCATTTACAAAGTGAATTTCACTGGATTTACTCATCAAAACCAGAGGGATCGAATGCAGCTGCTCACTTGGCCTCACTTTGATAGAGGTAAACACATTATTCATGCTAAATCTGGCAATTACATGTGGCAGTGAGACGTGTATATACGTGTCAATTTCAACTGTTAACCACCAAGAATATTTTGACCGGTTACTCATGTCAGCTTTAGTTTAATTTGCGGTTTTGCTGGTGCAAAGTTTAGAGAGAATCGCACAGAACAGAAGCTCAGTGAGGGAACGTTTCCTCCAGAAAGGCAACAAAGTTGGATGAAAATGTAAGGATTTACACATCAACATCCTTCAGGATTAACATTTCATTTCTTATGGCTATTTCTTCATAATGAAACAAGATGCTGTCATTAGATAACTGCATTCTTATTTGACATTTTTTTAATTTTAACCACAATACCATTGTTGTATTGTGTTAAACTCCTGGAGTGCAGCTGTGCAGCGCGCTTGATATTTGTATATTCATGGACTCACTCACATAATAATTTAATTCTGTGCCTATTTTGGTCAGAAAAGCTTCACTCTGAGATCCACAGAGCGTTTCCTCTCTGCAGCTCGATCTGATCTCGTGTCCATTAGGAGGCGTGTGTGAGGTCGTATGTCACAGAGAATACGTGATGGAGGAGCCGCGCTGCCTTGATGTGTGATCTGATAAAGTCATGTAGAACCAGGAAGCGAAGTTTTCCTATCCATGTACAGTATCTGGGGCTTTTTTTTAGACTTTAGTAGCTAATGGGTAAGGTGCAGGAAAATGTTGATGGCAGTGTAAAATCATGATTTTCTTTTTTTTCTTAAAATACAGCAGTATCTAGTCATGTGGACGATATTAGCTCTCTAGTTAAAGAGTTCCTGCAGCTCACTGTGGTTTAAAACTGTGTTTATGTTGCGTAAAGTGTGAAAAATGTTTGAAAACCGTGCAGCATTGTGTCTTTCCAACCACGACTCGGGATAATCCACACAGCACCTCGCTGTGAACCACCTTCCTCTCAGAATACAAAAAACTAATAATAATATCAAAGCACTTTAAATCCTTCCTATCCTCTACCTCACCTTTTGTTTACGGAAAGCTACAGAGGGATTTGAATAAGTCCTGTGAGAGGCAATTTGCAGCTATTTTGGATCAGTAACGCTGGATTCAGTCTGAACGTGTTACTGTGCCAACAATATCTGCACGTCTCAATCGAGAACACTGCTTTTTGTTTCTAAACTGTTCTTTTGTTTTCTTACTACGGCTGCTTCTGTCCAACTGCTGTGTGAACAGTGCATTTTGGGTAGTCATTAGCTCAGTGACACCCTCTGGGTGAAGTGGGTGAGTGTTGGTTAGGTACCTTATGGAGTCTGATCTGGCAGACTGACAGGAGGCCCATTAGCTACTGCATTCATGACTAACCCTGGCCCGTCTTGCTGCCCACTCTGCTGCAGGCTCCCACAGTCATCCGCCCAAACATGACAGCTGTGGTAGATACTGAAGCCGGGGGTTCACCTTTGCACTAGCAGGTTTCAGAGGTTGGCATGTCCGCCGGCGTACGCTTGGCTTTCACTGGGATTAGTGCAGACGAGCTAAAAAAAAAATTCCATATGGCACAATGAGGCCAACGTACCGCCGCAGCAGGGCCTTTGGCCCCGTGTCTGGTGGGTTCTAGTCAGGATGATTCACTAGTTAGAGTGTTGGTGCTTCCAGTCATGCATCTAATGAATATTAAAATCATGTATTTGGCAAAAGAGAGATATGACTCATTAAGGTCCTGATTTTCGGCCTCCTGCTTACCTCTTCTTGACTATTATCCAAGTAGACAGTTTGCATCTTGCAGAAAGTTTCTTAAATGTCACATGGTTATTATGTCACTGTCAGGGAACCATGCCAAGCTATTGTTGGCATTTAGATTTAAGTTCAGTGAAAAGGTTGTGGATGGTGCTGGTTTGGAGGTTAACGTATTGTCCTCTCCGTGTTTTCAAAATGTCACTTTGATTTGGAGACCAGACCAGCATTGGGCAGTAGTGACTGAGTGACGATCTCTGCAAGATAGACAGAAATGAATATGACAGATTTAATTCAAAACAATGTGGGGACAAACATCAGCTCAGTGCACTTGGACCTGCGTCAAGTCTTGCTGGCAAATAATAAGCGTTTGTTTTAATCTCCTTTGTGTAGCAGATGGACGGGTTTGTTGGCTGGATCAGGACGGGGGCATGGCTTTGGAGGAAAGTCTCAACAGTGCTGGAGGCGGTTACATCAGTCACATTAGTCAAAAACATGAATGCAAATCAAACCAACTGACGAGGGCAGACTCGAAATACTTGTCTGAATGCTCCATGTGTCATTGTAATTTTAAGGCAGTTTTATTCCACTGATATAATAATAATAAGATAATAGCATAATAATCCATGAACACCATTTCTTTAATCATTTTTTAAATACTTATTTGTGCACCAAACAAAGCACGTTGAATCCTTTTGAGTATCAAAAAATGTCTCATCATTCCATCCTAATTGTCAGTACCTGAGGAGTTAATCTGATTAGGGTGAGCCAATAAGCATGCGGCATGCTTGTTCTGCCAAGATCTAACAGCGCTGGTGATTGGGCGTAAGACAGCCAGAGACGAGCTCACCACGTCTATCTGGGACGTGATCTCATGTGAGATTGGATTTCATAGAATTTGTCTTGAAAAAAGTATTTTTTAGGATCAGGTATCAAAGTCAGTGTGTTGGTGCCTGAATCATTTTTTTTAACATCTCTCACATTGTGACATTGTTTTTTATTCCTCAAATGCATCACATGACCTGAGTTTGCAGTGATTCCTAGAAGAAGTCTTGTTTGTCCCCGATGATCTCAGGTCTGCCTGCAGGCGGGATGCATCCATTTGTGACTCAAATCCACCGCGCTGAATATTTGTGGTTCCAGCGCGCTTTTAAGTTTCATTCTCATGAGCTTAAGTGTCTGAACGTATTACCCAGCAGACTGTGGATCTTTTATCACTCGATCAGTTGTTAAAACCTGGTCGACTTGCAGGAAAAAAAAAAGAAGGAGTCTTAATGAAACAGTGAAGTAAACAAGGGAGAGGTCAGAGCTTCTGACATTTAGCTCTCAGCTCGCTGAAGTTCCTCTTTGGGGTCATCGTGGCAGAAAAATTGATTCAAAGTGCAATAGATTTTACATGGATGACATGAGACAGCCACAGACGGGTTCAACCATGGATGTAAAGTAACATTTCTGTAGTGAAAGATAACTTCTTGGCTCAAATCCACATTCCCTGTTTTGTTTTTGTGGTGTCTGTATTGGGTGTTTGTGACCATGATTGCTATTTAAAGGCTCAGTTGTGCAAAAACAATAATTTTCTGTGAGAAAGTGCAGATTGATGAGTCTTTTCCGTATAGACTAGTGTCTGTCTTCATGTATAAAATGTGAAAAATACAGATCTCTTTTTCTGTCTGCTCTTTATATCATTGTCAAGGTTAAGTCCACATCTGAAGCACTGCATCCATTATTCACTCAGTTTTCTCTAAACGCCTATTAGACATTATCACGTAATTGCCTCGGTGGTGGCCATTAAAGTCAGTATGAGAAACGTGACTGTGTTCATCTATTATCTCATTAGCTCTGCAAAGTGACATATTTATGGCTCGTCCCCCCCGTGTAAGTTTTACATACTGGATATCAAGCAACGCGACGAGATTTTATCACGCTGTAGAACTTGTTTTGTTCTTTAATGTGCTGTCTTTGTTCTGCGGAGGCGACGGAGTAACCTGCAGCACTTAAAATTAACCTCATGCATGATTTACAGTATGTAGATGCTCTCCTGCAGCGGCTCGCTGTAGATAACGCCATTACTCAGTGTGTCTGTGGAAAGTTTAATCAGATCATGTACACAGCTCAGTGTTATGATGACAAATCAAATCAATATTCACATTGAAAGCGAAGTGCTGCTTTCTCTCTGTGAAAGACAAACATCCTTTGCCGGTGGGTGTAGACATTTTCTTTACAACCGTCAGACCGAAGCTGCTCGTCCTCTTTGTCCTTTTTGGAAGTTGGAGCTGTCTCTTCTCTTGTTCTCTTTTCCGTGTGATTGCACCTGGAGGCCTTGATGGAAGGGATTTTATTTGCTTCCCCCACCAAAAAAAAAAAAGCATGCACAACGCTCGTGTATTTTCCGCATGTCTCATCGTTAAATCTTTGTTTGTTGTTTCCAAAATAAAAGTTGTCTAAGTGATCCGCGCTGTGTTGACAGTAACAATGCCTTAAAAACATCTGGCTAAAGCTAACAAGCTATCTGTGCACATTCATTTTGCCTCAGTTTTACCAAGAGTTGATTCCCCACAGTTGTAAGTTAGTTTCTGAATTTGTGTTCAGTGTATCGGAGAGTCGTGATCTTTGTGTTATCCTCCAGTCTTCTACCTCTTCTCTCCTGTGTGTTTTTACATTTCCTCTCCATACAGCATTCAAATAAAGGATTATTAAAGTAGATTACGCGTCTCGTTGCTGCAGACAGGCTGAGAAGAGATCGTAAATCCACTTTTTGAACATTGTGCTGCGTTGTTGTGTTCAGGCCGTCATTTTTCTTTCTTTACCCACTAGAATGTCTCCTAAGTGGAAATAATGTAGAAATCTTCCAAATATTTTCCATTTCATGATCATCAGACCGTAACCTCATTTTGACCCGTTTACCCAGAATGAAACGCTGCTGCTTCTGGAGTGTTTTGGACCGTAATGATTACTGTTCCATTAGACGTCCTCATACAGTTTTGCGACTGTGATTCGGATTGACTTTTATCGTATCCATCAATGTCTGTAATTAGATTCAAACTGCTGTTTTAACACTAATAACTTGGCCATCCTAAATCACTTTATATGTGGAGGAGTCACAGAGACACTGAGCTCCTATTTGAGATCATTACTGCCGGTTCAACTGATAGAATCACTCACACGCTATACAACCTTGATGTTAACAGCCAGAAACGTTGCTCACCTTCAGTGGAGCTAATGAGGTTATTTTCAGCTTCACTGCAGATCTGGCATCTGTGTCAGTATCATACCTGGTTGCCAGTTTTGCAAGCAAGACGTGGAATTTCACTCCGAGCTCCGCAGACTGAAGTGGTGTTTGACAGGTTGCCACATCTTTGAAGTACCTTTCTCTGTCTCTTCTCTCTGCAAACCGCAGCAGACATTGTATCTTATTTTAAAACAAGTGGCAGTTTTTAGCTCACGTTTAACGTTAAAATCTGTCCTCTGTCCGATACTTAGCTTCATATCTTGTGCGAGGATGCGAGAAATTCAGCCCTGCCTGTTTGACTTTGATCAGAGAACATAATTTAAGCCTGTTCTGCTGCAGCCACAACAGTGTGCCAGATAAACAGCTGCTCACTCGTACCTGTAAAAGCTCCAGTCAGTCGTGTCAGTCGCGTCGGTCCGAGCTGGAGCCACTTGGAGTCGGTTTTTTTGGCTCCTCATCCACCTTTGGCTCAAGTGAAATCAATGACTAGCCAGCCCTTCCACACAGCCTCGGCTGCCGAAGAAAAATTAAATGGATGAATGACTGGAAGGAAATAAAAATGTGCTCAGCTGTGCCCCGTGTTAATAAAAACAATACTGCAGTAGTAACTTTTTTAATTTTTTAGATTACAACGTAGGGAGGGAGGGAGGGAGGGAAGACGTGGAGGTGGCTTTCTGATCAGGGTGTTGCAGCATTTCCTCTAACACTCTGTCACAACATGCAGCTGAACAGGTGCAGCAGAATAAAATACTGAGCTGTGCAGTTTCAGTCAGGTAACTCTTGTTACTCTCGTTTTTTCACCACAAAGTCCTTCAGCATGGAAAATGTTTCATGTCTGATGAACACACTCTGCATACCTCTGACGCCGTTTTTTTTTCTGATGATAACCGTCTACCTGTTTGTACAAAGGGAACATAAAAACGAGGATGTGAGTGTGGTGGTGATAGCTGTGATAGGGAAGCTGCGGAGAAAGTGCACAGTGTGCATTTCTGTGAGGAATGACGGGAAGCTGTATGACAGTTATTGTAACCGCTCGGCCTGCAGGATGGACGGAGCGAACGAAAAAAGTCCCCCGCGACCTTTCTGAAGTCAGAGTTGGCAGGTGACCTTCCTGTAGGGGTTGATTAGTTGTACGGTAACACAGTAAGACAAATAAACACATGATAACAACATGATATAGTTGTTTCTTCTGCACAGATATATTGATACTCACACAGCACGTAGGTTAGTTTAATGCCATCAATATAAATATGACAATTACGGTGCTGCCTTCAATCTAACTAATGACTGTAAGTAAAATATGTCATGCAGCATGTAGACTGATCATGTTTCTGTCTGGTGCATGACAGCGGATGCTTGGGTGAGCAGGATCATGCAGTCAGAGGTAAACGGTGTGATTGCACCTCCCGGGTCACTTGGATCTCCACACACATAATTACGCTGCCAAATGCAGAACACAGCTGAGTCTGCAAGCCGAGCGTAAAGATTACACGCATCGAAATGTTTGCATGTTTGAGAAAATTTGTCCTGGCAACAAAACTTTCTTTTTGACAGTGTAAGTTCTGTTGTCTAGTTTCAGATGATAAAATTAGAAACGGGTTCTTTTCACTACTCGTTAAGTGGTGTGAATAAATTCTTCATGGAGCTGCAAAGGTTGATCGATCAGTCGACCCACATTTGTCACACAGTTTGACAGTGAACTGAATATCTTTGGGTCGATAATGAAAATAACTGTTCTCTGCTCTTGTATCTCAAACAGAATCACTCTGCAACATTCTCTTGAAGGTTTTGTGCAGCGCTGTTAGATTATTTACATTATTTTATTCTATTTCCAACTCGTCCATCCATGCAGCAGCCACTCCCGAGGATATGGACTCCCCTTCGTCACCACTTAGCATTTCTCTTCAGTGCTGTCTTGTCCCATCTCCTCCTCACCCTCTCACCTTTATTTCACCCCTCAGAAAGTGCTTTTATTAGGCCACATTGTATGAGTCATCTATTTATATTATCCGCATTCAGCGTCCAAATGCGCAGTCGTAATTTAGAACCTCTAAGAACAGGATTTATGACATAATGCAGAATAATGCCTGTTTTCACGCATCATCAAGCAAACAGAGTCATCTGGTAGACGGGGTGATGACACTAAAGAAATAATGGCGAGAAGACGTTAGGCCTGAGGGGAGAGCGATAAAGACAAGTAAAGGATAGAAAGTGGGACAGAAGAGAGAAGAAAGAGTGAGAGTTATGCAGAAGCAGAGCCAAATTCAGAGCTAGTGAGGAGGAAGAGGGAGTGTGTGATGACGACAGGCGAGGCCGAGGTCGAGATTTTCAATCAAGAAACGGATCTGAGAGCCGTTGAAGCCTGACGTTCCCCTGAGATGGAGAGGGGCCGGATTTGTACGAGTTTTGATGATGATACGATGAAACCCAACAGGATCCAGATCCAACAGGATCAAGGAAATCCTCGCGGTTTAAATTCATCGTATCGATTGATTTGATTTGTGTTTGTAGCCACAGTGTGTTTGTGTGAATTGCACAGCCCGCTGTAGGAAGAACTTGTATAATGCATGAATTTAATTATTGAATTTTTTATCACTGAGTGCTTATGCTCGACTCCACACGGTTTAAGCACTCTGCATTATTAAAGTTTGTATGATATTTTTTACTACGTGGCCCCTCCGATCAGCTGAACGCACTTCAGGAAAGAAATAGTCTTTCAGTAAGTTTTCTTTTTGCAGGTTAAATACATTTTTGCAGTGAGAAAAGGGTTGTTGCGGCATTCCTGTTAGTTTACCAGTTTATATGGATTACAGGGAGGAAAATCTGAGACTTAAGAGATCAAGGTTCAACAGCTACACCAACATAAAGGCATCATCCGTCTGTCATCCGTCACGGAATAGATGTCAGACACTGTGAGCGAGACTTCTCTTGGATTCTGAGCTGAGATCAGGTCTTCAGGTTCATTATAGATCCTCATGCAATTCTTATGAAGTCAGAACATGCTTGGCTAGCTGCGGTTAGCATCCATTAATGGGTGCAGTGGCTGTGAGGTGGATGTCCTTGGAATGGCGGAGGAGGAGGCTGAACAACCGAGAGTTCAGACGAGGAGGCAAATCGAGTCGGGCAGGAGACATTGTCATCAGGTCTGCTGGGATGTCTGCGGTTGTCAAAAGGGGCGTGTGCGATCAGCGAGCACCGTCTCCCGAACGTTCGAAGTACATCGTCTTGGTGTTAAGATGCGGCTCTCTGAGAGAAGGATCTCCCAGAGGGGAGAGCTAAATGGCAAGTCTGGCAGAGACTAGACGACAGAGAGAAGCGTTGTCAGACACATCTCAGTAAGATCTCACTAATTCCCAGAGAAGGACGACAGGTTCGTGTTGTGCCCTCAGAAAGTGTAGTTCAAGCGTCTGTCAGTTTCTGCAGAACAACATGTGTTCCTGTTGGCCTGAGATCCAGTCTGCTGTCTGGTGTTCAGTTCAGATACTGACAGCAGTAAAGCCCACTGTGCTTGAAAGCCATTCATGTGACACCACTGTCAACCGGAGCTGCAGCGAGGGATGTTGATTCCACTTCATTTTTATTTCAACCACCCCAACACCTATAAGAATTAAGTAGCAGCAACGCGATCTTTGTCTGCGAGACATCCTGAGACATGGCAGCAGGATGTAGCACAATGTAGTACAGCATCGTTCTAGTAGTAATACAGCGCAGAAGAGTGGCAACACACATTTCACATTTGGCGTCATTGCTGTTGAGCTTTCTTCAGTACTCTTCCAGCTAATTTCATGTATTCATTTTATTGGATTTTTGACAGAAACAATACCTGTTGGCTTTGTTACATCCAAGCAAAAATGGACTTTTAGCTGTAGCCAATGCACAGTCCTTGTCCCTGGTTAGGCAATAAACCTAATAAAGCTAATTGTTGTGCACTGCATGTTTTTCCCATTGACAGTTTCAAAAGAGAAAACATCCGCAGGGTATTTTTTTCTTCCCTCATTGGACCAATTCACTAGTTGTTCACACCGTGTACAATGACCTCATTCTTACACCACATGATGGACAGCTGCCCTTGAGTCCTGTGTTGTGTCTGGCCGGAGGACCGGTGGATGTCGCGGTCTTGTGAGGGCAAGCTGCCGCGCTGATAATACGGCCGGAGACGGCGTGAGCCGGCAGTCGTGTCTCGGAGGATCGCGGCGCAGTCACACAAGGGTAATTACTCCAGCACGGGGGTGAGGGGCAGATGAAGCGATTTCAGCACCTCTGAATTACACATGGTCCACGGAGTACGAACAATCCACAGGCTGCTTCACTGTTAACCCAGAACCATTCACAAGAGCCCTTTACAACCACGCACGGCCTCTCTAGGTGTGAATAGTGCTGAATTTTAAAGCGAGGTCTGCGTATTTGTTTTCAGCATCTCTGAATTAAACATGCTCCAAGGAATGGGAATGATCTGCAGGCCGGCCGCCCCCCCTCACTACAAAAAACACACTCTGCCATCCAGAGGGGATGAATTTCCATGCATGTAATTTAAATGAAATTTAAAGGGGATGAGTCTCTATTTGATCTTCGCGCTGCTGAATTAAACATGCTCGAAGGAGAACAGGGGCCGTCCGGAAGCTGCTTTAAAACAAGCGGGGATCCCGATCAAACCACAGGGTGCTTCTTCTTTTTTTTTTTTCTTTTTTTTACAATAACAGTAATAATAGATCTCCAAATGAGAATTGTCCATCACTTTATAGCTGAGGGCTTTTCCAGAGAGTGCGTTGTTTGTTTCCTGCTTCTAAATCTGGACTTCTGTGTTTTTCAGCTAATGTTTAAAATCCTGATTAGATTGACCATGTTTACGGTTTTGCTCTTTGCTTCGCTTCTGCCCTTTTAATCTTCTTTGGAGTTTCACCCGCATCCTTTTTTTTTTTTAATCTGGACCGCGGGCTGTTTCTCTCTTAGTGTCATGAATCTGTAATGCCGCATGAAAGAAGACAACAATGTGGTTGTTAATTTGCCTCTTTGGAAACCGTCTACATTTTAGTATTGTGGCTTTTGCATAAACCACGACCCACTCTCTCATCCTGGTGATCAGTGCGCCTTATTTTCGGCCCTGTTTTGTGTCTGTTTCTGAGAGCCTGAGACGTCTCTGTCAGCAGTGGAGATGCTCTTTTGTCTCCGTCAGCAGTGAGATATTTGCTCAGTGACTGACGGGATGACGGGCGGGAGCAGAGCTGTGTACCGCGGACCTTACTAATGCAGTTCAAACAAGGCCAGGTATTCAATATGCAGTGTGTGTGTATCTGTGCCTGACAGCGTGCATGTCACAGTGTGACCCCTCTCATCAGACATGTCAAAATCCACTTACCACTCTGACATGAATGGTTGAACTCCACCACTGATCCTCTTCCTCACCACAGGGGGCCCCGGGGCTGCCGGTCTGGACCGGGCCCTCGGGTGCTCTGGAACAGCAGAAACTCACACACGCTCAGATTTCACAGATCTATCACATGTCACTGCTGTCACTTGAAGCTCTTTTTTTGCTTACAGTTCTCAGACTTGCATGAGTTTTTGACGTTTCTGAAACACTTCAGCTGAAGGAAACATTTCAGAAGCCAGTGGAGGATCTAAAGAAGATTTTATCACGGAGCTTCAAAGACGTCGGGTCCTTTTTTATTATGGAAAACATCAAATATACAGCCGTCTGACACACTGCCTTCTATCACGGGTTTGATTTTAACGCTTAACTCCTAATAAGTAAGTGTGTTTTAGAAGCAGGCTGGCATCAGTTTGGACCAAACACAACACAGTTTTTCAACATCACAACGTTTGCATTCGCTATTCAAGGAAGGCAGATGAAGTCAAACATGTCGCTTCTTGATTGAAAAAAGCAAACGACTAATCTACAAGAGAAGTCTGTCTGATATAACATAATTAAATCTGATTTAAGGGCTTCGGAGAGACATTCCTGTTATCACATAAAGCAGGATTGACTTTGTTCACTTGATATAATGCACTCCCCTCCAAAAACAACAAATCGTTCTACAAAGATTAATTAATTCCAAGTTATCTGGTGAAAAATCTGTTTTATTTTTCATATTGCAGTTTGTATCACAATCTTTCTTTGTGAGCTTTTCCAGTATCATACAGCTCTAGTTTCATTAGGTTTATTCACACTCTGGAGGAAAAATAACAGATAAAACCCAAAAAATATGTAAGTTAGAAAAGTGTAAGCAGTACTTGTATATGTAATATATTCAAGGTAGTGTTTTAATATGAATCGGTGCTGTAGTAACTCTAATTATACACGTTCTCACTGTTATATTCACTTTTTCCAGATTGAGTTCAGCCTGGTTTGGTTCGGCTTCAGTCAGAGCAGCGGCGCTTGTGAACGCCTTGTGATTCCAGCTTCAGTGATCTAAATGTTTAAACTTCAGCTGAATGAGTTCATGGCTTTCTGTGGTTTTTTTGAGAGAATCACCTCAAGTAACCCATCCATCCCTCAGCAGAGACTTGTGACGTGACAGATTTCTGCCCCAGACCTGCACGTCAAATTCAGAGTTTGTGTGATTGCTGTTACAGATTTTCCGGGCGATGTGATGCTGTGAGGCCACCGTCCTGATCAAACGGGTTGGTATGTCTCTCACACGCAGAGTGATCTCCGCTGGGATCAAAGCTCAGATGAGCTCCAGGTCGGCACAGGCAAAATCAGAAGCCTTGACGGTGATAGGAGTGGAGCTGGCTGACAGGGAGGACTGGCGTCTATCTCCGTCCCCCCCCCTGCGCTCCGAGGTGACGAGCAGCTCGCCGCTGTGTAGCCAGGCGGAAAACTGCCCTTTCTGGCGCTGAGCTGCCTCGGCCCTTTGGCACAAGGCGCAGAACGCAGCCGTCCACCATCTCCTCCATCCATCTGCAGCTCAGCGTTAACTGCAGCCTCCCGCTGTAGATCTAACACTGCTATTGTTACCCCCTGCTGTCGCTGCTCACTGCTCTGGAGTCAGTAGTCAGGTACTGATGAGATGAAGATTAGAGGGAGAGAGGTCATGACGAACAAAGATGCTGGGGGTTATTTCTCCACGCTTAATCTCACTGACTAATTCTAAGAAACAAATGAGGTCACCACCCTTGATCCTTGAAGCCTGGAGGATATGTGAAGATGCCTTTTTCTGTACATGTAGACACGGAGCAGCAGTGATGGAGCGGAGGAGGAACCACACATCTCTGCTGCTCCTGGATCTGCCGACAGAGCACGCAGAGAATTTCTTGACATGGCTTCACTTTGTTGGTGTTGATTTCCACTTCAGTGCGTCCACCTCACTGAGCTTTTCATTTCACCACAGTTGCCTTCATCACTGTGGGGCACGTCGCTTCGTAAGAGATGTAGAGTTGCTATCTGCTGCCACCTGCTGGAGCTCAGACTGCTTCACCTCCACACTGATGAGCACTTACACCTTTGGATTACTTGTATGAAAGTTTAGAACAAGAGGAACAAGTAAACCTTGTAATTTACAGTTTTGCCAGTGATGTAATTTTTACTTTAGACTTCTTCTAGGAGGTTCTCCTGCGTCTAGAGTCTTTATTTATCAAAAATCTAAGTTAGATATTATGTGAAAACACCAAAAGTCAACCCTGCAATATTGTCACAGTCTGAATACTGAGATATTTGATCAAAGATATTTTGTCGCCCAGTCCTATAAACATTTCTAAAATGCTTTTTAGGAGTTTTCAAAATACAGAGATATAGATCGAGTGTCGTTATGTTGCTAAAAAATATATATATTATGTTCTTTAATTCAGTCAGTCATCAATAAAAGCTGATGGTAAAAGTGCATTCATGACAAAATAAACAATTAAAAACTTTTCCAGCAGGTTGACACGACACAAATATTCAGTGATGACTAAACACTTGTTTTCCACCAGCTGCAGCAGTTTGGTTCAGTGTTTTATGTACAAGTTGGTTTTGCTCAGGTCAATATATTTCTGTTTTCCTGTAGTAAAGAAGAAGAAAGTTAGCAAACGTGAATTTAAAAGCGATTACAAGTCTGTGCTGCACTTTGTTAATGCGGAAGGAAATGTATTGAAGCCGTTACACAATGCTACACTGTGAGACACGTAAACAAGAAAACTTCACAGACACGAAAAGACTTTCAGTCCTCATCTTCTGCAGCATCGATACACCAGTAGTTCACCTCTCTTCTCTCCGAGACACACTCGCTGCTGTCGTACCCACAGAGGCCCGTCTCCTCCCACTGTTCAGCTCACAAGTAAATTAAATTAGAAGCTGTTCTGATGACACACAGAACGTAAGCTTTGTTTTATTTCTTTTTTAATTATAATCTAAAAATGCCAACACCCTCATTAGTGCCTCTATTGCTTTTCCCTCTGTGGCATCAAACATGGTGTCAAGTATAGATATTTTTCAAGTCAAGTCAGCACTACTTTACAGGGTTGGTTCAAAGTATTTCAAAGTAAACTCATAAAGGAACTATAAAATACAAAGTGCTAAGACTGTGGTCAGAAGGCAGAGGGAGACAGATCTGACCTGCAGTCAACCTTTTCTTACAGAGCTCAACACTTCGCCGTAACTCCACTGCAGACATAAACATGCAGGGCACACTCTCACACACTAAGAGGTGGTGGTTTATTTGAACATGTGAGTCAGTCGGTCCCTGTGGGCCGCAGCTGGAGAGAGCCGAGCGGCCCCACCCTGCAGCACCAGCGTCACATGTGGTTGCAACTCCCCCAGCCAGCCTCCCCTTCACCAAAACTCCCCCTGATTTACGCCTGCCGGACACCCCTCCCCTTCTCCTCAGGATGCATTGTCCTCCAGCCGCTGCGCTGAGTTGAAGTTTCAAAAACTGTGTCGAGCAACTAGTGCTGGGTAGCTCCTGTTGGCAGCCAGATGCCTTCTTGTGGTGAGTGTATTTTTATGTTTGCGCTGGAATGTAGTCCACTGGTTAGAGCGGCTAGTTTCCTGTAGATTAACAGGGCAGAATTTCATTCCATATAGCATTTTAAAGACGTGTGAATGTGTGCATCTGAGAAGAAAACAGCTTTAACAAGTCAGTGCTTGTTCATGTGATCTTTTGAAACATCAGTCTTTCAGCTTCGGAGGGTTTAACATGTATAAAACAGTTTATTTGATTGACAGATGAATGACAAGACCCTCACTGGTGTCTGTGTTTGATAAGTTAAAGTGGAATATGCTGTTTTGAAAGGAAAACTTCAAGTGGGATGTAAACAAAACACACTTCTCAGTCAACGCAGCATCATACGTGGAATACAGTTTCTCACAAACCCACAGTCGGTTTTAAAAGGAGCTGATTTTAAATGTAACCTTCAGGAAATGTGTTGTCACAGAAGCCGTCAGAGGAGTTACCTGAATCCCCGTGTGCTCTTTGTAAAACCGTCTTCTCACTCCAAGCAAAAGTAAAGTGATACAAATTATGTGCTGGTACTTTGTGACCCGGGTCCGGTTGCCTGAAAGGTTGAGACAAGACAGAGGAACTGTAAAAACACTCATTAGACACTCCGGGCCCTCGGGGCACGTGAATCTTTTGTCCGCCTACGAGATGCTCAGAGCCTCAGAAATGCGACACCACTCTCTCCTTTTCAAGCCTCTGTGGTTGATGTCTCATGCTGCAATTTTGGCTTGGAGGCCATTAATTTGGAGACAGAGGGAAATATAAAGCACGCTGGAATATTTTCCCCAAACTCCCAGTTTGTTTGAATTTTTCAGCACCAGCGGTGGACTCACCGCTTATTTGTTTTAACGGTTCAGGTCGGTTTGTTTCTGTCTGTGCTCGGGCTGTGTTTACCTCCATCTGAAGCGAGGATGTATACGTGCTGCGTGTCTAATAAGCGCCTGGGGTCGTGCAATATCATGCGCCCGTGTCACAATGAGCTGTTTATGTGGATCAGTGACAGAAGAGAGGCTGCAGCCAGGCACAGCGCAGAGCCTCTCGGCCGGCCCTCAGCCTCGTTTCTCGACTGTATGAAAAGCAGCCAGATTTTCAGGCCGTTTTCCACCCGGGGGCATGTCATTTACCAAATGAATGGCCCTCTTTTCTGGACAGTTGAGCCACTCACAGTCCATCATGCCACGAGACAAGTGAGCCCACAGTATTGCTTTTCACTGCCGAGGACTGTTTTCAGTTGGTGCATTTGCATACCTTCAGGGGTACGGCGAGAGCGAGGCACGATAACAATAATAACAATGCGTGAAACAGTTTATGGTTTCTGTTACTGATGAAGAGACACAGCTTTTGTTGGTCTTAACTCATGACAGGGCATGATGGTGGAAGTATCTTACATGTTGTCGTACCCGCAATATAATTTGTTTATATCTTATTTGTCTTATTATCTAGTTATTTGTGTAGGACAGAAATGACTCAAGCTGGCTCATTAACTGCATGATGGAAGTCTTTCTTTACACAGCAGCAGGAAATGGTGATAAATAGACATTATATATGTTTTTTCAGAATCTGATGCAACTAGGGAAAAAAATGCACATATTTGTGGTTGAATGAATATTCTACCACCACTTTGACTGTGCCTGAAACTGCACAGATAGGACTCAATTAAAAAAAGGGTTATGTCTTAAAAATGGCTATAATGAATATGTTGATTTTAACCACGGATCACCTGACTACATGTACGTGAAACGAGTCGCTTGTGGTGACAAACCCACAGATAATTATTCCCTGGAGTCTGCAGTTTACGTGAGCTCTACCGAGGGGAGAAAAACCTCACTGCTGTCGTACTGTCGCTTCTAAATGCAGCGAGCGGCTGTTTACATTTCGTAGAAGGAGCTGGTGGAGAAGAAAACAAAGCTAAAAAAGGACTGAATAATATGTTGTTCTATGTCTACAACATGTTTATGCAGTAACAACTTCGTAAAGTGATGATATGATGACATATTCTCCCCCAAGTAGTCCCCAAGTGGACAGATGTTGTTTGTTGTGTGAGCGAGGTGAAAGTGACATTTATGCTGATTTCTTTTGGCAGAACATCTTCTGTAAGAGCTTCACAATAACCTGTAATTTCATAATGAAATTAAATGTTTAACTGCTGCAACTTTGCTTGTGGCGTCTCGTAAACCAGTGTTGGGCATTTTGTGTTCATGGAAAGAAATAGTCATCATAGCCGAGGTTCCTAATAGGCGGATGTGATCCAGGCGACGACCTAGACGAGGAGACTCACAGATCGATTGAAGACGTTGTATATCATCTTACGCGATGCTGCTCAGTTAATCAAATCTCTGAAGTCGGATCAGCTCGAAGAGACGAGACAATCAGATCAAGACAGCCAGACAAATAAGTGAGTCAGAGACGGGTCATTTCTCACGCCTCGCTCTCTCGCTGACTCTTAATTGAAAACTTCTGCTTTATACTGTAATAAAGAGGAAGTATTGCGATTGAACATACAGTACAACCTGAAAATCTAAATTTTTTGCGTATGAATCAGAACTCTTTGTCTGCTTTGCTGATGTAAACAAAACCCAGGCAGCATTATGTTCCCTCGAAAATGTATTTTACTTGCTCCTGTATGAGTCTGCAGGTCTCTGGGCTTCATGTAGACAATCACCACAGTTTAAATGTCTTCTCTTTGGATTTACTGTGACTCCACTGAGAAGGAAACCAGCACTGTGTGGTCCCAAAGGTCACTTTAGGTCATAAAACTCAGCGGAAAATCTCTGAAATGATTTATCTCTTATTCGTTCCTTCGTCCCACATGGTGAAAAAAAGGCACATAACTTCAGGTAGCACAATTGTAGGAAACCGAAAGAGGGTTACATCCAGGAGGTTTCGCTCTCTGTCAGGACTCATCTGACTGAGCGGTTCTGCTGCGTGTGATTTACGGTGGACTGAACCGTGGCCTCTTGAGCCGACTCCTGACGAGGGTACGAGAGGCGAGTGAGAGTCGTGGCTGCGTCACACGGCGCTTCCTCTGGTCAGGGGGTCGGGGCTGAAGAGGGGCTGAAGAGGTGGGAGGGGGTCACGGGGCAGGAAGACAAGGAGCTGGTGAAGACAGAGGCAATATCACAGCTGGACGTCTGCGATGCTTTCACACTCCTGGTGCTTTATCTCTGCGTTTCCTGGCTGTTTGTTTTGCTGGTGACCGTACTAAACCTTCGAACAATGGCCGTAATCATGACAGTGGTCAGTGTTGACATTGTTCGCCTGCTGTTTGGCTTCTTGCTCGACCTCTGCGGGGTGTCGTTTTCCTCCTCTGGTCTGTGGCGGAGTGTTTGAATGGCTCTTTATCTCTTTCAGGATGGCTCCGTGGGGAACTTTGATGACCTGGCTCAGGAGTACTCTCAGTATTACGGCACCTCCCTCAGCGACGTGTGTGAAAGGATGGAGGAGCTACGGAAACGCAAAGTAGTGCAAGATGCAGAGCTGGTAAACAGTCCTATCACTCTTCTTCTTGTCAGTAAAAAGCTTGGCTCATCAAAAAAAATCTAATATCTCAGCATTTAATTATTGAGGCTCTCTGTGCTGCCATCTTATTAATTTACCACAATGTCTTTTAAAGCAACACTATCTAACTTTTAAAGCTATTTTAGAGTCTCAGAGTCTTAAATACTGATGCTTTTGGTTGCCGTTGTGTCTGAGCCACCAACCAAAAGCATCAATATCTGATGTCCTGGAGACGAGACTCAGCGATCAATTATCTTACTCTGGACAGAAACATATTATTACTGTCAAGGAACAGTTGCACTTAAGAAATATGCTTATTCACTTTTTGCTTCTTGGGAAAGATTAAAAGATCAACATCAGTTGAGCCTCAGCTGTTATCTGATTCATCCCTGGATCAGATGACTGAAAAATAATTAACCAACCAACTATTTTTTTTTACAAGCTAGAATGTCAAACATTTGCTGGTTAGAGTTTTCTAAATGTTAGTATTTGCTGTTTTATAACCCCAACCAAAGATGAATCAGTCATTTGTTGCAGCCTTAAACACCAGCGGAGCATGAAGACTGGAAACAGCAGGAAACGGCTAACGTGGCTCTAAAACTCACAAATGAACAGTTTATATCCTCGCAAACTGTTTCCAGTCTTAATGCTAAGCTAAGCTAACCAGCTGAGAGCTGTGGGTACACATTAAACGTCGGTCATGAGTGTTTCCGATGAGGTTTTCTCTTCTAACTCTCGGTATGGAAGTGAAAAAGACTGTTTCCTGAAATGTTGAACTGGTCCTTTAACTTCCAGGTCTATATTAGCTTCACGCTGTGTTACAGTAGTTTATGACTATTTGCTTCTAACCTGAGGCCTCCCTGCAACCTGCCTCTGGAGAACAGATGAAAACATGCCTGCAAATTTACTGACGTTGTTAAATCATGTCAAATAAAAACTCATAAAACTTAAATATTTTCCTGTCAGTAGTGAAGTGGATGCCGAGGTGACACATGGCCGGTAACTGGTGTTATTCCACTACAGGCGCTGGGCAATACAGCAAGCTGAATATTATTTCTATTTCTGCGTTAAGATGACACTATAATTTACTCCTCCGCTTCCTCTGCCTGTGTGTTTCAGGGAAAGGTTGACTCAGCGGCCACATCACTGCAGCTCCGCTCGCAGATCCAGGTGAGTGTCCGGCTCCGAGTGTGTCAGACCCCGAGAGGAGGCAACTTCCTGCTGCCTGCGTCAGCAGACAGGCTGATAAGGGGGTCTTTGGAATTGCCCTGTCATGATTATCCCGAGTAAAAACCCAAGAAGAAGATTTAAAAGCATCATATGACCGACTGTGATGCAGAGCGCTGGCCTTCACACTGTCCTGGAATGCGAGGGAATAGATCCTAAAAATGCAACTAGTGGCATGTGTGGGTTTTGTGGCTGCCACATAACAAGATTTTAAATAGGCAACAAATTACAAATAAGGGAATATCCCAAATTCCTCTTTGGCTACCCTTTAATCACAGTCGATGCTGTCTGCTCCATATTTTTCAGCTTGGAAGGAAAATGCCACATTTTAAAAGTGTTGTTGCTTAAAGAAATACTTGGTTATCTGAACTGGTAATAAAACACGTTTCTCGTCTCATCCAGGAGTCCCTCGGGCTCAGCAGCAACACCTCCACTCCAGAGACAGAGAGAAGGTGAGAAGAATAATCCCAATAACGACTAATTTCTTTTTAAAAGGACGTTGAGGCCCAGAATTCTTGACACACGTTGTTAAAAGGTCAATAATAATCACACGGAAATACTATAATAGATAGAAGTCATGAAAGTAGCTGCGACTGTTATCATTTATTAGTTAGATGACCTGTGATTCCTCCTCCTGTATTATCTCTCTGGGCCTCTCGTGCTTTTCCTCTGCTTCCTGCTGCCGTCCAGTCGCCTTTATGAGGCATTTCTGTGTCACCTCTAAACTTCCTTCCTTCCTTCCTTCCTTCTGTTGCTTCCTTTGAGAGATTTAAGACATTAGTCATGTTCGCTTTGTCATGTGATGAAGGACTTGGGTGGATGACTAATGATAACGCGGCATATTGATTCAATTAAGCCAGATGAACAGTCACAAAAAGTCTTAAAAAAAAAGAGCAACATCCTAATTTTTAGGGATTTTAATATAATAACAAACAGGCCTGTATTATTCAGACAAATATCCTTCAATAAGATGAGAATAACAGGAAACTTACACTGCCCCCTAGTGGGAATTACACACAAGTTTGATGACTAACACCTTTATTTGCCAATTGATATCTCATAAGTGTTAATTAATGTGTTTCCTCCCATTCTGTATAGTTTTGCACACATTTCCAATCATCAGTATTTTTCTATTTTCTTGCTCTTATCACAGAGTTCATGTGACTTTGGCCTTCGAGGTTGTTACTGTTGACATCTACACGAACTTCATTGTTATTATTTTCATGCCAGAATATTTCAAATATTTATTGTCTCGCACATTCTTCAACCAAAAAGGGAAAAAACGGAGCTGATGTCTCACTCCTGAGTGGAGTCTGAACATCAGGGTGTCGCCCCGGCCTCGAGAACTGTGTGAAGTGGTAGTAAAATGAATCGTTCTTTCATAAGAAGCAGTACAAACATTTGTTACACTCATGCAGATGATATTTAAGGCAGTGTTCAAGATTTTACTATGGACTGAGTGTATTCAGTGTGGAGCAGGGCTGCAGGCAAAAGCTGGTCACCAAATGGTTCAATTTGTTTCTACATGGCATTAAAAGTAAATTAAAGTGCTCTCTCACTTCAGTTGTATTTATATATCCCGAAATTACAGTCACATTTCCTCAGCCTCTGTCCTGAAACCCTCGATTCCAGAGAGGAAAAACTTGAAATATTGAGGAAAAAAAAGTTGGAAGAAACCTCAGGAGGAGCCACAGAGGAGGGATCCCTCTTCCATGAAACACATGAGTAGGATTCCTAAATATTCATTATTTCTCAAAATCTGAGCACAGCTGGCAGAAAGACACTTAATCAGTCAATTAAGGGAATATGGGATGGTTGTCCCACTTTGCATTTTAACACCACAGTTCGGTGGGTGCTTGCTTGTGGCCCATTAACAACATCATTAATGTTCAGCTTCCGGCCCTCTAAGGGAAAAAGTTTGTACACTCCTGCTCTACAGACACTGAAAAACCAGAGTACTGACGTTTTCTTTGTGGATTAATGTAAAAAAATCTAAACATGAACAAAAATGTAAATATTTGATTGCAGGTAACAGTTTTTGTTACTTCTGTCACTTCAGCAGTGGATGATATGAAAACTAATATCTCATTTAGAAAACACAAAGAACTGGTTTTGATCCGTTTGCTAACTCACGCAGTGCACCAACACCAGCAACAAGTGTCAGCTGAGGAGAGAGAGACAGTTACAGACAACAAACAGACCAGAGAGATGAAGAGTGAGAGACAGACAGAGAGAGAGAGAGAGAAAGAGAGGGAGGGTGAAAGTGTGCAGGGAATGCAGAGGCCACGTTTGCGCTGCTGCTGCTGCTGCAAAACCCTGACTGGACATGAAAAAGACTCTATTGTTCCTGCGATGGCCGTAGAGCACTGACCTCTGTTCATCAGCCAAGAGCAGCCAGTCTTTTTCATCTGTTTTGACTACTTTGATTTCCTCCTCACTATGATGCTAGTGTCATGAGGGACAGAGCGCTTCTGTGATTCTCTCTTTTTTTTTTTCTTTCTTTTTTTTTTCTCTTTTGAATCTGACGCAAGCCGAGAGGATAGAAAAGATATGTTCAGGGAGATGGTGGGATAGGAGGGAAAATGAAGAAAATAACTTTGGATAACAGGTACCGGTCTGTTCCGCACCGCTTTGATTCCTCGGTTGAACTTCAGATGAAGTTAATATTTTGTTCTGGTTTTTTAGGTTTCCTGTGCACAAATCTAGTTCTGATGATGGATCAGGAGGTGAGTTGAAACTCTGTATGACTCTTATTTACATGCATCATATGGTTGAGGCTTAACTGTAAAGTAGAATCAAATTGATACCAAAATGTCTGTTTTTATAGCTACTTTAAAAATGTTTGTGTGTGTTGATAGATGAAGGTTATGTTATATTTCTTCTTTGGCAGTGTAGAGTAAACATTATAAAAACAGCCGTTCTGTTTCTATTATGAGAATATCTTGATTTTGAGTGCTTAATTTGGGTCATTTGCTTATAAAATGGATATGTTTCATTTTGTGGTGATGCTGTTTTCACTAAATCAAACTACATCGTTGCACCATAAAGGAAAATGGGACGGAAAGAGAAAAAGCAAGTCTTTTTGGCAGAGTTTTCGAAAGTCGCAGAAAGGAGTGACGCGTCAGATTTCAAAAGGTACGTTCAGAGAACAGCACAAACAAAAGAAATGAAAGTGATGTATGTGTCTCGATAGAATTAAAGCGATCTGTTTTGTTTCGGTCCGATCAGCTGACGTCTCTAACTTCTTCTACCTGACAGGTGATGATGTTGGTTTTGTGGCCAGTGAAATCACCATGAGTGATGAAGAGCGTATCCAGCTGATGATGATGGTGAAGGAGAATATGATCTCTATAGAGGAAGCTCTGGCGCGGGTATGATGACATTAAAAAAAACACATTTTTCTTTAATACTGCATTGGTGCTTTCTCCAAACAAGAAGCCCTTTAACTTCTTTGAATTTTGTTAGATGAACAGTTGATCAGCATATCAGTCTATTGTGAGCTGAATCGTTCTCTGATAATATTCTGATGTGGGCTCGTATTCGGAGCATGTTGTTGTCTCATTAATGCAGCTTTCATGATCCATAACAGCTCAGTTGGTGGGTAAATACACTAACAGGCTCTTCTTTTGTCGCAGCTGAAAGAATTCGAGGTACAAAACAGACAGACGTGCAGGTCCGATCCCACCGAGTGGACCGACCCCTCCAGTCCCAGCCCAAATGAGTTGTTCAACTGCAACGTAAGTGTCTGAGCGCCCCGTCTTAGTTGCTTTTTAATGCTGAATCACGACTCCCGGCGGCGTGCTGTGCATGAAGGCCTCCGATCCACCAGTGCCAAGGCTGCTGAGCTGTTGACAGCGCCTCTCTCTTTCCCTCTGTCCTGTCCCAGCGATGAACCGGGGCCCCTCTAAAGCCCTGCAGCTCAGGGCCTTCTCCCAACTGCAGGCCACTGGGCGGACTTCTATTCATCGCTGTCAAAGCGCTAACCCCCTATTGTGCTGTAGTGAGCGGGTGGATTCAGCACAGGGCCCTGTTATGCAGGCCACAGCTCTTTTATGCATGGGTGGGGTGATTAGGGGGCTCAGGTTCAGGCCACATTTTTCAGATTCGTCTGGATGGCCTGACTGTTTCTCTCTGCTGTTTGTATGTTGTTCTCCTCTCACTTTCTCTTTCTGTGTGGGTGTGTGATGTTTGCAGATCTGCTGCCCCCCCGTTGTCTCTTTTTAAAATTCTTTATTAATTATAAACCACCTCCATCTCGTTGCATTTCTGTCGTGTATTTAGAACTGCTAATGGGCTTTCATTTTGTCTTGTGATGCTGATTCCGGGGTGTACATATACCGCTCATGTTTTGTCCACCACAATGAAACCTCGAACTGTGACCCGAGTCTGCAAATGTACCACTGACTTTTTTTCACTCACCATATTTCATATGATGGTTTAGGTGATTTCCAAGAAGCTCAGCTTTGTGTTTTCCCACGTATAAAAAAACTTTTGTCTACTTTGCCGTGACACAGACGGTTGTGTGGGACATTTGTGTGCACCGACCTCAGTGTCATCACGGTGGTTTCCCACCACATATTTATATTAAGCTGCAAGTAGTTTCTACAGAATCCACAGAACTGTTGCATGAACACAGTCCACATACATTTTTATTTTCATTTTCAACTTACAAGAAGTGGAAGACAATTGTTTGAACTCTTGTGCTACACCAAAATAGTCAGTAACATGCAATATATCCTTTCACATCTCAACTTAATGATCTGACTCATAGTGTTAGTTCACCATGACTGCAAAGCTCCTGTGGTGGAGATAAAATTCTCTCTGGTTTCTCCCATCAGGCCTGCGACCTGTCGGACACTGAACAAGAGGAGTCCGTGACGTTCAGGAGACTCCATAAACTTGTCAACTCGACCCGGAAGGTGAAGAAGAAGCTGATCAGAATCGACGAGTCCAAGAGGCCCGGAGCCGACGGTACTAACTCCTACATCAGACTGTGTCTTCTATTTTGGCAGGCATCGTAGTTTGTGCAGAAACTCCTGAGCTGCTGCTTGATTTAGAAAAGGAAAGTGTGAGAGAAGTTTCAGAAGAAGTCCATTATTATGTTGCTCTGCATGCAGCCGGGATGTACGAACCAGCAGGTGTTTACAGTCAGGACGAACTGCGTGTTCAGAGGAAACGGTGCACCTGGGACAACTCACACATTCAGCTTGTACGTGACGCAGAGTCTAGACAAAATATCAGTAGTTGTGCGAGACGTAATTGCTGGATGACTAAGTATGTTTAACTTAATAACAGTATTTACCTTGTGATTTCGCTAGTTGTGTAGTCTGCGTGAATATATGTTTTGAAGAATGCTGTTTTCCAACGTGTTTGACAATTTGAAAGCCAAAACAAGAAAGTTATCAGTGACGGGGACAGTAGATTGTTCTTTTCTATCCTGGAAAAGCCTCTGAGACAGAACTGGGGCACTTGAAAGTATTAAACAAGACGATTTGATTTCCTCCCTCCATTGCCCTGTTTTTCTCCCCTGCAGAGAACCTGAACACAGATGGCCTTCCCTGTGGAGACGCCAGCAGCTCCCTGTACTCCGGCGTGCAGAAGAAACCTGCCGTTTGCCCCGTGGACTCCCTGGCTTCAGCTCTGCGGGAACAGCTCACCTACGACCGGGACTCTGACAGCCTGACCACCTCCCCCTCCTCCAGCAGCCTGGACACCTGCAGCAGCCAGAAGATCTTCCAGGCCTTCGGCAAGTCCGGCGGGAGCCCCGTTCATCAGGAGACAAGTGTAGCAGGGGAGGCCAGGGAGGCCAGGGAAGACAGCGGCTCCTCCTTTTCTGAAATGGACGGTTGCAACGAGGAGCCCAAAATCGCTCGCTCGGTGACCGACGGAGAGCTCCGACACCGGATCCTCAACCCGCTCAGCCACCACGGGGTGAGTGCAGGCAGCTACGTGTCGTTTCCGTCAAATAAAACAAAGAATTTCAAGAGCGTTCTGCAGCTCGACACCCACAATCCATCAAAAGTTGTGTATGCCAGTGATGTCCAGTCTCAGACTGACACACGCTGGTCATACATGTTCCTCCATTCTTATTTCAATGAGCTCCTTCCCAATCTGAGGATGATCAATTACACAGAAGAGGTAAAAACTGTGTTTGGACAGGCACTTTCAAAAAACCCTACAGTGTCAGTGTTTAATATGTTCTTCTTTCAACTGAATAAACTCTCCACTTCCTGATACAACCCTTCTCTTGCTACTGACGCTGGTTGGTTCAACTGTGTTTGGCCTTTGCACATAGTTTGAAACCTGGCAAAATGAATCGGCAACATCACATGAATATAAAACAGGATGTGATCTTTGCAAGCTAGGGTCCTTCCTGCCCAGACTCTAAAAAAAGATATCCTAATTTTGTCACATGAACGCCAAACCAGACTGACATGACGTGCTGCGTGCTCTGCTCCAGCACAGAGGCCTGTTTTAGATTCAGTAATTCGTGATTGTTCAGCTCCACAAATCCTTTGGTGGTCCTTTGGGATTTTTTTTTGTGTTTGTGTGGGGACCTGACACACTCCAGGAACTTACTGTATGTTTCAGCTTAAAGATAATCACGTGTCCTCAACAAAACCAGCAGCTGTAGCAGGTGCTCAGTGGTGGCTGGGTGCCCTCAAAACTCACTGTATTCAGTTCACCTTCTTCTCTACATCTCCACTTATGAAGGTTTTTTTTTATTTTTTACTGTTTGTTTTTCTGCAGAGAGCTTGTAGCTTTGGAGGATTTGACCTGACCAACCGCTCTCTGCACCCGGTCATCTCTGACAATGATAACACTGTATGTAACAGTCATTCCTCCATAAATTCCACTGACCGAATCAGAAGTTTGTTTATTTATCCGCGTCTGTTCTGCTTCTCGTGTATGTGGATCAGAATAAAGACGGCGACGGTCTGCAAGATCCCGTCAAGTCTCCGCCGACGTCTCGTATTTCCCTCGGCAAAAAGGTCAAGTCTGTGAGAGAAACGATGAGGAAGCACATCTCCAAGAGATACCACTGTTCTCTCTCTGAACAGGTATGCACCACAGACTGTTCCTAAAGGTTATGTTGGGAGGACTGTGAGGATAAAGCTTAGATTCACTGTCATCTCTGTGTCCTAGTCGAGCCCAGACCGCATGTCCAGCTGCCCTCACTCACCTCAGATGGACTCTGACTCTCTGGAGAAACCCAAACTGAAGCCTGGCGGGTCGGTGGAAAGCCTGAGGAGCTCCCTCAGCGGACAAAGTTCCATGAGTAAGTCTGCGTGTTTACAGTGTGCCAGGTCTGGGTGTACTTGCAAATAGCTCTCTGTGTTTGTTTTAACTCGGCCTTGAACTCCAGATGTGTGTTGTTTATCATGAAGGTGTTTCGACGACGCCCTGTGAGACAGTCTAAACGTTCTGGCCTCTGTGTATTTGTCTGTGCTGGACCCCAGTTCAGACTCAGAGACATGTTAAAGATATTTTGCAGATGCAAACACACCTGTGCACTCTTGTGCTGTGAAAGTGGCTCATGTGTCTGTCTGTGGTTTGTGAAGGTGGTCAGACAGTGGGAACCACTGACTCCTCCAACAGCAACAGAGAGAGCGTGAAGTCTGAGGACGGGGAAGAAGATGAGCTGCCTTACCGTGGACCCTTCTGTGGACGCGCTCTAGTTCATACCGACTTCACCCCCAGTCCCTACGACACGGACTCCCTCAAACTGAAGGTACGGCTGTGTTGTCAATCCAGTAAATCGCATGAGACGTCGAGATGAGCTGAGGTCTCTCTGAGCTCCTGTCATCCTGTGTTGCAGAGCGGAGACGTCATCGACATCATCAGCAAGCCTCCGATGGGGACGTGGATGGGGATGCTAAACGGCAAAGTCGGCACCTTCAAGTTCATTTACGTGGACGTCCTGAACGAGGAGCAGGTGAAGCCCAAGAAGACGCGCCGGAGGAGGAAGGCCCGGCAACCCAAACCCACGTCTGTAGAGGAGCTGCTCGATCGCATCAACCTCAAAGTAATAACCTCGACACATCATCACCGCCTGTCCTGAAAACAAATCCAGCTCTGGGATTGTCACTGTGTGGAAGACATTTGATTTCTCAAATGTTTGAGCTTTAGATAAAATGAAAGTAAATTTTAGTCCTGTAATTAGTTAAATGTTTAGGTTTATTTGTACTTAAGTATTTCTGTTTCCCGCTACTTTATACTTCCCCTCGACTACAATTTGAAGTTCAGATACTAGATGCTTTGCATGTTTATGCTGCATCAGAACTAAGCAGTGCATTTATAAATATTGATATTGATATGAATAAAGCAACGATTTGACATTTTGTCATTTTAAAGTGCACAGTCAAGTTAACGCCTTCTTCCCTCATCTGTCCACAGGAGCATCTCCCCACCTTCCTGTTTAACGGCTACGAGGATCTGGACACGTTCAAGTTGTTGGAGGAGGAGGACCTGGACGAGCTGAACATCAGAGACTCCCAGCACAGAGCCGTGCTGCTCACTGCTGTGGAGCTGCTGCAGGAGTATGACGGTGGGTCAGGTAACCAACAGGGAGTTACATCTCACCTGAGCACAGGAAATCAGTTATAACATCCTTTATATAAACCTTTAGCAATATTTATAGCTGTGATTCCAGTCCTTTATCATGTTAAATAATCCGTCTCCAAAGCAACACACGCTAAGCTGCCCAGCACTTTCCTCTTGAGATCATAAGATGTGACGGTCTGCCCCCTGCTGGTGGCGTTGTGCCTTGCAGGAAGCAGCGACCCAGAGCGCAGCAGTCAGTCCGGAGGCTCCCAGGAGAAGCTGCTCCTGGACCGGCGCGGCCTCGCGGGAGACTCCCCGCGGGACTCCGGCTGCTACGAGAGCAACGAGAACCTGGAGAATGGTAATGACAGCCTGAGTCGCCGGTGAACACTGTCCTGCTCCTCTGCCTCATCCCTCACTAGAAAAGACTCGTGTGGTCTTCAGTCCTTCTCGATGCTCGAGCATTCCAAGCCGCCAAAATTCAGTTTTCCCATGCTCTTCTGGACAGACTCTGCTATCGTCACATTTACTCCTGGTGCTCTGTTTTTATTTTCTCCAAGCATCTTCTTCTTCTTCTTCTTCTTCTTCTTCAAGTCATGCTCTCATCTGTTTCTGCACCATCGAACCAAACTGTCACTTGTTTGTCTGCTCAGTGCTTCTGAGAGCATTGCTTGCCTTTTCTTCACAAGCAAACTGGGAGAACACACAAGGTCATCTGTTATTATGGGACTAGAAAGTTCACTCGCATCATGTTAAACTGAGCGGTGACCTCTGAAGACTTTTATTCTCACACCCTTATGAAAACTATATGTGGAGCCGCTCGTAGGTCTACTCACAAATAGAGCTGCAGTTGTGAGTTGTGTGGTGGATTTTTTTTTTTTTTTGTTTGCTGAATATGGTGACTGTTGAATAAGCGTGTGATAAGATTTAAATAGTTAAAAAAATAATAATAACTGCAGTATATATCTACTGTGAGCGCTTGCTTTATTCATAGCTATATCATTCTTATTGTGGTTACTTGGTCTAAAAATTGTCAAAATGCAAAAGAGTTCTTGTGAATGTCAAAAGGTCCTGTGGTTAGAGAACTTATGTCAGATCAGCCACGCTTGTACAGTGTATTTCTCTCAAGATGTTGCTGTTTGTGTGTATATTTTTTTAGTCCAGTAAAATATAACGTTGCACAATATTTTATCATGTGCCTGAAAACTGCGTCGTGCAGAAGAATTAAAATATTTACTAAATACTATAATTGTTAAAAAAATATGGCATTTTGTATAACTGTAAATGCACTAAAATGCAGACTAAGGACAACCTTTAAAAAAAAAAAAAACAGTCTTAAAAAGTTAAACTCATTCTAACACTTCTGACAGAAGTGTGGCGGGTTGAGGGTCTGAAGTCTCATTTTCTGAGGTGTGCTTCTGTCATGGTTGAGCGTGAGGAATAAATTGCTCCATGCTTCACCAGACTTGACTTGCTTCCTTCTTCTCTTTCGTCTCATCATCCATGTCGATTTTTGTTTTGAACTTTTTTCTTCAGCATCCTTTTCACAACGGCTCCTCTTTTCCAACACCGAGCGCTCTGCTGCTGTTCTGTTAAAGGTTCATCCAAAAAAATGGAAATTCAGTCATTGTGTACTCGGCGGAGAGTCAGATGCATTTCTAGAGCGTCACAGCAAAACAGTGTTGTTGCATTCTCAACAACAACTGAAATAGATGATCTGAAAAAGACATAAAATGGATATTAAAAAAACCCTCAACATGAGGTGGAGCTTGTGCACAAACTTCAGAAGGAGTGCAAGTTAACGCAGGTGAGCAGTACGGAGCCATTTTATGTTTTTTCCAGCTTCTTCTGCTGTTTAGGAGAATGTTGTGACTCTGTTTTGCTGTGAAGCTCCAGGACTGACTGTTTATTTCTGGGTGAACTGTTCCTTTAAGTCAAATACATGTCAGAGGCACCTGCATGATCTGCACACACTTCACTTGTTTATTTCAGGAAGGGACAAAAAGACATCTTCATCCATGAGCAGGTCCTCCTCCGGGTTTGAGTCAAGCCACCTCCCATCCCCAGATCTCCCTGCCCAGCCCCTCACCCTGACCTCCACCAGCTCTAGTAAGGCTCCACCAGCATGCCTGCCCTGTATCTCACCATCAGTAAGGCGCCCTAACACCGGCTTAACCCTCCTAAGCCCAGTGAAAGGTCGTGATCCCGGTGGAGCTATTGTCAGGAGCCAGAGCTGCACAGAGCTGAGGAGAAACCGAGGAGCGGTGCTGCTGAGGAGGAGCTTCTCCCTCACCGTCCTCCACAAACAGCAGAAGAGACGACTCATCCACCCTCAGAACTGGAATCTGACCCCTCACGTGAAGACTGAGGAGAGCACACAGGACACAGCAAATCCTCAGAAACCCTGTGAGGTCATGTCTCCGTCCTCCCAGTGTGTGTGCAGCACTTTGAACAGAGACACGGTTAAAGTGTTTGCCCCTAAACAAGCAGAGACAACACAAAGCTCACACCTCCAGCTGCCTCCCACAGTCCCAGCAGAAAGGCCCGATCACACTTTAACTACACCATCCGTAACAAACCCACGTCCAGAGCCCGTAACGCCGCAGACCGCCTGTGTGTACGACGACACACAACATGTTCCACCAGAGGAGACGAGCCGTCGCTCAGTCACAGCCAGCGTCGAAGCCCGCAGGCTGAAAATGAAGAGAAGTAAGAAGACGTCAGCGAACTCAGCACATCTGGGTTCCCTGATAGAAGAAAGACTGTAGCTGATCTCAGAACAGCTGTACAGTGAACTGTCGCTTTGCAGATGTTAATAGCTGCTGTTAGGATGATGACCGTCTTAAAAAACATATTTCTTTGAGAATGTTTGAATTATTTTTCTTCCGGATAACCAATGATTTTTGAAAACATGAGTGTGCAGGCGTTACCTTCTCTTTATTCAGCCGACTGCCTGACAGCAGAAAGTTTAATAAGATAAGGTATAAATAAAGGATTGTCAGTCTTTGGTAGGCTCAGGTGGATTACATCCCACAGTTTAGACAAAGCTAATTTATATTACTAACTTTTTACAGTTTGATTGATCGGTAATATCTGTTGTGTATCTGTTGTTCTCCTTTCAGCTGAATCCAGTCTGTAGAGGTCAGAGTCAGCTAGAGAGCAAACCTCTGCCAAGAATCCAATATTAAACTCAGCAGCCCCGTATCAATCATAAATCATACATTTTAAACCACCGACAACAGCTTTACCTTAATTTAAGCTCACCAGATCTAGGAGCTGCATCAACACCTGTTTTTTCCATCAAGGATTATGCATTAGTCCCTGAGAAATTCACCAAAATGTCAAATAATGCCTTATATTACAATGTTAAAAAACATGAGAAAAAACTCCTGGATCTGCACAAAAAAAGTTACAGGCTCTGTTCTGGGCCCAGACTCGTCCTCCATCCAAGTTTCAGGGAAATCCACTCTGTAGTTTTTGTGTAATCCTGATGACAAACCAACCAAAAACAGACAGAGGTGAAAACATAACCTCCTTGTGGCCATTTTTCCCCTCAAGAAACAAAGATTTCATCAGTCAATTAACCTTTTTTAAGTGTATATAGTACATATATATGTGTATAATTTATCTCCACTTCCATATTTTTTGATTGTCGACCTGTAAGAAAAAAACTGATTTTATTAAAAAAAAGTTCGAGTGCTGAATTCCATGTAGCTGCTTCAGGTTCAGTGTCCTGGTAAAGACACAACAGAACCAGTGTTACTTTTATAAACATGTATATATCTGCATATTCTAACTGCAAGTCGTAACAGTAATCAATGACCAGTTTATTGTGGAGTGTTGCCAGAATGTTTAGCAATTTAGCAGCTGAATAAAAATCCACCCAGGAAGAATTCCTCTTTCAAATTGTTTATTTCATATCAGTGAGTTGTGTACAGTATTTTCCTGTTTTTTAATTTAATTAATAAAGCTTTCTTTTCTATATACATTGTAAAAAAAATGCTCACACAGCTTTTAATCACTGTTGACAAAAATAAACTGAGGTCTGTTTGAAGTGAGTTGATCTTCTCTGTAGTTAAAGGCAGCTGTTATTGGCACAAAGTAGAAATTAAAGAGCAGCATTCTCTCTTCACGAGTTCCAGTAAATCATCACTGTTATCTTTGCATTTTTCATATTAATCATTTCCTCTCATAAACTGTGTTAAATGTAAAATCTGGTGCAAATCCTTCATAGTTTCACTGAGTTTTGATTAGTTGTCTGTCAGTGGTTTAACTCTGCCTGTCTGTATTATGATTCAGTGTTATCTTGGAGTAGTTTACTCATAGTTTAGCCTGTAGCCGCATTTCATCAAGGCACTGCCTGACCAGCCCCAGTGCGTCCAGAGCCGAGCCCCAGGCGAGGGTGACTCCCCAGCCTCCGTGACCGTAGTTGTGGACCACGGGCACCCTGCGACCCTGCAGCTTCACCAGCTCCCTCTCCACCCTCGGGTTCCTCCTGCTCGGCCTCAGACCGACCCACTTGCTGAGAACTCTGGCTTTGCTGAGCGACGGCTCCAGCCTGCTGCAGCGCTCCAGGATGCTCCTGGTGTCTCCGTCGTCCACCTGTAGTCTCCAGTCCTGCTCCTGCCTCGTGCCGCCCACAGTGACGCTGTGGATGCCGGGGTAGATGTAGGTCTTACCGTCTCCATCTCTGATGAAGTGCTGCAGCCAGGGGGCCTCCACCTTGAGGACCTGGCCTCTGACCGGGTACACCTGGTTGTCGTGCACCAGCGTTTTGGAGCCCAGGCCGGAGCAGTTGACGATGATGTCATAGCTGCTGCCCAGTTCCTGAAGACTGTCGACCTTCCTCTGCTCCACGCTGCCTCCAGCTTCTCTGAACCTAAACACAACAGGTACGACAAGAGTTTATATCAGTAAGAGTGAAATCAAGTAATCTTCCTAAACATTAGTAATGTTGTACATGCAACAAGAGACTTTGATAAAGAAGACAAACCTCTTCTCGAGCCACGGCAGGTAGCTGGAACATTCACATTTTATGGTGGTGAACGCCTGGCCGAACTTGTGATCTGGAAACCTCTTCAGTTCCCCCTCCGTCATGAATCGAAAGCCGATCACAGAATCTGCCCAGAAGGGCTTCTTATCGGCTGGAACCTCCTTGAAGATTTGCCAGCTGGAGGAAAAATCAAAACAAAGAAAAACAAGTCTTTAGAGTTACCTGGCTGAGCGTTTGGCCCTTTTTAATGGCACTACAGAACAACAGTTACCCAGAGCTCAGCATGACTCCAGCTTCAGGTGAGTGTTGGGATTGAGCAATGTCCAACAGGTGATCAAAGCTGTCCTTGAACCAGCGTTTTTGCCTTTCCAAAGGAATATCTGACAGAGAGATTGTAATTTTTAACATGCAAAGCTAACGTAACGTGTGTTAAAATGTAATAATATCCGAGAGATTGTTGCACACCTGGAAACTTTGCAGCAAACAGGATCCCGGCAGCTCCATCGCTGGTGGTGTCCGGACTGAACTTGTCAGCCAGCAGCGTGACGGAGCAGAAGGGAAGAGCCTCGGCGACGCAGACAGCGGTGGAGAAGCCGATCACGCCTGCTCCCACCACACAAACCCGGACACGTCTCATCCTGGACAGGACTGAGACTCAACCTGGAGGAGAGAACCGTGTCAGACGCTGCTCGACAACCTTTGTGATGAGAAAGTTAATCCACAACTACGAGCCTTAACATCTAAAATAACCGCACGGTCCAAAGATCAGTGAGACAAAGCCTGATTCAATAATAAATTACATAACATGTTGTAAACTGGGACAAACAGCCAGTCACTCATTGGAAGTTTACTTTGATGTCACAACATTGTAGACAGTGAATGTAATTATGTACTTTACTTGAGTACTTCCATTTTCTGCAACGTCATAATTCCACTCTGCCACAAATATTGGACGCAAATATTGTACTTTTACTCTAATAAATGTATTTGACAACTTCACTTACTAGTTTAATTGCTGACTACATGATGCATCAGAGACAAATCAGCATATTTTTAAATCAATTTAATTTAATTGGCAATCAGATTAAAATAAAAAACTGATTCTGATATTGAGATAAATGATAAATATCAACTCCAATAAATTACTTTTGACACATATTGTAAAAGTGTGACGAGACAAGGAGGAGACAGAATTATACAAATTAGCCATACAATAATGTAAAAGTAACTTTTATCAGCTAGTAATTCATTAAATTGAAATTATCAAAAGTGAAAGTATTCATTCTGCAGCAGAAATGTTTTTGGTTTTTTTCCATTTCGCTCTTGTCTTTAACTTGTCTTACTTCTATTGTAAAAATAGAACTGGCCACTCATTTTTGCATATAACTCCTTATATACTATTTTTACACTATATTATATATTTCTTTTATAATATTTGTGACTCTTTATTGTTTTAAACTGAATCCACTGGTTATTAGTTTTTTCCATTGTACGGTGAAAGTTTGTAGCAATCTCTGACAGAATAATGTCCTTCAAGATTAATAAAGCTCTCCATTTTATATTAAATAAATATTTTGGAGTGAAAAGTTCCATATTTCCTCCAGTATGTCTGCTCTTTATTTAAAGCAGCATGCAAACAGAAATACTCAAGTGAAGTGCATCAAAATTAAGTCACCTGTCATTATTGATCCAAGGTTCATATTATGGTGTGATAAACCAAATTTTACAATACAGTACAAGCATTTCAGTGCAACCAATGCAAGAGCAGATAGTGAGACTGCAGCAGGTGAGAAATTAAATTTGATCCACACCTGTAAGGTGATTAAAACACGATATATTTCACTACAGTCTATGTAAAACTCACTCACCTCGCTTCACCTGCCAGTAATGCTGAACACTTTCTCCTGTTTTCTCCTCACACAGATCGATAATTGTCTGCTCCGTGTGTCTCTACAGAGCTGCAGGTCCTGAACGAAGTGTCCTCTGCAGCGACAACTATAATTTACTATTAATAAACAAAAAGCAATAATATCATCTTCGCGCTGATGCTTTCCTCTGACTGTGCTGGCATTTTAAATTAACATCCTCGAAGAAAATAAATTAATTAAATGTCTAAATGTCCGTGCAGTACGTGGTTGTGTTTGTCCTGTAAAACGTGTGAAGGTATGCGGTCTCTTCACACGCAGGGAGTCCCTGCGAATCTCGTCAGCTCTCGCGATAAGTCACGTTCACGTCCTCCGTGCCGCGGTGGTTAGCAGGTAAGGTCCTAAAAGCTCACTATTTTAAATTACACCGCGGTTCTGAGCGTTTCCACCCATCGGGTCCTGTCGCAAAACTTACATATTACTCTACTGCGGTTCGTTTAAGTCGTAATTCAGCTGTTTGTGCGAGTTGTGGCCCGTTTCTGACGAGCTACGAGTGCATTGTGTGAGAGGGTGTTAGCTTGTTTGCTAACATCCCTGCAGGGGGTTTATGTGGAGTTCAGAGACCAAAACATCAGCCAGTAAACTTTGTCTGGATGTGGTAAACAGCTCAGAATACTTACACTGCACGCAATATGTGTGGGAAATATAGTTTGATGAATATGATATGTGTGTGGTAGCACGTGCAAGTGTTGTAATACATTTAAGAAATGGTGAAAATAGGTCATTTAGATTCCTTGACAACTTTATTGCTTGACTTATATAATGAGATTTGGGTTTTTGACAGCTCAGATAAGCATTTTAAAGGCATCACCCTGTTTTATTTTTTCTATTTTTCTAGGAGTGTTGCCATTGAGACTCAAAATGTCTTTCACAAGAGAGCCCTGACCAGGAGCACACAACTAACATTCACGTAAAGAGACTAATCAGCAACAGATTTACAACCAGCAGAAGAATCACTTTTAAACACAATTAATGTAACAGTGTATGGTAACAGAACAGGCACATCCCAATTTTAAGATCACAACAACAAACATGGTAATAAATGTCTGTCATATCTAACATGTAACACCCCCTGTCAAGTTAAAACCATAAAAACTTAAACATAAAGGTTGATAAGGTTGAAACTGATCTGAGAGGTATTTGTAAGTCTTCTGCATTGTACTCTTGTTTTGATGGAGAGTTTCTTTTTTCCTTCCCACAGGAACAGAAGTGATCGTTATGAGATGTCACGGAAAGCAACAACCAGGACTTCCTCTCTCATGGCCGTCCATTCAGATTCACATCAGCAGAGCATCCTGAGCAAATTTGACAAGCTCAGGAAAAGAGACCTGCTGTGTGACATCACTCTCGTTGTGGAGGACATGCACTTCAAGGCCCACAGAGCCCTGCTGGCAGCGAGCAGCGAGTATTTCTCCCTCATGTTCACAGCAGAGGATCGTATCAGCCAGCCGACCTACAGGCTGGAGGGGATGGCAGCGGGGATGTTTGCAGCAGTGCTGGAGTTCATCTACAGTGCCCAGGTGCGTGTGGAGGAGAGCACCACCGAGCAGCTACTGGCCACAGCTCGTCTTATGGAGGTCAACGACCTGGTGAAGGTGCTAACTGAACTCAAGCGCTCTGCTGCAGAGGTCAGAGGTGACGAGGGGGGAGCAGCTGCAGCCGAGGCACCAGATCTGTTGAAACGCAAAAGAGGACGACCAAAGAAAAACGTGTACGTGCCTCTAACAGAGCTGGAAGACAGATGTGCACCATATGAGGGTTCAGAAGAGACACAAGCTGGTGATATAAACTGTGATGATGTAGTGACACCTAAAGATGCAGATTATAACCCAGCATCCCACCGGCAGAGCAAACGCAAAATCCGGCCTCCAGTAAAATATGAGGGCTACAAGGTGGGCAGCGACTCAGCGGGGGGCAAAGAGCCTGTGAAGAGAGGCAGGAGGAGGAAATACCCCGACACTGAGGCCCGGTGTGACGAATGTGACAAAGTGTTCAAAAACCACCTGTTTCTCAAGATTCACCAGAGGACTCACACAGGTAATCTGCTCTGTTGGTTCAAGATTCAAGATCTGTATGATTCCAGAGATAAAAACCAGGTGGTTTGAATCCCAGATCATGATCATGAGAAACACTTTCCCCTCCACAAAATAATGATTCAGTTTTATTATAAATGTGGCCTTTCATACCTTTAGCTTAATTATTCCTAATAAACCAGAATTATGTAGCTGCATCCGTGTAGCTGCTCAGTGGAGAGTGAGAGATAGCTGACGTTGTGCTGTGTGAAGAGTAAATATCTACCTACTTGACAATTTACACATGTGTACCATTCATCGCAGATGTTGAAGAACCTGTCTCTCAACATTGCCTACTTTTACATGCGCAGATATTTCAGGTTTTTTGAAAAGACACAGCATTCCTACTAAGATGTTTCCAAGTCAGAGTGCAATATTAGTGTGCATGCAATCATAGTCACTGACTATTTAACCTTCTCGGCAATGATGCCGTTCCTAAACTGTCATCACTTCTCTGTTAGGAGAGAAGCCTTTTCGCTGCCTGGATTGTGGGAGTAGTTTCACCCAGAAGCACGCTCTGCTGTCTCACCAGCGCATACACACCGGAGAGAAGCCGTATGTGTGTTCTGTCTGCTCCAAAGCGCTCTCCTCCAAACACACCCTGATGGAGCACATGAACCTCCACGAAGGTAGAATCTGACTGGAGTTCATCGTATCAGCGCTTTGTTTTCTGCACTTGGACTTAAATCGTCTCTCTTAACCTGCATCCTCAGGAAAGAAGTCGTTCAGCTGTGAGAAATGTGGAAAGACGTTCAGTCAGAAGAGGCAACTTAAAAGCCACTTCAGAGTTCACACAGGTGAGAATCACGTCACTTCAACAGCAGCAGGTTAATTCTGATGGCAGTCGCTCCTAAAAGGCTGAATAACGTCTTTTTTGTTGGATTTAATTGAAGGCAAATCGTTACCAGAGTGCGCTCAGTGTCATCACAAGTTTTTGGACACGGCTCAGCTGAAAAAGCACCTGAGAACTCACACAGGTAAAATCAGACGAGGCTTAAACAGACCTGCAAATCATTTCTGAGCTACTACAACATTTAATGACCGACTGCCAGCTGATGACTTTAATAATACCCTTACAGGTGAGAAGCCTTTCACCTGTGAGATCTGTGGGAAGTGTTTCACGACCAAGAGCACTCTGCAGACTCATATAAGAATTCACAGGTAAGAAATAAATTTACGAGGGAGGGGGATTATATCATTTTCATGACAGTGTGTGTCAGTCTGTCTGCTTGAAAATCCCATTCTGCTTCAGTTAAAATGATCAAAATGAAACGAACAGTATGGGGAAAACTATAGATCAAATACGGGGAATGTTATTGTAATATGGTGCTAAAACGTTATTACAAACTACTTTTAATCAGTCGACCTGCAGTAATATATCACGGTGTGCATGATGACAGCAACAAAAGAACAAGAATGTCAAAGTACAGAAAACCAATGCAATGACTCAAACATTTATTAACTAATCTACTGACAAGACAACACAATAAAACACTAAACTACAGACAAGACAATGAACAAAGACCTGGAGTGTGAATCGCATATTACAGTTTATTGTTACCGCTTGCAGGTATATTCAGTGGTTTGCAATCTACAACCTCACAATTATGTGCCAGCAAAATCCTACACACAAACTTCAAGAAAACATTGACTCTTGCCTTTTCCAATTCAAAACACACTTAAAGTCAAAATGTCTTTTTTTTTTTTGCAGAGGTGAGAAGCCGTATCACTGCAACATCTGCAACAAATCCTTCTCTGACCCGAGCGCAAGACGTCGACACGTCACCTCTCACTCGGGAAAGAAACCCTTCACCTGCTCCTTCTGCAGCCTTTCATTCACCCGCGCAGACAATCTGAGAACGCACATGAAGTCTCACAACAAGGAAAGAGCTGCATCGACAGAATCCTCATCATCAGACACAGGGGACGCCGCGGCAGCGCCGGAGGAGGTTCGTAACATCCTGCAGCTGCAGCCGTACCAGCTGCCCACCAGCTCTGAGCAGGAGATCCAGCTGGTGGTGACGGGAGACGTGGACAACATCAACTTTGTGCCGGCTCAGGAGCAGGAGATCAGCATCATCACCACAGAGGGGACGTCAGAGTCGGCCCACTCCAGACTCGCCCTCCTCGCCCAGTCGTCTGGAAGCGTGCAGAACGTGGCTCTGGTCGCTCAGGGCGGCGTGGTGGAGCAGAGCCCTCAGATTCAGACCATCAGCATGCTGGAGGGCCAGATGACGCACCAGCCTGAGCAGATGCACGTCATCACTCTGAGTAAAGAGGCGATGGAGCAGCTACAGGCCCATCACGGCCCCCCGCAGCCCCTTCAGATGGCACAGCGACCCGTCCAGCACCTGCGGTTGACGCACCACCGTGTCCAGCCGCTGGCCGTCAGTCCGGAGAGTTCACAGACGAGCAGGGAGCAGCACAGCCAGGCCATTCACATCAGCAGCCAGAGCAGCCAGCCCATCTCCATCAGCCAGACCAGCGAGCAGATCTCCAGCCACCACATCCAGGGACAGACGTTCCAGATCCAGGCAGGGACCGTGTCCTACCTGTACACCACCGGGCTGCCGCAGGACAGCTGAGCGTGGGCTGGATTCAGACTGACACTGCTGCTACAGTTCACAGTGATAACGGATTAACTAAGGTATCGTAGTAAGGAACAAATTTTACTGCAAATTCTATTTTTTACATTTTCTGTCATCTTTTAAAGCATCCCATAATAACAGTCAAAGCAGGACCTTTATTTTCTAGAAGTTTATGTGTCGCTTTGTCTCCAAGGAAACTCTGAGATCTGAGAGTCGACACATTTGGCAAACATGCTCATGAGGAAAATACAGCGCTAGAAAACAATCAAGAGCAACTATAACATTTTATTTTCGATTCATAGAAATGATCTCATAATTACTGAGTGTTATGTCAACACGTGGGACTGAAAAGTGGTAACGGTGCTGCACGGTGCTTTTGAAGAGAAGACACATGTACAATTTATGGCTGGTGGATAAAAATACTAAATAATAAAAAGGTGTTAATGAATGAAAACGAGTCAAACCCTGTCTGAGGTTTGTGTTTTAGCTTTTAAAGTAACATAAATAAGACCTGGTGGAATCAGCAAGTCGGCCCAGACGCCGCAGAGCGCTCTGCATGACAAACGGCAGCTAAACGTGTTAAACAAGGTCGGTGTTGCTCTACAGAACAGCTCACAGGTCTGGTAGAGACGTCTCAGCGGTCGCGACACGCAGGCGAGCTGGATCCTGAAACAACAACAAAGGCTGATATGAATGTTGATGGTGGGAAAAAAAGGAGCCTCACTGACATGATAACTTCATAACATTGTTACACCTGTTTTTCAAAGAATACAAACAAAATATTACAAAAAAATAGAAGTCTCCTCTCCGTTTTTCTCCAGAACTCCCAGCTTAACATGCAAAAATAATAAATAAATAAATGCTTATTGTGGGTCTTTTTGTACTTTGGGCTTACGCTGCAGTCTTTTCTTTAAATTTAACTTCAGCACTTTTCAAAGTTTAAACTTTAGCTGACATGGTCCTCTGTGCTGCTCTGGCTCACTCACTGCTTTCGGCCGGTCTATTCTTGTGGTAGAGCGGCTCCTGGCTGTTTCGGCTCTCTGGTGTCTTGGCTCCACAGCAAAGTCCTGAAGCGTGGCGTGGTTTGTGAGGCTGCCAAGCTGCGGGGCGGACCGCTGCCGACCGGCCCGGTGTAGACCTGAGACACAAATAGAACAGACGCCGAGCACCGAAATACAATCTGTGATGGAATTTGAAATGTCATCACGAAGAGTTAGGAGCATCTGGGTTACATGATGACTTTAATTTGACTCCTGAGCCGCGCGAGCAGATAGAAATCGAGGTTTAACTCACAAGATGTGATTTCTTTGTAGATTATCACTTCACGGCTCTGAGATGAAGGTAAGATTAAAGTGGGCACAGTACCTGCTGAGGGACCTCCAGTGCTCAATCTGCTGACTGACAGCGTGTAATAAGTCCTGCTTTGCCCTGTGATGGAACAGACACAGAGAGAATTAGGAGTGAAATGTCAAGTCAGATCATTTGAAACGGAGAAACAGGCACAAGGAGTCTCCATCGGACTGTATGTCTCTGTTGGTTCGTACCTGCCGTGGAGTTGCTTCTGGAGAGAGCCGCCTCCATGTCGCTCACCTGGCTCTGCAGTTTATCCACCTGCTCGAAGGCTTCGTGTTTGAGGCTGAGCTCGTGTTGCAGCTGCCCCCTCACCTACAGCCACGCAACAGGATTGTTCAATGAATGGTTTATAAAGCATTATAGTGTCATGAATGAATGATGGTTAATATAGGTGTTATATTTGACTAATACAAAGCTGAAAAGTGACATTTTTCAGTATCTCATGACAGAAAACGATGTGCCAGCGTCATGATTTGTCTGACAGCAGAGTTAAAATCTCCTGGAGAGCAACTTAGCTCACACTCATGAGTCATGACGATCATTTACAGACCTGTCGGATCTCTTTGGCGCTGCGTTGCCGCTGTAGCTGGTTCATCCTGCTGCCTCTGTCCAGCTGCTGGCTGAGCTCCCTGAGCTGCCTCTCTCTGTCCTCCATGTCGGCTCTCATTTGTTCCAGCCGCTGCACTCGATAGCCGTCCAGCTCCTGCCTGCTGCGGGCCTCCTGAGCCGACTGATGCCTGGACACCTGGAGCTCCTCTGTCTGTGGATCAGACAGCTTTATTTTAGATATTTCCATGAATGTAGATCTATCTATATATCTATCTGTGTAAATCAAGTTAACGTCAAATTTACATAAACAGTTTGATGAATTACACCATGTTTTCTCCAACCTAAATTAGAAATGTATATGTGGTCTGTGTTCGGGCCTCTGAAGTGTGGATGAGACTCTGTGTACCTTCCTGCTGAGCAGCCTCTTGGTGCTGCTGCACTCGGCCTGACAGCGAGCCAACACCTCCCTCGCAGCCTCCAGCTCCTCCTGCAGGAGCACCACCTCCTCCTCTGAGGTCATCTTCACTCTGAGAGCCTCGGTGCGGCTGATAATCTCCCTCTAGACACCACGAGAAATGTTATTATCATTATCATATTCACTGAGATAATATGTCCACGTTCACAAAAAGCATTCGATCACTGGTTATTTTAAACTTTTACATCAAGTATTTCAGTTACAAATGTTGGTTATTGGTCTTCTTGGTTAGTCAATCTAAAGCACTTTGTTGTCGTCGTCCTCCTGTGGACGATGAATCTGAGTGATATGTATCAGTGACTGTGCTGCTGACCTGCTGAGTCTGAAGCAGCTGTCGGTGAAGTTTCTCCTGGTCGACCAGCCGCCTCCAGCTGCTCAGAGCCTTCAGCTTACAGAGCAGAGCAGCCAGCCGCCTGTTCTCCAGCTGCAACTCATGGACTTCTTCTTTCTAGTAAAACACACAGAACAATTTTTATCAAAATGATCATGGAGGGTTTGATCAGTGTTTGATTTCCAGTCCAAACTCTTTGCTCTACCTTTACTTGTGTGAGGGTGAGTCCATCGTTGTCTGTGGTGCAGCCGTACGTCTTCTTGAGTTTTATAATTCTGTCCACTCCTTCGCCTCTGACTCTGTTCACCATCTCGCTCACATCCTGCTCCATCTGTCGGCGGTACTGGTCGAGTCTGGCCTGAGACACGAACATGCACGTAGGACAAATGTGAGTCTTTAATGAGAAGAGGTGAAATCATTTGAGACGTAGAAATTGGACACAGATCTTATTTCCCACCTTGAGCTGGATGCAGGTGGAGAACAGGTGTCGGACCAGAGGGTCGTAGCGTTCTTTAAATGTGAGACTGAGCTTCTCCTCCAGAGAACTCTTCTCTTGTTCCAGGTGAGCGACCCGAGCCTGCAGCGCCGAGACCTCCAACATCAGCCCGCGACAAACAGCAGCCACCTGTCGGACAGCCACACAACAGAAGATATAGTTTCATATTTTTATTCATCATGATTCTACTTCATTTTTAGGATATAACTTTTGAAGGCAGAGTTAATCTGGACACATGCCGAGGCATTAACTACACGTTTCTTATAAGGGAAAACAAAACTAAATGAATGAACAATTTGTTCACCAAGTATAAAAACGTGCCTGCAGTACTTTATCCATTTAATCCACCCCTGATTACATGACACACATTACGACATCAACTTCATTTGCAATTTAAAGTGTCATTACCTCATTGTGAGCGTTGCTCGTCTTGGAGTTGGTGCAATTCTTTAGATCCTGACGTTAAAAATGGAAAAGAAAATCATACGACACATTAAAGATCGATGCAGTGAAGGTTGTGTGAGCCACGGATCTATGAGACAGGTCACATGTGCTCCTGAAAACACCCAGTTACAAGTACGGGAGGATTCAAGTTAGTTTTGAGAGAAAGCTGAATGAAAGACTGTGCTGCGTGTGATTCACCTGTTCTCTCTGACGCAGCAGCTGAGTCTCCTGCTGCAGGATCTGCTCATAAAACTGGGAGTAAAGCAGGAAGCTGCGACGCTCTCGCTCCATCAGGGAGCAGCCGAGCTGAGTGAGACTCCGCTGGAGGCGATCGTGAGGGACCATCAGCTGGAAGAGGAGACACTCTGGAGGGTTATTACTCATGAGTACTTCAAAAAGTACAGTTAAAGCGCGGTATTATTGGGTGTTAACAGGAAAATAATGTAGAGCACCTGTCCCTCCGCCTCCTCAGCTCCCTCCATCAGCTGCTGGATGAACGTCTCGACAATCTGCGGCCTCTCGGGAGACAAACTGTACTTCAGGGGTGCTTTCTTCCACAGCTCTGAACACACAGAACACTTCCATCATGACTGCATTTCTATAATCACACTACAAAGGAATATTTTGTGTGTGTTCCGATTACCTGTCGGGAGGCCTGAGTCCTGTCGAGTCCTCTCGGACACCACCAGCGTCAGCTCTCTGTTGATCCTCCTCTGCGTCGCTCTGATCATGTCACACTCGCAGCTCTCCAGCAGTTTGTGGAGCTGAGAGTGAAGACAAAGTATGAACGAGGTGTAAATACACAAGGCAGTAATGCAGTTAGTAGTCGTACTGTACCTGCCAGGTTTTCACATCGAGCTCCGAGGCTCCGGGGGGCGACAGGAGAGACTGGCTGCCAGAGAGTAAGAGCTCGTAGTCCTGCTCTGTGCCCAGGTGTTGAGCCAGAGCCCTCATACTGGGGTGAAAGATCTCAGCTCTGTGAAGTGAGTACAGACAACTCATAGACGCAAGTTTTCTATGTGTAAATATGTGAATGAAGCATAAATCTGAACTAGAATCCTCACTGTATCTTAACACAGTACCTGTAGAGTTTCACGAACTGCTGGTACAAACTGGACGTCCTGAACATCTGGACAGCCAGACGTCTGCGTGCCCAGCTCTCCTTGAACACCTGGAGCTGCTTCAACAGCAGGAGGAAACCTTTCAGCACCGACTGGACTCTGATGGGGTCCCGGAGAGGAGACATGGAGTCTGACACTCCTTCATCTTCTTCCTCAGCTTCCAAACAGAGTTCATCCCGCTGAAGCAAAGACCAAAACACAGACAAGCCACAGTGTGACAGATAATAACAGAACTGTGTTTTGATACGTTCAATTATTTGAGGATGATCCGTCTTTTTACTTCATTAGGTTTTCCATCATGCAGAAGGTCGTCTCCGTTGCCATGGAGACGGACGGGCTCTGCCTCTCCTCCGCCGTTCAGGACGTCCTCCATGAGCAGCGACACGCCGAGCATCGCAGCGTTGGCCTGCAGTCTGCTGCGCTCGCTCAGACCGCTCAGACACAGCTGCAGACACACAAACACAACGAGACCTGAGAAGACAGTGAGAGGCGATTTTATCCTCTTTAATTCACCTTTCAGCAGCTGCAGCTCAGTGTTTCAGGTAACAGGAGCAGTAATTCAAAGTTAATTCAATTTGAGAACAAAAAAAGAGGTAAAGGTGAAAAAGTCACTAGTGCAGCCCTGCAGTCTTCAATCCTCTGTGCAGCCCAAAAAAACTAAAGTACAACTCCTCAGCTCACTTTTCTGTAACTTCTGCAGTCATTTAAAATGTACACAATGTGCTGAATGTGATGTAAGAAAGGAAGGAAAAGGCCAGGAAGTGAATGTGCTTAGTGAGTTCTTTCTTCCTTTAGCTAATTAGACATCTTGTGTGCAACATTTGCAGTTTGAACCTTCACGTGCCGTCAGAATGATCAGACAAAAAGGGAGAAATCATGAATCAAATTGTCTGGGTAACACTAAAGGCCCGACCATCAACAGCTAAAATCGTACGAGATGTTGAACCTGCATGCAGTCTTCGATGGGAGGGACGTCCCAAACAGACAGAGGGAACAATCCCTGACAGGCCATGAAGCTTCTCCACGGATACATCCTCTGCGCCTGAGGAGGAAGACAACACGAGGTAAATAAAATAACCTGACATGTAGACTTTAAACTGATGTGGTATGATGTCGCTGAGCCAACCTGATGGCCTCGAGCCTCTAGAGGTGGAGGAACGGGCAGCGTGAGACTGAACACGTCAGGCTGGATGCTGTCGCTCAGCAGGGGGAGGGCGGCCGCCATGTTGTCGCTCACGCTCTGGTAAGAGGCGACATCACCGGAGGAGAGGAACGCCTCCCTGAACGCCACAGAGACGCATGACAGAGAGACGGAAGTCTGACCAGTGACAGAGAATATCACACAGGCACTCCAACTGTGTGAAACTCATGTAATAGCAGGCGTTTAAAGGGACAGTTCACCCCAAAATCCTCACCTGTAGTGCTTTCTATCCATCTAGATTGTTTTGGTGTGAGTTTTGGAGATGTCAGCTGTTAAGATGTCTCCCTGCTATCTTATTTATCTACAAGCTGAGTGCCAGCTAGTTCCAATATATATTTCAGAGCAGGCAGACATCTCTGTGGCTGATATCTCATAAAATCAACAGCTCACACCAAAACAAAAACAAGACTTTTGTTATTTGGTCTGCCAGGATGAAAACTATGTCTTCTTGTAAAGGATTAGTTTAGATAATTTACAAAACCATGTAAGTAGCCAACGGGAGACACTGGACGTGACAAAGGGAACCAACAAAAAGAGCAAATATATAAAAGAATCCACAGTTTTTGACGAGTGCCTTTTAAACAATGTGTGATAGAAAGTCTCTGAGAGTAGAGACAGATGACATTGTTCAACCCAGATGTTTAGCTGCAGCAGGATACGATGGCGACTGACCTGATGAGATGTCTGACTGCAGCATCAAACTGCAGCAGGAGGACCTGCCGGCGCAGCTGCAGCAGACGGCCGACACACTCGGGGCTGCTGGGAGCAGACAGACGGTCGACCTGACGCTGGATCTCCAGCAGCTCTGATCCTGTAGAGAAGGAGGGTCAACGTTCTGGTTCCTGCTGTGTTCAGCTCAGATCCAAAAGATGAACTGGAAAGTGTTCAGTGAGGTATTTGCAGTTATTAATAACATCCACATACTGATGCCTTGAGTGCCTCCCCAGTCAGCTGCCAGTGAGCCTGGTACGTCCTCACCTGTGTTCCCCAGTCTGGAGAAACTAACCAGGTAATAAGTGATGTCATGTAGAGCTGAAACTATCTGCAGAGTGTGATGGAGAGCAGCGCTACAGGCCTGGTGAATCAGATCAGCAGAGCAAGAGCAAGTTACTGACAAAGAGAAAGAAAATTGAGTGATTTAAAGTGAACGCAGCGACATGTACTCACTGAAACACTCAGTGTTTTAAACATGTGGAGCACTTGAGAGAAGTGCGGGATGAACCACAGGTTGAGGAGAGTCTTTCCGTCTGCAGACAGCAGCTGCTGCGGCCGACGCTGAAACGTCCTGTTGGGGAGGAACACCTGAACGCTGAGTCTAAACCACCATGTTTCCTTAAATGCTCCTTCTCAACCTTTAAATCTGAGACATAGAGCTCTGAAACAAATATGTGCAGTGAGATATTCTTCTGTTCTGCAGGTTAATGATGCATTAGATTCCAGCTGCGTGTACCTGGGGTCGGGGCAAAGGTCAGCGCCCGAGTCCAGAGAGACTTTTGGCTCGCCAGCTTTTCCGATCATGAAGTGGGACTGACGGACGGAGGGGACGTCGTCCAGAAGGGAGGACAGACTGAAGTAATACGCAACAATCTGCGCTCTCACAGAGTACTGAGATATCTGAGCGCTGAATCTGTCCAAAAAAAAAAAAAAAAATCAGAAAAACAAACAAACAGGCAGACAGTTTCTACATCTCACATTGTCGTGCAACATAATGAGTGCAGATGTTTGAACATACGTCTTGAGAAAGTCGACGACGAGCCTCCTCTTGATCGCTGCAGCTTCTTCCTGCAGTGCGAGAGAAAATTAAATTTACTTCACGGGGCAGCCAATCACATTCATCATCCACCACCGTGAGCAACTCACTGGGGTTCTTATCAGACCCCCCGCGGCCCGCTTCTTCTTCATAAATGAATTCAGCATCTCGTCACGCAGGCCCACTTTTTCCAGCTGGATGGACACAAAAGCTTCCATCAGCCTGCGGTGACAAAACAAAGATTGTGTTTATTAAAGAGGCAGAACAGAAGGCGCTGTTAATCATCGCCGGTGTCATTTGTTCTCTGGAGTGAGGGAAATTACCTCTCCCTGGTCGTGGTGGGAGTTCTTGCCGAGCCTTCGGAGGGCGAAGAGTCTGATTTCTCCCGCTGTTTGTCTGCGCCGCTTTCACATTTGTAGTCGATTTTTAAATCTTTATCGGGATGAAGGGCCGCATCACGCTGGGAGGAAATTGGAAAAACAAACTGAAATAACCTGAAATATGTAAAGTGCAATTTATTTGTGCTCAAGTATTAACAAAAGCAGAAGTGGAGGCAGTATGCTGAATATCCTGCAAAGTCCTGCATTCACAATCTGTAAATCTGTATTTGAGAAATGTACTTAAAGCATTAAAAGCATGAAAAGTAATAATATAGAAGATTATCAGATTGTTGATGAACAAAGATCGAGTCGTTTTAGATGTTTCAATGCAGAAATCTTAAATATTATGAGTGTACATATGACTTTTAAACATAACTAGTCATCCCAGTGGAGTAAAAGAACAATATTTGCTGTTTGAGGTGAAGTAGAAATGCTTGTACTTCAGTAAACATACTTAGTTACTTCCCATCATCATGAGCACCACCCACCTCGGCTGAAGGCGTCACACTCTCCGCCCGGCGACAAAGACAAACCAGCTTCACCGCGCTGATTAAAGCGTTCTTCTGCGCCACCTGACAGGCCAGAGTCACCTGGAGGTTCTCCACGCTGTGTCTGTTCAGGAGCTGTGAGGAGAAAATTCAGCACGTAACAGAAACTTCATCAGAGAAATGTGCCCCAGGATTTAAACTCACATGAACGACAGCCTCCTCTGAGCTGAAGCTGAACCTCCCGATCTGGTTCTCATCCAGCTCCTGGATGCTCAGGGGCAGGTGGGACGGGCTGAACCTGCAGCAGAGAAGCAAACTTTGATTCTCTCTTAATCTGACTTCAGTGTGTCTCTTCATGATCATCCAGGAGAGAGAGACTGTCTGTAGTTATCAGAGGCTGGGAATGGGACATGTTCTGCGGTTATCTACCTGTCCACACAGCTGTCGTCCTCCAGTATCGCTGTGATGAAAACAGGCCTCTGCTCTACTTTGTCTTTCTGTTCAGCGACCTCGAACTGCACCGGCCTCAGGTGAAGGTGGAAGTCGTCGAAGCCGAGCTCTGAAGCCACGTTTCTGTACAACCTGTGAAGAATCGTTCAGTGTCACAGAGATTCAACCAAACCTCTGACAGTCATTTCTGACATCCTGCTCCCTGTGTGTTCCTCTGTGGTTAATGGAAGTGTTATCTTAACTGAGCCAGGTGTGCCGTCTCCGAGGCTGCCTCCAGCAGGCGATGGCGGATGGTGACGAGCTCCAGCAGCTTGGAGAAAGTCTCCACGGCGTACAGCTGCTTCTCTCTTCCCTGCATCATGTCTGTCTCCTCTGCAGATCTCACCAACGACAGTCCCACGTTCTGGACCGAAACCGGGTCCTCAAAAAACACATCTGAGAACAGCTGACAGGAGACAAACAGAGGTTATGTTGGCTTTGTTATGTTAAGCTGATTTTAATATTTTCTCAACACAGACAAACCTACATCCTTCTGTATCTGAGAGCTGTAGGAGGCTCCAGGTGAGGCCAGGGTGTTCCAGCTCTGCAGGGCCTGCTGCAGGAGCCTCTGTCGCAGGGCGAGCTTGTCGGAGATGCTGGCAGCTCGGTGCAGCTGACAGATTTCTGTGTGAGCCTGAATTAAGCTGTGATAGACTGCAGAAGCCAGGCAGAGGGACGGATGGACCTCCAGGAGGAAGACATTCATCAGTGCAGGGCTGCAGACAGGACACAAGAGGGTAAACATACTTTTGGAGGACGCCAAATCGACAAAGACTTCTGTATGTACTCGCCTGCTGCCTCCGAGTGAGACCGGATGTTTGGGAACGTAGTTTGGTGGACGTCCGAAATCCTGAACAGAGCCTCTGTGGTCGTCTCTCCAGATGCGTTGGAGGTACTGCCGCTGTGAGTCGATCTGATGAGACAAACAACACAACATGCAACAACCAGAATGGCTCAAAAATATTTATATTTTATCACAAAACAGCCCTTAGTACATTCAGACTAGTCTAAAAGTCCTTAAATTGCTTGTTTTGAGTTCAAAACCAGTAGATAATTGATTTTTTTATCATATATGACAAAGAAACAAAGAAAAAAGCTGAAACCAGTAAATATTCAGCAATTTACTTAAAAAAGGACAATTACTTCAATTCAATCATCTAATAATCAAACATATAATCATATTGTTGCAGCTCAGTAACATTCACACGTAAATAAAAATTCATTGCCATCATCACCTGATTGTCCAAAACGCCTCTGATCAGCTGCCGGTGGCTTCTCAGGCAGTCTATCTCGGCCCTGTAGGCCTGAACCAAGTAATCCTGGTCCAGGTCCAGTTGTGGCCGACTGTGCATGATGTCGGTAACAACTCGAGCCAACTGAAACCTCTCCTCCGTCCCTGCTGCGTGCTGGTACGCCTCGTAGTAACAGTTCAAGAGCTGGAGAACAGAAGAGATCCATGAACCAGGCCAGCTTTGGAAAACAAGAGATTAAACAGATACAATACATATTTGACAAAGTAAATAATCCACAGTCCTCATTTCTGTCCCTGTACCTGGACTTTGCTCTCCAAAAACTCAGTCTCACATGTCCACAGGTCGAGGAGCACCGCGACACGGTCGACCTCTGACCCGGCCCAGGCCCGGACGTCTGCTGCCTCTGTGCCTCTCATCTTTTTAACGGTGTTCCTCTGGATGAAACGTGAGCCGACTAGAAGAATCTGCTTCTCCAGCTCCTCCAGGTCCTGCAGAGCGACATCGTACACGACGTAGAAACCTCTCTGGTCCTGAGTGTGGACGAACCGGCCTTCAACACTGTAGAAATCATGAAGGTTCTCCACCTCAGCAAACTGCATGAACTCTGAGCAATGGACCTGGATGAAGAGGACGCGATAGACTGTGATCTTTACGTAGTCTTTGATAAAGTAGGAGGAGAGAGATGGAAAAGAGATGACTGGTTGTTCTACATAAAATAAACCTCGATCAATCCAGGAACTCAATAACATAACAAGGGAGGAAATATTGAAGCCTTACAATAGTTTTTTAAAGCCCTGATTAAGGGCCAAAACATGTTTTCTTTTTTAACCATTTACCCACTAAAATAAAGGCTTTTTACATTTTCTTCCTTGTTGTTACATTCTGTTTTATATTTTAATATAATTCTCTGGTTTTTAGTTTCTTAAACTGACTTTACTTTCCTCCTCTCTGACAGTAAACTGAACATGTTTCAGGTTTTGGACATTTGAGGACGTCATCTTTTGGGAAACACGAATTTAAGAATGAAAGACACAACAAATCTTTAAAACATATCTATATCTACTCAAAACTCACACCTACTGCTTCTAACTGTGTTAAAAAGGTGTATTTTTATTATCACATATCTCCCAGATTCTATTTTTGCTAAATATATTACTGTTTTAGTTGGATAATGATGCATTTTTTTACTTTTAATCTTGTAAAACTACTGTACTTCATACAAAAAGTCATATTTAGTGATTAAGAAGTAGGGTTCCTGTTTCCAGCAGACAGACCGACCAATCAGATTCCCCGTTCTCACCTTACAGTCGACAGGAGTGTTGTGGCTGAACTGGAGCGAGCCGAGACCTCCCGCCTCTCCTCCTCCTCCTCTAGCTGCGTTCATCCAGCCTGTTTCCTCCGCCGTGCTGCACAGCTCTCCTTCCTCCAGCTGCAGACCCGCCAGGTCAAAGGTCAAAGTCCTCTCCAGAGAACGCAGGTAGTTCAGCAGCCCGAGAGAAACGCGCTGTGGACGGGAGAACAGTGAAGGCAAAGAATCCAGAATCACCCAGAGCACGTCTGGCTTCGCCGTGACGCGCCGTTCGACTCACCGTTCGACTCACCTGCAGCTGTCTGAGTTTGAGATGACGCAGGTAGATCAGAGACAGGTAGGCTCCTCTGGTCACGACGGGATCAGAGCGTCTGTCTTCTAAACTTTCATCCAGACCCAGCAGCTGCAGGGTGTCCTCGAAAGAGTAGCTGTGGTTTTATAGAGGAAGTAAAGGCAGTGAAAACAGCAGTTTTTTTTTATGTTTTATACATCTAAGATGGATAAAAAGTGGCTGGTGGTGATGATTTGGTCAAGAGGTCACCAAAGACAGAAACAGGAAGTCAAAAGAGAGGGCAAAGTTTCTCATTTATCTTTTGACTGTTCCTGGCTCATACTACAGCCACATGCTTCCCTTCAGCAACACACACCTTTCTTTGGTTTGACTCTTCAAGCTCTCCTTCTCGTGACCTCCTCTGCCTCCGGATCCGGTTGACCGCTGGTGTGTTTCCTAACAAGACAAATGTCACTTTTTGATATAACATCTTTTCCCAACCAGGCATCCTGGGAGGAGAGCAGACAAACTTGGAAGATACCTGCCTGAGCGAGAGAGACGGCGCTGTAAATACTCGTCCAGATCTCGGCGGTCTTGTGTCGTCTCGTCTCGCTGCCTCGTGAGAGCGAGGAGGAAGTCGGTGCAGGTTGTAAGTCAGCGACGTGAGCGGCTTGTGCTTTTAGAGCCGAGGCCACGCAGAGCAGATCAGGGACCTGATGACGCACAGAAAAGACAACACCTGATGCACTTCTGGGAACTTTCTGATCACCATAATAATATAGATTATATAAATGATAGTTATCTATAATGACACTGAGACGTCATGTCGGAGCAGACGTCTGTGATACCTGCAGGAACCTGCTGTGCATCTTCAGCAGCTCATCCACAGATTTCTTTTCCTTCAGCTTCATGAGGAGTTTCTGCTGCCACGGGTCTCGTTTGGGATTCACCTGCAGGACCGAATCCAAACCATCAGAATCCACCGAGTATGTCAACAAAACACCCCCATAAAATGTTTAATTGCATCAAATAATCCTTCAAGGTTTGTAAGCTTCCTGCCATCCCAAACATTAGTTGAATGAACTGTAAGATCACCATTTATTAAGGTGACACCCAGTTTGTTGACTCCCACCTGAATGAAGGGGATCCAGTCGGCCTCCTTCCTCACAGCCAGGCCGGCGCTCGTCCTCCCCCACTGGCTCTGTTTGACCTCCGACCCGTCGTACTGAGGAAACGTCTTCATCTGCTCCTGTTGTCTGAACACCGTCCTGAACTCCCTCCACACCTGAGGACACACATTCAGATCGGCTGACGCCATTAAAACAAGTGCACACAAGCCTAAATGTTGCGGGTCGTGTGAGTAGCTCGTTGGACAGTGTTACCGTGCTGAACAGCTCCATCTCGTCCGCGGTGGTCCTGAGGTTTTGAGGGTCGTGGGGCAGGTGGAAGTGGGCGATCAAAGCCTGCAGCTCAGGTAGAAACTCCTCCAGGTGAACAGTGTGCAGGGGAACAGTATCAGCCGGCCCTGGAACACCTGTATTTGTAAATGTCTGATCCATCAGACTGCCAAACAACAGAATTAAAGGAACACATCTGGTTTGATTTCTCACCAGCAGCATGTGAAGTTCCCTCATCAACCTTTGATTGTGCCTCTTCTTCTCTCTCACATGCTGGTATGTAGTGCAGCACCTGTCCAACATTGATTACAAGAAGGAAATCAACATCTTAAAAATAAAACAAAAAGTCAAATGCCTTCCGTGGGTTTTTATTTATTTAATGTTTTTACCCTGAGGAAGTTGTGAACAGTGTGAACAGAGTGCAGATGGCAGACGAGCCACCGCAGGTAAATGACCACGTCATCCTGAGCGAGCAGGCTGGCTGCGTTTCCTCGGCCGGTCAGGATGTTATCTCTGCTCGCCGACAGCCTGCGAGCTCTCTGAACGGCGTCCTCGTACTCACGCGTCAAATACGACACCTGATCCTGAGGGGGAACGAGTGTGATGTGACCAATCAGTTGGAAAATTGCGTGCAGGCAATAAAAATATCATCAATTTAATTAGATTCATGAACCCACCAGGGCTCCTTTATTTTATTGTGATTGGTAAGAGAAGGCAATATCTCCTGCAAACAATTATAAAAATCTTTGTTTCTCTTCTTGCATATTTCTGTTTACACATTTGCAGAGGAGCTAAAAGCTTTAGGGTACAGCAGTGAAGGTTTTATTAAGTTTTTTTTACTTGAAAAACAGAAAGGAGAGCTCATTTATTGTCATTAATCTCATATTTAAACTCTTTTCGTTGTGTGTGTCAATCAAGAATTAACTGCGATTTTCCTCCAGTGGTAAAAATGTTGATGTTTTCTTTGAATATTCACAGAGCCAAAATGGATTCGTTTGTCTGTGTGTTTTGTCTCTGTGCAGACTAAATATACCAAAAAGGAGTCATACAGTTCATCTGTTTGGTAAAGCTGGAACAAATAAATGATAAGTTGCCATGTCATGTTCATATTTCTGGCATAACACACAGAGAACTTCTCTATCTTCAGCTTCTCACTTGAGTATTTGCTGTTTTGATAGTAAACTGTGTCTTTCTGTGGTTCTGGGCTGTTTGTCCGGCAGAAAAATGCAACTCAGAAACATCAGAGAACAACTGATGGAATAATCTTACATAACTGTAGAAGCATCGTCTTGTTTTGTGATAAATCATCAATATGGAGAACGATTATCTGCCTTCACACTCCACAAAACAAATCACCCATGAGCCATCAGGAGAAACGCCTCCTGTCACAAGTTGTCCTGATGAAAGAAAGACTTCATGTTATCACCTTGTAATGAGGATAAAGCGTCTCAATGACGCCACTGTGGCGGCAGAATCTCCTCCATCTGAGCATGAGCAGATATTTGATCTGAGCCAAGTGATACGATCTGTCGGTGAAGAACTGCAGACGCACAAAAGGAAATTGGTTTTAATGATCTTTATCTTGTTTCCATTGTATTCTTCTCAGTGTTTTATAGTCTCCTGTTCACCGGAGTGTGTGGTGCCGTCCTCACCTGGTGCAGCAGTGGAGGCAGACTGTCAGGAGTGTACTCTAAACTCAGGCAACTGTCCAGCTCTCTCTGCACGATGTCGGCCTGAGACTGAACCGGCAAAGCTTCAGACACCTGCAGCCAGGAGGAGAGAGGAGCCAGAGACGATCTTTAAAGCTCCCTTTCTACAACCTAGCCACAAATTAATTTTCTGCAACCCTCAGTCTTTCCTCAAGGAGGCAATATGTAAGAATTTGGGTTTAAATTCAATATCTCAGAAAGAAACCCTTACCTGGAGCCCTCTCCTCAGTGCGTGTTCCCTCTCTACGCGGAAGAAGGAAACATCCTTTGGAGGTGAAACAGAGCTGAAAGGAAACTAGCAATTAATTTTAAAAAGCTCTCAGCTAAACAGCATTTAGAGTGAGACTTCTGAAAGAATAACTGAAGAAGAAGAAGGAGAAGAAGAAGAGGAGGAACATGGATCATGACCATCTTCAAAAGTGTAATACTATCACAAAATCCTCTTGAACACACTTCGACTTTAAGCAAATATATAAATGAAGCTAAATCATCCAGCTGAAGTAACACCAAGCAGAAGATTCTTCACCAACTTGGCAAACTTCACATCTTAAATCAGCCACTTGCAGCTTCCACACCTGTAACATCTGGAGGGCGCTTCTCTGCGGGGAAATCCATTTTCTTCTATTTCTGCCTGGAGTGCTGAGAGCTGCTGTGACAGCTCAGCCTCCATCTGCTCCACTCTGTACACGTCACACATGGCAGACCTTCTCTCTGCCACAGGGGTTACAAACTGCCAAATCCAACGTCCAACAAAAAAAAAAGAAAAGAAAGACACCTCTTTAAGTCCTGCCAAATCTCTGCCTCCACATGCTGACTTGTTGCGGTGTCTCCATGGAGACTAGCGTCCATGCAGCTGGACTTCCTCTACCACTTCCTGTCCTCATGTGGACTCACAGTGACTGCAGTTGATCTGTAGAGGGCTCTAATGTCACACCGGAGAGCTCCTTTTGTTACAATACCATGATGTCAGTACTGTTTGCCTTTTTTCTACATACTCACCATCTGAGCTGTGATTCTGTGAGATACAGTGAAGTGTGTGAATGAGACACAGTGAGTGCACGGTGCTCCAGTTGTTGTCCAGCTGCACATACCTTCAGCAATCATGCATTCAAAAAACAAACCTTTAATTTAATCTCAGCAGGTCCGGTCCTCTTGGATACAGTGTGTGATTGGTTCTTAGCTCATGATGTGATTATCCAATAGGAAATCACCTCGGCGGTGACTGCAGCGTGTGCAGCTGTGCAATTCCTCCAGAGACAGACATGGGAAAAAAAGGGATATCAAACAAAACTCTGGGTTTCAGTGGTTCTTTAAGCTTTATTTACATGCACCATCTCTGATACAACCAAGATAGGAGTTGGAATTACAACTGGCAATGTCAACATGATGTCCCACTCTCTCTTTTTGTAGGAGCAATAGGAAGAAATGGTGTGTGAATATTGGCAGTGAGTGCTTAAAAAAAAAAAAAGGAAGAAAAAAAAAGAAAGAAAGAAATGAAGCTTCAAGTCAGCATTGTGTATTTTTAGGACTGAAATCGTCCTCGTGAAGCTACAAAAAAAAAAAAAGATATTTGGAAGCACGTCTGTGCTGAATTTATTATTTGTGGAATTGGAAAAATGAAGCAATCTGCGACTCAGTCAACGTCCGTCAGGCTCACCTCTAATGGAGGACACTGTTTCAGGCACCATTTGCCGTCTGTCAGTCCTGATCGATACCCGATGGAAGGTGAACGGACCATGAAAACAAAAGTGCTTTTACACGTCTCTCCCTCACGTCGCGTGGAAGAGCGTTAACATACGTACATGTGGAAAAGGGAAAATAAATAAAAACAAAGACAAAAGGACGAGTTGATAAAAATGTAAACTAAAAATAATCATCCTGCTGTTCCTACAGAAAAAAAAAAAACTGTGCCGATGACAATTACATTTCCTTGCTCTTACAGCACTGGTTCCTTACATTTATACACTGTGTATCCTCTTATTTCCACTAGTTTAAATGCAGAAATATTTTGGCAATATTTAAAATACTGTGGTTGATTTTTCTTCTTTTTTTTTTTCTTCTCCTCTTTCCTCAAATGGCTCTACACACACACACACACACACACACACACACACACTACATGACCTCCTCTCACAGGGGTTGGTAACACTATTCTGCCCAGCACCTGCTGTAGTGCTGATAACAAAGGGGGAGGCTGCTAATGCTGCTCCATCTGCAGCCGCTCCCTGCTATCTTCTTATTTATAGCACCAAGAACTCCTTCAAATTAACAAACACCAAGATATTGTAGCTGAGCGGCGTGGAGTCTTCTAAAGGGAGGGTATTTTTAATCCGGATAGTTCTAAGTGTTCGCTAATGTAAAATGGTGCCGACTAGAGCTAAAGGCGGTCCTTACATCTGTCCTAAACTCTGTATACCGAGCAGTACTTCCAATATTGCAGTAAGTGGGAGAGGAGGAAGAGGAGGAGGAAGAGGAGGAGGAAGAGGAGGAGGAAGAGGAGGGGAGATGGTGAAAAAGGGGGATCTGCAGCAGAAACATCATTTCATCAAGACTTGAGTTAATGCACCTCTTCAGAAGGAACAGAATTCACAGTAATGTCACTGAAATCACAGGGTAAAATTCGCTAAATTAAAAAATAAAACACTACATACAAAAAAAAAAAACACAAGCACACAATGTATATCAGTTCACATCTTGATAACATATTAACCTCTACAGATTGATATTTGGTGCGTGACTCTGTGCATCGATAGGACAACAATAATTAAAAAAAGCTTTTCAGTAACACCTGTTTTTTTTTTTTTGTTTGTTTTGTTTTTTTTGTCTCTTAAAGAAACTTTAAGAAAAGAAAAGAAAAAAAGAAGCTTGTCAAGTATCCTCCACTGGAACGTAATAATGTAACATTCTCTGCAGCTTGTTTTTTTTTTTCTGTAAACAGGCCGTCAACTCGCAACAGGCTGACAGCTGGTTTGGCAAAAATGTGTTTTTTCTTTCTTTTTTTTAGGTATGAAAGGGTGTGAAAGAGGAGAGAAAGCCGGGTGAAAACATATTTTATCTTCAGTTTCGTGCACCACTTTGTGATACTGCACGAGTGATTCCCTGAGACTAACACGAGTTGATGCTTTTCATATAAGTTTTAACAAAATGTCCTGTACTTCCAGTCGACACTGTTGTTCACACCGCCCCAGGCATTGATCTTTTTAAAGACTTTTTTTTTTCCTCTTCTCCTCTGCGAAGACACCTTTGTGTGTCTCAGACACTTAGAATACAGTACCGAACTTAATGCCTCACGTTGAAATTATAGAAAAAAGAAACACTACATGAATACACTTTTACATACTTTCTTCCCTCTAGTTGCACAATGAGCCCCATTTTTACATTTCCCCTCCACTTCGTCTCCTTTTCTTTGACGCCTGAGCTCCGGCGGAGCTTCTCAGCTTGGCACCCAGCTGTGAGGGGAGGTCTGTTTCGAACTCGAGAAGCTTCCTGAATTCCTGTTGGCGTTCTGGGCGGAGGTGAGGCGAGAGTCAAAGCTCAGGTCCAGGCAGTCTGCGTCCATCAGTTCATTGCAGATGATGGAGTCCATGTCGCACTCCAGACTGCCGTTGAACACGTCGAGGTCCAGGTCGGCGGGAAAGCGGTCCTGGCCGGGCAAGCCAGAGCCGAGCTGCATAGAGGCGTTCTTGCTGGGAGACTTCAGGTGCGGCTGCTTGGCGTCGTTGGGGCCGGCGTCGTTGTCAGAGGTCGACAAGCCAGCTTGCCAACCAGGCACTGAAGAGCTTTGGGCCTGACCTGCGCTGCTGTGGGTCACCAGCAGGTGGTCTTTGCGGAGCAGCATGGCGTTCCGGCGCGAGTTCTGCAGGGCGATGGCGGTGCTGGCCTGCGACATCAGTGGGTCGGACTGCGTGAGCATGACGTTGCTGGGGCTGTGGGAGTCCAGGCTGAGCAGATCCTGCAGGGTCTGGTGGTCGCTGAAGTGCGAGATGCAGGAGAAGGTGGTCTGCTTGTTCTCCTGGATGGTCTGCATGGGCGACTGGCGCAGGCTTGTGATGGACGGAGGGCTGAAAAGAGGGTTTGGCCCGTAGCTGCCGGAGGGGCTCCCCAGGCTGCTTCCTGAGCAGCTGAAAGTAAACACTGACCCCTGACCGTTGGCTCCATTGTCTTCCTCTCCAGGAGGAGGCTGCTGGGATGCCGTCAGGCTGATATTGTCCAAAAGGTCGTCCATCAGGTTGTCGGAGAGCCCGTCGTTTAGGTTCATGGTACCTGCCAGGTCGGAGAGCCCGGTGGGACCCGTGGACGGGGACATGCTGCTGGGGCTGGAGTACAGCATCGGGGACAGGGGCGAGTCGTCGTCGGGCACCTCGTCCAGCTCCAGGTTGGCCAGGATCGGGGACAGACGACCGCTGAGTGTGCTGGCGTTAGAATTGGTCCGGGAGCGGAAGTCCGTCCAGGCGTCCAGCTCGTCACTGCTGCGGGAGGTGGGACTTCCCGTCCACTTGGAGAGGCTGGAGGAGCTCTCCGAGCTGCCGTCTTGAGCTGCCTGCAGCGAGGCTTTCTTCTTGGTGGCGCGTCCTCGAGCACCTTTGATGTACTTGCTGTTGTCCATGGACACAGCACGTCGTCGGGGAGCTTTGCCTCCTTTACCTCCTTCAGGGTTGACCATCCACCAGGAGCTCTTCCCTGTCCCCTCATTCTGGACCTTCACAAAACGACTATGGAGGGACAGATTGTGTCGGATGGAATTCTGAAATATAAACAAACGACAACATTTAATTACGTGTTTAATTCGTCTTCTTCCTAAACATACTTGGCCACTGAGGCAGATTCTTGGATCTTGTTAAATTTATCATTATGACAATGTTGTTCTCATCAAAGAGAGCCGAGACTGAAACTTAAATTTCTGGACCTAACTATGGCAAGAAATTAGTAGCCGAGCTGAACCTTTCCATGGAACCACATAATCTTCCTCAGCAGACGGCGAGCTGTGGCAAGATTACAATTCTGAAGTTCCTATTAATTTTTAACTGTTAAAAAAGTCTTTTACCAGATATTTAACACTGCAGGCCTCTCACAACAGAGGATTCAGGGTTTTCTGACATTAAACTATAACAACTACATACTGAACCGTACTAACACTGCAGTGTCTTCTCTGAGGCACGTCTTCTGTGCACCTCACACTGCTTGACCTATTTCTGGCTGCTCGGAAAAGGTCTACAGGATTTCCCGGGAGATGTTCCCAACCACGTACAAAATTAAACAGCTGGAGTCGGCGTGACCGGCCCACACCGAGTCACGCTGCAGCGACAGAAGGAGAAAAAGTCTGCAGTGATCGCTGCAGTCCAGAGGCCGACTTCACCGGGAGGAGGTCCAGCGTAATTCTCTTAAGCTTGAATTAACTCGAGTAAACTGAGGTCATATTTAAATCCACCCTCAGAAGATTAAACCAATCAAACGCCAAACGAGCTCAACAAACATTCAAACTACAGCTGGCCGTGGCCTTGACTGTATGGATCCCATCTCCAGCTTTGTGATGACCGAGAGATCACAGACGAGCGTCGCCCACGGTTTTCCTCCGAATGCAGCGAGTCGACGCGGTGACCCGCTGACACCAAACTTCCTGCAAAGCCCTCGCTGCAAACCAATTAAAGGATTAGGCCAACAAGCAAACACTTTCATCACTTACAGCAACAAAGAACATGTGGCTCACAGCAGTAACACCTCAAGTGCCTCCCTGCTCTTATTTCTCATTTCTCTGAGCATACAGCTGGAAAAGTTGACCACTTTTACTTATTTCTCAGAATGAAACGATGGCTTTTGGCACGTTTTCCTTTATTTGGAGTGTCTGGATTGCCCTCTGACTTTTCAGATAAGGGTGGTGTGTTTCTTTAGTTTACATCCTACAAACTAGAACAGACAGTATGCTCGTCTTGTCTCTATATACTTCCTTAAACTGTGGCAGTCAGGCCAGACTCTCGGGTATGTGCATTAAATATGAAGCTCACTAAATATTCCACAGTAATGTGGATGAGTCGGACCAAACAATGGAAGCAGAGGGAATTGTAAACAGGGGAAGCCGGCGCGACAAACACTGGAAACAAGGGCAGCAGCTAGCAAGGCTCTGGTGCAAAAATCAACCCACAGCACAGCTTCAATCTCCTCGTCAACATCTCGTTTCTTGAATCAGTTTGGAAAAATGTGGAGTAATTAAAATAAGTTTCCTACAACACCTCCACACTGTAGTTTTTTTGTTTTTTTTTCACAAATGTGAATTTTTGGGGACTATTTTTATCCAGAAAAAGAGGCTAACAGGCGCCTGTGAGCGGGCCTATTAACAGCAGCAGGATGGTGTCCTTATCAACAAACATGTCACCCAGTGCACCCACGTGACTCACTGATGTGTTTTTAATAGCTTCTGGACAACAATGGAGCTCTATGGCACTCAGGAATGAGATACATCAGGCTTTGTCTGCACAGACAGCACTTGGTAGTCGGATCAATCCGACGTTCATTCGGGCCTCTTTAGGGGATTATTCAATAATATGAAAAAGTAATATATCTGCAGATTACTGCTTTATTATGCAGAGATCTTTCCCATTTCCTGTATTATCTTCTACTGTTTTGTTTTGCTGTGTTCGGGATGTTTCTGGACATCGAAGGATGATTGTTGAGTCTCATTTTCAGGTTGTCAAACACAGATATTTCAGGTCCGATGTGCTGCTATCTGACGACCTGTGAATTAGACTCATCAAGCATCTTTCCTCAGAATCACTTCCTGCAAACTCCGACCAACAAATCCTGCGCGCTGCGCCTCTGACCTTTACCCTGATCTTTGACTTATCTCGCTCCAGTGTAGCTTAAACCGAAACCTTCCAGTCTCCACAGCTCCTCACCAGCTGGACTGAGTCCATGTCCTTTAGCTGGGTTTATAACCAGAGGACTGGACCGATAATTAAAAAAAAGGGATAAATCTCTGATTGTTTGATGAAGAGTGGCGAGGAGTCGAAGCTGAGAGCAGCGCAGGTGTTGATAAAACACACGGGGGGGGGAGAGCGTCATTTCTGGTCCGAATATGAATATTTACGATTGATTTCATCCCTATTTTTCTGCAGGATTTGAGCACTTAAGCTCTCATCTAAAGAATCAAAATGAAAGAGTGTGTGTGTAAGTGTCTTTCCTCGAGAGATGCTACAAATCGTCCCCGTCTGTGGATGCCAAAATGCACAGATTAAAAAACATTAGCCAAGTGAACCATAAATCACTCACTTCATGACCTACAGGGAGCAGACACACTAAAAGCATGAAATCCAATACAACAGCTCTGCCACAGATAAATAAATAAATAAACTGTTGTGACAGTTCAGTTCTGGTCGAGCCTGTCGGAGAGGTTTTGATTCGACTCTCTGGACATTTACGAGGCCGTAAATTGTAAAGCTGCCGGATCAGAATGTATTGTGTTACAGCAGGTGGTCCGGCAGAACAATACAACGTAATCTGTTCAAATGTCTCCTCACAAACACAACAGTCCTGCTATATTCTGGGTCTGGGTGACGTGCAGCAGCTGAAACCGTCCGGCCTGAGTCTTAAATTGAAGATCTCGAGGACATTATCGTATCTTTGGAGCTTCAGAGGCGCGTTAAACCTTCCAAATGCTGCACAGGTACGTACAGTAGGAGCCATACAGCGTTTTTATAAAAAGATAAATCACAAAGAGCAACTCCTGCCTGCCCCTCCCCCATACAGCTCTGCAGCAGCAGCAGCAGCCTTTGAGCAAAGCCTCGTTCTGAGCGGGGACTGGAGCAATGCCAGTTTAGCCAGAGCCAGATCCGAAGAGAAAACACTGAGCTTCTCTCACCCTGCTACACATTGACCTACATAATTTATAGTCAGCTGATTGATTCTTGTGCCCGGGCCACATGAAAAAAAAAAAAGACAGTGTGGCACACAAGCAGAGGTCGAGCCGCTGTGCCTGCGTGGTCATCACTTATACAGGGGCAGAGTGTTTTGTTTGGATTCACATCAGAGAGGGAAATCTGAGCGTTTAACCCCACGCTGGAGCGACAAAACCCAGCGTTCGTCTGTGAACGTGGCGTGAAGATCCCAGCGTGGGGGAGAGGGGAGAGGTGGGGGAGAGGGGAGAGGGGACAGGGTCCGGGCTGACACCCTGAACATGCCCGGGGACGTCCTCCCTGCTCACAGTTCCTCCTCCTACAGATGGACCAACCTTTAGGCCGACTGCTGAATGTCACACAGCCACAAAGCATCTCCCAGGAAATGCTGATGTCAGCACTTTCTGAGAGCCTCACCGTTAACCCTTTCCTCTGCCTCCAAACAAGCCTGCATCTGTCTGCAGCATCCGAGCGTGAATGAAAAGCAGAGCGCCACTAATCTGATGCATTAACTAACCAGCTGATTCTGTGCAGCATTAATCAGCTATTAGGATCAATTTGTCTCCCAAACGAGCTGCTCGAACCCTGACGAGGGTTCACACCAGCGAGCCCTTCGTGAAGAAACCTCCTGGAATCAGCCTGCAGCCCACATCCACACAGTTGTGCAGGATTACAAGCCTATTTCCAGAGTTTTTTTTTCTATCCCCCCCACCCCACCACCACCACCACAACATCTAAATCCTGCAAAGCTCAAAGCTTTCATCAGACTTGATTCCATGACAGATGAATTGGTTTTCCAGGCCCGAACTAATCCTTAAAATCAAACAGAAGCGGGGCTTGTGAGGAGCCCCTCTGCTGCAGCGTGAGCACTTTGTCTGAAAGTGAAAATCAACTTTGCATCGCCTGTTTCTGAGAATCGACTCCTGCTGCCTGGTTGTCGCTGGATTGGTGTGATTGCAGCTGAAACCTTATAATTTGACAGCACAACATGTGTCACACATCCCCAGATCCCCCTGCTCATCATCCACATGTTCCTAAAGATCACCCTGTACATGTTGGTGTGTGTGTGTGCACCCTCCTCCTCCAGCTGTGTGTGTGTGTGTGTGTGTGTGTGTGGCTTGTGTGTCTTTACATGACCACAGTGTGGTCTTTGTTATGATGACAGCAGCGCCAGCATGCCACCGCTCACCTTCCAGCCAGCAGAGCTGTTGCTGTCGCCTTTGTCCTTGAAATATGGCACAGACCTCACCATCCAGTCATAGATTTGGGACAAGGTCAGCCTTTTCTCGGGGGAGCTCTCGATGGCTTGGGTAATGAGGTCTGCATAGGAGTAGTTGCCCCAGGCGTTCCTGCGGGCGGAGGACTTCCTCAGCTGCTGGGAGGCAGAGCCGCCCAGAGCCGCGGAGGGGGTCTGCGCCGAGGAGGGCGAGCCGTCGGCGGCCTCCTCCCTGCAGGGGCCGCGCTGGACCTCCACGGGCTGGGAGACGGAGCTGCTGCTCGGCTGCCTGGGCTGAACACTGCCGTCTTTCTGCGCATCTCCGCTCCCCGTGCTGCCGCCCTCATCATCCTCCTCTTCGGGGATTACGTCAGCGTCATTCGTCCCGGGCTTGCCCGCACCAGACTCCGGACGGGGAAGGGGCCAAGTGCAGGAGCGCGGCCGCTTCTGGGGCTCGAAATCCGGATCGATCTCGACGTTGGAGGGAGGCTCGTTGCTGCTGCGCGGCGCCTCAGCCATTTTAATCGCGATATCTCGGTCGGTGCACAAAGGGTTATAAAATCACTCAGGTCGCATTCCATCAATGTTGTGTGCGGGCTTCGGGGGCGGTTTATTTACTATGCACGGTATGCAAAAATGTCCAGCCTGCAGCCCAGAGCCAAACACGTGTCCCTCAGTCCGTCCGTCCGTCCTCCTGCACGGCGTCCAGTCCGCGGCATTAACAACACATCGGCTTCCCCCGTGCACAGCCCACACCCCGGCCGACATGCATGGCAATGTGGTCTGAAATGTGGAGTTAAAGACAGGACGGCTGAGCGCAGAGTGTCCAGACGCGTTCCTTCACAGGCGTCCTGCACCGCGGTCCTGCGACGTGCATGCCACAGAAACTGAGAAGGGGGAGAGAAAAAAAAACAACCAAAAAAAAAAACCCCACCACTGCACCTTAATGCCTCCACATCAGCTCTATCACTCCGCGCACAGCTGCCATCTTGACCATTTCCTTCTCTCCCAAGTTCTTTATCATCCGTGCAGAGAGCTGCCAGCCGCCCGAGCGCTGCGCTGCTCTCCAGATACCATCAAGGCGGAGATTTTGCCTTTTCTCAAGGCCCCGCAGCGGTTTTTTTTCCCTTCCTCTTCTTCTTCTTCTTCTTCTTCTTAAAGGGGGGCTGGTGGAGAAACGTGGCGAGGCTCAAATCCGCGGAAAAAACCCTGGTGCATCCTGGCTGTACGTGTGTGGAGCCGCCAGCAGCAGCAGCAGCAGCAGCAGCAGCAGCGCGGTGGTGTCCTCTCCTCTGCGCGTCCAGCAGCCTGCAAACACTTCATTCAATCTGCTGCTGCTGTGCTTTGCGCAAACGCTCCGAGTCCAAGAGGAGGAGGAAAAAAAAAAAGAAAGAAAGAAAGAAAAAAAACCTCGATCCTGCCCCCTGGACTGCACTGAAATTAAAGTGACAGTGTGGAGATGTCTGCAGGCCGGTGACATCACCGTTTGTGTCTAATTCTGCACAACACAGCTGACTTAACATGCGAGGGCGAAATAATGTCACAGTATTTGAGGCTGCGACACCTTTAGAGCCTGATCGATACTCGATTATTTAGGGGAGGGCCGATATCGATATCGATGTTTGGGAGTAAATGATCTGATATACAGCAGCATATTTCATAGTTAGACAATAAACTCCACCTGGGAATTTAATCATTAGAAATTAAGTCAAGCATCTTTTTTGGTATTATGTTATGTAAAACATCCACATCGGCACATATCAGATATTATATATTCCAATATTCCATCCAGAATTCCCACTATGGGGAATAATTATATAATAATCATAATATTTTGATATGAATTAGTCTATTTTGAGTCACGCAGTGTAGATCAATATTTCCTTAAATGTCTATAAAAGCACCTCATGAATGCTACGATTAAATGTCACCGTATTTTGGGACCAAATACCTTAATATGGATGTCATCACGATACTGTAACGTCACTTTACTATCATAAAATCTTTAAAACCAGGAAAAGAAAACACACGTCATATTGCGATATAACAATATAGTCAGATATACAGATATTCAGTGTATATTGTCGAATTTTAACTTATAAAACTGAAGTATTGATGGAGAATTTCAGTACTTACCTTATTTTTTTTTCCACAGAACATTTGCCTTAAGGGTGCTGTTGCAAGATCAAAGCTGCAACCACAGATCAACATAAACATGAACCACATTGTCCTAAGTTACAGTAGAAGCTACAATATTGCGGTTATATCACATCAGATATCTGAGGGTGTAAGAAAAGAAGATGTGGTCAACATTTGCCTGATGAAATGAATAAAACTAACCGAGCAGAGTGACTTTACGCTGCTGCTTCTCTTTTCATCTGAGCATCAAACCTGCTGAATATTCACACCTGAAGGACGTTACATCATCTCAAGATTTAGTTTTATATCCCGCTAAATAAAATGCCACCAACTGTCTCTGCACCAATAACACTTTTTTTTCCTGTTTGTATAGGAGTCAAACTTTAAAGTGTTTTTCTCACTTTCGCTGCCCACGCTTCTTTGTTTTTTGAAAGGCGGCGTGTATTACTCAGGGTTTACATAAAGCAAAAGATTCATGTACACCGACAAATCCAGTCAGACCAACATCCACAAATCAGAAATAAACCACACGACTTTAAATCTCCCAACCGCTCGACCGCCACTGTATTTAGGCTTGCTTTAGAATCATATACAACTCAATGCATTATATTTTCATAAACATTATGTAGCACAAAAGTGAGTAAAATGTCCCTTAAATCTTCATAAAAACTCCTCCGGGAATCCATCTCCAGAGGTCGTCTAGCTCAGGTTTACAAAAGTAAATACAGTTGGACCCGGATATGATACAGGGTTAAAAGCAGTATGACACCCTAGTGTTTCTCTTAAAAACGATCTGTAAAGTGCAACGTCACAATAAAGGCCTTAAGATTTCAATAAATATTCTCTGTGCAACACTTGCACACATACTGTCGAGCAGTCCCACTGGGTTTGTGCTGGATGAGATGAGTAGGAGGAACAGTGTTCAGTCTGGACTGTTATTTTTTTTGGCAGAGTGCAGTGTTTTTATGGAGTATGTTGGTTGTGTAACATGGCCGACTTTTTCCCCAAATGTTACACCTGTGGCTTCAAGCTTCTGTCTCCTTCCAGCCAGTATTCTTCTGTCTGCATCTCTGTGAGCCGAGACACCGTCCTCTGGAAGGCAAACCTCTCCTCCTCTCCGCTGAAGATGGCCAGACTGCTCGCTTCATCCTGTCAAAAACACATAACTAACAGCTGAATATGCTGAAAAACGCATCAATCAAATGGCTTTACGTGAGTTACTACAACAGTCTTGGGGCTGCAACTAACTATTTCACTATAGCTCAGTCTGCAGATTATTTTCATGATTTATCGATTAGTCCAAATTGACGTATTCAGACCAGCAGCTGAAAACCTGAAAAGCTCTTTAATTTTGGTCACATTCTTAATTATAAGTTCCTGAGACACATTTCTTTTTTTAAAGGGCATTTTATCAGATGGTTCTAGTCAAGAGGCAACAAGAAATGAAGCTGACAGAGATGCAACAAAGGTCCCCAGATGAACTTGAACCGGAGATGCTGGAGTAGCTGAAGCTGAAAGTGTTGTTGAAGTTGGTGCACAAGCTTGAAAGTGTAAATAATATGACGGACCAGGTGTAAGGAGTCATTTTACTTACTGCTGCAACACTGTTTTACTGCGAATCTCCAGAAATGTTTTGTGGACTATGAAACTTATCACACCTGAGTTTCAATCAACATGGGGGTGAGTAGTATATCGTGACTAAACTCTCTCTCTTTTTTAGTGAACTTATCCTTTAACACTGAGAGACTAAAGCACTCACTATACATAAAATGTAACTCATGTATCCCCACAATTATTTATTCAGTCAAAAATGAGATCTAATAGATTCATAGCTGTACTTCAGTAGGTAATACACTGACACACAGGTAAAGATGAACACAGTAGTGTGGCATACTTTCAGATGTGTGGTTTTAAACTCTAGTCACCAACAGCCGTCAGCCTCAGCCAGCTTAATAATCAATGTTTTACGACTTGGAGGACACACCCAACATGAAAAACTGGTTTAGCTGGGAAAACATTTGGCGCTCTCACCCTTTTCAGCCCCAGATCGTCCATCAGAATGTGACTCTCGTCATGACCGAGATCCCCGTCGAGTATGAAAACATCCTCCAGCGGACGGTCTGCAAGAATCACCACCCGCACCTGCAACATGATTAAATAATCATTAAAATCCTGAACAAAAAGCGGAAGTTTGGTGTTTGAGTGTAAGTTGAGCATGTGTGCAGATAACAGCTGTTTACCTTGTGGTCATAGAGAGCGTCCACCAGTGTTATGAGCCGCCTGGCTTGAGTTTTCTTGTTCAGCGTCAGCTGAGGAATGTGTCGGATAAAGATGGTGTCAAACAGTCGAGACATCTCCAGGTAGTCACTGGCCCCTAAAGGCTGAATTCAAGCACAATACATGTTGTGTATTAACTTCTTTGGTATAAAGTGCTGCATATTTGACATTTCCCGAGGTTGAATTAAACCACACTTGACTGTAAATGCTTGTTTATTAGAAACCTGTGGCTTTATGAGTTTCTCCTTACTTCTGTTTCTTTGGGTTGCTTCAGCCACCTGTGAGTCATTTCAACAACACAGCCCAAACTGTTCAAACCTGTTTCACTTTGCTTTTACATCTGGTTGAGATCTAAACCCTTTCAACAGACACCAAAACTGACTGAGGCTGAATTACAGGAACAGCTGTGTGAAATGATCACGATCAAGGCGAAAGTAGCCGTGAAAATTCCATTCAATAATATCAGCTTCAGTGTCTAAAACACATCATGTGAATGTTTGTCTATAACGCTTACTGTACAAGGAAATTTTAGGGTATATAGCTGGATTATGTGAAAGTATGTAGATACACAATAAATTCAAAACTAAAGACACACAGGTTTTATGTTCAAGAAGTAAAATATGAAATCCTGGGACAAATCAAGCTTGTCCAGACTGCTGCAGTGTACGCGGTTATCCTGAACATGGAGGTTAACTTTGTTTTAAAATTGGATGCTCAATACAAAGACACGATTATGTCATTGTATCGATCGTAAAGTCCTGGAGAAGCAGAGTGGGAGTTTCTGGCAGAACTTCACCTACATCCAAGGTTTAGGATGCAGAGAAAGTCTAAAATGTATGTGTTTCACAATGACCCAGACAAAGGTCACAAAAAACTTTGGTTTAACAACAACGTTTTTTCTGTAAGTGTTGCTGGAGTTTTGACCTCATCATATCCATAAATTAGTTAGCTAGTGATCCAGGCTGGGAGCTCGGAGCACAAAGGAACCAGATCCAGATGAGCAGGCAACAGAACTGGGCTCAGCTGCCTCTCAGTGAACATGGACGGACCGGGAATGTTTTACATATTGCACTTTTAACGAGGTAACAGTCTGGGAGACTCACTCTGTCACACAGCTCCTCAAACGTACAGTCGGCGATGGTCCCACATGCTTTGTTCAGACGCACTTTCCTGTTGAGAACGTTCAGAACTCTTGGTCGTGTTACTGCGGAGGAAGACGGAACAGTAAGTGCAGCACATGATAACACAATTATTACATCATGGAGGTTAAACCTTATTACATACCAGCTGCATAATAACATCAAAAGTCCACTTACTGTCATTTTGTTTAAAAGCCAGCTCATCAAACATCTTGTCTAGTGTCGCTTCTACATCGGGCTCACTGGAGCTGCAGGTCATGAAATAGGGAAACATTAAAAACACGCAACATGAAAACAACAGATCAAAATGTGGCATACAATGACTGTGGCTGGATTACTTACAGGAAGAAGAGTTTTCCTGCGGACGGCCTGTTCCTCTTGCGGTAATCGATCCCAGAATCCAGGCGAAGAGTGTGGCAATATTTCTGCATGTGAGACACAAACAGTTACAATTAAAAGACATTTTAATATCGTTGTCTCTTAATACACTGTTCATCTCTTTTCTATCTCTTCTTCTATCTTTCTATATCCATTCTTATTCTTTCAAATTTTGAAATGTTGACATGCAATAAAATACAGTAAGTGTAATGAATGAATGAAAACTTCTTTCTTACCTGCAGCACAGCGATAAAAGGAACAAAGTTGACTCTCTGCAGCCCATTTTTATACAAGTCTGAGGGGAAAGAGAACCATAAGTTGAATCTCTTTTGCTTCAATGTCCTCTGTTGATTTATTAATCTTTCTATTGACTCTCTGAACCTTTTTGGGCACAAAAAGTGAAACTTAATGTTCTCTTGGATCAAATGATGTGTGGCACTTGATGCTGGCTGCTAGAATAGAGTAGGCAAAACAACATAAGTACAGGAGAGTCTGCTGCCCCCAAAAACTGTGCGAGGTCTTTGAGGGTCGAATGTACGCATTGAAAATCATCATTATTGACACTTTATAGACACAGACGGTATATGACGTTAATTCATACAGGATAAGCTGAATTCAGTCAACACTGACATCCTGAGGACATCCAAAAAATCTTGATGCACACTAACTCAGTCTGAGGTAACACAGGGAAGGTACCTCTTCAGTAAATTCTATACTTTGACACCAGGCGATAAAGGATGTAGATTAAAGAAATAAAATGTTGAGATCAGTTCTGACAAACAACAGCAAGATTCACAAGGAACTGAGGCAGACAGAAGTACTGAGGGTATGTTATATCACTTGTTATGTACCTTCAGGGGGACGATTAGACGTGGCCACAACGACGACACCTTTCATGAACAGATTCTCAAAAAGCTGCTTGAGGATCATGGCATCAGCGATATCAGTCACCTGAAATGCATGTTACAAATAAATTAAAAAAGAACAACTCTGTCTAGGTTAATTGATAAAATTCCAACACAGGGACCATCATCGAAAAGATCTTTACCTGAAACTCATCAAAGCACAGAAGACAAGCCTCCTCACTGATCTCCTCAGCAACAGGAGCGATGGGGTCGTAGGCTTTGGCCATTTTGCCTGCTTTCCTCTTTGGCATACTCTGTTTCAACCGATGAATCCCTGAAGAAGAAGAAGAAAACAGCATATATTGAGTTTTCTTGGTTCTGCAGGATAAGAACAAAACATTAAACATGAATACCAGCACTGGTGCATGAACTGCGAAGCAGAAACATCCACATATAGTAAAGGTAATGTCTATAATTTTAGTTTGGGGTATAACTGTTTGTAAAATTTCCAGGTAGACTGAATAAATATTGCTTAAAATTGCTGTATGTCTATATAAAGTTTTATTTGACCGTAGAAAAGAATAATAACACTGAGTTACATTTGAGACTTTATGTATTTACCAGACACATATGAACTGCTTTGTCAGCAGTAAGCATATACAGCAACATGTCAGCTGTGCCTTAAATGAAACGTGGGGACTAAACAGGAAGTATAAGTTCAGCTTAACAACCACAGCACTGCCTTGTTCTATAAATGTTAAATATAGATAGCTCTGAAGTTTTGGTTTCACACCAGAACCGACATGACAACGTTAACTTGCAATACAATGAAGTATAAGTTCCCCTTTACTGAAACATATTTACATGCATAATTATTGACATGCAAATATTAACCATGACGCACGGTGTCATGGATGCCAAACCACTGTGCATGGAGCTGCTGTTTCAGTGGGTTGTCTGTAACCACTGACAGGTGACTTAATAATAAGTTAATAATTAATAAATGAATGAGTGAATATAACTCAGCCAAGAGACAGCGTTGCACTTTGCTGGCGACAATTCTGCCTACAAGGAAAATGTTGCACTCTTCAAGTTGACGAGATGTCGAGGAGTAAATTAATCACAACATTTCAAAATTCTCTCACTCTAGCTTCTCATGTGAATATTGGAGTTTATTTCCTCCTTCCTGACAGCAAGCTGAATATCTTTCAGTTGTGAACAAAACAAGACATTTGAGGGACGTCGTCTTGGGCTTTAAGAGACACTGATCAACATTTTTAACACCAAACAACTGATCGATTAGGATACAAACATGGATCAGAACTCACTTTTGTGCACGTCCAACATAAAGCCGTGGAAATGAACCCTCTTTTTCTTTTCAGTCTCAACATATGAATAGAACATGTCCATCACCATCGTTTTTCCTGTGCCTGAAACCATGAAAAAATAAATGTGAGTTCAGAGGAAAAAGTACAACAGAGAAATTAGATGCATGTTAGAAACTCCAAGGTCAATCTCTCTTACCAACATCACCGAAGATGTAGTAACCTTTTGGAGGCTTCGGTTTAGTGAAGAACTGAAACACAGAAAGGCAGAAATGTTTTTTTTCCAAAATTTAAATACAGCATATTAGAACTATCTTTTATCTTCAATTAGTAAAATAATAAACCGGTGCAGAATTCATTCTTACATAATGACTGTCTAACTGATAGTTCTGGATGAACTCAAGCTGTCAATTTGTTTAACAGATAAATTCTGTCTCCAACGTTACTCAATAAGATATGATGTCAGCGAACATAGATGAATTGGACGTACACAATCTCAAAAATCACAACACATGTAACTCTAATATGTGATGTGGGGGTTTTCTACCTGGAAGATTTGTAAACAAACATCATGATCTGGTCTACGCTGGTCAGTTTTTGGATTTTGGGCTATTTCGCCTCCAGAAAACCAACATACGCAATAAGGTATTATTTAGGTTCAGATTTCTGTCCTGGACATTCAAATTAGTGCTTAATATAGCAATATAGATAGTTCAATTTACATAATTCAACATAAAATATCGATAAATTTCAACTTAAACTGTATGAAATACCGCAAAACATATCTTTAAACCAAAATTTCTCAAACTCTGGATCTGAAATCTTCAGTAGCACCTTCATACACCAAACTTCACACTTTTACTCCTGTCTACATTGTGGAGGTTTTCACAGAGGGGTTTGTATATATATTTTCCACAGCCTGATTTATTCCTATGTTTCACTGTGATATCCATCAGTCACCCCTTTTTACCTGAAGTGTTTCTGAATGTAAAAGGACGTAAACATCAATAATTGCGGGGTGTTTCTCTCTACCTTGGAGAAGATGGATGTGGGCGTGTTGCTGTATCCTCTGAGTCTTTTGTGGAGCTGGTCCAGGGTCTGCAGCACCGCTTTCTGGTGCTCATCCTCCCGCAGTGTCCCGTCTCTGATCAGCCCGTTGTAGTGATCCAGAGGGCCGCTGAACCCGGCGGCGCTCACACCGCTCTCCTCCGCCGCCTGCTGGGCTTTCACCGAGTAACCTTGGTACGATGACAACAGAAGACAGAAACGGCACGTTAACTCTTTTATATACACACTTAGACTTTCATTTAAACGAGTTTACTGATGTGTAAAGTTACGGTAATGTTTTTTGTGGCCAGAGACCAAAGGTTAGCAAGTGACAGCTAGTTTGACAGCTGTCAGAGCTGGACACAACCAGCGAATAAGAAAAAAAAAGAAAAAAAAAAAAGAAAGAAAAAAAAAAGGTAAGTTTCCACACTGGCTTTAATATCTGTTGTAATAACCGGTTAACTTTAAGAGAGAGTAAGCTGAAGTAAGAACTGATTTAAAGTAAGGTTAGAGCTAGCTACATCGAATTTACAGTAACGCTACAAAATACGCCTTTTAACACTTTCACCGTGAACACGACTCACCAAAAACTCTTCTCACCTCGTCTGCAGAGCTCTGTCAAAGATTTTAGCAGCCTTTTAGAGGAATATTGCTCTTTAAAAAGACACCGAAAGCCCAGAGAAGCTGAGGGTGACATCTTTACCGACAGCGGTATGCACGCCGCCATCTTGGTTTCAAATGTCATCAACATAACTTTATTGATAAATACAAAACACACAGAAGCGCGTGCCGGTTTCAGCCAGCAGGGGGCGGAGTTTCGTTCAGTTTCACGATCCTGGATTTTATTCTAATGTTTATTCTAAGGATTATCATTATATCACGCATATACTGTATCATCATAATGTTATAATAAAGAATGGTTATATTTAAGTATGTTGTGATGATAGATTCAAAGTAAGACTGTCAGCAACAACATCAAAATGCTTTATATAGGACTGAAAAGGTATTCAATGATAACAGTGATGTCTTCAAATATGCCAGGTTTTGCTGCCCCCTCCTGCACTGCATATTATTTGTTATCCCTATTATTTTGTGTGGGTTTTTTTTTAATTGTGGGAAAATAAATACAAGAAAATGATTAAAATATAAGGTGAAATATAATAAAACAGATTAAACAAGAAAACAAATTACAGTTCAGTACAGGTAGCGAACGAAAAGTCCAAATTTAATAATTTTGTAAGGCATGTAGAGTCAAAAGACATTATGTGTATGTGTGTTATCCCAAGTACAGCTTATTACATAAAAAAAGAAATATATAATCAATTAATTATTTATTTAAGTCAAAGCAATTATGCCAACTATTGTGTGGATCTTAAAGGGAAAGATTCGCTGCTTGATTCAATTTTATATGATTGCAAACTGAACTGACTGTTGGTGGGAAAAACTCATTCAAAGATCTTTATTTTTTAAAAGCCTTTTGTTTTGTTTGTTTGTTTTTTTTTAACTATTTTATTACTATAAACAGTCAATTGAAAAACAATAATAGATGGTTAAATCAATAAAACGAATGCAGTTGCAGTCTTAATCTGAACCTTGCACAGTACACACACCTGATCTGGCATGATGTAGAATAATGACTGCACCCACTGGAGTCTTTGTATCAAGAGCAAAATGAATGCCCCATGCTGTTAATTTAAGCTAAATTTAGAACGTATACGATCGTGTCCAAGTTATGAAAAACTGCGTTGGAATCAGTACAATGACATGTTGTGTTTCATGTGGCAGATATAAAGGATGGCAGAGAAACTAAACGTATGCAAATCACTGCGACGAAAATATAAAAATGATTAAACCTTTTCATGCACCAACACAGGGAAAAGGAAAATTATATTAAAAAGGCAGTGATGAAATTGATTTACATATGATATATTGCATTTGTGATATATATATATATATAGACACTTTGTCTATATTAGTCTGTTATTAGACCGTTCTTTGTAATGATTGCGGCAATCTTTTAATTAAAAATCAATAAAAGACATTAAAGAGATCTTCAAATCCAAACCCAAATATATTCAGTTTACGATCATATATGACAAAAAGAATCAGCTCCTCATATTTTATAAGATTTAACCTGGATATGTTTGGTATTTTTCTTTAAAGAAATATTAAAATGATCATTAAATTATAAAAATTGTTAGTAATTTTTTTTTTTTTTTTTGTCGATCGTCTCCTTAATTGACCGCCTCTAAATACATCATGTCTTAATTATGGATCAAAATCTATACAGTATATACACAGCATTTGCACACACTGGAGAGCTGCTGCAGAAACAGAGAAAAATAACATTCATACTTTGAGACTTCCTGATGAATATTCTCATCATAATGAACAGCAGAAACTCTGTCCCCCGCTCTAATTATACCTCCACAGCTCTGAGCAGACCAAACATGGCAGACGACCGAAAGGGTGTTACAGGGCTTACGGGCTTGTTGCCATGACAACAGAGGAGCCATCCACCCCCCCTCCGGTCTCTCTTTAATGCACACACACACACACACACACACACACACACACACACACACACACACACACACACACTGTCACTCTCTCTCTGTCTGCCTCTGTTGTACACACACACACACACACACACACACACACACACACATATACAGTATTACAGTGGAATCCGCCTTGCTTTCAGATCCGTGCTCTGCTACAGGAAGCAGGAAAAAAATATAGGAAGCGCAGCCAGGAGCGTAGGGGGACACTCCACATCTGTTTTGGATGGTGAGTGCCTGCTGACCGGTTATTGTTTGTTTACATGCTGCATCCTTTGACAAATCTGCTTATAAATCAGATCCACCATGGCGGTTTTAAACCGCTGCTTGTTGCCGTTGGTTCTGCTGCAGGATGGGAGAAGTGCCACATGGTTTATTTTCCCTCTGGCTGCTTCTTTTTTATCATTTCTTTTAAAGATTAGGGTGGAAGCTGTCAGCGTAATGGTAATTCATAGCTGGGTAGCCATGGTGAAGTCAATTTCCCCCCTCCTCCCTCCCTCTGCCACTGCTGAATGCATTAGTCTAATGAGATGTCTGCAGCCTGTGTGCCGAGCAGCAGCAGCAGCAGCAGCGGCAGCAGCAGCAGCAGCAGCGGCAGTAGCAGTGGTGTGTTAACCAAAAGGGGACGAGGAAAAAGCCACACAGAGCGAGAGCAAGATGGCTTTCCCTGCATTGTTAGGAATTTAGCTTCGTGGTCACCTTTAGGCTCCTGGGATTTAAGACAAAAGGGGCTCGGCTCTCGGGCTTTCACAATAGAAGACAGCAGGTAATAGACAACCCCATCCTCCTCCTCTCTCCCTCTCTCAGGTTTATTGGTGTGTTATCAGTGCAGGATGGAGGTGCTGTTTCCCCCACAGCTCATGCATGGCTGCCTTTTGTGTTGTTTGGTTATTATGGTGCTCTCCTCTCCTCTCCTCACCGCATAGCTCAGCTGTGAATTCTGCAGCCTCTCTCTGTGTTTGGATGTTGCTGTCTCTGCCAAGAGCCGTTCTGCTTCCTCTGAAATTGATGCTGCTCCTAAACGTGTAGCTGCTGACGAGGAGGATTCATGTGCAGGCGAAAAAGTGCAAAGTTGAATTGCATCTCTGTCGCCTGAGCTCAACGGTTCTGTTTCCTTTGTCTCCAGCTCCAAATGAGTGTACCTGCAGCGACGGCACAGAAATCAGACGGCAACAACAACAACAGTGAGATGCAATCAGCTGCAGTGGCTCCCTCCTCCTTCATCCCCAGCCAGTCGGGGAAGATACCGGGCAGGAAGAGAGGGAGACCCCCGCTCCGCAATGTCGCCAAGATGGATTTTCCTAACCGTTACCCCGAGTCGCTCCCTCCGCTCAAAGTGCCGAAGAAGAGGGGGAGAAAGCCGGGCTTCAAGGTCAGCCTCTAGAGGGGGGAGGCGAGGGGATGTTGTCAGAGAGTGCAGTGTGTTTAAAAATGCATGTGTACACAGAAAGGCACAGACACACAGGCTCCATGCCCTTCAGATTTTGTGGGACCCCAGTGTAACAGAGAGAGACTTAACATCTGTGATCTGCTGTAGTTGAACATCATGAAAAGGGGGGATGTCATTATTGTAAACACGTCACACAAAGTAACAGAAAAACTACAGATTTGGGGTCTGGATTATTCCACCATTCCCCTCCAGACACAATTTAGTAAATAAATGATATGCCTGAATGTTAAAACTTGTTCCTCTGCAGCTGAAGCCGAGGATGGTGATGACACCGCTGGCCATCTCTCCACCCAGCAGCACCCCTGAGCCCGACATGAGCTCCATTCCTCAGGATGCCGCCACCATCCCCCACTCTGCCACGCCCCAGGTGCTCACAGGTAGGACGCAAAACGATCCAAACCCGGCCTAAGAAGCGTCAATGGCCCCTTTTTTAAAGACACTTTTCCTCCGTCTGTGTTTTCAGTCTGTATCTACATCAACAAGCAGGCCAACACGGGCCCCAACCTGGACAGGAAGAAGATCCAGCAGCTCCCCGATCACTTCGGACCCGACCGGCCCTCCGTGGTGCTCCAGCAGGCCGTCCAAGGCTGCATCGACAGCGCCTTCCAACAGAAAACGGTGTTCACCCTCCTCACACAAGGCTACGGGGGAGAAAAAATATCAGGTGTTGTACAAAGACCTCCCTCAGGTGTTGCTTTCTATTCGTTCAGTAGCTTTATTTTGTAACCACTTCACCTGAGGTGGTGCTGAGTAGAAAATCACGTATGCATGCTTAAAAACTGCCTCTAAACGGCGGCTGTCGTCCCCATTTCTGCTCCTCCAGCCACATTTGATGGGAAGCAGCACCTTCTCAGCCTCCCCGTGGTGAACAGCATCGACTATGTGCTTCGTTTTCTGAAGAAGCTCTGCCGCAGCTTGCACTGTGAAAACCTCTTCAGTGATCAGCCCATCACCCAGCACAGTGGTGGATCCTACCAGTCAGATGGTACTTGTCTAATAGAAGCTGCTATGCTAATACCAACCGATTCCTTGAGCTAATTTTGACTCTCATCTTGTCTTTAGCTGAGACGTCTATGGCCGAGGACTACCATTTAGACCAGTCAGACGGCAAACGCTACTCCGTGGATCCTGGCGATTCTGCTTTCAGCTCCATAAGCTCGTCCTACTCGCCAAAGAACTCCTACGGGTTTCGTTCGTCGCAGCAGTTCTCCAACGGTTCGGCCTCCATGAGCATGTGCCGGCAGTCGTCCACGAGCCCGAATACGTTCCCAGAGAGCAACAGGACAGGTAGGAAGTCACGGAAAGACAGATCCAAGACTGATCCTGTGTTTGTTTGAGCTCATGTTTTAAAAATGTGTTCCTCCAGGAGGATATAACGCATCGTCAGAGTCCCAGGAGTCCAAGGCTCCGCCAAATAAGGATCCATCCACCTGGTCCGTGGAAGACGTCGTCTGGTTCATCAGGGACGCGGATCCCCAGGCTCTCGGGCCCCATGCAGACGTCTTTAGGAAACATGTAAGTTCGCTTCTATTGCCTTGGTCAGCTGTTTCTTGTCAATTTGTCACCAACGTCTCCCTCTTGCCTCCCTCAGGAGATCGACGGAAACGCGCTGTTGCTCCTAAAGAGCGACATGATCATGAAGTACCTCGGGCTGAAGCTGGGGCCGGCCTTGAAGCTTTGCTACCACATCGACAAACTAAAGCAGACTAAGTTCTGAAAACCTCCTACCATAATAATCTTCTGCCCCCTTGAATCCAAGAGTACATTTGAATCGTCAAGGTCTCTGAGCCAATGGGAGGACGGTAGGGTCGACAGGCACATGGTGCGTCACTTCCTTCAAGATCTCCAGAATTAAAATGCCACAAAAGTTTATCAGCACATAAGAAAGTACTTTTATAGACTGTGGAATAGAAATCTAAGAAAGATCAATATCTGGGCAGATTAACTTTATCTTCTGGATTTTAAGATCCAAGTTAACTCTCGTAGGGTTAAAGGAGAATTCTGGCGTCTATATTTAAGTCTGTTAATAATTCATACTCACCAAAAATTTTGGACTTGGTGCCGCAGATCACCTCATCAGGCAGCCGCGACCCAGCTGCAGTGTAATCCTTTGGGGCAACTATGACAGTCAAAGTCACGTTCACTGAAATTGATGTATTACCACCTTTTAAGTGGACAGTATGATGTCATAACATTTTCTTTCATTTGGAGTTGTGATTCTGGCCACCTGGTGAATTTAAGTCCAATATTCACTCCTTTTAGCTCCGTTTTTGGTCTCTACCTTTAGTGCATTTAATGGCATATAAATTCATTTATTGACTTGTTCATTTATTTCTGATTTTAGCCGCTTTGTTCCTCCATATATACCAACCTCCCCCGAGAGAAATATCTGTATCCTTAACCTCGGAACGCTGCACAAAGTTCATTAGCTGGTTGCTAACTGTGTCTGTCTGCTGTTTTTGGTGCTGAGCAGATTGTGCACAGTTGGTTTTCTCCGCTGCAGTGGAAAACAACACAGTTAGAGAAGTGAGAATGAATCAAAACAGTAGCTCTGAAATCTGACTGTTCAAATCTGGTTAAATAAATGAGGGAAAACAAAACACTGACGGAAGTGAGGCACCTTGCAGCTGGACTCTCGTCCCCGTTGGCTCACAGCTCCACAGTCTGACGCTCGATTTCCATGATGTCATGTAGTGATAGTCACACATTTCACCTCTCTTCTTCTTCTCTCTCTTCTCTTACGTACTATTTTTGGCACAGATTTTGAACTAAAAACCTTCAGATTGTGGAATGCATCCGTCATACACACTCGTTAACATCACGTGATTAGAAAAAGAAGGCGGCCAGTGTAAGAATAAAGTGTCACAAACCTTCACGAGCGCAGATTCCATCACATGTAAGCTAATATAATCATCATCTGACGAGAAATGTACACCAGAAAACACTTTATACCTTAAGAAAACTCTCACTTTGTCAAATCTTACTATAAAGGATCTTGTTTACTCGCTGAAAACATATCTATACCTGTACTTCAGAATGGTGCGTTGAATACTACATTGCTTTTTTGATTGAGAGATTTACTGTAGAAAAATCATTTTGATACTATTTTTTCACATTACTGTGTAACGACAAGAAAAGTAATGTTCCCATTGGATTTGTCATTCTTTTTTATTATAATTTATTATTTTAAAAAAACAAAACAAAACAAGTATAACCTAAACAATACATACATAGAAAGACAGTAGCCCTCTTGTTAGTATATATGGACGTGATATATTTATGTTTCGATATGCAAGATTGCTCGATGCCAATTATCTCCATAGGCTCTTCACGTGTACGCATACAGACGTTTTTTTAAACTTCATACGTTTCTATGTTTTTATCAAAGCATCAGTGTTGATACAAAAGCTTTCAAAACACACTAAACTCGTAAATGTTACACGGAGAAAAACCTGAACGGCCATGTAAATGGGTATATAATATAGTATTGCTTTTGTATGCCACTTTTGGTGTGCAGTATGCATCCTTTTTTAATCAATTAACCTTTGTAAGTGAATGCTGCTGTAAAGATATTACATGTAAGCCATGCCTAGTGAGATCAAGCTGAGGTGTTTTATTTTGAAAATCACTATGAATAAGAGTTTTAGAGACAGCTGAGCGGATCAGTACTCTATGCCGGTGCTAAAAAGTTATCTATGTATTTAACTGTTTGCCTTTGTGTTCGTGAGATGTAAAGGAAATCTTATGTGTATACTGTACTGTATGTGAGTATTAAATTAAGAAATCAAGTAATCGGAGGTTGTGCGTGAGAGTCGGACTTTTTATTTCCCAACTTTTTGTTTTTCTGCTTAAATCCAAGCGGATCCGGATTTGGATGTGGGTCCACACGTCTGAGACTCACTTTAGCTGGGGGCCTCATCTGCGCTTCAAAACGAATGATTTAACAAAGGTGACCCACATCCACGGCTCCCAAACTGGTTCCCTCCAGGGGGTCCGTATCAGGGATCTCGTGGGGTTCTCCATAAATCGAGAACAGATTCACGTCTTTGCTGTTAAGATTTCACAGGTTTCACTCCGTTAACCTCCGCATGTATCATAAACTCTGGGAAAACTGACACCTTACTGCAAACTTTTGGAGGCGTGTGAACAACGGCAGATCTATTTAGAGGTCCTTGGCATGAAAGTATTTATCGGATCTCTCCCTTATATCATCGCCAGGATTGAGTCACGGTGGAATATGTTGTGATTTAATCATGTCTGGATCAATATGCTCAGGAGCAACGGTGCAGAAATGAGCAGGTCACCCCAGATTTGCTGTGTCACATTTAGTAGTTTGGCTATATGCAACATATAGCTAACCATGACATCAGCTGTAACAATAAAGGCGTTAAAGGAGGGGTTTAACATTTTTGTACATGCGCTTATCTGCTGTCTTGCTGCAAGTGAGAGGAGAAGATTAAGACCACCGTCGCAACTGTACGACAGATATGACTCTAGAGCCAGCAGCAGGTTAGCTTAGCTTAGCATAAAGACTGGGAACAGGGGGAAACAGCTAGCCTGGCTCTGTCGAAAGCTGACACAATCTTCCATCCTTGGTTAAAAATGTGCAAAAACAGAAGTGTAAATATGGAGGCACAACCAGCAGCCAGTTAGCTTAGCTTAGCACAAAGACTGCAAACAGGGGGAAACAGCTAGCCTGGCTCTGTCCAAAGCTAACACAATCCTCCTGTCAGAACCTCTTAAAGCTCACGTTCTATAGTTTCTTTGGTTTAAAAACTGAAGTGTAAATATGGAGCCACAGCCAGCAGCCAGTTAGCTTAGCTTAGCATAAAGCCTGCAAACAGAGGGAAACAGCTAGCATGGCTCTCTCTCTTCAGAGCCAGTATGAACAGGAGGAAGAGGCTGCAGAGATCATTTCTCCTTCACTCTACAAATGGACATTATCATATAGTGTCAGAAGACAGTCTAAAATGGTGTTTGCCAAACCTAATACACAATTTCAACATTTATTATACTGTATATTCAAATGTGACCAGAAATTGAATGAATGAAGAACTCAGCATTTTCCCACATGAATGTTTCGTCCTCACAGTGTGAAGAAAGAGCACGGGATTAACTCTTGACCTTGAGGACGCACATGACAATGGCTGAAAGCTCAGAGAATAGTCAGTAATTAGCATAAACACAAAAGCCTGATAGATTCATTCAGGGAGATGAAACTTACAGATCATTGGAAATTTATGGCGGCTGTATTCCATTTTTTGTTTTTTACAGAGGAGAGATAGAAAAGCATCCTGACCGGAAACATCACAAACTGGCCTGGTTGGATTACCTCAGTACCAAATGTATGCAAATAAAGATGAGAAAATAATATATATCAAATATCAACAATGTGACTTTTATTTAATCTTCTGTACAAACACACTCTTCTGCATTTGGTTTCACTCAATACTACATTGATGACATGACTCGTATATCACTACTTTATATAAAAATTGATTATCCTGTCAGTAATCTCCTTTTCTGCTGGATGCATGTGTAATCTAAATACATCTTTTTTTCTGGAACTTGACCAGAACACAGTCATATCCCGATTATGTAATGTATTTCGTGTATTACTCTCCAAGCCTCCCTGCCGAGCGTCATGCTCTGTTCACCCTGCTGCCATCTGGCAAAAGATACAGAAGTATCTGCTGCCGTACCACCAGACTACAGAGTCTCCTGAAGTCTTCCTCCACACTCTGACGTGAATAGCTTATTTTTCTGTTTTTCGATATTGTTCCCCAGACCTGGTTTTACCAATTTAACACCACAAGTCCTCTTAAAGCCATGTTTAATGACCATGTGGCTCAAATATTCTCCCCCCAATTGATTCTGATTCCTGATTAGTTCCAGTGTCCGATCAGGAATCACACATTGACTTGATGCATTAGTAATCTGATTACATCTTTTGTCCATAACTCTACCAGAATACAGTCGTATCCTGATGATGTAATCCTGTTACATGTATTCCGTCACTCCCTGAGCGTGACCACCGATCAGTGAAGCGAGATATTTGCGCAGAGCAGAAGAAGAAAAGATACAGAAGTACACGCTGCCGTAGCACCAGACTACAGAGTCTCCTGAAGTCATCCTCAACACTCCAGTTTATTTACAAGTCAATATTTGGGGGTTTTTTGCTGTTTTTTCAGGGATGTGTAAACAGATATTTCTGACTTTCAGGTGTGTATTCTCAAAATCTTCTTCTTATATCCTAGAAGCACACATGTGTTTGGTTCCTCAGCCTCTGTTTTACCAATTTCCCTCCACTATTCCCCTTAAAGCCACGTTTAAAGACCATGTGACTCAAATATTCCCCCCCCTCCCTGATTGAATCTGACGCCTGATTAGTTCCAGTGACTGATCAGGAATCACACATTTTCCCCAAGCCACAATATTTGCGCACCTAAATCCCTTTTTAAAGAAAAAAAGAAAAAAAAAAAAAACGTGCCTGGCTGATGTAAAATCCCGACTTGACCATCCTCATCACGATGAAGGATGCGGTTATAACGTGACAGCATCCAGCTGAACGCCAAAGCAGAGCAGCAGTGAACTTATGATCAGGCTGTGATGCACACGGGTGACGCCGCGCTCCTGTAGTCGCATAACCAAAGACTGGCGTGGGATCGGTCCCTGCTGCGCCTCAGCTGGAATAACGTCGGGAAAATCCAGAAATTTCATTAGCGGGGTGTTTTTTTTTCTCTCTCTCTCTCTCTAAAGAAAAAAAAAAAGGAGGCGAGCTGTGTCGAGAATAATCCCTTTTGGGCAAACGTTTCCAATCGGAAGAGGGTTTTTTTTCTGTACTTTGCAGGGAAGCCAGAGCAGATTTATCCCGATAGAGAATCACCACAGAGAGCCTGTAACAAGGTAAGAAGTGATCGCCTGCAAGATGTCATGTGTTACATTTATTTTGATTACGGGTGCAGCGGCCGGTGGATGGTTTATGTGAGCGTGTCACGCAGTAGCCTATTTTTCCTCATATTTTTTTCCTCCTGTTTTTGAATGAATGGGATCGAGCGGAGAAAAAAAAAAGAAGAAGAAGAAGAGGAAGAAGAAGGAGGAGGAGGAGGAGGAGGGGGGTTGACACAACGGGCACCTGTGCGTCCCTTACAATAAAACATCCACTGCGTTTTTGTCAGAAACGTGAAAATAAAAGAGATCACTGGACGATTTGACAGCGAGGTTTGCGCATTTAATTGGCTTTCATTGGGGCCTGTGGTGCAGCTCTGCGGTGGCACCGAGGGAGCAACCAAAAAAAAAAAAAAAAAAAAGGTCTTGGTTATGAAATTGTTGGTGTCTTTTCTTGGGGGGATTTCTTTGGACACGTTTTCCGCCCCGATGCGAAAACGTGTCCAGAGGTGTCATTATGTGCGGGATCGGTGCGGATCTGATCTGGAAACAGTCTCACTGCGTCGTTTCCATCGGAATGCAGCCGCAGCAGCAGCAGCAGCAGCAGCTCCCTCTCTGCGCTCACAGGAGGCGGTTAGCTTTAATAGCATTAACTCGGATGTCATTGCACCTAAAGCGTGAAATAAAACAGCATCTGTCGGCCTCTGCTCGGGCCGAACCAGCCAGATCCATCCAACCCAACCCAACCCAACCCACCCCACCGCCGCTTCATACCCGGGCGAGCATGAGGCGGGTGTTCCGCAGTTTGCGTGATGTCGAGGCGCAGGAGCTGCTTCCCGTTCATGACATGTTCCCCAGCAAAATGTTTGTCCTTCAAGGTCATTCACTGCAGCCCCGTTTCAGGGATTAAACCCACAGTCGCGTCCTGTAATTACCAATCATGCTCGGCGGGGCTGCTTATGTGCCGTGCAGCCTGTGCACATTAAAGGCAGAGGTTTGCACTGATTTGGGCTGCAGCACACATTTGTGCTGTTTGTTGTGGAAGGCCTGAGCCAATGCAGTGCTGCTGCTGCTGCTGTCTGTGTGTGTGTGTGTGTGTGTGTGTGTGTGTGGTGGAGCTGTGCATCCTGATGCTGCTGCTGCAGAGATGTGGACCATATGTTGGTCTCGAGAGGTGGAGGTTCCCACAGTGTGCAGCCCTGGATGTGCAAAATACCATCCTGCTGTCTCATTTTGTTAAATAATGGATTGAGGATTGACGCATTCCTGGCCACTTCATGTCATTTGCCACGCCGTGAGTCAATAATTCATGAATCCGGGGCTCCTGACAGGCTGAACCAAGTTGTCAGGATTGTTACCGAGGCCCCTCAGCGTGGGATGGCAAACTAATCCAGGCTGATTTGGTCTTCGGATCGGCCCACAACTGGCTTAAACACTATATTATATACAGACACTACACGATTATGAGCTACATTCCCCTCTGATCCAGATTACGGCAGGCCTCCCCGTGGGCTCCTGCGTCCTCCCTCTCTGGAGTCAGCGCCGCGGTCCCTCTCGTAAGAGGCTTTGTTGTCATTGTCAGGGTTATAGGACAGTGTTCGCCAGTGGAAACTTGATAGCGGGTCGATCGAAACATTTGATGAACTGGATCTGCTGTGACAGTGATGATCCAGGTCAGAGCAACACGCGGGCCACAGGCTGGCACAGGCAGGGCTGAAGTGGACAGAAATAGAAACAGGAGCACCAGGGAAATATTTGCTGCCTCCTCCCTCCCTCCCTCCCTCCCTCCCCCACCACCACCACCAAAAACACACACATTTACTCTCTGTAGTCATTGAAGGGGACGTAAAAAGGAAGAAAAAAAAAAAGGCAGTGCTGGAGATTCTCATACTGCCATCGCTCAAGCATAGATAAATGCATTATTCACGTGTTCTTGCACCGCAGGAACCATGGGAAAGCAGAACAGCAAGCTGACTCCCGAGGTGATGGAGGATCTGGTGAAGAGCACGGAGTTTAACGAACACGAGCTGAAGCAGTGGTACAAAGGCTTCCTGAAAGACTGCCCCACCGGCAGGCTGAACCTGGACGAGTTCCAGCAGCTGTATGTCAAGGTTTGTGTGGAATCCCCCCCCTCATCCTCTCCTCCCCGCATCTGTCTGCATCGCCTCGGCTGTTAAAACTAGTGCCATCACCGCAAAGTCTTTCATAACCCCCCTCCTCCTCCTCCTCCTCCTCCTCCTCCTCCTCCTCCTCCCTCCCCTGGTTGAATTATTGAACACATCTCTCCCACATTTTGCAGTTCTTCCCGTATGGCGATGCATCAAAATTCGCACAGCACGCCTTCAGAACCTTTGACAAGAACGGAGACGGGACCATCGATTTCCGAGAGTTCATCTGCGCCCTGTCCATCACATCCCGCGGCAGCTTCGAGCAGAAACTCAACTGGGCCTTCAACATGTACGACCTGGATGGTGACGGCAAAATCACCAGAGTGGAGATGCTGGAGATAATCGAGGTGAGGGGTGGAGGGGGATTATCGAGTCATTAAGCAGCCGCTCATCAGGGGACTGGCTCCAGCTTTGGTCGCTGTTATCAGCCCTCCTGCACACCTGCAGCGCCCTCGGCCCGTTTCATAACCACAGAACTGCAGTTGTATTGAATTGCACCGTGCCATTTCTGGAAACACAGATCAGTATAGTAAATCTGATACGTCTGCGTGATATTGGAGCATATCGACAGTTCCTGTCCTCATAAATATGTTGTGTGGTGTTATGAATCAACATCAGTGGTTCCTGACCTTTTTCCTGGCATCATCTGTCAGGTTCCTAAGATGACCTCACATGTTATTCAAGACTATCCATTATTTAAAAGCTCCAAAGTCAAGTTGACATTCATAACACTGCTTTTAGTGGCAAATTTAGCCTTTACTGTTGTGTATTTCAAGTGTTGAACCATCACTTTTAGTCAACAATCTCACCCGTTTGTCCTTTAGGCTACTTTTATCTTTCAACAACCGATTATTTGTTACTTTTAGCACTCAAGTTCAGTTTATCCACTACTTTAAACCAGCAAATTTAAACATTTACAGTATAAATGGCTTTTAGCAAGCTGTGTCAACTTGCTGTTCATTAACCTTTCACTAAAAATGTAACTCTTTCCTTTAATCTACTAATTTTAAAAGTGTTTTTTCCATTACTTAGCTAACGCTTCCAACATCCAACTAACTTTTTTTTTTTTTTTAACTGTTTCCCTGCTAACAATGTAAAATATGTCTAAATAGAATATGATCCCAGACTGGGAAATGATTTTGTTACAGCAGCAGTGCGTCAACAAGAATAAGAGAAAGAAAAAGAAAAACACTCTGAACATAATATAAATAGAAAGCAGGATATATACAATGTATTATACACAGTGCAAACTACACTATAAACAATACTAATCTTTACAACTGTACAAGAAATAAAACAATTTCTATGAATATGCAATAACAGTATCTGTTTATCTTAACGTGTCAATTGTTTACATGTTAGCTGACAGATTGAAATCCATTTCAACAAGCTAACAGTTTCAAACTTTTATCTCTCCTGTTGGCTGTTTGTAGTTGTTGTTGTTTATATTTCAACTGAGTTGCCACCAGGTCACATTTAACTAACATTTGCAAAATGTTAACTTTAACCTAACAATGTCAAATGTTAATCCATTACCTTTAAACACTGAACAACATTTACAAATGTCAACTGTTAAGTCACTTTTAGCAGTGAAATGTTTATTCTAACAATTTCGACTGTTGTTACATTCAGATAAAAGTTTCAAAAGTATTATTTTTAACTACCACTTTCAAACATTGTGTTACTTTATCTGTTTACCATCTCAATTGTGTGCTCTTCACTGTTTCTAACACATACATACTGTTACCATACAATTTAAAACATTTATCCATAACTTTCCAGCTTGCCAGCTCCCTTTTCATGCACTCTTGGTTACAACATGTGGTGTTAAAGGGTTAAATTGACTCAGTTTATAGGCAACTTATATTGGAAATCGACTATCAGCATCACACCAATCTGTATGTATGTAAACATTTTTAAAATATAGTCCATTTTTATGTTAGTTTAGAGTTCCCTGTGCCCCTCAATAACAGCGAAAGTACTCCAGTGTTACAAGTGCCTGTCGGGAATCACTGATCTTACATCTACTCACAGATGAACACATGTGGGCTCTTCACAGGATTACATAACAATCAATCCTCGGACTAATTTCTCACTGCGCCTCACCCACAGGCTATCTACAAAATGGTGGGCACCGTGATCATGATGAAGATGAACGAGGACGGTTTGACACCAGAGCAGCGGGTGGACAAGATCTTCAGCAAAATGGATAAGAACAACGACGACCAGATCTCGTTGGAGGAGTTCAAGGAGGCGGCGAAGAGCGACCCGTCCATCGTGCTCCTGTTGCAGTGTGACATGCAGAAGTGAGCCCGGCCCTCCCGCTCGCTCCTCCAACCCCGTCTGTGATCCGCACACTCTGGACAGCAGCACATGTTTTAATGTCTCATTAGGTTCTCTGCCATTTCCACAGGAAAACAAACAAAAAAAAAACAAAACAATGCTTGGACTATTTTTCAATGGACTCGCTTCTTGTGGTTGTATGCATGAGAATGTCAAATGCTGAATAATTTTGAATATAGCTCTAAGATATCATTCATTTCTATTTCAGAACATGCCAATGTGATTTGTGCACAGTAACCCCTACACATTCTCATCCAACCCCCCCACCCCCCTAGCTTGTATATCAGTGGAGCACTGCATTAAATTATGTTCCTGCAGTATTTAGGATCCCCAGTGTTTGACTGCTGCAACTACTGTACGCTTTACATAATAGTAACAAAACAATAATTCCTATGATAATTGTAACTGTCTCTACTATCCAGACCTGTTGAGCTCTTGGAGAATAGAGAGGCTCCTGTCTGTTCCGGATGTTTTCACACGATGGAACCAAGAAGAGTAGGTTCTTTGCATGCATATATTATGTGTCGGAAAAAAAAAAAAAAAAAATTATATATATATATATATATAATCTCTTACCTTTTTGCATCTTTAGGTGGTTATAAAAGAGAAAAAAAAAAAAGGAAAAAACCCTCCGGAAAAATTCATTTAGTAATGTTGCATGGGATGTACAGTGTGTGACTCATCAGACTCTCATTAGTTCACCTCCAGTAATGTGGGAGCATGCTTCCCTCCATTCGATACACGTGTATGTGTGACACTTCGAGTGCTTTTTCGAAAAGCTATATTTGGGCTGCGGTTTTGCGGGCTAATCTCCGAGGAAGAGCTTTTTTTTTTTTTTTTTCCAACATAAACATAGTATTGTGTTTCAATTCAGTGACTTCTGGGATGAGCAGGAATATATTGACGGAGCAACATTTCCTTTGATGAATTTTACTCTACTGCTGCCACTTAATCTAGAGGGAAAAAAGGGCCCAAATTACCGCTGCCACTTATTAGGCACAGTACTCATTCATTATGCCCCCCCGCCCGCACCCACGAGGATCCACAATTGGCTTCTCTTTCAGGCTGCTTATTTGATTTAGACCTAAATAACTGAACTCAGTACATATCAACATGTTTACAGAAGGAAGAGCACTGCAAAAATGACGACAGTCTTGGCTTTTGACCTTGTTGCTGGGAGCTCACTCTCCAGGCCGGGGACCTTTCGAGAGGGGCTCCACTTCCAATGCAGCAATGTAAAAAAGAAAAAAAAAAGAAAAAAAAAAAACTAAAAGAAAGAAAGGGAAAAAGCCTCTTATATGTTTACTGGACACACTGCATTCCTACGTATAAAACTTTTTTGTAAGGAGAAACTTTTTATTGAAAGGTCTCATCTTCTAATCTAGTCCGTTCGCAACAATCATTAAAGACGCAGGAACCCTCGAGAGAGGTGCTCGACAAAGCTTTTGAAAGAGGGTTTTTTTTTCTTTTTTCCCGTGTGAGGCGGCAGCTGGATGATGAGGATGATGATGATGAGGATGATGATGAGGATGAGTTGTTGTGCAAATTTTCTTTCAACAGTTTTGCTTCCCCATTTCTAGGCTATGCAAGCATGGACTGAGTGTCTGCTTGTAGTCCACTTACAGTAGTGGAGGTTGCAGAAGCTTTTCACTGTTCTGTCTATAAACAACCCCCCCTCCCCCCACATTATTATAAATGTCTCTAATTTATACATTTCAGTCCAGTCACTAATGTCAGATTCTTTGTCTAGTAAATGTTTATATCAAATATGAAAAATCATAATACAAGTGACTGTATTCTTTTATACATGTGGCATGTCTTGCACCCAAAAATAATTCTGTAGTGATTAAACTGAATAAACCATCACCAGGCTTTTTCAAAAGACTCGGTGTACCAGTGTAATTAATGGAAGCGAAGGGGAATCCTGGTGTTTGTTTTTTTGTTGTTTTTTTTAAAAACTTGACCAAGACCTTTTGTTAAAGTCTGAGATCGTTTTTGTCTCATTCAAGAAAGAATCTCACTCTGAAATCTGGCAAGAAGTGAGCTGTCGCAGTTGTTGCCTCATCTAGATCGTCAGGATCGGTTAAAAATTCAGCCGCGACTTTGAAATGAAATTCTCTCTCCACCTCTGACTCACATTCCCACCGCTGTGTTCCTGCAACTACTCACCCCTCGCGAGATCTCAGTGAGACAAAAAGAATCTTGTGGTCGATCTTGATCTTTTGCTTTTAACGGACGTCACTTTGTCAGAGTTAACTGATGCAATCTACTGTACAGATCCCAAAAAACATTGGAGAGTCTGTATAATTTACACACCAAGGCGTGTAAATATAGAGTCCAGGTTTAAAAAAAAACAAAACAAAAAACACCAGAATTCTCCTTTAAGACTGCGTCGAGTGTATGTTTGGATGTTTGGCTGGAGGGACGTGAATGGAAAGACAGATACAAAAGCGTTGATTGTAACAAAGATCATGTGACTCTTCACAGTATTTACAGGACACTACAGCATGATGAGCATACTTTTTTTTTTTTTTTTTACAAGCGAGAGAACTGGGGGGTGCTAGTGTACATGTTTGTATCACAGCCGAGTCAGTCGCCAGAATAAGAGCGTTTCTGCAGAAACACAGATAGGTGATACATTTATATCTGTTTAGGTTCAATTTTTATGTTTCTTTCCTGTAACTACGCTGTGTTAATGCTCTGGTTAGGTTTGGGCACGTTTTGGTCACCACAAACACGTCCTCCTGTGAAAAATAGACGGTTTTGGTTGCGATCGCCCCGCCAGGCGGCCTTAGTGGCTTGTAAAAATAACGGCCTTTCCTTCCCCTGATGGACGTGAAAGTCTGCTAATAAGCCATGTTTGGTACAAATGTGAAGCTGGGACGTATCTGTGGTTTGCAGAAGTGTTAACCGCTAACATCATATCCTGGTGACCGGGCCGTCACAGCGCACAAATACGATCATCTTTAGTCAGTGATTACAGTGAAGCAAACTTAGTATTAACACTGACAGACTGTTCACATAGTCAACCACTGTAACAGTTCACTTTTAAAGATACTGTCAATTAAAAAGAAACATAGTTTAGTAAACTCACACCGACGAAAAAAATCCAATTACTGCATAAGATTGTGAATAATTTGCAACAAAACAGACGACAATGCCAATAATTCAAACACAGCATTCATATCAGCTTTCAGAATATTTCCAAAAAAACACACAGAAAAGTTAAAAGTCAGTGCCATAGATCAGAAAAAAATAAAAACTATAGTAAGACAATCCTAAAAGTGGTGCAGTGCACACGCCGCCTAACACGCAAAATGTAACCGAGGGCTGAAAATGAGTTGAATGACGTGTTGATCAGTCCTGTGACCAGGACACCAGTAACAACAACACTAATGCAATCTGGTCCATATGTGAGCGGACCGTAACGCAACATTAAAAATGATCTCAGCTGCCTTCACAAGTCTGTGGACAATTTGTTGAAGTTGTTTAACGCAGCTGGACTGTCGATTGTCTTGATGAAGGACTCGGATTGGATTTCCCACAGCAGTTCGAAGGATGTGACTTCATGCACGTTCTCAAGTGCCTCATCTCTTCGCGCCGCTAACAGGCAGCATAGTAGCTAACATTTAGAAATGGAGCCTGCTAACATAAACTAAAGACCAGCTTCCAGCGCAACACACAAGCTCAGCAGAGCCCCTTTAAAGATAAGAGTTTAAAGTCTGACCACAGAAGCAGTTTACAACAGGTTATGTGAGATTTTTACGGGACAATAACTGTAAAATGTTACTGTGTCGTGGTATACACAATCATACGAATCTTTAATTGTCAGTTACAGCGACCCCACAACGACAGAGTGAGAACAGGACGGATCTGAGTTGAACATAACAACAACGCTTCATAACAATTTTGAAAATATAATGTCCTGACAAACTTATCAAGCGTCCTCAGTCTTCCTTCGTAAAGAAACGTGATATTTAAAAACACATCTAGTAATACTGAAGTTATACCACAGTGACCGGTCTCAAGCTTCGCAGATGTTTCTGTCACTGCAGCTCGGCTCTGACGTCTTCGTCCCTGGCTTCACTCCGGACTCTCTCTGGATCCTGGAGGTGGTGGATCTTGATGAGGCGGGTTTTAGGCAGATTACTGAAAGAGACGAAGCACGATTAACATCTGATCAGTGAACAAAGACACGGTGAAGGAAGTCTTGATAGAAGCAAACAAGAGTCACCAGGAGTTTAAAGTGCTGGGACACATGTGTACAGTACAGTTTTACTTTGTTTATATGTGGCGGACCCTGCCACCTGTCTAGCTTCAAACAGTGTGGGACCTCACTGTCCCCTCAGAACAGCTTGTTTATTAACTTATGGAAATGATACTTTCTTATATAGTTTGTATCATCATATAATAAATATTATAAATACAAAAATTGAGTTTGAATTTTCTAGAACTACATGTTGCCTCCTTTAACAACGAAGACTACAACTCCCATGATCCCACACTGCTTCACAACTTCAAACTACACCTTTAGTTTTTATTGTTTTGATTCAGAAAAATGACATATTGTGCATTTAAAAGAGTATTGTAATTATTAAATTTAATATAAATGTTAAAAGGCCAAACAAAAATGATAAAAATGATTTTCAAACATTTGTAATACACTTGTATAGATTCTACATAATTTATAATGATGAAAACACTAAGTAGCAAGTAACAAGTAGTAGAATGTTAAAGTATTTTTTAAATAATTCTGTTAAATATGCATTTAATTGCACAATAAAGAAATACAAGCAAATGATGTTAAATTATAAAATATAATAATAATTATTAGATTTTTTAATTCATTTTTTATGTTAAAAATGCTGCATAAGTTGTGTAATGGATTAAAATGTACCCACTTTTATACTGTAACTGAAATAATGGCAGATTTTAGCTTCCACATGTAAAAGAAAGATGTAAAAGCACGTAAACAGAGACAAACATTAATCAGAGCGTCACCTGGTGGTGAGAGGAGTGATGAAGACAAACTGTCGGAGGTGCTGCCGCTCCGACAGCTCCAGGAGGAGATCCAGACAGATCCTGCGATTATGCATATCCTGCAACATCAGAACGAAGGCGTGAATCAGACTGAGTCAGAGCTCACAAAGTCAGCCACACTTACACAACTTCATACAAATTGTGTAAGTTTGATACAAATTGTGTAAGTTTCATACAAATTGTGTAAGCGCGCGAGATCACACCGTGCTTCTGATATTCTCTGCTCACCATGTAGACGTCGAACTCATCGAGGCATCTGAAGGGCGACTCTGTGATCTCCCACAGCGAGAGCATGAAGCACACGGTGGAGAAGGAGCGCTCGCCGCCGGACAGCGACCGCATGTCGCTCACGCCGTCCTCCTCCCGGCCCGGAGGCTTCACCTTTACCAGAACAGGTGTTTCATTGTTTTATTTCTATGTAGTGTTTTCCCCCATGAATAAGAAAGAAAAGGTAGCACCTGTAGCAGGTCCAAGACATTAAAACGATCGCGTTGCTTCAATATGACGTGAATATTGCAACTGAATTTCTCACAAAGTCACAGATAAACAGACGTACCGAGATCGAGAGCGTTTCGTTGTTGTGATCAAAAACCATCGAGCCGCAGCAGTTCATCTTGATCAGAAAGTTATTGAAGTATAACTTGCATCTGACGGAGAGCGACCTTTCAGGAGAAGAAGAAGAAATACAGGACGTTCCACTATAATTACACATTTCTGACTTCTTTATCAAACTAAGCAGATTGTGTTGTTTGTTTTTTTACCTGCGCATTACTTTGTATCTGTTCTGCCTGTCTGACATAATGTTGTCGAGTCGATCGATGAACCTCCGCAGATCTCTCACTTGGTTGGTTTTCTGTCTGTACAGAGAGAGGGCCTCGGCGTACTCCCTAATGAGGACAGAGGACAGAAAATGGCATAGCCTCAATTTTTCTTCTTCCAGAATAAGGCCAGAAGACGATTTAGCGAGGCAGATTGGATTGACTTTGACAAGACTGACAAACTGTCAGTGCGGAGGAGAAATCTGATTGGATGAGCTGAATGAACCTCGGTGGGTAGAGACACATTTTTTGTCTGACTTCAGAAAAATCACAGTCACACAGCCGTGTAACACCGAGTCACAGATGATTCCTCACCTGACCACCTGCTCGTGCTGGCCGTGGCTGCTCTCGTACACCTTGAGTTTCTTCTTCAGCCGAGTGATCTCCGTGTCGATGCTCTTGGTGCTGCCGGTCACCTGCTGCCGCTCGGGGCTGATCTCTGAGGCTTTGGCCACATATTCCTGTCATCACATGTGAGGGTCTCATAGTGTAGCTAGAATAGCCTCCAATGCATAAGGTGTATTAACTAACACATCAAGTACAGCTGTTGTTACCTGTAGCTCTTCTTCTCTTTGGGTGAGGTCACTCTTCATAGCCTGGATGTTGTCTTCGTGACTCTTCAGCTTGTTTTCTAAAATCTTCAGGTTTCGCTCGTGTTTCATGCACTCAGTCTCCAGCTTCATCTGCTCATCCTGAGGCTCAACAAACAGCAGCGATCAATCTCACCATCTCTGCTTCTTAAGGACGATATAAAAGCTTACAACCTCGGATCAGATGCTGTTGCAAAATAAGAAAACCTTTACATTCAAACAACTCATAGTTTGAAAAAGGTTTGAAAACTATGGCGGCTCTGGGGGTCAAAACAGGAGAACACACACAGACTATAACCAACGTGGTACAACAAGGCTGTACTGTACCCTCAGTGGCTCCATGTGATCAGGAAGCTGATCAACACGCTCTCGAACAGAAGCGTACTCCGACTCCACGTCCTCTGTCATCTTCTGATGCTTGTCGAGCTCCGCCTTCGCCTCTTGAACGGCCTGCTTCTCTGCCTCTATTTTCTGTCGGTACTCTTGGGCAACTTCCTCCTGCAAGACGTATTAAAAGATATCAGACTTACATAATCAGCCGTAAGAGTTATGTCTGTTTAGAAGATGTGCAAATACAAAAATAAAATAAATAAATGATCACCAAGGAGCTGATGTCATCAATTTGGTCCTCACCAGCCGTCTCCAGCTCGGATATCGACGCCTTGATTTGATTCACGGAGGCCTGCGTTAAAAAAATGAAAGAAAATAATCAAATAATTCCAAATTTACCTGAAAATATAGATGTAAGAACAGAAAGCAAGAACAGGATGGATAGACATGAAGAAAAAGAGGAATAAATGTAAAGTAAACAGTGTTGTTGTTAGGTTAAACCCATTTTCTACTGCCCGGTTCACTGACCAGCGTCTTCTTCAGGGTCATGATGGTGCTGTTCAGCTGGCTCTCCATGCTGACGATCTGCTCAGACACAGAAGTCACGTGGAGCTGAAACCTGGACAGCTGAGCCTGGTGATTCTCCAGGTCGGACTCCAACATACTGCGACAGACACGATCGATTTTTACCTCAACCCTGAACTGTACACGGTTGAAAATGTACCACAAGTGCAGCACATTGTAAATAAAATGTCGATAACAACATGCAGTATTTCCAGTATGACGTCACAACCAACCAACCAACCTACCTTAATTCAGTCTCGATATCCCCGCCGAGATATTTGGCCATGCTGAACTCGGAGGTGTAATACCGGTTTGGAAACACCTGATCTCCCTCCACGGTGAAGGCTTCCCGGCAGTTTTTAGGCGGTCGTCCATGCTGCATCACCTTCCTCGCTTTGTCCTTTTCCTTTTCGATGAAAAAACAAAAAATGACGACATCAATCCCTAAAAAAACAAAACAAAACAAAACAAAAAACGACTCCACATTCAATAACGACACCAACTTTGATGATCAGAATCGACTCTATGCCCCTCATATCGATCAGGCAGTTGATGATCACCGGGTTTGCGGCCGTGATCATGTCCAGCACTGACGGGTAATCTGGATGATGCGCTTTCCTGCAAGAAAGGAAAGAAAAACATCACGAAGCTTTAAAATGTGCGTCGTAAGAAACAAAAACAACAAACGTGAGAATGCTGCAGCTGCTGACCGTCCGTGAATATTGTAAACTTTGTCAGAGAAAGGGCTGACGATGATCTGCGGCCTGCTGCCCTTTGGATAGTAGCGAGACATCAGCTCCTGGAGCACCGCCTCGTCCTTGTAGTTGTCACAGCAGAAAGCCTTCATGAAGCTCCGCAGGCAGCACTCGATGGCTACAGCCAGCGTGGGATCCTTCAGACTGATACACACCCCTGAGAGCAAATGCAGACCGTCAGCTACATGTACAATTCCAATGAGTTTACTGCACCATGTGTAAACTGACTGTATGAGAGGGAAGCTTAATGGTTTTTGTGAGGTTTTCAGAACACAGTGGATCATTTTATACCTCTTTAACACTTGAACAGCTAAACTAGCAAATGATTAAAAGGTCCAGTGGTTAGGATTTAGTGGCATCGAGCTGTAAACAATGGCTACTAAAGTGAAAGTGAAAGTCCCTCTCTGGAGCCTATTTTGGCTTCCTAATCAGGATTAGCAGGTTAGCAATAGCTTAGCATAAAGGGTGGAGAAACAGCAGGCCTTGCTCTGTCCAGCAAACGGATCCAGACTCAAAGAAAGAAGACATAGTCCGGCTCATAATCCGCACACACGAACAAGATATGACATATTGATAAGTGAGTTTTAGAGGCGTCAGTAGGTGGATTTTGTTATTTTTGCACAAAGCCAAGCCAGCTGTTTGTGCTTGTTTACAGTCTTTAAGCCAACCCTCAGCTGGCTCCAGCGACATGTTGATGCCTACCTATCGGCCCAACAGGTTTCTTGAGGAAGCGTTTTTTGGCATACGCCTCGGCGATCGAATCCAGCAGGTCGGGCACGTGTTCCCCAAACCGCTTCAGCTTGTTTGACCGACTGGCCAGGAGCTGATTCTTCCTCTTCAGTTTCGACGCGCACAAGACGTGGATGTTTCTCTCCTCCAGTCTAGTCAATGTGAACGACAGGTTGGTCATGAATTGTCAGGTGGAATGCAGATCCGTTCAAGTGAAAGCAAACATGGCTTCTTGTACCTCAGCTTGTCCCGCTCCTCCTTCCCTTTGAACAGCGCCTGATGCTTGTTCTTGATCTCCTCGTTCAGCTGCGAGCACGTTTTCTCGAGCTCTGCGAGCTGCTCTTTCAGATCAGATATTTTCTTCTGCTGTTTCGCATATTCTGTCTCCACGTCGCTGTTGAGACTCACACTAAAATGTGGAGAAAAACACAAATGAACACGCGCACTTGCATGCAGGTAAAGAGGCTTTTTTTTTTTTTTTTTAACCTTTCTGCTCCCGTACCTCGTCTTTGCCTTGTTAATTTTCTCCTGGAGAAGGTCTTGTTCCTGCTCTGATTGTTTGAGCTTGTTCAGAGCCCGGAAATAAACGAGCTACGGGGAAACGATTATGTCACTCTCACTCATATAAATGATGTATATTCAGTGTACAGAACAGAACCAGGTCGTCATAACTCCCCGTCAGTACCTCCTGTTCCTTGTGAGCTTTGCTGATGGTCTTCATTTGTTCTTTCAACTTGTGACTGTCCCTCGATAGAGACTCCTGCTCGTCTCTCAGACTCTCAAATCTGCTTTTGACGCTCTGAAGTTTCTTCTCTACTTGTGTGACCCTGGTCTGTGTGAAAGATGAGAGAAAGTACCTTCAGAAACATCTAGAAGAGAGGAGAGGTTGTTTTTTTTTCCAACCGAGGACATCTATTGTAAATATTAAAACACAGCGAGGGAATTAAAGGACGGTCGGTTTATATGGCGGTGATAGTTTGAAGGGCTCCGACATTTATAAATAGACTTGTATATATTTAACAGAATAGGAACACTTGTGACTCACCTGACACAGCTGAAGGTTGTCCTGATGTTTGTAATTATTCTCTTCCTTTTCAATGTCCTCCTTCAGCTGCTGCACAAACTGCTCCTTCTCACGGACCTGACAGTAATATGAAAATAACCCTGATTTATAGTCATGGAAATTATGGCCTCAAAGGAAACGCTTGGCAACGTATTGCGTCATGTTTTCCTTTGGTTTTGTTTCTTCCTTTTTCTTCTTTACTTTCATGCTTCTTCTAACCCTAACCCTTACCCTTCATTATTATTAAGGCAAGCAGATAAAACTCGATAAACAATAAAATAAATGTACATTTCTGTGCTCTTCCTCATGCCGACAGATGAAACTCTTACCAAACACCATGCCATCGATTTCTTCAGATTCTCCAGCACCGCCTTCATCTCACTGAAGGACGACAGATTGTCGTACCTCTCCTTCTTCTGCAGAAACTCGTGTTTCAGGTCCTTGAGACACTGAACACAAAAGAGAGCTCGAATGATTCGATTCACTCTCGGGCAAAAGAAATCACTGCACGTGTGACGTTATGCATATGAACGGTGGGTGAACAAGCGTCCACATTACCTCCTCTTGTCTCTCCACCTGCTGCCTCGTTACTGTTTTAGTGTGCTTGATGTGGATGTAATCTCTCTTCATCTGTTCCAGCAGAGTCGCTTTCATGAAGAACTACGAGGGAGGCCAAAAACTTAAACTTAAACTCATGTGGAAATGATATTATAAAACAAAACGGTCATAAATTATCAGATGTGATGTGTTGTACCTTGTACTTGTCTGATTCGTTTTTTGAATGTAGGAACTGTTTACTCATTTCTTGGTTGAGGATGGACACTGGGTTATCCAACTGTAACACATAAAAACAAATTCAAGTATAACTGTGTTGCAGTAAGAAGGATAGAAATGGTGCATTCGATGCGAGTTAAAGAGCTGCAGGACAGAAGAAACGAGAGTACCTGGACGTTGAAGTGGTCCAAAATGGCCGTCAGCTCCTCCTTCTTGTTGGAGATAAGGAGGCCTGAAACACAGGAGAGGTGACGACTGACGTGGTTAAAGGCTCTGATGCAGCAAAGACACAACCATTTTCATCATTTAAAGGGTTTGTTTCTATTTAAATGAAAACCTTCTTCTCAGTGTCTTAAAATACGGATATCCTCTTGCGATCTTATTTTCTTTGGAGCCAGAAGTGACAATATTTGTACTCCAGGGTGGAGCGCCTCTATCATGATCGAATCTGACTAAGCACCTGAAGACATGCAGTGATAGAGACTAACATCAGGCTGTAGTAATGAAACTGTACTACTGAGGTAAACTTTCTGTGAGCTCAATCAGCAACTGGCACGCTGACGTATCCAGTTTCAACATCCTTTTTCTAAAATGACTCAGTGACATTTACAACTTATGAAAAACATCAGTCCACATTTTTTATGTTCACACTCAGGCAGACGGCACAAAACAGTGAAACAGTGCCGTGCATATAAAAACACACGCATGTAGGTTTATAGAGGAAAATTCTTGTACGTAAGCAAAGAATGTAAACAGCTCAGGTCCAACTGAAGCGCTTTGTCTTCACTCCCAAGTGTGTCTGGTTTACTGGACATCAAGTGAAGGTTTAATGAAGACTCGGAAAACATCCGTTACTCAGGAAACGTACCGGCTTTGTTCCTCAGTCTGCAGTTTCGACTTCCATCACAAAAGATCCTCTGCTCGATTGAGATGCTGTCACCGTAGACGTCCCATTTGTAAGCGTCTGGTCCTCTGTTTCTCAGCTTAACAGTTATATCTGCAGAACTAGAGAGCAGACGGTACTGTGATGACATTCTTGGACCAGAGAAGTGACAGAATAAAACTTTATGTGCGCTGACTTACTTTTCACCGGTCTTCACAAAATCCTTCAGCGACGCCCCTCTGTTTGTGAACGTGGCCTTTCCACCGAGGCCGACGATCAAAGCAGTCAGGATGGCGCTTTTTCCACCTGAGAATTAAATCGGGAAACGGCAAATGATGAGGGATTAACTCGCTGAACAGGGAGGATTCAATAGAAAGGTGCTGGCTCGCAGGCAGAACTAAAGATTGCATGCAAATAAATACAAGTCGGCCATCCGCAGAAATCAGGAGGGTCATCTTTGAATAAACAAATACTTCGACTAATCAAGACAGAAATCTGCAGATGAATTGGAAATAAAGTTGGTCATATAAGATGGTTACAGTACGCTTCTCTATAATAAAATAAAATACAGTCCTGTTTCTTTTATATTTGCCTTGTAGAATGGGACTATATAGAGTGGATCTGTCAACAAGGCTGGATTGAGACGTGTAAAACACACAAGCCAGAGTCAACAGCAGCTCTCCTGACATTCACAGATCCGGTTCTTACTTCCATTGTTCCCGACGATGAAATTCACGTTGGGCCCGAACTGGAACGGACCGAGCAAATGATGACACATGAAGTTCTTTAGAGTGACGCTTTCGATGAGGCCGATATCTCCCTGGAAAATACACGCAGAGGACAATATCCCTGCTGTTAATGAGCTGGTGGGAAGTAAAGACAAACAATTAGTGCATCACGGGAGCTGGGGGGGTGACTCACTGTGGCAGAGAGCGAGAAGCTGCCTGAGGAGGGTCTCTGATGGTTCGTATCATCTGCTGCGTCGTCGATACCCACAGCTGTCACCCTGCGGCTCTTGACAGCTGTCGCATCACCGATCGCTTTGCCTTTCCTCTTACTCATCTTGAAACAAGTCACTGGAAATAGAATTAACAGGAAGAGTCAGAACTAACGTCTGTACTTTCAGTGCATCATTTCTTACTACCAGACAGACAGAGAGGTCACGTTATCGGATAGAAGTCAGGTTTCCACAGTTGACCTTTCAGTTTGTAGGGTTGTAACTGAGTACAGTTTGTTTGTGATGAAACTCAGAGGTTTTTAAGGGCTTGGTCGATATGTTCAGCTCTCGATCTTTACCACAATGCTTGGGTGTCGGTTCGAGATGTACTGTGATTCGATATAACGATTTACGATGAAATTTATTCACTTCTTTCAATGCTGGACCTTTGGAAAAGACTGCCAGAGACTGTGCTCGAGTCATATTTACAAAACAATGCACATCACATGCCAGTCAGCCACAATACAGAAGTGGTTCATTAAGTATTTCTAAGGTGAATTGCTACTTTTAACTGTTCCTGCCCATCAAGCTAATGCTGTATGGAAATAATGACAACAATAAAATCTGCAATGCCCCTGAAAACACAAACGTGAGTCTTCAGACGAGCATCCTTCACATTTAAAAGTGAACTTGAAATCTGCCTCTTTCATTGCCTAGTATTAATATTCCCCTGTGTGGGAGTGTCCTTGCAGAGTCGTTAACAGACACGTGTGAGCTTTGAGTTTCAGAGTCAGAGTCGAGTTGGTTGCTAAGGCCAGGTGAGGCCAGGTGTGAATGGTTGTTAGGCTGTCTGGGGAGGGAACTCAGTGCAGCATTGTAGGTGGGTGATAAGTAATGTCTTAGGCCAAGGACGGTGGCTTCAGTTTGACACAGATGGATTTCTTTACTCCGCTTTCAAACAATCTGTGGAAGATGTTTACATCGTTGTCCACAAAGGAATGATTTCTGTCCTTCGGATGTAAGTGGACAGCAGAGTTGTGTGTTGTGCCACTCGTTAAAAGCCTCCAACTCCAGTTAGTTAGAACTGAAGGAGCCTCTTGGATGAGAGGTGAGCCGTCTTCAAGAAACTGAAACAAGTCCAGTTGTCTACGACACGGCACTTAGATTGACCTGGATGAACCTCATCAACATAAAGGTTGTTAGTTACTGGAAAAACTGCTGCCATTCGTTGTGTGGAGGAGTATGACTGCCTAGAGGTGAATCTGTGCTTCAGACTCGGCTTTAGCAACGAAGAGCTCATACAGTTTTAAAGTGAAACTCGCGCCAAAATGCAACCTAGGCTTTTTTTGTGAATGTATATGAGTCAAACCTTCGTATAAATGAAGAATTACGACGAAAGAGGCACTTTTAAGATGGACCGCAGTTTCGTTTTCGGCTCAAACTCATTTTCAACGGGAGTGCATGGGGCACTTTTATGATAGCATTAAAATCGCTATTTTTAAAACACTAAGAAGGCTCGACACAACATGAAACTTTGCTCAACTGAACCACACACACTCTACCCAGACGTGACCATCCCCACGTACGTCTGGGCTGCCATGACGACGGCTAGAGGAGGAAGCTAATGCTAACACGAGTTATTCAAAAACTCTCTTTTTAGTAAACTCTGTGTACACAAACGATGTTCTCAACGCTGGTGTTCATGTGTAGAGACCCTGGTGATACAACCAGCAAAGTTTCATGTTGTGTTTTAGCCTTCTTGGTGTTTTAAAAATAGAGATTTTGATGCTAGCATAAAAAAGTGCCCCATGCACTCCCATTTAAAATTAGTTTCTTCTCAAGGATCTTGCTCAAAGATACATCTGTCGGGAGTTGAACCAGCAACCTTCCAAACACTACCCGCTCTACCTCCTGAGCTACAGCCACCTCCTGGTATTTCCACCTAAGGGCTGCACAAAAAAGTGGTGAATAAAATGTACAAGAGGATTCATTCAAAGAAAAACACACTTTCGAACTACAGTGCAACAAATAGCTGACACATGTTGAGTCAGGAAGCGATACTTGACTCTATTTTTTCCCCCCGGCGACTTCTGATGTGCAGACTTGAAATATCTGTACTTTCACAAAAACACATTTTAAATTAAGACGCACCAGCTACTAATTGAGTCACGAGCAAGTTCCTCCTTTTCAGAAGGGTTCAAATATGACATCAGAGCTGCTGCAGGGAAACATTCAAAAGCTCTGAACGACGGCTCTGAGCAAATGCATTCACAAAAAACAAAAAAAACAAAACAAAAAACTGTTTTTAAAAGAGAGCGAGTGAGCGCAGGGACAGAAATGTGAGCCTGTTGTCTTGAAGCCAGGAAGCCAAAGGCCTGAAAGCAGCAGTTACACAGCCCAGCAGCAGGTGTTGTTGTGTAATAACAACAGCAGACACACACTTTACTGCAGCTCTCTGTGTGTCCTAAATGTTTCCAGCTCATTCACACAGACATTAAGATCCACCGGGCCCTTAATAAACACACCTCAAAAGCTTTTACTCACTGGATTTAAATTAGATTATCAGATATCCACCAAGTTACTCAAACTCAGCTGAGCATGATGTTTTTTTCCCACCATTCTGCAGCACTGTTGAAGACAACACACACACACACACACACACACACACACACACACACACACACACACACACACACACACACACACACACCTAAAGGCAGAGAGCAGCAGGTGGATCCAAAAACAACCCTCAGACTTTTTTCTTTAGCTTTATTTATCGCGAACAAAATCACAACAAGCTCTCAAACTCAAACTTCTCCTACCAGTGTGCAGCCTGCGGGAATAACATGGCCATGAGCAGACGGAGGCGTTCTGACACTTCCTGGTCGGAGAGGGTGTAGTGAGCGCTGACAGTTGCGGGTTGTCACGTCACTACACCCCCCCCCCCCCGCCCCAAACACGGAACCGAGCGCGTGCGGCGCTGCGTGACTGGTTCGACCCGCCCATCTGTGTGCCTGCGTGTGTGCGCGCGCGCGCGTGCCTCCACGAGTAAAAAAACAAACAAACACGTTTTGTTTATTTTGGATGGAGAAAAAAAAAAGTGTAGAGGTGAACTTGTATCATCTTTCAAATCGTGCTGATCAGCTGTTTGAGTGAAAACAGCCTGCTGCGCATTTTGCGTCAGGTGTTTTTTTTGTTTGTTTGTTTGTTTTGTTTTGTTTGAGGAACGTGCTGCGTGCAATCAGCGCCTTTAAAACCGCGTGAGAGCGCCCGCCCCACACCTGAAGGCCGATGATGGTGATGATGATGATGATGATGGTGATGATGGTGATGATGATGAGACGTCTGAAGCGAACACGGTGAGAAAACTGTGATAATTTGTTTGTTCAGTGAGCTGAAGCTGTGCAGTCACCACCCTGAACAACACAACAGAGACTGCACTTAAAATGTTTGTACCAGTTTTGACAGTCCCCGTTTTGTGTGTTTCAAATGTTTTTAAATGTGAATCTGTCCATTGCGGAGCCTTGTTAAAGTATCCACATATCCATCTTCATTTCTTTCTTTATTTCTGTCCTCCTTCCTGTTTGTCCTCCCTCCTTTCTTTGTGTCGCTCTTCCTTCCCTTTATCTGTCTTTCCTTCCTTTCTGTTTGTCCCCCTTTCCTTCTCATCTATCTATCTATCTATCTATCTATCTATCTATCTATCTATCTATCTATCTATCTATCTATCTGTCTATCTATCTATCTATCTATCTATCTATCTGTCTATCTATCTGTCTAAATGCTGAGTATTTACATTCATCATCATCAGGGTTTTGCACAAGGAGCAGGATTTCCAATTTTATTTTTTTAACTGACCGATTATTGTCTCATTTAACCAGTAGCAAAATTGTTGTTGCAGTGATTTTAATCAATAAGTCGGTAAAACTTTTTAAAGGAACAATATGTAGTTTTGTTGTGTCTCCTGAAGCAACTATCTGAATCAGTGCAACACGTGTCAACTAGTGAGCATCAGGTCCTTAATTTATCATGCTGAGCACCAAGGCAGGTTTATTTATATACCACCATTCAGACACAGGGCAATTCAAAGTGTTCTATGTAGAAATACATTTAAAAAAACAAAGTTAAAAGAACTATATTTAAGAAAAAAATAGTTTTGAGTCTCATGTCCAGCTGGTCAAATAATGACACAATGGGATGATGGTCGACCCGTCCTACAATTCCAAAGCATCAGTTTTTGATAAGTTGGGATTGAGACTCAAAAATCAACTTTAATTTACTGAAAAAAACACAGTAAACATAATTGTTGTAAGCTCTGTAAGCAAACATGGACCTGATTGAAAATTACATCATGTCTTATTTTACCGATTTCCAACCGATTCGATGCCGAGGTCGTTAAATGCTTGAAAGTTAAAACTCCTCTTCATATGTTTAAAATGTTGGCATGTTCGGCAGATGGACAGTGGATGGCAGTAAACGCCAATTTAATGATGTTTGGTTTAAAGCTGAGAGAAGCTGTTGAATCATCACTGTCATGAGCCTTAGCTTGTGGGCAGATGATGACAAATCTAAATATGTTAGTTGTTTGGTGAGTTTGTACGTGTTTCCTGTGTTTTGACGTGTCATTATCAGCTCACCCTCGTGCTGATGGAAACTCAGGTGAAGTTTTGAGGTCCGCAAAACATTTCTGGAGCTTCACAGCAAAACAGTGTTGCAGAATTGTCCTAAACAACTGAAGTAGTGATCAATTCAATAGATTTACTGCTATTCAGTTAGTTGGTTGCTTTTAAACACACCTCTCAAAGGTGTCCAATAAGCAATTCTGAGGAAAGATACTGAAGCTTTGAGTTGGCGATCAACCAACACAAACAATCGAGCATTTTTCTCAAGAATTGCTGACTCCTGGAAACGTCTGAACACTGCATAGTAACAGGAAACAGAGAAAATACAGGCAGAGGGCAGAGTCTCTGTAGAAACCACCACACACTTAAAAAAAATGGTGATTGAGACTGTCCTAGAAATTCTTTCCCCTGAATTTCTTGATAATAATGGACTATTTTATGTATTTTTCTTTTCCTTTTTACAGGGATATCTAACCGCTGAGCTTCAAAATGTGTTCAGTTCCTGGGTTTCCAACTCCGGGATCAGAGGTACCTGTCCTCATCACGGGGGTCAATCTAAACTCCAGATGTGGTCTTGTGGAATTGTGGGTTAACATGGATGATGGAAGGGAGCATATTTATGAGCAGATGAGAGAGGAAATTCAGATTCCTAAGAGGAAGTTTGATGATTCAGAAGGAAAACCAGGGGACCACTGCCTGGTTTGCATCAGGAGCAGCTGGCACAGAGCTCGGATTGTATCGATTCAAAGTGAAATTTACGATGTTTTTCTGATTGACCAGGGACGGCCCCATACCACCACAAGTGAAGCCTTAGCATACGGCCAGAGCGACAGTTTTCTCCTTCCTCCTGAAATCGAATCATGCATACTTGCAAATCTCCTCTCCAATGAGAACAACTGGCCTGAAAGAGCCACAAAGTTTTTGAAGTCTCTGCCTGGCAAGAAGTTTAAGGGACTAGTTCAGGATGTGCTGATGCCAGACAGGATCATTCTCCTCGACATACCGATTGTTTCCAAGCACATATGTAAGGGTGGAGTTTTAAAGAAGATACCGGCAGATGAGTTTAAAGGCCTTGTGCTGAAATGTCTTCACTTACCCAAAGGAGAGGATTCTGAGAACTGCCTCATAACGCAGGAGCAGAGTATGAATGTTAGTTGCCAACTTGAGAAGCACGACCAATACTTTTACCCTGAACTGTTGACTGACACTGCGGAAAGTGTTTACGTGACAGAGGTAATTAATCCACAGAACATTTTTTGCAAACTCCTGATTTTTTCCAAGGCAGTGAAGATACTGTCAGAGCAGATCCACCAGCACTATGAAGAAAGCTCAGGTTTGGGACTGGTGCAACCGCTGACCTGTGGAGATGTATGCGCTGCTAGAGGCTTAAATGGCAGATGGCACCGCTCGTTGCTAAAGCAAAACGTGACTGGCGATGATGCTGTCGAAGTCTTGCATGTGGATGAAGGAATAACGGAATTGGTCCCAGCTGGAGACATCAAACCACTGCATGGAAAGTTCCTGAGAATGCCTGTTGTCACATATCGCTGTTCTCTCGAAGGTGTGAAAGATCAAGGCACAGGTTGGACTACAGACCAGACTGATTACCTAAAATCACTGCTCCTGCACCGCACTGTCATCGCAAAGTTTGACCACCACAATATATCTCAAGATGTCTATTCTGTCACCATCTACGAAGGTAATGCTGAATGCATAAACACTTGTTTTATACAGAAGGCAGGACTTTTTAGACCCTCTATAGTGGATGTTAATGACGAGAGTGAACCCATTTCTTCATCAGTTCTCAGTTCACTTGAAGACAAGCGATGCACGGATGTATTAGACAACGTAAATGCTGATGGTTTACAAGAAGAAACTTTGCCGGACTCCAAGAGCCTGGCAGTCAATGGCTGGACAGAGGATGTACCTTCTTCTGGTGCTGTTGATATTCATATTCACAAAGATGGTCCAGAACATCCAGACCTTCTAATTCAGAGCAATGGGCATCTTTCATCAGGTTTCCACTCAGAGGTGCAAAATGATTGTGGTAATGGTGAAATTACTGTTGGAAGTAGTTTCACTGTCAACGTATCTTGCATTGAAAGTCTCCAGAAGTTCTGGTGTCAAAAAACAGAGAATATGTACTCTCTTAGACTCCTCATGCAAGACCTACAGGAGCACTATGCATCCGTCCACCCGCAGCCACTTACTGAGTCCATCTTTGTCGCCCGTAATCCAATCAATGATATGTGGCACAGAGCAAGGATTATTGAAAGTCACCAGTCCCCCGTTGTCGACGTGAGATTTATAGACAATGGCCAAACTCAAAAGGTCCATCTGCGAGATGTGCACCCCATTGACCCAACTTTCTTACGGCTGAATGCCCAAGCTTTCCAGTGTTGCTTATTCAATCCAAACAATCCCACCAGTCCCACTGCTGTCGCTTGGTCCGATCCTGCGTTAACAGAGTTTCAGAAGTTTGTGGATTCAGGCGCCTCTTCAGACTTCGGGTTGAAATGCATCGTTAAAGCTGTAACGTCTGATGAGGAAGGTCTGCCGCTTAACGTGGTAGATATTGAAACACCATCTGACAGTGCATGCAAGAGGTGTGCACAAGCTGAAGCTCAATCATACAGCTACTCCACATACAATATTGAGGTGGGTGGACAAGAAAAGGTCTGGGTAACCTCTTCAGACAGTGTCAATCACTTCTACTGCCAACTGGACAGGAATTCACGTATGTTTAAAAAGGTGATGGACAGTGTTAAACAACTCGTTGGCCAGACACGGCGCACAGATCACCCCCTTGGACTTCAAAGCATTTGCCTTGCAAGATACACAGATAATCAGTGGTACAGAGGTCAAGTAGTAGAAATAACTCCAAAACTCATGGTGCACTTTGTGGACTATGGCCAAACCCTTGTTGTGAGAGAATCCGATATTTTCCCATTTCCCACTGAAGCAAGTTTTGCCAGGTCTGCTCCTGTGCAGGCTGTTCCACTCGGACTGCTCGGTGTTCCTGAAGAAGTGCCACAGGAAGTCAACCAGTGGTTTGCAGATTGTGCGATTAATCATAGTCTGACCATTTCAGTGGTCGCAAAAGGGGAGAAAGGGAAGCTAATTGTTGAACTCTTGGATGGATCTGTAAATGTGAACGCAGAAGTCAGAAAGATGATTTCACAGATGACACAGCAAAAAATGCCAGCAGACCAGCAGCTCTATAAAAATGCAAAACATGCTACTGAGGACCGTTTAATGCAGGAGCTCATGAACGGATCAGGATTAAAGGAAGCGGAACAAAATGATGTTCAATGCGACAATGGTTTGTGTGCTGGAGGTGAGCTAAATATGAGTTCTGTAACCATCAGCAGTGTCTCTGCAGCAGAGATTAAACATGATCAGACTGCTCGTGAAGGGAGAAACCAAGATTTGGATGTCATTCTTGAGGAAAAAGAAACTGTGTTGGCAGAGACTTTCATACAAGCTGGCAGCAGTGACTCAGAAGCATCACAACTTCATTCTTGCCCTGAGGAAGGCGTAAAAATCTGCATGTACAAGAGGCCAAACATTTCTCCAAACATGCCAGAGGAGGTATATGCCTCTTGCATTGTTGGACCAGATTACTTCTGGTGTATGTACACAAACACTGAAGACCTGGACATGGTGTCAAGTCTTGCTTTGGAGGCGGGACAAGCACAACAGGACATCACTTTCCCCAAGACTTTGGGTCAAGGTAGTCCATGCCTTGCTCTTTTTTCCAGTGACAACCAGTGGTATAGAGCTCAGGTGATTCGGAAAACCAACGATACGTTCCATGTTCTGTTTATTGACTATGGAAATGAGTGTGACGTCAACATCAAGAATGTGAGACCACTGCCTCAGAGTCTGCTGGAGAAGGATCCTCAGGCGTTCCTGTGCTCTTTGAATGGATTTGATGAGTCCAAGGGCTCCTGGGATGACAATGTTTATGATGATTTCTACACTCTCCTGGTTGATAAACCGCTCAAAGTGACAGCGATTCATATTGGAGACCACTCAGAGATTGCGGTTCCTCAATATGCGGTGCAAATACAGTGTGAAAATATGATTGTGAATGATGAAATGCTGAAATACTGGAAACCAGTTGCCACAGAGCATGTTACGACACAAAACAGTCGAACAGAGAACTTACCCCAGGATAGCCAAACTGTGTCCAGTGAGACGAATCTTGATGTTTCTATGGGAAATGCTAACACTTGCATGCGCAAGAACCCAAACATTTCCAAAAACAATAAAGAGCAGGTATATGCCTCTTGTATCGTGGAACCCCATTACTTCTGGTGTCAATACGCCAACACAGAGGAGCTCAACGAAGTGTCAAGGCTTGCTCAAAAGGCGGGCCAGGCACCGCAGGATGTAATGTTCCCTAAGACTCTTCACCCAAACAGTCCATGCCTCGCCCTGTTTGCCAGTGATGAACAGTGGTATCGAGCCCAGGTAATACACAGAGTTGATGATGCATTCCATGTTGTTTTTATCGACTATGGAAATGAGTGTGATGTAGACAGCAAGGACGTGAAACCACTGCCTCAGGTTCTGCTGGATATGGCCCCTCAGGCCTTTTTGTGCTCTTTGAATGGATTTGTCAAGTCGGAGGGCTCCTGGGATGAAGAATCGTACGATGACTTCTACAATCTTCTGGTTGATAAACCACTCGAACTAACAGTCCTCAACATGGAAGATCATTCAGAGATTGCAGTTCCTCAGTATACGGTGGAAATTGAGTGTGACGGAGTAGATGTAAATGCGGCAATGCAGAAATACTGGAAACCAGTTGCCAAGGAAAGTGTTTTGATTGGAAACCCTCAAACAGAAACTCTCCGCCAAGATGGTCAAGCACCCAACATGACACACCTCAGTGTTTCCAAGGGACATATGAATACAGACACGTACAAGGAGCCAAACATTTCCAAACACAAGACAGAGATGGTGTACGCTTCTTGTATTGCAGAACCTCATTTCTTTTGGTGTCAATACGCCAACACAGAGGAGCTCAACACAGTGTCGAGGCTTGCTAAGGAGGCAGGACGGGCGCCGCAGGATGAAATGTTCCTCAAGACTGTCGGCCCTGGCAGTCCATGTCTTGCTCTGTTTTCCAGTGATGAACAGTGGTATCGAGCTCAAGTAATCCACAGAGTTGACGACGCATTCCACGTTGTTTTCATCGATTATGGAAATGAGTGTGATGTAGACATCAAGGATGTGAGACCCGTCCCTCAGAGTTTGCTGGATTGGGCTCCTCAGGCCTTTTTATGCTCTTTGAATGGATTTGTTAAGTCGGAGGGCTCCTGGTGCGACGAAGCTTACGATGACTTCTACAATCTTCTGATTGATAAGCAACTCGAACTGACAGTGTTCGACATGGAAGACCAGTCAGAGATTGCAGTTCCTCAGTATGCAGTGGTACTAGAGTGCGAGGGAGTCATCGTGAATACAAAGATGGCAAAACACTGGAAAGGACTGGACACAAGCCATGCCTCGGTAGAGGTGTGGGATGAGGTGAGTAGACTCTACTTTACTCACTTCTTAGAACCTTATAGGCCTGGTAACTGTTTTTAATGAATGTCATATTAATTATTTTTGTAATAGCCATTTGATCTCCCATCTTTAGTGGAGCAGGAGGATGAAGAATTTTGAGAATTGAGGCCATCAAGAAGTTGGGAATGAATGGTAGGACCATTCTTATTTTCTTTTTATTTATTATTAAATGTTTCCTCTACTAGGACAATAGGAAATGTATTAAATGTCATGAGGGTTCTCATATAAAATTGTCTAATCTGTGTTTGTTTGTTTCAGCTCTTAACACGGATGAACCCCCATGTGGAAATCTAATTGTGACAGTTGCAGTCTTGACCTTTCTGTAAAAGAAATTGCATGTTTGTCTTGTTAGAAATGTCTACCAACTCTTACAAACTTAATGAAATGAAGTATGTCATGTTGTTAGTTTGTGTCAATAAACTAATACACTGTCATTAAATGGTTGACGGGTTTTTAAATGATTGCACACATACAGATGGAAAGGTTGTTTTGCAGGCTTTGTCGACTATACACATTTTTTTTTCGGAACAGACTGCTTAATCTTCAGCTCGATGGTGAGATAAACAGGTTTATTTTATATGTGGAAAGTTGTCTAATTCATGAGTTTAATCTCAAATTTAATTGGAAAAGAAAAGTAACAAGCATCCAACAGTTCAAACCAAACAGAAAATTCCAGACCCCTCCTGAAACCACCCCTGCCAGTTCCAAGAAGGGTATCTTGACTTGCATCTAATTCTTCTAAATTCACCTTTGGGCAATCTTTCAAAGGGAGGCACAGCTCTATTCATAAACACTGACTGGCAGCCTATAGAGCTGTTTAAAAAAAATACCTTGCAGAGACATGCCATTGAATAAACAAAGTTCTAGGTCCAACAAGAGACTGTTTTCTGTCAGTGTGTTGCCAGAAAATGCAGGTTTGCGCTTGGCTCCATCTTGTGTTGACAGACTGTTGCTAGGCAACCTTTGGAGCGACATGACGGAGTTGCACCAGGCAGCAGCTGCGGGGGATTTCGATCAAGTTGAGGAGATTCTGGTGCAAAACAAATGCAATCCCAATCAGAGGGACGTCGACTGGAGCTACAAGACGCCTCTCCACTGGGCAGCAGCTAAAGGTATCATGTGGAAGCAGTGGAAATGTTTTGGATGGTTTTTTTTTTCCTGATAACACCTACAGGTCTCAGATGTCAGTTTTTACACCTGGGGCCATGCAAATACTGCCACGGGAATGAAGAGTATCGTATTGCTTGTTTCCCTGTTTCCTGCAATGGGGACTTTTTTTTTTTTCCCTACATTTACTGGAAATGAATTCAAATATTTTCATTGTGCTGTTCATCTCAAGTTCCCAGGGTTCAACAAGTCAACTTCAGATGTTTTTTTTTGTCTGAACAGCAGGGCTCATCTTAAAGGTATTCAGTCTGCACTGATGTAAAACAAGAAAACAAGCAGCAACTGGTCACATTAGAGAAGCTGGGAATGTTTTGAGTTTTTTTGCTTTACAAACTCTGAATGAGTTGTCACATTTCTTGCCAAGAATTTTCTTTCGATCAATAATGGGTCAACTGTTCAATTCTAATGCTCTGTTGTTTACATCTGTTTAATGGAGTGTGCGTTTAAAGGTCCAGTGTGTAGGATTTGGTGCCATCTAGCAGGTGACTAACTGAACATCCCTCGTCTCACCCTGTAAATACCTTGGCTGCTAAAAAGGCGCTCTGGAGCCAAAGAAAGTAGAGAAAAAGGTTCATTGTATGGGAACAAAAACATGATTCTACGTTTCACATGACTACACACTAATCCAAACAAATATATCCGGTTTCCCCCTTGAATCTTGAATCTTCGGTGCAAGATTTTCTTTTAGTTCACCAGATAACAATGCGTTTTTTTTGTTTTTGTTTTTGTTTTTTTAACCGTCACCAGTTCAAATCACTGAGTTCCCAAAGCATAAAATGATAATTCATTCATTATCCACCCTCCTTCATGACGTCGGAAAGTCAGGTGATGTTTTGTGGCTCACAGTACAACCTGGACAACTGGTACATAACTCATGTAGATGGGGACTTGCTTTAAAAGGTAAAGAAATACAGCTCGCCCGGCGTAATCCAAGTTTCTGGGAGCCCTGAGAGGTCAAGCTCATTCACGCTCCTGATGGGGCTCATGCTAATGCTTGTAGCTTTGCAGCTATGGTGAAGATTTTGGTTAAAAAAGGCTGTCAACAATCAAATCGTTTAAGGATCTCTGGGCTTCAGGAGTTGTGGATTACTAAGGAAAAGCTGTATGGAGCCATTTTCTGCTTCTTTTCCTCCCTCCCAGTTTGTTCACATTTTAAATGTCACCATTTACTTAAGTTGTTTAGGAGAATGCTGCAACTCTGTTTTGCTGTGATGCTCCAGAAATGTTTTGTGGACTACAAAACCTCACCTGACTTTCCATCGACAGGAGGGTGAGTAGAGAACGAGTGAATTTTAATCTGTGGGTGAATTTTATCCTTTAAAATGCGTGATTCAAATCACCGTGTGATGCCTTTTTTTTTTTTTCTACAGGACACACGGAGACGGTCAGGATCCTCATTGAGCACGGAGCCAGGCCGTGCCTGAAGACGGAGCACGGATGGACGCCCGCACACTTTGCTGCAGAGTCGGGCCGGCTGGCTGTGCTGCGGCTGCTGCACTCCCTCCACGCGCCTATAGACAAGGAGGACTGCTGTGGGGACAAACCAGTGCGCATAGCTGAAATATACGGACACCTGGACTGTGTTCGATTCCTGAAGAAGTATGAAATGAAGCCCAGATTTTCAGTTCTACAAACATTGGTTTTATTTTATTCCATGAATCAAACCACTTAGATTATTACACTTCAATCGAACAAAGCTCTTAATTACTTTGATTGTGATTAATATTATTATTCAGCAGTTGCACAAATCAAGGGCTCTGTTTTTGTGTGTTGCAGAGCAGAAATTGAGTGCCAGGCCTACCGCAAGATGGCAGCCCAAAAAGGGATATCGATGGACGACACTGACGAGGAGTGGCCAGAACAGGGCAAAGAAAACGAAAAAAAAACAGGATCTCTAAAAAGCAACTTGCAGACATAGGTGTGACATCCTTGTTACCTTTCTGTTGACCGTGCTTCTGTTGCATTTCAGTGCTTTAGTACTAATGAAAAATATCAATTATACAACCTTGCTTGACGTTACTATGAAGCTAATTTAAAGTTACAAAGCTCCCCAATTATTCCCTGTAAGAAACACAGATACCTACAAAACATTTCAATATTGTACAGTGGATTTTAACTTGTATCACAGATGATGAAGCAAAATAAACAACAAAGAAACAATCAAACCAGAGTAACTGTAGCCTATTATTTACGCTGTTACAGGAGTGCACACGTTTGAGATGAGTTTCACTTCTTCAGAGCTGAGTCTAACTTCGTGGAGCTCTCAGTGATCGATGCTGGAGCCTGCAGAGGAGAGGAGATGGATGCATTACACTAATCAGCCCATGTGGTATTTCCATATACGAGTGAACCCAGTTTACTGCACTTACACGTAGTTTCATGCGGCTCAGCAGCGCGTCACGGGTCTGTCAAAGTTGAATCAAAAACAATGTTTGATTATGATGTGCTTTCTAACATTTTTAATCTCACAGTTCTTTAAAAGATTCTAACAACTCCCTGATTTTGGTGTGACCCCCAAATCCTCCAGTTCACTACAATTACCAAGAAATGCACACATTTTTTTTTTCTTTAAAGGAATAGTTTGACATTTTTGGAGATAGTTTCTCACCAAAAGTTAGATCAGAAATCTGTAGCACTTCAGCATCTGTTCATTATGTTTAAGTTAGTGGCTTAGCTTAGCATAAAGACTCGAAATAGAGGGGAAAATAACTAGATTTGTTGACCACCACCAACACATTATATCTTGTTTTTGTTTACTTGTACATTAATGAGAGTATAATAAATAAAGATTTGTGGTTTTAAAGTTATTTGCTGAACAATCTCTTGAGCAATGACTTCCCGATAACCCACAAATTGCTATGTTTAGACTGCAGTCTTCCATCATGCAGTAATTAAGATTGGTCGCTGGTAGCTTCATATTTAATGGACAGGTCTGAGAGCCACAGATCTTTTTGTTTTTACTTAATATTTCTCAACTAAACCCATCTATAAACGTGGCTGCAGTAACTTCTGATCTTTATTATGTTTGATAAAATTGCAGAATGGCGTTTTAAGGTCCAGTATTTAGGATTAAGAGGCACTGGAGCATAGAAATGGAATTTAATAATCACAATTGTGTTTTCACAAGCATACAATCACCTGAAGCTAAGAACCGTTGTGCTTTATATATCTACAGAGGGGGCGAGGTCGTCTACATCAGAGTCAGCCATGTTGCTTGTTTCTACAGTAGCCCAGAGCGGACAAACCAAACGCTGACTCTCGAGAGGACCTTTCGCATGTCACCCTCCAACGTATTCAGAAGACTTTCTGCTGGCCTGTCACCAAAGTGAAACAGTACCAAACAACATACTTGATCCAGCAATGCAAGATACACTGTGATCTAGGTTGGCATTATGTTTAAAATATAAAATCACCTCACCAGTTTGTCCCCCAAGCACGTTGTGAGCAAAATGAACAAACCCTGCAAATGAAATGACAAAGGTCACTGAGCAAGAAATACTTATACTGCTCCAGATGTTTAGAGGAAAATTATATTGACTATACCTGTAATCCGTTCAGCAGGGTAAAGATATAATTGACCGCAAAGGCTACTGGGCCGTCTGTGAGGTCAAGAAGCATCACAGCGAGGCCAAAGATCCAAGTCACACCGAAGACTGGGGTCAGGAAAATAACTGACCTCATGACAGTCAGGGCAGCCGTTTTTTCCTTGTCGCGAGATGCCTCTGCAATCTTAATGCGATCCACAAGCTTCATGATTACCACCAGCATGGAGAAAATGTTGATGAAAACAATTATTGCGACTGGTAGGACAAATGTGTGGATGGACCCTACCCAGAGCCGAGTATAAACCAGCCAGCAGGTCTCCATGGAAAAGTAATAGCCTTCAGCACCGCCCTGGTTGGCAAGAAACGTGATCGTAACAATAAGAAAAGGACACACGTAGCCCACGACTAACGCGAATTTCAGGTAGTTTTTCTTGCTCACGCTATGGAACGGGAAAACTGCTTGATGGAGAAGCGTGGTGCTCAGACAAAACATCCAGAAAAACATGGCCAGATAACAGAAATGCTTCAGCACCACAGTGGTCTTGCACCAGAGTGGTGAAATATCCTTTGGCCTGGAAGATGCTAAGAAACACATATCTGCAACTAGCAAACAGAGAGAAATGTTTACGTGGGCAGTGTGGCGTAAATATAAAGTACTCGTCTTAACCACGGCGACCCAGACGGTCAGTTCTATGGCGAGGCTTAAAATGAGTGAGATGACTGATATAGCCAGTGCGGCGTAGGTCACCTCGTCTATCCCAGGTATCTCCAAGGGAAACTTTGACATCAAAATGGCAAATGAGGACAAATGACGGCAAACACACACTCCCTCACCTTTCCATTCACATCCTGCTTCTGACCATCCTCTAGAGCTATTGTCCCATGCCACGCACTTTATCTCAACGTTGGGAGGCCTTGGCCTGTGCAATGTGAAGTTAAGTGTAACCTCAACTTCATCTGATGGTGTATTTTCAGTAGTTGTTGACACGACAATGCTGTTCGGCTTGAACTCCTCATCGCTGTTTGGCAAGTAGTTCTCCAGATCTTTAAACCCGGCTGTTTTTACACTGCCTGAATTTCCATCTTTGATATCAACGGTGACACCAAACGCCGTGGTGATGCACTCTGACCCCTGTGAGCAGTTGGCTATCGCTACCTGTATGTTTTTCTTTCTCTTTTGAGGGATGCCTTCTATATCTGCCACATGGATTATTCTCTCAACAGAGAAAAGATATCTCTCAGCCAGTGATGAATTACTGCTATTATTATTGCTTGCTGAGTTCGTCCATGATTCATTTAGACTCCTGTCCAGCAAATTGCTGGATGAATCCAGGAAGTTCTGTGGAGAAGGAAGCTTGTTTCAATAACAGGTGATTGATGACAAAAAAGATTCACGGACACATAAAAAAAAAAAAAAGTGTCTATTTGACAGTTAAGAATGAATATTAACTCATTATTGACATGTTAAACAATATATTCAGTCATTATCCATTCAGCCTCATGTGAAGTTTTGTTGTTCACAAAACAAAATTGAACAACGAAACATCCTCCGATTTTCCATCGGCATGAGGCTGAGTGGATGATGACTGAACATCCAATAAATTCTGGTTGATTCGACACCTGTGGTTGGTCACATGTTAGCTTCAGTCACATGAGGAATATCCAATTCTGTGTCACTGCGAACTCGCACTGACAAATACATTACATTCGCCGTGGCTCCTAGACAATAAAAGGCACCCGTTGAATGTGAAATAACTGTGAAAACACTCTTAGATGTAATTTTGGAATGTTAATGATTAATTGTTCATCGATTAATCACCATTAAGAATGTAATCAATAAAACTGTGCTGACCTACAATCAGTGATGGGCTTAAATTCATCAATAAGCATCTTTTTTACAAATTACAAATACTTGCTTATCACATAATATTGAATTAAAATACAAAATGCTGCTTTGAGAGTATTTAATTAAAATATAAGTAATTTGTAATTATAAAAATACAATTTGTTTATGCACAATCAATATGAAATCAATATTTTGTTTTTTTTTTTGAACATCCAAATTAACTAATATATTATTAATGATTATCTGGCAATCAACTGGCAAGGCCACCGACTGACAGATTAAAGAACCTGCTTGGGAATGACGGACTCTGACGTTGCCTCCATATTGACTGAAACCCAATAATAACATTCAGTAAACAGAGTTAAACGCTGTAATTCTTACCTCTGCTGATGTGCTATTAGGCTTTAGTCGTTGCTTTTCACTCAGAGTTACGAGCACTTGAACAGATGCATTCACATTGGAGAGAGAGTTGATAGCCTTTGATTTGACAGTGACATTACTGAGCTCTAAAAATACACGTGCAGCGTTTTCATCAAGTGTGCCGAGTCCGATGTCAGCAATCTGAAACAAACAGTGATGGTGTTATAGGTGATGATTAGCTGTCTAAGTGTGATCCGTCTGCTACAATTCAGGATTTCGTCTTCAAAAAGCTGAGGCACTGTGTAAAAACTAGAGAATTCCCTCTGTAAAATATCATTTTGAGTGACTTTTTTTTTTTTTCTGAGTGACTTACCAATGCTTTTTCCAGCACATCGTTCACGTCGCGGTTCACACAAAATGAGACCTCCTTCTCCCATGTCTTGTCGACATTGCTGAAACAGTAAGTCAGTTCACTGATTAGTGGGTCAACAGAGAGTTAGTCTTCAACAAATATGATTACCAATTGAACATTTCAGTCTTTTTTAAAGCAAAAATGCCTAATAAACCAAAAACAAATGCCTTTTTTAAGGCAATATATGGACCAAATGATTAATGAATCAATTGGAACCGTAATGAAGATCATTAATAGCAACCGTACCATTTTCTTCGTCTTACTCCAGCCGCACCCTTGCATCTTAACTCTGCAGTGAATCCAGCTTTGGTGTCCTCCCAATCATCTGCAGCCTTACAGAATGGTTCCCCTACTGTATGAAAGAAAGGGGGAAGTAAGACATTAGTAAGACATCAGTTATTACATTTATTAACTAAAATAACTGTACAAAGTTAACTTTGGTGCAACAAGATTGTAATCTGAAATTCTAACTGATACCAAATGACAGGTAGCACATGGCAAAATCTCAATCTCACCAATTTATTCATGGATTTCAAAACCTAACTCATGATTCTCTGCAACCTGTGACATATTGTAGCTGGCAGATATTCAGCCCAGTAGCCAGGATAAAATTGGAGGCTGACATTTCTGAAAACCCCCGTTACATTCATATCACATCTTTATGAATTCACAGCAAGCCAGCGACGATACCAGACAACACTTACACGATGTCAAGCCGCATTTGTGGAGACAATAAAAGAGATGTTTGATGGGAAGTCACGGTAGCAGTGACCAAAAGAGGTGTTTTAAACTAAAACATAGATTGTTTCCTGAACCCCAACCGCAAACCACAGGCACAGTGTTGTCACAAGATGAACTTTAAAAAAAAAAAAAGTTACCTTAAGAAGTAAACTTGCGACATAAAGAAATGTAGAGTTTCAGCACAGCCGTGGTTTGCCGCAACATACATTGTTAACATACATTCTTTCTAAGAATACTGTATTTTTCATACGATTGTGCATTTGAGGGCAATTGAGGAATGTTTGACCAAAGCTATAAACATACCGCCTATAATGTTGATTTCAACTGAAGAATTTCTTGTTTGATTGCAGCGGTTCGTAAAGCTGCATTTTACTTCATACTTCTTCCCGGGTGGGTCACAGTTAATAACTGTCTGAACTGCATAAAGTTTTGCACCTTCAGGAGTTCCTGCAAAGATCACACATGCACGTTATGCATTTTCACAACAGGTTTGCACGAGGATTGACTGAATGAATGGAGAAAGAAAATGGACTTACGAAGAGGTACTTCTCTCAGATCTGCTTTAATGCTTTCACTGTACCATTCCACCTTGTATTCTTCATTGCTGTTCTTTATCTGACATTCGACTCGTAAATTCAATAAATCTGTCCCCTCTTTGCAGAGTGGAAAACTTGGAACTGATGTGATTTCAATGTTTGGCAGGAGGCAAACATCCATTACAGCGCTGGCTTTGTGAATTATCTTGGCTACATTTGATTCCTGGTGGTAGAAACATGTGTACTCCCCTAAGAAATAGGAAAACAGAGTTAAAACCACTACATGTATGTTTATGTGGGATTTTATCTCTACTTTGGTAAAACTGTCAATGCACATCTTGAGTATTTTCATTTTATGGTGACTTAATTCAAGTGAGGCATCAAGCAGCTTTTAGTGTTACAGCTGCTCCAGTTTGAGCTAATATTAACTATTTCACATTCTACTGGGTAGTTTAATGTATAGTGATGCATCATGATTTATTTTTTTGATCATATGTTTTGTACCTGAAGGCCTGAGGATATCATCAAAACGTGGCGCCTATGTAATTAAACTAAAGTGCAGCCAGCTTGGTGGCAGATTTTGGATGTGTTACCAGCTAATGATGCGTAAAGTCAGATCAGAATTTAAAGCTATCGAGTAACTTGTGACTAAAGCACTCAGATAAATGTAGTGGAGTAAAAAGTACGACATTTACTAGTGGAGTTGTACGTGTAAAGCAAGACAAAACAAGTACCTCGAAATTAGGTAAATGTTCTGAAATGTAAATAAAGAGGCTGAAACAGATGTACCTGCCCAGAGTTCTGATATCTTTTTAAGTTCAGCATCAGTCTGGTTTGGTTTAAATGTCAAAGTAGACTCCGAGCCATTCGTTATGTTAAAAAGTTCCTTGTCTCTGTGCAGCTGCCACACCGGGGTGCTTTCCAGCTCCTCTCGCACTGAGCAGGTGAGAGTGTGTTCGCTTTGGTAAAACACAGGCATGCTGGGCATCTTTAACTGTACAACGCCTGCAAAAAAAATACGTGTTGAATTAGTAAAGAAAAACAACAACAAAAAAACGACATCCAGGTTTTTCAATTTGTGTGTCGCTGTGAGCGTGACACTGCTAACATGTGGATCGTCACCATCTTAGTTGTTGGGGAACAAGTAGAATTTTGACCCAATCGTTACCACACCGTTACCGCTGCCTTCTGCTAACCGTAGCTGCTCTTGGTTAGCTCAGTTAGCAGTGCAGCTAGCGGTTCAGACTGGTCAGCTACAGATCAGGATGGGCCTGGGGTCACCCAGTAGCATGCTAACTTTTCATTAAAAATACCAGCATGTTGCCCCTTTGAAGACCAGATTAAAGAAAGCAAACAAAAATAAGTCGGTGTTTGACCAGTTTCCCACCACAATCAGTGGCTCTACACAGGTTTTTAAACAGCAGGTCGCCTATTGACCCCATTCCCACATCCCAAAAGCAAGGTCTGTGATATTTACAAGAAGCATTATGTTGCATGTCACGTTCCACGTCACAAATGCGCCGGAAACAGATATAACAGAAGAGAAAACAACAATAGAGCCATTATGAAAGAAGAGACTGTAAACGTTTGGCCCGCGGAATGACTTGTTTCACTGTCATAAAATGAGCCGTTCGGTCCAATAATGTTTGGAAAGTCTAGAAGAGGAGCACGATTAATTTGTTTTATCACCCTTCAAGTTAACCAGGTGCAAAACCTTAAGTTAGCTGGCTCGGTCAGCTAATCAGGTATTTTTAGATCCTGGACTCAAGCTTTTTTGGCTTCAAAACACCACTGAGAACCGTTCATAGAAGGAATATTACTGGGCTCCTCCTCCAAACTGTGTCCAGTAATAAAATGTCCTTAATAGGCTGCATCCCACGTTCCCTCTGTATTTACGCGCCAATGCCAGATGTTTAAAATGCGTCATCACTTTGCTCGGCGTAATTTAGTGAGTTCACCCGCGTCTTGCGATTTTGCATCAGAGCCGAGCCGAGGTGCTAAAAACATGCGTCAAATGCAAAATCCCACTGCACACAAAAGCCCAGCCTTAGGGGGTTTACGTGGGAATGCTGACCCGTAGAAAAGGGGTAACAGATATGTTTACCTGATGTCTCCAAAACCAGCAATGCATCCAGTTGTTTGGCCAGTTCCTTGGATTTGACAGTCAGATATGTGGGACTGAGATTGGAAGCAACGGTCATTTCAAAAGTTGCGATGATGCTTCCAACCCTTCCGGTGAAGAGGAAAAACACAGATATGAGTCATATTTTGAAAAGAAGAAGAAAAAAAACAAAACAAATCTTTTTAGTTATTAAACAAAGTACCTGTAACTGCTGATTGTCAAGCTGACAAATCCCTTTATGGTGCTGTACACGGCTTTCATCTGAAAGGTAACAACTCTTCATGAATGTACGCGCAGCAGTATATTATTGGCAAATACACTATTCCTGATCTGATAAAGGTACTTGAGGAATGTGAGGTTCATTCATTGTTTTTACCTCTCCTAACAGTTTGTTATTACAGTCCTTAAACGGTTGAGTGGTGTTTTTTGCCAGACAATTACTATAGTTGCCTGGCACAGAAATGGTCCCGGTGACAGTAGCTGTGAAGAACAAAAGTTGTCAGCTCTTCGAACACTCACATACACATAGTGAATGTGCCGATGCAAACACAGTGGTCCACAGCACATCCAAATACCTGCAGTGTCTGCAACACACATGAGAGGAGGAGAGTTGGAGAAGGTGCATTTCCTGTCGCCACAACATTTCTGATTCGATTCACAAAGTGCATCGCTCCATCGGTACCCAGACTCGCAGGAACACTCGGTGCTGCCCGAGACGTTCTGACAGGCTGATTGGAAACGAGAGCAGAACAGTTTGACTTTAATAAGATCATTTTTTCTAATTAAAATCAGCCAGAACATTTGATTTTTGAAATTTTCAGTGTGTTTACTTGTTGTCTTTTCAATCTCGTCAACATGCAGGTTGGCGTCGTTCACAAAAGGTCTCAGTAAGTCAGTTATGTTCCCGATTGCACTTTCCTCTATTTGTAGTTTGACAAAATAGATTTGCGTTGAATTGTCTGAAACGTTGAAAACAGACAGACAGATGTTAGATGACGAGCATTACGCTGAACTGTGAAATTTGAATTTGAATTCAATTCAATTTGAAACTCAATATACAAATCATTTTACCGCTTCCAGCAGCCTGTGAAAGAGGAAAAAAAAAACAAAAAAAACTTGATCAAAAATCAAAAGCAATTCAACATCGAGGATTTTAATTACATGTTCTAATAATGATCTTATCTCACTGACGCACCTGGGAAATGTTTAGCCCCAAGATGTAAATCAGAATAAAGAGCCACATCCTGCTCCTGGAAATGATAACATAAGAAGTCATTTGCATTGGGCTGTGCTCAAAAAAAGCTTGTTCACCGACTGCTGCTGTAGGCTGAATGTAACAACCTCCTTTTTTCATTTGTAAGAAGGTAGGCTGGCCAGGCGTCCCAGTTTGTGTCCCTGTGTCTCACATATTGAGATGGTGTTTTCAATGTAATGAAACCACTGAATGCAGGACGGATGTTTTTTTTGACACACAGTCTTTTTAAAACTCTGGTTCTCATCCGGTGGTTGTCAAGAGAGAAACGGTGAAGGGACACGTTTTGTTTCATGTCCATCAAACTGCACAAATGAGGGTAGAAGTCCACGTTAATGGTGCATTTAATACGCATTTAATACACTGTGCAGCACTCCCAGTCTAACTCCCAGGTGTGGCGACACTAGTTACGTCTCCACATGCATTTGGAGAGGAGAATGAGAAGCAATGTTACAGCATCAACCAAAAGGCAAAAGCTAAGGGAAAGAGGGTGAAAATGTGGGCAGCGGGGACGTGACCCCACCCACTCCGAATGGCTCCCTGCTCTTTCAGGAACTTCCTCTCATGAGGGATTGATATAAATGAAATGAACGGGAAATGGAGATGTGTGTTGGTGTATCTACATGTATCTGTATCTTGTTACGGTTTTGTTGTAATCCTAATCTTCTACATTTTTTTTTTTTTTTACTTCTCATTATTATTTTATTCATCTATTGTTTTATGTATTCATGGCTTGATCGTTTTCGTTGTTGTTTTTGGTGTCATGTGTCCATCAACATCCTCCGGTGAGCTGTGCAGTATAACACGTTTACTGTACCAATAAAATTTGTGATACTTTTTTTTTTTTTTTTTTTTTTAACTAGGATAAATCTCAGTTTCCCACAAAAACATGTTATCTGTCACAGCAGTTAATCAGACGGAACAACTGAGCTGAACAAATGTAAAATGTATTTAATTTCTATTTAAACGGTTTTGCCATTCGTCTTTCTGTTGAATCTTCACCTTCAGATGCCCCTGGTGTGTTTTCAGTGTCATTAACAACAGAAGTTCAGTTGAACAATTACATTATTAAAATATACATTTCTGGATTTGCCAGTTTATGAGCAGTTTGACCAAAAATTCACCAACAAGCTGTTTAGGAAAACGCTGCAACACTGTTTTGCGAACCGCGCAACAACTTCACCTGGCGGTTGGCGGTCAGAGGATTATGACAGAATTTTAGTAGTTGTATGAACTAATCCTTTAAACCCTGTTTTGCTTAGACTAAATGGCCTTTTAGATGAGGCTTATTATTGGACTGAATTCCTGAAAATGGCAAACAAATAGTATATGTTGCTCGGAGTGATTAAGAAGTATATCACCAGAAGTCACAAAAATATTTAATAGTTATAATAATAATAATAATAATAATCTCTAAACCTGCTGAGACGCATTAGAAACGTGAGCTACCAGTATGGTGTATTGTGACAGTTTGTGTGTATAAAACACAATATATGTGTTAAGTTAGAAAATATGACGTGCGTATTAATGAAATATAATCAGAGGAGAAAGCTCAGCTCACCTGTTTTGCTCAGTCTGTATCAGTGAACCATCACAGCAGCGACTGTGTTGTTGGAAGAATCTCTCTGTGCCTGTGAAACGACGGCCACTCCCTGATGCAGCTCTTCCTGCAGCAGCAGCTTAGAAAGCAGCGATAAACAGCATGTAGCAGTTTATCAGCAGTAGCTGCAAAAGTTTTCTGAGGACATGCAAAGCTGAAGGAAACAGTGATGTGAGATTCATTTGACTTTCAAATACGGAGACTATACGTTGTGTGTGTGTCAGAGTGTATTACAACACAAGTCATGTTGATTCCTCAGTGATCTCTACATACAGTCACTATACTGTATGATGAAGATCTTATTTTACATGTGTCACTTTCATGAAGTTAAACAGATTCGTGAGTGATGAAGAAGTCCAAAGGAAAGCTGCTGTGGCTGAAGAATCATGACTTCATGTCCTCTAGTGTTGGACGAATTCAGATGTAGATTCATGGGGTTAAAAAACCCTATTTGTTGCACCTACAGACAGCAACAGTACCCTTTTCAAATATGTAAATGAGACACCCAATTAAATATGCACACAAACAAACACCTAAATATGTATCTGGATGGTTTCCTTCCACACGTTATGGATACAAAGTGGTGTTAAATATCAAAACTGACCAGTGTGTGAAAACACAGTTTTCATCTGTCTTGTCTCTACTGAGGCAAAGTCACGGCCCATCCAGACAAATAATTATTTGAATTGTGCCATAAATCATACATATGTTGTTTGAAACCTTGTGTATATCAGTCTATATCAGCTTGTCCTCAAAACTGATCAACTCTTGTTTTGGTTAAACTTTTTTTCTTTTCCTCTGCGCTGAGGTGACGCTCATGTTGCTGTCGCAGTTCACTAAACGGTACTTTCCTTCTTTTAAAATCATCTTTTAACCTGACACACATTATGTGTGGGCTTATTCATGGCACAATTAAGACTAGATCATAAAATATATTTCTCTTGCCTTTGACAACTGTACATTTCTGTTCCTGAACTATGTCATTACTATGAGACAATGTCCCGTGGGGAAAATCAGATCAGGTCAGGACGTCGCTTCTCTGGACAGAAATACTCCTTCAATCAAAGTGTTAAAATAAAAGCACTCACTATGGAGTCTGGCTCTACCAGTGTGATGTTATTATCATCATCCTGCCAGATATAATCCTGGGACTGATCGTGGGTTTGGTGACCTGTGTGTTTGTGTTGCCAACGCTTCCTCTAATGCAACTCCACAAGAAACCTCATTAAACGCTTCCTATCTGGTCAATTCCAACATTTCTCATTTAACTCCAGACCTTGAGCGCCAGATGACCAGTTTACTGATGTTTAAGTGTGAAAATGATTCAGCTGAATTATTATAAATAGAGTAAATCATTTACAATGTGAATGTTTATCTATAAAATCTTTAATCATTTTTATAAAAAGAGTTTTTTTTCTGCGTTTCACATTCTTCAAAAGTCGTCTCACATACAGCTGCAGTAAACCATGTTCAAATACACATTTTCATATACATTTACATAACTGTAAAAGTAAATCCATTTATGGTTGTTGTAAAGGGCAGTAATACAGTAATTCTGATAAAACAATGTAGTGCAGTTTCCTTTCATGATTCTGTGATCACCCACCTGAAGTTGACACGAATAAATTGAACTAAAACAGGCTCAGCTGCACTTAAGTCTCTGAAAACTGAAAAAGTGTCGACTGTACATTGTTCGCTGCAGCGTTCGACAGTGCAAATTTAAACTATCTTCACAATGCAAAGGCAACAACACAAGAAACTAAAATGCAAGTATGTGTTTCAGTCGAGGGGCCTCGTGCGAAGACGCTTTAACCGTTCGTTCGTTCGTCCAGACGCGTGACTGCGACGTCACACGGTCGTCTCACACTCCAAAAAACGAGGAAGAAAAGCGTACGTCTCTTCCTGTGATTGTCCGTCCTCTTGTGACAAAACCAGTCCGTTGCTTTCTTTGTGGTGTGGAGGTTGCCTCTGTTGTGCTGACAGCTGTAAGAATAAGTGAAAGACCATTAAAAAAGGTAAATATATATGAGCCCACCCCGGTTTTTACCTTTGAACAAAAAATATATTTTTATGGACAAACATTTTGGATATTCAGTTTGTTCACAAAATGCAAACGAAGTTTTGGAGAAAAGTTAGGATTAAAATAACTGAATGTTAATATTAAACGTTAAAACAGGTTTAAGATCACAAAGGTTTTTACTTTATTAACCCCGGGAGGAAATTGTTTTTGTCCCAGATGCTCCGTGCAAAGTAGAAATAGAAATACAGCATGAATGGAAACAAGAGATTAAGATAAGGATATACAGTTAAAAAAGTAAAACAGACAATAAAATAAAATATCAAAGTAGACAATAATATAAAGATACTTAAAGATATTTCAGTGGAAACTCAAAACTCAAAACTAGCAAAAACCAAGCAGCTACCATCCGTAGAGCTGCTCTGCTACGTACCGTCTGTCCCTGAGGGGTCGCACAGCAGAGCTTCTTTTTGTGACACTCAGGTAGAAAACAGAGCAGTTTCCCAGACAAGGGATAGATAGTTCCTGGCGTCACATCTTCCGCTTTCATAGGGCCTAAAATATACAGAGTTTAAAAGAATGTATAGATAAACAACGAAACGTTCTGCACTACATGTCTAAGAGCTCGCCTACCTGTGAGAAAGCTGATGATCAGGCCGATTAGAATGACTGTGGAGCAGCTGAACGCACTGTACCACATGTAGGACAATGAATAGAACCTCTTCAGTCCAGAGGGTCGACTAAAGAGGAGGAAAGACATAAAAAGTCAGAAAACGACCACAGTGGAGAAACACACCGCGCTGTGTTGTGTGCGCCTGATACCTCAGAGTGACGTTGCTGAGTGCAGTCTGGATGGCCGTGGTCGTGTTGTCTGACAGCAGGATGGCTCCGCAGGCGGGCGGGAGCGATTTTGTGCCGGAGCTTCGAGTGACAATGCTTCCGATGCCGACCCAGAAAGCCATAGCCAGACCGGCCCCAAGACCAGCTAATGCTCCCTGGAACAGATACAGGTAAAGGAATATCGCAAGTTTTCTTTACTGTAAAATGTCTCATGACTAACTCCGGGACAGATCTCACGGATGAGGTTAAACTTACAGTGGAGTTGGCCCAAGGAAAGAACATCCCGAGACAAAACAGACCGAGAATCGGACCGCCGACCATCCCGAAGATTTTCAAAGCCACCTGGAGTTCAAACATTTGAACAGTTGGCGCAGCTTTAGTGAGAAATGTTGGTTATTATCTGGTCACTAAAGCTGAGAGCTTACCTGCAGAACTGAATCACCCATTAGATGGGTGAGGTAGGCCATGGCCAGACACAGCAGCCCATAGGACATCGCTTAATGAAGCAAACACAAGAGTTACAGAACAATCACGTCATCATTGTGCAGTTTTGTATCGTGCATTGCTGAGTTTAAACTTCGGAGAGCTTACCTAATGCTTTGGACAGCAGGGTCGCTCTTTCCTCGGTCATGGCGGGGAAGTGTGGTTTGATGAGGTCTTCCATCGTCACAGTGGCCAGAGAGTTAAAAGCAGAAGAGATGGTGCTGTGCAAGATAAAGACAAACAAAACAAACATTACTGACGTCTTCAAAACACAACATACTACATGACAGCATTTATCTCACTGGAAGGGTTTTAATGAGACGTTGGTCGCTGTGGAATATTCTGTACCTGAGGGCTGCACTGAATAAACACGCAATAAACAGTCCAGGCAGTCCAGGTAGACCTTGCAGCATGTCCATCACAAAGGAAATCACCATCTGTAGAAAATACCGGTGAGTTTGCTTTGCATGAATAATAACAAACAAATCTGACAATGTTCTGTGGGGACAGCAGCATGGACACACATTTACATAACGAGCCAAATGTGCCAGAGGGACTGCTAGTAAAATATGTAAATACCAATAGAGCCTGTGTTTCCTGTTATATACCATGAGCTCAAAGAGTTTTTCCATTGACTTATCTTTCATCCCTCCTACGCATTTTTTGAGATCGAGGAAGCTGTGAAAGCTAGAAAAGAGGAATCACATCGCTATTTCCCAAAACATGGTGCAGAGGTTTCGGTCAACGACACACTGAAACTCACAGCATCCCTTGAAGCGGTGCCCAGCTTGTTGGAGTGATCTTCTCCACAGTAACATGCAAACATGACCAGTCCCATCACACAGCTCAGAGCCAGAGCCAGCTGCAGGGAAGGAAACACCATGTAGCAAGACCTGCGGAGAGGTGGGAGTGTAGTGTTGCTTATTACTGTGGCGATGGTCACTGAACTACCCCCAAAACCACGTGTGCATTAATAGATGAGATGTAAAAATAGAAAATAAAAGCGATATGTCGGTCAATATCGAGCTTTTAATGCTTTCTGTGTACCTGACGGCGTCCCTCTCTGTGCGGGCGCTGAGATATCTTTGGACCTGAGCCTGGTTCACTCCGTACAGGGACAGCATGAGGAAGACCCCGCCGACCCCCAGAGTCCAGAAGGTGTGTCTCTCTGTAGGGTCCGGGTTCAGGCTGGACCCAAGAGAGAAAATACAGATGATACTTAGCTGTTGTCGTGTCTTTAGTGATTGTAAAATAAAGCCACATGGTTCTTTATGTGTCATCACTGTATGTTGTTGAACTCAAAAGAGCTGTTGAGAGGTTAAACAGTGATCTTACAATTGCAATGTCAGTAAAGAGCACTGCATGACAAGAAGGTTTAGCGAAATGCATGAAGTCAATTATATAAAAACACTGCAATACACCTCTTTTAGGAAAAAGACAGGAAATAATTCTTTATGTAAGAGTTCACCCATGAATGAAAACTCGCTCATTATCTGCTCAGCTTCACGCAGATGGAAAGTCATTGTCAACAAAACATTTCTGGAGCTTTACAGCAAAACAGAACTGCAGCATTCTCCCAAACAACTGAAGAAGCTGGAAACTTGTTTTAAAAAGTGAGAAAAACAGGAAATTGTCCCTGGAGTCTCAGGAAGCTGCGAGATCCCGGATAGATCTTAAAAGGCGTCATGAACACTGTTCGCTGTGAAGCTCCAGAAATGTTCTGTGGGCCTCAAACTTCATCTGACTCTCCATCAGCATGAAGGTGAGCAGATAATGACTGAATTTTCATTTTTGTTCCTTTAATGAAATGTTTTTATTTGTTCACTTTTGTTTAAAATTCTATTTGTATTTCTGAGTTCAAGTCTGTAAGTTAAATTAATATCTGTCTGAAAACTGCAGAAAATGTTTTCTGTATTGAGCGCTGACAGGGACGTGTGTGTTCAGAGCAGAAGCATACATTAGTCATTGTATTCCTCTGGCAGGAAGTTGACTCAAGGACTACAATCCTCATGAAAGAAGGAGACAATCTGCTTTTTTTCTGTGAGTTGGTATTTACATAGCTAATCCCCACTGAGAACTGGTTAAACAATGATGCATTTGTGCAAAGACTTCCCTGTCGACGGACTCACTCGAGAGCAGAGATGCGATTTCCTTCCCACACTTTCCTCCAGACTTCAGACACTCCTCCAGTCTTCTGCACCCCCACCACGATGACAGCCAGCTGCCCTGCAAACATCACAAGAGTCTGAAACACGTCCGTCCAGATGACGGCCTTCAGACCACCCTGTCAAGAACAGCAAAGACACATGGGAATTATTATGATACATGCCAATGTATTCTTTTTTCCAATATCTGTCTCATTGAACACTCGACCGTCACATTTACACTTTCACTTAATGCACGTTTAATCCTCTAAAATCGTCTATTCATTGACAAGACATTTTGTCTGAGAGGAAACATACTGTATTTCAGTTTTAATTAAGCAAAGTGTAATTCAACAGTGTTTCGGAGGATCGAAGAGAAACATGCAAATGTTAACATGAGCTGTATGATTTATCATAACTCACTATTGTTGTGTATAAGGTGCACACGAGTCCAGTGGCCAGCACTGTTCCCCATAGTTCAAATCCGGTAACTGAAAGAAAACACACACAGACACACTGAACCGCAGATCTCACATTTTGAAAATGACTCAGTCAGAGAAAAACATTGAACTTATCTAACCTGCGTTAAGAGCAAAGGCTGGCGTGTACACACAAACGCCCATGTAGATCACCTGGAGCAGAGAAACACACAAACACAAACACAGTCTGCATCGTAAAGAAACTCAAAGATCTTCACAGAGATAAAAAAAAAAAAAATGATGCATCTCTTGTATTTTTCAAGAATTTTAAGATGACTGAATCAGGATCAGGTCCAGAGATACACGTAAACACTGACCCTACTCTCGTGTCTGTACGCCACAAGACAGCTGCAACTCCTGTCTGCGAATGATGAATTTATGAAACATGCTGGCACATATCCTGCAGTTTTTGATCACTCAAACAAGATATATTTATTTGGGGGCTTTAGAGGAGATGGTGGGCAGATTTTGTTATGAATTAACTGAAGAAGTTGTGCAGTCGACATCATGAACACAAACTTTTTAGCCTCGCAGCTACAGTGAAGATTTCTGCTTCATAACAGTGTAAATATCATCTTTTCAAATCAATTCAGGATCTCTGGGCTTTGAAAGAACATAATATTGCTGGATGATTTGTATGGAGCCATATAAAATAAATGTTTTGGTTGTGTTTTACATTTTAAAAACACATCTCCATCTACTTCAGTTGTTTAGGAGGATGCTGCAACGCTGCTTTGCTGCGAAGCTCCAGAAATGATTTGTGGATCAGACTTCCATCAGCATGAGGGTGAGTAGATAGGACAGAATTTTTATGTTTCGGCTGAACTTATCCTTTCGGTGTTGCACCCACCATCTGAAAGATGAAGGTCAAGGTTCCACAGATGCGCACTGCTTTGCTGAAGCGCAGCTCAAGATACTGTGAAACGACAACAACAACAGAGCCGCAGGTTAGGCAGGACAAAGAACAGAAATATTAAATCCAGTTCAAACATAACAATAAAACTGCTTCCTCGTACCTGATAAGCGCTGGACAGCCGCAGCCTGTACAATACTGGAATGAAAACATGAGCGGGAATGAGGAGGCCGAGAATATAGGCGCAGCCAATGAACCAGTACTGAGTGCCGTGAGTGTAGATTTCTGCCGGCACCCCGATAATCGCCACGGCGGACTGGAATGAGGCGATGAGCGACAGTGAAACAGGAAGACATTTCATGCTCCTGTCTGCCATCAAGAACTCCTGTGTGGTGCGCTGACGGCCCCCTGAGAGCGCATGGTACAGCCCGATGCCCAAAGAGGCGGCGAGCAGGACCCCAAATATCACAAAGTCTACAACAGTGAAGAGCTTCTGGTCGGACGGATCCATCTTGATTGTCTTTTAGCCTCGGCTGCAGTCCGAGAAGATTTGGTTCTCCTGCAGTCGCACAGTCAGACGGGTGGGAAGCGTCTTCGTCCACACCCATCAGTCAGAGGAGTCCAACAGCCTTGATGTGGAAAACACTGATTAAATGTCTGTGTGTGTGGGAAAGCACACTTTGCTGACATTTGGCCGCAATAATATGAAGCTTGCACTCTTTTTATCATGAACAAATCAGTTTGTTGACAGGTAGCTTGGTATGCACTCTCCTCATTCCCCAGATTCCCCTCACAGCTTTCTGTTCCTTCTCAAACAGACAGACGGGAGCAGAACTTACTGCTGTAACCTAAACTGAAGTGTTTGCAGCAGTCTGTGGAAACAAACCGAGGTCAAACAACCCCTGTGTTAACTTTCCCCCGGTTGTGTTGTTCCAAAAATACTTGACTGCTGGTTTGGTGAGGGGAGGAGCTGCTCTGCTACTCTGCCACCTGCTGCCTTTGTGTGTACTACACCACACAGCCACAACACCCGCTGAGGGTTTTGAAGGTCAAAAGCCAAGAAGATAGAAATAACTAAAAGAGGAAACATTGCTTTGAAATCCATGTTACTGTTATTTGTCTTTGCCCACATACTGTTATTTACATTTATTCTATTTAACCTATATTCATCCAGAAAGTCATGGTTAGATGATTAGAGATTAGTTCAATCACTTCAATAGATTAGAATCTATTTTCAGTGCTGAAACAAGTAGTTTATTAAGGAATTGACAAAAACTTTGATGGCAACTATTTTGACAATCACATGATTTAAGTTTCCAGTCATTTTTCAAGCATAGATATAAAAAATTTTCTGGTTTCAGCCGTGACAATAAACTCAACATCTTTGTGTTTTGAACCGAGGCGTCACGTTCAACTCAAACAAGTTCTGATTAGATGTTTAATTTGTTTTCTTATATATCAAATACACAGGGTTTGATAAAGAAAATAATCTGCAAGGTAACCAATAACGATAATAATCCTTAGTTATAGTTCTGTTCATAATAATAACGATAATGTATTATTGCATCCCCTCAACTACAGCTGCAACTAATGATCATTTTCACCATTGTTTATTATGACCATCATTTTCTCAATTAACCCAACAATTGTGGTCCTCAAACTGGTCGTTTAAATGTAAAAAAAAACAGTGAAAATCTCTTTGCCATTTCTTGGAATCCACTCTGGCATATATAAATGCCTTATTTTGTCTGATTAACAGCCCCAAACCTCAAGGCAATCAGTTTAAAGTGATACAAAACAAAGAAAACAAGCAAATCCTCATATTGGAGAAGCCAGAGAATGGTTGGCATTTCTACTTAAAAAAAACAACTCAAATTAATTTCCTGTCAACAGACTTGTTTATCAATTATTAACCCAGACATAATCAGGAGACAGCACACGAGAATAATTTCTCTAAACTCACAGTTAGGCACCACTGGAAGGAATAATGCAGGAGGTGACTTACCTCACTTGCAGACACGGCTGTTGTAACTTCTTATGTTATCTTTAATAGCCATAAATAACTAATGGTGCTACTCCTTAGCTGATTCAAATGTGAAATGTGTGAGAAATAATGCAACACTACACTTAGTTACCCTTTAATCTCGACCTGGAGCTGCTTAACCTGACTGAATGTGAGAAAATATGAACAGAAATAAAAACATATCACATGTGTAAGAATATAGTGTTGTGACAACGACATAAACAAACGGAATATCGTGAGACACACTCACCTTTATACGCGCATGCACTCTGGATATCCGGGTGAGGCTCACTGTCAGTGGCACCATGCTGCTTAGTGAGACATTCAAGAGCACCACGTTAGGTAAAAACTACCTGTTTGAATGTCTTTATGGCTTAAAACAAGAACAAAATATGTCAAAATATTCTCACTGTGTGGACAATACAACCTTTATATTTTTAGTTCCTTTGCTGTGTTAGGAAAGCATTAAATTTACCCACCACTTCGCTAATCTCACGCCTCACGCTCCATGAGATCACAGAATATTTTGAATTCGCTTCCGGGTTTGACGCTATGGGCGGGGCTGTACGTGATGACGTAGGAGCCGCCGAATTCAAAACATCCGCAGCTTGTAGCGGGTGTTTTCACCGGAGGAGCGTCATTATTTCACACACAATAAAGAAGATAAAGACTTGTTAAATATGCCGGGGGCGTCTGCGACAGGTAACTCGGACTATTGAAAGCTAGCCTGCTTATGCTATTTAGCTTACCACGACTGTATTCACTGTTAGCTAGCTTGTTAAGGAGTTTGTTGTGGTGCTCGTTAGCTAACGCTAGCTAGAGCTAACGGTTTTTTTAAGCGTCATCATTTTCACAACTTCCACTTCTGTCATTGGAGCGTTAACACGAGTATTTGCTCACCTTGCAGGTGTTTTGAGTCAGCTCAGTCTGCTGGAAGTTAAAGCGAGAAGCCGCAAAACTCAACCTCAGCAGCAGAGTCGTGTGAAGGAGCTGAAGGCTCAAGTTGAAGCGCTGAGGGCCCAGAGAGACCAGCTGAAGGCAGAGATAGAGACACACAAGGTGGGATGACTCGATGATCACAGCAGGATTTGTATCCTTGGGTGGTGACAGGATGTGATGACAAACAATCTTTGTTTACTTTAAAAAAAAACAACAACACAATTTTCAGGTACTTTTACTTCGTTTGAGTTTTTCAGTTTTCCCCCAAATTGTGGGTGCAAACATTGTAATTTTTATTTGATAATCTTAGTCACTTGTTATTCGAGTCATACATTTTTTAAATTACTTTTATTTAACTGCAATCCATTTAAGGGGTAAACCAGTTATCTGTGCCTGTAATCAGCATTTCTCCATTTATTGTAATCTTTGTTTTTTTTTGTTTCTGATTGGAGATAAAAAAAAAAAAATAGATTCATTTTAAAATGTACTGCAGTACTTTGGCTCAGACGCAGCATTCCCTTTCTCTGTTAGTGTTCACCACTCCGTGTTCTTGGTGTCCACAACACTATCTGATGTCATGAGTAACAGCCAGTAAACACTGAATAATCTGAATTTGCAAAGTACCCAAAGCTGTCAAATACATGGAGCGAAAGTACTAATTTGCAGAAACTGGAAATAGTCAAGCACAGAACCTCAACAGTATAAATAAGTTCCATCACAGGATGTTTTCAACTCTTTTATTACAACTATTACATTAGAAATGTGTTACATTACTCCGTTATTGCCAAAACAAATATGATTACTTGTCCTGGGTGTTATTACCCACAATTCTGTTTTTATATTACCTAAAAAGTCACCCTATTAATCACGTACATTTTATTTATAATTGGTGTTTTATTGTTGGCTGATTTGTTGTTGCTGTTTACACCATCCTGCCACAGCATCTCCAGAAACTGAGAGCGTCTTTGGACAAACAGTCGACAAATGAAGGAGATGAGGAGGAAGAAATGGAGCAAGACTCGGAGCCCTCACAACTACTGCGACTGATGGCCAGACATACACAACTGGAAGACCTTCTGTACGCTCATCACACCATTGGTACTCACTCCAAGTCGTTTAATTATTCTGTCTTCTCATGTCATTCACCCAGTTGCAGTTTTCACAGTGAGATGTTTTCATTAATCCACTTTTATAAATATGTCTCCCTGTTTTTTCCTCACTGATGTCACCAGGTGGGTACAACGTCATAAAGACTCGTCAGGGTAAAGGAGTGTGTGTGTCTCTGGCGACCGCCTATGATGGTGTCTTCTTAGAAACCTACAATCTGGAGATAGACCTAAAGCCGACGCTGAGGATCAGTCGCCACAGCGTTCCTCCGTTTATTCCCTTGAACAGCCTGGCTGAGCAGAACAACCTGCAGACAAACATAAGAACTTTTCTGGACATGCTCAGCCAACATCTCAACGCCTTTGCAGCCCGAAAGCAGCAGCTAAAGCTTGTGAAGGTGCCAGTTTGTTATTTTTCAATTAACAATTTTATTTAAGATATGTCAACTTTGCCTCTGAGAAATTATTATGGCCATTTCCTTAATTTGTCTAACCTTTTTATAGACCAAAAAGTGATAGCTACAGCCTTTAAGCACACCAAAATTGTTGTCTTGTTTATTTGGAAAGTGATTTTTGCTCCTTTATGAAAAAACTAATCTTTGAACAAACAGAGGAAAATGTCATTTATCTAAGTGAAATGTTGTAGAATAACATGCTGACCCTCTTCTCCTGCTTGTTTACAGGAACTCCATAAGTCTGTGGAAGTGATGGAGAGTAACGTTTTGTGTTCAATACTGGTGTTGATGTTCACCCTGCCCAAACAGAAGACGGCTGTTCTCTGCACTCTGGACTACTCTGACCACACCAGAAGTCTTCCCACCCGAGTCCACTTTGAATCTGATGGTAGGAATTTTGTTATACCTCAGGAGGTTCCTGACTCACATTGATGGCTATGTAAAGATGGACAACCCACCTCCATTTCCTCCCGATGTACAAAAATGTATCCAAAATATCCCAGATGTGTGTGCTGCAATCTTGTGTTTGTGACGTCATGACCCATACACCCGCCTAACTCCATTGCAATCAGCTGTCAATCATGACACAGTTGTACTTGAAACCTGATTTTTAATAGACCGAACACATCATCTATGAAAACATAAAATGTAATAGAATATGCAGTATGAAAATAATCACCGCAGCCCTGTTAAATAAGTTTTGTTCTCAATAACAAAATAATAGTTAGATCTATGGAGACATACAGGGCTACGCAGGAAAAATCAAGTCTGAACAGGAAGTCACCAACTTTACATTTTCAAAAGTACATTAACTTTAAATATGAACTTGTTTGCAGACAAGAAGCTTCCTGATTCTCCAGAGTGGAAGGAAAACGGCAGCCTGCTAAAGGAGACTCCTGTGCACAAAGCTTTGACCACCATGAAGAAGATGGGGAATATTGTGTAATTCATTCAGAAATAATGACATTTTGTACATATATTTTCATTAAAATGTCATTCTAAATCTTTTTAATTAACACTTGTAAATGTTTCTTCTTGGTGTTGCAAATGTTGAGTTATTAAACTGAGTTAAAAGCAAACTTCTGAGTTTGTCTATGGAGGTTCCACATGTAGCTGCATGTTGCTTTTGTCCCTCAGCTTCTCTATAAACGCCGTCACCCTCTTGTGTAAAGTTTCCCTCTGCAGCTGTCTCAGCCTCTCCAGTTCCTCTTGGGCTTTCTGCTGTTGCCTGGCCAGCTCTTTTTCTGAGATTGAGTCAATTGTTGCAATGTTTTTCATCTGCATAAGAGACAGGCTGCTCTTGATGTTGCCCATGTGTCTCACTGAGCTGGCGGGCTTGACTGAAAGCGGTGGTGCTGATATCGACCGGCTCTGCTCCACCAGTTCAGATCCCTGGATGTGGTACTGGGATTTGCTGGAGTACGATCTTCTGCCTTCAAATGTTTCAATGCCTCTTAGTTGCATCTCTGAATTATTGTGTTCTCCAATCTCTTTCATAGCGATGCCAACTGTTGCTTTAGGCTCACAGACTTTCACAATCATGACTCGTCTCTGTTCTTTCATCAGTGAGTCTGTTCTCTGTCGAAGTATTTTGTGAGTGTACCTGTACTGTTTGTCCAACACGTTTAGCTTCTGCTGCAGATCCCTCTCCTCCTTTTGGTTTAGCACTCTCAGGTTTCTCTGCAGAACATCATATCTTCTGAAACTTTGGTCCATTATGCAAAGTCTAGATAGAGATAATGTGTTTTTAGTACATTTCTTCAACTTTTTCTTTAAATTCAAGCAAAGGATATGGTTTTCCTACTTGATTTGTGTGCTGCGTCCCCCCTCAGAGAGCCGTGTTATACAGTGTTGTTTGCTGCTAAGGGTGTCTCAGTGTGTGTAATATAATAGCCTATTATATTTGAAATAGTGAATGGGATCGTTGGGCATTGTGTGCTGTCACATTCCACAGAGATTCAATTTCAAGGTGCCTCACGAGGGAAGTCACAGGGTGCAAAGTCCTTCCTGCACAGGGAACAAACTGTGGGATGAAAAGGAGGCTGAGAAGGGGAAAAATTGAAAATCTCAGAAGAAGCAAGAAGACTGCATCAGAATACAGGACTACAGTATCATCCTGGCAGCTGAAAACCTGCATGCCTCCAACAGCTTAAATGTCCCCTCTGAGCCCTCCTCATGCAGAGAACAAAGGAATCTTCACTCACTTACTGCAGATGGTTTACTGACAGAAACACCAGCCTCCTCTGCCAGGTGCTCTGATTTCCCCCATGATGATATCCACCCCCAAAATATGAGGATTTTTATCTTCAGGTTCCATGGAAGGCTACCATAGTACCCCATGTAAAAGCCCACTTTGGAGGCGTTATCATAGATCACACTCGGTGGTTGAATGAGGATGAATTACCCTGAAGCAGAAGACCTGCTCCTAAGACACCATGAGGGCTCAGAGGTCATCTCGTGTGGGTTTACTCCAGGTGCTCTGGCTGCCACCTATAAAGATATCGCCAAAAGAATATGACCAGGAATGTGAACAATGAAGCCGACCACTCGGAGGTGGAGTGGGGAGGGTCCCAAGTGGGTTTTTGGAACATTTAATCATTGGATCCCACTCATCTTCTCGCAAGATGATGGTTAAAATGACACATAATTCATCAGATTTAATGTTGAATTAATGTACCACAAAGGATCTTTGTAATTGGTAATTTCTGCATCCCCACACGCCTGTTTAAATTGGCTATAATTCTCCCTGTGGTGCTCTAAACAAGTCAAAACTGATGCAGAAAAATATAGAATTGAATGTGACCGTGGTTCAGTGTGGCAGCCTCCTCCGCTCAAGCAGTCTTCAGGTGAGAATTCAAACAGAAATCACACCCCAGCTGTGTTTCTTCATCTCTGCATGTGAACATGCTGCCTCATGTCAAGTGACAATCCAACATTGCCGCCTTCCAAAATGGATGAATATTAGTTTTGACACATCTCTTGTATTTGCATATTTGTAACCAAGTCGGATTCTTGCTTTGCATTTTCTATTCACAGTACAAAGCAGACCTTTTGAAAGCTTTCTCAGTATTTTTTTTTCCCGACCAAACAGTATCAATGAGGACATTCAACCTGGAGGAGATTGCAGAGGCTCACTGGCACATGGAGGCCAAAAAAAAAAAACAAAAGGAGAAGGGGAAGATCATCATCAATGTTATTCAACAGAATCAGAAAACTAGGTCATAAACAGCTGCAGTAAAAAGTAAAAAGTAATTGCTCTGAAGTGTATGTGAGTTATATTAATATAAACAATCTTACAACACATTGTTGTTTTTTTGGAAAAGTATTTGTCTTGCACAAATGTTGATCATTATTTTAGATATGCCCTTTTCATCAATAGTCCAACAATGATTTTTCACAGCACTGTTTCTTTATAATATCAATAGTGAACATTTTTTTTAATTACCGCAATTATTGTTCTTTCTTGCATATTAAGTTTTTAGCATAGCCTCAAGCCTTTTCTGCAGTTTTATACTACCACTCCACCACATGTTGGAGGCTAACACTATACCTTTTATTAACTAAATTCATTTGCAAATACTAGTTATAAGTTACTTTATTTGATCAGCAATCGGATTCAAAAAAATCAAATGGACTCTGAAAATCAGATACGATAATTGACAAAAGTAGATAGTAAGTAAAATATGTTTAATTTACTTATATTTTACTTTTATTTACTTTAATACCGAAGTACATTTATTTCCAGAAAATGATTTTGAAATTGAAGAGAACTGTGTATATAACTATTAATACTGAAGAAAAAAATGAGAAAAACACTTAATATCGATTATATTAATACACATAAACCTTCTCCTTTAATGTTTACATCCTGGTTATTTGAATAGCCGTCGCGCACTGATGACGTAACAACATTACTTCCTGTTTCAAACTTCCTTCTCCCCGCTGCGGCTACTGTGAAGTTCCCTCCGGTTTACGAGCAGAGAAGTTTCAACGGGGGAGACCGTGTGCCAGCTTCAATTTTAGTGGCAGACTTTAAGACAGTCAACAGACATATTCCGGGCTCTATGATTCAACCAAAAGCTACGGTATTTATTTGTCTGGTACGTACGTTTTTCCGTATTACTTCGTCCTCTTGCGGTCCCGCTAAAGTTAGCTAGCAGTCCGTTAGCAGTTTGTCGTGACTTGACCCCTCAGGGTTTAACATGTTGTGACTAACTTCGTTAAACATCCGAGTCATTCTGTGTATTTCCTTCCTAACCGATGTGAGCAATAACGATTGCAATCAGATATATGAGTTGTCTGAACCGTCAGCATAGTTAACACCCGATTATTGTGGTTTATTTACTGTCAAACCCAACGCATGACTCGTTAAAGTTACTCCCTGTCAGGACTTGTTAGAAGGTGTTTTTGTCTTTTTCATTTCACAGCAGTCGAAGCCCAAATCATGGAGGACCCAAACAGAGCTCAGCGTAAAATGTCAACAGCAGGGGACAGTTTGTACAAAGTCCTGGGTCTGGAGAAAGGAGCAACTCCAGAGGACATAAAAAAGGCATACAGGTGTGTTCATAAAAATATATTAGTTCGGTGCGTTCAGCATTGAGTCAACACTGAAGGGCTGTGTTATGTAACACATGCTTTTCTTCACTTATGTGTTTAGTAACAGCAGCTGCAGTTGGCAGCAGTTAACAGTTACTCTGGTGATCTGATATCCCCTTTTGTTTTGAGTGTAAATTTGACTTCTTATTCCCAGTCTTTGCAAAGATACAAATGGCAAATCCCATTAAAATGTGTTTAGCATGGCTACTAATACAAGCCCTATACATTTGTTGTTAGTCATGGGCCTTACAAACACCCTGATTTCTAATATAGAAGCTGTTGTGGAGAAGATTGGTCAGTAGTGTCTTAAGTTGTGGATGACTGCAATTCTTTAACATTCAGTGCAAAAGACAACTGCATTATTTCTAACATACTTGTTTCCAGGAAACTGGCACTGAGGCATCACCCTGACAAGAACCCCGACAATCCAGAAGCTGCAGAGAAATTCAAGGAGATCAATAACGCCAACTCCATCCTCAGTGATGAAAACAAACGCAAGATCTACGACGAGTATGGATCCATGGGCCTCTACGCTGCCGAGCAGTTTGGGGAGGAGGGTGTCAAATACTACTTCCTCATGTCCAAGTGTTGGTTCAAGGTAACTGGTTCAACTCACCATCGCCTGAATGAAAATGCATATCAGCTGCCAGTAGTTGTAGGTGTGTCAGCATAGACTTGATTTTGGAAGTTATGTATAAACAGTTAAACAGTTGAAGTTAATTCTGTCTACAGCGAGAACATGTATCCTGATAGTAGTTTCTTTGTTTTCAGGCCCTCTTCATGTGCTGCACTATCTTCACCTGCTGCTGCTGTTTCTGCTGCTGCTGTTGCTGCTGTGGGAAGTGTAAAACTTCAGAAGAGGAAGACAATTTTGTCTATGTTGACCCTGAGGACCTCGAGGCAGAGCTCAGAGAACAGGATGCAGGTGAGAGACTTTGTTCTTTGGGCTGTTTTTGCACAGAAATTAAAAGGATATCCTCCGGGACTGTCTCACTTCTGAAAAAATCCCATGTTGCATTGTCCAGTTGATCATCAGATGTAAAACAGAAACTAAAAGCTGCTTAATCAGCTGATAATCAGTAGATTTCAAAAGCTTGCAGTTTGCATTTTTCTTTCGATACATTCCAATCTGTTGCCTTCTGAGATAAGAGTAATTAGATCTGCCGTCTCTGGCTAATAGTAACCATTGCCAAATATGCAGATGAAATGTTTAGAAACACACTTCCGTTTTTGCAGCCAAGACACAGTTGGCACATAATATCTTACTAAACAACTTCAGTTTTTGTACAGATTAAACAAACATGATGTAACGTGTTAAATAGTGAGAATTAGTTAGATTTTGTTAGTTTTGAACAAGGGATTTTATGATTTCTATTCCAAATTATGACTTGATCAGTAAACACTTTAGCTTTAAAGGTGGCAGGGTCCGCCAAATATGGGGGGGGAGGAATAAAACTGAATGAAGTTGTGTTGCCCTTTTAAGGTCAGTTTGATTATCATGGAAACAAATACAGTTTGATGTTATAGTGTGTATTTACTTAGTGTTAAATTTTGTTCCACAGCAGGAGACCCTGTAATAATTATTCAGCCAAGCCCCAGTGACACTTCAGGTAAAGTTTACCTGTCCTCAGCTGACTGCCGCTCTGGGCTGCATTGCTTATCTGGCAGAACCTGAAGCAGTTTCACTGTGGAAGAGTTCATGTTAACAGCTTCTAACAGGCTGGCTCATGTGGTCTGTGTAGCTAAAAAAAAAAATCACTAACACTTTCACTTCTTTGTATTAACATTTTCCCCACAAGTGCTGCATAAGGCACAAAAGTGAAAGACGCTGTTCTTCTTCTTATAACTTAAAAATAACTTTGCTTGCTTACAGTTATCACTGTTGATAATGTTATCAATGGTGTGCGCAGTGGAAGGAATAATGTTCTAACATGTAAATATCAAGAGCAGTGGTTCTCAATCTGAGTACTGGGAGCACAAATGAATTTGGGAATTGACTTCAGAGAAGATTTTATGAGGAAAAGCACATTTTTACAATAATGCGCCATCAGCCTTACTCAATACATTGTGTTTGAGAGCAGGTGAACCACTGATCTTGAGTGACTGCGCTTAAAACAACCTGTGCTACCTGAAGTTGTGACTGGTATTGATTGAACACTTCTTGTGATGCTTATTTGCTCAAGCTGTTTTGTCTTGCTCCTCAGTGCAATGTACCACATAAACTATGATAACTTATCTCATGAATTTTTATATGTACTTAACCCCTTTCTGACAAGGTCTTAAAACTGTTACTCTATTTTGTATTATAGGCTTGTTTGCTACTTTAGGAAAACGCCACCAAGGGTGTTTACAAGTCTTGAGCAGGACTAATAAAAAAGCTCTAGCAGAAGCTGCTGGTTATCTGATAGATAACTGCCAGTGATGTCACTCAGTGTACACAGTTGCATCGTGGGTAATGAAGTGCTAGGTTTGCTAAAGAAAGAAGAAAGTGTGGATTTAACACAGGTGATATTTCTTGTTCTGCTGTATTGATTTTGAACATATGTTTTTAAACATGAGTGCAATGTCGACCAGCTGACATAAATTACCCACAATGCACCTTAGCCACTGAGGAACATCAGCTTCCTCTGGAGCCACAAAACACAATTTCCAGCAAGCTCAAGTTGTCTTCTTGGTCCAACCAACAAATTCATCTTATTCATTCACCAAAGATATTCATCTGATAATTTGAATTTAGAGATAGAAGGAAATTATCTCAATGGATGGAAACACTCAATGTTTGGCATTGTCTGTCCATCATTTTGGATTAATTAGGCCATTTCACAGCTTTAACTGAGAGATTTATCAAAGTATAAAAAGTATAGAAACTGTAGATTTAATCTAAAAAACTGTTTTTCACACTTCCAGGTGAAAATGCACCGATTGTGATTCAGCCTCACGCGACCAACGGCACCTCGAGCCCCTGATCCATCCGTAAAAGAGTGAGTTGGGTCCTTCAGAGTCTGGACTTAATGAAACCATATTGTCATCAGCGTTTGTATTTTCAAAGTGAATGATGATGTGTATAAGTTATGGTTTTGAATGTGGTTGTTTTCCTCAGAGACTTTCTCTGACTTGCAGAAAACATTTTTATCTCAGAGGCATTTTTGTTTGAATGCATCAAACAGCGACTTGATTGTGCCATAGTTAGTTTTTTTAAGTGCCAATGGGTTTGTCTTTGATCAAATCTCATATTTATTGTTTTGTTTTTTTTTAACTTTATATTCTTTGAATCTGGACTGCAGTTAGAAATGACAAAACCATGCATCAAGGCTCTGAAACAACTATTTTTCACATGCACTTTAATATCACACATCCATGTTTAAAATCCTGAAGTTGCCATGATGGTCTGAGAACATTCCAGCTCAAGATGACTTTTGGGTCTGAAATGTTTTGAATATATTTTTAATGCAACATTAAAGGCTGGTTCAGGTCACTGAAGGTCAACCACTCGGAGACCTCGTAAACGTTCGAAATTGTAGAAACAAAACAAAACAAAGGGCTAAATGAAATGATTCAGTCATATTCCTCAGATGTAAAATGTATTACTACACAAGGTTTGTTTTAAATGTTTGGATGTCAGCTGTCTCCACTGCCTGTAAATAGCCTGGTGAGAATTATTCAAATGTTGCTGATAGAAATTACAGGATTGATGAAACATTGAGGGGAAACACACTCACTGTCTTTCTAGAAGGTGGATTGGATGAGATTAAGATTTCTGACTCTTTACATCATTGTACAACTCAAGATAGTTGTATGATTGTAAGCCTCAAAAATATTTTGTGTTGACATTATTTTGTACTTCTGATTGAATCTGACCTCAACAGTATTCACAAGTTACCTGTCAACGTTGACTACACCCACCAACACCTCTAAAACTCACTTCCTGGATTTGTCAAGACATCTCCATTATGACATGAATGCGGCAAAGAGTGTGGAGCTGAACCCAGGAGGTGATTAGCCTAGCTTAGCATAAAAAAAGCAAGGGAGGGGATGCAAGCCCTGTTAAAAAATATACCAAAATGCTAACATTCAGGAGTCATGAGAGAAAATCTGCTCATCTAACTCTTGTAAAGAAAATGAATAAATGTGTTACCCAACATAGTGAACCAGTCCAGACTAGTCGTGCTGCTGTTTCGTTGGCTGTTCCTGCCATTAAGGTGACCTCAAGTTACAATCAAAACATTTTTAGGTACTGACAAACCTCCCACACCACTGTCAACAGCAATCTCCCCACACGTGTCACTCAAATCAGTACTTCTGTTTGCTTCACTTGACAACAAGTCAGTGAACTCACTTGATTTTATAGCCAATTTTCCTGGTGTTCCTGATCCAGATGTGTCAAAACCTTTGTTTAATGATCTCTCTGTGGCGTCCGAGGTTATATAAATATATATATATATATCCACTATATGTAATCGTGATGTTATGCTCAATGTAAGAAATGTGTTTTTATGTAAATTTAGAGATATATTTTTAATCTGAGGTTTTATGACAAATTAAGTGTATATTAAGATAACGCCTTAAATTATGTCATCTTTCATCATGTTTACATTTTTACTTCTGTCTGTGCTGGGTGGAGGAGTGTGATGCTTGTGGTTGATTGGGTTTGTACAAATCTGGTGTGTGTATGTGTGTGTGTGTGTGTGTGTGTGTGTGTGTGTGTGTGTGTGTGAGAGCATCATTTTTATCATTTGATCTTGTTTTGTTCTTGGACTACAAAGTAAAGTTTAAACAATCCTTACACTCTTATTTAAAAGTCAGTTTTGTATATGTTGAGTTACAGAAATCATTCGTGACAAAGCTTCACAAAAGTGCCTGAACACATTTTGGGGGGATTTTAAATTTTTTTTTCCATCTTCTTCAGGTTTGAATGTCTCATCAAAGATGTATTATGTTTTAGCTCAAACATTCCTGGGGATTTGTTTCCCTTTCTTTCAATCTTCTCATGTTTTTCCAAACTATTATGTTCTGTAAAATGTGTCAGATCAAATAAACGTGGGTGATACTGAATGCCATAAAGTTGTCTTGTATTTTGTTTTTGAACTGTTTGCTGTTAGTGACCTGCCATTGGCTCCTGTTGTGCTCCACCCTGGTCAGATAACACGTGTGAGAGCAGGTGGCAAGATTCACTTAAAAACTAGTTAAACTTCAAGGGAGTCAATGAAGCGAAGTCTCCTGAGAGTATGGAGTTATCGACGGATTCAGAGAAACAACAGCTGATTGAGACTCATTTGGAGCCTCTTGACTGGTACGTTTATTCTTTTTATCCTCCCAGTCATTCAGTGATTTGTTGGGAAACCAGTCACAGTTCTGTCTTCTCTCAGGATGAGTGCTCCAGATGACAAATATTCCGACTCTGCATCAGAGTTCAGTGACGATGCCTCCAGCGTGGACGGTCTGTGGCAGCACGACTGGCGGCTCTGCCGGGAGACGGACTCGATGTCGGGGGCTGAGAGCGACGCCAGACGTTCGGCCAGACGGAAGCTTTACGTCGCCTGCGCCGTCAGCCTCATCTTCATGACCGGAGAGGTGATTGGTGAGATGAAAAAATGCATTAGATACTTAATGCTGGGCTAGAAAAAAGTGCTTAAAATGCTTAATATCAGCTGCTACATTCATGGTTATTATATTCATACTTGATTAGCTTTAAAAATCTGGAAATTGTTGGTTTAGATACCTTGAAAGTGCTCGAAATTTACTCTTGAACAGCCATATGAACCTTGTTTATGAGTTAACTTGAAACACAGTTGTAATCAGAGTTGCCCTTCATCTTTTATTTAGGCAGCTGGACAGTGAAAACAGATCCTGGTTAGTGTTTGTAATGGGGGTTTAGGAGAAAGTCACAGTAGAAAGTACATAAACCCTCCGATCTGAGCTGTTGGACACACGTCCTCCTGTTGACAGTCTGCAGTCGCCATCTCTCGTCTCCGCAGGTGGATATGCAGCTCGCAGTCTGGCCATCATGACGGATGCAGCACATCTGCTGACCGACTTTGGCAGCATCATGATCAGCATCTTCTCTCTGTGGATCTCATCCAGGCCGCAGACGCACAGCATGACGTTCGGGTGGCATCGAGCAGGTGAGATCGGAATGACGTGGAATCTGTCTTTTTAGATAAATGGAAGCTGAGATGAGGTCGACATCATTCAGTCGCACTGGATTTGGAGGCATTGACCAGCAAGAGGAGAGCTCAGTGATTCCTTTCAACATTTGGGATTTAGAAGTGTATTTCTCTGGGTTTGAACATTGTTGGAAACATTTAGGATAAAACACAACTCAAAATATTCAACAAAGGTCTAGTCGACATGCTGTGTCTTGTATAACTTGTCAGTTGTTGTGTTGAACAGAGATTCTGGGCATGTTGCTGTCAGTTGTGTCTATCTGGGCTGTGACGGCAGTGTTGGTCCTCTCAGCCATACAGAGGATCAGTGACGGAGACTACGACATCGACAGTCACATCATGCTCATAACTTCAGGCTGCGCTGTGGGAGTCAACGTCCTGTGAGTACGACGAGCTCACGTGACACGATGATTCTTATTTGGTCTATCAGATGTTCTTCTGAAACAGGTCGTACTTGTTCAGGATGGTCCTGATCCTCCATCAGTCTGGAGCCTCACACGGCCACAGTCACGGCTTTCCCTCTGGCCGGCTGCAGAGGGACGAGCAGGGACAGGAGCACGGACACCATCACGGCAACGCCAGTGTGAGGGCGGCGTTCATTCACGTGGTGGGAGACCTGGTGCAAAGTGTCGGAGTCCTGCTGGCTGCCACCATCATCCACTTCTGGGTCAGTGTCAGCCAAAACACTCAGCTAAGAAGTCACTCTACCAAAGTAAAAAAGAGTTTATAAACCTTTATTCTCTATTCTTGTTTCTATTATTTGTGAAAACAGTGTTTCTGTTTTCCTCACAGCCGGAATATAAAGTAGCAGATCCGATTTGCACGTTCCTGTTCTCCGTGCTCGTTGTTGGAACGACACTTCCCATCACAAAGGATGTCTTCAGAATACTGATGGAAGGTAAACACTGGGTGCTTGTTATGAAAATATAACTGACTGCAGGTTTTGTGTTCGTGACACCGAGCGTCGACTTTGTTTTTTCTGCAGGCACTCCTCAGGACGTCAACATGAGCGCTGTGAGAGAGCTGCTGCTGTCTGTGAGAGGAGTCACTGCTGTCCACAGCCTGCACATGTGGAGCCTCAACATGACTCACTCTTTACTCTCAGTGCACGTGGCCGCAGGTAGACACTCACCCAGCACTGCTTATCTCCTCAACACAGATGATAAAAATGTCCATCAGTGTTTCCCAGAGCTCGAGATAACGCCCCTCAAACGCCTTGTTTCAACTACAACTCTAAAGATACTCAGTTCACTGTCAGAGTAAAGAAACCAGAATATAGTCACATTTAGAAAGCTGAAATCTGAGAATTGTGTACTTTAATTCTTGAATAATTTAGTAGCTACAGTAGTAACTTATTTCCCAGCCATCTAGTACTGATGATACATCTGTCAGATGATTGTACACTACAACTTTAAACCCCTTCCTGTGTGTGTCCACAGAAGAAGAAGCTGACACACAGATCGTCCTCATGAAGGCCACGAAGCTCCTGCGCTCCGAGTTCAGTTTCTCCTCCATCACGATCCAAGTGGAGCGTTGAAAAAGAGCGTGATGACAGGCTGCCTCAAAGCCAGCTGCTCTAAATATTTAGTCACGCTGTTACAATGGTCATGTTTATTAATTTATTTGGTTTTCTTATTTATAAAGCAGCAGCTACGTGTCAGTCGAAGGCCCAGACTCCCTTAGAAAACATTGCAATTTTAAGAGTTGTTGAGTGAGGAGAAACTTGTTGAAACCGCCATCGAAAATGCAAAATCTTTTGTCCCTTTTTGTAAATTCAGCATTAAATACGACCCATTAAGTTGCGTCTTTCTTTGTAAAATAGCGTCAGTTTGTCACTCCAGACTGTCATCTACTGTTACCTGGTGTAAACAGCTACCTTCAGACAGTTGAGGTCCATTTGTCGTGGCTTTAAAATAATAATCTGCATTCTTAGAAATGTACAAATCAGTTGCAACAACAGTTTATTTCAACTGACAGATCCTGGTCAGATGGAAAACAGTTCCTCGAAACCATACGGACACATAATTATTATTATTATTATTATTATTATTAGGTTGTACAATCTGCACAACTAATCCATCGAAACAATACATACAAATAATCTTCACACATTAACTTTGTTCACGTTAGTCCTGACTGAGATGGAACAGGAAACACACAGATATGACATTGTTCTGACAGACGGCTCTTCATGTTTGTTCATCAGTTGACTTGATGAGTCAAAACTTGCGTAGCTTTCGGTCAAAACAGAAAGGTTTGTAACACGTGGGACGTGATCTGTCCCGGGGCTGCACAGAAACACCTTCATCGGTAAGAATGTGAGAGTTACATTGTTCAACATACCACAAACAAGGCGAAGAAAACCCTGATTTTAACCGGAAAACTTGAGCTTCAGTTTGTTGACTGGGGCCGTCCGTCCCTCCAGTAGTTGCCGTAGGCGTCCTGGAACATGTTCTTACAGGCTATTTTAGCTTTGAGTTTGGAGCAGATGAGGAAGGAGCCGCCCATCTTGCGGTGGAGGGAGTACGTCTCCTCGGGAGGCGGCGTGAGTCGCTCTCTCAGCATCACGGGGATGAGGCTGTGGATCCGCTCCGTGGTGCTCTGGGTGCCGAAGTCAAACGGCTCGGAGGAGGAGAAGGCCTCCCCGAGGATCATCACTGCGTCCACGTGGGCGTTCTCCATCGCCTTGTCACAGGAACACAGAAGTTAGTCGACAAGTGTTACTGTTGGTTATTTCATTTGAACACAGAATCATATCTGATGTGTTTACTACATGTTCTGCAGAGGCGAGTAAAAAGGACAACATCTCTAAAACACCACGTACTCTGTCAGATTTGCTTCTTCACAGTCGCTCTTTCTACATTTTCTGGTTTCTGATTTAAATTTTAGTGTAACCGACTCCTGGAACAAAAATACAGCCCCTCATTTCAATCAATACACTTTGCTCTCAAACCTCCCAACGTCTACGTGTAATTTTCAGCTAAACATTCTCCTTGTATTTCTTTGCTGAGTTTATAACGCAAGATGGCAGAAAGAGAAGGACTGTTGATGTAATTCCTCCTGGTCACCAGCAGAGGTCGATGTCTGTGAAGGGGTTCCATTAAATGTTCAAATCAATTCATCCTTTGTGTGGTTTAAAAAGTCTCACTGTGAAGCTTTGGAGAACAAATTTAGACTAAGAATTTTAATAATTACAATATTTATGAGATAATACAAACGCAGGTTTTTCCATAAGTGAATGTGCTGTCTTCAGAGGAAAATAACCCGGTCAGGACTCGATGACCTATTTATAGCCCTCGAGCAGATACAGTACAGAGCGAAACAGTGCGATTACACTCTGGTTCAACGTGAAGATGTTCTCACCTTTGACTCGTACCCCGTGAGGAACCTCATGTCTCTGGATCTGTGCAGGACGCCTTCTCTGTCCTGATTGGCAGCCGCATTAATTATCTGATAAAAGAAATTTAAAAAAACAAATCAGTCCTAATGTTTGGCAGCATGAAGGTAAAGTACTATAGGACTTTTTAAGCCACTGACGTCCAACACAATTGCCTGAATATGTATAAAAGAGTTTGAATCTGCATGTTTGGTCATATAAAAAGAAAAAAAATGGATCTTGTGTGATAATATCACAATAAAGTGTCAAATGATTGTAACTGACAGTGTTTCACTTTATGTTTCTGCTGCGTCTCACCTCGATGTAGGTGTCGGTGAAACTCTTATCGAATCCTCGCGTAGCTCCAAAATCCAACAGCGCCACCTGAAGACGTGAAACAGAGAAACAGACTGTAGAGGCAAAAAAAGGGGCACACGCAAAATAATCACGTACCAACAGTGTGATTGAGACAAACTGACCTTGTGAGCTTGCGGGTCGAAGAAGAAGTTGGACCAGTTTGGATCGGTCTGCATGTATCGGAACTCAAAAAGCTCTCTCAAGCATAACCTCAAGATCTGCTCGCAGATCTGTCGGCAAGAACAAGAACCAAGTTGTTAGATTAGAGTTTGTGGAAAAATCTTTAATTACAATGAAGTGAAACATGACTCTGGGATTTTTAAATGGTGGCATGAATCTGCATTAGGCCTCTGAAGTCTTGGCAGTGCGCAGGTGTAAATTGTACTGTAAGCTGCGTTGGAGTTCACGGCGGTCGTACCTCATTCCTGAGCTCCTGGGAGAGGTCGGTGGCCTGGTCCAGAGGGAAACCCGGCACCAGCGTTGTGGTGAGGACGTGCTGGCTGCTCAGCTCGTCGATCACATCGGGAACATAGAAGAACGGGTGATCCTTCAGCAGCTCTCTGACGCGCAGAAACAATGAAAAAAAGTTAAAGGCAGCTGAAAGCAACTCTCAGAAAACCGTGGTCAAAATGTCAGCGGACTCATCGTAACCCTATACCTAACCCACGTTAAAGGATAAGTACACGCTAAAATGCAAATTCAGTCCACAAAACATTTTTGGAACTACAAAGCCAAAAAGTGTGGCTGGGGTCTCCTAAAAAAAATAAGTAGATGGAAAAAACAACTGAATTAATATGTAGGAAAATATATAAATAACTCCACACAGCTCGTCTCTGTATCAAGGTTGTGAATAATATCTTTATGAATCCATTTTGGACCACGGCTCTTCACTCGGAGCCATTTTAAGCTTGTTTTCTGTTTTGTACCAGTTTAAAAAAGTCCTCATCTACTTCATTTGTTTAGAAAAATGCGGTTTTGCTGTGAAGCGGACTACAAAACTTCACTGACTTTCCATCAGCAAGTGAGTGGAAAATGACTGCATTTGCAATTTTGGGTGAATTTATCCTTTAATTCACATCTCCTGGTTTACCATCTGGCACGTTGCACATTTTCTTTATAAGTCATACTGTTAAGTTTTGCACATATTGTGCAGCTTTTTCTTTTTTTAAATATGGTTTCTAAAACATTTTTGACTTTCACTTACAGCGCTCGATATTATTTTCTTTCACAATGTTCGTTGCAACAAAACACCAAATTAAATTGCCTGTATGTGAAAAACTACGAGTTAAACTTCTGATTCTCTTCAGTCTGTGTGGTATCAGTACATCGGAACACTTACTGGAACTTTTTGGCACATTTGGCCTCGCGTATGTAATCACACTCCAGCGCCAGCTCGCGGCTCATGACCTCGATGAGGTGTTCAGGAAACAGACCTGTAGAAGACAAAAAAGTGTTAAAACGGCTGAAAATTACGACATTCGGGCAGCTTGTGTCGGTCCGTCTGTTGACTGTAGCAGAGTCACAGACGTCACACAATGGCCGCTGTTATCACAAAGAAGATAAAGACTCAACAATGTTACCTTCAGGCAGCGCGTTGCTTAAACTCAGAGCGGTCATGATGTTATTCACGTCACTGTCGATACTCTTGGCCACTCCGGGGTACTGAAGGAGCAGACGTGATGTGAGACTTCTGTATTTCATCACAGTTTACTCCTGTGTTTTAACGCTCGTCTCACCTGAATCTTCATGGCGACCTCTCTGCCGTCCTTCAGTCGGGCTAAATGCACCTGACCGATGGACGCCGCTGCAAACGGCTTCTCCTCAAAGTACTCCAGCTGGTCTCTCCAGTTCGGGCCGAGGTCGCTGCTGATGGCTTTCTGCAGAGAGAGGACAGGAAGTGTCTCGTCTGTGAGCTCACTTTACAGAGTTTGTGTTGTTTTCTGCAGCTCTCTCTATAAAAAAAACTCTACCATCATCTGCTTAGAGGGCATGAAGTCTGCACTCTGACGAACACGCTCGAAGATTTTGGCCAACTGAGGGTTGATGAAGGCGTCGTCTGAGAGGAGAGGAGACAAAACGGAGACAAGAGGAGTAAAAAAATCAGCTGGGATGAAAACACCGAAGGACGATCAGTTTGTGCTTCATAATAATTAAATCTCAGTCGGAGGTCCGCAGCTGTTTTTGCTGAAAAATGGACCTCGCTGGGTGCTAATTTGCTAATTTTGTGGATGGAGTAGCATTAAATATGGTCAACTTTCAAAAGACAAACTTTTAAAGTTAATGGTTTGGACATTAACCAAAGCCCAACAATCAACATTTCAAATTTAGCCCATAAATATTTTGTTCATTACTTTACTCACATTGAAACAGTTAACAGGAATTTGTTTTAGTGAACTCACATAAAACAAAAACGACACTGTGACATTAAACAAGTGATGAAAACAAACACGGATCATAGTTGACGATCAAGGTAATAAAATAATAAATAAATATAACAAGACGAGTTCCTCTAAAGGCCCCGAACAATTGTTCCAGGTCTCAGAGGGACAACAGAGATAAGAGGTACCTGATCTGTAACAGGGTTGCAACGATTAATTAACTTAATGTTGTTTAATCTGTTGATTTAGGGATCAGCTGATCAAAAATAGCTCAAAACGATGACCTCTCTATTCTGTCCACAACCCAAAGACACTTACTGTCAGAGAGGAGGAAAGAAACTAAAAATAGTCACATTTAAGACGCATAAATCAGAGAATTTGGACTTTTTCCTCTTTAAAAAAATTACTCAAACCAATTAATCGGATTAGTAAAATAGCTGGCAAATTAGCTTCATAGCTAAATCATGCAGCTGTAATTCGTACTCCCTGAGCGACCTTGCAGGTTTTTGAAAGATCTCCAGCGTTTTATCCTCCAGAGAAACAAACTCCGGACTCTGTGACTCGACAGCTATGATAATTCACGGGAGGACAAACGTGGACACCTCAGAGCATAACAACACGTTACAGTAAGTGTGTCTTTAAAGTCAACAACACCACAGAGACAAGTTTAGCCTCAGCCGCCTACTATAGCTGCGCTGGAATGGCACTTATTGTGTTCAGCTGGCCCGGGGTTTATTTCAGGAGATGACATTTCTGTTTGCCAGAAACAGGATGAAGTCTTGTTGTGAAGCATCGAGCGGCGGTCGACGGCCTGTGGATGTGGATTTACTGTCAGTTGACACGTCTGAGCGGCGTGTGTGAGGTCCTCGCGTCATCGTCTCGAGTAACACGAGATGAATTTCGTACACGTGTGATAATTGTGATGCATCTGGTGATATTTCACCTTGAATACTGAGCATCTGCCCCAGCTTGAGAGCGGCGCCTCGGACTTTGCAGAGAGTCCGGACGATTCTCTCAGCGTTGGCTTCGGAGAGGAACGCACTCGAGTCCAGGATGGACTTCTTATCACCTGAGAAACACACACACACACACACACACACACACAGTATTCAGAGCAGCTGATACTGAATCAAAGCTACTGAATAAATGCTTATACTTTTGAAACGTCAGCACTCTTCAGGCAGCCCATCACTAAAACTCTGATGCTCCTCTCGTCACCTTGTTGTTGAGGTTTGAAACTCTTCTTTGCCACCTCGGCGATCGCCCCGAGGCCGAGGCCGACGGCCAGACCTGCAGACACAAATGAATACGCACACGATTCACAAACTTTCTTTCAATACACAGGCATGTCTTTCTATGAATGTCGACAGTGTTTACCCTCGCAGTGCCCTTCTGTGCATTTGATAACAGCAGCAACAAAAAAAAAAAAGGACGTGATAACAGTAATCAGTAACTGAAGGCGGGTCTAATCGGAGCCGCTGAGAGTTCAGGGGTAAATTAAGGCCAAGAAGGAAACTGTGCATGTGCTGCCCTTTGGTGAGGAGGAGGCTGATAGTCGACGACAGGTTTGATATTCGCTGGACTGTCAGGCACGACTCTGCGTGTCCCTGAAACATTTTCTCAGCCACTGATACTCCGTCATTCCAGCGCTGGGAAGGAGCACGTCAGCAGTTCCCACAGGCTGACCTGAGGTCTGCAGCCTGCTGACCGAGGCCGCCAACACAGAACCGCTAGACTAAATCCACCATTACACTTCAACGATCAGAAGTAAATAAATAAACAACAATTCTATTTTTGAAAATCGGAAACACAAAATCCTGCAGAGCGACTCGTTAGTCTCCCATGAGCCTTTGCAGCTCTGAGCATGTGCCAGCAGCTTGTTTGCACAAATGCTCCAAATTCAGTTTCATGTGTACAGTTATAAATAAATAAGTAGCAAAGTTAAGTAAAGTAAGGATTTCACTTTATATTTCTTAATTAATATTTATTTAATTGTCCTTTTTTAAAATAATCACACTCACAGCTGACTACTTCTTCAAATTTTTGCTTAAGAAATAAGTTAAATGATAAATTATTATTAAATTGTTGCAGATTCATTTTCAATCTACTGACGAATCCACTGATGGCTTCAACGCTTCACATGTGTGAAATGTGTGTTTTGGGGTTGTTTATTTTTTATTATAAAATGTTGATTTTTCCAAATGGAGGCTGGTGTCTTTGGCGAGAGCGTCTGTTTCTGTTTCTCGAAACAATCTGCTCCGCAAGTGTTTTATGTTATTTATGTTAGAAGATAATTAATCTGTTAGTGCTGGTGTGTGTTTTGAATCATCCTCCATCAGAAGAATTACGCTGATACTAAAGCAACACTGTATATAGACATAACTTTAGTTTGTTGATAAGATCAATCCACAGGACAGCTTTAATATTTAAGAAAAAACTTAAAAAAGTAAAATTAAAAATAGTGTCTGAAAACTATATAAACTAATATGAACCTTTTTCTGCTCTAAGATTTCTAACTGGGATCTTTATTGTCCCGAGGATGTTGAAAAACTCTCCCGTCACTTTTCTTTGGCTGTGATCTGTGAACACGACCAAATACACCCACCTCCAAAGTTCACCAGCCTTCCTATCCGGGTGACGGGCACCTTCCTCTCTCTGGCTCTTTCACTGAGCTGGAAAACAGGACAAGACCTCAACGTTAAGGACAAATACAAGTGAAATACTGATCACTTAATAAATAAAAACCTTGTTGTTGTGTTTACCACTTGTTTGTGTTTCTTCACGTCTGTTTTCTTGCCGTTTTCTTCTTTATCGACGTCCGCCGACGTCAGCCGCCCGACCGTGGACGAGTTGTCCTGGTTGAACAACCTCGTGTGTCCGGAGAACAGCCGGGTCGTCCAGTCCCCGTGGACCGTCTTGGAGCTGGTTCTTCCGCTGCAGGTTCCCTGTCCGCCGTTTACACTTCCAACGAAGCAGCCGCTGAAACAAGCTCCCATCGTCGAGTACCTGTGAACCTGAGCCGCTGTGACTCGGTGGACTTGTTGCCGTTTGCTGAACGTCTCCTGGAAGACAAGACGTGATTAATGAGTAGGTGTTAAAGGAGTAGTTCAACAATTCCAGAAACGTGTTGTTTTGGCGCTCGAGCCCAGAAGTAGATGAGTCGATCAATACAACTCTCATGTCCATCGGTTAGCTTAGCTTAGCAACACACTGGAAATAAGAGAAACACTCTGATAACAGGCAACAAAATCCACCTACAGGCACCTTCAGAGATCACTGATTAACAAGTTGTATCAGCTTTGTTTGATCAAAAACTAAAACGCTGTTGGTAGAAGGATTCTGTGACTCTTGCACACAGCCAGGCCAGTTGTTTCCGGTCTTTATGCTAAGATAAGCTGCTGGCTCCAGCTTGTTAGAAGCTGTGAGAGAGTTATCGATCTCCTCATCAGAGTCTTGGCAGGGATGCATATTTCTCAAAATGCCAAAATGGCAGCAATCAATCAGATATGGAATAAAATGCAGCTTTTGTTATTTGTGGTTCTAGCTGGAGGGGAGGAGATGTGATCATCTCACCTCGACAAGGTGGAAAAATAAATGTTCTGCTCCACAAACTTTAATCTGTTTTGATTTAAAGGTCCGGTGTGTGGGACTTAGACACATCTAGTGGTTCCTTTAGTCGCCTGAAAGTACATTTCCCCTCCATCTCCGGTCAACATTACCGAACACACACACACACCCAACAAAAGAGGTCATCTCCACAAACTGCTGCTACGGTTCAGGTTAAAACGGACTCTCTGGGCTCTCCTCCTGCCTGGAAACAGTTCTGGACTCTGGGTGTTTATTCCTCCAGAGGGTCTGGCTCCGTCCTTCTCCTCAGAAATAACATATTGTGCATTTAATTCTAAGCTTTTCAGAAGTGGAAAAAAAGGTGGAGAACCGCTGACCTAAAGGTTGTTTTACTTCTACTTGTTTAACGTCCCATCAGTGTATAAATAAGTGTAGTTTTTTAAGTCCTCAGTAGTCCTGTCCTCCCCCCTGTGTCTCTTCACCCCGGTCACTATTGTTGTGGTGATGGTGGCAGAAACAGACACAGAAAGTATTTGGGTTGCATGTTTGTGAAACTCTATCCGGCTCAAACCACAGCCGGCTTGCTCACCCTGGCTGATCCTGCAGCGTGATGGAAGCTGACCAGCCTGTGGTTCCCGGTGCACTGCAGGGCACCTGGTGGAGCTCTGCTGGCCGCCTGCTTCACCCAGGTCAGACCCCTCCACACCGCCGTGTCACCTGTCATGGCTGTTGATGTTGAAGACCTGCAGGAGCAGCAACAACAGGCTGCTTTAAGGCTGAGAGCTGTGATGGAGGAGGCGAAGCTGATCTAGGATTATGCTGCCATGCTTGTGGGATAAAGAGTCCATGTGCACATGTCGCATGTTTAGGAAACACAACCTAAAGAAATACTGATAAAAAACAAATTGCAGTTATCTAATTAACTCGTCTGTCTGTGTGAGAGGAGAGCAGAATGAACACTGAACAGATTTGAAACTGAACAATGACTCAGTGGCTGATGTGACTCTCAGTTAAAACATGAATAAAAAGTGACAAACACTGAACTTCCACTCACCGACTGTGCAGCAGACGTCTCCTCAGCTCCTCCGACTCACACTGGGCATCGTGCACGGCAGCACGCGCCTCCGTTCACCTTGATTTGACTTGACACACTTTCTTGTGAACAGCTCGAGTCCAGCAGGCGGCGAGAGGGCGGCGAGGCGGGCGACCCGGGGGAGGTGTTACAAACACGGGCCAATGAGGCGAAGACCGACCGCCTGCTCCGGGTGTCAACAAACCTCCACACTGGTCGGACAAGCTGTCGGTCCGTCGCTCCTCTGCGAGGCTGTGGCGGCTGACGTGTCCGCGCAGGGCGGTCCGTGAACGGCACACGTGCTGCGTTCGCGGTATATCAGACTTCACAGATCTGGACTTTTTAAGGAAGGAGTATCTATGGAAGACTTGTCTAAGAATAAAACAATATGAAAACGTAGCTTTAAGAGAAAGAAAATTACTATAGGAAGTTATGAGATAAAAAGTTTCAATTATGAGATAAAAAGTTTTAAGTATGAGATAAAAAGTTTTAATTATGAGATAAAAACTTTTAATTACGAGACAAAACGTCAAAATTCTGAGATAAAAAGTTTAAATTCTGATAAAAAGTTATAAATATGAGATAAAAAGTTATAATTCTGAAACAAAAAGTTGTAATTATGAGATAAAAACGTATAAATATGAGATAAAACGTTAAAATTATGGGATCAAAAGTCATAATTGTTAGATCAAAAGTAAATTATAAGATTAAAAAAGTTGACAGAGTGAAACAAAAGTTGAAATCGACATTGATTTGACATTACAACATAGAATTCATAATTAACGGATAAAAAGCTTAAAATTATTAGATAAAATCATAAATATGTGCTAAATTAATACTGACTTTTATCCCATTTTTTCTATCAAGTCGACTTTTTCACAAGTTCAGTTCACTCTAGTTGTAATCAAAACTCACAGTAAGGTTGAAGAAAGATGTTAGGAGGTTATTTCATGGTGGGAAGTTAAATATGATCAGGTTGGAAAAGACTGTAAATCAGCATTTAGATCATTAAATGACATTAAACCTTTTAAAGTGTACAGTCTGTCAGAGGCAGTGATATAAATGTGAAGCACTCTACAGCAGGATGAAAATGCATCGTAAACCTCAGAGCTCAAAGGTGCGATCTCATGAGGAGCACTTGAAGGCAGCAATACAACATACAGCTGTGAACTGTGAACTGATCCAGGGCCATTAAAGTTTGGCTGTGGCAGCTAATGACCAGAGAATGAATCACCTTTTTAATGATGAGCAGCAACAGTGAAATAAATAGTTTGAGGGATCAACTGAGTAAATGATATCGCTGCTATGTTTAAATCCACTGATGGGAAATATGAGAATGAAATATTCACTTCACAATGACACGAGTGTCTCAGGGCGAGGGCAGGGTACTCCATGACACGAGTGTTTAAAGGTGTGACCGTGATGGATATCAGCTGTTGTTTTTGTTGCGTGACGAGGTGTTTAGGTAATGTAGGATGTTTCAGATGCATCAGGCTCCTGAAAGATATACAACGTGTGTGTGATATTGTTAAGTCATCTTTCTTTATTTAAGAATAAGTGGAGATAAATAAATGAGCTTTCAGCACTCGTGTCCAGTTATACACCTCATCTGACCTTTGTTTTGTTATTTATTCACACTTCAGGAGCATCTTGGTTCAATCAAACGCCCACATGAAGTTACACAGATGTGTAATTCAAGATATTCTAGACTGTTGAAGTAAACGTTGAAGGCTTTGTCAGGGTCTGATGGCAGATTTTAGCTTCGGGAAGAGTCGGAGAGCGTTCTGCGTCGTCACCTCCATCACCGTCTGCAGAGACACTCCCTTGATTTTACTGATGTATTCGGCAGAAATACAGATGTTTTTGGGCTCATTTCTCACCTGCAAGAAGAATCTTATGTCAGTGGGTGAATAAGATGTTAAAGATGTTCAATGTTACATGAGAAATATAAGATATGATTTTAACTGCGTGTGTCACAAAAAGGGAACACATTTAGATAATATAAATAGTCTACAAAAATATACAAAAAACAACTCAAATTACTGCTTCAAATAAAAAAAAGAATACATTGTTATCACAGCCGTAAACTGACTCCAGGCAAAAATCCTCAACAGCTCTATTTTGTTCTTCAGGAAAAAAAGAAACTTTACCTGCTTTTCTGGCCCAAGAGCAGGTGAATCTGTTTCCAGACAGATGTTCTCTAGCGGCAGCTGTTTCACAAGTTTCTGCTTCTTGGTGGAAAATACACAAAGAAAAGCATCATTAATCATTAACATTCAGTGTGATAAAGTCAACCAATAAAAACAAAGTAAACATGTCAGTGATATCTGTAGACACTGTGTTAGTAGTATAGTGTGTGAACTGTACATACTCACATATAAAGGGCAAAGATATTCAAAGTATTTGCAAGTATGTCTGTAAAGTCCGTGTTTTTTGTCTATTTACTCAGAAATAAGAACCTGTATGTGTCTTAGTGTTACTGAGGGGTGGGGATGGGTTGTGATACAGCGTGAATTTAACACGATCAGGTGTTCTGCTGCACCTGTTCGCTCCGTATTATAGATGGCGGGATGGAAAAGAAATATCCAGCCTTCACTCCCTCCATGGCAACGGATGGTTTCCCATCGAAAGCATGAAGCAGGGCCTTCTCGACACCTAGTGACGATAAAGAGGTACTGCAGTTAAATATTCAAGTTAACGGTTGAGAACAGGTACCTTGATGAATTAAACTCAGCTGTTACCTTGTTCTCTCAGGAGGTGGATGGTGGGTCTTCCTGCAGACCGTGAATGAACATTTCTAGAAATAAAAAACATAAAGAATTCTGGAAGTCATACGTTGTAACATAAACATGCATCTCCACTTGATATTTCTGCAGGTAATTCCAACTTGATTTGAAAGACAGTGATGCTAAACACACAAAATCATAAATCATTTAATCTTACATGAAGGTTTAATACCATACCACCAGTGTGACTCACAAAGGGAGATCCAGTTCTTTGGCTATCTGGGCCTGACGAATGAGGACCTGCCTTTGACCGTCTTTGTCAGCGTCACAGTGGACATATCTGGGTGTGAAATCCAAACCAACCTACAACAACAGGCATAGAAAAAATGTTGTATAATTGTTTGAAAAATGTTTTATAAAGCATTTCACTGTTTGTTAATACTGAAGTTACTATCAACTAAAGTTAAATAAACTATAAATTACTATTTATGTGACTTAGTTAGCAAGAAAGTCAAGGGAATCCAGGATGTCACAGTGCTATTCAGTCACAACAGAGATACTGAATCATTACCTCCCCAATGGCCACAAGCTGGTCTTTGTATTTCTCTATTATGGGCAGAGCAGCTTCTAGATCCTGCACCGAAGACAGAAGATGGTTTTCACTCATCATAACATGACTGCTGCAGAAATTCACCCAAAGTACAAACATTTTCTCACTTATGTCTAGAAAACGTCCAGATGATGAGACATCTGTTTATAAGATTTCAGCCAAGGCTGAGATCAGATTACTGTTTAAAAACTAAACATTGGTAGCAATGTGTCCAGAAACAATGTCCCTGTTACTCTGACACCTCTGAGAACAGTTTCTACTGCAACGTCTTGAGTTCTCACAGACAATATTGACAGTAAATATTACTTGTCTTTAAAGCTGTAAACATTATAGATACATATGACCTGCTGGTCCTGTATTTCTGGCTACACACACAGAAAAGCTAGACTGGTGAATCTGCCTTTAGCTTCCATACTTCTCAAAGTGGATCAAAAGCATTTACGGATGAATGACTTGAGACAGAGCGACCTGCTTTTATATTCAAGGTAAGGCATCAATCCAAGTCCCCAGTTCACATACAGTATAAAATTTAAATGACAAAATGGATAAAGATGTGTTACTCTTGACACCACTGCTGTAAACACAGTAAGAAAGGACCCCACCTGGACAGAAGCCCCCCTCTGCTGCTCTGGGGACACTTCCTGGACAGGGTGGACTCCAAGGCAGGGGAAAATAAAACCTGGAAACCTGTGGGAAAGCGAAAACATTAGACAAACAGACGTGTAAAATTCAAGTTAGGTCACTCAAAGATAATATTTACCTCTGTGACAGCTCAATGATCTTGTCAAATTCTCCAGCATGCTCGGCCACAGCTAACAGCGCCAACAACCCAGCCTTGGACACATAAATACAGCAGAGAAATAAATTAAATACAGACTACAGTAAACTAAATCTGGACACTTAGCTGAGGGGGCTCACCTTCTTTGAACCCTCAATCACCTCCTCAATGTCCTGACGACGGAAAAAGGAAAAGTTAAAGTCTGAAAAGACATTTTACAGATAAAAAACATTTACTTTTATTCTTTAAATCGCGACCATACCTTGTCAAAATCCCCTGAAGAGATGTGACAATGACAATCAACGTAGCCATGCATGTGTACAACGCTCTAAACCAAAACATTGGCTACTTCCGGGTTGGAAGGTGGAGTGCGCATGCGTGGAAGCGAGGAGCGCCAGATGTAAAACGTGGCGTTGCCCGAGAAAGCGGGGTTGCGTTAAATCTGATCGGTTCAACGTCACCTGCGGTTTAACGGTGAACAAATCAACCCCCCGCAGTGTTTTTGAAGGCGCTTCAAGGTGCCACACTGCAGTTTAGTTCTCTTCCTCGTTCCTGTTGTTGTGGCTTTGTTTCTCCCTGTATCATGTGATAGACACCCAGTGCTCCGGATCCGTGTATCACTTCGACGGGCTGTTCGACTTGAAATGGGTTTATTAGCCGTGTATGTCGTGTTATCGATGCTGTCGATCGGCACCAGCAGGTGCAAATACGAGCCAAACTGGGAATCGATCGACTCCAGACCGCTGCCAGAGTGGTACGATCAGGCCAAGTTTGGCATCTTCATACACTGGGGCATCTTCTCTGTCCCCAGCTTCGGCAGCGAGTGGTTCTGGTGAGTTCTGTTTCCATTTGTAACAAGTAATAAACGTTTAATTACAACATGATTTAAACTTTAAAAGACCAAAGTTTGGACAGTGAGCAAGATAATACCAGCTGCGGGTATTCAGGACACAACAAGTATAGAAAAAGACACAGTGACGATTTATTTCCTTGATTATGGTTCATGTTTCATATTGTTTTCCCAGTTGTCTTGTTCATGTTGATCACCTGCTGATGGAAGATCATGTGGCATCACCTGATGATACTAACTGACTGAACTTGTAAACTATGACTGTGGGTTATTACAGGGTTATATTATAAAATTCAGTGTCATCAACTCAAACTACAGTCATGCAGTTTCTGCAGGATCTGCAGGGTGAATGCTGGATGTTGAAATCCTGACGTCCTGCTGCATTTCTGGCTGTAAAAGTTGGATAAAACTCATAATGTATTAAATATGCATGATCTGAATGGAGCTTCTGGTCATATCTGTTCAACTGGAACCTCACTGACCTCATTCTGGGGGGTTTCTGTCCTGCTGTTTTGCATAAAGATCCCATTTAAATTTGGAGAAGTAATGAAGAAAAAGTGAAAACACTGGTTGTTTTTAAATGTTGCTTTATGGGTCAGATGAGTTAAATGTCTGACCCTTAGGCACTTAATGCTTTTCAACTCTGGCCTGGAGCAGATAAAAAGTTTAAAAGGGGGAAGGCAGAAAGAGATGCAAAGTTGCAAGAGGTATGCAAAACAAAGCGTACGCTGGGAGGTCAGTCGCGCGCTGATGGCTTCACTCGGTATGAGGAAGCAGCCGAAGGAGTGTGAAGTGTTGGAAACATGGATGCTGCTGGATTTAAAAGTTTATAACTCATAATGCAGGAATGATACAGACTATCTTAAAGTCTGAACTGAGTTCAAGTTGAGCTAAAGGCAGGGAAATTCCATCTTTTCATTTGAATGAGGAAGTATTATAGCATGTTTTGGATATTATAACATATGACTGACTACTGACTAATCAAAAAACATATGTCTATCTCTCTATCTGTCTATCTATCTATTGCATCTGTCCTCTGTTCCAGGTGGTACTGGCAGAAACAAAAACAGAAACCGTATGTTGACTTCATGCAGAAGAATTATCCTCCGGGCTTCACGTATCCAGACTTCGCGCCGCAGTTCACTGCCGAGTTCTTCGATGCCAAAGAGTGGACGGACATCTTCGTGGCGTCAGGAGCGAAGTACATCGTCCTCACCACCAAACACCATGAAGGTACAGAGCAGGATCAACACGTCTTCCAGTAATTTACAGTAAAGTTTGATTATTTTTTCAAATATAATTCCACATTGAAATGCAACACATCTGTGCAGGAGATGAGCTGTTTTGTCACTTTGTCTTTCAGGTTTCACACTGTGGGGCTCCAAAAACTCCTGGAACTGGAACGCGGTGGATGTTGGACCAAGAAGAGATCTGGTAGATGAGGTGGTGACTGCCCTCCGGGGTAACAGTGACCTGCGTTTAGGGCTGTACCACTCTCTCTTCGAGTGGTTCAACCCGCTCTTTGAACAGGACGCTGCCAACGTCTTCACCACAAACTACTTCCCCACCACCAAAACTCTGCCCGAGCTGTACGAGCTCATCCTCAAGTACCAACCAGAGTTGCTGTGGTCTGACGGGGACGGAGACGCTCCGGACAAGTACTGGAACAGCACAGGTTTCTTAGCCTGGCTCTATAACGACAGGTGATACAGTGAAACTGAATACAGCAAGTGTTTGATTAGATCAGGCCCAGCCAGTGTGGCGTTAACCTGTTCTCCTTCACAGTCCTGTACGAGACACGGTGGTGACCAATGATCGCTGGGGCTACGGCTCCATCTGCACCCACGGTGGATATTACACCTGTGCTGATCGCTACCAGCCGGGACACCTGCTCAAACACAAGTGGGAAAGCTGCATTTCCATTGACAAAAGGTCCTGGGGCTACAGACGAAACGCTCCTCTCAGCGACTACCTCACCATCGAGCAGCTTGTAGCGGTGAGAGATGAACGTCCATGAATCTTACCATCAAAACAAAATCATTATGCATCATTAAATGGCTTTCATGCATTGAGGACTTACCTCAAAAACTATAGTAATGTGTGAATTTATGTTAATTGTCAAACATCACCAATAACCTCTGAAGAGATTTCTACCATCCCAAGTTTAGTGTGTAGAAAAACACAACATGCAGTGTGGTATTTTATAAGTAAGTTGTTGTTTTGTTGAAAGAACAAGATGAATTAAAGGTCCACTGACTCAGTTACTCAGGAGCTGTTCTTCAAACCTCATCACATGGCCTTCATCATCAGATGGAGCTCGCTAACCTGTCATGTGAAATTCTTCTATAATTCAGACCAACTTTAAGGACTCAGTTAAACATTTGGCCTCACAGCTCAGTCTTTACTTTGGAAACATGCAGCAGTGCCATGTGCAAGTTTATGATGATGCAAGTTTATCTCCTTTTTTCATCAGAGTATCAAAAAACAATGGAAAATGCACACTTAAATCTTTCCAGAGCTCGAGTCAACATTTTTAGATACTATAACAAAGAAAAACAGCAAACAATCACATTTTAGAGGCTTGAACCTGTCCATTTATTGATTAAGAACTGACTAAATGATTCATTTGCTATGAAAAGTGTCGCCCATTTATTTTTCTGTCTGTCGATTAATCAAATAATAGTCAATATCTCTGCAAGTTTTTCTGTCTTCCTCTGAAGGAACAGCGCCCTCCAGCTGTGAAGTCTCTCCTGTCAAATCCAGCCCAGCATCACTTTACATACAGCAGGAGATCAACCTGTAATGATGTATTGATTACACACTTTAGTGATTACACACTCCGATGTGTGTGTGTGTGTGTGTGTGTGTGTGTGTTTCAGACCCTGGTGGAGACCGTGTCCTGTGGAGGAAACATGCTGATGAACATCGGTCCGACACACGACGGCAGGATCTCTCCCATCTTCGAGGAGCGTCTGAGGCAGATGGGTCAGTGGCTGAAGGTGAACGGGGAGGCCGTCTACAACACGACAGCGTGGAGGGCGCAGAACGACTCCGTCACTCCCAACGTCTGGTGGGTTCTCGTTTGGGCTTCGTACGTTTGGTTTGCACTGACCAAAACATTTGAATCAGCTGGTAGATCATTTTAAAGGAAACTTGTAGTAGATCACGTCATTTCCCTTTGCTGTTTTTCCTGAATCCTTGTACAGAATGTGAAGTGGTTTGTCTTGAAGGTGTCTGACCGTGTCTGATCATCAACAGGTACACTTTCAGACCGCAGGAGAAGAGCATCTTTGCAATGTTACTGACGTGGCCCAATAATGGATCTGTGATCCTACATGAACCAGTGGTCACGCCCAAACAGACTCAGGTAAGACCAGACTGCTGACGTTTAGTGACGTTTCTCTGCCAAACTTGTTTTTCAACTGCAAATTTCTCGCTTTGTGCATCACTTGGTCACACACAGGTTTACAGAGTCCATATAAGAAATATTTATTTATGTTATGTGTTCAAAAAATAGTAACAAATTCATCCTGTCTGGAGACTTTACATCACTTAACAAAGGCAAACAGTGTCTTCATGCTTGCATTTATTTTAAGGAACTGTTCCAAAGTGAATCTGGTTGTCAGTAATATCTTTTAGCTGTGACAGTGTCATGTCATATGAGATGGTGTGCATTCCAAGGATTTAACCAACACTTATTTTCACTATACATTTATATAATATTTTATCTCAGTTGAGGTGTAGTTGAGTAAATTAAACGTCAGAAAATAGTCAAAACTGTTTTATTGCGAGGTTAAAATGAATACTTTTGTTTTTTTTTTTACCTCTGTAATACTGAAAAGAAAAACGACCCTCACTCTCAGCCAACACTGAATCCTGGGAAACAAGTTCGACTCGTCGTCACTGAGCAGCCTTCTCTCTGCAACATGTCAAACCGTCTCACGTGTTGCTTTTGTTCTAAAAAAGGTGGAGCTCCTCGGTCACGGGTCCGTGCAGTGGGAGCCTGCTAAGCCCGGCGGACTGCGGGTTCTCCTGCCCCAGCTGTCCTTCAGCCAGATGCCATGCCAGTGGGCCTGGACGCTGAAGCTGACAGGTGCCACTTAAAGAGAAGCTGGATCACATGGAGAGGAACGGAACGAGCGGCAGACTGAAGAGAGAGAGACACCGTCCATGAAATGTTACTGTACCGTCTTTGACTTGCACTGTTAAAATACAAAAATCATGTTTTTGATATTCTGCTACAGGGACCAGTGTGATCTAATGTGAATGTTTGTATCACAGTTTTTTCTGCACTTTTATAATAATTTTTTTTACAGCCTAAATACTCTGAAGTGATTTCCATGCAGTTTGTAGCACCGATCAATGTGGTGCCTTTTGTTTAAAATGTGAAGAGATGCTGAAATAAAATAAATGAAGCCTTCAAGTGACAAATCTTTATCATTTTTACGTGAGAAAAGGAGAATATCCTCAAAAAGTTTCATGTTTTCTTAGAATTCTTGTGTCAAATTGTGCTGAAAAGTTATGGGAATCAGATGTTACTTGAAAATAATCCCAACATGATTTAATAATATTAAATGTTCTGATATCTTCCAATAAGCAGTTGCCAGTCATTTCTTTAATGCATTTCCAGGAAACTTAGATTTCTAACAGATTTCCGAACAACAACTGCAGCTCGGTCAACTGATGTCTAAAACATCTTAAAAGTGCATCCATAAATTGCTTATTGCCAACAAATACACCTTCATATCAAGAATAAAGTGACTAATCTACCACTTTAAAAGTTTCTTTTTATATTAAGAGGCAACAATACATTGACAAATACATTTAAAACAGGAAGAAAGTTAAGTTATCATTTAAGAGTTGTGTACTTTCATTTGCTGACCAGCAGAAGTTGGACAGAAACTAGTTGAAAATAAAATGAGCAGTTGAATATTTTCTGCTACTGTGATAATGACAATACGAGTCATTTATAAACTGCTTATTGGAAAATAGAATATTAGTATTAAATATAATTACTTCTTTCTTTTTTCAGTGTTCATAGAGGGAAATATTTTTGTTTTGATATATAGATAGATGACTTTATTAATCCCCAAAGGGAAATAAGGTTATCGTAGACTCAGATACAAATACAATCAAAAGTACAAGGATAAATATAGAAACAATGAAATACTGAAAAATGTAAGAAGAACATCAGGTGTGAGAGGATGAGGTGCAGTATTTACATTTAATTACTTCTCAATATCATCTTTTCTATTTAGTTTTTTAATCATTATAATTATTATCTTATTAGTGTCAGGATTTAATCTTCTTGCACCTTCATGTTGTGTTTTTGTATTGTTTTCTGATGTTACTGCACTTTTGAGAGTCCTCTGGGATTAATAATGCTCCGTTTTGTCTCATTTTGAATACAATTGGGGGTAATTTTCGAGAAATTCTGATGTAACTTTTTAAATAACTTAAAAATATGGTGCTTGATAATAACCTATGACATTCCCTGACATGTAAAAGTGAGGTGTTATTGATTCCTGATAACGTCACATTGACTCCTGCGCTCCTGGATCATCTCAGGTGTGTCAGCGCACGTTGGCGCCTCCTGCTGGACACACCTGGAACAGCACACTCAGCTCCACTGGACATTTTTTTTTTTAAAAAAAAGCACGCTGACGGCGCAAAACTGATCTGTACGCCGTCTGCTGCTCACAGCGGAGCGACACGTCTCCTTCATGCACCGCAGAGATGAGCACGTGTCCAGGTGTCACGCTGACAGGTGAGCCCCGCTTCGAGTGTGTGTGTGTGTGTGTGTGTGTGTGTGTGTGTGTGTGTGTGTGTGTGTGTGTGTGTGTGTTCGTGTTCCTCCAGCACGGCGAGCCGCGCGCCTGTCACCTAAGATGGTGAGCCCGGTGCAGGCAGATCTGTGTGTTGTGTCTGCTCTCTGCTGCACGCCTTTAAGGTGGGAGGTCCCTGCTCTGCAAATGTTCCATGACGTGCAGATGGGGGGTTCACAGGGGGTTCTTCTCACGTCCGGGCACTTCGGCAGGCTATCCCCGCAGCCTGGACCCGCACATGACAGCTGATCCCCCCCCACCCCTCCCCCGAATAACAACAACAGAGAGGTGTGAGGTGGGGGAGGCCGGGCATATCATCACATAGGTTCAAAAAGGTGGTGCTGCCCTTAAGGAAACACTGGGTCAAGACAGAACAGGCTTCTGGATCACTACCTTTTATATTGAGGGGCTGCAGTTAATGATTATATTCTTGATCAATCAATTAACATTTACACTATAAAATGTTTTAAAAATGGTCAAGTTGCTTGACTAAGAGTCCTAAATTTATCTGTGATAAATGTTACATAGGAGGTAATGAGTCCTGACAAGAAGCTTATTATCATTAATTAAAGTGTTAATAACGTTTTTTTTTTTTTTGGTTTATTTGACAAGAACAGCTTCTTAGATTTACATAGACTTCATTTATATTAAGAAAATTAACCCTGTAGGATAACAAAACAGTCACAAACAAACTAACAAAACAAACAAATATTCACATTTCAGTCACTTTTTTTTTTTTTTTTTTTTTTTTGGGCATTTTTTTAGCTTAAAGGGCAACTCCACCAATTCAGGTGTTGTGGAGTTCTGCTGCATACATGGAAAAAGTAGTATGAAGCCTCCAAAGGAAAGCTGCCTCCAGTGATGTCACTCAGTGGCTAAGTTGCATTGTGGGTAATGTAGGCGCCACGTTTTGAAAAGCAGTCCGCTGGTTCTCATTGCACTCATATGACACTGATGGACGATCACAATCGATACAGCAGAACCAGAGACGTCACGCTTATCACACCACTCACGCTTCTTCCTTTTCAATACCTGGCACCTACATTACCCACAATGCAACAGGGAGCAAGTTATTAGATTACATGAAGCTTCCTCCAGTCTCAAAAGGCATTATAAAACTTTATTTAGTCACATTTTTAGTCGTAGTGCTCCAAAACACCTGTAAACACACCTTAATGTGGAAACATTTGAGGAGTTGCCCTTTAAACCATTGATCAGGTATCAAGCTTTATTGATAAAATGATTGTTCCTTTCAGCTTTCCTCACCTGTAATACATAATACAACACGTTTTATCTCTGATTGTCTGTTTATTCTCTCTGTGATGATCTCCAGTCTGACGTCTGATCACACATTGATGCTCTCGTCCGTATGAGCCCACCGACTCCCCTCGTCTCTCCTGCGTCTCTCCTATCTGCAGTCTCGCTCGCTGTAATCTTTTTGGTGGTAATTATATATGTAGACAGGAAACTGGGAGAGAGAAAAAAAAAAAAAAAGAAATAATGAAAAAAAAACTGCTACAGACGTTGGCGCGGTTGCCATGGAAACACACAATCATGTCAGATTATTTTCAGGTACTGCCGCTGTGATAATGGCATCAAGGCACGACTGGTTCGAGACGCTGATGGATGAATGAGGCGGTGTTTTTTTTTTTTTTTTTAAATTGATCGATAGGTGAAGCAGCTTTGTTGAACGACGGGATTTGGGGGATTTTATCGGTGTTTGTATCAGATCATTTGTTCAGTGTACACCTGTAAGTAGCCATATGACGGCCACTACAGCCAGCATGGAGGAAAGCCTCATTCCTCCCATTCATAAACATTCACCCCCCTCCCTCCCTCCAACACCACCTCCACCTCCACCACCTCTCTCCTGCCCCCCTCCCCTCTAATATCATTAAGAGGCTTGCTCATAGTCGGGTGTGGTATTCAATCATGTGCAATTTTGTGGCAGATTTGAGCCGGTCAGCAGAGCCGCGGTGCAGCTTTTAGATAGTGGAAATGCCAAGCAGTGTGTGGAACATCCTGGGGGACAGACCATTATATTTATAGAGATGGGCGACTTGACCTTCACTGCACATTGAGTATCAGCCATTTTAGTGCCGCTCCTCTAGATACTGAACACAGCATAATGGATCTCAGCTGCAGTGCAGTTAGTTAGCTTCAACTTCATCTTTCGGCTTGTTAGAGGCGATATCTAATAATAGCTCCCTGCAATTCCATACTGTGGAGGGACTCTGTCAATACACAAGCCTCTGCATTCACTGCTCCTCTGGCACATGCCGAGTCCAAGTCCTCCGAGGGGAAATGCTCTGTGAAATTACAGTTTTGCAACGCAAAAGGAAATAAAGGCTTTCGCCGTTCGCTCCATTTGGATCCGTGTGCTCGGGAGGTGAAGTTCAGCTATAAGTCGTTACATAAGTTTAAAGCCTTTGTTTCTGCAGTGTGAGCTTTATGTTCGGAGTGAGATATGCCTCCGCTATAGCCCCAAGCCAAGGACTCCTATTCATAGAGGCGCCCAGTTGTTCTCACCCAATGGCACAGCGTGAAACCGAGCAGGATGGTCAAAGCGGGTGGAGTATTTATAGGTGTGTGAATTATATTGTGCTGAAAGGCCAGAGTTTCACACAAAGATCAGATAAGCATTCAAATCAGGGGAAAGACCCAGTTCGTTTTATTCAGTGTGAGCAGCTTCCAGACCGGCACGTATTCATCCATCACTTCATATTAAAACTCAGCTCAGTGGTTCGTCGTGTGTTCTTTCTGTGGCTGGTGCAGGTGGAGCGCAGACTGTTACAGAAGTTTAAGGTTGAGTGAAAACGACGACCCTGCCTTAGAGTCAAAACAACATACAAACGGAAATGCTCAGATGTGACTGTCATGACTAGACCAACTGTTGAGAGGGGAAGCAACACTTTCTTCCTCTTACGAATGGAGTGTTGGATTCATAAACGAGAAAACACATCTTTGCTCAATGAAACACGCTCGTCTGTGTCACGTTTCCCAAATAATGTTAACAAACTTTTGATTAAAACGATTCCCTGTTGGCGCCGCAGTCGCAAAGACGGTTTTACTTACGCTACATTTTAGTATTTACTATCATTCTGTATGTTTAGCTTGCGGCTACAGTCACTCGTCTTTGTAAAAAGTTACATAATCTTACTTGATAATGTAAAAAGCAATTTATACCTGTGGATGGTCAAAGTGGAGCAGGCCTGTTCAGCTACTCTTTTAGAAGGGCCAGATTAGAAATAAAGCCAGATTTTACATTCCCGATGCGCTGTCTGTTTGTTTCTCCAGAAATAACATATAAAAACAATGCACAACATTTGTAACTCCGTGATTTGGACGTCAATAATTCAAGATCTCAAGAAAATGGAGGAAATGTTTGACCCATGATGGCATGGTGCTTCCATATGTAAGTGCTTATTGACATATATAAGTAATGAATGGGCTTATTATTCAGATTTAGATTCAGACAACTTAATTGATCCCAAAGAGGGTAATTAACACGTCGCACATCAAAAACACAGATCAACAAACAGAGGAAGGACAGCAAGAAGAGCCGAGGTTCAATAAACAGCAATAACTTATTACAATGATCAGGCTGTTAACAACATAAACAAAGGGCTGTAACAATAAGAGATAACAATTTTAGGAGAAATACACAATTTTTATCATTCAAAAATGTCTGAAAAGTGAAGTACAGACACCTCAAAATGGCACTTACACTTAGTCATTTCCAAATCTATTTGTTGCTTGTCGAGCTTAAGTTTCCTCAGATATAACTTGTTGATCAGGAAACATCACAGGCAGCTGCCCTCGTGATCCCGCTGACATGTGACACGCTGTTTATACGTAAAGGCGAAAAGAAATAAAGGTAAAACAGAGATTACACAAGCGCCAGACGTCTTATTCCTTCCTCAGTTAGGTAATTAGTCTCAACTTCAAATATAATACAGCTGCGTTTGCTTGAGGAGAGTTAAACAATACAGTCTGTGGCTTTTATAAAACAGTCTCATTAAACGGTCTTCATAAAAAATCGCGTAACAAGAAAAGTGTTTATCGGGAAGATCTCCAGAAGTTGACGTGGGAGCTGTAATGGCATCGTGTCACACTGAACTCGTACATCTGATTCACAGGATGAGCTCTGCAGCTGCACATAATCTGCAGCATTGTCCTAGTTTTTCTCCCGTGTTAATGACACCCCTCATCACGACTCTCTCCATTCACAAAGCAAAATCCTGTCGTGATGGGAAGAAAACTGGCTCTGAACAGGCTGTGGGTGTCTCAGAATTCGGAGAACATGTCTAATTTCTGCAGCCTCCTCGCAGCCCGCCACATGCCGTCTTTTCATTGAGCTCCTCTCGATGTATAAAACTGAATAGGATCACTCTGTAGGAAATGTATATTCAGAGCCGCTGCACCGTGTGATTAGTGTCTTTCAAGGGGAGCTTGTCACTTTGCTTATGCTCACATTCTCTGTCCGGCCGGTTTTATATATATCATTATAGTTCTCGAACGCGTCTACCTGAATGAACCGCACACAGAATCGGACTGGAATAAATAGACGACTGAATCTTTGGGGGATGAATGAAGCTTTACTGGAAAAGGTGATGTTTAGCTCCCTGCATCATGATATCTGACTCCCCCACTCTCTGTGTGTGTGTGTGTGTGTGTGTAGTGTGCGAGGCAGCTGCTGCTGTGCTTTGAAACACAGCGAGAGAGAGGAAAAGCGTCCTTAAATGTGGGCTGTTGTGTAATCCCTCCCAGGGCCCCTTTGCTATTTTTGTGCCTGGGTCCGCACGTCACGGTTGGGTATTTTCTCTGGTGACTAGCTCGCATCAATAGATCTTCTAATGTACACCCAGTCAGGCAGCAGCTTCATGACTGATGGGACTTTACCTTGCTAATTTATTTCATTATTGTTGCCCAGACATGAGGAGAATGGGGAAACGGACTATGCAGCATGAGGAATGTCACATGTGACTGTGGATATGGGACAGGGGACTATTCAAATGTCAGGTTTGTATGAGGATTATATTTGATATGTGAATGTCAGCCGAGGCTTTTTTTTTTTTTTTTCTTCCCATCAGACCTTGTGCTTTATGTCATTCTGATCACAGAGAGAGCTGTTGATTCATCCTGCATGCTATGTGAGACCGCCACAGAGGATTTTCACCATCCAGCCTCTCTGAAGCCGGTCATGATATTTATGGATTTGTTGTCAGGCGTGAGGCTTCATGCCTGTTCCGTTCCCTTTAATGGCCAACTTAGCCTCTAATGATGTAATGCAGCGGCATAACGATGCTCTCCACAGCCAGCATTTGTTTGCCCATTGTCCTCTCTCGAAAGGTATGTGGTGCTTTTTCACATGGATCTCTCTCCGTCAGATATATTTCTCCATCCATCCATGCGGACATACTGTAACATCATCAGCCCACAGTCGTCCTGACACACACCTACTGCCACCCACCTGCCTCCTGTTGTTGCACGTCATTGCTGCTGTGTCATATATTTTCGTAAAGGTTACAGCTTGTTGCCGGGAGCGAGAGAAATGTGCAGTGAGAAAGGGGGTCTCGCTGGTACGAGAAAGTCTGCTGAGAGACTTGTCAATGAGCCTCTGAATGTGTCCCTCGCTCTCTTGTCAGGCTTCCGTTCAAAGGTATGCATTGTTTCTGAGGGTCTTATCTGGCTGTCACTCTGCACCCATATTCCCCGTCCCTCCTCTCGTAGCTCACAGAGGATGGAAACTAAGCAATGAGGTCAGATCGACCTTGAAAGGGAGCTCCCTACCAGGCCTCTGAATTTTTGTTACCCCCCCGAGGCACCCAACTTAGTTTACCTCCGTAAGCCTCCCCTCTGAATCATGGATCATTCCGGTCTGAGGCAGCCCTTCATATGCCTTCATTATTTCTCCTCTAAGAAGGAGCTTTCGGTGAGCATTTTCAAGAAAACACACACACACACACACACACACACACACACACACACAAATGGGAGATTATCATCCACACAGCTGCTTTCAAGCATCTCCTGGCATCTCGAGTCACCTTGGCTTCGTATCCTCTGGTTTGTGCCTGAGGAGTGTGCGGTGTGCTAACAAAGAAAGAGAGGGAGTGAGAGGAAGAGAGTCGGAGGATGTCCTAATTAAGGGGAACTCAGAGGGTTTGAACCAGATAATCTTACATAACCTCGTTAGGGAGGACACAGCATTTGATACTGAGAAGATGGAAATGACTTGCCCTCAGAGACATGTCCCCATGGCCCCGAGCAGTTCACTTTAACCATGATGATGATGATGATGATGATGATGGTGATGGTGATGATGATGAGTCCGGCATGTGTATGTGCTGGACGGTATGTGGTTCCCCCTGCAGCTCGGCGTGGAGACCACGACACTAGAGAGGCTGACGGGGGGTTTAATCCCGCGTGAAGACAGGGAACTTCAGGATGTTTTCGATATGAGCCGAGCAGAATATTTTGTTGTTGTTCGCTGCAGGTGGACTCATCACACTTCACCACCCATCATCTGACACCTGTGTGTGCTGGCATGCATCACCATACTCTGTCTTCCCTGACATTATCTTCTGCAGGGCTCTAAGTATTAGCATCCACTGACATTTATATTTTTCTTGTGACGGGCTACAATGCGAATACAAAGGCGTTGTAATACTGAAATGTTAAATCTGGGATGTACGATGGAGGAAGTCGCTGGGTGGTATTACTGTGGACAGCGTTGATGTTGTGTTCAAATATTAGAAAATCAGCTGAGAATGTAAATTACACATGTTGACAGAATATATTTATTGGATGTCAATAAAATAAATTAACTTAAAAATGCACCACTCGTTTTTTTGTTTTGTTGTTTTTTTTCACCTATTAAGATTTATCATATTTGATTCATTTATTTACTTTTTCCCTTTAATGCCACACAGTTTGAGTTTAGTCAATATAACTGTCTAACTCAACTTGAATACATTTCATATTTTTGGCTGTAACGATACGTTTTCCATTTACTGACACTCTTCTTCAAAATAAGACACAACGTTCATTGTTCCTGTTCTTATTAAGGTGAAGCCCAAGGGGGGAATTTGTACTCCTGCAGTCTTCTCTCATGTCTGTATCCCTCACAGAGAAGATACTCTGGCTGTGATGTAGGATGCAATCTGCAAATTCACTAGCAAAATAAGTTATCAAATAAATGTAGTGAGTGACAAGTACAATATTTTCCTCCAAAACGCAGTGAGAGGAACTATAAAGAAGCAAAAGATGTAGATACTTTTTTACTTTTTACATCTCATTACTGATTGAGGATATTTCACAGCTAAGGAAACAGTTTCAAAAGTGTTAATAAAAGTTGTCAGCCTCATGGTTCAACTCATATATATGTATTTGTGCATATTGAAGTGACGCGGTACTGTGATGATTGATTACATACCGACACACAGTAAACATCTACAACCCTTAACGACACACACGTGCTATGGTAAAAAAGCACGTGCCTTAAATACCTACACATATCTACATACTTTTGCACGGCTTCAGCAGAATTTGGGGCACCTGCCAGGCTTGACTTGACGCACCTTTGGGTGTTTTTTTAGAGGCTGGTAAAGAGAAAATATTTTTTCCATTCCTGCTGCGATGGAGCTCATTATGACTTTTATACACCGGTTTTATTAGGAAGACTTCCAGGAAACACTTGACCAGCTCTCCCACTCTCAATGAGTCAGTTTTAAAAATGAAATCTATTCACTTTTTCAAACTTTTTCACTTGATGGTCCTCTCATGCATCTAAATGCTGTTTTATTTATATCTCAGTTGTCTAATTGTCCGTTCTGTCTGATTTCTTTCAGGTGACCCTTCCCTGCAATCAATTCACATGTATGTTAATATCACTACAGTTACATAACAGATAGTGTCCTTGAAAATCGATCCCAAAGAGAGTGACATTGGATTCATGGAGTCACTTGAAACTACTGCAGGGGTGAAAAGCTCCACTGAGGGTCAGGACAGAAATGTTGCCCAGAAAAAATGCACCTCAGAGGCAGCGCAGACTAAAAGGAGTCCGTCGGTCGAATTGGAAGGAAAGGGGTGGCAGCAGCAACTGCAAGACAGTCAGAGCAGAGACACGGGTGGTTTCAAAGAAATGTCTGACTCAGGGAAATCACTGCAATTAGAAGATCAGCACTCCCAAATCCAGTCAACAAGCCATCAAGACTACGAGGTGTCTTCACATTCACTACAGCCCACGAAACAGATTCCCGCTGGCAGACAGAAAGCTGTCGGTCACTTAGTCTCGGCACAGTCACCAGGACCCGCATCTCACAGGAAGTCCACCAGTTCACCCGAAGTCCAACAACAGTGCTCCCATTCAGGGATGGATCAGCTGTCAGAGACTGTGTGTAAGGTGGAGCAGAAACCACAAAAGCCTGGCAAGTATGTTTGTGATTATTGTGGCAGGGCATGTGCCAAACCGAGCGTGCTGAAGAAACACATTCGCTCACACACCGGGGAGCGGCCCTACCCATGTGTCCCCTGCGGATTCTCCTTTAAAACCAAGAGTAATTTATACAAACACAGAAAGTCTCATGCTCACTCTGTCAAAGCTGGAACGGTGCCACTCTCAGAACTTGGTTCTTACAATGCCAACACAGACCAGGGGTCTTTTGAAGGGGAAGGAGAGTTATTCTCTGATGCTGAGCAAAGCACGGACACGGACGAGGACACTCTTAACGACCCGCTGCTGCTGCTGGACTCTCCAGTGGAGGGATCAGATAACACTGCTGTAAAAGTACTAAATCTCATTGCTCAGAAAAAGGGAGCCACGTCGATGTCAGCTCAGGATGGTTCATCCCAGCCCCAAGAAATCAATGCACCTCCCGCTGCTGCCGAGGCTAGCCGTGCAATCCAATCTTGCACGATCAAACAGAGGCTTGCACTTCGGCTGTCTGAAAAAAGGAGCAGCGACTCTGACCACAATCTGTCCCTCCCAAGTCAGTCGAGCAAGGGCAGCACGGACTCTGGCTACTTCTCGCGGTCCGAGAGCACCGAGCACCAGACCGGTCCTCCGAACACCAACGCCAAGTCCTATCAAGAAATTATGTTCGGGAAGTGCTACAGGCCGAGTCCGAAGCAGACAGCTGCTTTTGTGGCTTGCAGCACAGACGCGAGTGAGTACACTGGGAGGCGCACGGAGAAAGGTGTTTCTCGCGTGTTCACCCAGGAAAAAGACACGGTGGAGTCAATCAGAATAAACACAAAGTCATTCACAAGGGAGGAGGCAAAGGAACCCATGTTAGACGCTGGCTCTGATTTGGGGCCTCTGATCCGAAGCAACTCAATGCCAACGTCCTCAGCAGTGTGTCTGACTATGCCTCAGGCTCTCAGAGGCAGCCACTCGTTCGATGAGAGAACAAGCACCGGGGGCATGAGGAGGCTCAGGCGGCAAGCTGCTTTCGAACTCTCAGCACATGACGGCCACGCAGACACTGACAGCCATGGAAAGATGAGCGAGAGCGGCACATCACCCTCAGGATTGGAAATGGAAAATTACCCCTCCATGGCGGCTAATATGAGCCATCAGAGACACGCGATGGAACTGGCAACACGGAAGCGTCGGAAAGAGAAGAGGGAAGAGGAGGATTTGCAAGGTCAATACGAGGTCCATCATGAGCAGTGTGAGGAAATGTTTGATTTGAATAAGGACTTTGATGCAAAACAAGCTGCGGCCGGAATCATGGCGTTGGGAAAAGGACATCCTTCAGGTATGCTCGCACAGATGGACAGGTGCGACATGGACATATCAGTGAGCCTTGAAATGTCTGGTCGAAAAACTCTGGGGAATGTAATTTCTGTCATCCAGCACACAAACTCATTAAACAGGCCTCACTCCGAACTGTCAGATTCATACAAGTATCACGGGCAGAGACAGGAAAGCATTTCCTCATTTCAAGCGATGGAGGCGAGTGATTCATATGAGATGGAACGGATTGATAGCAGGCTGAGGCAATCATTTCAAATGGGCCCCAAACTTGTGCGGCAGCCCAACATACAGGTCCCAGAAATCAGGGTGACGGTAGAGCCCGACAGTCCAGAGAAAGCTCCAGAGGTGCAGGTGAAGGAGCCAGAGAAGCACGTGGAGGAGTTTCAGTGGCCTCAGAGGAGTGAAACTTTAGCACAATTCCCTCCAGAAAAGCTCCCTCCAAAGAAGAAAAGGCTACGCTTAGCTGATATCGAGCACTCCTCTGGTGAATCTAGTTTTGAGTCTGCCTGCACCAGCCTCTCCCGCAGCCCGAGCCAAGACAGCAACTTATCTTACAGCTCCACCTTCTCTTTTGACAGAGAGGAGAGCTTGAAGTCAGTCTCTCCGGCCAGGCAGGATGAATTTGGCAAACCGCTGGAGCTCCTAGCCGTGCCAGGCAGCGGGCACTCCCTCTCTGTGCTCAACCAGCGTCAACAACATGAAATGAGACGCTCCTCCTCAGAGCAGGCGCCGTGTAACTTGCGCAAGGAGTTCCCAGAGGTACGCAGCATATCATTTGACTATGGCAGTCTTTCTCCCACATCCAAAGTTAGACACGTGGACATCAGCGCAGGCCACTCGGCTGTGAGGGAGAGAAGGAGGGGAAACTTGGTGCGACAGGAGTCGCTGAATATGGACGCTGAGGTAACACAAGTCCCGTCACAAGTGTTTCCGCAGTACCTCAGCAGCACCTCCCCTCCATTCACAGCAGTTGCCGTTCTGCCGCAGACTTTGCCAATTTTCTCTGCCGGGAATACATTTCCCCAGCTGTCACACCCGAGCCTGTTGGTTCCTGTAAGAATACAGACTCACGTGCCATCCTACGGCAGTATCACGTACACTTCAGTATCGCAGATTTTCGACAATCAGTACGACAGTATTAGCTCCAACTCATCCACCTCTCAGAATCAAACCTCGCGTCTGTCTGGAAATGTTGACTCTTATACCCGACCACCTTCCATGCAGACCATCAGTGTCGAAGCCCTCGATCTGTCGTCAGCTAAGCTCAAGACAGGCATCCCTCTCTCCCTGACATCCAGAACCATCTCGACCACTAACGCCTCCAGCGGCGGCGCCAACAAACGGATGCTCTCCCCGGCCAGCAGCCTGGACCTTTTCATGGAGGTCAAGCAGCAAAAACGTGTGAAAGAAGAGAGAATGTTTGGGCAGATCGTAGAGGAGCTGAGTGCTGTGGAGCTGGGGAAAAGTCATTTGAGTGAGGAGAAGGGGCACGGGTCAGAGATGCAGGGCGCATCCACACCTCATGCTCAGGATGACTCATGTAGGAGTACATTTATCACACTTCAGCAAAAAGCGTCCGAGGCCACCGACCACGCATTTGAGTCGGCTATGGATAGCAGCTCCCTGGAAAGCAGCTCTCCTCCCTACTCCGTGATATCAGCCAGCGAAGTGAAAGAAGTTGGCACGGAGAAACGAGTGCAGATGGATATGGTGGCACAGCTGGTTACCAGTCAAGACATCCTGATCTCAGACGCTGAGCATTCAAAGCTGTTATCTCAGTTTCCAAGTCTTCGCACGACGACAGGTGTGAGCTGGTGTTATCTCAACTACACCAAGCCGAGCTGCTCCCACAGCAACGCCCCCTTCTTCTCCGTGTACGCCACCTGGTGTGTGAGTTCCCACAACCCGAACCCTCTCGAACTGAGCACCAGCTCTGCTCTGGCTCTGCTGCGGTCCAAACAGAGGGGGGACAAGGTTATGTACACCGTGGCCGCCATGTGTCAGCCTGGCACCGGGAAACTGGTTTCATCCCTGATCCTGTGGAGGCAGACCATGGAGCAGGTGAGAAAACGACCACTGCTCTGTTTTAAAAGCATATTCACCGAAAAACCTCTCACTCCCATGTCGGTGGAAAATCAGTAGATGTTTTCTTGCCCATGAAAACATTCCCAGGAGCTTCACCGCAAAACAGTGTTGCAATATTCTCCTTATCTACTGAGGGGTCTTTTTTCAAAACCTTAAAAAAAAAAAACAAGAGAAAACCAACATTTACAGGCTCCACACAGCTCGTCCTGTGTAATACAAGTTTGTTGAGGTCCAAAGGTCCAAAATGTATTGAAAAAGACATTATTTACATCCTTGACATCGACCTACTTTAAACAGGGTGCGTGTTAATGCAGCTACAGTGAAACATTTGGCTGATAAAAGGTGTAAATAACAATTCAACTTAATTTGGGATCTTGTGGCCTCTGGAAACTTGGATTACGCCGGACGAGCTGTATGGAGCCATTTTTCTGCTGCAACACTGTTTTGCTGTGTTTTGTTTTGAGGACTTCCATCTGTGTGGGGATCAGTAGAAAATGACTGCAAATTTTTCATTTAACCCTAAGTTTGAACATGCATAAGAACATTTTGTCATTTATGACTTATTGAGCTGGTCTCACTAACATCACCATTACATAAAAAGAAACTGCAGTTATTAAGTTAAAAACACAATATTAAATACTCTGCAGAAAGTTTAAATGACCTCAGTGACCAGAAAATGGCAAACGACACACTTCAGATCTTTTGGCAGAGGCGACAGCAACTATTGGCAAGTATCTGGAAATATTTTTTTCCTGCTTCTAGCTGTGATTTTCTAAGCTTTGATCCGTCACTTGCTCTGTTGGCAGCGAAAATACCACCAGACACCAGAGTTAAATTCAAGTGACTATCATGTACCTTGGCAATGGAGGGCTGTTAAAATGTACATATTATGACATTAATTCACTCCTAAGTAAGATTTCATGAAATAGAAACAAGAAAATCATCATAATCTGAGTTATCTGTCCTTAGTTCTTCCTCAGCAGCAGCAGCAGCATAATTCATGTTTGCCAAACATGCTGTGTAACGCCACGTGTGACACACAATACTGGAGGCATCGCGTTACGTTGTCGATTAGGTGTCCACTTAAAATGGATGTTAACAAACTGTTTGATCATCTAATTCAGCTGCAGAGGAAACCGGAGCCCAAAGTGTTGGACATCAGCTACGGGAAGAAGGTGAAAGACGTCAGCTGCAGAGTGAAAACGGCCAAGGAGGAGTGGAAAGAGAGGGAGGCCCCCACAACCCAGACAGTGCCGACGCGTATTAAGATATTCGAGGGCGGGTCAGTCAAGATATTAGTTATCATAACACTTGTCGTTTCTGCTGACAGCAAGTACAGCGGCTATATTAGGATGTTAGCGCAGCCGCTATCCATCTGCATATGCTCTTTTTACTGTTACTCATTGGAAAACCTTGTCTGTCTTTTAGGTACAAGTCCAACGAAGACTACGTGTACGTCAGAGGTCGAGGACGGGGGAAGTACATCTGTGAGGAGTGCGGTATTCGCTGCAAGAAGCCGAGCATGCTGAAGAAACACATCAGGACCCACACGGACGTGAGACCCTACATCTGCAGGGTCTGCAACTTCGCTTTCAAGACTAAAGGTGAGCTCGCTATTCACAGTTTAGATTTAAAACAAATGCAAGATTCATATCAGCGTTTCCTGTAATCTGTAAGTGTGTCTCAGATTTTAAAAATACCATTTGCAGCACAAGCAAACGCTAGTTTTTGATGCTATTTAGAGGTACTATGGTGCAAAATCAGCAGCTTTGTCTCCTCATTTTTCTCTTCGCTGTCTTTATTTCTCAGTTTCCTCTCGTAGTAAAAAAGAAAACAGCTTGTGTGGGGATGTACAGTTTGGATTAGGACCATCTGCAACTTCAAGAACAAATGCAGATATTTTGCATTGACACTACAATTAGCGGTCGTATACTTAGAGATTCTGATCGTGATCTATGTTGAGAAGTGGCCAAAGATTTGTTTTTGTGAGCTTCCTCGACCTCTGACCGCCAATATCTAATCAGTTTATCCTCGAGTCCAAGTGGGCATTAGTGCCAGATTTGAAGAAATCAAGGTGTTCTTGAGTAAACAAGAATGGGTTTGAGGGGCAGACGGACAACCTGAAAACATGATACTTCCTCATCACAAGCGCAGAAGCATAAAAGTCTGTGACGTATTTGTTTCTTTTGCAGGAAACCTGACTAAACATATGAAGTCAAAGGCACACATGAAGAAATGTCTTGAACTGGGAGTGTCAGTGTCGATGGACGAGGCGGAGATTCAGGAACATGGTAAGATGCTGATGTTTATGTAATATTTTTGAAATTAAAGCAGAATAAATCCAACTAAACTGATGCGTTTGTTTTTGTTTTTTTTTTTTAAAGTGGACGACACCCAACAAGAGTCCAAGACAGAGGTGGTGGTCCCGACCAAACACCAGTTCTCGGATGCAGAGGATTCTGACGGCATGGACGAAGACGTCGACGAAATCGACGAGGACGATGAGGAGGACGACGAATACGAGGGCGACTCCACTCCAAAGTTGCGTTCGAGAAGCACGAGTCCTCAGCCGGTTGGAATTACATCTCTGTCAGTCACAGCCACCGCAGCTATCCACGGCTACTCCCTCACCTCTCTGCCCGACGCCGATGTCCGCCCGCAGGCCTCTGTCAGGCGGACGGGCTCGGATCATCGTCCCGTCCTTGCAACAGACCAACGAGAGAAGTCCGTGGATGAAGACTCTTTGACTATGTTGTCTCCAGAACAGACCAGCTTCCTGTTTGATCCCTATTCTTCTTGTCTGCTCTCTCCTGGTTGGGAGTCTCCCATCAGGGAGCCCTCCCCGTCACGGTTGCGTTACCCATCTCCGAGGCGAGAACTCTCCCCTCGAGGTCGGTCCTCTCCCAGGTGGGATACCTCCCCGCTGAGGCCCAGCTCGCCCGGCTTCACACCCATTCAGCACCTCTCCCCGGCCTCGATTGAACGACCCATGTCTCCTGGAACGGAGCTGGCCGGGAAGCGAGAGTCTTCGGTGCGAGGCCGGCAGAGGGTCGTGCTGAGGGCAGTCTCACCACGCAGAGGCTCTCACCAACACAAAGGCAGCGGTGATAAAACCAGACACCAGGCGAAGATGGAGATGGCTCAACAACAAGCAGCCTTTGAAATGGAAATGGTATGTATCACCCAGGTCAACTGTACCGCTGCCAAACTGGGATTTAGTAACAAAGACCTGCTAACAGATTTGGATGATGTTTGGTGGAAAGTTAGACTCGCTGGCAAAGGAACAAGAGATTTGGAGTTTTGGAACAGATTCTGAAATTTTAACACATCAAGACAGATTAGTTTGGAACATTTTTCCTATTTTCTCATGAACTGATGACTGAAAAAACAAAGTATCCTGTTTGTCTGACACCATTTATTTTTGATGTGGATCCAGAATAAAACATTCTCAACATTTTTGTCTGTTAAAACAACAAATCTAAAAGATAAGTCTGGTAATACAACAGATTTGTCTGCTGCAGTTCTCAGGTGTTTCAGGAGGTTATTTGGTGCCGTCACCACTTCATGCATCGCTGTGGTGTAAACTTTTGTGAGACTTAGTTGTATCCTTCCTTTTTAACTTTTTAAGCGTTAAGTATTCTGGTAGCTCAGCAGTTCACCAGTTTATGCTGCTTTTTATACGTCGTGTCATCTCAGTTCATGTCAAATTTTGTAAAACTGACACCACAGTGGGGTGAATGAATATGAAATTCCTGCAAGTTGCTTTTTTAAGGGGTGTTTCTTCTTTAGTTAGTTATTGGAACACATTGCAGTTGAGTATTGCAGAGTCGCTGTGTGCTGATACTGTTATCGTGAGAAACGCATCGTGAATCGTATCGAATAGACAACGAAAATGTTAAACGGATTGTGCAACCGTGGCGTGAAAATATCTGTTACTCAAGTGCTGCCTTAAGTTTTTTTTTTTTTTTACTAAATAATGCTGTATTCCTCACATTTCTGCAACTGTAATATATTTTCACATGAGAACTTATCCTGGCAGTGTTGAAGCTGCTGCTAACGCTGCCAATATGTCGTTTCAGGATCAAAGAAGCAGCTTGGCTTCCAGTCTGCCTGGTGCTGCCAGTTCTCATCACCAGAACATCCTCAGCCACCTCCCTCTTCACTCCCAGCAGCAGGCCCACAGTTTGCTCCCCGTGGTTCCTGTCGGAGGGCTCCAGATGTTGCACTCCCCGCCTTCCTCCAGCACTGATGTCACCCCCTCCTCGGCGCCAAGCCCCCAGAGCAGTGAGGGCCAGCGCTGCAGCAGCAGGGAGGGATCTGTCCACGGGCTGGAGACCGGAGGAGAGGACATCAGAGGCCAGAGCCAGCCGTCCTCTCAGGAGAAAAGCCTCGACCCCGGCGTCAGGGACAGCAGACAGGAGGAGAGCGTCCAGACCTGCCTGAAAGCCATCGCCTCGTTGAAGATCACCACGGAGGACCCTCACTGAAACCCCCCTTTATTTCTTCTCTGTCTCCTTGATTTGCTCCAGGAACAGATGCCCCCTGCTCCGACCTTGTGGTCCCTCAGCCCTTTAGGCACATAACCTCATCTTTATCCCATTAGAGGCAATATAATAACACTTCCTCTGGTCTTGCACATGCTCCAGACAGCTCCTTTCTAAATCTGAGTGGAGATCAAACCTTCACAGCGAGGAAAGAAAAACCCACCCTGTCTGATGTGCTCGTCTCTCCGGAGACTCTTTGAAATGATTGGATGAGCAGCGGGATGTCTCGCGAGGTGGAGAATCATTATTGGGTGCAGGTGCAATATGGAAAGATATTATGCTAATATGCCTTTTGTCTGACATAGTAGTTTGCGTACAATTGCACATAAATTATATTTATGGATTCTGTACAAATGTCCTTAACATATACTCCTTCTTAGATGCATACAAACAGTGTATTTTACTGTATGTGTAATTTGAAAAATAGACTGTTGTTTAATGTAATCATATCAAGGTGTGATGCAGTAGTGCAGTAAATAAAGACTATTTATAAGGGGAAAAGTATGTGTATTATGAAACAGTCTGACCAAATTTTAAGTAGACGCTTCTTGTGCAGTTTGGTGCTTCGAATCAAGCGGCAAGGGTCTGTGCCTTTATTTTGCTTTTCATCATTTTCTGTTATCAGAAGGTTGTCGTTGAATAAGGATTAACAAAAAAAAAAAAGAAAATGTCAAGGTACTCTCGATCGAGGCGCGCGACAGGAGATTTAAAAAAAAAAAAAAAAATATGAAAAAAGAAGCTTTTTTTCTTTCTTTGCTCCGTCAGTTCTGCGCTGACGGACGGACGGACGCAGCTTGATTTCACGTGAAACAATCTTAAAGAAAATGTTTCTTATGTTGCATTTTTTTCTTAATGTTGTGGTTTTTATCTTGGTAAAAATGCATGGGATTTGCTATTGCACAAAAATAGAGGAAGTTAATATGTAATTATGAATACTGTAAGATGTATTTATATATTAGAACGTGAGCACTTATTGATACTGGTAAATATTTGACTACTATTTATATGGTATATCTGTACTTATGCAGCAGTGATGCAGTTATGCAGTGAGCCACGCTGGCATTGCTTTTGATCTCATGTATTTGCTTTGATTAAACAGCTTTTTATTTCTTTTTTTTTTTTCCTCTCTCTTATACAGATGACCATAAGCATTTTATGAGTTTTTACGATGCACTTTCATCCTTTTTCATCTTCTGATGTTTCACTGACTCGATCAGTGGGAAAAAAAACAGGGGGGGGGAGTAAAAACGTGTTATGTTCTCTTGTGGTTTTTGAAACATTCCAGTCGTTCTTTCTTTTTTTTTTTTTTCTCACGTGTTCTCATTTTTTCGTGAAACATGTTGCACACAAATTCAAGGGGCTACGATGATCAGTCGATGGTGTGTTTTCTTGCATTTAAACTGGATAAATCAATATCACTTACTGTAAGTTATCCTAAAAGTAATGATGTTAACGGCGTGAGTTGGTTGACTATTACTGTGCTTCAGCTCAAAGTGTAAAAGTAATCATTCAACCGATTGCATTACTTCTTCTTCTCTGTATATATACGTGTATTTTTATGATTTAAACTATTTTTGCAGTGTTTGAATTCTGAAAAACTTTTTACGCAGACTGTTTATCGTCTCTTTAAGAGGTGAAATGTCTGCAGTTTGACGTAACAGAGGTTTAAACGAGGGAGAGAAATGGCGCGGTGTTAATCGCTAACGTCACCGCGTCTCATCTTTGAAAAGAGAAAACAAGTGTATTCACATCTTCGAGTGGTTGTGTTGCCAGTGTGAGAAACGGATTTCAGCGTCAGAAGAAAAAAAAAACACTTTGTTCACTCATGTTTACATAAAGAAATTTTAAAGGTGCACTGCTTTAATTTTTGTGTTTTGTTTTGTTTTTTCCCCTTTTCTTTTTTTTCCTGGAGATGTATGTAGCTTTTGATTTATGTAATTTTTATTTGTCGTGGTTAAACGGTGCAGAACGCTCATAAAAATGTGAAGGGAAACGTGAAAAAAGCCTTTCGATTTTGCTTTTTGCATACAGTATGTATTCAGATTGTGTTTTGTTTCTATTGTGTATTCATATTTACTGAACTGCATTGTGCCTCTCATGTCTATGAAATTCCCTGTAAAACACACAGAGGACGAATCATTTTACCTCTCAGCTAAGATTTTTTTTTTTTTTTTTTCGAGGGGGGGAGAGAAAACCTCAGTAGCCAATCGGTTTGTTCAGCTATTTGCATCAGATCTGGTTAGTCAGGACGGAGTGCCTCTTTTATGCTATTGGGGACTTTATTGTTTTGGTGCTCTACTTTTTCAGATTAAAATTCAAAAAAATTGTTTTAAAAGAATATACTTCTAACCCAAGGATGTGTGTGTGTGTCGCAGACTTATTTCATGTTTTTATTGATGTTTCAAAATGGCGCCCGTGCCTTTTTTGTTTTTTTTCTACCTTTCACCTGCGTAATTCACGGCTGTTTAAATTAAGAGCGCACGAGGGAAGGTTTGAAGGTTTTCAGATGAGATCATTCACGTTTTATCTGGAGGGGGAACAAAAAAAAACAAAAAACCTTTCTGAGTGAAAAATTGGAGAGACTCCTACCAGTGACATCCTCTGGTGAAAAATTATTACTGCAGTCATAACATGGAACAAGAAAAAAAAATAAATGAATGCTTCCAAAAATAGTTCTCACCTTGTGGATAATGTATTCAAACGTCTCTAGGTTGCATCAAATTCAGCAAAAACTCAGCTGCACATGTAACCGTGCAGCCACTGCTCTGCGCTGTGAGTAAATACTGCATGTGTTAAGCATATATTAAGCCGGCAAATGACTGTGATCTTACAGCATATTATCTTCTCTGGGTCGGGGAGGAAGGTCTGTTCTAATTCTGGCCAATCAGGAGGACAGTTCATTTTTTTTTTCCCCCTCTCCCGCTCGGCGACTCGGCCTGTCAGGCCCATTTGTTAGAATAATTATACGGCTGTTAACGGCATCTCGGCTTAAAATAAAATTAGTGCTGCACTGGTGTAAAAGCAGCAGAGGTATCACATAAAATGGCCGCTGGAGACAAACCCTTTTTTGTTTTAAAAACGGTGAAGCGTTCTCACAACAAGCTCTCTGAGGTTAAAATTCCCTCTTAGATTACAATCAGAGGAGGCTGTTTTTCGTGGACGGACAGAGACACACAGTCCCCTCTCGTCCTCCCTCTCTCTGCTCAGAGTGAGCTGTGCTCCTCTGGTTTATTTTGAGGTGGTCTTATCACAGCTGTTGTATCTGTGGTGGCAGCCTGTCCAAGCCCCTCGACACTCTTCCCTTTCCCACTCTGGCCCTTGGTCCTGGTAAGACCCTGTTTTTGCTCGTCACCCTGCTTCTTCAGGGACATTAACACCTAAATAACGTAAATATACTCTGTGTTTCAGAGGGGTTTCCAAACCTCTTCTCATTCTCTAACTGTTTGTTTGAATGCGAGTGCTTTTTGTTGGAGATAAGGAGTTAAATCACTTGAGGCTTGCCTGTGTCACTTGTTAACAGAACCAGAAGAGATTCATCTTGTTTCTGGACGACTCTTCTTTTTAATCTGTTTCTCTGATTGCGCACAGCCACTGTTGTGCGAGGAAATCAATAACGCCTTTTCCTCCAGTCATTTGTTTATCAGCTGAGTTTCCGTTCCGCCTAACCGCCTCCTTTAAAGAATACTGAATATAGACGTGGTCGGTTATGTAACACAGATATTTAGAATAGTTGGGAATGCAGCGTTTCGTACGCACAACCACTGACATTGACATCAATAAGAATGGATTAGAAATAAATAAATATCTTGCCCATATTAAGAAGTTCCCAAAATAGCCTGTGGGGTCTGGAACAGGTGCCACGCGCTCCGCTTGTGAAAGCTCAGGCAGTGTGAAGGCTGCACTAATTTTATGCACGTAAACAGGCTCTCTGGCTGTGAGCCTCCAGAACAGCCACCGAGGCAGCATGGGGCTTCATTTCAGTCACCGTGGTGCGCTAATGTGCTTTGTTACCACTTTAATTAACTGGGGTTGAATCATGTTAAATCGAAAAAAAAAAAAAAAAAAGGGTCACATTTTCCTGAATGTGTTTTAAGATTGCAGCATAATCTGCCATCAAAAGAGCAAGAAAATGCTTTATGTCTGTGTGTAATGTGTTTCACAGAGCTCCATCTGTATAGAATAGACAGTTGACTTTAATAGCCTTGCTTATTTGCTTTGTATGGTATGAAAAATATCAGAAAACAGTGAAAAATATAGTTATAAACATCTGTAAATGGCTTATATTTTAGTTCTTAACCTGTTTACTGTCATATATCATGAGGGCAATATTTAATCCTCACATGAGAAACTGGAACCAGCAATTTCTTTGCCTGAAAAATGACTAAAATCATTAATTGACTGGCTAAAAGCCAGAAAACAACGCCAACTAATCTGATAATTCATTAATGCCGCTGTTCTCCGTCTTGCAGCCACGGTGAACTAAATTCAAACTGTCATGATGATAAGAGGAGGTAAAAATGCAGAGCAGGAGGAGAATATTTCAAACGCCCCGTGGTTGACAACAGAGCTGAGTGCTAATGTTAGCAACAAACGCTGCACAACAGTAACCTGAACAGAGTCGATCAGTCATAATGGTGATACCAAGACAGCCTCATGTTATCTGAGGTGGTACACGGTGTAAAAACTTTCAGAAACTCTGGATTAATCGACTACTTGCTCCTCTAATCTGTAAAAAGGCTGATATGAGCCCGGCTGATTTATCAGTCCAGCTCTGTAGGTCTTCCCAGTGTTCACAGCCGTAAAAGTACAAAAGGTGTAAATAGTAAAATTAATAATGGCTGCATTCTATTTAGCCGTTTCAGTTTCAGGGTCGAGTTGTTGTGCACACTGCGAGACCTGAGTGGAACAGAGACATGAATGTTATGAGTCACACCTGTACTCTGCCTAAAAATAATCTGCTGTGAAAAGGCCTGTTGAGAAGCTCTTTCATATAACCAGAGATTATGAATCAGCCAAACAGCGTCGGAGCGACTGGAAAATGAAACAAAAAAGACCCAAAAAAAAAAAACAGAACTTGGCTCGGGTTCTGAGCTCTGACGCTGTTTCGCTGTGAAGCTGCAGAAATGATTTGCGGGCTGCGAAACTTCACCTGACCTTCAATCAGCATGAAGGTGAGTAGATAATGACTGAACTGTCACATCAGTAACCGGTTTGATGATGACATTTATTTGATAAATACAAATAACCAGTCAAAATGATCCACAGCGTAGAGAAGTGACTGTCAGGCTGCTCATAAAACGCAGGGAACATGAGGTCAGCGGGTCAGAGGTGATCACGAGAGACTAACCCTTTGAACAACGATGCCAGGAGGAGATGAATATCGCTTGTCTTCCTCCACTTCGTCACAGAAAACCAGCTGTTTCCCTCTCAGTACCAGCTCAGAATAATGGAGGCCTGTCAGATGAGCAGCCCTGCACCCGTGGGTCCGGAGGCGCCGCCAGCCGAGGGTCAGCACATCGACCTGACAGAGGACCTGGCCCAGCAGCTGGAGGACATCATTAGCACCTACCAGGCCGAGATTCCCGCTGAGCCAGAGGACGCCGAGGAGGTCACAGCCGTCAAGGAGGCAGACACCCGCAAGGACCAGAAACTGGAGAAGAAGATGCTCAAAAATCTAGGTGTTCTGTTTTTTTTTTTTGTTTTTTTTTCTTTCTCAGAGTGTTTTATTGATTTTAGCAGAGGTGGGTTTTCATTCAGCTCGGTCAGCAGAAGTCCAAGTTGTACTGAAACTGATAGGTGTGTAAGCGGAGCTGTTATGCGCGTAAGTGCATCCATCCGCAACAGACGAGCAGGTAAAATAGTATTTCCTCGTGCTGTTTATAGTTGGCTTCAGTTGACTCACACGGGGAGACAGACTTCTTGTAAACACAGATGGTTAGCTGCTCTTAAACGAAGCTCAAACCCGACCTGACTGTCGTCTGTGGTTCTCTGTGGCTGTTCAGGGAAGGAGGCCATGCTGCTGATGCAGAGTCTGAACAAACTCAACACTCCAGAGCAGAAACTGGAAGCAATCATCAAGAAGCACGCTGAGCTGGTGAGTTGAGCCTTATAGAGAAGAAGAAGAAGAAAAGGTGGGATGTGCCTTTGCTCTTTAGGGGCATGTGGTGGATTTTGTCTTGTGTGTCCTTGCAGCTGGAGGAGCATCGCAGTGATCAGAAGCAGCTGAAGGTCCTGCAGAAGAAGCTGCTGCAGGTGATGAAGGAGAAGGACCAGCTGCAGAGCGAGCACAGCCGGGCCGTGCTGGCTCGCAGTAAACTGGAGGGACTCTGCCGAGAGCTGCAGCGGCACAACAAGACCTTAAAGGTACCTCAAGCTCCCGCCGTGCCTCCTCCTCTGTGCCGCAGAGGAAGTACATAATTGAATCACAAGCCGCTACTACTAAAAGGCCATTTGCTGTTGTTTGTTTGTTGGTGCCGGGTGTCGTAACCATATGTTGCGCTCGACAGGAGGTGACATCAGCTGGCACCAGAGATCAGACGTCATGTCAAAAAGCTCCGCGGCAATATATTCTAATGCTTAGAGGGTTGAGCCGAGGGCGCCACTTTGTCACTGACAACCAACAGTAGGCACAGAAAACACGTCACAGGTCATGTTTCTATTTAAGAGGGGCTCGGGGTCTTTTGAAATGAATTAATTCGAGGACACTACAACACTTTCCAAGGCAAATTATTCTGGTGGATGTTCAGATTAACCAGTCTAAACCCAGCACTGTGTGTTGAAAAGTGATGGTGACACAACATATTGAGGGGATTGTATGATATCGTATGATTAACATATTGCACTGTTAAAAAGGGAGGGGGGGCAAAACTGGTCAAAAACAATGGTGTCTCAAAACCGCAGGGTACCCGCTGGAAATGACACCTGTGGTTTGAGGTGTGAAGTCACAACAGGCTTGGAAATTTGTTCAGACAAGTCCACAAGAATACTCTACATCAAATCTTTTGGTTAAAGAGACCGCCTTTGCTTTTTTATTCTCTTCTAAAAGACGTTTTTCACCATTTCCTGACATTTTAAAAGACAAAACTAATCCCTCGAGAAAACAATCTGCCCCAAAATAATCATTAATTTATGCTCTTATAACATCACACACAACGGTGGTTAATCAGTTGTGAGGCCGGTGTTGTGAAACCACATGAACAGGCTCTTCAGTCGCTGTCAGTTCAGCTGAATCCATTGATTGTACAAAACGTTGACGTGTTGTTAACCTGCGTTCTTTCTTGAGACCAGCAGGGCCAAAAACAGGTCAGGTTGTATGTAAGCTTATTACAAACTGACCCAAACTGAGTTCATGGTTTCAATCACTTGTTTCAGGTCTTATCTGATACAGCGTGGTGCTCGTTTAATAAATGATGGTCAATTCAGAGTAAAATAGACAGTAAACCAGGGTATGCTGCTATCTTGGCTTTGACATTTCACTACTGCAACACATCCTCAGGTTCTCAGTCAGATAGACTTTGTAGAAATATGCTCACCTCTGGCTGTTAAAGAGAAAATGGATGGCGTCAGCTGTTATGGCTTCAAAACGGTCGCCTACAAAGCAATTGGTGACGTCAGAGCGGGTTTATACTTCAAAGGATAAGCTAAATGTGCCCCTGGCTCTATGTCACTGTGCTAATTGCAAATGTGTCACATGCAAGGTGTTTTTTTTTTTAAGCTCCCACATCTGTCCCTGTCATTGCAGGAAGAGACCCTGCAGAGGTGCAGAGAGGACGACCTGAAGAGGAAAGAGATCACCACCCACTTCCAGGGGACGCTGAGCGACATCCAGGCCCAAATCGAGGAGCACAGCACCCGCAACACCAAGCTGTGCCAGGAGAACAGCGCCCTGGCAGAGAAACTGAAGGGGCTCATATCGCAGTACGACCAGCGAGAGAAGGTGAACCTGACACGCACACATGGGTTCAAAACAGAGTTTAAAAAGTGGATCTATAAACCCAAATCTGCATGCAAACCCGCCTGACATAACCTGAGCCGTACCTCACACGTCTCGGCCTCTGTGCCAGTTTCAAACCTGTGAATTATCATCGCATTTCACCCAGGTCTTCCATTTATTAGCTGCGCTATTTCAGTTTTATGCAGCCAAAAAGAAAGAAAGAAACGAAACAGTCCGTCCACATGAGGACGACTCATAAATCCTCCATGATTGTCTTCCAGAACCTGGAGAAGGTCTTCAAACACAGAGACCTGAAAGAAAAGCTGCTGGAGACCAAACTCACGCAGGCCAACGTGCTGCTGAAGGAGGCCGAGGAGAAGCACAAGCTGGAGAGAGAGCTTGTACGTTCTGCGTATCAGATTTGTCGAGCCAACACATTTGCAATTCTAATCCCCCAACGCTCATTTTCATGGGACATTTTAATATTCCGCAGATGCTAAAACAGGCGACGGAGTATAAACTGAAAGTGAAGGTCATGAAGGAGCAGGAAATCGATATGAGGACCCAGGTAGTGTAACACGGCATCATGGGAAGTATTGGCTTGTTGTTCCCTTCTCTCTGGATGCTGGTATAATGTTTTTTCTCTCCGCTTCCCCGCAGCTCGATATGTACTCCAAGAAGTTTGATGAATTCCAGGGCACGGTATCAAAGAGTAACAGCGTCTACAGCGGCTTCAAACAGGACATGGACAAAGTGAGAGAGTGCTTCATCATAACGGTTATATTATTTGAATAAAAGACACGATAGAAACTGGGATGAGAGCAAAAAGATCCCCATGAGATTTACACTAACACTCAAACTGTATGATCCTATTTTTAGAAGTGGCTTTGAGCGTGTCGTGTGTAACATGTTTCTTGTTGTTGTCGTGTAGATGACCAAGAAAATGAGAAAGCTGGAGAAAGAGTGCCAGTCGTGGAAGTCTCGCTTCGACGGCTGCAACAAGAGCCTCCTCGACATGGTGTCGGATGTAAGGGACATTTTCTTCAGCTCCAAACGAAGCATTGGTTTGTTTGGCATCGACGTAAAACCCACCAGAAACTCATCACCGTGTTTCTGTGCATTTCCATCCTTTACAGAAAGCCATCAAGGAGAAGGAGTTTGAGCTCGTCACCATCAAGAACCAGAAGCTTGAGAATCTGTGCAGGGCTTTGCAAGAGGAGAGGAAGAGCCTTTACGACAAGGTGCAGGGAGCCGGAGACAAACCAGACGGTAAGACCAGCGAACCAACGGAGAAGGAGGAGCCTGAGGTGCTGCCGACCCCTGAAGTGCCCAAAGACGACCGACCCGTCCAGAGCACCGCGGCCTCCGCTGCCACACCAACGATCGAAACTCCACTGGCCAAGGAACTGGCCAAACTGAAGTCTGAGCAGGCCCGTCTGCAGGAGATCGCCGGCTCTTTCACAATCTCCCACATTATACCCACGGAAACAGACGTTAGCCAATCACAAGGACTCTCTGAGGGCGTCCAGGAGCCAGAGGAGAACCACATACAGGAGAGCAACGGGGAACACCCCCAGGAAGCCCAGGAGGACGGAGAACAAGAACAGAGAGATCTGGAAATGCAGTCTGTTGATTAACGCAGAAACTACCGTGGAGAATTGTACCTGGTTCATGTGAGATTCATAGCAATAAAAAGAAAAATGCTGGCTTTATCTTCAGTGTCTGACCCTGATGTGTCGATGTTTAAGAGATCAGCTGATCAGAAAGATGCAATTTAGAGAACTCAACAGTTTAAGGGCTTTAAAGATCATCTGGACATATTCCTATTCCTCACCTATCCACTTGTTTCCTGCAGAGGCTACTGGGTAAACCATCGTGAGTGATACTTGAGGTATAACTGATGCACTGGCGGCACTTTCAAGGGTTTAGAAGTGTTAGTTAAGTGGCCTGAGCATAATAATAGAGTCAGAAGTAGTAATTCAGTAGAGAAGATCTAAATGGAGGAATGCTGTGGCCGACACGTCGCTCTGAGAGAGAGGATGAGCGTCCTGTTACCATGGAAAACACGTAGAAGGAGGTCGTGCTCATGATTCACACGAGGTATCTTGTGTGGCTGAAGAACAGGGCTGATGGCTTTGCAAGCTGTTCTGTTGAATGTTCACTGAAACAATGCAGTATTTTTAAATTTGTGAATCTGTCCTTCTCTATAGAAACAGACCGCTGAGGCTCGTGGATAACTGCCGTATTTAGAGCGACCCCATGTTAGACAAACTCATGGATTAAACAGAAACAACACTGATCCTTGTCTATGATCTACATAAGCATAACAGACCATCAACGACAAGAAGACACCAGGGCTGATTTAAGTTGGATAAGTAATAAAACAAAACATTTTCTATGCTGAGGATGAACTGAGGAGGATTTCCTCAGACCTTACAAATTGTACAACCTCTCACAAACCACATAGCACCCTTAATGACTAGTGAACTGATCTTCATGTGTAAAATCAGCGTAGTGCCCCTTTAAACTGAGCTTCACCCCTGGTGCACTGATAAGAAGTTGCACAACTCATGCAACGATCACACAAGATAAAATGGCTGCTGGAGCCGACCCGGCCGCAGCCTCCTGTGCGAAAGCTCTCGCGGCTTTCGTCGAAAGAGGAAAAGCTTTGCTGGAACGAGCCGAGATTCAGAGCCGGGAAGGTAGGCAGCACTTTGTGCAGCATGTAAAAATAGACGCTGTGACCTACAGCTGGTTGGTGATTTATCAGGAGCAGGAGGCCTGTCAATCATTGGACGTAAAGAATGAACGCAGAGAAGACTGTTACACGCTAACTTCATTTACTTTTGCTTATGCAGGCTCTCCCCAGGACTTCATCAGGCAGAAAATCCGCATCGAGCAGAAACAGTCACTGCTGGGTCTGATTGAAGCTGCTGCAGATCTGTACAGAAGGTTACGAGCACTGACCACATTATATAAAACAGCCTCTGCAACTGCAAAACATTGAAATCACTTTAATTTCTAGAAATAGATATGAGTAAATGTAGTTTTAAGAGCGCCGCAGATTCAGCTTTTCACTGTTTGACATGCAGATATGAGTTTGTTTACTTGTATTCATTCTGATTTCAGTCTGTCTGTTAATAAGAAAGCGGACGCAGAGCACCTGTGGAGAATAAACAATCAGTAAGAGCTTCTTATTGTTTAACACCTGACATGACATGCCCTCGTTCCAGCTCCTCCAGTGTAATCATTTGCTAAGGGAGGTCGTGTTTTCACTCATGTGAATTTTTAGCAACATTTTTGTTAATTTCTCAAGAAAAAAAATGCAGGAGTGTGGAAAAAACACCATGAAGCGTATTTCAAATGGCTGATATCTATGAGGGTGATTACATTTTGACTTTCATCTGTGATATTGAATTAGGCATGACTGATTTAAAGGAGCTTGGTGGAGATATGTGCTCTACTGAGGGTCATTATAGATTTGATTAGGTTTTGGACTATTTTAAGACGTCAACTTGAGCTTTAGGACATTTCTCACGATTAGAAAATTAACCAAATTTTGAAAAAACAATAAGTTGATGAATCAAAAATGATGTTGGAGCGAGGATATAATATTTAAAGTTTACAAAGTTTACAAATTGTGACACGACAGTGATCATTTCCATGAACTCAAACAACTTTTCTGTATGACTCCTCCAGCTGTGCTGCTTTACGGGCCGTGCTGACGGACTTTAAACAACTAGAAGTGAGTCACGGACGTAACAGATATTTTCACAAACATTCATGTGCGAGCGTCTTGTTTTTTTGATTTTTACCGACTGTGCTCGATGTAACGCAGGTGCAGTGGGATTCCTTTCTGCAGCGTTTGGATGATGAGTTACAACTGAGTGCTAAAACTCTGGAGAGAGACCATCCGTCAAAATGCGTTTCACCAGATACATCTCTCATCAGTGCCAGAACAGGAGAGTGGGTTTGATTTATTTCTGTGTGAGCAGCTGTACCTGATAAGAAATAGAGCTAGAAAACAAATTGTGCTCTTTATTTCATCGTTTGATTAAAACTTTCCGTCATCAGCTTACCCTTTCTGTGTGTTATGCAGAGAAGTGAGGTTAGAGAAATATCTCGGCAGAGGTAAAAAGATCCTGCTGGTGTTAATCCGACAGTTCTCCTGTCTGCTCTGCCGGCTCCATCTCAAAGATCTGGAGAAGAATCAGGTAAAGACACCAGTGGGGAGAAATCATGTTTACTGCAGTTTCACCTGTTCGGACAGACACAACAAACAGAAAACTGCAAAATCCTAATCAGAGAATGAATGCTGGATGTAATAATCCTGCATGTTCTCACCCACACGTGACTATTATTATCCTCTATATGTGACATTATTGCTCAGAGGTCCCTGGACGCACATTCGATTGAAGCGGTGGTCGTTTCTTTCGGCTGTCAGGAGGGAGCGCTACACTGGCTGCAGGAGACTGGCTGTCAATACGACATGCTGCTGGACCCTGAGAGGAAGGTCAGAGGTCAACTTTCTACACAGCAATAACACAGAAAACACACTTCATATTCTCTCTGATGGTAAGTGAGCTGCTAACTCTGTTGGGGTGTTGCAGACGTACGCAGCATTCGGCCTGGGAGCGTCTCTAAAGAAAGTGTTAAACTTCAGTAACATGCTGCTGTACGCCGAGTACGTGGCCGACGACATGGAGTTTCCACGAGAGCTTCCATCGATTCAGGACGACATGTTTCAGGTGTGCGAAACTGAAAGAAATCATTCACAATAAAAAAATTTAAAAATCTTGATTTTTTTATTCATAAATGTTTTAAATTCACCAACAGGATTTTTACACGGCCGGTTTATTAGGATTCATTGATAATTTATTTATTATTTTATTTTTTCCCTTCTCTACTTTTGAAGTTGGGAGGTGACTTTGTTTTGGGCGAACATGGGAGGGTGCTGTTCTCTCACTGCTGTCAGAGCCCCATAGACAGACCCTCAGTGGACCTCATCTTATCTGCAGTGGGAAGATGAAACTGTAACTAATATATAGATATAATATACATGTATTTATATATATATAATGTGACAATCAGCTTTAAGAGACAAATGAAAAGGTCACTGCACCATTAACTTGCCTTAATCTTACTTTTATAACACAACTGATTGAACTCTGTAAAGGAAATTAAATAAATGACATTAATGCCTTCAGAGAAACTGTACAATATGTAACATTTCCGCAATAAAATGCTAAAAAAAATGACTTGTTGAGTTGTGTATTTACATTGTCCTAAATGCTTCCGACAATGTTCGAACCCCAAGAAATCAGCGCACATATTTCTGCCTTAATCGTGACAGATAGATCTTCCTCAGATTAAATTAAAAGTAGCTGATACACAAATATACAATAAAGGCAGCTGCTATGGAGATTATGAAGGCACAATATACAGTATGTCTCAGTTCAACAAAAAAAAAAACACACTTGCATAATCAGTTAACACAGCCAGATAGTGATGTAAGAGTGTCGCTGATGTTCCATTTTTTGTTAATATTTACATGAAGCTAAATGCCGAAAACTCAGTGTGAGCACAGCTGTGTCTTCTGTCTGTCTCAAGCTTCTCCATTTTGTTTGTGTTCATTAATCTCATACGCAGAACAAATTAAGATCATGTTTTTTTGGACTGCTGCTCTCATTTTACGCCAGATATCAGATAGTTAGCAGAGGTCTTGAGGGTCAAACTGAATCAAAGGAACATATATTTTGAAACATTTAAAAGAAAAGTTTAACACGAAAAATCACTGATCATCACGACAATCCGTGCTCCGACTGATGTCGGTGTACATTAACATAAAATATGTCACGCTGCTTAAGCTCAACCAAAGAAACGAGACAAAATTCTCAGAAGACCACTCGACTGGAAGGTGCCACTCTTGATGTATATGATGTTGTAGACAAAGTTTAGACAAAGGTAATTCAGTAACCTGGATTACAGTATGTTTCTTTGAAATGCGCCATTTTGGTAAATCTTTACAGTCAATTGCATGCAGAAAAGTGTGTATAGGCAAAGGTGACGGTGGGAGACAAACCGAGACTGCTTTTTTAAATTTTATTTTGTTTAATTTGTGTTTTTTTTGCGATGATCTAACGAGGCAGATGAGCTCGTCATCGGTCCATAGAAGAGAGGAACTTGAATTCAGATGGTGTACAGTTGCACCGTTCTATTTATTAAGTGTACAAAAATCTCCTTTCTTTATATTTCAGGACTTTGACTCCTTAAGCTTACTTTATTTAAATAGCAAATATACCACTTACTAGCTGAAACTGCAAGCTGTTCAGCATGGCAACCATGTAGCTAATGTATTAATTATTTTCATTGATGAAGCCTGGACGAAAATAGTTCCCTCTTCTAAAAATGGATGGTGTGGGGGCCCCTGGAGTCGTGCATACAGGCCAATTAATCATAGCTTGCAGAATTCCTGGAAAAGATGACCAGTAAACTCAAGAACGAGAAAGGAGGGAGGACACCTGTCGCCCTCTCCTGTCTTTAAAGACACACCTCCCCTGAGACATCCTCAGACAGGAGAGTTCTGGCAGACACAGCATCGTATGCAAGACACCAGATAACCAGAAGATATGGCAAACGTAGACAAACTCATGGAGCTCGTAGGAGACTTTGGGCCTTTCCAGAAGAAGGTTGTTACGCTGTGTTCGTTACCGTTGATGCTCTTTGCTTTCGTACTGGTCGGGGTGGTTTTCTTAGGGCACACTCCGGACCACTGGTGCTGGACACCTGAATCCGAGCGCCTCCAGGAGGAATGTGGCTGGACGGACCTCGAGGTGCGGCAAGTCACCGTTCCCCGCTCTGAACAGTCGGGATCATTCAGCCGCTGTGAGAGGTTTGGCGTAGACTGGAGCAAAAGCCATGACAAATGCAACAAGCTTGACTGGCTGCTGACTTCTAATGCCACCCAGTTGGCCTCCTGTGACAGCAGATGGGTGTTTGATAAAAGCCACAGCACGGTTGTTTCTGAGGTAGGTGCATCTTCTTCCTGCCTACCAACATGAACAGTTTTGAGGCTTCCACCTTCCATCTTGCAATGTCATGGCACAGTTTACCTGTAAATACATTTAGCTTTGGTTTCAGATGCAATGTCATGTCACATTTCTACTCCTCTAGTTCTCGTTGGTCTGTGAGAGATCCTGGCTTGCTGATCTCAATCAAGTTCTCCTGGCCTGTGGGTTTTTTGTTGGAGCTTTCGTCACTGGCTACATCGCTGACAGGTCTGTTACGCACTGTTTAGTCTCAGCTGTACCCCCACCCCCCTCACAATCAGTTTTCTAATTACTTGATTTTTTTACAGGTTTGGGAGGAAGCCATGTTTCATTGCATCGATGGTTGGCCTTGGTATCTCAGGTGTCGGGGTCATGCTGTCGCCTTGGTACCCGCTGCTGCTTACTTTTCGATTCCTACAAGGGTTTTGCGGAAAGGGAGCGTGGACAGCCAGCTACGTCCTCGGTATGTTCATACACTGGAGCTCATCTGAAAGGACCAGTGTAACCTGGAGACCTCGAGTAATTTGTAATGATCATGGAGGTGCTCTTAATCCCTTGTTCTGTTGCTAATTCTGTTTCTTGATGTTGGACACAACTAGTACCTTTGCTTTGACGAATGAATACATGTGTAAAAGGGTAAATCTGTCAGCTACAACGCCATCTCTCTTTGTTGTAGTGATTGAGTTCTTCGGATCAGACAACAGGAAACTTGTGTCCATGGTGAGTCGGACTTTCTACTCCACTGGCATGGTCATCCTACCGGGCCTGGCTTACTTCCTGTCCTCCTGGAGGACCCTGCAGCTGGTCATGAGTCTGCCCTGCATCCTGTTTATCTCGTACCACTGGTATACAAACATGGCTCTCTTCTCATATGCGGTGTAGCTCTGATATTAACATCCGAATCCAACTGACGTGTGTTTGTTTCCAAAGGATTGTACCTGAATCTCCACGCTGGCTATTCTCACAAAAAAGGACTACAGACGCCATGAGGGTTGCTGCGAATATTGCAAAGTGCAACGGGAGATCTTTACCACATAATCTTCCAGAGGTGAGACAACATTTAATAAGAAAACTGCTTCTGCTTACTGTGCTGAATAAAATGATCATCTAGAAATCTGATTGACCAAATGTGATAGATTTCCTCGATGTAATATTTTCCAGATTAATCTTTTGGAGGAAAAGAAAGAAGTGACTCCTGTTTCAGTCATGGATTTGTTTCGGACTGCAAATATAAGAAAAAACACACTCATTTTAAGTTATGCCTGGTAAGTCAAGGTGTTTCTTTGTTATTTTTTCCTACTACATGATACAATATAATACTTGATGCTAAGTGCAAATAATATATTATCTGATATTCCTTTTATCCAGGTTTACAAGTGCTGTCGTGTTTCAAGGCCTGGTCCTGCGGCTGGGGATCACAGGCAATAACCTCTACTTGGACTTCTTCCTCTCTGCTGTGGTGGAGCTTCCCACCGGCCTCATCTTCTACCTGCTGGTCGACAGATTCGGCCGACGCTCCGTCATGGCCGTCACAAACTTGACCGGTGGCGTTGCCTGCCTCATAGTCCCCTTCGTCCCAATGGGTAAGCACAGATGACTGAGGCACCAGAGGTTGGTGGTGACATCCAAGTTCTTGCTTGGTAAAATGATGATGCCTCCACCTGCATCCCATACCTTTCACAAAACCACCTCCTGACCATAATCAGTCAGGCTTCAGGACTGTTCACTCCACTGAGACGGCCCTCCTCACAGTGGCCTGGACTCGCTCATCAGTCCTCATTCTCCTTGACTTCTGAGTTTTATACAGTCAACCACCAAATCCTCCTCTCCAATCTGGCTCCTGCATGGACAGTAGATCTCTTAGATTCTCTTACCACTGTTGCAGACGACATCCCAACTGTTCCTGTCTTATCCCCCATCCACCGATACCCACATTGAAACGCAAATCTAGAAATGTCTGGGCCTGATGTTTGACGACAGACTGTCCTGCTCCCCAAACATCAATGCTGTGGCCCGATCCTGCAGATTTGTTTTTTCCTCACAAAGAACGCAACGCAACTCCTGGTCCAAGTGCTGGTCATCTCCCATCAGGACTACTGCAACTCTCTCTTAGTAGGACTCCCAGCCTCTGTGACTAAGCGTATATAGAACGCTGCAGTGCGCCTCGTTTGCAGTCTACCCAAATTCTTCCATGAGACCCCCCCCCTCCTCCGTGACCTCTGCTGGCTTCCTGATCAGACCACACATCCCAGCGCGAGACAAATGTACTTATTGTAAGTCGATTTGGACAAAAGCGCCTGCAAAATGCTGTGAATGTAAATATGTCCATCCTTTTGTTCCGTCTGTCTTTCTAACAGATTATGTCTGGCTTAAGAAGTCAGTGGTGATTATCGGGAGGCTTGCTGTTGCCATTGGAATTGAGACCCTGAACTTTGCCAACACAGAGATGTACCCAACAACTCTAAGGTTTGAATCCAATGTCTGTCGGTTTGACAAGGATTAGCTTTTGATAAACTGTGATAGTCTTACTTTGTTGTGGTTTGATTTGCTGTTTCTCTCACAGAAATATAGGTGTGTCGGTGTGTTCATCTGCCGCTGACTTCGGAGCAGTTGTAGCCCCATTTCTGCTCTACAGACTGGCCAGCATCTGGCAGGACCTGCCTCTTTTGCTTTATGGTGCGTTTTTAATCTTCCTGCCATGATGTTCTTCAAATACTCTCTGAATTACACACACATAAGGGAAAGTCAAACTCAGCAACTTAAGATAACATTTGTTTCAGGTGTGATGTCGGTGCTGTACAGCGCATTGGTGACGATGTTGCCTGAGATGAGCGGAGTTGTGCTGCCAGAGACCATCGAGGATGTGGAGCATCTAGGACGGTGAATAGATTTTATTGAAAACACATTATTATATATATTTATGTCCGTCTGTCAGTGTTTGAGTATAATAGAAAAGACAAAGGTGAAGAAATTTAGCAGAAAAGCAATTATTATGGCAGAACAGAAAGGAGTCGAGACGGGAAGATGGTGAGAGTAGTTTGAAAAAAGTGGACAACTCGATGTCTGAGAGGCAAAAACACACTTGCTGCTCATGCTTTAGTCCTTAACGTGCCTTTCTTGTGTTTCTTGTGCTTGTTGCGTTTTCTTACAGCGGGAAAAACAAGTCAAAGGATGCAGAGGGCAACAGCTTTATCGTATGACTGACGCCATGAAGACCTGGAACATTGATGGTGTATTTCCTACATATGTGCCGAGTTTACAATATGCTTGATGTCCCATTGTCTCGTTATCAAAGGTACAGCCAGTGTTAAGTACTGTGAAATGTACTGCGGTGGTTGTTATTGCAGTCTTGTGTTACATTGGATGTTCTGAAGCCTTAAAAGGTGTTAACGATATATTTTCTCACTATGAGGGGATGAAACACAGTAGGTGTCAGGAAATCAAAGGATGAGAGAATCCATATCTTTGCAGCCTCACACCTCTACAGTGCTAATTTTCCACAGTGAAATTATGTTTATTTATACCCAGATTTTAATCTTATGTCGCCTTGAGCTAGTTGTTATTAAGATAATGAAACACACCATCAAAATAAGACAGTGATGTTGAAAAAGTGATATTGAAAAGCAGTAGATCTGCTGATTTTGGTTGTTTGTATTATATTTGTGCCTTTGTTATGTAACCTTGACTGATTTACGCTTTTTTTTACTTCATAAATGCAAAAAAAAAATTAAAGATTTTTACTTAAACCTTTACCCGTTTCTCAAATTAATCATTGTTTCATCTTCTACTCATTTTCCACCATCCAGACAACAATACCCTTGATTGTTAAGTTGTTGTGTGTTTTTTTTAAATGCTATACTGTATATCTAATTAATGGTTGCTTTTGTTGAGGCTTTTGTTCCATTGTGGGCTTCAGAGCAGCCAACAAAAGCTGCCCTACATACACATAGTGCTAACTGAATGGGGAAGACCATAAATTGTGTTGTAAATCACTGGTATGCATGAGAAGTGGGATCCCCTCAAGCGTAAATATCCGTGTCGCTGAGAAAAGGAGGATGGACTTCTCTCATGGCTCTGAGAGTCCTGCACACTGTCCGAGTCACATGATGACTTCTGCAGCGAGGGTAAAAATAAGTGCAAAGAGGTGCACCGGCAAACTCTGGTGAGAAACTAAGATGTGCACCCTGGATGGTGGAAATAATGTGGAAAAGATTCAAGAGAAAGTGACAGATTACATTTGGTGGCAGACTATAAGGAGGTGAATCGTTTGCCTGTGACAGATATATGATTAGGAAACTGTTCGCCTCGCATAACAAAGATCCACTGACCCGTTAAATGAGGGCAGGGGGATGTGGGGGCTTTGAGAGGGGACGTGGATGTGGGGATGAAGTAGGCAATTATGTTTAAAAACCTCACTGCTGCAGCACAATGAGGTTATAACTAATGGGGAATAGATTGAAGAAGGGGTGGGGTCCGAAACAGAAGAAACAACACCCGGGACAGATTACAGCCACAGGATATTTCCTCTCTGGAGAAGAATCTGAAGCAGCCACTCAAGTTAAAAGTTAAACTCTTGAGTTTATTCGGGGGGGGAAAAATGCCGGAAGAGGAAGAAAGAGAGAGATTAGCCAAAGTCATCAGACAGTGGAACAACAACAGACTGGACTTGTTTGAAATAAGCCAACCTGATGAGGTGAGTCATCCGACAGAGCTCATAAACCGTATGATTTCTCCGTTTGTGACTGCCAACACCACAGTTTTAAATGTGTCTGTAGACATAAACACTGCACCCACCAAAGTGCATTTAACTGTTGAAGTCATGGGATGCTACTAGATTTTTACACGATCTCTTGTGCTGGTCTGCAGCTTATTTGATTTTATTCAGCTACTTATGTTCAATCTCACATATTCAATATATTTCATATTTCAAGGCTAAACTATCGACTGTATTCATCTACTATAATATTTATCATATCATAGAGATTGTTGACACATGAACTGCCTGTTTCAAAGTTAATCTAAAGTCTGGTATAAGTTTCTTCAGGGGGAAAACACTGAATTAGTTAAGTCCGTATTGTGAGAGGACTGTGTGCTTGTTGTATCCTAAAGTCATCAAAATTATTTAAAAAGACAATATCAGAAACGCTTATTGAAGGAGTGTGTCTCTGTCTGTGTTAGATCAACAGCTGCTGGCATCAAACTTCAGGGAATGACAGACAAAGTAAACAAACCTGCTCGACAGTCTATTTGTCCGTTATTAGTTGTAGTAACCTGAATGTTTTTAGGGTTTTGAGGTGTTGACTGGAACAAACAAGCAATCTGAAGTCGTCACCTTGAAATGTGAGAAATAAACGAGATCTTTCTCACTTTTTTTTTATGCTTCAAACTTGACTGTCAGCAGTTTGGTGGAATTTATTCTTCTCTACTGTATGGCACTATAGTTTTACAGTGTATGTGTTGGGAGTTGGATTGATGAAAGTGACGATGGCTCTGGAGAAACATTTTCATTTCCCTCTTTTGTCTTTTGTTTCCACACACAGTACAGCAAACTAGAAACCTTGCATTTGAAGACTTCCTTTTAAAATCAAGATTCTAACAGTTTTCTGTTTTGACGAACAGAACTTGAAGTTTCACGGCGTGATGCGCTTCTACTTTGAGGATCACGTCGGAGGAAACGTGGCCACAAAGTGCCTGCGCATTTGCAGCAACTCTCCGACTCACGAGCTGATCGAGACTCTTTCAGAGAAGTTCAGGCCTGACATGAAGATGCTGACCACGAGTTACTCCCTGTACGAGATCCACGGCAATAAAGGTACTGAACCTGGCTTCTTCTTCTTCCAAATTAGAGTTACAGTAAGTGGGTTTGTCACTGATTTATGAATATGCTCTGACTATTTTCCTGTGTTTTCACTGTGGACTAAGAACGCAAAGTGGATCTGGACGAGAGGCCTCTGGTTGTGCAACTAAACTGGACAAAAGAAAACAGAGAAGGACGTTTTGTGCTCAAGAGAGACAAGGAGAGCTCGGAGGTAACGCTCAGAGCGTTTATCTGCAGTCGAGCCGCTTCATTCTCTCCTCGCTCAAACACAATCTCACATCTATGTTTTCTTCATGTGCTCGACAATAAAGGAAAACTGTCACGAGAAGGAAAAAGGAGGCGTGATCGAAAACTTCAAGAGGACGCTGTCGAGGAAAGACAAGAAGAAAGAGAAGAACAAAGCGGCTGACAAGGTTTCAGAGGATGAGAACGGGTAAAGATGTTTCATTGTTTGCTATGAATGTTTGGTTTTTTTTCTCCCAGACTGCTGGCTTCAGGCCTGTACAATAACATTCGCCCCTTTGAACAAACATCCAGGTCAACTGAGAAGCCACTGAACAACAACAGCGTTTGTGTGTCTAACCGTGAGGCAAAGAAGCAACAGAGGCCGGCTGCCCCGGGTGAGTCATGTGCAAACTGTGGAAAAGAGAAACGATAAATAACAGCACAGTCTACTGTATTAAATCATAAACATATACAGGGCTGAAACTGATGATTATTAATTGATTGTTTAGTTATTTAGTCTATAAAATGTCTAAAATGTGAATAATGCTACACATTTCTTCCAAAAGCCTCTTCAAATAGCTTTTTTCCACCCTAAATCCTAAAAACTTAACAGTTAGGGACGTTGATGATTGATGACTGATCAAATAATCGCTTTTAAGAATTTAAAAGATTCAAGTGTATCAAACAACAATCACAGATGGGTGCAAATACAACAGAAAGTATCAAATAACAATTATAAATATATTATCAAAGATATAAAATACAAAATACTGATATTAGAAAAAATATTGAACTAAAATAAATGTTAAAAAAATGATAGGATAAGCAATTTATGGTTAAAATGTCTTATTTAGTTTTAACCAATAACTGATTGTTAAGGCAGACAACTATAACAGCCCTGTCTACTTTTAGGAACGAGAAAGAAAAACATTAAATATTCACATTTACATTCACACAGGAGTGAAGCCTGCAGGAAGTCTTCCTCCTGACTTCTCTCATCAACCTGGATTACCAATTGGAATTAAATTCTGTGATCACTGTGAGTATGAAACTCTTTATTTTCTCGCCTCAGTTGAAAGCCGCCTGCCTTCCGTCTCATAACGTCCTCCTGCCCCCTGCTGGTGTTCTCTACCTTTCAGCTGAGGAGGCCTTCCTGTCTGCAGTCATAAATTACACCAACAGCTCCACAGTTCACTTCAAGCTCTCACCTGCGTACATCCTCTACGCCGCGGGACGCTTTGCTCTACAACGCCATTACAGGCGAGGCTCTCCGCCCTCGGGGCAGACGCACGGTGTCACCTCCATCGCAGACAAAATGGTGGCCATGACAGAAAAGGTCATGCAGGCAAGTGCGAGGAAACTCTTTTTGTTTCAAGTGCACACACTGAACGGGTGACGGTTCAAACTTCAAAAGCACACTGTGAAATTAAAGTCACATCTGCCAGGTGTTGAGTTTATATGACGCCGCTGCTATATTTGCCTTGCAGAGGCAGCAGGCCATCGCCGGCGCTCTCGCCTTCTGGATGGCCAACTCCTCTGAGCTGCTGAACTTCCTCAAGCATGACAAACACCTCAGCCCGCTCACCCAGCAATGTCAGCTGGATCTGTCCCACCTGGTGCACAAGGCTTACAGGTAACAGACAACTGAAACTGCAGGACACACTCCACATCGCCTTCCACCACCCATCAAATGAGTCCCTGTGCTAAAAACATGTCATCAAAAGTATCCATCCAAGCCTCTGCCCTCCTGGAGGCACCACAAGTCTCCTGACACCAAAACAAACCGCTTTAAAAACAGGTTTCCTGCTGCAGCAGCAGCCCTGAGCTCCTCAAATACAAAAAGTATGTATACACAAGCACTTCAGAGCTGACTCTCTGACTTCAACATGCAATCTTTCTGTCTTCTCTGTCTGTGAAATCAATGACTGATGGGCTGACGTGTTTATATATCAACCAACATTTTACCTACAGCAGACACAAGACTGATTTCCAGGAAGTTGTGACGCCGTGTAAAACTTAAATAAAACTGATTTAGATCATTCTTGAATCCTTTTTTCACATACACTCAATTGCAAAAGGTTTAAATACAAAATATTCAATGTGTTTTTGAATACATAATGTAAATGTGCAGTGTAAAGTTTTGATTTTAACATATGTTTCACTCTCCCCAAGCTGCCTGCTGCACTGTCTACAGAATGAGTTAAGGAAGCACCTGCCAACTTTTCTGATTGATCCGGAGCAACACGGCCCACTGCCGGCTGGTATAGGTAAATAATTGTTCATTTATGTATCACAGCAGTAATTAATTTACTCAGCACACATCAATTAAGACTCTTAGAGGAGCTGTGATGCTGCCAACTGTGATGTGAAAAGATCCAGAAAGTCCTACGTGAGTAAAAATAAAGATAGTGGTAAAATATTACTATGAGTCTTAAGGTATCTGATATTAAATGTACTTAGGTATCAAAAGTGCAAGTAAAAGTAGATTATACATATATTTACATGTATGTTCATGCTGTATACAGTTTTTTGTTTTGGTTTTGTGATCAGCTTTTTCATCCATTTGTAGATAAAATACATAACTTCAAAATGTGCTACTGGCTGTGACGCAGCACGCAATCTGCAAAAGATTGATTCACCTGAGTTTTAAAATAAATGTAGTATAGTATTTGCCTCCAAAATGTAGAGTAAAGGAAATATGGAGCAGCAGTACTTTAAAATTGTACTTAATATACTTGGCCATCACTGGCTGCCAGATGTTTTATATCCTACAAACTTCCATCTTGCCCGTTTGCAGAGATGGTGCTGAACACCTTGATGAACACGATGTCTCTTTTACGCCGCTGTCGGGTCAACCCCGCCCTCACCATCCAGCTCTTCTCCCAGCTCTTCCACTTCATCAGCGCCTGGCTCTTCAACCAGCTGACCAGCCCCGGGGCCGACACTCCCGGCCTGCGCTCCCACTACTGGGGAGCTGCTCTCCGCCAGAGGCTCATGGCCATCGAGGGCTGGGCGGAGAGGCAGGGCCTGGAGCTGGCTGCTGACTGCCACCTCGGGCACATTGTTCAGGTCGGTCCATGGACGAACTCTGGTAAAAAACAAGGCTCACACAGAGTCTTCTGTCCATCAATCTGAGCTCTCTTTGTGAGGCGAAACATGTCTGAAGTTGTTTATGCTTTGCAGGTTTTAATTGCGTGTCAGAGCACATATTTCAGATGGTACAAGCTGTTAAAATAGCATTGCCTGGGCTGTTTCTAGGCAACCATGCTCCTGACCATGAATAAGTACTCAATGAAAGACGCGAAGGACATCCAGAATACCTGCTTCAAGTTGAACTCGCTGCAGCTGCAGACGCTGCTGGCTGGTTATCTCTACGCAACCAATGAGCCTCACATCCCCTCTGTGAGTACTTCAGCTACTCTTCCTCTCCTCTTATGCTTCTGTTGCCTCCCCTGTTTCACACCACAGTCTAATGATGCTTTCTGGGACAAATCCCTCCAAGACGTTTGTGAAATCAAGAGGAACGGCCTGTAGAAATGAAAGTACTGCTGCTACTAATAAGACCTGGGCAGAGAAAATGCAACACAGAGTCGATGATTTAGTGCCTCCTCGACCACAGAACAGGAGCTCAGCAGTATAGATTGAATCATATGAATTATTTAAAATGATGAATACGACCATGAATAATATATGAGGAATAGTGGGACGCTTTTGAGTGATTTTTCTAATATTTTGCTGAATATTCGGGTTTGTGAATGTGTGACAAAGCCATGTCAATTTCCCCATGAAACTGATATAACAGGAAGTGAATTCAGTGGATCCGCTGTGTGCAAGACTCAATTCAACCACCAGCAGCAGATTATCACAGTAAATTGCAAAATTAGCCCCAGTTTTTGCCTCTTATGTGCACTCAAGCCACTGATGATCCTCTGATTTAAATAAAGAAATAACTGCTTAATTTCCACCTCCTAAGTTTAGGTTAAAAAAAATGTATATCCTAAAAACAGAGGTTAAACTGCAACGATTTGCACTCGAGTCCAGTACAAGTACCTCAGAACTGTACTGTATTCTTCACACTGTTTCAGCAGTCTCTAGCGAGTATACATTACTTTATTTTTGGACTTTTCTACCTCTCTAAGGAGGTCAGCAGTCAGAGGCGTCTGCAGGAAGGTGTCCAGTATTCCTCTCAGGGTCACTGCAGACAGATTGGATGTCCCCTCCCTGAAGCCTTGTCACACAATGACAAATGTCAATCCACATACGAGAACGACCTTTTCCTGAAATGTTTCCGCTGTCCGATCCACATGTCATCCTCGCTGCAGGATTTGATCGATGCTGTGGTGACGGCTGCGGCGGCCTCTGCAGATAACCTGATTTTGAGCGAAGGACGGGACGTCCAGCTGGAGGAGAGCCTCGACCTCCACCTGCCCTTCCTGCTGCCGGAGGGAGGGTACTCCTGTGACTCTGTGAGAGGGATCCCTCCAGGGTTTAGAGAGTTTTTGGAGCCGATGTGCCGGAAAGGTACGTCAAAATGTTAATATGAAACAGCGGGAATGTGTCGCATGGAAGATAAACACACTTAAAAACGGGTGTGACGTCATTCTCCTCAGGTCTCTGCTCCTTAACATCCCAGCCGACCTCTAAAGGTGACTGGACCGTGTACTTCAATGAACCAACGTCTTCTGCAGAGAGCTCATACTTGGTAAGCACAAACACAGATTTGCTGAAATATAATTCAATTTTAACATCAAATACAGCACTTTTGGAGTTTTATTTCTATTTCCTTTGACAACAGGCAGCACAAAGGGAGCCAGAGGTTGTGACCGTCACTCTGAACAAGCCTCTGAACAGTGGCATGGGGGTCAGCATCGTGGCTGCCAAGGTGACTGCCTCAGTGTTTGTCCCTGATTCTGACGTGTTCACTAACTGGAACTGCTCAAACATGAAATATATCTGCTAAACGTCTCAGCTAATTAACGTCCTCGCTCTTGTTTTGCCACAGGGAGCGGGGCAAGGTTACCTTGGGATTTATATCAAATCCATCGTCAGGGGAGGCCCGGCTGAAATGGTGAGAGCTGACACATTATTGATTGAGCTGAGTTGTTCAATGTAAAGAATACTTTTAAGGGAATTAAACAAGAAAAAATTGAAATAACCAACAAACTGTCTCGTGTCTCCACTGTGTAAAGAACGGCAGGTTAACAGCCGGGGATCAGCTGCTGAGTGTGGACGGTCACAGCCTGGTCGGCCTCAGCCAAGAGAGGTAGACACCTGATAGTCTGTTGTACAACCAGTTACAACCTTGTGAGGGTTGAATGTTCAACGACTTTCCATGTTGATATCGATGAAAGACGAATTAAGGGCCTGCTTATTGCCAAGTCACAAACATCTGTGTTTGGTCAGACAGTATTATCAAGAAGCAGCACAATCTTCACTTTCCAAACTAAAAGTGTAATATGCCAATAAAACGGAGAATTGACCTTTGACCTGTTCTCACAATGATTCAGGGCGGCAGCGATCATGATGCAAACTGGCCCCGTTGTGACCTTACAGGTTGCCAAGTTTGGAGCGAGCTACCACGGCCTGGGAGCTCTACTGAGTGAGCCGACCTCACAACAGAAGCCAGGTACACTATTCCACCTGTCAAACCATTGTTGTTTTAAATGTCTGCTCTTCAGGCCACGAATTAAGACTTTTTCCTTGCGTCACAAGGTGATGAAAGTCTGGCTAATTCAAACGGTAAGAGTGTGGAGCTGTACAGTGTGGTGGACGCCGCTCCATCAGAGCATCACGGAGGCAGCAGGAGGAAGAAGGAGCAGATAACGCAGAGAAACAGACAACTGTACCGCTCCAACCCCAACATGACCAGTGGGTGCACTTCTATTTTCATCACTTAAATGCATTATTGTGAAATAATATGAATGTCTGAGTCATAAGAACGACCCAAATGTATTTATTTTCTGCAGATTTTAGCCCCGAGGATGCAGATGAACCTGTTCACGCCGATGTGAGAGTAAACATGGCTGCCGTCTCCAGTATTAACCTGTGCGCCGACGTGAGTTTTCTAGATTTCTCCGTCTAATTTGTAAAATATTCAGTTGCTAAAAAACGGAATTGATGGAGGAAAAGCTGCACAGCGACCAAAATGTCACGGTCAACTGAATTTATTTATTTTTGGTTACTCTCCATGTCCGTGTTCAGACATTTCACCGGGAATACTTGACGCTTCCGACTCCTAAATCCCAGGACAAGCAACTGTCTGACTCCAGCCGACCACAGCAAACACTGAAAGTCTCTCTGAGGCCTTTAGACGGACAGCGCTCAAGTAAAAGGACTTTAATGGTGGGTCTTTAATAAATAAAGAGTATTAATGTCCCTCTGGGAGCAAAAAGGTTTCATCACATGTATTATTTAATCAGCAGTAAAGAAAGGAAAGTCAACATATCGTTCACAGTGTAGGAATGAAACCAAACAATTACTCAAGGAAGGAATTCAGGTACAATTTAAAGGTTCTTTTTATGCTGCTTTATCATTCTACTCCACTTTAATTCAAATGTAAATATTATACTTTTTACTTTGCTACATTTATCTGAAACATACACTTGAGTTACCATAAATTTTCAGACAAAAATGTTTATATAAAAATACATTTAAGATTATAAAATCCAATGTATTTTTAAAGACAGTTTGTTCCTGATCTTTTGGGGTGGAGACCCTTCACAATAAAACATGTTGGTCACACCAACAAGGAAACACTAATAACTGTTCATATCAACTAATATTTCATAAAAATAAGATGGCTACACAAACCTAGGATGTTTAAATTGCTGGAAACAAAACTAAATAAACCTCAACATTGTGTCACAGGCACATTTGTAATTAGTTCTATTGCTTCACTGCATAAAATGATAATTAATAGCAGTAACATGCTAAAACAATCTCTGCATTTCCTCTTCCAGCGCCAGGCCCTGTCACAGGACAACCTGTGCGTGGACAGTGGAGGCCCCCTGCTGGACAAAAGGCAGAATTTATGGGAGCAGAAGGAGCAGCGAGCAAAGCAAACCATGAGCCACTACTCATCTTTCCCCATCCGCTCCAGTGTTTCAAGTCATGACATCCTCTCGGATGACTGTCCTGCCACAAAGCGGCAGCAGGGCAGCCGCACAAGTGGCGCCGGTGTCTGGAGAACTCCTTTTTCACAACATCCAACACCGACGCCTTCGATCCAGCCCATACGCATAGACATCCCTGTGACCAGGGCGGCGAACACACACACAAATCCTCCACTCACCACCTTCCAGAGTTCATCTCTGCTGGCAGTGACGCTGAGCCGAACCCTCAAAGTGAGCGGAAACAAACAGAGTCCTCAAAGCCAGGCTAACCATATTTATGCATGTCCCATTCCTGCAACCAAGAAGCTACCTCAGCCCTCACATCCATCACACAGATCCTCCACACACAGGGACCAAGCAGCAAAACCACAAGTCAGCATCACTCCAACAAAACACGTCTCCTTCCAAGAACCTCCGACTCAGGGCCCAACAAAGCAAAAAGACACGCAGGAGCTGTCTGGCCCGTGGAGGAGGGAGGCCCAGGAGAGGCTGGAGAAGCTGCACAGGCTTCATGCGGTGGAGCTCCTGGAGCAGGAGGTGCAGGAGCTCCAGGCCAAAGCCAAGCGGACAGCGGAGGAGAGCGACCGGCTCAGGAAGCTCAGCCTGGAGTGGCAGTTTCAGAAGAGGCTGCAGGAGGTTCAGCAGAGAGGAGAGGACGAGGACGAGGAGGAAGACGAGGAACTGGACATGATGCTGACCATACAGCAGCTGGAGAGAAGAACACAGGTGAGGCGCCACACAAGGACCAATTAAAGGGAAGATCCACCATAAAGTACTTCTACTACTAGAGTAAATAAAGCAGGTTTAAGTAAGACAAAGCATCACATATTAATAATAAGTAACAGATTAAAAGTACACAGGATGGGATGTTTTGGACCACTATAATATCAAATACTAATGATTACACTTTCACAGGAGTTTATATTCCTTCTGAAAACACATTAAACATGAATTTCAACATATTTATGATGTCCTGGAGCAGTTTTTTTTTCCATTGTCTATAAATTATTTCTCCATGTTGTAGTGTATAATGGTGATTTACGACTAGTATAGAAGTATCTGCATGAAAACGTTGCATAAGTAAGTCAGTATGTCTATAAATATTATATTAAAAGTGTATAAGTAACTTTAATGAATACAGAAATGCCTCTGCGTTAAGTAGAGATGGGAACTTACATCGAATGATGTCTTTTCCTTGTTTAGAACGGGAGAAGCTCTGCTGGGAACATCACCGCTGAACCCAAAAAGTTGGAAAACCGAAAAGACGACAAGGCGAAACCAGGTAATTGAACAGAAAATTGAAAACCGCTGATACAAGAGCCTGTGTTCATCAGACATTTTAATTTTATTGCACATTACAACATGTCCGTGTCTCTGGCAGATCAGAGACCAAGTGGACCGGGTCAAGATACAATCAACACTGAGTGAGTTTAACATTTGTTTTTTTGGCAAAACTGCTTTTTATGCAGCATTTTCGACTCTTTATGACTTAATGACACAAAAATCTCCATGCACAGTTGTTTGATACCACACAAAGCTCATCTAGTCTAACTGTTTTAAAGGAACAGTTCACCCCAAAATGAAAAAATTTAGGTTTCGATGTAAGTGTTACCAAGGCTGCAGCACAGTCTAGTAGCATCCATGCCCGTCCTTCACCTCATAGATTTAATTCTTCGGCAAAAGTGCAGCTTCCCTGGTGCGTCGATATCTCCAGTCTTCTTTAACCTTTTTCTGCAGGAGTGTATTCACACACTGAAGCAAGCGTCCAGTCACACACGGCTGCCATGACAGCAGCTAAATGTGACGTGATTCTGAAAGGAGGATGTGGCGGACCGAACACTGTCGTACTGATTGTTGAAACGACATGCGGGCTTTTTCCTTTTTGGGGGGCGAACGTACATTTTTCTCTCCCAAAAACCTTTAAAGCATTTGAGAGTGATCCCTGAGTAACATAAATCAGCAGACGACACTTTATAAATACAATTTAAAAACAGCACGTGCTACCGTTTGTGCCCCCGTAAGTGATTCCCTGTTAATAAAATTCAAGTATCCTGGCTAATATCATTGTTTAATTACAGACACCAGGAAGAGAAGATGAAGAGAGCGTCGGCTCCTGAAAAGCTCACGTTCAAGGAGCGCCAGCGTCTTTTCTCCCTGGAGTCCAGTGCTTAAATGAAGGTTACAGCCCTGTGAACGTAGGGCGAACCAGTCTATATAATCTATATAAACAAAAGTAAAGATGTGCGAGCAGAAGGACAGAATACAGTACCATGTGAAATGAGGGCGTGTGCCTGTATGTACAGTAGAGATGTTTGTCTTAGTGAAATATCCCAGGGCTGAGAAGTTCAGTACTGTTTGTATTTCCTGTTCCAAGATAGTAAAGTTCATTTAGCAATATAATCAAGGCACTCCTTCCACTTATTTTATACTTATTACCTGTAAAAACTGTACGACGTTTGCTTCCTAACAGAAGCAGAACTGTTTTTTTTACTGCTACTTTGTGCGCTGATAAAATTGTACCACAGCTTTCTCTTGCTCGTGGGTCTCGATCGAGCCGCGTCGCAGCCTGCGGATCTCGTTGATGGCGTCGATCCCCGACAGCTTCTTCGTCTTCACCAGGTAGCAGGCCAGCATGGTGCCCGTCCTGCCGTGTCCGTGCATACAGTGAACTCCCACGCCCTGAAGAGGAAACAACACAGTATTTACTCTGTTAAACAGTCTGCACACACATCCTGCATCAGTTGTTTTTATTAGACAGGGTTTTTACATTTTGTGTTTGATAAATTAAATGCCATTTATTTAGAATTGTTTACCTGTTGGAGTCTGTTTTTTTTGTCCTATGTGATGTTAAACTGAATATTTTTGGGTTAATCTGACATAGTAAGTGATCTGAAGACATCCTGACATTTGGTTTTGAGAGTTATTATTTTCTGAAATGTATAAAGCTAATGAATCATTTGGTTGATTATTGAAAAATTATCATTAGTTGTAATTAGGAATAAATACCTGGTATTAAACAGGTCCTGGGGCTGAGTAATTAAAAGACGGTAGGATAGGAACTTTTTTTAAACTACTTTACTGAGCACAACCAGGAACACCGACCCTGTCCGACTGTTTAAAGAAAGCTGATACTAAGTAAAAACAGGCTAACCTATAAAAACCTGCTATGAGGCATGAATAAATGTAATACATAGCATGGAATTCAACACACTGACAAAGGCTTTTTATCCCTGTTGCTTTTTGATTCATGCACTTTGGAGGAGCTGCAAGGTTGTGAAAGACAGTTTTTCCTTCCCAACTGTTCCAGGATTTTTTTTTTTTTTTGCCAGAATCAAGTAAATTTGCTGCCAGATGTATTAGGTTACAATGCCTGCGGTTTGTAAGCTTGTGCACAATGAAAGACTCAACCTCAAGAGTCCTGCGAGCACTTTTATAAGCAGGACCATTCGTCAGCCACAGTCTATCAAGCATCTGAGCTCTCACCTCCCCCTTGGAGTTGGCTTCCTCCACGATGGAGAGGAATCTATCAATCTGACTCGGTGAGGGAGGAGTGAAGTCGGCGATCTTGATGTGGTGCAGCTGCAACTCTGGGCACGAGTCGTGGTAAGGTGGTTTTCTCTCGCACAGGCAGACCAGATGTTTGATGCCGTTGTCCAGCAGGTACTGGTATTCACACGTCATCCTGGGCAGCGCCAGTCCGGCCAGTTTTCCCGGTTCAACCCAGGAGAAGTTGTTTGGAGACATGGAGGCCATGCTGGAGACGGAGATTATGAGATTTATTAAGTTCATGGGAACATCCAAAATCCTAAAGTAGCGCTCCAGATGAAATTATTACCCTTAAGACATTTCAGAGATTTGATCTTAAAACCCCCAAACCAGCAGTTGTAACTGTTTGAAATGACTTATTTTATCAACACTCATATTAGTTTAACAGTAACCATTTTGTGCGACCTCCTTTTTGTTTTGCTTCAAATTTTTGTATAAATCAAATCAATTATTCTGGCATTTGAAATAGTCATCATCCAACATTTTTTCGTGGCTTTGGCTTTTTATTATTAGAGACTATCTTTATTTTTGTCGGCTTTTCCCACTGTTGTTGGTCACCCCTCAATTTAATCCCTTCTGTGATTCATTGTATGTGTATTCAAAGCATCGCCAATTGCTTATTATTCACTGAATTGGGTTGAAACTTGTCCAAGAGACCCTGAAGATTATTTGCATAAACAGAATATGAAACACATACATAGAAATATAAGTGATCCAATTTCAAAGTAATAATTCCTAACTAAACAAGTGACTGGAGTGCATCTTTATAAGTTATATTACGCCAAGCATTTCAAGAAAATCCATTAAACTACCCAAATAACACTTTATAACTTTTACTTTACACTGATTGAAGCAGTGAAATCCCTGCAGTGGTCACTTATCTCTCTCTGGCTAATAAAAAACACTCTTAACCACGCATGCATATTAAAAAAGGACTTTGGCATTTTGTAGCAAGCTTTATACTGCTACCTTTCCAGGAAGATGGCTTAAGAGACCGTGAGAAAGTGCAGAAACTGAGAAAACACTCAGACAGTGTTTGACAGCCTCAAGATATTTGTCTAGCCAACATTAGCATACTGGCTTTGCTGAATATTTCAGTGTCTGACAGGAGGATTAGTTTAACGACAGCACATATTTCAATATAATAAGATACAGACCTGATGGAAAAATAGACTCTGTAGGTCAAACAGCTTTTTATGTTTTCAGAGAGATTAGGAGAAAAGGAAACGAGTGTAGCTTCTAGTTTTAGCTAGCTAATGTATCACCAAGTTAGTTGCTAGCTTAACTAACTCGCTGCTAATGCTAGCCACTCAACTCGTTAGCCATTAGCTTACGTGAAGTAATTCACTGCCCGTTTATAACTGAACATAACCGTGTCAACGCCCCGTCCCTCCCAAAAACTACCTTCAGGATTACGTACAGCTTTCTTTTTAGATGAGTGGACGTCCTCGCTCTTTGTCGAGCTTGTGCTACCCGGCTAGCAGTCAAGCTAACGGCTCCGTTCCCTGCTAGCAGAGTCACTTCAGTGTTAGCTCGTCAACTTGCGACACAATAAAGTTCAGGGGCGGTGCAGCTTCCTGCCATAAACCCGTCGTTTAAACCCGCGTCTGCTCTGTGGCTGTTTTGTTTAGATATCTATGTGATGCATTTATTGAAGCTGACACAGATAGGACACTTGTTATCTTTTTGAATTATTTGGACACACGCTGGACTCGAACCTGCGATCTGTGGAGTAGAGTCGCTTCTACCTGCTGCGTGACGCACATTACCTTATTTGGACATTGCTCTCCCGGAGTAGGGGGTGTTCCCCAGTTAAACAGCTGGGGCTGAATAATTTGACAATAAATTATAAATGCAGATATTTAATAATGGTTTATACATTTAATGGATCGGGTAAATAATTCTGCTTCATACTCAAAACATTTTTTTTATCGAAACATTGTTATTTGTAACCGACATAAAACCTTCTGTGCTAAAATTGATATCATATAAAGCACTGTGGTAAATGTCTAACAACTCACCATGTCGCTTGAGTAGATTTGAACTTGTTAGCTTTGATAACATTCGGCATATTTTATTTACTATTTGACTAACGCCCCCTTCTGGAAATAAAATGTATGTCCTCCGCTCCAGCATTCCTCCATCGTGATTGGTCAAACGTTGGGGCCACGAATGTTAATGTCCAAATAACAAAATGCTGAACAGACGATCTGGCACGTTCAGGTCACAGTCTCTCCTGGAGGCGCCGGTTCGAATCCCACTTCTGACAGTACGCCTGACATTAACATGTGTCTGTTGAGTGATCAGCTGTAAATACAAGTGCGAACGATCACCGAGATGTGTTGTGTTTGTAAGAGAGAGGTCCCTCTGTACATTTCTCAATTATTTGTATTGAAAATCTAAAGTTTTTAACTTCATCTTAAGCCATTGTTGTATCAGGTTGTTTATACACACGTTTTTCTAAGAACAAAACCACATTTCTTGTGTTTGCGTATAACTTTAGCTACTTTGCAGATTATTTGCTGCATCACAGCCAAAGTAATCCAAGTAATCCAATAATCATTCAACTCATAGTCTACAATACATTCATGTAAATATAAATGTAATTTACTTTTACTTGTACTTTTGACACTTAATTATGTTTAATATCAGATACTAAGACTTTTACGTATTCGTATGAGCTGCTTTCACTTTCACCAAATACATATTTCAACTATGACTTCTGGTTACTTTTTAAAACACCGCTTACAGAATATTTATGATACAGTACATTTTGAAAAATCCTAAAGTTTTTGGGATATATGAATATATCTGTGCAATACATTTAATCACCAAATCAGTCCAAAATACTCCGATGCCTCCTGCGGTTAATTATCTCATTAGCGATATATAAGAAAGTTGTGTTCTCAGTCTGCAAGGCTTCATGTTTCGTCACCATAATTATTTATTTATATGCGAGAGACGTCCTCGTTGAGTCCGTGATGAATCACTCTTGTTTTTTAATATGTTCCGGCACTTCCAGACGGAGGAGCCGCCCCCCCTTTGTTCCATACAAATTCCACATTAAAGGAAATAGAGAAGAACTTGCTTGTTCCATTTCATGCAATAGTTAATGATACAAACACAAAAACATCCAGAACTCACAGCACAGCACAGTTTACTTGCTAGTCATTTTGTACAAATAGTAGAAAGAGGGGTTTGTATCTGAAGGAGACAAACTGCATCACATTTGCCAGATAGGTTGTCGATACACAGAGACTGATTCTTTTCAGACAGGTGTTTTTTGTTTTGTTTTTTTCTTAAAGAGAGTCACAGAGTCGAATGTGTCAAACATCCCGTTTAAAAAAGCTTTCACTAACCCGTTGTAAGAAAAGAGTGAACAGAACTGTTTCAGTAAGCACGTACAGGTATAGAAAGATATCTAGGTGGTAAGTAGAGCTGAAATAAACGTAAAATAAACAACAACTTAAAAAAAAAAAACATTCCAATAATCAGGTGGCGCATTTTTGTTTGCTGTCCTACGATCGCTCGACCGACCCACGAACCATTTAACAGAACATCTGGAAGTCCCAACAGAACCACAAAATATTTTTTAAATTCTCATTTTATCTTATTTTTTTTGTTTTTTTGTTTTGTACACATCACAACCTGAAGACTTGGTGGGTTGACTGGGTGTCCATCATGTCTCTGGGTTATCTTCCTCCTCCTCCTCCTCCTCCTCCTCATCATCCCTTTTTGTGTCATCTAAAAAGCACAGATCCCTTCAACATGCTGCAACACCCTTCAACAAAAAACCAATCACAACCCCTTTTCACGGTTACATGTAAACTCTGTGGGTTTTTAATTTTTCGCACTCTTAAGGTGCCGCTCAAGAAAGGGGGCAATAATCGCCGTGCCCTCCGACTAGAAGATTTCTACGTATTTTGAACGTCCGCGTTCAAAGTCCCACACTGAGCAGACTGCTGAAGGGCCATGCCGGGTTTACAGGATGGCACAGAAGAACTTCTTCTCCCTGAACGGGTTCTCTGAGGCCGGCACCGGCGATAACAGAGGGTCCTCTTTGGCATGAGCTTCGCAGTATGACATTAAGTCTGCTGCTGCTTTTGACACCTGGAAATAAACAGACAAATGCATATGATTACTTGCTTTCTTGTCGGGATTAAGATTAAGAAGACTGGTGTTATTCTCATGTCTGTTTGTTAAACATGTAGCAGCTGGTTGGCTTTGCTTAGCTCAGCTTAGCTTAAAAACAGCAAAAAGGGACACGGCAAAAAAACACCACCTTAAAAATATTTGGTTTTACACTTCTGCTTCTTTATGGATTAAACAATTAATCAAATATTAGTGAGCTTTAAATGTGCAGGTAGGTCAGGCTAGAAGTTTCCCTCTGTTTCCAGTCTTTGTGCTAAGCTAAGCTAAGCTAAGCTAAACACCTGCTGGGTCCAGCTACACATTTATTGGACAGTATAAGAAAGTGAACATTTTTATATATGACATAAGTTCTTGAACCAGAGCAGGGTGTGGTGTTTAGCATAGCTTAGCATAAAGACAGAGTATTTACAGCATGTGTCTTCTACTGAAAAGAACCCTATTGGTTTTTTTTCATTTACACTTTTTGAGCTGAATATATACAAAATATTAATTTGGATTACAACTTGCTTGTTGTTTCCCTCCTTTCCCAATGTTTGAGCTGAGCTAAGCTAACCCATTACATATCTAATACAGATATGAGAAGGGTATCAACCTAAAGAGAAAAACACCTGTAGAATTCATAAAGTAAATTCTCTGTCGCTGTGTTCATGCCTCTGCTCACCTTTATCCTGTCAATGTTAGCCTCCATCTTCAGCTGCTCCACCAGTTTCCTGGCTTGTGCGATGCTGGCCGTGTTATTGCTCGCCATCGGCGCCGTCAGTCAGGTCTCGTGTGCCGTGCCTGCGTGGAAGAGAAACACACTCAAACATCCCAAACGTCACAGTTCATCCGCGGCGTGACACTGATGAGGACGAGCATGGTGATACAGCAGGCATCTTAAGAGAGGCACTAGTAGCAGATGCCCTGTTTACTGTCACATGCCTGTGAAGACACACACATACCAAAGACACGGGCATATTATTTATGGTGTCAGTTGCTAGGCAGCCTGTGACAGTGAGGGGGCGGCAGGGATGGTGGGAGGAGAGTGAGGGGGCAGTGCTTTGTCCAACTCTATATTTAAAAAAAAAAAGAAAAAAAAAAGATAAACGGATAACAAACATATTGAAACAGCCTCTGATTTTAAACTGATAATGACAGTTTCCTTCGTGCCTTCTCACACGTATCGACACTTTTCAGTCACTGTGTCACACAAAAGGCGCAGTGTCAAGTCGCACATCTGCACCGCGTGAAGGATGATGAATTCAATAAATTGATTGAGTTTGTCTTGATCCAAGGTAAGACGGGTCACCTGGCAGGCAGCGTACTGTTGTGTCACCGGTGTCCACAAACAGTCAATAGGTTCCATCACAAAGCTTTATTTATAAGTTTGTATGAAACAAAGCTCTCTTTGTGACATTTTACCTTCAAATTTCAGCCTCTACGATTAAGATAGTGCACTTCTAAGTGTCTTTAAGATATTTCACCTCTCATCCAAGAGGCTTCTTCAGTCCTAACTAACTGGAGGGGAGTTGCAGCCTTTTAAACCATGCGTGGGAGTGTCCTTACAGAGTCGTGTGAATGGTTTTCAAGCTGTCTGGGGAGGAAACTCAGTACTGTATCGTAGGTAGGTGATAGGAAGTGTGGTAAGCCACCTCCTCTGCCCGAATACGGTTGTTCCAGTTTGACATAGATGGATTATTTTCCTCCTCTTTCAAACTCTGAAACTCAGAGCTCACACGCATCCTCAACAACTCAGTAAGGACACTCCCACATGGGGTTTCAGATCCTGCAACTCCCATCCAGTTAGTTAGAACAGAAAAAGCATCTTGGATGAGAGGTGAAACACCTTCAAGAAACTTAAATAGGTCCAGTTGCCGACAATAAAGTACTTAGAAAAACTACATTTTGATTAATTGTGCAGCCCAAATACTAACCGTGCAAATTGTATGCTGTACAGAGGAGAGCACAGTGTTTGCATCATGCCGATTTATGAATAATGAATGAAACTACAACTTAAACAAGTCTCGGTAAGATGTTCCTTTAATTTGTCCGCACCGGTGCACAGTTTTAGTTCCCCCGTCCTCAGATGCTCCTCTGGCTTTTATAACCTCTTTGATTAGATGGATCAAGCTGCGAGCGCTCTAAACCAGCGTGTGAAATCAATCTTCCCCGCGCCGCTCCCCCTCCGTCGTCCCTCTGCGTGCACTGTGGTCTGACTCAGTGTGTGGTTAAGACTGATCTCAGCGAGGTGCAGGGAGCTGAGCCTGAATATTGATAACCCCACGGTGGCACACCTGCTCATCAGGACGCTGAGCTGCCGCAGGAATCTCCGCTGTTACAGCACACTGACACGAAAACCCAGATGAACTGATCATCAGTTAAAACCGGTTCCAGGTTGTCTGGAAGGGATTCACACTTTTTTTGTGTGTTTAGGCCTGAAACATTTCCTCCCAACCGGGCTGGAAAAAAAAAATCTTGAATCACTTTTGGTGCAAACCAAACGACAATGTGACGAGGATTAATGGGCGAACCTGCAGCAGACGGCACGGTGTTAACAGTGCAGCATAAACATTATGTTTTATCGTCACTGCGGCAGAGAGGACCTGGTTGTTCTCACGCAGACGAGTGCGTCACCTTTTAGGGTCATGGTGCTGTAATTCAAACCCAGGTGGGTGTCGAAAAACTAAAACCCATAGCTTTTTTCCTTTCCACTGAAATACAGAAGAAAGAGACATCGTAGAGCAACTCCTGGCTCCAGACTGACTGTGTTGTGTTGGGTTAAAGTAGTAAAAACTGGTGAGTTATTTCGTTTTATATGTCAGGCTCATAATGAATTACACACTTTTTATAAAGTCTTTAAGAGAGTCACGCACAAATATCTTGGGACTTACACACAAACCCCACTTTTGTCCCTCAACAACATAAAAAAATAGGCCATAGTCTTACTACAAAGGTGTGATTGACAAGTAGAAATTAGTCTTCGGCGCCTTTCATATCGAGGCCATAATATTGTTTCAACACTCGGGGGAAGCGTCGAAGCAGGGCAGCATATCATCAGACTATTGATAGGGAGCAATGTCACACTTTAAGGTTTCTGGGATGTCGACGGCAAAAAAAAAAAAAAAAGTGGAGCTCCGTTCTTTACAGAAGATAATCAGACGCTGTGACACAATGGCCTGGTTTGAGTTGGAATTGACAGGAGATGATGTTTTAAATAAATACCATAAAAAGAAAATGGAAAATTGTGTCTTCAGGGGCTGGAAGACGCAGGAAAAAAAAAACACCCAGTTTTGATTGTGTTATAGCTCAGGAGTTTGTCAAGTTCCTGGGAACATAAGACAGCTTGCCACAGGAAATTAAAGTGATCAAGAGACACTTGATTTCTGCAAACTGCTTAAAGTCAAACAACCTCCCTGACAAATCATGAGTTTTTAAGAGCTGCGTGAGGAGAAACTATTTTCTTTCCTCTTAAAAAGGGTCGATTTGTTGAGGCATCACTGTAGCAGCTCTGTCTGCGTTCATGTCGTCAGTGCTTCCTTCCTCCCGACAGCTGTTTTCAATCAGATTTGGCCATTTACACACTAACACTAACATTTTATTGACAGTAAACATGTCAGATTTTACAAATACCACGAAAACAAACTAACGCAGGCTTCTTCTCGGCCCGCCCATGGAGAATGCTCCCAGGCTCCATTTAAAAAACACACATTTTTGAGAGTTGTTGCGCAGGAAGAAATTTTATAACCTCTGTGAAGATCTGTATACAGAAAACTCTTCACTATTTGGGCCCTCTTGTTAATTCGGCAAAGTTACACATAAAGATATGTTGTGTAAAAAATGTTATACGCATTGATGTTGTTTGTATATAGAGGAGGGAGGTGAGATCCCAACACAGGTGGTCACAGACGTGTTTATTCCAGGTGTGAGCTGACGGGCTTAACGCCGTCCACTTGTGATGGCATCACTCAGGACGGATGTTAATAACAGGTCTGATTTCCCCCTCCTACATTTATTTTGTGTTTTTCATCACTTACGCGCAAACTCGGCTGTGCTAAACACGCAAGAAAGCAGAACATAAAACATGTTGGAGGCTATTTAGCCGAGCTGTCACCGTGTCTGCAAAGTCAATTCCTTGCTCATTGTCGTCTGAGCGCGCGAAAATGCCACGCTGACATTTTCATATCTGGACAGGGAGGGCGAGGAGATGGATGCCCGTGCATTTGTCGACTCTAGGAGGGAGAGCTGGTATGTTGAAGGCAACTGAGAGGGTTTAATGAACAACGAACAGAGTAGGTTGTTCCCTCGCTTGTTTCATCCTGCCTCCTCTTCTCGTCGTGGGCTCTTGGTTTTGTGTAGTTTCACCTCTTTGTCTTGTATATCGTGAAGCCTCTTGTGCCTCTTTTCCTTCCTATCTGTCAGCTGCCCAAAATACCTTCCTGAGATGTTGCACATGGTGTCAACATGCTGATAACCGTGACATCGCAACAGGCGCCGATAAATATGGCATTCAGGTGGACGCGGGCCTTTTACTGTGACGTCACTGACCGCTCGTGCTGTGATAGGAAGCTGATTTTAACCGATATCAACACTGTGCAGCTCCTCTTGTCTTGACTTACCTTGTCTGCTTACTCCTCCGCACTCTGCCCTGGTGTCTGCCAGCAGTTCACGTCCGCCCAGCTCTTCTCTGCGAATAGAGAAACACAAATAAAGAGTGTGAGAATCGAAAGGCAGAAGAGCGCCACACATTCCAGATAAATAACGCCGAGGCTCGCGTGTGTCGACGCCGACTTCTGACCACTGTGTGTCAGAATGTCGCACCCCAGCGAGGAAACGCCGAGAAGTTAATTGAGGGGATCAATTACTTTGTGATTTTAAAGGAACAGTTCAGGATGTTGGAAGACGTGCTAAGAGTCAGAGGAGAGGGTTGAGACCACTCTATGCTAAGCTAAGCTAACAGGCTCCTGATAGTCTCATTCTTCCTGTAGTCTCATTCTTTG